>NC_030827.1:23462500-24712500 GCF_001704415.2 Capra hircus | reverse complement strand
TTTCATCATTTGTCTCCTGCACTTATCTGAGATTTTAAGAAATGAGTTTTTTATCTTCACATAGCCAATACTTTTCCTGGACCTGGAACATAGTAGGTATTCAATGTTATGTCACTAAAATATATTGGAATGATAGAGGCCCCCAAACATGGAAATATATTCTATAGTTTATTTTCTCTGCTGCTCACAGAGCCAATTAAAAAAAAAGTTTATTTTTAACTGCTTCAATTAAATTAATTCAATTAAAAAATTCAATTACATCTTTACATTTTTTTTTCTCTTCTGGTTAACTTAGCAGGAATTCCCATTTCCTCCATAGAATAAGAGGATTATTTCAATTAATGTTGATCATCTCTTGCCCTGGCTTCCCTCTTCCACCTTGTCTTGGGGGAATTTTCTTGGTGGTTTTTTTATCCCTTTCAGACTTACTGTTGTGGATGGTGGGGGGTTGGGGGTGAGCACTGGTAGAGCTATGTAAGGGGACTAGTTAGGATAGAGATTTTATGGCTCTGACTCTTCCCTCTTTTTGAAGAGGATGTCAAAAAAATCTATTAATTAATTATCCTTGTGACAAAAGAGTAAAAGCCTAGGTTAACTCAAGAAGAGACAAGAAATTTATTAATAGGGTCCCAAGGAAGTCATGGATGTAAAAGAAGTCAGATCTCTGGAAGGACGTGGAAACAGGTGAAGGGAAAGCAACAGTACCAGCCCATCCTCCTGTCCTCTCCTCCAGTCTCTGTATGGACTGGCTTCCTCTTCTCTTCAATCCCCAGACATGGCCAAGTATGGCCACTGAGTTAGTTGGGTTCTCTGGGAAGCGGATATTGAGATAGAGTTAGAAGCATAAAAGGCTTGCTGGGATGAAATTCCTGTGAAGAAGAAGAGGAGGAAGGGAGATGGACGGGGAGAGCTTTCACAGCCTGATGGAGATCTGACGCCTATCACAAGAGAGTGGGGAACAAACAGGACGGAGAGCCTCAGGCTGTGATGCAGACATGACGGGTGCTCCAGAGTGAAGACGATCTGTAAGAGATGTTCCGTGTGGACAGAAGCATCCAGGCTCTAGAGCCCCCACAGACCTTAGTCTTGGGGGACAGGGGAGGAAGCGGGGAGTTTCCTGGAACAGGTGGGGCCTCAGCTCAAAAGCCGAACACTCTCACAATTCTCACTCCTGGAAGCCGTCAGCTAGCCCCACGCTTGCATTTCCCGTCTACTCCTTTCTTCACTGGGGAATTGAATGGTACACTTCTGTGGCTGCCACAGCTAACAAAAACCACAAAGTTTCCTTGTCATTGTAAATCAAAACTGAGAATATTCCTGAAGGTTGTAATAATTTTCTGCTCTTGGTAGCCCTGGGGCCATTGCATTACACTAGGCTTTTCCTCAATCCTCACCTCTGTAGTAGTCTATTTTTTTAATTCTCCTTAAATCATTTCCTAAGGGGAATGTGACCTACACACATAAGACAGCGACTTGGGACAGTGTTTCGGAAATCTGGGGAAAAGTTCCAGTGGGTAAACGTCAAGGTGTGTGTGTGTGTGTGTTTGAAGGAAGGGTAGGAAGAAGGAGATGCAGGCAGTGAAGTTGTAAAGATAGTTCCTTGGAGGTTATAGTCCTGGAGGCAGTAGATTATTGAAGTCTACACTTTTCACGGGTTGGGAAAAGCAGTGTACAGTGTTGTGAGAAATGAAACAAATATATTCTATAAAAGCACATGCTGTAACTACTAAGATGTTATCACAAGGAGGTACTTAATAGATGGCCAGATTGTTGCAACGAGATGTGGCGACCCAGTAAAGTTAATGTTTTGTAGAAGTAAAGGAAAGAAATGAACCCTTGAGTATGTGCTCTGTATTGGTGTTCTGACATAACATGCCACTCAAGGAGACAAGCCAGTTGACTTTGCTCCCATCAAGCTATGAAGCCCAGGAACTGGCTATGAGATAGTGCATCTTGCTCTGGGGCTTAGAAAAGACATCTTCAGAACAGTGTCCACTGTGAGCATGCCTGCCGACACATAGAGAGGTAAAGAAACCACTGGGGTTTGTTCTGCCCTTTGACTATTGCTGACCAATTGCTGTGGGCAGTGAGTTGCTATGAATTTTAATTAATACCAACTGGGTCTTACTATCAAAGCACTAAGCATGCCTTCCCCACATGTAGACAACCTACACACCCAGTTTCTCAGCTGTCTCTCTAGTTCCACCTGTGACCAACAAGCTAAGCACTTTATATGCATACAGTCCACCTTTTATTTTTATGTAAAAGTATTTACAACTGTGTCTGCTACCTACTGGATGCTCCATATATGAACTCATTTGGTGTTAAAAGAACCCAATGAGTTGGATACTAAGCTATTACTAGATGTTTAGGTCCTGAGTGGAGTCAGCATTTGAACTCAGACAACTAATTCTGTAGCTTATGCTCTTGACCATCATGCAACACTGCCTGTCATGAGGTCTGAATGGATGGGCTGCAGGAGCATGCGAGCAGATTGCATCAGTTGGGTAAGCCTACATTCTTCCTCCAAAAGGGCCTCCAGAGAGGACTTTCTGAGTCTAGGCTGTAAAAATACCACCTTGAGTTTTTTTCAATTATAAGATCTTAGATCTTAGCATATTAAAAGCAGAGACATCACTTTGCCGACAAAGGTCTGTATAGTCAAAGCTGTGGTTTTTCCGGTAGTCATATAAGGATGTGAGAGTTGGACCATAAAGAAGACTGAGCACCAAAGAATTGATGCTTTTGAATTGTGGTGCTGGAGAAGATTCTTGAGAGCCCTTGACAGCAAGGAAATCAAACCAGTCTATCCTAAAGGAAATTAACCCTGAATATTCATTGGAAGGACTGATGCTGAAGCTGAAGCTCCAACACTTTGGCCACCTGATGCAAACAGCTGACTCATTAGAAAGGACTCTGATGCTAGGAAAGGGCAGGAGGAGAAGGGGGTAACAGAATGAGATGGTAGGATGGCATCACCAACTCAATGGACACGAGTTTGAGCAAATTATGGGAGAGAGTGAAGGACAGGGAAGCCTGGCATGCTACAGTCTATGGGGGTGCAAAGAGTCAGACAGAACTTAGTGACTGAACAACTGTTCTTAGTTGTTTGCTTTGTAACAAAATAGAAAGTCTGATCAAGTATATTCCTCTAGAATTCCCATTAGAGCCAGGAAAATAGCATAGGAGGCTGCTATGGATTTGAGGAAACCTAAGAAGAGGAGAGTGAAAAGGCTGGCTTAAAGCTCAACATTCAGAAAACGAAGATCATGGCATCTGGTCCCATCACTTCATGGGGAATAGATGGGGAAACAGTGGAAACAGTGTCAGACTTTATTTTTTTGGGCTCCAAAATCACTGCAGATGGTGACTGCAGCCATGAAATTAAAAGACGCTTACTCCTTGGAAGAAAAGTTATGACCAACCTAGATAGCATATTCAAAAGCAGAGACATTACTTTGCCAACTGAGGTCCATCTAGTCAAGGCTATGGGTTTTCCTGTGGTCATGTATGGATGTGAGAGTTGGACTGTGAAGAAAGCTGAACACTGAAGAATTTATGTTTTTAAACTGGGTATTGGAAAAGACTCTTGAGGGTCTCTTGGACTGCAAGGAGATCCAACTAGTCCATTCTGAAGGAGATCAACCCTGGGATTTCTTTGGAAGGAATGATGCTAAAGCTGAAACTCCAGTACTTTGGCCACCTCCTGCGAAGAGTTGACTCATTGGAAAAGACTTTGATACTGGGAGGGATTTGGGGCAGAAGGAGAAGGGGATGACAGAGGATGAGATGGCTGGATGGCATCACGGACTCGATGGACGTGAGTGTGAGTGAACTCCGGGAGATGGTGATGGACAGGGAGGCCTGGCGTGCTGCGATTCATGGGGTCGCAAAGAGTCAGACACGACTGAGCAACTGAACTGAACTGAACTGAAAGAAGATTCTTCTGCCCTCAAATGTATCTCTAACAGCTTGGATTGTGTCTGAAATGCCCCTTCTTGGAGTCAGTCCAGGACTAACTAATCATGGATTTACTGGGGTCTTGAGCGCCAGAATAAATTCCTCAAAGCTCTCCTTTACCCATATGTGTTTGCTTTTTAAAGATTAACAGAAACCTACTAACACTAGCTCTAGAAATAATATAATTTTATCCAAATGATACAAGTGTTGTTTAACAAAGTATTAACACAAGGGCAAGAAGTGACTTGGGAATCGGTTCTTAGCAATTTTTTTCTTTTGGTTTCTAGGGAAGTCCTAATTCCAAGACAACTATTCTCTCTGAGGCTGCATGAGCACTCTTCTCTGCAGTTCCCCACAGAGAAAGGAGAGCAAGTTGGACACAAGCACTGTCCCTCTCTGCCTTGGACCTGTCATGGCGGGAAATGCCCGTTCAATGCCATGCACACCTCAGCCCAAGGGCTGACAAGGGCCTGATGTCTCAGAATCCCAATGCCACGCCCCCATAGAATCTGACTGGCTCACCTCTTGTCAGGGGTCTACTCTTGGTCCACTCACCTGGCCTGGGAATGGGGACACATGTAGCTGCTAGGCATGAGTGTGAAATGGACAGAAAGGCAGTTGCTAGGGCTGGAAAACAGGGGGACAAAAAAGAAAATGGTTAATGTTTTGGAAAACACTTTGGCAAGCTGCATAGAAACAGCGTTGTACCTGTGTGTCTTCTTTTCTCCATCTTTTTTTCTTTTTAACTTTTAGTTAAGTCCTTTTTCTGTTTTTCCACCTGAGAACTGAGGTCCATGGATATGATGATGACCTACCTGGGGCTACAAAGCTGGTTAGGACTCCTGCCTTCTGTCTCTGCCACTGACTGCCAATTCTTCACTCTACCCTTTGCTTACAGTCTCCAATCCTACATTTTCTTTAACCTGACATCCTTATCTGACCTTTAAGTTAAACTACATTGTGGAAGAAATAATACCTCCCTCCCCCTGCCAAGAACCATTTGGCAAGTTGTATTTCCTTGCAATTTTCCTCAGGTTAAAAAAGCAGACTTGAGTTTCTCAAGCTTGGTAGTTCAACAACTAAAAAGTAATGTTAATAGTAACAAAGGGCTTAAGAGCAAACTGTGGAAAAAGAATAAAAATCATTTGATCATAGCTGATAAAGACACTCTGGAATGATAGGAAAGCCTTAGGTATATCTCTCCCAGGGTCTGGCTTGATCTGAACCTTATCTGCACAGAATTAGTGGCTTGTATAGTTATCTAATAACATCTCACACTTGCCAAGGCCTTGATTAATATTTAAAGAAACATGGGCTTTTAAAATAGCCACTACTGAGTTGAAATGGATGTTTCTTTCTCTAAAGAATTCTAATCTTATTGTATATTACAAATAATAATATCTAATATTTATTGAACACTTTCTATGTGCCAGGTTCTAATCTAAATGTTTTATATCTCTTTGCTAATCCTCACAACAACCCTAAGAGAGAGATGTATTTTTCCCATTTTCCTGGCAAAGAAGAAATGAAGCCTTAGAGAAGTCGTGACTTGCCCTAGAGCAAACAGATAGTGTGAAGGGCAGAGTGAGGATTCAAATTTAGGTCTTTATTCTCCCTAAAAACTGTTTCTTTAATCACACTCTTTAGGTACATTTATATAGAATCAGCATAGTTTCTGCTTGATAGTTTTCAATCAGAAAGCAAGGTTTCAAAATTTATTCTTCAAAAATTTCCCAATCCTTATCCCACCTCCCATCCAAATACAAATGATCTAAAAGCTGCAAGGGTTGGGAAGGATAGTGAAATGGGCTCAGTGTATGAGCACCTTTATTTGGAACACAGAGTCAAAAGACAAGAGGAATGAGGTGCTCATTCAGAATTTCAGTTATTAGTATATCTCTTGTAACTCTAATGTCTGCCACCAGAGGGCAGTTATCTCACAAAAATATGAAACCACTTCTGGCTTCATTTTCAGACTTTCACGTCACAACCACGTCTGGATTTAGTTTTACAGCTCAGTAGAAATTCCGGGATCTCTGTTTCTTTCCAGTCTGAAACTAATATGTCATGTCTTGCTTTTTTGGCCCAGCAACTGAAGGAGCTTAGTATATCTTAGAAACCGCCTCTTCGAATGGGAATGTTAACATGAGCCAAAGACAGCTGCTTGGTTGGTCCTATTTTGAAGGTAGAAACCTTACACCAGTCAGTGACAGTCAAAAGCACCCTCTGTGTCCAAGATTTTAGAATATATTCCATTTAAAATACCATCTGGGCTTCAGTAACATGTAGTGCCCTAGAAAATTAGATTTATATGCTTTTTCATGAAGATTCTAAAGAGTAGCTGAGAAAAAGGATTAAAGTTTTTGATTGACAACAAATAACTTCAAGTGTCCAGCCTGTTTATGATTTAGAGAGATCACCAGGAACACTTCATTTATTGATCATTTAGCAGAATGCCTTATAGTGAAAATGCTTTGTGGCCAGAATTAGGTTCAATCTTACCAATGTCCCTGGGAGGTACATTCTGTTGCTTTTGCACATTTTAGAGATGAAGAGATTGAAACATACTCAGGTGAAGCTATGTGCCAAAGAATGCATGCTTAGTCTGTTTTATTAACCACCATGAAGTAGTGGATCTATTGGAGATGAGATGGGCCCAAGTTCAGAGACTTGGCTCCAGGCTCAGGAGAGAGGACCACGAGTGTTCAGAAAATCCACGTCAGGAAAAGGAGGATGAGGCAGGGGAGGCACGAAGCTACCTGGCTGCTCTCTCTGGCTGCACTATAGGCTCCACCACTAAGTTAAAAGGCATAGCTGCTAGCAATGGTTACAGGTCATCCTTCTATGACTGGCAAGGATCCCAGGTGCTGTTTTAAGCCAGAACTCAGACAGCTTGGTAGCAGCCTAGCTAGAAGGTGGAAGACATAGGAACTAGATCTATGGCTACAGAAAGAACAGGGAGGCTCTACCTGAGTCTCCTGGACCCAGGCACCAGCTAAGATTCAGAAACTTACCAGGCCTTACGGCATCCAGGCCTTAAGAGGGCCTGTGGAACCTGGCAGGAAAAAAGACCTCAAAAGGAGAAACCCGTGGCTAACATTCAGCTTTACAAATTGGGTGACTCCAATGGGGGGTTGATGCCAACTCTAATTTGGAATCTGGCTGGAGACTCAGAAGGACAGGCAGACTCCTGGTTGTTGGCTGCGCCACAGGCTCTGAGAAGGTCAGGTCTGATGTGAGTCCCTGTGATAGCGAGCTGAGGCTGTTGATGAGCTATTGGTTGTAATGGGCCTGGGAGCAGAAGCAGGGTCAAGCCTCAAAGTGGGTGCCTTGGTAAACCCAATAGGAGGGACTAGGGAAGGCAGAGTGAACACAGTAGGGACTCTCTCCTGGTCCATCCTCTCAAACCCTGTTAAAACGGCTTCAATCTCAAATGTAAATTCCTTCATGGCTTTAAGGCCAACATTCCAGAGCTGACTCCAGCCTCCAAGATTGCAGCAAAGTCCAATCAAATTATCATTTGTAATAATTGTATTTTTAGGGTTCCTTCAGGCATGTGTCTATGTTCTAAGTCAGTTGTCACTTTTATCTCTTTCCAGACTGCTGATATCATCCGCTTCTGTCTCATTACTGCTTCCTCAGATAGCAGAGGCCCTTTGCACTTGTTTCCCCAAAGCCTGGTACAATCTCTGCCTTAATTCTCTCAAAGTCTATTTGACACCAGGCTGAAACACTGAAAACCTTACTCATGATTTGAGGAAGGCATAAGAAAACCACTTTGTTTAAAAGGAATACTTAGGATATCAGCCCTTCAGGTCTCAAACTCCATCAACCATGGTCCATCAGGGCCCCTTACTAACCAATTCTCTCCTTTCCATCAGACTAATGGTCACTTTTCTTAAGAAAATCTTATTAAAACAAAACAAGCCTTCCAAACCTTATGTCAGCCTCTAATGAATGTGTTTCATCTCCTCCCAACCCAACTCCTTGAAATTGCAACATGCACTCCCCAAACAACTGCAATTCAACCTTGGCCCGATTTTGCCTCTGACTCTCCCTCATTAAATCAAAGACACCCTCACTGCTAAGTCTGTGCTTCCATCCTTATCGTTCTTAACCTTTCAGCACTCGACACAAGCCATGCCATGTGGTCTTGCTACATCTCTTGCTTCCTTACCCACTCAACATCTCTCTGCAGCCACAGAAGAAAAACCAGTGGAGACCATCGTAGTCTCCCTACAGAGCGATAACTCACCCTACAAGGATGATGAACCACCTTGCTTAATAATATAAAAAGTTAACTAAGTGCTTCCCAAACTGGCTGTAAAATCAATTTAGTGAGTTGCAAGGCTCACTGTTAAGCTAAATGGAATCAAACAGAGACCATCAGAGTGTATTACATGTAGTAAAGCTAAAAGTTTTGTACCCAGTATGGGTATATGTGGGCTTTCCAGGTAGCTCAGTGATAAAGAATCTGCCTGCTAATGCAGGAGCTTTAGGAGATGTAGGTTTGATCCCTGGGTCAGGAAGATATCCCCTGGAGGAGGAAATGACAACCCATTCAAGTGTTCTTGCCTGGAGAATCCCATGGACAGAGGAGCCTGGCGAGCTATAGTCCATGAGGTCACAAAGAGTTGGACATGACTGAGCATGCACACACATGTGTGTATGTGTGTTTACTGGTGATGATATGATTCTTATTGTGGGTATAGTCAGAAAAGTGAAGAAGGCACTGATTTCGGTCTTTGTGAAGTTAACACCTATATTTCAGAATAGAATCTAAACCTTAATTTGGAAAAAAAATCCTCAGTGGGCCTTTTGACTATGAAGAGAAAGATTAGTGTTTACTCTAAAACAAGAATTCTTGTATCACAGAGCAACTGGTAGATATTTGAAAACAAAGATGACATACAAATCTCTCCTGATCTGGTCCCTGCTCCCCACCTCTCTGGCCTCATTTCTCCCACTTCGTACTCTGTGGCCTGCATTGTGGTCACGCTGTGTCTTTTGTCCTCCAACACAGAATCTTCTTCTGGCTCTAGGCCCTGAAACATGTCACTCTGTTGCCAGGAACACTTGAATTCCCAAAGCTCCGTTATCCCCCTTTATCATCTTTTTGTCCAGGCCATGAGATTACTCTTTCTAGGGAACCTTCTCAGACCCTAAGCCTTGTTGGTACTGAAATCCTCCCAAAGAGTCCCTGACACCATTGGGGTCTGGATGAGCAATTCATGAAGCCAACTAGGACTGTATCCTCAATTTTTTCTTTATTATTGCTCCAGCCTTCCACCCCCAAGAGTCTTTAAGACATTTTCCACCTGATTTCTCCCCCCCTCCCCCATGAAATTTTAATTCCACAGATATTCTTTATGACTGTTTATGTACCTTGGCCCTTTGGAAGACCATAATCCATTCCCTAGAGCTAAGATTTGGTATAATCTTAGATAACATGGATTTTTTGTTTGATTGATTTGCTCCATAAGAACCAACTTTTGCCCCCTTAAGGGTGATATCACCTCCACTGAGAATGCATGGAATAGGATAAGAGAAAACTCTACTTGTTCTCTTGACAGGGCTAGGACAAAAATAGTTCACATTCTTTCCTGCTGAGAGGCTTATGTCAAATGCTCAAGAGGTTAAGGAAGATGAGGTTAAAGTATAGATTTGGCAATAAGGCTGACTTTGACATCAGTCCAGGGCAGAGTTATTTTGCAATAGCACAAAGACTTATCATTGAACACAGGCTGCAAATTCAAGGAGCTGGGCTGGGAGGGGAATAATTAGCTAGGGGGTGACATAAGGGCTAGTAGGTGTTGTTTTGGTTTAAAAAGATGAGGTACAACTGACTTTATGCTGATGGGAAGGGGCCTGTGGAGAGTGAGAGACTAGAGAACATCAAGAAAGGGGTAAGTGGTTGAACAGAAGCCTAGAGGAGGATAGAAGGCGCAGGATTAGGGTCAAAGGGCAATTTGGGGAAACAGCAGAAGTAGAAGCCTTGGGTGTTTGCTCCAGAAATGTGACTACTCCCTTTAAACCTCAGCAACTCAGTCATACAAGCAACATGGAAACATCACTCATATCTAGTCCTCCTCACTAATTTTAGAGATCCTTAAAGGCAATAACCCATAATTGGCTATGTTTTTCTCTGTCCACCCTACCAGCATCTTTCTAGTATTTATATTTTTAGAGAAGTTTTAGTTTTTTAAATCGACTTTTTGTTTTTTTTTGGCCTTCCCTGGTGATCTCGTGGTTGGGAATCCACCTGCCAATGTAGGGGACATGAGTTTGATCGCGGTCCAGGAAGATTACACATGCCTTGGGGCAATGAGCCCATGTGCCGCAACTCCTGAGCCCGCACTCTAGAGCCCACACTCCACAAAAGAGAAGCCACCTCTGGGAGCAGCCCTCGCTCAAGGCTAGAGAAAGCTGGAGGGCAGCAATGAAGACCCAGCTAATACACAGGCTTATTTTTTACAGCAGTTTTTCAGAACAAAGGTTGGGAGGAGGGGAGGTGAGTAGATGGAGCTCAAAGGATTTTTAAGGCAGTGAAACAACTCTGTATAATACTATTTTGGTGGATACACGTGACTATACCTTTGGGCAAATTGATAGAATGTGCAACACAAAGAGTGAAACCTAATGTAAACGATGTTATTAATGTAGGTTCACTGATTGTAACAAATGTACCCTCTGGAGGGGATGCTGACAATGGGAGATGCTATGTATGTGTGGGGGCAGGGGATATATAGAAAATCTATACTTTCTTCTCAATTTTGCTATGACTCTTTCCAGCAATTTAAAGCCAAGTCCTTAGTACCGTATATATTTCCTGCCAGTGGTAGTGAGTTCTGTTTTTGACTTACTACTCAGAGCAGCATCAATGAAAACATCTCTCAATATTTTGTGAGCCAGAGGACATTAAGATTTCAAAGAATACATTTTTCCATTGAGGGTCATCAACCTGCAAAATGCAAGTCAAAAAAGCTGTGTGTGAACAACATAATTAGGCATATTTTAAACTATATACCAAAATCTCCACTCAGAGTTTTAGGGTATTATAACAGAGCTAAAGGAAATTGTTCCCTTCTGTTTTCTAATTTTTAATTTTTAAAATTTAAAAAATTTAAAATTTTGTTTTTTAGTTTTTAATTTTTTAGACTTTCCTAAGGGAAAGTGAAAGTGTTAGTCACTCAGTCATGTCTGACTTTTTGTGATCTCATGAACGATAGCCCAACAGGCTCCTCTGTCCATGATCTCCAAGGCAAGAATATTGGAAAAGGTTGGCATTCCCTTTTCCAGAGGATCCTCCCAACCCAGGGATCAAACCTGGGTCTCTGGCATTGCAGGCAGATTTTTTACCGTAAAAAACTAAAACTAAAAACTAGTTAGATTTATTTTTAATTCTAAGAAAATGGACATGTGTTTCAAAGAAAGGTATTCTGGAGTCTACCTATTCTAGACAATACTAACCTCTATGGAGAGGAAGTTTTCTATATTTTAAACCCTCTTGTGTGTATGTTCATTACAAACACAGTATAAATGTTAAAAGCACAAATGTGTTTATAGTGATAGGCAAGTCTCCCTCTAGCCCCTGCCTTCTGATCACTCTGCTACCATCCTAGGAGGCAACTTCTGTTCCCCATGACATAACTTTCAGATTCTATTTCAGAAGCAAATGCCTACTTAAAATGAAAGACAAATACAGCACATTATATGCTGTCCTGGACTTTCCTTTTGTACTTAACATGTGTTGGATATCTTGCCATAGCAGTGGATAAAGAGTTACCTCATTCTTTTTCAATCTAAATTTAATGTTAAAGGGGTTACAGTTAAGAGTTATGTTATTAATTTTTGCCATTTCAACAGCAGAGCCACTACTAGATTAATCCTTAGTTTTCTGGGCTTTAGTATCAAATAATTAAAAAGCTTTAAGCTTTTTCTCTGCCCTGGAGCTCTATTTTCCTTACTAAAATTCTCTGTTCTATGCCTTTCCAACCCCATCTGAGGTTGGACATCATTGTCTGGCTCAGTCATTTGATCTCATTTTTCATGAGTCAAATGTAAGAAACCCAGATGGCCTGGCTCAGATGTCACTTAAGGATAGAAGATTAAAGGATGAAATGAAAGTAAATGTATAGGACAGAGGGCTGAGGGCTTGTTGAATGTTTGAGATTTTAATGGGCCTGTGTGTGTGTAATTGATTCCTAGTCAATTTAAAGCTCAAGTCACCTCCCCCTGACTTTGTGCCTGGAGACTAGGATTAGTGCAGACTTAGTTTATCCAAGATAAGTGCTCATCTCTAGGTTGTTCTGATCCCTCAGTTCACTGTAGTTCACAAAGACAGAGCACTCAGATATTTCTCAAATATTGTTTCTGACTCTCTTTTTCTCTCTGGGTAAGCGAGGCCGACACACTTGCCAAGGATAACTGAGAATGTAAGGGCAATCCTTGACTCGGCAGCTCGAGCAGGCTGTGTGCTAAAAGCAACTTCGAAACACACCCTATAAATAGCTGTTCATTGTCAGCAGGAGCGAAAAGACAAGAGGGAGCGTGCGGCACTGTGATTCAGGTCTAATTAAAGAGTTGCGTCTGCGCGGAGTTAGAAGCGAAGAGCAGCTCTCTTCTGATAATCTAGCTGGAAGGCAGCGGCGAAGCTCCACGCGGACGTCGGACGGGGAGGACGCTGCTGGATGCCGGCTTGGCCTCCACTATGGCAAAAATCATCCTGAGGCACCTCATCGAGACTCCAGTGCGATACGAGCAGGAGTTCGAAGCTCGAGGTCTGGAAGACTGCAGGCTGGATCACGCTTTATATGCACTGCCCGGGCCAACCACGGTGGACCTGGGGAAGGCCAGGGCGGCCCAGGCTCCTCCAGTGGACGCCGCTGAGATGCCGCCCCAGAGAGGCGAATCCCGCTTCCAGGTCCTGCTGGACGTGGTCCAATTCCTCCCCGAAGATATCATCATTCAGACCTTCGAGGGCTGGCTGCTGATAAAAGCTCAACATGGAACCAGAATGGATGAGCATGGTTTTATCTCCAGAAGCTTCACCCGACAGTATAAACTGCCCGACGGCATTGAAACCAAAGATTTGTCAGCGATCCTCTGTCACGATGGAATTCTGGTGGTGGAAGTAAAGGATTCGGCTGGGACCAAGTGACATCGTGTCGGGTTAGTGTCTGTTCATACGTCGAGAGGAAGATTCTAGTTTAGCCCATGGTATCACGGGAATGTGTGTATTACCCACGTTTGAAATGATTTTTATGAAGATTAAAAACACAGACATAATTCCTGGTATGTTGAGGTTGTCTTTGTTATTTTTATTCCGAAAGGAAAGTTGTTAAATATGTTCCTACAGCTCAGGTTGATGCTATTCTTAACACCTGAAACACTGACAGTTTAGGAGATTGTCGTCTGATAGTAGAAACGACTCAGAATTATTTCTTCCTTACTTCAACAATGCCAGAGAAGCTTGCATTTGTAACAGTTGATGGCAAAAGAGCCACACCAATTTAAGAAATTCTTATCCATTTTATGAAAGTGTTTTATATTGCTAAAAAGAGCTGTGATCTCCTTCGCTTAATAAGCTTTTCTTTTCAGTGTATTTTATTATAGCATAGCTTTGTAAATATAGAATATGAAGGTTAAAAAATAGTACTGGAAAATTGGATCTGAAATATATTAAGCTGAATCTTAGCTGCAGTATTTTTTAAAGCACAGTGTATGTTCTGTGGATATTTATGAAATATTAAGATGCAGTAAATCATACTTAAATTATTATGAAGTTTAGGAAACCACTTTGAAAAGTACAATGACTGAATTCAAGAAAATTTAAACTATGCTCTTTAAATGTTACTTAAAATGTTAGATTTCAGAAGATGGCAAAATGCACTGCATCTGTTCTCACTGCATAATCCTTAGCTTTAAATAGCTTGGCACGCAATGAAAGTTCTGAGGCCCGGCTTACGTGGGTGTCTGAATTTATACAGAACATCGGCTGCTTCTATTTCCCCCAACTGCTGCTTTGGCCCAAAGGAGCGGCTGAGACATTGGTGGTTAGGAACAATTGCCTTCAACAGCTGGTCTGTGACATTCCAAGGATTTGCTGTCTCATTCTCTACATGTGAAGTACCTCTTTGGGGGAAAGTACCTGCCTTTGGAGAAGGCAATGGCACCCCACTCCAGTACTCTTGCCTGGAAAATCCCATGGATGGAGGAGCCTGGTGGGCTGCAGTCCATGGGGTCGCTAAGAGTCGGACACGACTGAGTGACTTCACTTTGACTTTTCACTTTGATGCATTGGAGAAGGAAATGGCAACCCACTCCCGTGTTCTTGCCTGGAGAATCCCAGGGACTGGGGAGCCTGGTAGGCTGCCTTCTATGGGGTCGCACAGAGTCGGACACGACTGAAGTGACTTAGCAGCAGCAGCAGCTGCCTTTACCCCGGACCCCATGTGAGGCTGAGGACAATGCTATGAATAGCACAGGAATCTGGGTATGGAAAACAACAGCGTAGCTGCTGACTGCTGATAACACCCGAGCTCCTCTATGGTGCTTTGTTTGTAGTTTACAGGCAGGTGCGAGAGGTATGAAACAGTAGAAAAATAAATCAGAAGCTATACAAGTCGTTTTGAAAACAGAAATGTTGGTTTATAGTTTAACTAAATTGAAAGCATTTTGAAGCTAGGTGTTTATATGAAGTTGGTGATTGTGCATCCAACTCTAGGATCACAAATTTTGTTCTTTGATAAAGTGAATGTCATAGACCATCTCTGCTATATAACAAAGTTAATAGTAATTAATGGATTACATCTACTAATATGACTAGGACTGGGATGCCCTTTGTCCCATATTAGATTATTCTTTTCTATTATTGGGCAGAATAGTGTGAAAACAAGCTAGTACTTTGAGAAACAAACACAAACATCCTTTCGTTGGCCTTGATCTTACTCTAGGTGAGATCTTCTGAGAAATTTCAGAAAGTGAAGTTCTTAACGTGAGGAGCCACTGATAGGAAATGTTTTCCTTTAAAAGTTAAAATTAAACATATCATTCAATTAGCATTTATTTTTCCTAAGATAAATTTTAAAGTAATACATTTAAAAAAAAATTTGGGCGATATACCAAGCACTATAAAAAATAAAAACCATTTATTATTCCTCTACCACCATGAGATAGCTACTTTAAATTTATAGTTAAGAATTCTCTTATACATAAATACATGTATCACTTTTCTCAAAATTAGGATTATGTTTGCAAAGGGTTTGATATCCTGATTGTCTTGGTTATTGTCTGTTGCCCTCCCTACCTCCCACCAACCCAGACCATCCTCTGCCCTACTCAGCCCCACTCTGAGCCCAAGCAGGCCCGCCCTGATGGGCCGTGTCATGCTAGTTTCCAACTAGGTTCAGCCAATAGGAGGCACTGACTGCAGAGCAGAGATTGGAGAGAGGAAGCTGGCGGGCAGGAGGGGTGGAAGAGGAGGGCATTTCATTCTCCACTGCCAGCCTGCTGCAGATGAGGCTCCGGCAGGACCTGCATTCCCCGGGACTGGAGGTCTGCAGGGACAGCTTCTTTTCCGAGACGTGGAATTGTATCCGGCACCAGTATTCCAACGCTGTTTCCTCCTTATGCCCCTTCAACACTTGGGATGGTGATATCTTCTGCTATTTCTTGTTCCTGGTACTTCACAATTCCCTGTTGATTCCCTTTACTCTGCCTGCTCTCCCATAAATGATTCCTTCATTAAAGACCCTTTCAGGCGATAAAAGAAAATTTCACATATTGAGCTATGAGGAAGTCATTCTGGCTAATATATGAGTTGACTTGAATTTTAACTGCTAACTAAAACAGCCTGTTTTACACCTGCTTTAATTATTGAAGAAAAGGGCACATTGACCAGAAGTAAAGAATGTCTATGTTAAAAATAAAGAGCAAATGATTCCCGTCCTGGGACACCAATGCTGTTCCTCCTTCCGTTATAAGACTCCCTTCCTTGGTGCAAAGGCCATACTGACTCACTGTGTGAATGCTGACCTGTTTTTCTGTAACCTTGAAGTACGTGTGCATGCTAAGTTGCTTCAGTTGTGTCTGTCTCTCCAAAAACCTATGGCCTGTAGCCGGCCAGGCTTCTCTGTGCATTGAATTCTCCAGGCAAAAATATTGGAGTGGGTTGCCATGCTCTTTTCCAGGGGATCTTCCCAACTCAGGGACTGAACCTGAGTCTCCTGCATCACAGGCAGATTCTTGACCATCTGAGCCACTGGAGAAGTAAATGCCTGGCTTATTTAATGTTCCTGGTTCTGACAAGATATAAAACTATGGTGACAATCATGTGTCTCTGCAGCAGTTCCTCAGAGCTGACAGGCTGTCTTCCAGGCGATAGTCCTCACTTTGGCTCAAATAAAACTCTTTTTATTTTTTTTTAATCATTTCTATTCCTATTATAGATTACTTATTGATTATTTTCATCCACACAGGAGATGGAATTCTGACCGGTCTTGTTTGTTTGCTTTTGCCAGAACCCTGATTGCTTGACTTCTTAAGCGATTAGAAAAAAAATAGTGCATTACTTTCTTTTGCTAGAGAACATTAAGTGATTTGTAATGGTTACACACAATTCCAACACAGATAAACAATAATATCATTTAACCATTCCTTCTCATTACTCATCCCAACAGGAAGCAGATGGCACAGTCAAATTGGAATAATTCAAATTAGAATAATTTATTTATAAAGAGATAGATTACAGAGGAGTGGGCAGGGTGGACTTGAACCACAAGGCAGCACCCTACCCTGAGGGTAGCAGTGTGGAGCTCTTAGGTTCCCTAGGTCCAAAGGAGTGAGAGGAGGAAGCAGGTCTCAGAAATCAAAAAGAAGGTCAGATAGAGAACTCCAGCTCTGACTTTCATCTTGAGGGACATAGTCAGCCAAGGTGACCTCATAGGCACCAGGAAAATAAATACTTTTCTCCCTTCAATTTCCTACTGGGGCATCCTATTGGCTGGACCTATCTAGTAGCCAGAGGGTGTGGGTGTCCTGTAGATACAGTTCATCAACCTCCCAGGGCAGAGAGCAAGGTAGAAAAAAGTGGAGGGTGACTCCTAGGGGCCAGGGGAAAACGCCAGCTCTCCACTAAAGTGAAAACTGTTGCTATAGCTTTTAGGAAATCTTTTCTACAAAAAGACAGAGCCTGAGACACTATTTGGGTGCCTTCAAGTTGCAATACAATTTGGCATGTGCAAGCCCAGAATGGTAAAGGTGAGGAAATAGGGAGAAAAAGGGAAGAAAATATAAGAAACAAAGTGATGTGATGTGTGGCTGTGCTGGCCACTGTTTCACAATGACTATAAAGAGACTGCAGCCTCTGGGCAGGGGTGTTGGCCAGGCACCTGGAACTTATGCAGAAGACCTTCAGGAGAAAATCGAATATTAGAGCACTCCACAGGGAATAAAGGAGGGGAAATTGCCCTGTTCCCTACTATTTCCCATATCTCATCAGTCAAGTTTCAACTCACAGGCAGTAGACTCTCCTGAACTCTGAGTTGTATCATCTAGCCCCTTAGTGACTGCTCAGAAAATCAGACCCATGCCACACAGTGTGACATTTCATCCATTCTGGGGACAGAAGGATGACTCAGCCTGGTTAGGGCTCGCTCCGTCAGGGAGAAAAGTGCAGACTCGGGGCTTCCACCTGAACAGCAGCCACCTAAGAAGTTTAGCAAAGGCTCTGGCAACGGTGGCAGCACCATGGCTTGGGAGGCAGGTGACAAGCTTCAGAAAAAGGAAGGCAGGCCAGAAGGTACACAGGGTTTGTATTGACAACAATCTCAGACCCAGAACTGCAGGAAGAGGGTGTCAGGCAAATCACAGTTTTATAGCATCTACAACGACTTCAAATTTAAACTCTAATATCACCTTATATATAATATTATATATAATATTATTATGTATTATATATGTTATTGTATATAATATATTATTGTATATTATATATATTATTATAACATTACCATATATAAAATATATATGCTGATGTTATATATATATTATATATAATATATATGGTGATATTTTATATATATTATATGTATAATACATAAATTATATAATATATAAATTGATTTAGTTAAAAAGACATGTATCTCATATATATGATATATATTATAATTATGTATTATAATTTATATATATTATGTAATGTGTATATTCTATTTGTTATATATATATATTTGTTTTGGGGTTTGTTTGTTTGTATTTTTTGACCATACTACTTGGCACGCAGGATCTTAGTTCCCTGACCAGGGATAGAACCCATCCCCCCTGTAGTGGAGGCATAATATCTTAATCACTGGATCACCTCATATTTTGATCTAATTTTTAATGTGCAGTGTAAGTCCCCTTAAACTTCTCCAGGATTTTTCTTTTTCTGAAGATGGTGGACCACTCCTGGAAGTCCAAAAGTCACTGGAGATTTTTATCCCACTAACTGCCCTTAGCTTATTTCTCACCTACTTGTGATTATCTGGAAATTGCTATTAATGGTCTTAGCACATCTGAAGAGGAATTTTTAAAAAACACAACAACTTCAGGTAAAAAAAGATCCAAAATACCTAATAATCATCTACACAAGCTTGACAAAAATATGGGCTTCCCTGGTGGCTGAGCGGTAAAGAATCCGGCTATCAGTGCAAGAGATGCAGGTTTGATCCCTGGGTCAGGAAGAGGCCCTGGAGAAGGAAATGGCAACCCACTCCAGTTTTCTTGCCTGGGAAATCCCGTAGGCAGAGGAGCCTGGTGGGCTACAGTCCGTGGAATCACAAAGATTTGGACATGACTTAGCAACTAAACTAAAGCTAAACAAAAACAGGCTTTTCAATAATAACCACTGTTCTCTTCAAAGGCTCTCAAATAATTAGTTGGAAACAAGAATTAAAATGTTGATTCAATGTGCTGATTTATAGCTTGGACATAATTTGAAAATAACTCTGTTTTAGCAATTGAGTTGGCTAGATGTTCTCCACAAAATAACAGAACAGTATTTAAATTTGAAAAATGAAGAATTCTAAGTAACTAAATAAATGATTCGAAGTAACTATTTTCTTTTATGTTTCCTCAGCATTATTTACTATATAAGAGCATGTATATTTGCATGTATATATTTACAAAATCCTGTTTATTAGTGTTTTCTAACTTCAAGGACAAATAAAAAATATACTGAGGTAATATAAAATGGCTTCTAGAATACCATTCTTTGTAATTTGTTGAGACTTTCTCTATGACATGGTATGTAGTAATTTTTCTTAAATGCACTATGTATACTTGAAAATAATGTAAGTGTATACTTTCTATTTGAGAATATATATGAATAATCTCCTAAGGTAAAGGAAACAAAAGCAAAAATAAACAAATGGGACCTAATTAAATGTAAAAGCTTTTGCGTAGCAAAGGAAATCATCAACAAAAAGAATAGACAGTCTATTGAATGGGAGAAAATATCTGCAAATGATACAAGTATTAAGGGGTTAATATTCAAAATGTGTAAACAGCTCATGCAACTCAACATAAAAAAACAACAACCAAACAACCCAGTTAAAAATGGGCAGAAGACCTGAATAGATATTTTTCCAAAGAAGACATACAGATGACCAACAGGCACATGAAAAGATAATTAACACTGCTAAGATCATGAAAATGCAAATCAAAACAATGAGATGTCACCTCACACTTGTCAGAGACTTTCTCATCAAAAAGACCACAAATAACAGATGTTGGCGAGGATGTGTCCACTGTTGGTGGGAATGTCAATTGGTGTAGCTATTGTAGAAAAACAGATGTTCCTCAGAAAAACTAAAAATAGAATTACCATATGATACAGCAGTTCCACTTCTGGGTATATATTTGACCAAAACAAAACACTAATTTGAAAAGATGCACGCACCCTAATGTTCATAGCAGCATTATTTACAACAGCAAAGATATGGAAGTAACTTAAGGGTCAATCAACAAATGAGAGGATAAGCAGATGCGGTATATATACACAATGAGATACCAATCAGCCATTAAAAAAAGGAATGAAATTTTGCAATATGCAGCATGGGTGGACATGGTGAATATTGTACTTAGTGAAATAAGTAAGAGAAGGAAAAATGCTGTATATTATCATGTGTATGTGGAATCTAAAAAATATGCCAAAATAATGAGTATAATGAAACAGAAAAACTTCCTTCTATTATCTAGTAATATATATCGAGATTCCACAGGAGAGAATGAAAACTTGCACATATCACATAGCAGTATCCATTTTAAAACATAGCTGAGTAATTAAGGTTTTTATATTTGAGATTTCCCCCCAGTTTTCAAAGCTACTTTTTCCTAATAATTTTCATCAGAACTTAAGAACACTTGGGAGCTGCTCTACCTAGTGATAAACCATACTGTCATGCCACAATAACGAAAATACTGTGTTACTGCACAGAAATAAATGAATCAGTAGGAAACACTGAAAAGAACCCCACTGTAAAAATTTAGTTTGATAATGGCAGTTGATAAAATGAATAGGAATATGATACAGCATATGTACCTAAGATAACTATATAGGTATCTAGAAAAATTAAATAAAAAGCTTATACCTATGATACAGTACAATCGAAAGAAAAATTACAAATGCATTTTAGAAGTACTGAATGTAAAAATAAAATAGGAGTACTAAATAGAAAACAAAAACAAAAACAAAAAAATGCCGTAAGTATCCACTGTGTTGATTCTTCTATTGTTTTCTTGTCTTTCTCTGCCCTGTTCTGTGGCCTCAGGGCACAGCTCTCTGATTTCAAGTTGAATTTACCCAGCTGAAGGCACCAACAGACAGCAGCCTGCGGAAAGACAGGCAGATTGAAGTATTTTATTCCCTGCCTCTTGCTGTTTTGATTCCAGGTTGTAGCTGGGATTGCCTCCCTCTGAAAGCAGCTCTGATGAGACTGCCTTTTCTCCTCTGGCTCCAGCCCACATTGTTTCTTTAGGATCAAGGGGGTCATGACTTCCCATTGTTACTGGTCTCTGGGTGCCTATAAATGTGCATCAATTCTGATGTGTGGGAGTTTTCCCCATATCACCAAGCAATTCTCTTATACCAGCTGGATATCCTAAAATTCATCTCAATTCTGACACTATCTACCCTTAGATCCCACAAGTTAAGGGTTCAGTCTGACAAGATTTCTCCTCTAACCCCAACTTCAGACATCAGTTGCAAGCCCAGCTTATTACCTGTGTTTCTAATAACCGGCTATATAGACTGGCTGTTTTAATAGCCCCTTTCTTGTATTGGACTAGTTTGCTAGACTGGCTCAGAGAACTCAGAGAAACATTTTATTAATACTTAGTAGATCACTAGTTAGTTATAATATATAGTATAAACTCAGGAAGAGGCAGATGGAAGAGACGCATAGGACAAGATAAGGGGAAACGGGGAGGAGTTTTCACACTTTCGCTGGGGGCCTGTCTCCTTGAATTGTCCACCAACATGGAAACGCTATGAACCACCTCCTTTTGAGTTTTATGGAGGTTTCATTACATAGGCACGATTGATCAAATCCTTGGCCATAGGTAACTGAATTCAGTTTCTAGTTCTTCTCTCCCAAGGATGAGGACTGAAAGTTTTCTAAACCTCTAACCACATGATTGGCTATTCTGGCAACCAACCCCCATCCTTAGATTACCTAGGGGCTTTCCAAAGGTAACTGTTAACATAATAAAAAAAATGTCTTTTGTCTCTCTCTCTCCACTTAGGAAACTCCAAGGATTTTAGAAGCTCTGTGACAGAAATGGAGCCCAAGATGGAATATATGTTTCTTACTAGAAATCCCAATATCACAGTGCCTCAACATTTTTGTTGGTCCCTCAGCCCTGCCCACATCTCTGTAAATAATCATTTTATTGTATATTTTTTAAAAATCCAAGCTAAGTATGCTTTTTGTGTCCCTTCGTAACTCTGAATGGCATATTCACCTATATATCCTTCCTCTGGCACAAGAAGGGCCTCTTGTGCCCGAGGAACAAAAAGACAACAACAAATAGGGAAACATAAGAGGAAATTGCAAGGAGATCCAACCAGTCCCTCTTAAAGGAAATCAGTCCTGAATATTCATTGGAAGGACTGAAGCTGAAGCTGAAACGCCAATACTTTGGCCACCTGATGCAAAGAACCAACTCTTTGGAAAAGACCCTGATGCTGGGAAAGATTGAAGGCAGGAGGAGAAGGGGACGACAGAGGATGAGATGGTTAGATGGCATCACCAACGCGATGGATATGAGTTAGAGTAGGCTCTGGGAGTTGGTGATGGACAGGGAAGCCTGGCGTGCTGCAGTCCATGGAGTTGCAAAGAGTTAGACATGACTGAGTGATTGGACTGAACTGAACTGAAGAAATATTTGTATTTTGGGGGGATTTTGTCTAGTCAATAAGGCTAAAAATTATGATATTCAGTGTTGCTTAGTATGGTAAACAATACCTCTTTGTTGCTGATTTGTAGCATAAATTAGAACAATCTTTCTGCCAGAGAGTATGTTAAGGCTCTTAATATAATTTGAGAAGTAGAAGAGCAAGAATTAAAGAATTTACTCTGTTACAATAAAATTATACAAAATTTGTGAGGCATTCTGTAATCTGAAATGTTGAAAATGTAAGAAATTTGTTAAGCAAACTAAAGTCTATTCAAGTTATAAAATACTATCCTGCTAATAAAAATCATTTTCCAGAAAAATATTGACTGAAGTGGAAAAATACTCACTAAATTTAAGGAGAAAAGCAAGTTACAAAAGGAATACATGGGGGGAGGGGAGAGAGGCTCAAAAGGGAGGGGATATGTGCATAATTATGGCTGATTCACACTGTTGCGCTACAGAGACCAACACAACATTATAAAGCAATCTTCCTCCAATTAAGAAATAAATTTAAGAAAAGGTATATAAAATTTTCACCTTTTTTTGTGGAGATATCTCTATGTCAAAAAGTTTTTGTTTAGGATGTGATTTTAATGGAAGTATTGTACTTCATAATATGGATATGCCAAAGCTTATCGTATGCAGAGAAGAATCAAAGTTTAAGTTTCAAAATGCTTAAAGTGGAGAGGGGTCAAGATGGCGGAATAAGTAGACATGGAGCTCACGTCCTACCATAAACATATCAAAAATATATCTGTATGTGGAACAGTTCTCACAGAAAACTAACCGGAAACCGGCAGAAAGCTGCAAGAAAACAACCAAGGCTGCAAGAAAGATTCCCCCCAACACATACGGCCATCCCCAGTTCCAGCTAAGTAAATGCTCCAGTCCTGCCCGTTCCATGCCGTAGCTTTACGCTGGATGTAGGACAGCCGGGTCCTGAGAAAAGACTGAATCTAGAGATGCAGAGGTGACCTGGGAGGTGATTCAGGTGGGGCCGTGGCAGCCTTTCTGCCACTCACTCAAACAGCACCACGGAAGTCGCCCAGCCTCCTGACAATGGCACAGCTGCTTCAGTTCCTGCAACTGCAATGCCGCAGTCTCCAGTCATGCTAGGGCAAACGCTCAGGCCCGGCTCACTTTCTGCCACAACCTTGTACTAGATCTGGGACAACCACAACAAGGGAGAAGACATGACTTTGGGCTGCGTGTGAGAGTGGAGGTGCAGACACATACACAGAAAGCACACTGGACCTCTGTAAGCACACAAGCCCCACATGCTTCAACACTGGGGTAAAAGCAAGGCCCCAGTGTGGGGAGAAGGAAAAACACACTTAACAGAAACAAAACCTGCTCAATCTTCAAGGCTACCACTCTGGCAACTTGGGAGCAGACCCCGCTTCTGATAAGATGGTGAAGCCACTAAATAGAGAGGAAATCCTATCTCACACTTTGTGCAGGTTTTAGCTCCTTCAACACAAGCCACACACCCTATCAAGGTGATAGTGACCAGCACACCTGAGGAAGGATGTGGCTGGCATTCACATAAAATTTCTTGCACCAAAGACACTGGACACATGCAGTCTACATAGAAATGCTCCCACATAAAAAACACCACAATAGATGACTGTTTCACCTATATTTATGGAGACAGAGAAAGTTAAGAAAATGAAAAGGTCGAGGAAATATTCTCAACTGAAAGAGCAAGATAAAAGCCCCTGAAAAAATAAATGAAAGAAAGATAATCAGTCTACCAGACAATGAATTTTAAAAGTTGTTAATAAAATACTTATGAATTAAGAAAGAGAATTTTTGTAAGCCCTGCTGCTGCTGCTGCTAAGTCGCTTCAGTCGTGTCTGACTCTGTGTGACCCCATAGACGGGAGCCCACCAGGCTCCCCCATCCCTGGGATTCTCCAGGCAAGAACACTGGAGTGGGTTGCCAGTTCCTTCTCCAATTCATGAAAGTGAAAAGTGAAAGTGAAGTCGCTCAGTCATGTCCGACTCCTAGCGACCCCATGGACTGCAGCCGACCCAGACTCCTCCATCCATGGGATTTTCCAGGCAAGAGTACTGGAGTGGGATGCCATGGCCTTCTCCATTTTGTAAGCCCAGATCATTTTAATAAGGAACTAGAAACTATATAGAAGACCCAATCAAAAACAGATAATTCAATTTCTGAGATAAAAAACACTCTAAAAGCAATGTACAGCATGCTAAACTACACAGAAGAATGCATAAGTGATCTGGAAGATACAAGAATGAAAATCACCCAATCAGAATGGCAAACAGAGAGACAAATGAAAAGAAAGCAACGTAAGAGGGCTATAGGATGATATAAAATGTGCCAACATTCACATCATAGGGGTTCCATAGGAGAAAAGAGAGAGAAGGGGATCGAAAATGTATTTGAATAAATTATGACTAAAAACTTCCCAAATCTAAAGAAGGAAACAGACACCAGATACAGGAAGCACAGAGTCCCAGACAGGATGAACCCAAATGACCCCACCCCACTGCATATCATCATTTAAATGGCTGAAATTAAAGAGAAGATTCTAAAGGCAGCAGTAAAAAAGTGGAGAGTCATATGCAAGGGAATCCCCATAAGGCTACCAGTTGATTTCTCTGCAGAAACTTTGCAGGCCAGAATGGAGTAGCATGATATATTCAAAGTCCTGAAAGGCAAAAACTTGCAGCTTAGGATACTCTACCCAGCACAATTATCATTTAGAATAGGAGAGAGAAAGAATTTCTCAGACAAGCAAAAACTAAAAGAATTCAGCAATACTAAACCTATCTTAAAAGAAATGCTGAAGTAAGAATCTATCAGGGAAGGGAAAATCCCCCAAATACAGGCAAATATAGAGTAAGGACTGAAGATTACTTAAGCCAATATGTATATTAAAAGACAAAAATTATAAAAGCAACCATAACCACAATAAGGGCTTCCCTGGTGGTTCAGTGGTAAAGAATCTGTCGGCCAGGGCAGGAGACCCAGGTCTGATCCTGGGTCAGGATGATCCTCTGGAGGAGGAAATGGCAACCCACTCCAGTATTCTTGCCTGGGAAATCCCATGAACAGGGGCACTCAGTGGGCTACAGTCCATGCGGTTACAAACAAATCGAACTTGACTTAGTGACTAAACAACAACAGTAACTATAATCGAGTAAAAGGATGATAAGCATGAAGATGTAAAATATAACACTCCAAACACAAGATGTAGGGGAGGGGAGTAAAAACGTAGATCCTTTAGAATGTGTCTGAACTTAAATGATAATCCATTTAAATGGATCAATATATATGAACTTCATGGTAACCACAAATCAGAAATCTACAATAGATACATAAAAACAAAAAAGAAAGGAACTCAAGCATACTACAAAAGAAAACCGTTCAACCACAATGAAGGAAACAAAGAAGAATTACAAAAACAACAGGAAATAAGAAATAAAATGGTAATAAGTATATACTTATCAATAGTTAGTTTAAATGTCAATAAACTAAATATTCTGATCAATAGACTTAGGATGACTGACTGGATTAAAAAACAAGATACCCCAATCTGCTATCTATAGGAGACTCACTTCAGGGTGAAAGACACACACAGACAAAAGTGAGGGAGTGAAAAAAGATATTTCATGGAAACATAAACAACAAGAAAACAGGAATAGCAATACTCATATCAGACAAAATAGACTTTAAAAGGAAGGCTATAACAAAAGATAAAGAAGGCGTTATATAATATAAAGTGATCAATACAAGAAGAGGATATTATACTCATTAACATACATGCACCCAACATAGGAGCAAAACAAATACAGACAATAAATGGGAAAATTGACAGGAATACAATTATAGTAGGAGACTTTAATACTTCTCTGACAATGGACAGCTTTTTCAGACATAAAATCAGTAAGGCAACAAAGATCCTAAATGACACAATAGAATAGTTGGACTGAATTGATATCTATACGAGACTACATCCAAAAAACATAAAAGAATACCCAGTCTTTTAAAGTATGTATGGAATATTTTCTAGGATTGACCACATACTGGTACACCAAACAAGCCTCAACAAATTTAAGACCACAGTTATTTTCGGATCACAGCGATATGAAACTAGAAATCAACCACAGAAAGATAAATGGAAAAACTTGCAGTGATCAGACTTGCAAATGATCACAAGGAGACTAAACAACATGCTACTAAAAAATCAGTGGGTCAAAGAGGAAATCAGAAAATGTCTTGAGACAAACAACAATGAAAACACAACTTCCAAAAATCTGTGAGATGCAGCATGCTATGCTATGCTAAGTCACTTCAGTCCTGTCCGACTCTGTGCAACCCCATAGAAGGCATAAGTGGTTTTAAAAGGAAGGTTCACAGTGATACAGGCCTTACTCAAAAAAAAAGAAAAAAAGGAAAGAAAAATTTCAAAACAACCTAATCTACCACCTAAAAGAATTAGAAAAAGAAGAACAAAGCCAAAAGCCAGCAGAAAGAAAAAAAAATAATTAAGGGAGGAAATAAAACAGATAAAAAAAACAAAAATATTAATGAAACCAAGAGATAGTTTTTTGAAAAAATAAAATTGATAAACCGCTAATAGGATTCATCAAGAAAAAAAGAAAGTCAAAATCAGTAAAATCAGAAATGAAAAAGAAGAATCTAGAACCAACACCACAGGAATACAAAGGATCGTAAGAGATTGCAAGGAACAACTATTTGCCAATAAAATGAACAACCTAGAAGAAATACATGGCCTATCAAGAAGGAGTCAAGAAGAAACAGACAATTTGAACAGATTGATCATTAGAAGCTAAATCAAATATGTAATAAGACAATATCCCAGGAAACAAAAGTTTAGGAGCAGACAGCTTCACAGGGCAATTCTACCAAATACATAAAGAAGAACTTACCCCTTCCTTCTCACACTATTCAAAAAAATTGTATAGGAAGGAATACTTCCAAATTCACTTTACAAGGCCATTACTCTGATGCTCAAACCAAATACACTACCAAAAAAAGAAAATTACAGGCCAATATCTTTCATGCATATAGATATAAACATCCTCAACAAAATATTAGCAAATCAAATCCAACAATACATAAAAAGGATTATATACCACAGTCAAGATGGATTTATTCTCGGGTCACAAGAGTGATTCAATACACGCAAGACTGTTTTATTAATTCAATGAATATGTCCCATCTTTATTCTGTTGCGGTATTCTGAAGAAATCAGAATTTTCAGAACCAGCAATCTCAGGAGGATGTGATCTATAGGATGCAAGAAGCACAACTTTTTAAAAGTCTAGTTTTCAGTGAATTTGAAAACTATTTTCCAATTTGAACTGGAGATGCAGCCCAGAACTTCATTTAAGCTCAGGGATTATTAGTGCGAGAAATCAAATAAGCCATCTTGGTTGAATGGCAGGCTAGAAAACATATCCCCTTCTTCAATTCCCCTTGTGGATGTGACCGGATAGGACAACCACCACCTCATCCTCTTTGAAATGCTACCCTGGGGTGGCCACAGTCTTCAGAGAGGCTGCCAGGCACATACCATTCTCCCCAAACACTACTTTTCACAAGGGTGAGATTTCCCTGTATTCTTGTCTCATATCCCCAAGCCCAGTATTCTCAAATTCTCCAAGCAACATACAAAGGCTTGGAGAACTCAGTGCGGCTTTAATATTCTGTTGCTATTGAATGGGATACAATTTCTCATGGAACTGTTTTTGTTTTTTAATTTGCTAGGAAATTTTAAATAGGCTCCTTTGATGCTAAGTCTATAGATAAACTTTATTCCTGGGACAAGGAAGAAATAATGAAACCTGTAAGGACTGTAACTTCTTGGCAAAAAATAGCTAGGAAAGTAGACTTTGGAAGCAAACAAATGGAAACAGATAGGGGTTTGAGCACCAACTCTGCAACTTTCTAGACCAGTCATTTTGGTCAGTTTGCTTAACCCCTCTATGCTTCAGTTTCCTCACCTGTAAAATGGGGATAATTATAGTACCAATAACATGTGGTTGTTTTGAAGATTAAATCAGATGAAGATGTAGGGTAACAAATAAGCACGGTCCACCCAGACCTAAGTGGTTTCTTGGTAAGACTTTCAGTGCTAAAGCTGAGACTTTCCAGGCAGACTAGTATGGTTGGTCACCCTATAGAAGGTCAAGTACTTATACAATGCCTAGTATCCACAAATGATAGCCATTATTTTATGTATTACAAATATCTTTGAGAATTTTCTCATGGGCACGTTATATAAGTTAATTAGACACATCTCACTTTATGCTTTATAAAAAGGCTAAAACATTTAATAAAAGAAGACTCTTGAGAGTCCCTTGGACTACAAGGAGCTTAAGCCAGTCAATCCTAAATGAAATCAACCGTGAATATTCACTGGAAGGACTGATGCTGAAGGTGAAGCTCCAATACTTTGGCCACCTGAGGCAAAGAGCCTATTCATTGGAAAAGACCCTGATGCTGGGAAAGACTAAAGGCAGAAGAAGAGAGCAACAGAGGATGAGATGGTTGGATGGCATCACCAATTCAATGGACATGAACCTGGGCAGACTCTGGGAGATGGTGAGGGACAGGGGAGTCTGGCATGCTATAGTCCATGGGGTCATGAACAGTGGAACATGATTTGGCAACTGAACAACAACCAAAGAAATCAACCCTGAATGTTCACTGGAAGGACTGACGGTGAAGCTGAAGCTCCCATACTTTGGCCACCTGATGTGAAGAGCTGACTCACTGGAAAAGACCCTGCTTCTGGGAAAGATTGAGGGCAGGAGGAGAAGCAGGCTACAGACGAGGAGATGGTTGGATGGCATCACCAACTCAATGGACAGGAGTTTGAGCAAACTCTGGGAGACAGTGAAGGACAGGGAAACCTGGTGTGCTGCAGTCCATGGGTTGCAAAGAGTCAGACACGACTTAGAGACTGAACAATATGACCCCCAAAAAAGGCTTCATTAGTGGATCATAATTACTGTTCTTTTTAAAGGTCTACTTGGTTATTTCTAAAGTTCTGCTTTTTTTTTTTTTTTTTTTGCTTACTGAAGACAAGTCTTAAAAAAAACCTTCACATTGCTCTGTGAAGTAGTATGTAAGTACATATTTCTTCAAAAGTGCACTTGTGGCAAGGTAAGAAGCTTTGTTATGATAAGACTTGTAGAATAACCTTTTTAGTACAATGAATAAAATGTCATTCATTGCGGGGACATCAAGCATTTGGAGACAATATTCCCATCCAAAACATTTCTATTTAAGACAACCTGCTGAGCCTACTTCTTTGTCAATTCTCTGCTACCTGTCAATCCAATTTAGTGACATAAAATTCTCTTTTGTCCTTAATTGCTGGTATTGTGGAGACTAGGCAAGAACTTGTCAGGTGACATCAGACTGCAGCCAACTTCTAACTGACCAAAAGCGCTTGGGATCACATTGGCATATCAGGGGAAAGGGATACAGAGTCATTGTTTTCTAAGTTTGTCTGGTTTTAAGAGTCACCTGGGAGGGACTCCTATTGAATATCCAGATTTCTGGGTTCCTCCAATAGAGATACTGATTCAGATGTGAGGTAGAGAGCCCTTGAGTCTGTAATTGATTAGTCCCCTGAAATATTTATGATGGGACAAGTTTGAAAATGGTTTTCAGCCAGGGATTGTTACTATGCCTGGGGGCCTCCGACAATTAACGCCCTGGAACCGAGGATGCTAAGCATCCCACAGTGATTGAGCCAACACAAAACACAAAACAAACCCTGGAAAAGAATGACTGTACAGAATTTTAAATGGAACTCAACACTTCATTTAGACACTTCATTAATGTCTGTCAAGTTAACAAAATGATTGCTACCCCAAGAAGTTAGACTAAATATAGGCTGACCTAGTAATTTTCCAGCGGATGATAACCTCCCTGTCTTTGAGGGATAAGAGAAAATTACTTTCATACAAGCAATTATTTTTAAACTGATTTATTCCTGTTCCCGGGGCTTCCCTGGTGGCTTAGTTGATAAAGAATCTGCCTGCCACTCGGGAGACCTGGGTTTGATCCCTGGCTTGGAAAGATCCCCTGGAGAAGTAAATGGCAACCCACTCCAGTATTCTTGCCTGGAGAATCCCACGGACAGAGGAGCCTGGTGGGCTACAGTCCATGGGATCACAAAGAGCTGGACATGACTGAGCAGCTAACATTTCATTTTCATTTCATTCTTGTTCTTGTTTTCTTCAAACATTATACAATGCTATGTTTTATATATTATACCGGGAAAGACTGTACTATTCTTTTCAGAGGGAACATTTTGAAAAAAAAAAAAAAAAGAAATAACCACATGTAGAAAGGCATGCTTTCACAAGTCTTTTTCTTCATTCCCTTCCTATTCAACATGGCATACATAGCGCTTGCCCTTCTATTTACCTTTTTATTCTTTCTGCAGAGGTTCCCAGGTATAGTTCTCTACACCTGGAAGGTTTCATTTTCCCAGAGTTCTGTCTTCTATTAATATTTTGATTATTCTTGATTTTTTTCTTCTACAAATGCTTCCAGTCCCTCTGCCTTCTTTCTACTTGATAGTACAAGTAGAAATATATGTACTTGCACTCCGTCTACTCTTTCATTTTCTCTCTAGCATTTACACCCTCCTGCCTTCTGACCTAGAGTCTCTAGCGCCTGTATTATTCCTATGATGTTACCAGCCAGCCACCTGATGTAGGATGACCAACTGTCCCCCAGCTTGCCCTGTACTAAAATCCTTAGGTCCCAGGCCAACCAGGATGGCTGATCACTGTACTTAACCAGTAACCTGGGGAAATAATACATTGACAGGGACGGAGGGAAAAGTAACTGTTTTTGGTAGTACCCTGCTGGCTCACTGTATTTTAAAATTAGTGATTGTTGGAAGAGAATGCAAATACAAATAAAACAAATAGGGGTCAGAAGCAATTTTAATTAGCTGGTCAGATGATTTGAAGGACCAGAGAAACCACGTATGTGAGTAAAAGAGACTGAAGATCAGTGTGAGACTGAGTTGGTCTTTAGAGCCAGAGGTTGTGAAGCTCATGTGCAGCCTGCCCCTGGAGAAAAGAGGATAGCTTTGGCACTGAGATGCTTGAGATGAGTAAAAATTAGTGATGTAGTCTATTCCAGAATAACTGACAAATTAGGAGGACACATCGACAAGGCAGCAACATGGCTCTTCCTGCTCCTGGGAAGCATTGTGGAGGCTGAGTCTCACAGTTTGAGTTGCAGGATCAAGGAATTCCCACTGGGGAGCTGATTGAGAGCTCTCTTAGGGGCTCAGCAGACATCCCTCTGTGGCTTTCTCTAGTGCTCTTGCTCAGAGCTAATTAGAGAAGTTAGGGGTCATAATTCCTGACCAAAAACAAGCTTCACCACCCATAATTCTACCATTAAAAGGACCATTCCTCTTTCTACCTTCAGACTGCCTTTGAATGTGCCAATATCCTTAGTCAAAGGCCATGCTATGGCTCACATCTGCTGCTGCTGCTGCTGCTAAGTTGCTTCAGTCATGTCCGACTCTGTGCCCATAGACAGCAGCCCACCAGGCTCCCCCGTCCCTGGGATTCTCCAGGCAAGAACACTGGAGTGGGTTGCCATTTCCTTCTCCAATGCATGAAAGTGAAAAGTCAAAGTGAAGTCGCTCAGTCGTGTCCGACTCCTAGCAACCCCTTGGACTGCAGCCCACCAGGCTCCCCCGTCCCTGGGATTCTCCAGGCAAGAGCACTGGAGTGGGTTGCCATTTCCTTCTCCAATGCATGAAAGTGAAAAGTCAAAGTGAAGTCGCTCAGTCGTGTCCTACTCCTAGCGACCCTTTGGACTGCAGCCCACCAGGCTCCCCCATCCCTGGGATTCTCCAGGCAAGAGCACTGAATTGCGGTGCCATTGCCTTCTCCAATGCCTCATCTCTGCTGCAGTGCTAACTGATGCCCCAGGGTTTGTTTCACTTTTAGGAGTCATAGGAAGATCTGTCACCTCTATGCTTCCCCTATGAGAGAGGATTCCCTCTACTCGGTGCACACAATGTGTATGACAAATTAGATAATTCTGAATACATAGCTTGTTCTTCCATAATTAATCCATTCTAGTGCAAGCACAGAACTGTGAGATTCTTAACAGATGAAGGGAGTGAAATCCACAGCTCTAAATACTTCTGGGGAAAGACTCAACCATTGTATCTTGCCTTCATTCAGCACACTGCTTACTGAGCATTTAGTATGGATTGAGCACTCTGCTTGGTGTTGAAGATAAAACAATGAAAATGGTATAATTCTTGACCTCAAGGCACTGATGCTATGGTTTTTGGAAAGTTACGTACATATGAATAATAAAGGTGACCAGTGCTAGAGTCAAAGCATATTCTGGTTACGAGGATGGCACAAGGAAGGGCATGGTTCATTCTGCCTGGACTGGGGGACAGTGACTGTAGTCACTGTACTGGTTGAGCCTATTAGCTCTGGAGGAGAAGGTCTGTGACTGGGATTGATTTATTCATCATTGATCTCTACTCAAGGAGTACAGCCTAAGGGTCCAGGCCCTGAATGATCCGGCCCCTGACTCCCACTCCAGCTGTGTCTCCCATGCTCTGCTCCCCTTCTGTCATGCTGAAGAGTTAAGGCTTTATCCTGAAAGCAATGGGGACCCAGAGGAGAGCCTTAAGCAGGGCTGTGACTTGGCCAGCTTTGTGTTTTAGAAAGAAAGAAAACTCTGGCTGCAGTGTGAAGGATGGATTAGTGGGGGGAACCTGGAGCTGGGACGATCGCTCAGATTAGCAGTCATTCAGGTGAGAGAAGGCACACAAGAATCACATGGTAACTGTCCAGGATCCACCCCAGATCATCTGAATCAGAATCTCTGGAGATGAGATCCAGATATTAGTAGTTTCAAACTGCGCCAGGTAATTCTGGTGAGAAATGAAGTTGAGAATCAGTAGCATAAGACTGTTGCAGAATGGAAAGAGGGCATAGATACACAGGCTTTTAAAGGTAGAGGAACAAGATCACTAAGTAACAGTGGCGAGGTCATGAAGACAGGGAGGAATTGAGCTACTCACAGCTTCCACTTGGAGTCATTGAAATGAGAGGTAGGGTGACTGACCTTTCCAATTTCCTAGGAGTATCTTGATTTCAGTATGGATGCTTCTTCATCCTAGGGCAGTGATCACCCTACAGGAAGGATAGTGATAACTTTGACCAAAATAGGTAATAGAGATCAGAGTGTGATTGGGAGAAAGATGGTTAACTTTAAACATGAGTGACAGCAGCTAAGTACTGGTGACTAAGGCTGTCCTAAAGCTCACAGCTGAGGATCAAGTGAGCTAAATACCCGACACTCTAAATGCCTGAAATTACAGCTGTTGAGGCCATCCCCTCCTTAACAGGGCTTGCTAGGAACCAGGAAGTAGAACCAGCACCAACACCTCACACTCTAATATAAAGTGAGGTTGAATGGGAGAAGGCTGTTGCCTTTTGTAGAAATACACCACTCATGCAGAAGTACTTATCCCCCAGAACAAGGTCAGGGTGGGTCTGGGCTGCTTCTCATCCTCAAAGCTGAGCGAGGGAGCTGACAAGAGGACTGCTCACAGGTGTGAGTCTCTGCTGTTGCTGGCCCCTGTCTGGACAGTTACAGGCTCTCTGTCCAGCCCTTGTGCTACCAGGATCAAGGAAAAGTACATTGGGAAGAGATGCTATGGTGGGAGACTGCTGGGTGAAGCGGGGTCGAGACTGTCCCCCTTCAAAGTCCGAGAGGTTTGGAAGATGAATCCTACGATACGCCTGAAGACACAGGAGTTGGCTGTGGTGAGTAGATCGTGTCTGGAGTGTTGGTCTTACCTGGGAAAGCCACAGCACTGGGCGAGGAGGGATGGGATATGCGGCTGCCAGCTCAGGGGCTGGGCCTGACGTCAAGAATGAAGCTCCCTCAGGAGGCACCCCTAACAGCTAGAAAGGGTTAGTTGCTGCTTACCAGCAAATCCTTTGTCAGGCAACTTTGTCAGCCTTCATCTGCCTACACTAACCACAAGGACAATTCAAGGCACTCTCCCTTCTTCAATCCTGTTCCCTGACTTTTACCAGTGAGCATCTGATGGATTCATTGCAGAATCCACCTGCAATGCAGGAGACCCCAGTTTGATTTCTGGGTTGGGAAGATCTTCTGGAGAAGGGATAGGCTACCCACTCCAGTATTCTTGGGCTTCCCTTGTAGCTCAGCTGGTAAAGAATCCACCTGTAATGTGGGAGACCTGGGTTGGGAAGATCGTCTGGAGAAGGGAAAGACTACCCACTCCAGTATTCTGGCCTGGAGAATTCCACGGACTGCATAGTCCATGGGGTTGCAAAGAGTTGGACATGACTGAGTGACTTTCACTTTTCATCTGATGGAAAAACATGGGCAGGTGTGTGTGGACCAGACCACAGCCACAGCCCTATCTGCCACAGGAGAGGAGGTGGGAGAGAGTAGAGACAGTGATTCGATGTGAAACTAGAGCTTTGAAATAAAAATCACTGAATCTTGGGGAGAGAAGTCGTTGTAACAGCTGGAAGTAACTGAGGGGACTAAAAAGTTAGAGCATTGGGCTGAAGTCATTAATTCCATGGAAAATGGAATTTTGACAGCAGTTACTGCCACGCCATGAGCAACTCTGTGGAGGAGCCAGGTAGGGAGAAACTGAAGCCTGCCAACAGAGAAGTGGCCCCTTCAGGTGACCTCCGCCCCACAGGCAACTTGAATGACCTCTTGGGAAATTCTGAGACAGAACGTAAGGCACTCCTGTATTCCCAACCTCCAGGAATGTGAGATAATAAATGTTGTCTTAAGTTGCCAGTTTTGAACTTATGTGGCCATAGATAAGGAATAAGAGTTGCCCTGAGTTGGGCTGAGGAGGCCAGGCCTGACTTGCTGACTAGTAATGGGGTACAGACAGCTCCTTAAAGCAGGATCTCTTTGGACAAAGCTGTTTTCTTACCTAAAGAGGTCAGATAGCTGAAGGTGGTTTTCCAACAGTATTCTCACCAGCTGGGTGATTTAAGACCTTTGGAGGGTTCTGGGCTGCTCATCACAGCATTCACCATAAACTGTTTAGTTTGGAGCATCTATGGGCCTCCAGAAAGAAGCTTCTGGAACACAAAAAAGGTGTTGCAAGCTAGGAATCAGAATGAGAGTCTGGGAGTCTGCCATGCATCCTATTCTCTTTGTTACCACTGTTCTTTCAAATGCTGGGATTTCCTGGGGTTTCATTCTCAACTTCCTCTACATCAAATCTCTGAGTAGAAAAATCCAGGAGACCAGTGTCTACGAAGCAAGGAGGAGGAGAGACAGAGGAAGAATGTGGTGGTTGCTGAACTTAACAGTTGGAGTCTCGGGGAAAAAGACAGACGGCAGACTCCAGGGGTGAGACAGAAAATACTTCATGAAGTGCTGTGGCCTGGGATGGGGTGGGGGGGGCCACCACCAGACCCGCAGCAGGGAGAGCAGGGAGGACGTGCCACGCTTGGAGAGGGGAGCTCCATGGAAAAAGCTGTCCGTCGGGAGCTGCGGTCCCGAGAGGGACATAGTGAGCCGAGGATGCTAGACAAGGCCAAGGGGACACACACTGGCTTTACTGTCCTCCTGCCCTCTGGGTTTTCACTAAACCTACCTGGGAGCCGGATGGTCCAAGGAGCCCATTGGTGCAGCCCAGCCAAGTCTGCTCCCTGCTGGCTGCCCCCACCCTGGGCACAAGGCAGGGCGGGAGGGGGTGGAGGGTGGCTGTGCAAGGGCAGAAATAAAGGTGTTGAGCAGATGAGACTTTGGCTCACTCAAGATCATCTCCCTCTCCCAAGTGATTTAAAATAATTGCAAATGCTCAAGTGCTTTGGAGTTTTAAGGATGATATCTAAGAGAAATTACTACTCTCTTCTCCCATAGTATCCTTGATACACTGACAGATCCTCCATAAGGAGGTATCATTCCTAGGGTATTACTTTCCTAGCAAATTATTTTCAGCTCTATTTCTTGACTGTGAGTCAAGATTGTCCAAGTCCAGCGAGACCGCTGCAGGTAAACAGGAAAAGGGTACAGGAGAGCTACTTTTTTACAACTGCATGTAAATCTGCAATCATTTCAAAACAAAAGATGCAATTAAAATCACGTTTCTTTATTTATATCGAACTCATTCCACTTATGATAATTGAACTTAAAGCTTTAAAAGTGATGCAGAATTCCCCAGGAGTTGCTGAGCTAGTTTGTAGTCTAATTTCCTCAGAAAGAAAATTTTGAGTCACCTGATCCCTATGACTTGGAACGTGCTTCTCTCAAACACACTGTTGCAGCCCTGAATAAGAAAGAATGAATCTCAGGCCCAGGAGAGGGGCCTGGGGCCTCGGAATGCCAGTGATCAAAATAGACCGTAATTGAGTCTGCCTCACACGCACACTTGGGCCTAGTTCTTGCACTGACATAATGACAGAACAATGGTACAGCAGGCTGTGCTCCTACTTAAAGTCCTTAGACGCTGGATCTATGAGTCTCATTTTGTTTTGGTTTTTAGATTGCCAGAGTGAAGGGCATTAACAGGGACAAATCTCCAGTTATAAAATAAATAAGCCACAAGAATATAATATACAGCATAAGAAATATGGTTAATAATATTGTAACAACTTTGTATGGGGAAAGATGTTTATCAGACATTATGGCAAACATTTTGTAATATATACAAATGTCAAATCACTATAAAGTATACCTGAAGCTAACAAGATTGTACATGAACTCTATTTCAATAATATCTTTAGATGCTATTGCTCTTTCAGAGGTTTTTGGTTAGTGGAATTAACTAGCTTATTTATCATTAGAATAATGTAGCAATGAAAAAACCAAATCTACGTCAACAAGCTTATTTAGGGAACAACAGTGGCTCTAAGATTTCAGAGAAGAGGGAATTAAAAACCTGATCCCAGCCAAAGACATTTCTAGACTGAAAGTGCCTGATGTCTAACTCAACTAAAATGAATGTTTGCAATATGTGTGGAATCTTTGGAAGGAATGATGCTAAAGCTGAAGCTCCAGTACCTTGGCCACCTCATGTGAAGAGTTGACTCATTGGAAAAGACTCTGATGCTGGGAGGGATTAGGGGCAGGAGGAGAAGGGGACGACAGAGGATGAGATGGCTGGATGGCATCACTGACTCGATGGCTGTGAGTCTGAGTGAACTCCAGGAGTTGGTGATGGACAGGGAGGCCTGGTGTGCTGCGATTCATGGGGTCGCAAAGAGTCGGACACGACTGAGCGACTGAACGGGAAGTTTCCTTGTACTTTTCTTTCTTTGGATTTTTTCTTAGCGCTATGACATTACATTCACAGATTTAATATGAAATGGCTTGGTGGCCTAAGGTTACAGAACAAAAACACTAATTCTTGGTCCTGTTTTTATAACAGCTGTCACTGACAGTGTGTATTCTTTATTCCTTTCCTTGAAGATCAAGGTTTAAGTGGTTTTATCTCCAGGTAGGATGGGTTTCATACAGGATAACTCTGGATAACTTTTTCTATATATAATTGTTTCTGTCAGGACTGAAAATTTGTTTTCCATCTCCTCATAGAAAATAATATAAGCACCTTATTAACAGCACCTAGGCCAGGAAATGCAAGGGCATTATAATAATTCTAACCTCATTATGATCTTAGTGAGCAGGTTTAGGTTCAGGCCAGTACTGGAAATGAGGGATTATAAAGTGCATACCTCAATCAGTTTCCATGGAGTCATTATTCAGTGTGAGATAAATTTAATGCACATCACTGCCAAATGTAGCCGTGTTTGCGGAAAAATGGACAGTCATTATAGCACCACTTCATAACAGAAATTGTACTATCAAGGCTCACAGATATCACCACTAAAAACAGCCCCTTTCCTAGACATTTACATTTGATCACCCAAGAAAGAGCAGCTGATGAAGGTTAGCAGAAGGTCAGGTCTAAGGCAAAAACATGGTTCCTTTATGAAGAAACTGCTGTTTTATCTGTCCCCTTAAATGGTCCTATTAATTACATTCAAGCAAGTAGGGTGGTGACAAATTCGATTTTGTGGAATTGAAAACAAAGGGTCTAGTACATCCAGATGGCTGTTTTGTCAGACTCTGTTAGCTATAAATACATTTAGAGTTGCTGCTATCATTTATCTTCAAGTCCTTATAACTTCTCATTATCAAAGTGAACGGCGCGGGGGCGGGGGGGGGGGGGAGGGGGCGGGGAATGAATCTTCCTGGGCCTCTTCTCAGTTCAGGAAATCAGTCGGTGGCATCATGGAAATTTTCCCTTTTTATGCAATCCTGATTTAGGTTCAGAGCCTAAATTGAGTCGTTGTTCTGTACTTGTGTGTCCTTGGGGAAGTTACATGACTTTCCTGAGCTTCTATTTCCTCATCCATAAAAGGAGGGTTGTGGGATTCAGAGCTAATATATCTAAAGCACTGAGAACTTCAGTGCTGCACCATCCTCCTTAAATGATTTTCCGATAATAAATCTGAGACAGATTGTTAAATAGCTTTTTTTGGCCTCCTTCCACGTTTGAGACACATGCCGGAAATAAAGCAGAACACTTAATTAGGGCTTGTTTTTTCAGAGATAAAAGACTAGATAGTGCCCTCTAGTGGTAGACAGGCCAAACGCCTGAAGGACATCTATTTCTCACTTGGATTCAGACGGAAAATACAGAAACACAACGCAAAACTATGGGGTCAAATAAAATCGATCTTTGGACAGGATTTTAACTATCACGCCATCCTATAAAACAATGGAATGAAGGATAACCTTCTCTATTATAAAACAAAAGGCAGTTGTTTAATCATCTGAGCAACAAAACAGAGTCAGAAACTATCCTCTTTTTCAGTCATATGTGACCACTTTAATACACTTTTGCATTCCTGACTAGTATTACATAAAGAAATGATTTCAGCTGTTCAGCAGGATGAGTGAACAGACTTCTTTCCAAGTTCACATAGTAGTACAGAACTGAACATTCCACAGGATATCTGGTAGTCTCTGACAGTTTAGAGAAAAGGACGTGTGCTGTAGAACCCTCTCCAATTCTTAGAGTTCGCTCTCAGCGCTAGGCATTACAGAACTTCCCTAAGCTGGACACTAGTGAATTCAGCTAGCTCCTGAATTCCCACAGTCTGCACATCTACACCACTAGTGCCTTTGCAATTCAATCAGGGCAGTGTCAACAAAAGGTTAAAGGCATGAACTCTGAAGCCAGACAAGGCTTCCCTAACGGTAAAGAATCTGCGCTCACTGCAGGAGACACAGGAGATGCAGGTTCAATCCCTGGGGTGGGAAGATCCCCTGGCAGAGGAAACGGCCACACACCCCAGTATCCTTGCCTGGAAAATCACAGGGACAGAGGAGCTTGGCGGGCTCCAGCCCAAAGAGTTGGACAGGATTGATCACCCGTGCGCATACACACTGAGTCAGCGGGGCTTCGGCTCTACGCCTCAGCTTTCTCACTGAGGAAAACAGGGGTGTTAATACCAGCTGCTTCATAGCACTGTGGCAAGGATTGATTAAGCTCATATGCGGAAAGAAATTAGATCCTGGAATTTTTCTTATTGCCTAGTTCTTAAGTACCCCATCCTTCTCAATATTATAGAAAATGCATCAGAAGTAAGATCCAGGCCTGGCCCTTGAAGAGTTTATGGTTTACATGGGAAGGCCGTGCTAGAGGGGCGGGCCTTTCCCCACATCTTGGTTGGCAAGGGGTGGGGGGGCTTTTCCTGAAACATATCCAGGGCCACTCATGCTCTTCTCTCCACGAGAAATGGAGTGACTCAGCTGGAGTGGGGTAACCTTGGGGGCAACCCCATGAGCAGGAGACCCATTTTTCTAAGGCAGGTACATTAGAGAGTCACTGGACTCTCACTCACTCTACAGCACATCCTCCAATTTAGCTTGGTCAACAATACAGGTGTTGACCGGATTCTGCCAGCCAACCATTTGGTATAGCTCTCCATTTGTTCAGAATTTGGTCTGAGAGCTAGAGAGCTAGTTTTTAAAAATATTCATTTACTTATTTATTTGTGGCTGAACTGGGACTTTGCTGCAAGTGGGGTACTCTCTAGTTGCCTGGGCTTTTTATTCTGAGGGCTTCTCCTGTTGCAGAGCACTGCCCTAGGGCACGCAGGCTTCAGTAGTTGTGGCACATGGGCTTAGCATTCCACATGCTACACAGCATGTGGAATCTTCCCAGACTAGGGGCTGAACCCATGTCCCTTGCACTGGCAGGTGATTTTTAACCACTGGACCACCAGGGAAGTTCTGGAGACCTATTTATTAAGGTGACCCCCTTGGAGACTCCAACAGAACATGCTGACCCATAAAAATAATTCATTGCTAACCTGTATGGTATGGACATACAAACCTGTCCAGAAATGAGAGTCTGGAATAGTCTGAAGGAACAGAAAAGAGTTTCATGGAAATGGGACTTACGTTGGCTCTTCAAGAATGGGATAGAATTTGGGTAGGAGGGGTCCTTCTGCTAGCAGAGCAAATTTTTCCTAAAGCTTGCAGCAATTTGCACTTCTGTGCCATTGGAATAAAATATAAAATAGTGGTTAAAATTAGAAAGTCATTTCCTGTTTGATGACTACATGGTGCTACAGCCAAGCTAGGGCAGAGAAACGGGTGATGTAGTTCCTCAATGCCTGATTTTCCAATCACATGTCACCCAGTGCCAGGAAAGTTCTAAGGACTTTATACATACCAATCACTCACTCCACACAGCAACCCTGAGATCCAGATATTATGTTTTCCCCATTTTGTGGCTGAGGGTATCTTGCTGCACAAGACATTACTGCAAACTAGTGGCTTTAAAACATACATGTTTACTACCTCACAGTGGGTCAGAAATCAGGATGGCTCAGCTGGGTCCTCTGTAAGGTGCCATCAAGGTATCAACCAGGGCTCAGTCCTCATCTGGAAGCTTGACTAACCACAGTGAATCCTCTTCCAAACACATTTAGTGAAGTTACTCAGTCGTGTCCGACTATTTGTGACCCCATTGACTGTAGCCTACTAGGATCCTCTGTCCATGGAATTTTCCAGGCAAGAGTACTGGAGTGGGTTGCCATTTCCTTCTCCAGGGGATCTTCCCGACCCAGGTATCGAACCCAGGTCTCCCACATTTCAGGCAGATGCTTTACCATCTGAACCACCAGGGAAGTGTAGTCATTTGTTCAGCATCAGTAAGAAATAGAACAAGGGCTTGAACCCATGCAGTCTGACCCTAGACACCATTCTCTCACATCTCTCTGCTTTGTGATTTCTCAGTCCAAGAGAGGGGGTTGGGCTGAGCCTTCCTTATGAAGGTGATCAGTAAAGAACCGGCCTGATCAGGGTGAAGGTTTAGACTTTAGAGGCAACAGTAGGCTAAGAAGTAGGTGGGGCTGGTCAATCAGTTCAGTTCAGTCGCTCAGTCGTGTCTGACTAAAGAGTCAGACACAACTCTGCAACCCCATGGACTTCAGCACGCCAGGCCTCTGTGTCCATCACCAACCCCCAGAGTTTACTCAAACTCATGTCCATTGAGTCGATGATGCCATCCAACCATCTCATCCTCTGTTGCCCCCTTCTCCGCCTGCCTTCAATCTTCCCCAGCATCAGGGTCTTTTCAAATGAGTCATTTCTTCTCATTAGGTGGCCAAAGTATTAGAGTTTCAGCTTCAGCATCAGTCCTTCCAATGAATATTCAGGACTGATTTCCTTTAGGATAGCCTGGTTGGATTTCCTTGCTGTCCAAGGGACTTTCAAGAGTCTTCTCTAACACCATGGTTCAAAAGCATCAGTTCTTCAGCGCTCAGCTTTCTTTATAGTCCAACTCTCACAGCTATACACAACTACTAGAAAAACCATTGCTTTGACTGGACGGACCTTTGTTGGCAAAAAATGTCTCTGCTTTTTAATATGCTATCTAGGTTGGTCATAACTTTTCTTTCAAGGAGCAAGTATCTTTTAATTTCATGGCTGGAGTGACCATCTGCAGTGATTTTGGAGCCCCCCAAAATAAAGTCTGTCACTGTTTCTCCATCTATTTGCCATGAAGTGATGGGAACAGGTGCCATAATCTTAGTTTTCTGAATGTTGAGGTTTTTTTTTTTAAATTTATTTATTTTAATTGGAGGCTAATTACTTTAAAATATTGTAGTGGTTTTTGTCATACTTTGACATGAATCAGCCATGGGTGTACATGTGTTCCCCATCCTGAACCCCCCTCCCACCTCCCTCCCCATTCCATCCCTCAGGGTCATCCCAGTGCACCAGCCCTGAGCACCCTGTCTCAGGCATTGAAACTGGGCTGGCTATCTGTTTCACATATGGTAATATACATGTTTCAATGCTATTCCAAATGTTGAATTTTAAGCCAACTTTTTCACTCTCCTCTTTCACTTTTATCAAGAGGCTCTTTAGTTCTTCTTCACTTTCTGCCATAAGGGTGGTGTCATCTGCATATCTGAGGTTATTTATATTTCTCCCGACCATCTTGATTCCAGCTTGTGCTTCCTCCAGCCCAGCATTTCTTATGATGTACTCTGCATATAAGTTAAATAAGCAGGGTGACAATATACAGCCTTGACGTACTCCTTTTCCTATTTGGAACCAGTCTGTTGTTCCATTTCCAGTTTTAACTGTTGCTTCCTGACCTGCACACAGGTTTCTCAAGAGGCAGGTCAGGTGCTCTGGTATTCCCATCTCTTGAAGAGTTTTCCACAGTTTGTGGTGATCCACACAGTCAAAGGCTTTGGATAGTCAATAAAGCAGAAATAGATGTTTTTCTGGAACTCTCTTGCTTTTTCCATGATCCAGCGGATGTTGGCAATTTGATCTCCGGTTCCTCTGCCTTTTCTAAAACCAGCTTGAACATCTGGAAGTTCATAGTTCACGTATTGCTGAAGCCTGGCTTGGAGTATTTTGAGCATTACTTCACTAGCATGTGAGATGAGTGCAATTGTGCGGTAGTTTGAGCATTCTTTGGCATTGCCTTTCTTTGGGATTGGAATGAAAACTGACCTTTTCCAGTCCTGTGGCCACTGCTGAGTTTTCCAAATTTGCTGGTATATTGAGTGCAGCACTTTCACAGCATAATTTTTTAGAATTTGAAATAGCTCAATTGGAATTCCATCACCTCCACTTGCTTTGTTCGTAGTGATGCTTCCTAAGGCCCACTTGACTTCACATTCCAGGATGTCTGACTCTAGGTGAGTAATCATACCATCATGATTATCTGGGCTGTGATGATCTTTTTTGTACAGTTCTTCTGTGTATTCTTGCTACCTTTTCTTAATATCTTCTGCTTCTGTTAGGTCCATACCATTTGTGTCCTCTATTGAGCTCATCTTTGCATGAAATATTCCCTTGGTATCTCTAATTTTCTTGAAGATATCTCTAGTCTTTCCCATTCTATTGTTTTCCTCTATTTCTTTGCACTGATCACTGAGAAAGGCTTTCTTATCTCTCCTTGCTATTCTGTGGAACACTGCATTCAAATGGGTATATCTTTCCTTTTCTCCTTTGCCTTTAATGTCTCTTCTTTTCACAGCTATTTGTAAGGCCTCCTCAGACAACCATTTTGCCTTTTTACATTTCTTTCTCTTGGGGATGGTCTCTTATCCTTCTCCATCAGAGGGCAGACAGACTGAAAACCACAATCACAGAAAATTAACCACTCTTTCTTGCACAAGACCACAGCCTTGTCTAGCTCAATGAAACTATGAGCCATGCTGTGTAGGGCCACCCAAGATGGATGGGTCATGGTGGAGAGTTCTGAAAAAACATGGTCCACTGGAGAAGGGAATGGCAAACCACTTCAGTATTCTTGCCTTGAGAACCCCATGAACAGTATGAAATGGAAAAAAGATAGGACACCGAAAGATGAACTCCCCAGGTTGGTAGGTGCCCAATATGCTACTGGAGATCAGTGGAGAAATAACTGCATAAAGAATGAAGAGATGAAGCCAAAACAAAAACACCAGCAGTTGTGGATGTGACTGGTGATAGAAATAAAGTCTGATGCTGTAAAGAGGAATATTGCATAGGAACCTGGAATGTTAGGTCCATGAATCAAGGCAAATTGGAAGTGGTCATACAGGAGATGGCAAGAGTGAACATTGACATTTTAGGAATCAGCAAACTAAAATGGACTGGAATGGATGAATTTAACTCAGATGTCCATTATATCTACTACTGTGGGTAAGAATCCCTGAGAAAAAATGGAGTAACCATCATAGTCAACAAAAAGAGTCCAAAATGAAGTAGTTGGATGCAGTCTCAAAAGTGACAGAATGATCTCTGTTCGTTTCCAAGGCAAACTATTCAATATCACAGTAATTCAAGTCTGTGCCCCAACCAGTAATGCTGAAGAAGCTGAAGTTGAATGGTCCTATGAAGACCTTCAAGACCTTCTAAAACTAACACCCCCAAAAGATGTCCTTTTCATTATAGGGGACTGGAATGCAAAAGTAGGCAGCCAAGAAATACCCAGAGTAATAGGCAAATTTGGCCTTGGAGTACAGAATGAAACAAGGCAAAGGCTAATAGGGTTTTGCCGAAAGAACGCACTGGTCATAGCAAAGACCCTCTTCCAACAACACAAGAGAAGACTCTATACATGGACATCACCAGATGGTCAACACCGAAATCAGATTGATAATATTCTTTGCAGCCAAAGATGGAGAAGCTCTACAGAGTCAGCAAAAACAAGTCCGGGAGCTGACTGTGGCTCAGATCATGGTCTCCTTATTGCCAAATTCAGACTTAAATTGAAGAAAGTAGGGAAACCACTAGACCTTTCAAGTATTACCTAAATCAAACCCCTTATGATTATACAGTAGAAGTGAGAAAGAGATTTAAGGGACTAGATCTGATAGACAGAGTGCCTGAAGAACTATGGACAAAGGTTCGTGACATTGTACAGGAGGTCAATGGAAGGTCAATGGAAGGGTTGAAAAGCCAGGTACTGAAGTTTAGATTCAGAGATAAAAAGAAAGAGGGAGATTAATCTCATGATGTTCCTGCTCAAGAACGATTCTATATTGCTCATCCTATTAGCTCCAAAGGCGGCTTCAAGTGTTTCACTTTGGCAGAATGGACATTATACATTTATGTAGGTATAACAGAACAAAACTGAAGTGAGAGTGAAAGTCACTCAGTCATGTCCGACTCTTTGTGACCCCATGGACTATACAGTCCACGGAATTCTCCAGGCCCGAGGGACCTTCCCAACCCAAAGATCAAACCCAGGTCTCCCACATTCCAGATGGGTTCTTTATCAGGTGAGCCACCAGGGAAGCCCAAGAATACTGGAGTGGGTAGCCTATCGGTTCTCCAGCGGATCTTCCTGACCCAGGAATCAAACAATGGTCTCCTTCATTGCAGGCAGATTCTTTACCAACTGAGCTATGAGGGAAGCCCTGACAGAACAAAACTAGACCCTGATCCTCTGTGCATCAGCTGGGCCACCGATGGGTAGGGCTTGTGAAACGTGTCCTCATTCAGCCTTGCCTTCCAAGCATCTGCCTAGAAGGCAAGCAAGGCTGGAAGTATAAGTGTGAGATTTAATATGTTGATATATTTAAGAACTGAAACCATGACACGTGAAGCTCCCTGAAAAATAGATTGTAGAGGAGGCAGAAGAGAAATACCGGTAGAAGAGGGAACATGGGCAACCCAGGGCTGTGGGTGTTAGTTGACCTGTAAGACTTTCCTGGTCAGCTCCTTCAAAGTAGTGGTAGAAGATGAGGACAGGTACAAAGCCAGGAAATTGAATAATGAGTTGAAAGTCTTAAAAGAGAGGGGATGAAGCTTGGCTTCTTCCCTTACATCATTAGTGCATCAGGTAAGGAAACGGACAGGTTTCCTGGTTTGTGTGGTGCTCCATACTGTTCACCATTCTCCTGGGGCACTGCTCTTGCTGCTGTTTAGTTGCTAAGTCATGGCCCATTCTTTGTGACCTTCAGACTACAGCCCGCCAGGCTCCTCTGTCCATGGGATTTCCAAGGCAAGTATACTGGAGTGGGTTGCCATTTCCTTCTCCAGGGGTTCTTCCTGACCTAGGGATCGAACCTGCATCTCCTGCTTGGCAGGCTGAAGGTGAATTCTTTACCATTGAGCCACCTGGGTTTTAAACTGGCTCTGATGCTGCTGGCAGTGGTGGTGAACAGGCATGTTTGAGAAGTTTGGCAATAAAAAGAAATCAGGAAAGGGTAGCAGATTTTTTCAAAGATCTTTTAAGATAAAAGGATTTAACAGAATGCCCAACTCGTGGTATCATATATGTTTAATTCTTCCTATATAAATGCCATGATTATGTTATCAAGATCTTCGTATCAGTCCAGACCCCACCAGAAAAGCAGAAACCATCACGACTACTTGAAACTGGGGGCTTTAATGCATGTAACTTATGTAGGTGATAGAAAAAGCTGAAAAGCCAAATAGAGGACAGTGGGACAACTTAGAAATGAGCAACAGCAGGAAGCCACTTCTTTGCCAAGTCTGTGATTTGGAGGGTCAAAGAGAAGAGGCTGCTTTACTGGACATCAGAGACCAGTTTGACCTGCAGAAACTGGAAGAGGTGGGCCTGTGGGAAAGTTTGAGAAAGAAGAGATGCAACTCTGCCACAGCATCCCCAGAATGGGGGCGGGAGGAGCCTCTAGCATTTCAATTCCTCCCACTCCAGTCTCCCTCTAGCACTTCCCATGACCAAGTCCAGTGGGACATTCACTGATGGGGAGCCTGGGAAATTCATCCAGGAGGGGTCAGGCCCCAGGACACAGAACAAAGCAGGGGACTGGCCAGGGGGAGGGGACACCTGAGGGCAAACACATCCCAATCCTGACCTGTGCTCATGTAACTTCTGGCCCATCGTGGGGATGGTCTCTTCCTTACCGAGAGCCGAGGCTCTTCTGAGGGTGACGTTATTTCTATGAGAAATAATTAGACTCATTCTTCAGCCTCAATTCCAGAAGAATCAAGGTGCCTATTGGTGCCTCTCGGGTGGGCATATGGTTTCTCCCAGATGGAGGGAGGCCGGCTGAGAGGTAGAGAGTGAAGGGTCAGGGAGAGGATCCCAGGAGCACTTCCCTCCCCCGTTAGAAGCTGTGAGAAACATACTGCGGTGGGGAGCAGAGTGGGGCAAAGCTGGGCATGCTGGAGCTGAGTTGTGATAGGAATAGAGACCTCTACCTTGTAAGCCAGAAGGTTTCTATGTATCCCATACTTCCTCTTTGGTTTTCTTTCTGTGTTTTGATAAATTAAGAAAAGACATTTGAAACCCCTACATGTGGCGGTGGTGTTGAGGAGATGGGTGGGGTGGGTGGAGTTTTGTTCAAGCTTGTGCCACAGCTTTAGAGGGCAGTGGATTCCTGGGGCTGGTGGTCATGGGAGCCGAAGCCCAAGGGGAAATGAAATCCAGAATAGAAGGTCCAGGCAGAGGGAGGGCACTTGGCTGTGTGCCTGACTATATAAGCCTGTGAGATGGTTGGAGAGTATCTTCAACTCAATGGACAGGAATTTAAGCAAATTCCAGGAGGTAGTGAAGGACAGGGAAGCCTAGCGTGTTGCCATCCATGGGTTCACAAAGAGGTGGACATGACTTAGCAAATGAACAACAACAAAGCTTAGTGATTTCGAGGTTTTTTGTTTCGGGTTTTTTTTTTTTTTTTTTTTTTTGGCCACACCTCCAACTTCCCCAAACAAGGATAGAACCTGTGCTCTAGGCAGTGGAAGTGTAGAGTCTTAATCATTGGACTGTCAGAGAAGTTCTATTTGGAGTTTTTTTTAATAGCTAAGAGTTATTGAGCACTGTCTAACTCTATGTCCTTTTATTTACACTGCTTGTATCAATTAATTTAACCCCAATAACAACCTTATGAGGCAGATTAAAGATGGGGAAATCAAGCTTAAAGGTTAAGTAACTTGCCCTGGGTAAACTGTGGAGCCAGGACTGAATTTTGGGCAGGCTGTTTCCAGAGTCTGCATGTTTAACCACTTTGAGAAAATCTGAGAACATTGAAAAACAAGAGAAGATGTCTCTGGGAAAAGAGGGAAGATTCTGGAAAAGATAAGATGAGGGAGGGAGCTCTTAGAAGAAGATGGGAAGGGCTGGAGAGGAGAGGACAAGTGAGTGGTTCTATGAGAAAGTCTACGCTGCCCTAAGATTACATCAGCCAAGCTGAAACACTGTTGTACAGTCTGTGTCTGACGATTCTAATAGCTGGATTCCCTGTGGAGCTGTGGTCTATTGTGTCTGTTGGTTCTTATTCAGGGCCTTGTCTCCTCATGTTTCTGGCACTCATTGAGAGGTAGAGTTGTACTTTAAAAAATAACTTATGGAAATATTTTTAAGTCTAGGCTTGTGTTAGTTATCCTCAAAAAAAGACTTTGGTTTATTTCTGGGAAATGCTGGCAATCTGGGATCAGCTTACTTCAAGTTCAAGGCCTGAGGTTTTTCTGAACCACCAGGTAATGATAAACCTTGCCTGGTATAAGCTGGCTTATTTCTGATTTACTCTTTCCCTTGTGGTTATGGGAGAGGTCTTTGGGGTCATAGGCCATAGCAAAGGATTGCTTGCCATGGAAGAAGTGCTATTAGAAATAATGAGAAAGCAGTGGATGGATCGCTGCACGTTTATCATGAGCTGATTCTGCATTTCCCCTCAGACCTCTGCTTTCTCTTTCCTATCAACTCTTGTTGATTGTTGATTCTGGGCTGTGGACTGAGGCAGGTGACGTGGGGAAAGGTCAGGGTGGGGTCACAATCAGTAGACTAGACAGAGAACTATAGAAATGGTCGAGTGTAAATTCAATGCTGAACTTTTAGAAATACCCTGAACAATCTAAACTCACTCTCTGATTCAGAGAGTCAACATGAGTTGTGAGGGTGCTGTGGGCTGCGACATCTCCCACATCATGAAAAGACAATGGGGTGGGGAGAGGAGGTTAGGCGGTCCTCCCTCAAGCACAAAAGGGCCCAGGTCAGTGGGCTCCCTGACCTTGCTTTTCCCACCAGACCTTCTCTTGGCTGTGAAGGGGGCTCCCAGGAGCTGAGGAGGGCAGACTATGAGCTGTGACTCAAAATTGGAAGGGGCTGGGATGGTCAGGGTCTGGGATTTGATTTTATCCTGTTTTTAAGCGAGTAAGTTAGCTTTAAAAAGCTAATTTGGGTAAAGAAAATATGGGGTGTATATATATACACACACACACACCCCCATATATACACACACAATGGAATATTACTCAGCTATAAAAGTAATAACTTATACACACACACACACAATGGAATATTACTCAGCTGTAAAAAGGAAAAATGCCATTTGTAGCAATATGGATGGACCTAGACATTATCATACTAAATGAAGTAAGTGAGAAAAAGAAAGACAAACACCATACAATATCACTTATATGTGGATTCTAAAAAATCATACAAATGAACTTATTTACAAAACAGATTCGCAGACATAGAAAACAAACTTGTGATTACCAAAGGGGATTACCAAAGGAGTTGGGGATTGGCACATACATACACACTACCATATCTAAAGCAGATAAACAAAGACCTACTGTATAGTACAGGGAACTCTACTCAGTATTCCATAATAACCTATATGGGAAAAGAATCGGAAAAAAGAATCAATATATGTATATATATAACTGAATCACTTTGCTGTACACCTGAAACTAATGTAACATTGTAAGTCAACTATACATCAATATAAAATAATTGGCAGAGGGGAGATGGTCATGATCTGGGATTCGATTTTATCCTATTTTTAAGCTAACAAATTAGCCTAAGTATTTCACGCACGCTAGTGGCAGACATTGACTTGGGTTTCACGGAGATGGGACTTTACTGCCCGTGGCATAGCACGGCCACTGCCACACTGGCATGGACTCTTCTTGCCTCTGGCAAGTCCCTTGAGGGTAACAGAGGGGCCTGGGATGGCCATCTGCATGGGCAGTGAGGGGTGCAACAGAAGATAACCTTGAACTTGGGAAACCTGCTGTTTAAGAACCAGCAGTGAACAGCTTCCCCTTTGCCCCAGGGGGACACTTGATCTCATTCCTCAAGGTTGCCCTTAGCAAACAACCCTGAGAAATGAACTGGGAAAATCATGGCCCTGCTTCATCCACATGCCAGCAAAAATGCCCAAGGGCCTTTCAGGTTTCATGGTAAATTCGTTTTCAGACAGAGGTGCTATAGGGGGATAACTTAAAATGTGCGTAACCTTAAAAAATTCTTACTTTCCATTTGCAGTCTCTAAACTTGGTGGTGAAAGCCCCAATTGTTAGGGTTCTGCTACTTGTGGGATCCCATCTGTCCAGTTAGCACGGCCTCCTTCACTGTTCTCTCCTGAAGTTTGCTGCCTCATTTCAGCGCTGTGCATGGTTTTAATCGTGTTCTTTGCATGCTCTGCTGATTTTGAAAGCAGTGTGCACAGTGGCATGTTTGCTGATCTTGGCATCAAGAAAGCTGGGTTTAGGTCCAAGCTCTACCATTTGCCAAACAGGACACCAACATGGCTGTCAGGCAATTCAAAGCTGGGGTAACATAATACCTTTCCTTTGTTTAGTGAAGTACACTTCAAGATGTTCATTTTGAAAGTAACTTCTCCTCCCAAAACGAGTTCCACTGCATTCTTTATCTCACTGAGGGACACCATCTATCTGTCCGGATTCTTATCTTCCATGCCTCTGCCTCAGGCTGGCAAGCTTTACCTTTTAAGTAGTGCTGTTCTTTTCATCCTCTACTCTCTCTTCTCACTGACACTGCTCATCTTGATCATGTTTCACCTGGAACCATTCAACAGTTCCCGCAGGAGCTTCTGGCCTCAGGTTCGCTATCCTTCAATAGAACCATCTTACTACTTCCTGCCTGGTCTTTTCATTTCGGTCGTTTCAAATGCCTCTCATCCTTGTCCAGTCAAATCCCCTTACAGCATGCTGTTTCCTTAAGTCCTTCTGTGCCTTACATTGTATTATTGTTACTTACTTCTTGTATTTCTTAGCTCCCAGCATGGTGTTTTAAATCACTGAGTCTTTGACGTTCTTCCTACCTGGAATGACAATCCTCTCTATCTAAGCCCCATTCCTTTAAAAACTCAGGTCTTCTAATAGCCAATTACATGGAAAGGAAATTAGGAGTATAAAACTGGAACGGATATTATAACCCAGGAAAACTCAAAACAATCAATAGAAAAATTACTAGAAGCAGTAAGAGAATTCAGCAAGGTAGCTTGATCAAAACAGTACCCAGAAACATCCATCAGTGGGAGAGGGAATGTTTCAGTGTATTATGGTACACCCACATAGTGTGATGTGATGGTGCAGTAGAAGGACAAGGGCATTTCCTATATCCGGACACGGAAATATTTCTAAGATATGTTGTTTAAAAAAGTTGCTTTACAGTGCATATAATATGCCACCTCTGTAAAGGAGGAGGGATAAATATATTTGTGCAAGGAAACTGTGTATGCAGGTCAAGAAGCGACAGTTAGAATTGGACAGATCTACTCACAGTCTGGAACAAGAGACTGGTTCTAAATTGGGAGAGGAGTACGTCAAAGCTATATATTGTCACCCTGCTTATTTAACTTATATGCAGAATGCCAGGCTTGATGAAGCACAAGCTGGAATCAAGATTGCCAGGAGAAATATTAATAGCCTCAGATATGCAGATGACACCACCCTTATGGCAGAAAGTGAAGAAGATGTTCTTGACGAAAGTATCTTGACGAAAGAGCATCTTGACGAAAGTAAAAGAGGAGAGTGAAAAAACTGGCTAAAATTCAACATTCAGAAAACTAAGATTATGGCATCTGATCCCATAACTTCATGCCAAAGAGATGTGGAAACAATGGAAACAGTTAGAGCCTTTATTTTTGGGGATCCAAAATCACTGCAGATGGTGACTGCAGCCATGAAATTAAAAGACACTTGCTCCTTGGAAGAAAAGCTATGACAAACCTAGACAGCATATTAAAAAGCAGAGACATTACTTTGCCAACAAAGATCCATCTAGTCAAAGCTATGGTTTTTCCAGAGGTCATGTGTGGGTGTGAGAGTTGGACTATAAAGAAAGCTGAGCACTGAAGAATTGATGCTTTTGAACTGTGGTGTTGGAGAAGACTCTTGAGAGTCCCTTGGACTGCAAGGAGATCAAACCAGTCAATTCAAAAGGAAATCAGTCTTGAATATTCATTGGAAGGACTGATGCTGAAGCTGAAACTCCCAATACTTTGGCCACCTGATGTGAAAAACTGACTCGTTGGAAAAGACCTTGATGCTGGGAAAGATTGAAGGCAAGAGGAGAATGGGACGACAGAGGATGAGATGGTTGGATGGCATCACTGACTCAATGGACATGAGTCTAAGTAAACTCTGGGAGTTGGTGATGAACAGGGAAGCCTGGCGTGCTGCAGTCCATGGGGTCACAAATAGCTGGATGTGACTGAGCAACTGAACTGAACTGAAGGAAACTCTTGAATGATAATGTTAAGCTACTGCTAAGTCACTTCAGTCGTGTCTGACTCTGTGCGACCCCATAGACGGCAGCCCACCAGGTTCCCCCATCCCTGGCATTCTCCAGGCAAGAACATTGGAGGGGGTTGCCATTTCCTTCTCCAATGCAGGAAAGTGGAAAGTAAAAGGGAAGTTGTACAGTCGTGTCTGACTCTTAGTGACCCCATGGACTGCAGCCTACCAGGCTGCTCCATCCATGGGATTTTCCATGCAAGAGTACTGGAGTGGAGTGCCATTGCCTTCTCCGTTGAATGATAATAAGAAAGTATAAAAGTTCTTGCTTTGGGGGACTTCCCTGGTGGTCCAGTGGTTAAGAATCTGCCTTGCAATGCAGGGGACAGGAGTTCGATTCCCAGTCAGGGAAATAGGATCACACATACTGCATAGAAACTAAGCCCTCGGGCCACAACTACTGAGCCCATGTCCTCTGGAGCCGACGTGCCACAACTAGAGAGAGTTTGTGTGCCACGACAAAGGATCTCACATGACGCAAGGAAGATCCAGCATGCTGCAACTGGGACCCAATGCAGCCATATTAATCAATTAACTAAAAGTTTTTGCTTTTGAACAGGGATAGTGGAGAGGGCTGGAAGGAGACAGGACAGTACGGGGGCAAGACTTCCTGCCGCACACTTTATATTGTTGAGTTTTGAATTAGATTAGCTTACTCAAAAGACTCAAAACAAAAACAAAAAACAAAACCTTAAGCAGTATCTCTGCTCCTTTATGTCTCCTTCACATGAGAAGAAGTCCAGTGCAGTGGCCAGGAACAGAGGCTTGGTGTCCAACATGTCTGGATTCAATCCCATGCCTCCACTTAACAACTTTTTGACTGAGGAAAGTCATATGTTCTCTGAGTCTCAATTTTCTTCCTTATAATTTGGGAATAACCGTCCTCAAAGTAACACTTTTAGATGCATATTGCAATGATGTTTGCAATGTAATTAACATGGTACTTTAAATAAAATCAGCACTTGGCATTTTATACATGCATATTGACATATATCTATATAATATACACACATATATACACACACAGTTAACCCTTGAATAACATGAGGGTGAGGGGTACTGAAACCCCAGCACTCAAAAATCCAAGTACTGCTATCTCTGTTTGAAAAACAAAGTAATTGGTAAATGGCTCATCTAAAGTAGTAACAGTTTAGATAGAATCAGGACTCAAATCCTAGATCTGCTGATTCCAGATACGGTGACCACTAATTGAAAACACACTTTCCCCCACATTTAAAGACAGACATTACTTTGCCAACAAAGGGCTGTCTAGTCAAGGCTATGGTTTTTCCAGTGGTCATGTATGGATGTGAGAGTTGGACTGTGAAGAAAGCTGAGTGCTGACGAATTGCTGCTTTTGAACTGTGGTGTTGGAGAAGACTCTTGAGAGTCCCTTGGACTGCAGAGAGATCCAACCAGTCCATTCTGAAGGAGATCAGCCCTGGGATTTCTTTGGAAGGAATGATGCTAAAGCTGAAACTCCAGTACTCTGGCCACCTCATGCGAAGAGTTGACTCATTGGAAAAGACTCTGATGCTGGGAAGGATTGAGGGCAGGAGGAAAAGGGGACGACAGAGGATGAGATGACTTGATGGCATCACTGACTTGATGGACGTGAGTTTGAGTGAACTCCAGGAGTTGGTGATGGACAGGGAGGCCTGGCGTGCTGCAATTCATGGGGTCACAAAGAGTCGGACACGACTGAGCAACTGAACTGACTGAACTGAAAATGGCCAAAAAACACACCAAATTTATGGTTACCAAAGGGGGTGGTGGAAGGGTAGATTAGGAGTTTGAGATTAAGCCATCTGCTATATATAAAATAGATAAACAACAAGTTCCTACTATATAGCACAGTTAAGTTCAGTTCACTCACTCAGTTGTGTCTGATTCTTTGCGACCCCATGGACTGCAGCATGCCAGGCTTCTCTGTCCATCACCAACTCCCGAAGCTTGCTCAAACTCATGTCCATTGAGTCAGTGATGCCATCCAACCATCTCATCCTCTGTCATCCCCTTCTTCTCCTGCCTTCAATCTTTCCCACCATCAGGGTCTTTTTCAATGAGTCGGTTCTTCGCATGAGGTGGCCAAAGTATTGGAGTTTCGGCTTCAGTCTTCCCAAGGAATATTCAAGACTGATTTCCTTTAGAATTGACTGGTTTGATCTCCTTGAAGTCCAAAGGACTCTCAAGAGTCTTCTTCAACACCACAGTTCAAAAGCATCAATTCTTTGCTGCTCAGCTAGCTTTCTTTATGGTCCAACTCTCATACTCATACATGACCTCTGGAAAAACCATAGCTTTGACTAGATGGATCTTTGTTGGCAAAGTGATGTCTCTGCTTTTTAATATGCTATCTAAGTTTGTCATAGCTTTTCTTCCAAGGAGCAAGTGTCTTTTAATTTCATGGGTGCAGTCACCATCTGCAGGTATTTTGGAGTCCAAGAAAATAAAGTCTGTCATTGTTTCCATTGTTTCCCCATCTATTTGGTATGAAGTGATGGGACTGAATGCCATGATCTTAGTTTTCTGAATGTTGAGTTTTAAGCCAGTTCTTTCACTTTCATCAAGAGGCTCTTCAGTTCCTCTTAGCTTTCTGTCATAAGGGTGGTATCATCTGCATATTTGAGGTTATTGACATTTCTACCATAAATCTTGATTCCAGGAACCATATTCAGTGTCCTGTAATAAACCATAATGTAAAAGAATATGAAAAAAATATATATATATAACTGAGTTACCTTGCTGTACATCAGAAACACAACATTGTAAATCAACTTCAATAAAAAATTAAAAAAATAAGGATCTATAAAATGAAAATATAGATACTATATTTGGGGGAGAAAAAATTCATATATGTAAATGGACCCTTGCAGTTCAAATCCATGCTTTTTGAGTCAACTGTCCACACACATGCGCATGCGCGTGCACACACACACACACCTATACATATAAAACACATACATATATGTTTTAGGAGAAGTATAGTTCATGCTACACAGCTACTTTTCAACAGGGCACAGACATTCTTTCTCCAGCCAGGATTTAGGCAGGTAAGAAGTAACTTGGACTTCAAAACACCTGGCTGCAAACTGGAAGCCAATAGAGCAAATGTTGCCCTTAGAAACATGTTACTAGATTCACATGTCTTCAAAATAGGGACATTTTACATCCAAACCAAGGTTTCTGGCTTTTTAGAAAAATTAAGGCATCTGGCAATACGAGGCCTGTATTACAGCAGACAGGTTTCCAAGAGGCAGTGCTGAGTGTCAGCGTCCTTTTTAGAAGAAGTGCTGCTGCTGCTGCTGCTGCTAAGTCGCTTCAGTCATGTCCGACTCTGCGACCCCACCAGGCTCCCCCATCTCTGGGATTCTCCCGGCAAGAACACTGGAGTGGGTTGCCATTTCCTTCTCCGATACATGAAAGTGAAAAGTGAAGGGGAAGTCGCTCAGTCGTGTCTGACTCTTTGCGACCCCATGGACTGCAGCCTACCAGGCTCCTCCGTCCATGGGATTTTCCAGGCAAGAACATTGGAGTGGGGTGCCATCGCCTTCTCCATTAGAAGAAGTGAGCTCCCCTCATTTCACCATAGGCCCCCAACTTCTAGCACTCACCACCCCAGCCTCCACCAGTCCCATTTATGCTACATCTCTGTCTCATGTCGGTATTCAAACTGATGATTTCTCACCTAAAATGTTATTTATCTCTCATACATCAGCATCTATGTTTCACATTTAAACAATAGGTCTGCTCTGTACCCACCTCAGGTAAGTCAGATTCCTGGATTAGCACATAGTTTTACCCTTGTATTATAAAAAAATGGGAACGCCCTCCTAGACTGCTGTGTTGTTTAAGTTCTCAGGAAGATAAATGTTCTATTTCAAACATATTCACTTCCCTTCCAACTTATTTCCTCATCTTAGAGACATTTGTTAGTGTGTTTTGATAGGCATCTTAGAGGAGTTAAGATATTGTGAAAACTGATCCTGAATAAATTTTCACTTAGGTTTTGTTTGGCTGTGTATCCTTTTAGGTTTGCTTATTGGTTTATTTCTCTGAATCTTAGATTTTCCTCCAATTTCTGACATCCAGGCAAAGGTGGATGAATGCAGTTCTGAAATGACAATGAGATAATCAGACAGTCAGAATTAACTGGCAAGAGAGATGGACACGGCTGCTCTAGGGAGAGCCACCATGGTCTGAGGAATGCAAGGGCTTTTCTCTACAGGATGACTTCTTTTTTTCCTGAGCTGCTGCTGCTGCTATGTAACTTCAGTTGTGTCCAACTCTGTAAAACCCCATAGATGGTGGCCTACCAGGGTACACTGTCCCTGGGATTCTCCAGGCAAGAACACTGGAGTGGGTTGCCATTTCCTTCTCCAATGCATGAAAGTGAAAAGTGAAAGTGAAGTCGCTGAGTCGTGTCCGATTCTTTGAGACCCCATGCACTGCAGCCTTCCAGGCTCCTCCATCCATGGGATTTTCCAGGCAAGAGTACTGGAGTGGGTTGCCATTGCCTTCTCCGTTCCTGACTAAAGGATGAAAATGGAAAACTCTTACTACTTCTATTCAGGAACTGAAACTCACCATATTTATCCCAAACATCTCCTTTGATTCTCCTACCTAAGTTGGCTAATGGTCTCTTGGTATTACGCTTATATTTCCTATGTTGTTGTTCAGTCACTAAGTCGTGTCCGACTCTTTGTGACCCCATGGACTGCAGCACACCAGGCTTCCCTGCCCTTCACTATCTCCCAGAGTTTGCTCAAACTCATGTCCATTGAGTCAGTGATGCCATCAAACTATCTCATCCTCTGTTGCCCCTTCTCCTCTCACCCTCAATCTTTCCTAGCATCAGGGTCTTTTCCAGTGAGTTGGCTCTTCCCATCAGGTGGCTAAAGTTTTGGAGCTTCAACTTCAGCATCAGTCCTTCCAATGAATATTCAGGATGCATTTCCTTTAGGATTGATTGACTGGTTGGATATTCTTGCAGTCCAAGAAGACTCTCAAGAGTCTTCTCCAGCACCACAGTTTGAAAGCATCAGTTCTTCAGCACTCAGCCTTCTTTATGGTTTAACTGACACATCCATACAGGACTACTGGAAAACCATAGCTTTGACTACAGAACTATATATTTTCTGTTTGTTGTAGAGTCACTCAGTCATGTCTGACTCTTTGTGACCCCATGGACTGCAGCACACCAGGCTTCCCTATCCATCACTAACTCCTGGAGCTTACTCAATCACATGTCCATTGAGTTGGTAATGTCATCCAACCATCTCATCCTCTATTATCCCCTTCTCCTCCTGCCTTTAATCTTTCCCAGCATCAGGGTCTTTTCAAATGAGTCAGCTCTTCGCATCAGGTGGCCAAAATCTTGGAGTTTCAGCTTCAACATCAGTCCTTCCAATGAATATTCAGGACTGATTTCTATTAGGATGTAGTGGTTGGATCTCCTTGCAGTCCAAGAGACCCTCATGAGTCTTTTCCAATACCACAGTTTAAAAACATAAATTCTTCAGTGTTCAGCTTTCTTTATAGTCCAACTCTCACATCCATACACAACTACTGGAAAAACCATAGCCATGACTAGATGGACTTTTGTTGGCAAAGTAATGTCTCTGCTTTTTAATATGCTGTCTAGCTTGCTCATAACCTTCCTTCCAAGGAGTAAGCGTCTTTTAATTTCAGGACTGCAATCACCACCTGCAGTGATTTTGGAGCCCCCTCCCCCAATAAAGCCTGTCACTGTTTCCATTGCTTCCCCATCTTTTTGCCATGAAGTGATGGGACCAGATGCCATGAACTTAGTTTTTTGAATGTTGAGTTTTAAGCCAGCTTTTTCACTCTCCTCTTTCACTTTCATCAAGAGGCTCTTTAGTTCTTCTTTTCTTTCTGCCATAAGGGTGGTGTCATCTGCATATCTGAGGTTACTGATATTTATCCCAGCAATCTTGATTCCAGCTTGTGCTTCTTCCAGCCCAGTATTTCTTATGACATACTCTGCATGTAAGTTAAATAAGCAGGGTGACAATATACAGCCTTGACATGCTCCTTTCCTGATTTAGAGCCACTCTGTTGTTCCGTGCCCAGTTCTAACTGTTGCTTCCTGACCTGCATACAGATTTCTCAAGAGGCAGGTCAGGTGGTCTGGTATTCCCATCTTTTGAAGAATTTTCCAGTTTATTGTGATCCACACAGTCAAAGGCGTTGGCATAGTCAATAAAGCAGAAATAGATGTTTTTCTGGAACTCTCTTACTTTATTGAGGATCCAGCAGATGCTGGAAATTTGATTTCTAGTTCCTCTGTCTTTTCTAAATCCAGCTTGAACATGTGGAAGTTTATGGTTCATGTATTATTAAAGCCTGGCTTGGAGAATTTTGAGCATTACTTTACTAGCATGTGAGATGAGTGCAATTGTGCGGTAGTTTGAGCATTCTTTGGCATTACCTTTCCTAGGGATTGGAATGAAAACTGACATTTTCCAGTCCTGTGGTCACTGATGAGTTTTCCAAATTTGCTGGCATATTGAGTGCAGAAAGTGAAGAGGAACTAAATAGCCTCTTGATGAAAGTGAAAGAGGAGAGCGAAAAAGTTGGCTTAAAGCTCAACATTCAGAAAACGAAGATCATGGCATCTGGTGCCATCACTTCATGGGAAATAGATGGGGAAACAGTGTCAGACTATTTTTGGGGGCTCCAAAATCACTGCAGATGGTGACTGCAGCCATGAAATTAAAAGACTCTTACTCCTTGGAAGAAAAGTTATGACCAACCTAGATAGCATATTGAAAAGCAGAGACCTTACTTTGCTAACTAAGGTCTGTCTAGTCAAGGCTATGGTTTTTCCAGCGGTCATATACGGATGTGAGAGTTGGACTGTGAAGAAAGCTGAGGGCTGAAGAATTGATGCTTTTGAACCGCGGTTGTGGAGAAGACTCTTGAGAGTCCCTTGGACTGCAAGGAGATCCAACCAGTCCATTCTGAAGGAGATCAGCCCTGGGATTTCTTTGGAAGAAATGATCCTGAAGCTGAAACTCCAGTACTTTGGCCACCTCATGCAAAGAGTTGACTCATTGGAAAAGACTCTGATGCTGGGAGGGATTCGGGGCAGGAGGAGAAGGGGACAACAGTAGATGAGATGGCTGGATGGCATCATTGGCTTGATGGACGTGAGTCTGAGTGAACTCCGGGAGCTGGTGATGGACAGTGAGGCCTGGCATGCTGCGATTCATGGGGTCGTCAAGAGTAGGACACGACTGAGCAACTGAACTGAACTGAACTGAGTGCAGCACTTTCACAGCATCATCTTTTAGAATTTGAAATAGCTCAACTGGAATTCCATCACCTCCACTAACTTTGTTCATAGTGATGCTTCCTAAGGCCCACTTGACTTCACATTCCAGGATGTCTGGCTCTAGGTGAGTGATCATATCATCGTGATTATCTGGGTCATGAAGATCTTTTTTTTGTACAGTTCTTCTGTGTATTCTTGCCACCTCTTCTTAATATCTTCTGCTTCTGTTAGGTCCATACCATTTCTGTCCTTTACTGAGCCCATCTTTGCGTGAAATTATCCCTTGGTATCTCTAATTTTTCTTGAAGAGATCTCTAGTCTTTCCCATTCTATCATTTCCCTCTATTTCTTTGCAGTGATCATTGAGGTAGGCTTTCTCATCTCTGCTTGCTATTCTTTGGAACTCTGCATTCGAAGGGGCACATCTTTCCTTTTCTACTTTGCTTTTTGCTTTCCTATAGCTACTGCATATTTGCTGACTTCCAACATGAAATGTTTCAGTGTCTCCTGCCATTAGGATAGCTACAGAGAATACAGGTGTGAACCAAGAATAACCTAGTCTGTAAGAACCATCACCTCAAACTCCTGGAATTTTCACTCTGAAATCCATGTAAGGGGGCAGCCTGGTGATGAATCTGTAACACAATGGGATAGTTGCCATAAAACAGGTAGAAACAGAATGCTGTGAGAACACGAGGGAAGGAATAAATTATTCTGCCAGGGTGGCCAAGAGATGGTTCTTGGGAGAAAGTTAACAGGATTTCAAAGTATGACCAACAGTTGTGCTAAGCAGATTACTACTCCAGGTAGAGGAAAGAGCCTGGGTAAAAGTCCCAAGTCTAGATAGGCACAGAGCCTATTGAGGAAACAATGGGAGAGCTAGTCTGGCTGAAGTGGAAAGCAAATAATACCAGCGCATTTACATTCCATTATAGTGAGAAATGAGCCTAAACTCAAGTAATGGTAGACTGGATGCAGGAGAAGGGTTAACCTCGGGACATAGGTGAGGGAGGGAGGAGCAGCAGGAGTTAAGCGTGACTGAAGTTTGCACTTCGGGGGCACTTCTGTACTCTGACACTATCACTAGGGGAGGAAAACCCAGGGTGGGCAGGTTTGGACACTTTGACCCCATTGAATGACTCCTCTGGCTAAATGTTAAGGAATGTTCTTCATTTTCATTTTCTGATGTGAATTTTTCTTCTGTGAATTTTTTTCTTTCATTTTTGAAGACATCACTCTCTTGCATTTCTTCTTACCTATCCAAACCCTCCTTCTCAAGCGTGCAGACAAAAAGATGCATCTGAAGGAAGCCCTCTGAAATAGGCTATGGTTCCTATCTCTTGTCTATGCTCTCTTACTATGGTAATTTCCCATTTTACAGCTTCTCAATTACCACCTAAACTGGTGACTTCCAATTCCATGTCTGCATCCTTCATCTCTCTCTGGATTCCAGACCTTTTTGTGCAACTGCCTACTGAACATTTCCAGCTGGGTGTCCTACAGGCACCTCAAACTCAACATCCAAAACTGCACTCTCATCTTCCCAAGCCAAACCTGCTCCCACGTATGTTTCATCTCAGCAGATGACTCCTCCATCTACTTGGCTGCCCAGGCTCCTCAACACAATTCTAAGTTTCATAGGACCATGTCATTCTTGGTGTCCGCTAGCACAGTGAGTGGCCCACACATAGCAGATGGGTGTAGGCACAACAAATGAAGGAGGCGGATCGGGTCCTTAGGTTTCTGACTTCTGTCAATCTCCTTGGAATAAAAGCCATTCTCTACCCTCCTCCTATCCCGTTTTGGTCTGAATTGATCAAACCGAGCACTATTTGCTTCAGAAAGACGTCCCTAAGTATCATCCCACCTCCGTCCATGATCTGCTAAATGTTGTAATTTCCTGTATATGCCCCAGTCATAGTTCATAGCAAATGACTTTCACGACAAGTGCATCCACCAACTCCCTAAAGGAAGAAGCAGGTATCTTCTTTATATCCTACTCCCTACTTGCTTGATGGAAGGAAGCAAAGAAGGAAGGACAAACTGACAGGAATTCTGCAGTTAAAAATGAGTATGGGGCTTGGAAGCAGTCTATGGCAGAGACAGATGTGAATTATCCATGGTGATGCCACTGGGGTGATTGCTTCTGCCCTGGAGGATGTGTGAGGGACACACGCTTCCATGTCTGTAGGAGCTGAGATGGAAGGTGGTCTCCAGTAATGAGTAACAAGGACTGGCAAGAATGTTCCCATCTAAAAGACAATTACTTTGAAGAAGTGCTAGTCCAGGGTAGCCAGATCTTCTGATCTCTCTCTCTCTTTTTTTTTTCCAAAAGAAATCGAAATAAATATATTTCTGAACGAGAAATCTCCTACATTTTAAATGCTGGTCAAACTAAAAATAGAGAAGGCAATGGAAACCCACTCCAGTACTCTTGCCTGGAAAATCCCATGGACGAAGAAGCCTGGTAGGCTGCAGTCCATGGGGTCGCTACTAGTTGGACATGACTGAGCGACGTCACTTTCACTTTTCACTTTTATGCATTGGAGAAGGAAATGGCAACCCACTCCAGTGTTCTTGCCTGGAGAATCCCAGGGATGGGGGAGCCTGGTGGGCTGCCGTCTATGGGGTCGCACAGAGTCGGACACGACTGAAGTGACTTAGCAGTAGCAGCAAACTAAAGAATGTAAAAGTCGCTCAGTCCTGTCCGACTGTTTGCGACCCCACAGACTATACAGTCCATGGAATTCTCCAGGCCAGAATTCTGGAGTAGGTAGCCAATCCCTTCTTCAGGGGATCTTCCCAACCCAGGGATTGAACCCAGGTCTCTTGCATTGCAGGCAGATTCTTTACCAGCTGAGCCACCAAGGAAGCCCAAGAATACTGGAGTGGGATTGAACCAGGGTCTCCTGCATTGCAGGTGGTTTCTTTACCAGCTGAGCTACCAGGAAAGCTGGTCAAACTAAACATTAGGCCAGATTCAGGCTTTAGCTTGACAAATTGTAATCTCTAGTACAAAACATTGAAGAATGTTGACTTTTAAACCATCAGATTGTGAAGAATTCCCTGGTGGTCCAGTGGTTAGGATGCTGTTCTTCCACTGCAGAAGGCATGGGTTTGATCCCTGGTCAGGGAATTAAGATTCTGCATGCCACATGGCCAAAACCGAAATGAAACACTATCAATTTTTGTATATATTGAAAATGAGACAGAGGCCACATTCAAAAGGGAAAAGTAAAAATGCAAATGGGGAAATCTATCTATAAGAACACCCTCATCAGTCGATAGCTGAGTTAACTTAGGAAACACATGTTTGAAGAAAATGGAAAATTTATAAAAGGTGTCGTTGAATTGAATATTGAATCAGGTTCTTGATTTGATTTTGGAGTAGAAATGAGCCATATATGAAAGAAGTCCAGTACTGAAAAATGAGGGATTTGTTCAATAGTTTCTTAGGTCCTTGTGTTATATTCAATAACACTGCAGAAAAAGCAAATCTCATAGAATCCAAATACGAAAGTGTATCTAAGTCACTGAACTCTCTGCTCACCTCAGGAATGAATTGTGCAATTTGGGGAACTGATTTTAATAAAGAATTGGACTATGTTTTAAATTATATTAAAATTACTTTTACGCTTTGAACATTATTAAAAAAACCATATGAACTAAGTACTTCATTAAATCCTATTGCAAACCTATGAATTATTTTTATTCTCATTTTTTCACACTAAGAAACAATTGATCGGAAAGATTTGTTCATTCATTCATTCATGTGACAAATATTTATTTGATTTAATATGCTGGGCATACAACAGTGAACAAAGCAGACAAAAAATCCCTGCCTTCATGGAACTTATTCTCCTGGTAAAATCAAGTAGTCACAGAGACATAATGATTAGTCTTCCTTTCAGACACAGAGCTGTCCTTGAACCCAGGCCTCCTGTTAAATCATTTACAAAACATCCAGCAAGTGGTCAGCACTCTTTAGCAGTAGCAGTTTTGAGGAGCCAGCAGGGGGCAGACCTACGACAATGGAAGTTCTCACGGCAGCTAAGTAGCCTCTGGCCCTCTCCCCAGCTTCATGACCTCAGCAGAGAGCCCTCCATGCAGTCTGTGACAGTGGAGATTACATCTGCTCTGTCATGGAAGAGCTTCTGTGAAAATACATCAGCAAATAAGATTTTAAAGGATGTGAGCGCTTGTAAAATCCTACGTATTTGTGTAATGCTTGATACAGTATGTTTTATATAATATTATACAAATAACTGAATACATAGATTAGCCAGCTGTGAAATTTTCAGCAATCTCAGAAAATGTGGAGTGGTGTTTTAGGTGGTTGAGTTAGCTTTAATGATGCTGCTTTAAAGAAGTGTCATTTGGGCCTTCCCTCAGGGTTCAGTAGTTAAAACTCCGCACTCCCACCTCAGGGGGCTTGGGTTTGATCCCTGGTTAGGGAACCAGATCCCACATGCTGCAACTAAGGGTTTGCATGCCGCAGCTAAAGATCCCACATGCTGCAAGGAAGGGATGATCCTGTGTGCCACAACTAAGTCCTGCAGCCAAATAAATAAAAATTATATATATATATATATATATATATATATATATATATATATATCATATCACGTGATCTAGTTGCTCAGTAGTGTCCGACTCTTTGCGACCCCATCGTCTGCCAGGCTCTCTGTCCATGGGATTCTCCAGGCAAGAATACTGCAGTGGGTTGCCAGTTCCTTCTCCAGGGAATCTTCCTGACCCAGGAATCAAACCTGGGTCTCCCACATTGCAAGCAGATTTTCTTTTACCATCTGAGCCACCATAAACATATACATATATGGGTTCCCCAGGTGGTGTTAGTGGTAGAGAACCTGCCTGCCAATGCAGGAGAACTAAGAGGCGCTGGTTCCATCCCTGGGTTGGGAAGAATTCCTGGAAGAGGTCAAGCAACCCACTCCAGTATTCTTGCCTGGAAAATTCCATGGACAAAAGAGCCTGGTGAGCTACAGTCCATAGGGTTGCAAAGAGTCGGACACGACTGGAGCAACTTAGCACATGCACATATATATGTGTGTGAGTGTGTGTGTTCAGTTGCTTCAGCTGTGCTTGAATCTTTGTGATCCTATGGATCGTAGCCCACCAGACTCCTTTGTCCATGGGATTTTCCCAGCAAGAACACTGGAGTGCATTCCATGCCCACCTCCAGGGGATCTTCCTAACCCAGGGATCAAACGTGTATCTTCTGCATTGCAGGCAGATTCTTTACCACTGAGCCACTGAGGAAGTCCATAAATATATTTAGCTGTCCTTAGAAACATTTAATTTCTGCCGGCAGTTGAGAGGCACAGGCAAATAGAGCCAGACACAGGAAGAGCTACTGAGAAGAGCTGACCTCCAGGGAGATGACAAGTGGACATCCCCTCATTTGTACACTGAACAAACATTTGTGGGTTTCCTACCATGTCTGTTTTGTTCATTGCTGTATTCTTAGTACCTCCAAACAAACTCGCTGCCGTGACTATATTAATGGGTTTATATTGGGTAGTAAGTGCTATGATGAAAAGTAGCACAGGATGAAAGAAGGAGATGGGGAAAGGGGAGGTGGTATTTGTCAGAGTAACTGAAGACAGCTGCCTCAATAAACAAACCCATGCAATCTTACTAGCTTACCCAACAAAGGTTTTTTTCTCTCCCAAAATTCAATTGCAGTTGGTGACTCAGGGGCCCGAGCTCCCTCCATCTTATTTCCAGGTTCTCCAAGGCAGGAGAAGAAAGGAGCAAAGGAAAATCCATGTTGATTTGGAATGAAATGAAAGTGCAGTATGGTGGACCTCTGGGGGAAGAGGAATTCAGACAGAGAAAACAGCAAAGAGAGTAAAGCTGAGCAAAGTGGGAAATCAACCACCCTTCTTAGACCTGTAAGAAAAGTGGGGTCACAGGGCAAACTCCCCAAATTGGAGAGACCCACGAGAGGATATAGAGAATCACAACTTCCTAGAGTAGAAACCTCTGCAGGAACCAAGGCTGGATAGGAAAACCTGAACTGTAATTCAGGAATTGCTGGAGGCTTAGTGTGGACAACTCTGAGAGTCACAAACTCCAGGGAGACCCAGTCGTCAGGGGGTCCCACACATCTGTGAGTTTCACCTCTTGGATCTCTACCACGTGCTCACAGTGAATATCAGAAATATTCTGGCATGGAAAAAGGAACCATTTTGAAATATTTCAGAGCATTCTGTTCTTCTTAACAAGAACTTCCCTGAGGAGAAACTTTCACCAGAGCCTAAGCTGCTTGGGCTTTAATGGAGCCCAGCTGAACTGTGGGCAGGGCCGTGCCCAACTCCAGCGTCCTCTAGCCATCTAGCCTTACTTAAGAGAAGCACATGCGAAGTTCAAAATCCAGAGACACAACCTCGCCAAAAGCTTGAGACCTAATCATAGACTAAAATGTTTCCTAGCCCCCTACATCTTACCATGTAGCACTAAAGGCCAATACCTCATGCCTGGCTAGCAAGAAAATTTTACAAGGCATACTAAAAGGCAAAAATATAGTTGGAATAGAGAAAGATCAAGCATTAGAACCAGATTCATATATGGCCAGGATGCTGGAATGATCAGATTGGGAAATTAAAACAACTATGATTAAAAAGCTAAGGGCTCTGATGAATAAAGGAGACAGTATACAAGTACTGATGGGCAGTGCAAGCAGAGAAATGGAAATTCGAGGAACTAAAAGAAATGCTAGAGCTCAAAAACACTGTAAAGAAATGAAGAATGCCTCTGATGGACTTAGAGTAGATTGCACATGATTGAAGAAAGGGTGCATGGGTACCCTTGTAGGAGATGCAGCTCTTCATGCCCTTGAACTTGGTCTGCTAGGTGGGGCTGTTGATGATGCACTGGAAGGGGTAGGGGCTCTTCCTGCCACTTGGGGCCACAGGGGCCCAGCACCATACATGACTTGTCCCCATCCTTCCTCTTCTCATGACTGCTTTTCAGCATCATACTGGAAGTCCTAGCCAAGGCAGCGAAGAATACGAAAAGTTATACAGTTTGGGAAGGAGGAAATAAAACTGTTTGCAGAGGATATGATTATTTATGCAGAAAAATCCAGTAGAATCAACAACAAATTCCCCCCCCCCCATAAAATCCATTATACATTATAGCAAGGTTGCAGGATGCAAGGATAATATACAAAAGCCAACTGTTTTCCTATACACACCAGCAATGAACAAGTGGAGCTAAAATTAAAAGCACAATACCACTTATACTAGTACCCCCTCAAAATGAACTACTTAGGCATACATCTAACAAAACACGCACAAGATGTACATGAAGAAACTACAAAAACGGGGGAAAGAAATGGAAGAACAATTACGCAAATGGAGAGATGGTCCATGTTCCTGAATAGGAATATTGCATATTGCCAAGATGTCAGCTCTTCCCAACTTGACCTATAGATCCAACGCAATTCCAATCAAAATCCCAGCAAGTTATTTTGTAGATATCCACTAACTGATTCTCAAGTTCATACAGAGAGGTAAAAACCTAGTATAGCCGACACAAAGTTGAAGGAGAAGAACAAAAGTTAAGACTGCTGAAACAACTCAACTTCAAATCTTCCTCTAAAGCTGCAGTAATCAGTACAGTGTAGTACTGGTGAAAGAACAGACAAATCAGTGAAACAGAGAGCCCAGTAACAGACTCATAAATAGAGTCAACTGACCTTTGACAAAAGAGCAAAGATAGGTTTTTCAATAAATAGTGCTGGAACAACTGGACAGCCACATGCAAAAAAAAAAAAAAAACAAATCTAGACACAAATCCTATACCCTTCACAAAAATTAACTCAAATGGATCAGAGACCTAAATGTACAAAATGTAAAATGATAAAAATCCTAGAAAATAACATAGGAGAAAACCTAGGTGACCTTGGGTATGACAATGACTTTTCAGATATAACTTCAAAGGTGCTATCCATGAAAAAAAAAATCGATAAGTTGGACTTCATTAACATTAAAAACTTCTGCTCTGTGAAAGATTACATCAAGAAAATGAGAAGACAGGCCACAGATTGGGAGAAATATTTGCAAAAGACACAGTTGATAAAGGACTGTTCTCTAAAATATTCAAAAGATTCTTCAAAATAAAAAATAAGAAAGTAACCCAATTTAAAAATGGGCCGAAGACCTTAATAGACACCTCACTGAAGAAGATATACAGATGGCAAATAAGCACATGCAAAGATGCTCCACTTCATATGTTATCAGGGAAATGCAAATTAAAACAACAATGGCATACCACTACAAGCTTCTTCAGTTCAGTTCAGTTCATTTCAGTTCAGTTCAGTTGCTCAGTCGTGTCTGACTCTTTGTCCACACTGGTGTAATGGAGTACTGGAGTTTCAGTTTCAGCATCAGTCCTTCCAAAGAACACCCAGGGATGATCTCCTTCAGAATGGGCTGGTTGGATCTCCTTGCAGTCCAAGGGACTCTCAACAGTCTTCTCCAACACCACAGTTCAAAAGCATCAATTCTTCGGCGCTCAGCTTTCTTCACAGTCCAACTCTCACATCCATACATGACTACTGGAAAAACCATAGCCTTGACTAGACGGACCTTTGTTGGCAAAGTAATGTCTCTGCTTTTGAATATGCTATCTAAGTTGGTCATAACTTTCCTTCCAAGGAGTAAGCGTCTTTTAATTTCATGGTTGCAATCACCATCTGCAGTTATTTTGGAGCCTAAAAAAATAAAGTCTGACACTGTTTCCACTGTCCCTCCCTCCTAATCCTTGGTAAACACTGATACCTTTTCTACTCCAAAGTTTTGCCTGTTTCAGTGTGTCATATAGTGGGAAACATACTATGGAGCCTTTTCAGATTGGCTTCTTTCATTCAGTAATGTGCATTTAAGATTCCTCCGTGTCTTTTCATACCTTGGTAGCTCATTTCTTTTTAGAACTGAATAGTATTTCATTGCCTGGGTACGCCACGGTTTATCCATTTACCTACAGAAGGACATCTTGGTTGCTTCCAAGTTTTGCCAATTATGAATAAAGCTGCTGTAAATATCTCTGTGCAGGTTTCTGTGTGGCTGTAAGTTAGCAATTCCTTTGGGTGAATATCAAGTAATGCGATTACTGAAGTATGTTTAATTTTGTCAGAAAATTCCAATGGTCTTCTGCAATGACTGTACCAGTTTGCATTCCCACCAGCAAAGAATGAGAGTCCCTGTTTACTGCAAATCCTCACTATCATTTGGTGTTATCAGTGTTCTGGATTTTGGCCTTTCTAATAACCTCATGCTGGAGAAGGAAATGGCAACCCACTCCAGTACTCTTGCCTGGAAAATTCTGTGGGTGGAGGAGCCTGGTAGGCTATAGTCCATGGGATTGCAAAGAGTCGGACACGACTGAGCAACTTCACTGACTTCAATAACCTCATGTGAAGAGTTGACTCATTGGAAAAGACTCTGATGCTGGGAGGGATTGGGGGCAGGAGGAGAAGGGGACAACCGAGGATGAGATGGCTGAACGGCATCACCGACTCGATGGACATGAGTTTGAGTGAACTCCGGGAGTTGGTGATGGACCGGGAGGCCTGGCGTGCTGCGATTCACGGGGTCGCAAAGAGTCGGACACGACTGAGCCTGAGCGACTGAACTGAACTGAACTGAGGAGGGAGGGAGGAGGGAAGGGATTAGCAGGCAGAACACAGAGGAGTCTTGGGGCAGTGAAAGTATTCTGTATGATAATGTAATGGTGAATACGTCATTATACATTTGTCCAAACCCACAGAATGTACAACACTGAGTGAATCCTAACAGAAACTCTGGACTTTGGGTGATGGATGTGTCCATGGGGAGGCTGTGTATGGGGGTGGTAGGAGAGGGGCAGGCTGTATACGGAAATATCTCTTTACTTTCTGCTCAGTTTTGCTATGAACCTACTACTGCTCTAAAAAACCAAAGTCTACTGGAAAAAAAAAAAAGCAAGGCATGCTTGTCTTGTTCCAGAAATAGCAGAGAAACCACTGCGGTTTCTCTCCAGTGGAAGAGAGGGATAGAAAGAGGGGCAGGAGCCCAGCCACCTAAGGGTGAGGCCTCCTACCTCTGAGGCCAAGGAAAGAAGTGTGAAAATGTCGTTTGGAGCCATTTAGTATTCCCTAGTGACTTGTTTTTAGAAAAGCATAATGAGATGGAAATAGTTGATGGTTATAATGATGATTCTGTAAATTGAGTTAATTGAAGTTCTGTAAATTGAAGTAATATGCTTCATTTTCTAGAGAAATCTCTTTGCAATGTACTACTATATCTACTTCCTTGAGTGAACATTTATAGGATTTAATACTTGAGTATATTTTCTAGCTATCCACGGCCTTTAAGGGGTGGGGTCTTTCCTGCTATTAGGGTGCCATGGGGCTAGGAACCATGTCCCTCTCGTTCATGACCGCTAAACATTTGCTCCTGCACTGGTTCTGCAAACAACCTCTGGAATCCAGCAGTTCCCCAGCCATGACTCTACAGAGAAGTCCAACCTATCTATAAATCCCCTCAAATTTCAGCAACATTCACACCTGAAACAGATTTTCAGTCTCCTTCTCTATTTGAAATCACAAAGCATCACAAGTTTCATGCTACTTAAATAACTCTTTAAGGTTAACTACCAGATGAATAGTAAAGGTGAAACAGAATAGATTTATCTTAAATATTTCGGATTAGCTTCTCAGGAGCTAATAAGTAAAATAAATTGTAATCTTGATGTTTCATAGATGTTGATGTCATGATTCTGAGCACATCAATTGCTGACATCAAAATTCAGTGACCTCTGTTACTTGCTGTGAGAACTGTCCTAACCCAGAATTTTCAGCTACAAGTGGTGTAATTCAGAAGTTGCTTACTGAACTGAATTAAGGGTTTGTATTAGGGATAAATACTGTGGGAGTAACTCTGGTATACTGGGTTGGTGGTTTTGTGCAGGAAGCTTAGAATTCCACAGCTCTTATGATTGTATACTCTTCTGGCTTGTTTCCCAGATTTGCTTGAAAAGGGTCAGAAGACAGGATGAAATTAATGACATATGAATGCTAACACCCAATTAGAGGTGTCTTCAAAGGAATAATTAGGCTAGACTTAATAAGAGGAGATTCTGAGAAGAAAAAGCTTTAGGCAAATTATACTCTGAAAGAAAAGAAAATGTGAAATAAGGCAACTCTAGGAGATTGGCGTTGATTTAAACTTCAGGAAGTGATTTTATCTACTTATCTTAAAAATAATATAAACATAGTGAGACAAATGAATGGAGAGGGGTGGTCACTGAGTCCAGACTAGGAGCAGGGGTCTGAATACTGGTAGCCTTCCTCCAGCACATATCCGGAGACTGAAATTAGGACCCCTGTTCTCTTTATAATGGAGAAGGAAATGGCAACCCACTCCAGTATTCTTGCTTGGAGAATCCCATCGACAGAGGAGGCTGGTGGGCTACAGTCCATGGGGTCACAAAGAGTCGGACAGAACTGAGTGACTTCACTTTCTTCTTTCTTTTCTTTCTTTCTTATGAAGGAGGACAAGGTTTTTGCTTTTCAAAATAACAACGGCAGCAGCAACAGCGGCAGCAAACACTTAAACGGTGCTTCCCACCTATAATGCTAGCTCTCTGTTTCATTTTCCTCCTCTGTAAATAGGGATTCCACGATTATCAAATCCCCACAAATCCCGGAGTGCAAAAAGTGACTTGCTCAAGGTCATACAGGCAGGGATTATCAGAAGACAGATCGACCCCAGTAGCCTGGGGCGGAAGCGTAAACTCTCATTCAAGCGTTTAAAATGCAAGCTTTCTCAGCACATTTATTTTAGTGTAAACTCTCCAATGCCTCCCTCCGCCACACCACCCTTAGCCTCTTAATTGGTGGAACGCAGCGCCTTCCTTACTTTGCTCTTGTCACGCTCCTGTCTTTTTTGACCAAAAACCTACAGTGGGTAGATGTTAGGGAGCTTCTCCGTCAGTTTACAGCGCCCCTCCCGGCATTCCGTCTTTCTTAGCGCAATAGCTAACCTTCACTGAAAACCCTTCAACAGACGCGTGGGTTTATGTCATTGTACGAGTATTCATTGAGCACTCAGAGTGGGAACGTTAATCAGCAATGAAAATATTAACTTACTTTCTAGGATACTTTTTGTTTTTCAACTTAAAAGCCTAAAAAAGAAAAATCTCAGTTCACTTCTGAATAGAAACCTTCACCCTCAAGCTCTCACCCCTGCGCCTCACTGAACGGCACTGGCCACAAGGGGGCAGTGGCGGCCACGGAGTCGAACCTGGGGTCGTGCGCGGCGGCTCGGCCATCGCTTGCTCTCGCCTGGAGCGCGACTCTCGGCCGTGGATTAGCGCAGCTGGGGACGTGGGAGGCCCCGGGCCCCGCCCCCGACCGGCGGCGGCGGCCCAGCGCGGCAGTCTGCGCTGCTAGCGGAGCGGCGCGGAGGGCGCGACCAGCGGGTGGGGGCTCAGGAGCGTGTACTGCCTTCGGGGCTCCTTTCCGCGCGCCAGGGCGCGGGCACCACCGCGGGCCCCTCGGGCGGGCGCCAGGCTCAGGGCGCCGGGGGTCAGGGGGCAGCCCGCCGGGGTGCCGGGACCATGGCGCTGCGCGCCCGGGCGCTCTACGACTTCAGGTCGGAGAACCCGGGCGAGATCTCGCTGCGGGAACACGAGGTGCTGAGCCTGTGCAGCGAACAGGACATCGAGGGCTGGCTCGAGGGGATCAACAGCCGCGGAGACCGCGGCCTCTTCCCGGCCTCTTACGTGCAGGTGATCCGCGCCCCCGAGCCCAGCCCGGCGGGCGACGGCGGCCCGGGCGCCCCGGCCCGCTACGCCAACGTGCCACCCGGCGGCTTCGAGCCCCTGCCTGCCGCGCCGCCCACCTCCTTCAAGCCGCCACCCGACGCCTTCCAGCCGCTGCTGCAACCGCAACAGGCGCCGCCGGCGAGCACCTTCCAGCCGCCGGGCTCGGGCTTCTCGTACGGCGGGAGCGCCCTGCAGCCGTCGCCGCAGCAGCTCTACGGCGGTGGCGGCTACCAGGCCAGCCAGGGTAGCGACGATGACTGGGACGATGAGTGGGACGACAGCTCCACCGTGGCTGACGAGCCGGGCGCACTGGGGAGCGGCGCTTACCCAGACCTCGACGGCTCGTCGTCTGGGGGCGTCGGCGCTGCTGGCCGCTACCGCCTGTCCACGCGCTCCGACTTGTCGCTGGGCTCCCGCGGCGGCTCTGCGCCCCCGCAGCACCACCCGTCGGGGGCCAAGAGCTCGGCCACCGTGAGCCGTAACCTCAACCGCTTCTCCACCTTCGTCAAGTCGGGCGGGGAGGCCTTCGTGCTGGGTGAGGCGTCGGGTTTCGTGAAGGATGGGGACAAGCTGTGTGTGGTGCTGGGCCCCTATGGCCCCGAGTGGCAGGAGAACCCCTATCCCTTCCAGTGCACCATCGACGACCCCACCAAGCAGACCAAGTTCAAGGGCATGAAGAGCTACATCTCGTACAAGCTGGTGCCTACGCACACGCAGGTACCGGTGCACCGGCGCTACAAGCACTTCGACTGGCTGTACGCGCGCCTGGCCGAGAAGTTCCCCGTCATCTCGGTGCCCCACCTGCCCGAGAAGCAGGCCACCGGCCGCTTCGAGGAGGACTTCATCTCCAAGCGCAGAAAGGGCCTCATCTGGTGGATGAACCACATGGCCAGCCACCCGGTGCTGGCACAGTGCGACGTCTTCCAGCACTTCCTGACCTGCCCCAGCAGCACCGACGAGAAGGCCTGGAAGCAGGGCAAGAGGAAGGCCGAGAAGGATGAGATGGTGGGCGCCAACTTCTTCCTGACCCTGAGCACGCCCCCCGCCGCCGCCCTCGACCTGCAGGAGGTGGAGAGCAAGATCGAAGGCTTCAAGAGCTTCACCAAGAAGATGGACGACAGCGCGCTGCAGCTCAACCACACAGCCAACGAGTTCGCGCGCAAGCAGGTGACCGGCTTCAAGAAGGAGTACCAGAGGGTGGGGCAGTCCTTCCGTGGCCTCAGCCAGGCCTTTGAGCTGGACCAGCAGGCCTTCTCGGCCGGCCTGAACCAGGCCATCGCCTTCACCGGAGATGCCTACGACGCCATCGGCGAGCTCTTCGCCGAGCAGCCCAGGCAAGACCTGGACCCGGTAATGGACCTGTTGGCGTTGTATCAGGGCCACCTGGCCAACTTCCCTGACATCATCCACGTCCAGAAAGGTAAAGCCTGGCCTTAAGAGCGTACGGTGTGGGATATGTTGTTCAGGCTGAGAGGGTCACTTTGACAGAAGTCCCATTGTCTGTTTCAGATTAATATCCCACAGGTCGGGATCCCGGCAGGGATGTGGGCAGCCAGACGGTGCCCCAAGGGTAGGGCGGATGGTGGGGTGGTAGCTTCCTCCTTAAAGTATTTCCAGACAGGCTGCGGGTACACTCTTCAGAGGAGGTTGGAAGAGCACTTTTGGCAACAGTGCTGTCATTTTAGAGTTTGAATAGCTGGGTAATGAGCTTCTGGGATCCGTCATCTTGTGTCTAGGGTAGAATGAGAAGGGGACCCAAGCCATGTTAGGCATCCATTTGAACACTGGCAATGTCACTTAGCCATGGGTTTCGGGAAGTGTGGAAATCAGGGGCAAGAGTGGATATCTGCAGAAAGGTAGGTCCTGCTTTTGCCCCTCTGCTCGTCTCAGCCCCTGCATTGGTAGAGAAATTAGGGTCAGTTCTCTGTAGGTACTACTTAAATGGGGCGGCATAGGAATTTCCTGCGCAGTCTTCTTGCTTGCAACCTTTATAAAATAAGGTAAAAGACTCAGCCAAATTTCAGGAAGTTTTAAGAAAATTGCTCTCTTTAAGCTTGGTCATTTTCAATTTGGTGTCTACTAACCGACTGAAATTAAGAGTATTATTTAGGAAAATGATGTAGGGAAGCTATGCAGAATGTATAGGATCTGAGTATTGTGTCTGAGAGCAGTGTTTCTGGTATCTCAGCGAGTTAGCTGCCCAACTGTCAGAGCTTGTTTTATTTAGTCGTCGTTAGTGTCCCTAAAGACTGAAGTTTGCAGATTGTTTTCTTAGAAAATAAGTTAGGGCAGAATTAGAGCAGTAATTCCTGCCTTAACGTTACTCGCTGGCTTGCATTCTGATAGCCTGCCTGGAGAGGGGTTGGAGTGGGGAGGCAGCCTTGCTGAGAGGTTTTCGGTTCAGTGTGGGGGAGGGGAGGACATCACTAATCACCTTCCTGAGGGGGTGGAAACCTCCTGGCCTTGGGTAATGAGTCGCTGGCTGCCCTTTCAGGTGGGACAACCCATTTACAAACAGCCCAGATCTTTAACCTGTTCTTCCTGGTATTAAACTAAAGTTTGTCTCTCTTGATTCTCTTTCTGTTGCCTGGAAACACACACAGTAAGTTTCTTCCTCGTCATGTCAGCCCATCAGACCCTTTGGGACAGCAGCTTCCTTCCTCTCTGCTGCACTCCTGCCTCTTCCGAATAGGTGACAGGCTTCTAACTCCCCAGAGCGGGGTCCTGCAAACATGCTGATGGTGGTATAGTCCCTGCTAAAATGCACTGTCCCAAACATCTGCAATACTAGTTTCAGTGGAGAACAGTAACTTTTTTGACAATTTACATCTTGTAAGTGCAGTATAAGGTTAAATTAGCTGTTTGGGCAGCCGTATCACTATTGACCTGCATTGAACCTGCATCTTTGTTCCCTGTGACCCCCCCTCTTTTGCATAAATTGCTATGAATTCTTGATATTTTAGTCGGTGCTGGTGCAACTGACTCTTTGAGCCTTTAATGCAGGATCTAACATTTAAATTCCACTGTGTTACATCATTCTGGATCCAGTGCTGGGTGCCTTTTTACATGTTTCTGTGAGTTTATGCAGATTGTTGGTAAACAGTTGAAAGGGTGGAGCCAGGTGCAGACTCCTGCAGTCACACGCAGGTGGCTGGCTACTACAGGGCAGCATCAGTTCATTCAGTGGCTTTCCTGTCTTCAGACCACACACTCAGCCTTGTTGAGTGGCTCTGCTGTCGAAGTGAGTAGAAAATACTTGATGTTTGCCATAAAGTCTATTTTGAGTTTATATGTAGTCTGTTAATTTAACACTAGAACTAAAATCGTCTCCTATTGGGATTTGAGAAACTTCCTTCATTAAAACCAGTACCATTTTTATGTTGTTTAAATAATTCAAGGGCCCTAAACATAATCTTCAGGAACTTCAGAAAGAACATCTGTTGATATTCAACATGGTTTGTCTCTGCTGTAGCCTTGGTGTGTGATGTACAGTGAGCCTGTGTCCCTGGATAACATGTCTTTAGAATGTACTGCCATTTAGAGCTGTAGTGTGCAATGCATACAGCTAAAAGCATTTGTTTACAGCCAGCATTTATCAAGGATGCTAGTGTTGGCCATTTTAAGAATACAGATGAGCTTTAAGCCCGGCTGAAGCTTTTTGAACATGTTCTGGATGTTCACATGATGGTATAGAGCAGAAGAAACATCCCCCTCCCGCCCCTGCTACGCAGTTGCTGTTGGAATGAATCTTCATCTGAGCACTTGGGAATTTTGTTTTCAGGTTGTTTTTTCCTTCAGGATCTCAAAACATAATCATATTGTAGGCCTTACTGTGACTTTTGAGAGAAGAGTCAAAAAAAAAAAAAAAAAAAAAGTGAAAATCTTTAAGCAGTTTGTGCGATCTTTTGTTGTATTTGGCCCAAAGTTTATATTAAGTCTTTGTTGTTTTCAGTAAGAGAAAAGTGGTTTTATCCCTTTTACATTTTACATGTTCTAATCATATATTACCCTGGAGAAAAGCTTGGCAACCCACTCCAGTGTTCTTGCCTGGAAAATCCCATGGACAGAGGAGCCTGACAGGCTACAGTCCATAGGATTGCACAGAGTTGGACACAACTGAAACGACTTAGCACGCACACAATCATATATTAAGAGACCCACATTCAGTTGAGTCAGAAAAAGATTAGAAAGTACTTTTTGATTACTAAAGCAGTTAAGAAGGGGCGTTAATTAGTTCTTTTACTCCCTTAATTTTTGGGGGAGAGGATGGGACCATTAGACTCCTCTGGAGCCTCTTCCTTATCCAGGAGACTGCTGCCATCAGCCAGCTTTCCCAGAGTTTTGGACCTGAGTTCTTCCATGCTGAGTCTGTAAGCCACACATAACTCTTTAAGTTAGTTACAGTTCAATAAAAATTTTAAAAATTCGGTTCCTTAGTCATACTAGCTATACTTCAAGTGCTTTATAGCCAGTGGCCACCATACTGGACAACAGAGATGAGGACTGTTTCCTTCCTTGCTCTAGGTTCCCATTGAACCATGTTGAGCTGGACTGTTGGCCAGAGTTTAACTGTCCATCCTGTCATGGGTTTCTCGCAAATCGATGATCTTTTCACATACTTCCAGATAGTTTTCTTTTCTCTTTATTATCACCTGGCATCCCCTCTCTATATGGACTTAAGGGATAAAAAGTAGGCGGGGCAACAGGTCCTGCCAGATCTTTCTCTACAGAACATCCTGGGTACCCAACCATCGAATACTTGTCCAGCGGGAGGAAGTCCACCGGCTTTGCCGCCTGCCTTCATGGCCCGTTCAGAGAACCCAGCTGGGTTCTAGATGGACATTTGAGGCTCATAAGGAACCATCTCCAGAAAGAGGGTGGAAAACGTAAATACCCTGCAGTGTGGTCGACTGGGGTTTACTGACCATGCTTAGTACTGAAACCACTTACGCTTAATAATGGTTTTAGTATAAGTGCTTTCTGCAGAAATGAAGAGATCCTTGTGTTTCCTTCAGTGAAAAGGGAATGTTAGAATTCTGATTAAAAAAAAAAAATCTACTGATGAAGTCTTAGATAAACAGACCTATTTTGGTTCATGGAGTTCAGTGTAGGAAGAAGGCAGTTTTCTGTAGTCTGAGGTACCGTAGATGGAATTCAGAACCTGTTTGAATTTTATTCATATTTTGCTTTGTTGTCACAGGAGCCCCTTAAATTCTTTGTTCATGGACCGTTCATTGATTGCTGATAACCAGCCTACACAAGTCTTTCAGTGAGCTTTGTAACCCTGTGCTCCTGATTTTCTTTTCTTGAAATGGCAGCCTCTTATCCCCTTCCTCTTAATCGTCCCTGCCTGCTATATGCTTTTATAATGCCAGTGTTAGTGAGTTTGGTGTGGTGTGTAGAATATATTTCACTATCAGTTTCTTAGCATATTCAATTCTGTTTCCAAAGATACGATTAATCTCTGGTATTTAATGAAGCTTAATCTGGAAGGCAGCGAGGGATGGTGGTTTAAAAGCTTTGGGCTTATCTCTTGGGGAATTCTGTGAAAGGGAAAAACTGTAATGTTAGATGATGAGAAATGTTGGTTTCATCTTTGTTTATGAATCTGGACTAGATAGCCAGAGGCAGTGACTTAAAGGGAAACTGTATTCCAGAGAAAAGGTATAAAATCATGTAAAAGTGATTGGTTGGTAAAGTATAGTCTGAGTATGTGAAGTGGGGATGCAGAACCAGACAAATAAACAGGCAGTCCTGTTTTCTGTGCTCGTAAATTAAACACGCAGGGTCTACTTCACTGCCATCTGTAAATGGTCCAGACGGAGCTTTCTTTTCAACAAAAAACAACCCCAGGACCTCAGGAATGGTACACCAGTAGTGAGCCTGTCAGTCTTGTGGGTAGAATTTCACCATTGTGCTTCCTGTCAGCACAGGGAGGGTTGGTCTTCTGTCCCTCAGACATTAATTAAAGATAGCCAGAGTCCCGGCAGGGCACTCGAGGTGAGACTGGGCCACTGCGAGCCCTTCGCTCTCTGCTCCCCATTCTCCTGTGTCTAAACATAGCCCTGAGAAGGTGGTGCCAGAAGTACAGAGAAGAGGTCTATTAAGCGGGCTGTTTACAAGCTCATCCTTACTTTGAAACCTCTGGGCTAGCAACTGAGGTCATTCACCTTTTTTGCTTTAGTCTCATCTTTAACTGTACCATTTCTCTTCCCCCATCCACTCCCAGCTATTTTTTAAGGAGACTTCAGTTCCAGCCTTACGATTTGGCCCAATCTGTATTTTCTTAGTGGAGACAAGGTTGCCTTTGGGGTTTTGTTATAGATGACTGAATCCCTTGATTAAAGCATCAGTGTGACTGGCCACCAATGTCTTGATCACAATTTAGGTGGGGACACTGCTCACATCACCTTGTCATTGGTTTCTCTGACTTCTTTTTTGAGCCCCGAAGCCCTCTACAGAATCGTATCAGGAAGTCTGGTCTGTTAGGCCGGTCGCTGTAGAGCCCAGAGGTGGCAGGGACCTGAACTTCCACTCACGGTCTTCTGAGGAATCCTGGGCTCAGCTGGACTGTCTGTCCTCTTGAAGTGTCATATGCACAGGCTCCTATCTGGTCATTTTTGAATTTTCGAAGACCATGTGGAACCCAAACAACCCTTACCAACATGACACTTTTCTTAAACAGATTCCTTCTTTTCAGGCTAAATACTCTGCTGTCTCTTGAAGTATTTTTTAAAACTAAAGTTTCATATCAAATTAGATTTAATTTGCTATCTATTTATGATGATCACACACACACATACAAATAGCACACTAATGCTTAGCTCTGTTTAGAGAGACTGTGCCCAGAAGACCTGAACTGTTCTTCATCCAGTGTTTACAGAGCACAGACTTGATTTGTGTCTGCAAAAGGGATGGACAGGACTCTGGTCCTCATGGAGGTTTTTGTTGTTGCAGTGGAGGTGCAGAGAAAGTCCCATCACGGAGTCTTTTGACTGGTGGCAGGGAAGCTGTGTGCCAGGGTGCTGAGAGTCCCCGGGGCTACACAGAGCAGATGGGGTTGGTCTGGGTCTGATGAGGGGCTGAGTTGGCTCTAGAGCCCCACAGCAGAGTCCGGTCACCACGGGCCAGCCCGACATCTGGGTGACCAGATGTGAGGGGATCCTTGGGCTGCTGTTTTAACCTCTTTGAGCCCCATTTTCTCCCTGACAGAGGGAACACTTCCTCGTAAGGTCATCATGAGGACCAAATGTTATGGGTTCTTAGTAGTTGCTCACTAAGCAATTGATTTTGCAAAGTATAAAGGTACTTTTAAGATGGGAGATACTCTCTCTTAAAAGACAATTCCAGAGATCTTATCATCCCTTCAGGCGGCCTTTTACCACCAGCATTGCAGACAAAGTATAAAACCCCATCGAGTCACGGGTACAGTAGTTGTGTGCTGTATTTTAATGCAGCTGTTGTTTTGCACAGCAGGGAAAATGGTGACAGAGGAATAATCCTTGGTGTAATTGGAGTCCCCAGTTTGCTGTTGTTCACATTAAGGGTTTATGTAAATTGTCTCTTGTCAGCCTCTCTTCCTCCAAATTACTGTGTCCTTGCACAAGTGCTGGCGTTTCTGAGCTTCAGTTCTATCACCTGAACTATGAGGTTCATGGTTTCCTAGATATCGTTTTGTTGGTTAACCCTTTTAATAGCATCATTCCTGCATTGAAAATAAAATATTCCAAAAAAAAAAACGAAAATAAAATATTCCAAAGTATATAGTGAACATTTTGACCTTGTTTCAGGCTTAGTTTCAAGAGCGTTCTATTTGTTTATGTGACTCTGTAATCTAGGGGCATGAAAATCGTTTATCGGTTGGCTTGAAAGAAAAGTCACGCACATTTAGTTCAGATCAGCAAACACACATCCAGGGCTTCCCCTGCCAGGTGTTGCAAATGTGAAAGTGATGACTCCCTGGCCTCCTGCCTGTGATGAGAGCTCCCAGGTGTTCCGACGCCATGGCGTGCTGGGTGGCTGGAGCAGCTTCCCTCTGACCCAGATGAGGGTGTAATTAATAGGGCCACCAAAGAGAGAAGGTGTGATCGGCTGTTTTCCCTCCTGCAAGCTGTAGTCACCTTGAGTTCTAAATACTGTCTCCTCTTCAGACGTAGAGCCAGTCTTGTATTGTTGATCTTGATTTGTAGCTCGGTTAAACTTCACGGTTAAATGAATTTTAGTCCACATTTCATTTCTTCTCCCTTTCCTTGGAACTCTGTATCTCTCACTGTGATGTGACTTTTTTCTTCTGATAAAGAAGTTTTATTTGTTATTTAGCAGGTAGGGAGACACTGGTTGGGGAGGGGAGCTTAACATCATTCAGTTTATTCATGAGATCTCTGAAAGCTAAACCTAATTTTATTCAACAAATTTTTAAGTGCCCATCATACATCAGACACTAGTAAAGATGCTAGGGTTGTACCAGAAGTCAAAGCAAAGATCACCACCCTTGTAGAGTTTGCATTCTAGCAGGGTGGAGACACAAAGAAAAACACACACTGAGTAATGTGTGTCCAAGTTTGGTATGTGTTCAGTTCAGTCACTCAGTCGTGTCCGACTCTTTGCGACCCCATGGACTGCAGCATGCCAGGCTTCTCTCTCCTTCACCATCACTCAAAAGCTTGCTCAGACTCATGTCTATCGAGTCAGTGATGCCATCCAGCCATCTCGTCTTCTGTCATCCCCTTTTCCTCCTGCCTTCAATCTTTCTCAGCATCAAGGTCTTTTCCAGTGAGTTGCTCTTCGCATCAGGTGGCCAAAGTACTAGAGCTTCAGCTTCAGCATCAGTCCTTCCAGTGAATATTCACGACACGATTGATTTCTTTTAGGATTCACTGGTTTGATCTCCTTGCTGTCCAAGGGACTCTCGGGGAACCGCACCTAAACCCACACCAGCCTCTCTGGGTCACCCCTCACGACCCAGGCCGGTCCCCACCTCCAGAGTGCAGTGGGAAAAACACCTCGGTCAGAAAGAATCTGGCAAGCGGGACCCAGGTGTGCCCACCACCCGCCTCAATGCCACAGCCTGGGCCTGTCCCCACCTCCAGAGCAGGTCACCGGGGGACCTTGGGGCCGAGGGGGAATGAACGCTCCTAAGGGTGGCACAGAAGTAGGCCAGACCGCCAAGCCACAGGTGCTCTGGGCGCAGAAGACCCTCTCCCTGCACACCGCGGTGGCCTGGCCCAGGTAAGGCTGGGCCAGTTGGTCTCTGCGGCCGGAGGGGCACAGGGCGGTGCTGGTTGACCTGATTAGGTGACCCCGGAGCTTGAGTCTGGAGCGCTGTGATAGTCACCTGCCTCATGGTATATGTTGGGGGAAAATAAAAGTGGAACAGAACAGGTGGGCTTGCGGAGGCAGGAGGCAGAATGAGGCACGTATTTAAAAGTACGATCATCGAGGCCTTGTTGAGAAGATGAGATTTAAGGAGGTGAGGGCGTTAACCAAACAGGTATGGGGGGAGAGTTCTTCAGGTAAGAGATACAGCTAGAGTAAAGGTGCTAGTGTGGGTGTGTGCTGGGCCTGCCGAGGAACGGCAGGGAGACTGGGTGATGGGTGCCAAGAGAGTCTGAGTGGGAGGTGAGGTCCCAGAAGGTTCGACTTACAGGGCTTCATAGGTCGTTGTCAGGATTTGGAGTGAAAGCCCTAGTTTGTCGGGAGCCATTACAGGTTTTGAAGGACGGAGTGATATACCAGTAGACCTTTTAATAGACTTACTCCAGTTGCTGTGCTGAGAAGAGAATGGGCAGGGATGAGGCAGGGTGGGGAGGTCCAAGGTAAGAGCTGCTGCTGCTGCTGCCAAGTTGCTTCAGTCATGTCCGACTCTGTGCAACCCCATAGACGGCAGCCCACCAGGCTCCCCCATCCCCGGGGTTCTCCAGGCAAGAACACTGGAGTGGGTTGCCATTTCCTTCTCCAGTGTGTGAAAGTGAAAAGTGAAAGGGAAGTCACTCAATTGTGTTCGACTTTTAGCGACCTCATGGACTACAGCCTACCAGGCTCCTCCGTCCATGGGATTTTCCAGGCAAGAGTACTGGAGTGGGGTGCCATTGCCTTCTCCAAAGGTAAGAGCTAGGGGCCAATAAATCTGATAATGTGGCTGAGAGATGATGAGACAGTGAGGTTTCACTCTAGACTGATTTTAAAGATGGGACCAGCAGGTTTTCCTAAAGGAATGAATGTGGCACCTGAGAGGAAGAGGAGACCTCAGAGTGAGTCTGGTTTGGGCTTCACCAATGCTAAGAGTGGAGTTTCCATCAGGTGAGATGAGGAAGGCTGTGAGTGACACAGGGGTGCGGATGGGCTATTAGGACTTGAGTGTAATCCTTGAGGGTGGACAGCCTCCTGCATTCTGTTCCACATCCCCTCCACCCAGTGCATTCACAGTCAAGCCCCAGGTCAAGTTCCTGTCCTTGGAGTATCCCAGCCCTTTTCTAAGTTGTCTTTGCTGATAGAATGCTGACTGGTGTGCCAGAGACTGTATGTTGCTTGGTTAGTGTGCAGGGATCGTGTTTTTATGTTCCTCAAGTATAAAATTCCACTATTTCATACATGCATAGTAAGTACTTGATGAATGCTTATTGAATTAATGAAGTAGGCACTCCAAAGTACTTCTTGGGTTAATTTTGAAATAGATTTCTTCTGTGAATTATAGAATGTTTTTTGTTTTTCTATTTATATGATGATGGATAGCAGGATTTAAAAGCGTACAGGAAATAAAGATAGGATCTGGATGTGTTTTATGGGTGAAGTCACGAACATGTGAGCAGTTTAAGTCTTAGACTTAAGTATCTACGAAATGACTTTCCAAAATTCATTGGACTAGGGAGGAGGAGAGGAAGTTTGAAAATGCTTCATTTTATGTGCTAGAAAAATTATGTACCTCATGATTAAACTTTATATTGATTCTTGGTGTTTAAACTCGTGTATGTTTCTCTCCTCTTTGATAAGCTTTCGTGATACTACTCTTTCCCTGGGGTCCCTTTTGCTTAATTCAAAACATGTGAATTAGAGCATGTGTGTTTAGGGTGTTGAGTGACTTGGATACACAAAGCACTGGGTGTGGGTGTTGAGCAGGAGGTGCCTGCCCTCAGGGAAAATGCAGTTCCATGAGGGAGGGAGAGTGTGTGTACTGAAAACTGAAATCAGAGGTGGATGCAACTTAGTGCCTGTGTAATAATAGTGCGTGAGAGTCCAGGGTTGTGTTAGAGGTTTGAGTGGTACCATTGGTTTTCCCTTTGAAAGATAGTTGTATTTTGCCTTTTGGAGGAACATTGATGGACAGTGCGTGGTTAATCCTGGGAATGCTTTAGGATAGGTTTGATAAGCATGTAAGAGCTGATACGCTCCATGCCCAGAGCCTAGGTCACTGAGGGAGGCTGACGGGTGAGTTAGCTGTCACTATGCAGTGTGACCCATACAGGCATGCTAGCACATGCCGTGGTGTGAAGTAGGGAGAGGAGATGTGGTTACTTATGCAGAGTTCAAGGGTGGCTCCTCCCTGTCTCAGTCGAAGAACAGTTTTGAAAAGCAGTTGGAAGTTTGCCTGGTGGGCAGCGCAGGGAAGGGCATTCTGGGCAGAGGGAACCATAAGTACAAAAATCAGGGACTAAACCCGGCTTCCTCCCACATCAGCCTTGGCATGGTTGCAGCTGGACATAGGGCCCCTTCCAGATGCACTGAATCTGAAAGGCGGGAACATGTAGCCTAGACACTGGTGTTCTTAAGAAAGGTCCTTGTGATTTTGATGCTGGAGGTGATGGAGGGAGCCTCACGGAAGATTAACAGGGGTATTGATGTGCTCGGTTCTGCAGTCCTGGTGACAGGTGTGAAGGGTAGCTTGGGGTGGGGCAAGATGGGAAGTTCTTGCAATAATTCAGGCAAGACATGGTGAAACACTAAACTGAGAAAATGTCTTTGGGGGTGGGGAAGAGGAGGCAGAAGGAGGTGTTGGCCAACAGGAGTGGGGGAAGGGGCAGGGAGAATAAAATGCGCTGCACACTGAGCCTGTGGAGCTGCCAGCAAAGATGCTAGACGATGCAGTGGGGTCTGCAGCCAACAAGTCAGACCCACCCAGGTGCCTGTTCATTTATAGCACTTGAGCTTAAGGGTGTTTTATATATATATATATGTATTTTTTTTAGGCCTCAATTTTGCCTCAACTTGCAAAGCGTCAAATATTTACTGTCTGATCCTTAAAGAAAATGTTTGCTGACCCTCCATTTGGAGGTCAGGCAGGTTAGAGAGTTGACGTATGTGTGGCTGTTGCTACCTTTTTTGAGTACTTACTGTGTGAGCAGCAGTATTCCGGGCAGTCACATCCACTGCATCTAATTCTCTTCAGGGGTGGGTGTGACAGCAGAGTGGTCGTGAGCCTGGACCTCAACCATATGGGGCTAAGTTCCCACCAGCAGCTTCGCTCAGCCTCAGTTTCTTTGTGTGACACTTGGAGTAACCATTTTCTATGGCAAATATGTCTCTAAGCATTAATGATTAGCTGTTGAATTAGTTTGCCAGGACTTCTGTAACAAATTAACCACAAACTGGGTGGCTTAAGAAAAGTATAAGTTTATTCTCTCCCAGTTCCGGAGTCTAGAAGTCTGACATGAAGACGTGGGCAGCGCCACTCCCGCTCCAAAGGCTGGAGGGGAGGACCCTTCCAGCTTCTGGTGGTTGCTGGCATTCCTTGTGGTTCCTGGCATGTGGACCCATGGCTCCAGTCTCTGCCTCCATCTTTACCTGACAGTCTCCCTGTGTGCTTATCTCCTCTTCTTTTAAGGATACTACCACATTGGATTTAGGGCCCATTCTTCCAGTATGTCCTTGTGCTTGCATGCTCGGTCACTCAGTCATGTCCGACTCTTTGCAACCCCATGGACTGTAGCCCGCCAAACTCCTCTATCCATGGGATTTCCCAGGCAAGCTTACTGGAGTGGGTTGCCATTTCTTCCCCCAGGGATCTTTGACCAAACCTGCGTCTCTTGCATTGGCAGGCGGGTTCTTTATCATTGAGCTACCTGGGAAGCCCAATCCAGTATAACCTCACCCAAACTAATTATGTGGGCAAAGACTCTGTTTCCAAATAAGGTCACAGTTCCAGTTCCAGGTGGATGTGAAGGAAATGCTGTTCAATCCAGTATAGCTATTTAACTCCCCAACTGGGTGCCAGGTGAGGCTCAAAGAAGTTGAGTGATTTCCAGGATCACACAGCTAATAAGGAGACCTAGGATTTGAGTTCACTTTTAGCCTTGACCTGAGATCAGTACTCTTTATGCTACAGTAGGTAGGATGCCTGCTAGAAAATTGTTTTATCCTATAGGCAGTCAGTAGCCACTAAAGGTTTGAAACTGAAGAGTGGCTTCTAAATTGTGATAAAAGTAGCAAATGTACATTGAGGGGTTTTGTGTGCCAGGCATGGTGCTTTGCACTGGATTATATCTATTTAAACCTCATGGAAGATTTTGAGGTAAGTTCTCTCATTATCCTCAGTTTGCAGGCAGGAAGGCGGTGAGCCATAGAACGTAACTGTGAGCTCTTGGCATGCGTCCCCCGAGTGCAACCTGGTTCCCAGGAAGCTGCTCCTGTTGGCTGAGTACAGACCTGCAGAGGCTTGTTAGTAGACCAGGCTCGAGGCGGGCTTTGAAAGAGCAGGTGAACTGAAGACACCTGTCAGGGAGAGTGGAAGGACTGGCGAGGGGTGGCTCTCTTGAATCTAGAGTTATTGTTTAGTTGCTAAGTCATGTCCAACTCTTTTGTGACCCCGTGGACTCTAGCCTGCCAGGCTATCCTGTCCATGGGATTTCCCAGGCAAGAATACTGGAGTGGGTTGCCGTTTCCTCCTCTGGGGGATCTTTCCGACCCAGGGATCCAACCCACGTCTCTTGCATCTCCTGCATTGCAGACAGATGCTTTACCACTGAGCCACCAGGGAAGCTTGAGTCTAGAGTTACCTTTGAAGTTTTAAGTTTGAGTGACAGAAAGTAGTGATGCCAAGAATAGAAATAGGTAGGTTTAAGAAAAGAAAGATTAGAGGGAAATAGAAGGAATGGGGCTGAAGGGATCCTTAGAAAATCTCATTTTCTGGACTTTTTATTATATTTCGTTATATTGACGTTTGTGATTTTCACAAAAGCCCACCTATTGCCTGCAGTGAGAAATCTCTATAAATGCTAGTAAATGTCAGCATGGGTAATCTATAAGTTTTCATGTTTTTTGAGTTATATTTTATGTCTGTTTTAAAATACTGTATTTCTATTTGTAGGTTGTTGTGACTTCAGATGTTTATTTATGATTGGTTCAGGAAGTCTAGATGTGGCCAGAGTAGAGACTCGTAGCCAGTGGAAACCTGGTCCCCGCCATTGGCAGAAAGCAGGGACACCCCAGGGCCAAGAGTGTTCTTAAGTTTAGAACTGTTGATTTAGGAATCATCCCCAAAGTGTAGTGATTGTAAAATGATGTGAAGGGCCGGTCATAATGGCCACAGCAAACACCACTGAGGGAAGGCATTAATGCTGGGCTGCTCACCACTTAGTACCCACCAGAGCTTAGGTAGCTGCTGGTAATGCTGGGGTTTACAATTACATTTCTAAAGTTAAAAACTAGATATTATTTGGGAAGAATACTTGAAAGAAAGAAAAAGATCCTTTGAAAATATTGTTCTAACTGTGGTAGTAACTGCAGCCCTCTGAGAAGCAGTCCTGGGAATCATGGGTCTGGCTTTGGATGTGTGCCTCACGTGTCTGTTTCTTTTCTACAGGGCCGGTGCCACCTCACTCTGTTCTTCCCCCATGGAGTGGGGCCTGTCGGCTTAGCTGCTTCTATTAGGTTTATGTTAGTCTGTGTGTATGTGTGCTCACTCGTGTCTGACTCTTTTGCGACTCCAGGGGCGATAGCCCACCAGGCTTCTCTGTCCATGGGATTCTCCAGGCAAGAATACTGGAGTGGGTTGCCATTTCCTTCTCTAAGGAGCTTCCCAATCCAGGGATTGCACCTGCATCTCCTGCATTGGCAGGCGAATTCTTTACTACTGTGCCACCTCTTAGCTTGGGCCTCCCTTTATCATCCTAGAAATAAAGAAACTTAAGATGTTACCTTTGGTTAAAGGTAGTTTCCAAAGTCCATTTTAGTCTTAGCTATAGGTATGTTTTGTTGTATATCAAAGGTCATTTAAATCCAAAGTACTTGCAGCTTGCAAATATCCCTGCTGCTGCTGCTGCTGCTGCTGCTGCTGCTGCTGCTGCTGCTGCTAAGTCGCTTCAGTTGTGCCTGACTCTGTGCGATCCCATAGACGGCAGCCACCAGGCTCCCCCATCCCTGGGATTCTCCAGGCAAGAACACTGGAGTGGGTTGCCATTTCCTTCTCCAGTGCATGAAAGTGAAAAGTAAAAGTGAAGTCGCTCAGTCGTGTCCGATTCTTAGCGACCCCATGGATTGCAGCCCACCAGGCTCCTCCGTCCATGGGATTTTCCAGGCAAGAGTACTGGAGTGGGGTGTCATTGCCTTGCCGCTTTATTTGTACAGACCAATATCCATGCGTGTATATCAGGAAACAAAAGGATTAGGAATTAGGAATTATCCACTGTGCACCTCAGGCATCAAGTGTATTCTCTGAATTTTAACCACACTATGGATTCTGTTTTATAGCATTTGTTGTTTTATTCAAGTTTTATTGTATGTTCATGATTATTAAGAATATTCCTTCTACCTTATTTTATTATGATTCTGTGGGTAGAAAACCTTTAAGAAAGAAAATGATACATGTTTTTATTATCCTCAGATTTTGGTCTTTATCTCGATTTGCTTGGCCGTAGACACATCAACATTTTCACGATTGTATCCAGAGTCTTCTGAAATAAAAACACTATTTTTACAGTATTCTCTTGAATCTGTCATCCTAGTATCTTTATCATGTATTTAATACTTAATATAAGCTGAAACACAAGGACCTTTATTATATATAACATTTCTTAGCTGTGAACAGAACAACCTATGTTACAAATGAGCCATAAGAGATATAATCACGTGATTTCTGTCTTCATTTCTGAAACAAGGTGAGCTGTATGGATATATGTACATAATGAGTAGAAGTAATCCAATGTTTTAAGATCTGGTGTACTCCAGTGAATGTTTTCATTCTTACCAAATGTCATCCTGCCTGTACACTTCTGGTGATTGCTGAATGGAGCTAAAAGGGCTGCTTAATTAGGAAATAATAAGACTTTTACCAGAACAAACAGCTTCTTATTGTTTCTTCAGGACCAAAACGTAGAGGCCTGAGTTCTTTAAGTGATTTTTTCATCATCAAGCAATCAGGTCTTTGTTGTTATTGTTATTATTTTATTTTTTTTTGTAATTTATTATTCTGGTCCTGCCCCTCTCTCTTCTTTTTGAATGACTCAAAAGTTCTCATTGTGAATTGAAAGTGAATTTTAAATTACTTGTATCTTTGAATTTTGATAGTTCTTGGCTCTAGGGACATTTTGTCCCTTCAAAAAGTTGCTCTCACTGATGAGTTCAGTGGTACAATTGCACCCTCTCAAGTTTATTTATGTGGTCCAAATCTGGAGCCCACTTAGTCAGACTTGATGCAGGAATAAATAGAATTGTGAGGGCCTGGAGGCGGTTCATGCATGCCTGCTGGGTTGCTCAGTCGTGTCCTACTCTTTGCGACCCCATAGACTGTAGCCCTCCAGGCTCCTCTGTCAATGGGATTTCCTAGGCAAGAATACTGGAGTGGGTTGCCCTTTCTTTCTCCATGGAGGTGGTTCATGAGTTGCTTACCCCAACATGAGGCGTCTGGAGGCTTGGTGTGGTGTGGTGTGGTGTGGTGTGGTGCCCTGTGTTCTGAGCCTGGTCCGTGGGGCTTTGAGATCTCAGGCAGGAGGCAGCCCCAGTTGGGCAGGTACAGGGAACTGCGTGGGTTAGGAAGCAGACCCAGATTCACACGTAGCTGACACCTTGTAAAGTTATTTACCTTGCCTAAGCCTCTTGTCCACCTCTGAAAATGAGTCATCCTTGCTTTTCTTTCCAGGTTAAAGATTTAAAAAAAACTAGACATGCGGGGTATAGACCACAGCTTTGCATAGAGCAGGTGCTCACATGGGACTGTTTTGCCTGGATGCATGGCCATCCTATCCTGCTCCTTTTATGTAGATGTCAGTCTTTGTTTTTGGAGCTATTTTACTAATAAAAAAAAATCAAAAAGTAAATATTGGAGCAGAAAGAGGGGAAGGAGGAGTCAACAAGTGGGTGGATAGAAACCAAAAGGAAGGAGGAAAGTGGAGGGGGAAAGAGTTACTGGGGAGTTAGCAGGGACCCAGGGGGGTGGGTACCAGTGATGAGAGGATGAGAGCAAAATAGGCCACGTTGGCCAAATTAGCATTTTCTTTCAACATTTTACAAGTACCAGGGAATGAAGAAAAACAGGTCTAGTTCACCCAGCTTCTGTACAGCTGTCCCTGTGCCCTTCAGCCTGTCTCCTGTTCTGTGCCTCACTGCCTGGGTTTTCTGGGGCAGGGTCCCAGGAAGACAAAATCTTGTTAATGTTCTTGGCACATTCATGATTTCAAAATTAAATGAAGTGCTTACTTTTTTCTTCTAATTCTTTTTTTTTAAAGGAAGAAAATGTAGCCTTTGGATCCCTGTTGCTTAGTGACTGAACCTTTTGTATAATTGGTCCGAGGAGGGACAAAGCATACGAGAATAAGAGATTTGGTTAAGGAAAGGAAGGCAAAGTTCAGGTGCAGAAGCTAGTGGGTTGGGAGCTTCTGAAGCAGCCAGCAAGCCTAGGGGGTAGGGTGGGGGCCTGAGAAGGTGAAGGTGGAGGAGAGGGCCTTACCCGGAGAAACTGAAGGGAGGCCAGATAACTTCAACTGAGTTGAGAGCCTCCCTGGTTAAAATGTCTGAGGCACTGCAGTATGTGAGTGGGTTTTTTTTTTTTTTTTTTTTTTTTGGCCTCTTTCTGGTTTTGCTGGGTCAGAAGTTGCCAGGGCAGTGCTTTCTTTCTGCAAATCAGAAGGAGATGATACAGCAGAGTTTAGTGTAGTGTAACTGTATTTGCTAATGTGCTTTATAGTTCAGCTCACGGAACCGATCAAAACTGACAAATGTAACACGGAACGATCAAATCTCTGAAAACAAGGTTGAGCAGCTGTCGTTGCTTGAGGGCAACAGAGAGCCGGCTGGTTGACTGTCCCTAACTGTCGTCCTGTTCTCTCCTGCCCTGGCATCACTGTTCGCTCTCTAGGGCTCAGACATCCCTTCCAGAGCAAGGCAGTCTCTGGCCAAGCCTGAAATCCTACCGCATTTTCTGCATGTATGTGTATTACTTTTTAAATTGCAAGGGAAAAAATAAACATTATATTTTTAAAAAGAAAACTGGGTATATTTTCCAAACACATTTCCCTAAGTGATTGCTCTCAAAATTTAAAGAAGTGGAAGACTGTTCCTGACTGTTGGCTATTCTTCACAAGTTCTCGTTGACTAGATGATACCAGAGCGTCAGTGTTCTCATTCTGCTGCTGCTAAGTCACTTCAGTCGTGTCCGACTCTGTGCGACCCCATAGACGGCAGCCCACCAGGCTCCGCCATCCCTGGGATTCTCCAGGCAAGAACACTGGAGTGGGTTGCCATTTTCAAAAACAAAATGGCAATGAAATGCTTCCTGAACAGTTTTACTAATGTACATAATTTAATGGCATGCTGTGTGAATAATGTGATGCTTTTGAAAATGGTGCTGACTTCCTGGATTGTAATTAATCTATGAATTTGAGCCCTTTAAGGTTATAATAATAATGAACTTAGTCATGTGATTGGATTCTTTTATGTGTCATTATTTTGTGTTCCCCACAAGCATGCGTAACATCATTCCTCTAAAATTGAGTGCATGTGGGTTATGAATTAGGATGCTCCTTCTGGCCTGAGCATGCTTTAAAATTATGCTCACATTGGTAAAATACCAGAACATGGGAGGAGACGAGTGGGAGTGAAGTTAGGACATGCGTTCTGCTGGGTTTGGTGATGGGGAAGTGGGCAAAACGCCTTTCTCTGAGCCTGGGTAATTTCAATAAGTATCAAAATGAACACAGTTAGGAATTTTGCATGTACAGAGTCAGCTAAGAATGCCAAAAAAGTCTGGGTCCTAAAGCAAGGTTGAAATACTGGTTTAGTTTTCCTTTTATGACTCCAAATGTAGAAAGGGAAGGACCCTTTTCAACAGAGTGGAGCAGAGGCCTTGACTGGAATGTTAAGTGGAAAGTGGCAGGGCTGGCAGGCAGGTAGGAAGGGTGAGTTCTTTGCCAGGAATTAGCTGTGGGACTTTGGACAAGTCAGAGCCTCTTGCTAGAGAGACTGAAAAAAACTACCAAAACCTCATCTAACCTTCACAACCTTATAGCTCATTGAAAAAAAAAATCGGAGACCCAACTCTGCCCTTCTTACCAAGGACTCAGTTCTCCCAGCTTCCCCAGTGGTACCTTGCCAAGGTGGAGTGGTGGGTGAGGAGGAGGTTGTCATGGTCCTGCTCCATCCCTTGGAATAAAGGTTTAGGGTGATCAGTTCCTGAGTGAACTTTCTATCCTGTGGAAATCCTTTAATACTTTGTCCAACTATTTTAATAGTTAGATTGAGTGCTCAGCTGCATGCCCCTTCTCAGCCTGGAAGCCTTTTTAGCAGGGTGACTCTGTATTATGAAAAGACTCTTTGCGGCCCATGGACTGTAGCCCGCCAGGCTCCTCTGTGCATGAAATTTTCCAGGCAAGAATACTGCAGTGGGTTGTCACGCCTTTCTCTAGGGGAGCTTCCTGGACCCAGGGATCAAACGCGCATCTCTTATGCCTCTTGCACTGGCAGGCGGGAGGCATACCACCAGCGCCACCTGGGAAGCGCATCTCTGTACTCCTTTCTGCCTCCCGGCCGCCGCAGAGATTCCCTGAGGAAGAAACACCTGAAATGTGTCCAGCTCAGCCCAGTGTCCTGCGTGGGAGCTAGATTGCTTTTGCCTGTTGGGGAGCACAGTCATGGGTGTGATGGAAATACATTGCCCACTTTCATGATACCTTTTCCTGTACTTCTAATAAATACCCTTTAAGAATTTATTTTTAGTTGTATAACTTGGGGAGGCTGCACCATTTTACATGTATTACCTTCTTGTTATTTTGTCTTGTTATTGGTACCTTAATGAAGAAAGTGTTCATTGTTCTGTAATTTCAGCCTCTTCTTATTTAATGTCAGAATTTAATAATTGCCTCTATTTTCTTTTCTTGATAAAATCTTATTTTGTCCATATATAACCCCATATGTTTGTCTTGTTTGTCTTTTAGCCCGAGAAATAATTTTGCAGTTATATACTTGTATTCCTACTCTGAAATGTGTTTCCCTCTGATCCCTCCTATTTTTAATTTTTTTTCACTTTAAAACAGTTGCTGTGCCCATGAGTATTATGGGTCTTTTGTTTAGTCCAGAAGCAACCACTTTTCACCTTAGGCTTTATTTTATTATTTCTCCCCCTTATTGTTTGATTTTCCTTACTGTTACAAAAGCAGGGTGACAGTGTGATGTTTGTGACAGAAGAGGGCTGGTAGGGGTTAGAGTCCTCCTAAATTAGCCACTATCAAAGTACAGCTTTCGGGGGAGGGGAGTTTGGGGGACAATGGATACATGTATATGTATGGCTGAACTCCTTCCCTGTTCACCTGAAATTATCACAACATTGTTAATCTGCTCTTCCCCAAAACAAAGTTAAAAAAAAAAAAAATACAGGTTTCGAAAACCTTTGCCTGTTTTTGTATTGACGGCATGATAAAAGTATGTGTTCCTGTTGGTCTTTAGATTCTGGGCCACGTTTCTAGCTTTTATTTACACTCCTCTTGGGTTTGGTACAGCTGAGAGAATACTTAAAATATGCTGTAATGTTTGTTACAACTCTGCAGCTGGTTACATTGTACCTCTGCAACTGATTCGTAGGCTACAAGTTAATATTTTAAGCTATCCTGGAAGTAGCAAGTCTGTAGGAATTTAACCCTGCCCCTAATAGTTTTTTTTCTCCAACACTTCACTCTTTAGAAGCTAAACCTGATTGAAAATGTGGCTATCTCTGCCTTGTGATGTTTAATATTTTAGAATTGGAAGTATGGGAAGCATAGATGTGTGTACAGATAATTCCCAGTTTGAGAATTGGCAAATAAACTGCAAGAATACACCATCTGTGACAAAACGTAAGTCCTAGTTCTAATAGTGAAACTATTTTACTTATAGCTAATGGATGTTTGTAATATCATTTCTATTGGAAAAGTATGTTCCCACTTTGACCTTGAGAGAAGCCAGAGTTTAGAAGGGCAGTGGGTAGAAGTGGGGTAGAGGAGAGCTTCGGGGAAACTCCAGAAAGTAGTTCTGTTCATCAATTCCCCAGTGGTTTTTCCTTTTTTCTGTATACTCTCAGACAGTAAACTAATTAACTTCCATAATTAGCTTATTGAATGATTTGACTTTATCTTTCTCATAAGAAAACACACTAAACCCTTAGTATTTGTTAAAAATGTATGGGGAAAACTAATCAGAGGCTTGTGAGGTGAATATTTAAACACAGAATGGTTTTCTTCTTGAAGGAAACGATTTTTTAACTGTCAATATTGTTTTGACTTACTTAAGATAACTTTTGAGGGGGCTTGGGGTTCAAGGTCTTTGGGTTGTCATCCTGAAATGTAACAGCGATGCTTAAAGAACAGGATTGCTGTCAACTTGGGAACTCTTTCGATTTTTCAAAAAGTATATTGCTGTCAGGCCTGTTTTTTGTTAATCATCTTTCTTCAGAAGGTGGGTCTGGAGGGAAACCAGTTTAACTACATTTTAGTTAAAAGACGTTGTGGTTTTAAAATTTGCTCCAAATTCATGGGTCCAGTTTTGTGAAGACATAATCTTCCTTGATGACACCTAGCACTCCCTCTTCTACCAGCGTGTATGTTTATGGAATGCTGTTCAGTACCTTCATTTTCTATCTTGTGTAGGTCTTTAATGGTTTCAGGAATGTAAATCTTGTCACCTCAAAAAATAATTCGAGTCCCTAAAATAGGAACCATGTCTCTTTCTGATAAACATATTCCACCTATTTCCTTGCTCCTTGCAATCCTGATGCGTTATGCTAATAGATTTGAATTGTATTAAGTGCCTTAAACCAAAATTCCAAGTGAAATTGCCCTTTGGGTACTTTTCTTCAGTGGTTTGTTCTGTTCTTCCTATTTTGCAAAATAATTTTTGGCTGGGCTATCCAACTGCACCAGAGCAAACAAAGGCAAAGCCCATCCAGGGATTGTATGTTACTATTTTTGGTGATAGTTCTTGGCTTATATAATTTTCCAAGAGAATCTGAGGGGGGCAGGTGGAGGGAAGACAAAACCCCCCACCCCCCATGTAAGTTTGAGTTTAAAATTTCAAAATAATGAAATATGTGCTGCCTTTTCGATTTTTTTTTTTTGTAGCACCCTAATTGTATGCTTCAAAGATAAGAAAGTCAGACATCTTATGCATATTTTTTAAAAGGCTCTACAGGCACAATTAATGAATTGAATGAGGTTACTAAGATTCCAGAGGGAACTTTTCAACACCTATATGGTTTATTTTACATATTCACAAGGTCTCCTGATGTGTATGTCAGAATAAAAGCCGGGGACCAGCAAGGAAGGTGAAAAAAGAGAAGGGGAGGGCAGGAGCTCCTGCCCTTGTCCCCAGCACCCTGCTCGCCAGCCCACTGTGCCTTTTTGCCTCTTCAGTCTCCAGTTTCTTTCCTGAATATTTGTGGTGTTTGCTTTGAAGTCTGCATTCAGATCCCATCTCTCCCGCCTCTTACTGGGTTACTGCTAACTTCGGGGCTCAAAGAATGTGGGTGGCTTTCTCAGTTTCCTTGTTGTAAAACAGCAGTAATGTCTGTAGCAGAGTTGCAGCAGGGTTAGACTTGGTACACAGAAAGTGCCTCACATATACGACTGTTTTAGGCAGCTCCCTTTTACTGTTACCTCCGCTTATTCCTGCCCTCACCCTGGCACCCTTTGTCCTCAGCACTGCCTGGCACAGAGCAGGTCCTCCAAGCATTTTCCCTTGTGACACGATTACATTATCTTGGAAGAAGCCATAGTCCGTTCCCGTGCAGAATTCCGTGCTTTGCAGCGCTGTTTCACTTCACGTCATGGCTGTGTGCTGGTCCTCAGTGTGCTTTCTCATGGTGTCTTCCTTGAGAGTTCCGGAGGCTGGGGACTTGAACACTTGGTGTGAGCCCCGCCATGTGCATCCCCCTTGCCAGCTCTGTGCTGTCCTTGTGTGTGTGTTAAGTTGCTTCAGTCGTGTCCAACTCTTTGCAACCCCACAGACTGTACCTGCCAGGCTCCCCTGTCCATGAGGATTCTCCAGACAAGAATGGAGTGGGTTGCCATGCCCTCCTCCAGGGGATCTTCCCCTCCCAGGGATCTAACTCATGTCTTCTGCAGCTTCGGCACGGCAGGTGGATTCTTGACTGCTGAGCCACTGGGGAAGCCAGGCCCTCCACAAATGTTGGTAAATGAGCTGAGATTATTGCCTCGGAAACCCAACTGTTCAGAGCTCTGTGTTATTTACAAAATGAATTCATAGCTGGGAGAAAAGTGAGTCTTCAATTCACAGCTCCTTTTTAGTATGTACGCTCAGAAAGCTTGAAGGTGACAAACGCCCAAAGCTCTTTAGGCCTTGGGGAGATTTAGTGCTTGTACTGTGTCCAGGAGTTTTGAAAATGTATTCTGATGTGATTCAGGTTGTGAAAACATCAGGCTTGTTCATCTGTAGATTGGTTTTTACGGATGCACGTCTGCAGGTCTGTGTCATAGAATGTCGTTTCTGAGAAGGTGGTGATCTCATCTGGAGGTGGATGAGCTGCAGGTTCATTGACCTTGGCACTGCTCAGGGCCAGGTTTCTGAGTTCCTCTGCACTGGACTCCAGTGACTGGAGCAAGTGACACCCGCAGCATATTCCCGGTGCCCCGCTGCCTCACGGCTGCTCAGGGATCCGTGCAGGGCAGGGCGTCAGTGCCTGTCCTCCGTGCTCAATAGCCGGCACCTCGGCCCTGAATCACACGAAATCAGATCGCCTGAGACTCTGCTCTCTTGATGCCTTGTTTGGGCTTCCCAGGTGGCGCGGTGGTAAAGAATCTACCTGCCAAGCAGGATACACAGGTTCCTTCCCTGGATCAGAAAAATCTCCTGAGGAAGGAAATGGCAACCCACTCCAATATTCTTGCCTGGGAAATCTCATGGACAGAGGAGCCTGGCGGGCTACAATCCACAGGGTTGCAAAAAGAGAGTCGGACACGACTTAGCAACTAAACAGTAACAGCAAGCTCTCTCTCAACCATTTTCAACGTAAATTTCATAGTTTCATATTCTCAGTCATCTTTTAGGTAATTTTTTCCTTTTTAGTTTTCTGTCTCATGCTTTCCTAGTTTATTCAACTTCAATTTTTATATATAAACGACGACACTTGTACAAATATAATGAGCATAAGTTCACTATAAGAAATTATTCTTTTCTGTCTCTAAGGAAGAGGAGCATTCTCTGTTTAGTGTAGACCACAGGCAGGCAGGTTGCATTGCTTCTTGAGGCTTGTCTGCTGTGGGGGAAGTGTTAACAGGGCCACATTTTCAAGGTGATGGCTACTTAGGGGATTGGATAGGGGTCTTCCTGTAGCCCTGTTAACATGGACAACATCTCCACTGTGTGGTTACGGGGGAAGCAGGATATTCTGTCTGCTCCAGGGCTCTCCTGCTTTTCAGGTTAAGGTCTTCTTTAGAATAGATAAATGAAAATATACAAACATACATACATTTATATCTGTAACATTTGTTGTTGATGAGTTTTAATTTCTCAGGTCTTGGAGTTGTGCAAAAGAACCAAAAGTGTTTAAGGATTTTATTTAATAGTAGGTTTACTCTATTTTGTAGTTTTGAAGAAATTTAGATGCAGGGCTTTTCCCCTGTATATTTCACCATTGGCTAAAACAACATTTCCACAACAAAGTTGCTCAGCTTCCCCACTGCCTTCTAAACAGGCTACCTTTCCCTCCACTTAGCATCATCACATCCTCAGACCAGCAAGCCTGGTGTCCCAAGTGTTTCTCTCGTCTTTCATCATGGTTCAGTAGAATGGATGCATGTGGGGTCAGGAATCTGGATTCTTGAGCTGGCTGTGCTCAAGTGATTTGAACTTTATCATCACTCATTTTTAAGAACACATGACTAGTCTTTATTTTTCCTACCTCCTATGCATATTCAGGCTTTTGTGCTTTTTTTAATGACTGTGCTTCTAGGGGAAGATCTGCCCTCATGTGGCACTTGCTGCAGAAACCATCCTCTCCACCCCACCCCACCCCCAACCCCTTGGGCCCTGCATCCTCTGGTGATGTTTCTTGGCCACAGGCTATGACACCTCTGGCTTCATTCCCAGGTCACCATTAGGGCAAACTCAATACTCACTGTTCTTTACAGCCTGTAAAGAGAAGGAGGCATATTTTTACTGCACAGGGCCATTATGCTACAGGTATGGATCTTCTGGTAGAATGTGGAGTCAGAATCAGGCATGCATGTAGTATGCTCCACTTTAGAGATGACCTTCTTAATATATGTGTATATAGTGGTGTTGGTGGCTCAGATGGTAAAAAAAATCTTAACTGCAATGTGGGAGACCCAGTTTTGATGGCTGGGTTGGAAAGATCCCCTGGAGAAGTGAATGGCTACCCACTCCAGTGTTCATGACTGGAGAATTCCATGGACAGAGGAGCCTAGCAGGCTAGTCCATGGGGTTGCCACGAGTCGGATGTGACTGAGCGACTAACACACACACATACAGAGTGGTGTTACACTTTGTCCCTTAAGAATGTTAAAATTACAGAGTTTCTTGGTTTGTCTTTAGGAAAAATTCCTTGCAGTTTTTTGTCTGTAGTATATAGTATCTCTGCTGTTGGAAGAGATGAAACATACTATTTGGTCAATGGCAAAGGCTAGTTTTGATAAGTGAATTTGTAGCAGTGGAGGTATTTTCAGAAACTTTACCAGATTTCTTCTTTTTTAATAAATAATTATAGTCACCCCTTTAAATGCCGGAGGACTTCAAAATAGTTCAGGCAAGTATTTATAATGCCCAACATTCTGTTTACTATGTAGCTGTAACACTGGGATACATATGTATTTTTTATTTTTTTATATGTATTTTTAAATTAATTTTTTTTTTTAAACTACAGGAGCTCTTACCAAAGTAAAGGAGAGTAGGCGACATGTGGAAGAAGGGAAGATGGAAGTCCAAAAGGCTGATGGCATTCAGGATCGCTGTAACACTATTTCTTTTGCTACTTTGGCTGAAATTCACCACTTCCATCAAATTCGAGTAAGAGACTTTAAATCACAAATGCAGCATTTCTTACAACAACAAATAATATTTTTCCAAAAAGTGACGCAGAAGTTGGAAGAGGCTCTTCACAAATATGATAGTGTTTAATGACTGGACGTTGGATTGTGGACTTTTTTTTTCAGTTCAAGGATAATTTCTACAGCAGAATACAAACTGCTATCAAAGAACTATTGCCAACTATCAGCAGTGGCACAAGGATGGTTTTGTGTTCAACTGAAACTGGGCTGAATATATAATTATGTAGGAAAGAAACAGTTAATATGTTTATATAACAGAAACAGTACCACACATTGTAACTAAATTATACTCTGTATGCCTACACTACCATTGTAACTTTTGGAATAATGAGTATACTATTTGCCTTATTGCTTTTTGAAGTATGGGTATTTTAGTGCATACTTTGTAGACCTCAAAACCCATGAAGGGTCTCAAAGAAGCTGGCTGGTTAAAAGCCTGCTCTGGATGCCTTTTTACTCTCATAGATTGGGATTACCTAAATTCAGCCTATTCTCTGTTTACAAACTCCAACTAGAGCAGCTATGCGACTTTGTGCCTTTAGACTCTTGGTTTTTCATTTCTCCACCCCCTACCCCCTTTTTAAAGCAACCACAACTTTTCTGATGGAAAGAGTGAAAGGCCAGTGCACATAATGATGAACTGCTGGGAACCTCCTGTTGGCACTGGGGGCAGGGTGGGAGGATCAGCTGTCACCAGTTTGCCCAGCGAGTTTTGTCCCCTGATAGATGCTGGCGAGCACAGAGGAGGGAGCCTCAAGTTCACCTTCAGATAGGGTGTCTGTTAGGGAAGAAAATGGTGCCACTCTGCTCCCTTAGATGCTGCAGTAGCCTAGTCTCTTCACTCAAGTGTCCTGGAAACTTGACGTGGAGATTTAATCAAACATGTCTTACAACCCAGAGAAGGGGTCTAATCTGTTGGGGACATGAGCACAGAATCAGTGACAATACACACTCGGTTTTAATTCTTAGGAGAGTTTTCTTTTCTTTTTTTCCTTTTTTAGCTTGAAATTTTTCTTTCAATATTCAGTGTGTGTGTGTGTGTGTGTGTGTGTGTGTGTGTGTATGTGTGTGTGTTTTAATGGATCTACACTGTTAACTGATTGAGACTCCACTGTGATTCACTTGTTTACTTAATCAAAAACTTTTCAGGGATGTCTGTAAAATTCAGTGTTATACGTGATGAAAAGTAATGTTGGTTGATCTAATGAGGGACCAGAAATAATTTCTACTATTCCAAATGCTGATGGAAAAAAGTAAAATTTTTTTTAAGTGTTGATAAGCCCCAAGGACATTTAACCTTAAAAATTACTTTAAGTATATTCTTTTATTACTATAAGGGAAATACAAATGGCTGATAAATACCAAAAATATTCAAAAGCAGCTTAATCTAAAAAGCACAAAGAGATTTTGGTTTGAAATACCAGAATCTCAATGTTTTTATAGTTGCTGAGCTCAGTAATGTGATTCTTGAGTTTACAGATTTTAAAACTGTCACTGAAAGGTTAAAGTGTCTACTGTTTTTAATGAAGTCAAACTTATGCTGCCTCAGAAATCCCTGGGTATTCAAGTGGTAACATAGAAGTAAAAAGGTCAGTTTGAAATGTTGGTGAGTCACATTGATTAAAAGAAAAGGGTCAATTTGCATATAGTCATACAAAGTGAAGGTTATTGAAATGATTTCTCAATAGCACATTTACTCTATGAAGTAATCTCACATGGGTTGAATTTTTAAGATCAGATTTGATCAAAACTTTATACCTTAGGTAACTTAGAGCCAGATTTAACATCATGTGGCTTTGTCTCTACTACCGACATGTGGAACTGTAACCAAATATATTGTTCTCTAAAAAAATAACTTTCTCCTGTTGATTGCAAGATACAGTTCTATAAATGAAACCCATGTATATATATATATGTTAATTTTATTGCAGAAGTTTAGAGATGATAATGATAGCATTTAATTTAAGTTTGAGTCTGTATTGGACAAATAAGCACTATGCTTTTCAAATGATTGGAAAATCATTTTTATTTGCCTCCTTTTTTTGACAGTGGTTTGATTTTTTGTTTAAGTAAAAATCACTAAACTTGTGCAATGGTAGCATGGAAATTATCTGAGGTGTCTTGTATGATTGTGCTTTGGCCAGGGTGGACATAGTTCAAATTGTAAGAGCTAAAGATTAAAGAGCAAGAAGGTATAGGTTCATGCTGCCTATTTAGAAGAGAACTTTCATTCTTCAGAGCTATATAACATGATAATGCCACTGATTCATAAGGGGTTTAAATTAATTCTAAGGGGTAGGACACCAGAATCATTAGTGTTCATTTTCATCTAAGATCTTTCTCTCTCTAACGTTCTTGGTCCTATTGAAACATTTCAGTATACAAAAATACTGCGATGTTAATACCCAAGAGAAAAGCCATCGTAATGTGTATGCTGGTCATTATGATCAGTGTGGTACAATTTTTAAAAAATAAACTATCATGCCCTTCATGCCATTATTTGTCTTTTTTTCTGTAATTCATAATCTATGATTCAAATGTGTATTTAGAGCAGGGTGTGCACTTGAGCCTGGCTTTGCTGTTTTAATTAGAAACAGTTGTAGCTGTTCGTGTGCTGTAACTATAATGCAGCAAGACTGGTTCTGCAGCTGTGCCCTGGAGCTCTGTCACTCTGCTAGACTCTCTTATCTGAAGGTATATTTCAAACCTGGAATAAGGGAACACGTTGGAAAGTAAAATGGAAAGCCAGTGCTCATTGGCTTGAATGGAGTTGTAACTGGGATTTTCTTGGGCTTCACTAGTACTTTTGTCTTACATTTATTCTTAACAACACAGCAGCTTCTTAAATGCCAGCTTTTAATTGTCTTGAATTTTGCTGCTGTTCTCATCATTAAGGACGTGAAAAGTGTTTTGGTCTCTCAAATGAAGCATGTAAAGTTTATATATAAACCTTTAAATGTCATTCTTTCCTAAGTTCATTTTTTTCTGTTAATTTACCAAGCCCGTTTTTCCATTTATGCTTTTATTTCTTCGGAATTGAATACCATGGTCAATACTTTTAAATCCATAGGCATTATCCAATATTCTCATTTCCAACCTTGTCTTTGGCTGACAGAATAAGTAAAACAGGGTATTATTTATTTGTAGACTAAAAATATTGAATATTGTTTTATTTCCTTCACAATATTATGGTTAGTGCAGATCAGCCATGTTTATCTTTTAAAAAATAAACAAAGGTTGCTTTATTTCTCAGCTTCAATGGAATATTATAATTATTTTTTTCTCCAGTAATCAAGGAGGCATTTATTTAACGTGAAAGACTTAAACAGAAAAATAGAAGACTGAATTCACTGTCTTGAGCTTCCACCTGCAGTTGCTGTATAAATTGTTCATGAAATTCTGTACTGTTTGATTAATTTAAATCCGTAAGCCATTTGGAAGTCCCACTGAATATCTGCTTGTGTTAGTAACTTCAGTAACTTTTGAGCTTATAACAATAAATTGTGAGTGAGGTGTTTTGAAATAGTAGCTACTGTGTGTCTAGCACCTGACACATAGTAGGTGCTTAAGTAGTTGCGTGTTTTCTCTGTTGGGAATTGTCGCTATTGGTTGCCAGAGGCAAGCCAGCTCCAACTAGCCTAATCCGAAATGCGAAGGGTCGCGATGGGTACAGGGACCTGGAAATCCCACACAGGGCCAAACTCTAGAACTAAGCTTGCCATCCATGTGGGGCTTTGTAATCTGTCAGGTTCTTATCTTTATGGGTCTATTTTATTTATTTTCCTGTGGCTTGGCTTTCTCAGCCTCTTCTGATACATCTAAAATGGCCAAGCTATCTTGCAGTTCACAGATTTCCTTAGGCCAGTGGTGGAAACCTGACCCAAACTGGAGACGTCATCTGCGGCCCAAGATTGAGGGGTGGGACATGAGAAGGAGAAGGTCTCTTAAACGGTGTTTGAAAGAAGAAAGGAAGCCACAGGAACTAATGTGAAATTCAGCATTTAATTCCGCTTGGTCAGGGTCAGAATTAGCCATGACAAGTTCCCCTTGGTCACAGGTAGAAGCAACAAACGATTTTCCATGTGGTAAGTTCTGCTGAGGCTGAGGAGTGGTGGCGTAAACTTCTAGGCAGAGTACAGAAGGGTGCTCTGCTAGGGGTCTGGGGGCAGGCCCCTGGAAAAACCCAACTCAGGGATTTGCCTCTATCCCAGGCCTCTGACATTGTGGGCAGTTAATCTAGGACTGAGTCATAGCTAAAGCCTTTCTAGGGATCACGAGTTCCTCCTCCTTGGTCTTGATTTCCCAATCCCATTATTCCTGTGGCAGAGATGGAGCTTCCAAAGGTGGCTTGTTTTATTAAGTCTTGTTTAGTCACTCAGCCACGTCCAACTCTTTGTACCTCTTTGGACTGTAGCCTGCCAGGCTTCTCTGTCCATGGGATTCTCCAGGCAAGAATACTGGAGTGGGTTGCAATTTCCTTCTCCAGGGAGTCTTCCCAACCCAGGGATCAAACCTGGGTCTCTTGCATTGCAGGCAGATTCTTTACCTGCTGAGCCATTGAGGAAGTTCCATTTCCTTGGAGGAACTTGTACCAGAAGCCAGCATTACCTGTGAAGCTACCCTAAAAGGGACTTAGAAAGACACAAGATGTGTGACATTCCTTTGCTGTGCATCCCATTAGCATATGTGGAAATGATTTCTAAGTTTGAAGTGGCCAGATGCATCAGATCTTATTTTTCTAGTGGTTTAAATTTTCAGTTACTCCAAGAAATAGCTCTCAGGACTTAATAACTGCTGAGTTGCTGGACTTCTCTGCCTACATAATGGGGAAGCTGACCCAGCATATCTGTGAGAAAGAGAATGCATTGGAGCCAGGGGTCATGTACTAGCTCCTACTCTCTGAATGACCTCAGGCAACTCACCAGCCCATCTCTGGGCCTCCATTTCCTCCATTGTAAGATAGGCCTATTTAGATTTTATTGAATTATTGAGAGTAGTGGATTAACCAGTATGTATAGCCCTTCACCATTCAGCAGTATTCCCTCTCTAAATAACAACAATGGGAAGTGATAAAAATTCCAGAAGTAGGTACTTAGTAAATGATAGCAATGTTCCCAAATGCTGTGTGACCTTGAGGTAGTCACTTAACTTCTCTGAGCCAGTTTTCTGTCTGTGGCTAGGAGAGACTGCTTCACAGAAATTGCAAGAATTGAATGACACATAAAGAGCCCTGAGCCCAGTGCATGGCAAGAGTAAGAATGATAGATTGTGATTATGTGAGAAGGGATGAGATGTTATAGGGACCTCGTATAAGCTATAAGGAACCCACACCCTGGTCCCCGTCAGACAGGAGTTCCGACTGTCACCTTGTACCTGTCTTGGCCAGCTCTCCCCCATCCAGCTCTGGCTCAGGTCTAAACTCCTCTCCAGGTTCCCAGAATCCTAGCACAGCATCCTTACATATTCTGCCTAGCAGCATAATTCATTGCTTCTCAGACTCTAAATTCTTCCTGCTGCGGTGGGCAGGGGCTCAGCTCTCTACGGATCAGCCCTTGTCCATAAGGCTCCCTACTTGGTTTTAAAGAGTTAAATACCAGTATGTTTACAAAATTGTCCTGTAGCTCTTACCACAATGAAGAAGACAGCTCAGAATTCTGCTTTTGTTCACCAAATTAATAACGGTTTTATTGATGTCTGCTGTGTTCACACCCTAAAATTATATACTTGAGGCCTAGGATGAACAAAGAGGGGCAACATGCTCTTGTGTTCAGTGTCTCAGCCCTGACCTCATGAAATGCACATTTAGACACATTTCAAAATGACTGTCATTGTGTTCATTCTGGGAAGTGGAATTTTTCGAATGACTTTTGGAGCAACCATGCCCTGTATCAAAGAAGACATCCATGTAGACCAAGTTTGGTTAGACAATGTCGTAGTTCAGCTTTTGTTCAACCTCACGGTTTTAGGAAACGCAGTTTTCGTTTTAAATTCAAAATGGTTTACTTGGGGAGAAGAATGTTTTTTAAAAGTTGGAGTATGGTTTAGTATCTAGCAAATTTGTTTCAGCTTAAATCCTGCAGTGTTTCAGTGTATCTGTTGATGTTCAGAGTCTATAGTTTGGATCACTTATGTCCTGGCCTCTGTTTGTGAACTGATTTTGAGTCACCTGGAGTAGTGAGGTGCTAGCTGCATACTCAGTACAAGGCTGCAGCCACGTGAGACCAAGTCCATGTTCTTTATCTGAACCCAAATGCCTATGGAAAAAGCAAAGCCTTCCCTTGGGGGAAGCAGGGAGGCCTTCTTAACGAGTGGTGCTTTTTAATGGCTTCTATTCTAGAATCCATGGAAAGAAAATTTGACGTTTTAGGTACCCATGCTGATAGGTGATCCCATGATAAACTGCACAGTTACCTGAAAGAGTAAGACAATAGGTATCAAACATCTAAAAAAATAAATATCTTCATATACTAATATAGAATTTTCTCAAGAAAAATTACATGACGAAAAGAATGTGTTATCCTTTGAGTAAAAGAGGAAATTCTATTTGGTTATACACGCTGGGACTATTTCTGCAGAGACAAGCAGTTGGTGACAAGAGTAACATTGTTTGCTTTGGGGTCTGGGAACTGGATGATGGGTGAGAGGGAGATTTTTTTATTATATGACTTTTTATATCTTTGAAAGTTTGAATGTATTTTCTATTTTAAAAATAAGGATAAATTTTAAAGTTGACAGAGGTACTAGTCAAAAAAAAAAAAAAATATATATATATATATATACACACAAAGGAGGTTGGAGCTGCCTCTGAGACCTGGAAGCAGGTTGTCCAAATGTAGAAGGAACAGTCTCCTGTGGACAATGGACTCACAATAGTGAGCAAATTAGCCTTCATTGTGATAGTCCTTGTTGAAATCCAACAGCATTACTAAGTATCCTATTACCAGGATGGGTAAAGTAAACTGTAAAGAGTGAAAGTGAAGTGAAAATCGCTCAGTCATGTCCAGCCCTTTGTGACTCCATGGACTATATGGTCCATGGAATTCTCCAGGCCAGAGTACTGGAGTGGGTAGCCTATCCCTTCTCCAGGGGATCTTACCAACCCAGGAGCTGAACCCGAGTCTCCTGTATTACAGACAGATTCTTTCCCAACCAAGCTATTAGGTAAGCCAGACTGTGAAGAGAGGTAGGACCAAACCATAGCCTTGTTTTCTGTAGCCCAGTTTACTCTCTTGCCTTCCTCCCTGCCCAGTGAAACCTTCCACAGTGCTCCCTTGTGTCTGGTCCCTTCCCTGAAACCCTGTCACTTTTGTGATGACATTTAGCAAATAAGCACACATGGATCCTGGGCTGAGATGGATTTCTTTTTCCTGCTGCTTACATCTAGAGTGTGTGGTACTATTCCTGGCCATTAAGTACATTATCTATAGAACTGACTTAAACAAAACCATTTTGCAAGCAAGGATACAGGCTTCTAGACATTCTGTGATGGTTACACTAGCCAGAAAGAGGCAGAGTTGGGATCTGAACCCAGGTCACCTGATTCCAACGCTGCTTCCAGTGGCTTAGAAATAAAAAACCTGCATGCAGTGTAGGAGCCGCAGGAGACGTGGGTTCAATCCCTGGGTTGGGAAGAGTCCCTGGAGGAGGGCATGGCAACCCACTCCAGTATTCTTGCCTGGAGAATCCCTACACACAGAGGAGCCTGGTGGGTTGTGGTCCATGAGGTTGCCAAGAGTCGGCCATGACTGAGGCGAGTTAGCACACACGCACGCACCTGACTCCGGGATCACCTAACCCCACAACTCGGTCCTCCTAGTTGAGAACAGAGGTGCAAGTGCTTGAGCCTAGGAGGAGGAGGTGTGATATTCCCCTTGAGGACCTGCCCTGTCCTCCTCCTGGTGCCCCAGCAGGCAGCATGAAGGGCCCAGGCAGTAAGTGCGGGAGGGGGGACTGTGCTTAGAGAGCAAAGGATGTCTGGGACTCGCCCAGTTCACGAATTACACCAAATTGCATTTTAGGGAAAAAGGAAAGGCCAGAAAATCTTAGCCCTCTGCATTCACACTACCAGCACAAGTGGTTAGCCTTCTTGTGAGGGCCGTTTTCCACAAAGACAGACCTGTGTTCTGGTTCCAGGAGGAAGGAGCCTGTGGCTGCAGGAGGAGGGGGCTGGGGAATGGCAGTGCAGTCAGCCCAAAGCAGCGATGAGCCATCGTTTTGACTGTCAAGTCCACAAACACCAGGTTGCTGCTGTATGTTTTCCCTAGACACAACTGGCAGAGTTTCCCTAAACACAAAGGCACAAGCTGAGCTCCAGAATCAAGAGGAAAGCTGGCCTCCTGGCCTCTGAGTGTTGGGGCAGGGGGTCTCATGGGTCAAGACCGAGAACTCACTACAATGGAAGCTGTTTGGCGTTTGAAGCCCTAAATAAGATGAGGAAGTCACCACTGCCCTGGCTGTGTTTTCACTCCTTCAACAGGAAAACTTTGACTGGAGCTAGACGACATATCCTCTCCTGCTTTACTCTGTGGGAAACCAAACCCTCATCAAAAGGTTGCTGTGAAAATGTAGTCACCCCAATGTCATCACTTACTTTGGAAAGCTTGATGAATCCATTGGTACAGTAGAGAGATCCTGGCTGTTGAATAAATACGTACTGATGCCTATTTTCTAGGTTTTGTGCTAGGCTCTAGGAATATAGCAGTTAATAAAACCAACCAAAATCTCTGCCCTCACATATTTACATTCTAGTGGGAAAGACATAATAATCAAATGTATTAGTGAAATATGGTATATTTAGATGATGATAAGTGGCATGGAGAAAAATAAACTGGGGTGGAGGTGGGGATGAGTAGAGAGAGGTGGGAGAATTTGTTATTTTAAATAAAGAGGTCAGGACAGGCCTCCCAACCTGAAGTAAAGAACTGAAGGACTTGAGAGTGAGCCCAGTGGACACCCAGGGGAAGAACATTCCAGAAATTCAACAGCAAATGCAAAGGCCTCAGCGTGTTTGAGGATTTGACAGTCAAAATGATGACTGATCACCAAGGGAGGCTGGGTGGGGTGGGAGTGGGAAGTGGGGGGAAGGGTGGAGGTAACACAGGGCTGAGTAGGAGGAGATGAGGCCCAGAGGTGTGGATTCAGGTCATAGGTGGCCATATACAGGCTGTTGTGAGGATTTTGGCTTTTCCTCTAAGATGGGAGCCAATGAAAGGTATGAGGGAAAGAGCATGACCTGCCTCATATTTTGACAGCGTGACTTTAGCTGCTTGCTGGCAGCAGCAAAAGCAGAAGCAGGGAGACAAGTTGGGAGGCTTTGTGTTAGTCCAGACACAATGGAGGCCACACTAAATGCGGGCAGTGGGAGATGAGGACAGCTGGGTGGAGACCCCTGACCAGGGTGCTGTGTCCCCACTCTGGAGCTTATGAAGCACAGATACAGTGCCTTCCTGGTTTTCTGTGGCCCCATGGCTGACAACCACTCCTTCCAATTAGATAACTTTTTACTCTGTAATTTCACAGTCCGTCTTGCTCTGATTCAAGAGCTATTCATCTCGCCTTAGCAAGACTCTTCCTATTAAGTATTGATTTTGTAGCTAAGCTCTCAGAGAATACCCTATGGAAGTCCGTAGGGCCTCTTCATCACTGTCCCCAGGTATAAGAGCCTGACTAGAGCTCTGACACAGAATATTAACTTCCGTGGTTCTGTATGCACGCATCTGTATTTCAGCAGTAGATTGACTATCCTGGTCACAGCCTGAGAATCTTGTCTCTCTCTTGGCACAGTGATGTCTGCCTGGTTGCCATGGAAGCTAACCTCTGACCAGTGCTGGGATCTCCAGCATAGGGGTTGAGGGCCCAGTGCTTGCCTCTCCATCCACCCTGGAGACCTCCCAATTGCTTAGTCAGGATGTTGCCACATGATATTTGAAAACTGAATTGACAACTTGACTGTTCACAGTCCTTCTCACTGCTGCTGCTGCTGCTGCTGCTAAGTCGCTTCAGTCGTGTCTGACTCTGTGCGACCCCATAGGCAGTAGCCCACCAGGCTCCCCCATCCCTGGGATTCTCCAGGCAAGAACACTGGAGTGGGTTGCCATTTCCTTCTCCAATGCATGAAAGTGAAACGGGAAAGTGAAGTCGCTCAGTCGTGTCCGACTCTCAGCGACCCCATGGACTGCAGCCCACCAGGCTCCTCCGTCCATGGGATTTTCCAGGCAAGAGTACTGGAGTGGGCTGCCATCGCCTTCTCCATCCTTCTCACTATGCATTGGCAAGTGCATGAAGATGCGTTGCTGTTCATGGTCGGGCCTGCACCATGACCAACACCCACTGGGCGCCCAGGGTGCCCCGGTGGTACCATTGTCTGTCCTTAGTGAGACTTTTTATTGAAATTTCCTTTGGCTCCCATTTGTTCATCTGTGTTTTGTTTTAGTTTTTTACAATTTTCTTTGAATATCACAAATGAATTAATAAAACTTTAAGGGGTTCCTACGTCAGTCTCTCCTGCTTTCATTTATGGTATTTTTTGACCCTGGCTTTACATTGGCATCACTTGAAGAGCTTTAAAAATATATATATATATATTTAAATGCCTGGACCCCACTCTAGACCAATTGAATCTGAATCTAGAAAGTGGGGCACAGGCTTCAGCCTGTTTTAAAAGCTCCCCAGATGATTTTGATGCACAACTTGGCTTTCTTTCTTCCAGTCAGTATAAACAGGGCCTGGCACCAGCAGGCTGTTGCAGCATCTTATTCACTAGGCTCTCAAATGTACTCTCTACGTGAGGCCTTACAGAGAGTCAGATACAGGGAAGGGATTGAAAGAAGAAAATGTTCATTATATAAATTTCAAATCTGTTCCTTTCCCAGAACACATGGTCTGTCATGAACTGTGAATTAATACATAATGTTATTTCATTGTGTTTTATATGTGTTAAAATGAATGATCTGTTAAATATAGAATATACCATAAAATCTTTTTCCTTCTTTAATTCATCAGGGCTTTAGAGAATTAGGAGTGGCTTCGGCCTGCAGAGCAGAGTGCAGGGCTGGGACTTCTGAGAGCCAGGTCTTCCTTTTCCCACCTAAGACTGTGCAGATCCATTAATTCTCTCTTGAAAGGAAGATTTTTATGATTCTGTCATGAAGGTGGGGAAACTGAGGTTCAGAGAATGTAAAAGCTAGTTATGTGAAAGTCCTTGTGTAGGGTTTTAAAGTTGACTGTTTTTTTCAAATGCCACCAGGGTCACACACCCACAGTGGACCTCACACCAACGAGCCTTTTGTAAGCTGTTTCTTCTACCGGGACGGGCTTCCAAGTCTTCTTTGTCTGACTGAATCTCACTCCTGTGGGATTGGATTCAGGCATTGCCTCTTCCTGGCAACTGTCCCTGTCCTGCCTTCCCACCCTGACTTCCTGCATGAGAACCTCCTGTGCCCGCAAGGTACCCAGTCTTCCCTCTGCTTTGCCATGTCTTGCACTGAATGATATCCTTTTGCTTCTTCTCTTCCTCCTCTAGTCAGCCAGCTTTTCTCTGTATTTTCCAGTGTTTAAAGTGCTTGGTGTATTTACAGGTCGATTATAAGAAGGAAATAAGACTGGGTGAACCCAGAGTACTACAATCTCAGTGTTGTGTGTTCTATTTGTTATGCATTTACGATTAACTGGAATCTCTTTGCTATATTCTAGAACCTCTGTTCTATTAAAAAAATTTTTTTAAATTCATTTTTGGCTGCACTGGCTCTTCGTTGCTGTACTCAGACTTTCTCTGGTTGCGGCGAGCTGGGGCTACTCTCCAGTGGCAGGGCGTGGGTTTCTCATTAAAGTGGCTTCTCTTATTGTGGAGCACAGGCTCTAGGCATATGGGCTTAGTTGCCCCGCAGCATGTAGAATCTTACCAGCCCAGGGATTGAACCCGTGTCCCCTGCATTGGGAGGTGGATTCTTAACCACTGGACCACCAGGGCAGACCCCTCTCTTCTATTTTAAATTGATGGGCAGGCCTTGCCAAAATCAGAAGGAGAGAGTACCTCCTGGGGAGCAGCTTGCTCTTTGGTGAAAGCCTAACATCCTCAACATCCATGGTAATGCAGCATTTTGTCAGGCTTTTATTAATGGGGGTTAAGTTTGCTTGGGCTTCCCTGGTGGCTCAGAGGTTAAAGCATCTGCCTGCAATGTGGGAGACCCAAGTTCTATCCCTGGGTTGGGAAGATCCCCTGGAGAAGGAAGTGGCAGCCCACTCCAGTATTCTCGCCTGGAGAATCCCATGGATGGAGGAGCCTGGTAGGCTACAGTCTACCCGGTTGCAAACAGTCGGACATGACGGAGCAACTTCGCTTTACTTTACTTACTTTAAGTTTGGTTACAATTTTTTTTTCTTTTTGGTCCCAAATGATGCTGCAGTGAGCATCTTTACTCACTGTGTTAATTTCCTATTGTTGCTGTAACAAATTATCACACACTTGGTAGCTTAAAACAAATATATTGGAACTTCCCTGGTGGTTCAGTGGGTAGAATACACACCCTGCAATGCAGAGGGCCCAGGTCTGATCCCTGGTTGGGGAACTAGATCCCGCACGCTACAACTAAGGAGTTGCAGTAATGAATAAATAAAAATAAATAAATACATTATCTTACAGTTCTGGACAGAGGAGCCTCGTAGGCTACAGTCCATGGGGTCACTAAAAGTTGGACACGACTGAGCGACTTCACTTTCACTTTTCATTTTCATTCATTGGAGAAGAAAATGGCAACCCACTCCAGTGTTCTTGCCTGGAGAATCCCAGGGACAGAGGAGCCTGGTGGGCTTCCACCTATGGGGTCGCGCAGAGTCGGACACGACTGACATGACTTAGCAGCAGCAGCAGCAGCACAGTTCTGGAGGTTAGAAAACAAAAATAGATTTCATTGAGCTAAAATGAAAGTATTGGCAGGGCTGCATTTTTTCTACGGTGACTCAAGGGAGAATCCTTTTTCTTGCCTTTACCAGCTTCTGAATATCACTGCCTTCCTTGCCTCCTGGCTTTCTTCCATCTTCAAAACCAGCAGACATTGAATGAGTCTTTCCCACACCAGCACTGAATCACTCTTACACTGACTTTTCTGCCACCCACCCCTTATCCACATTTAGATAACCCTTGGGATTTCATTGGGCCCACCTGGTATCATCCAGGAGCATCTTATATTAAGGTCAGATGATTAGCAACTGTAATTCCATTTGCAGCCTTTATTACCTCCTGCCATGAATACGACATACTCACAGGTATTCAAATTCTAGGGATTAAATTGCTAGGCATCTTTGGGTGACCATTATTTAGCTTAACATACCTACATCTTTGAACATTTATATGACTGTCTTTGTTGAATAAATTAACTAGAAATGAACTTGCAGAGTTGGGGATTGACGGGAGACACACAAAATTTTTCTTGAATTATTTCGGGTTTTTTTTTTTTTTTTGCTTGTAGGATCTTAGTTCCCCAACCAGGGATTGAATGCAGGCCCTTGGCAGTGAAATCCCCAAGTCCTAACCACTAGACTGGGAATTCCTAAGTTCTGAATCTTTAATGTTTAAACATTTGCCAGTCTGACTCTTAAAAGTCAATTAGTACTCCAGAATTTGAAAACTGAGGAATTCTGACATGTACATTGACATTAAGAAGCTGAGGAGACACAAAAGGGTTTGTGATCCAAAACTTGATTGAGTTTGCATTTTGAAGGTCTAATGCAAGTGTGTTTTTCATCTACTTAATCTTTGAAACTGTGTTTTGCTTAGGTTAATATTTAAATAATTTTGCATTCTCTAAGTACCATCACCCTTGATGACTAAGGGTATGGCACAGAATCAATGAGAAGGGAAATACCCTGTGTTGGACATTTTCTTGCTAGCAATTCGTGAAATAGAATCTGAATCCACTAGCTTATTAATTTATTAATTAGTCCATTAGTATTTAATATATTCTTAATGCACACCTGCCTGACCTCCAAGAATTTCCAAAGCAGTGAAAGGGATAAGACACAAGTGCCATTACATGGCAGATCATTTGAGGATGGACTGTACTTGTGTAAAATTCGTCCACTGAAATTTATATGGTCTAACATTATAATAGATCACCTTTATTTTGGAAAACTTTATGATTTTTAACTAAATAGATAAATGAGCAATATATCGATATAGCATGTAGTGGCCAAACTTTTGTCTGAGTATAAAAATTTAAGTCTCAAAAAATAATCTAAAAATTTGATTACCTGAAATAAGCCAGTCACAAAAAAACAAATTCCACTTATAAGAGGTACCTAGAGTAGTCAGATTCATAGACATGGAAATTAGATTCGTGGTTGCCAGGGCTGAGGAGAAGGGAAGATGGGACTTGTTGTGTGATGGGTATAGAGTTTCAGTTTTGCTATTAGATGAAAGGATTTCTGGAGATCAGTGATAGAACAATGGAAATATACTAAATACTACTAAACTGTACACTCAAAAATTATTGAGATGGCAAATTTTATGTGTTTTACCCATGATTTTTAAAAATCTAAGAGATGATTGTCTACTAAGCAGTCATAGGAGGAAGTTACTGCAAACATTTATTAAGTGCCAACTGTGTTGGGCAACTCCATGCATCATTTTGTTTAATCCTCCCAACAATCCTCTGTAGTAGGTATTATTTGATCTGTTTTGTAGGTGAAAAAATTTGAGTAACTTGCCCAGAGTCACACAAACTGGGATTTGAACTGGCTTTTTCTTTCTCCTGTGTCCTCATGCCTAATCACTAAAGGTGCATGAGTGAGATGAAAGTGATTTACACTGAGAACACTATCCCAAATATTCTCTAAAGTAGTTGTTGTTGTTTTTCAGTCACTAAGTTGTATCTGATTCTTTGTGACCCCATGGACACACCAGGGGGGTGTCTTTGCAGCACGCCAGGCTTCCCTGTCCTTCACTGTCTCCCAGAGTTTGCTCAAACTCATGTCTGTTGAGTCAGTGATGCCATCCAGCCATCTCATCCTCTGTCACCCCCCTCTCCTCCTGCCCTTAATCTTTCCCAGCATCAAGGTCTTTTCTGATGAGTTGACTCTTTGCATCAGGTGACCAAAGTATTGGAGCTTCAGCTTCATCAGTCCTTCCATGAATATTCAAGGTTAACTTCCTTTAGGATTCACTGGTTTGATCTCCTTGTTGTCCAAGGACATGGTAGACATGGTCATATTAAAAGTGACACAAGGACACACACTTACTTAGCTGGAATATAAAATTCCTAGAAACATTCATTGGCTTCCCCAGCTAAGGTTTATCTTACTAAGTAATAGGATGTTAATTCCTTTTCTTTCTTCCCTTCTTCCCTCCTTTCATTCTTTCAATATTAGAGTAATGTCTATATCATGGTCACACAGAGCAGTATAATAATAGTATATATATAATATGTATATAATTAGAGCTGCCTCTACCCATATCATTCTTTCATCCAGAGAGGGCTGGGAAAGATCTGTAATGGGTGAAGGGCTTGCCCCTCCTGTTCCTCTTCTGACGTGGGCCCTGGATGACATCACATAAAAAGTTATTTCCTGCTTGGTCCTTATCTCGAATGCTGACTAAATTATTAGCCTTACTTCCTTTACTTATGTGTAATGGAATTTAGGAATAAAAGTAAAACCACTTCCTATTGGAGTTTATACTTAGGTCCCTTAAAGGTCATGTACTTGGATGCTTTTTCCATCTCTGGGGACTGTAAAGTTCTTTGATGCAGACAAAGAACAACATAAAATGTCATGCTGAAATTCAGTGGGAGTCCTGGATTACCTACTACTCATGTACTAGTGAATGGCTTTCTGACCCCAAAACTTGCTGAAGATTGGAAAGGAGTAAAAGCATGGAGGTTTTAAAATTAATTTTAAAAGACAGCTGTTTAAACTAAATCACCCCCATGTGGTTCTTGGATGGTGCCCTATGCAGTGTGAGGTAATGGGAAAGGCACCGGACTTGAATTCTCATTTTGGCAAGAGAAGGTGGAACTGCTGATCACAAAGGGAGGCATGGCACTGACTGACAAACCTATGTGAAATGTAAACCTTCAGGATCCCGATCCCCTAAGGAGAGATGGTGATGTCTGAATTTGTGCTCTTCATTAGGAGACCGGCTGGATATCAAGTAGCCACTCCCAAGAGGTGAGCTCTGAGAAGCTTACATTTTATCAGTTATCAATGTCCATATTAAGATGGCTCTATGATAAAGAGTCAAGCTAGTAAATCACTAAGCCAGTTGTCTCCTTTACCCCTTTTTATGAGCGTAAATTTTCCCTTTGTCTCCCCAAACTTCATTCATTCATTCATTCATTGTCAAATGCTGAAATAGGGTGCTTTTTATGAAACGCAAATGGAGAATGTCATTTGTTGAATTCATGGTCTTGAGAAAGCAAAATACTCCGAGTCTTCTGACTATTGACTTTTAAATAGAGCTTGTATGTCATTATTATTCCCCTTATCAACAGGAAGCAGATATACAAAGGACAAAATCTCATACCAGGCAACAAGTTTAAAAAATTTATATATATTTTTTTTCATCAGACCATGATTATTTAGGGGAAGCTTAGCATTCAGTTTGGATTTTTCTGAAATGAGGTTTTTGTTTTTCTGATGATAAAATTAATACATGATAAGTAATACCTATTAAGTATAAGGAAGTATTATAAAAACAATTGCTCCCATTAATTGAGCAGTTTTCCGTTACCCATGGAACTCCCTGCTAAGTGCTTGGCCTCCATGAGTTCATTCCATCCTAAGAGCCCTTTCCTGACAAAGATGCTCAGGCACCAAGAGTGAGGTAACTCTCCAGAGGGATTTAAATCCAGGTCATCTAACTCAAAGGACACGGCTTTATACCTGGGTTGGGAAGATCCCCTGGAGGAGGAAATGGCAACCCACTCCAGTATTATTGCCTGGAAATCCCATGGATGGAGGAGCCTGGAGGGCTACAGTCCATAGGGTCACAAAGAGTCAGACACGACTGAAGTGACTTAGCATGCACACATACCATCTAACTCCAGAGCCTGTGTTCTTAATTATTATATAATCTTCGCTGTTTGTTTCTGGCCTGTTTTCTAAAAGTATGATAAATATATAGGCAGATAAATTGTTTGTGATATTTAAACATTCTCTATATCATTTGAGTAGAATGTGATGGTTATGAGAAGGGACTATAAGGAAAGGGACCATCTCTTCTCCTCCGCCTTTTGGATGCACGCTGTTAGGCGGAGTCCCAGTAGTAGCTCTAACCCTGGCAGGACTCGTTTGACCTCTCAGGAGACCCTTAAGAGCCTCTCCTACAGTTTTTTGTATGGATCTGATTCTTTATATTTCCCTTTCTGCTTGAAATAGCTTGAATAGTTTCTTTTCTAGAGCTGAACCCTGGACTAATAATGACAAATTTATTACATGCATTTTATAATACATGCAATTTTTATAATTGAAACCAGATACAAGTTATTTTTTCAGGTTAATATTTTCTCAGAAATATTGAATAAATTTTACAATGAAGTATTTACTTTTTGGTCTGAGCCACCAGGGAAGCCCCACTATTCCTTTATATAAATGTAGCATCACTTATCTTCTATTCCTTTATTAGTGAGCATTTAGATTCTTTTCAGATTTTTACTGTTATAAATGAGTACTTTTTGGACATAGTGCATTAGTTTCGTATTGCTGTTGTGACAGATTACTGTAGACTTAACAGCTTAAAACAACATGACGTTTGGGAAGCCAGAAGTCCAAAATTAATCTTACTGGGCTGAGTTCCAGGTGTTGGGCAGGACTGCATTCATTCTGGAGGTTCTAGGGGAAGAGTCACTTCCTTGCCTTTTCCTCAGGCTGCCCACATTCCTCGGCTCCTGGACGCTTCCATCTTCAAAGACAGCAATGGCTGGTTGAATCCTTCTCATGATGCATCCCTCTGACACTGACTCTCCTGTCCCCTTCTTTTGCTCATATAACCCTAGTGATTACATTGTGTCTACCTAGGTAATCTGTGATCATCTCTCCATCTCAAAGTCATCTGCTTAGCTCCCTCAGTCCCACCTGCAACCTGATTCTTCCCTGCCACATAGCATAACATATTCACAAGTTCCAGGAATCAGGATGTGGGGAATCATTTGGGAGAACCATGCTTCTGCCTACCACATGCAGTAAGTCTGCTCTGAGGAGTCCGTCCAGCAGCAAAAAGCTGAGATCCGGATAAAGGAAAATTTTAAAGGCTTCTGACATGTCAAATATAATTGTACCAACTTATATCCCATTGGAAAGTTTAAAAAATTCCCATCTCATTCTCATCACAGTGCTACTAGCCTGGAATATTACTGTCTGGCATAGAAGATTAATAAACACAACACCTGCATGTCATGAAAAATTCAAAAGGTACAAAAGAATACACAAAATAGATCTCCTGCTTATCTGTATCCTCCAGAGGCTACCACTGATGCCAGTTTCTTATATATCATTGTAGAGTTATTCTGTACATATATAAGCATTCATGTAGACTGTCTCTCCTTTTTATATACATGGTAATATACTATGCACATTCTTCTGATCTTCTCATAGATTTTTGAATTAGGAGTGGTATGAGTAAATAGATATAATATTATAATATATATCTCTGATCTAGAATATAATATCTCTGATCTAGAAGTTACTATATGTTCTAAAATAACCACAATTAAGATTTATTTGAGGACTTTCCTAGTGGTCCAGTGGTTAAGAAACCACCTTACAATGCAAGAGACACAGGTTCAATTCCTAGTTGGGGACCTAATCTCATGTGCCACAACTAAGACCTGATGCAGCCAAAATAAATACATTTTTTTAATGAAAAAAGATTTATTTCAGTGAATGATGGACCATATAGAGACCCTGACATCTCTTACTTACAAGCATGAGTGCATTAGGATTTCATTTTTTGTAGGTACAAAGGCGTATTAAAGGAAATTCAATCTCTGAAGAGACATATGCAACTCCATCATTAGATCTTAATGCTGTGAAAATGGATGGTGTATTCTGTAATGAGAAAACAGTAGCTGTTTCAAGCTACAGAGAAATTTATGGTATAATATATAAAAATGTGAAATAAATAAGATTACTATGAATTCATATTTTCATAAAGAATTATTCTGTCACCATTATGTAATAATCTCTTTCTGAAACTCTCTGTAACATTCCCCAATTATGGTTTAGAAGGTAGTAATTTTAATGGAAGCAATCTATTATTAATATCAAAGAAATTCAGCCCAGCTTCCTTATATTCAAATAATCATTTATAAAGCACAGAGAAAAATATCATTCACAATAGTAGCAAAAACTGAACATATAGGAAAAAACATTAAACACATAAAAATAAGCTATGAAATTTTATGAGAATATTAAAGATTATAATGAATAAATGGAGAGATAGAATTTTTTAGAAAGTATAGTCTTAAAAATCATAAAACTTGCCTCTAGTCTCCACATTTAATATAAACACAATCAAAACTCCAGTAAATTTTTGAAGGAAATTATTAAAATGATGCTAAACTTAATCTAGTAATTAAAGTGTGCTATTCTAGAGAAGAAGAGTACAAAAGAAATTTTTTGCCTTCTAGATATTGAGCCTTATTATAAAGTTATAATCATTACCATAGTATGACATAAAGGCAGGACTAAACAGATCAAAGGAACAGAATATGATGTCTAGAAATAGATTTTAATTTTAATGGAAACAAGTAGATGCAAAAGAAGGCCCTCAAATCGTTGCAGAAAAGATATCATTATTCATAAATAAACAGGGGCCAATTTGCTTCTTGTTTAAAAGCAAATTATATATATATATGTTTTTGCATTGCAGCCCAGAGATATGGGATCTTAATTCCCTGACAAGCGATCGAATGCATGCCCCCTGCAGCGGAAGCATGAAGTCTTAACCACTGCAACACCAGAGAAGTCCCCAGAAAACAAATTATAATTCTTACAACAAAATAATAAACTCATATATATCAGATTTCTTTACAAAGTGAAGTCACTCAAGTTATGTCCGACTCTGCAACCCCATGGACGGTAGCTTGCCAGGCTCCTCCATCCATTGGATTTTCCAGGCCAGAGTACTGGAGTGGGTTGCCATTTCCTTCTCCAGGGGATCTTCCCGACCCAAGGATTGAACTGGGGTCTCCCATGTTACAGGCAGACTCCTTAACGTCTGAGCCACCAGGGAAGTCCTTTCTTTACAAACCATAAACCATAAACACTTAAGGTGGACATTTACTGGAATTTCTTTTTATAATCTTGAGGAAGGGAATAAGTTTGCTTCCTTAGTTTTCTTCTCTTTTAGGATTTTACAAAATACTGTCCACCCCACATTCTTTCTCTAGATTTGTCAAACTTGTGCAAGTACAATCAAATTTTGCTGATTTGGGAACAAAGGTGACTTAGCCTTTAAGCAGAAGTATGGATGCGTGTGTGTGTGTGTGTGTGTGTGTGCACACGCGCATATGTGGTGGGGAGAGTTGATACTATGCTGTGGCCCTCATGAATTGTGTGTGAGGACAAAAGTCACTGGGAAAGAATTAGAGCGAGGTTTTTCTGACCCAGGACAGGTTGAGGAGGGGCGGGGTGTGAAAGATTTGTTGGAGCTATTTGTACAGTGCAGGCAAATCAGCGGGGGACCAGAAACAGCCAGAAGGTATCATGTGCATTTTAGAGTAGGCAGATTGGGGACTTTCCCCAGCGCTAAACTGCATTGGCTGGGAGTTAAAGATGGTTCATTTTGTCCTTACAAAAACATCAGGGCCATGTGATGGGAAGGACAAAGGGAAGGCACTGGAAGGATGTGCCTTGCTTTCCACTGCACATCTTACTCTCTTTATAGAAACCAGAGCTGCTTAAGTAGTTCACTCTAAACCACCAGAGTATCTGGTAACGGGCAAGTGGTACAGACAAGATCACAGACTTAGCAGAAGTGGCTATTGGCTGTAAAGAGAGTTATGGCACCCCGGAGGATACTCAGGAAGTATCTCATGTTGGCCCAGCAGCTCAAAGTACCTTGGCGTCCACTTCTTGCCTGGTCTCCTGGGGCTCCCTCCGCCCCTGTGGAGACTGCTGGTGCCAGCTGTGCCTGGGGTCTCTGCGTGGAATGTTCTGTGTTTGTGGGGAATTGCTGCTGGAAGGGAATGTTGGTCCCTGGGTTTGGGAACTTCTGTGTGTAATGAGTGTCTGCCTCCTAATGTACTATTTGCTTTTAAAGTTTCCTTAGAAACCTTGCATATAATACTTAATTCACCCTTGGCTCTGTCCTGACACTTATTTTTTTGTGGAAGTCACAAGGACTGTGCTTTTTAATTGTGGCCTTTTGTTTCTCTCCGCTTTCCCTCAGTCTCCAAAGTGTGACCATTCAAGAGGGCCAAGGCCTCATTTGTCACACCAAGATTTGTGTCTGTGCTCTTGGCAGGACGTGTTGTTAACCTTTAAGTGCTACATCTCTGGAGAAGAAGGATGTGCTCCAGTGACACACTTTATGTTAGAAATTTTGTTAGTGGTGGTAGAAATAATATCAGCAGGGGACCTCTCTGGTGGTCCAGTAGCTGGCACCCTGAGCTCCCAATGCAGGGGGCCCAGGTTCAACCCCTGGTCAGGGAACTAGATCCCACATGCTGCCCTGAGGAGTTGGCACACCATAACTAAAGATCCTGCATGCTGCAGCCAAGATCCAGTGCAGCCAAATAAATAAATTAAAAAAAATTTTTTTTATTTTTTCAGAAAAAAGAAATAACAACAGTACACAAGCCCAGTTCTGTGGCAGCTGTGGGCATCCCTATGCCAAGCCTTGGAGAAGCAGAAGCTATGCCTTTCCCTGCCACATCACCTGGCCTCCATCATCTAGGCCCTCAATGTACACCCCCACTTCTGTTGTTTTCCTGTCCACCTTCTCCCCTCCCCATACTGCTGCACAACCATTGCCCTCCTCATTCCCAAGGGAGAGAGAGCTTTGGGTCTGAAGGATAGCGCCTAAAACACTGTCCCAACCTCTTTTACAGTTCCTGCTTCTTCTATATAACAGAGCCCCGAAGAGGCTAGACTTAGTGTGAGTCCCAGAGGACTTGGCTAAAATAAACTTTGATTCCAAAATAATTTGGGTGTTGATAATGGTTAGAGCGCAGAGAGGCCTCAACCATCATCAGTTGTCCTTCATGACTCGTGGCTGAAACCCCCAGAGTTAAGTGGTACGGTTTTTCTAAATGAAAATTGTTTTCTTTTTTCCTGATTTTCTGTATAATATGAACTTATTGTAAAAACTTCAAAAAATATTGAAAGATGTAAAGAAGAGGGTACCCCCCCACCCCCACCCTCAAATAATCTGGTTAAGAATTTTGGGGTCAAAATTTCTAAGCTTTTCCTATGCATGCACATCCATTTATACTTAAAAACAAAAGTGACTGTATTATCCATGATGTTTTGTAAACCATACAATGTATTGCCACACAAAACCAACCTAAAACTTAGAGGTATAAAAGAGCAACCATTTATTACAGCTCATGAATTCTTTAGGTGAGGAGTTCAGAGAGGACAGAGCTGGGATATTTTTCCTCTGCTCCATGAAGTCTAGGACATCAGCTAGGAAAACTCAAATGGCTAGGAATAACTGGAATATCTGGGGTCTGGAAATACCTGGAAGCTTCTTTTTATACTCACAGAGTTAATTCAGTTGTGATTGTACGTGAGAATACCTGCATGTGACTTTTCTGTGTGGCTTGAGCTTCCCCACGACATGGTAGGCCTCAGGGTAGTTGAAGCTAATGACTGATCTAATGACTGATGTCCTTATAAGGAGAGATATTTGGATTGAGACACACAGCCACAGAGGGAGTATGCCATGGGAAGATGGAGGCAAAGATTGGAGTGATGTATCTGTCAGTCAAGGAATATCGAGGATTTCCAGCAGCCACCAGAAACTGGAAAGAGCTAAGGAAGGACCCTCACCTAGAACCTTCAGAGAGCATGTTCCTGCTGACACCTTAATTTTGGATTTCTGTTCTCTAGAGCTGTAAGAGAATAGATAGCTGTCATTTTAAGCCACCAGAGTTTATAACAAGTACTTTGTTATAGCAGCCCTAGGAACCAAACACAGTTACCCATATTAACATAGATCTGTGTCATCATTTCATAGGGGCACAGTAACTATCAGTGCAGTTCAGCTGTGCAGTCGTGTCCAACACTTTGTGAACCCATGGACTGCAGCACGCCAGGCTTCCCTGTCCATCACCAACTCCCGGAGTTTACCCAAACTCATGTCCATTGAGTCAGTGATGCCATCCAACCATCTCATCCTCTGTTGTCACCTTCTCCTCCTGCCTTTAATCTTACCCAGCATCAGGGTCTTTTCAAATGAGTCAGTTCTCATCAGGTGGCCAAAATATTGGAGTTTCAACTTCAACATCAGTCCTTGCAATGAATATTCAGGACTGATTTCCTTTAGCATGGACTGGTTGGATCTCCTTGCAGTCCAAGGGACTCTCAAGAGTCTTCAACCCCACAGTTCAAAAGCATCAATTCTTCAGTGCTCAGCTTTCTTTATGGTCCAGCTCTCACATCCATACATGACTACTGGAAAAACCATAGCCTTGACTAGATGGACCTTTGTTGGCAAAGTAATGTCTCTGCTTTTTAATATGCTGTCTAGGTTGGTCATAACTTTCCTTCCAAGGAGTAAGAGTCCTTTTAATTTCATGGCTGCAGTCACCATCTGCAGCAATTTTGGAGCCCCCCAAAATAAAATCTCTCATTATTTCTGCTGTTTCCCCATCTATTTGCCATGAAGTGATAGGACCAGATGCCATGATCTTACTTTTCTGAATGTTGAGCTTTAAGCCAACTTTTTCACTCTCCTCTTTCACTTTCATCGGGAGGCATTTTAGTTCCTCTTCACTTTCTGCTATGCATACCTGAGGTTATTGATATTTCTCCCAGCGATCTTGATTCCAGCTTGTGCTTCATCCAGCCTAGCATTTCTCATGATGTACTCTGCATATAAGTTAAATAAGCAGGGTGACAATATACAACCTTGACGTACTCCTTTTCCTACTTGCAACCAGTCTGTTGTTCCATGTCCAGTTCTAACTGTTGCTTCCTGACCTGCATACAGATTTCTCAAGAGGCAGGTCAGGTAGTCTTTCAGAATTTTCCACAGTTCGTGGAATCCACACAGTCAAAGGCTTTGGCATAGTCAATAAAGCAGAAATAGATGTTTTTCTGGAATTCTCTTGCTTTTTCCATGATCCAGTGGATGTTGGCAATTTGATCTCTAGTTCTTCTGCCTTTTCTAAAACCAGCTTGAACATCAGGAAGTTCATGGTTCACATATTGCTGAAGCCTGGCTTGGAGAATTTTGAGCATTACTAGCTTGTGAGATGAGTGCAGTTGTGTGGTAGTTTGAGCATTCTTTGACATTGCCTTTCTTTGGAATTGGAATGAAAACTGACCTCTTCCAGTCCTGTGGCCACTGCTGAGTTTTCCAAAATTGCTGGCATATTAAGTGCAACACTTTCACAGCATCATCTTTCAGGATTTCAAATAGCTCAACTGGAATTCCATCACCTCCACTAGCTGTGTTCATAGTGATGCTTTCTAAGGCCCGCTTGACTTCACATTCCAGGATGTCTGGCTCTAGGTGAGTGATCACACCATAGTGATTATCTGGGTCGTGAAGATCTTTTTTGTATAGTTCTGTGTATTCTTGCCACCTCTTTTTAATATCTTCTGCTTCTGTTAGGTCCATACCATTTCTGTCCTTTATTGTGCCTGTCTTTGCATGCAATGTTCCCTTGGTATCTTTAATTTTCTTGAAGATATCTCTAGTCTTTCCCATTCTATTGTTTTCCTCTATTTCTTTGCACTGATCATTGAGGTAGGCTTTCTTATCTCTCCTTGCTATTCTTTGGAACTCTGCATTCAAATGGGTATATCTTTCCTTTTCTCCTTTGCTTTTTGCTTCTCTTCTTTTCTCAGCTATTTGTCAGGCCTTCTCAGACAGCCATTTTGCTTTTTGCATTTCTTTTGCTTGGGGATGGTCTTGATCCCTGTCTGCTGTACAATGTCATGAACCTCCATCCATAGTTCATCAGGCACTCTATCAGATCTAATCCCTGAGAAATCCCTTGAGAAATAGAGTCAAGGGATTAGATCTGACAGTAACCATAGAATGCTTAATCATCACTTATTTAATCAAACTTAAATAGGTCTAAGAAATATAGTTCAATAATTAGCATGATATTATATTCTGTACAATAAAATGGGTGACTCATAACCTCTCTCACAGATTTCATTTGTTTCCTCCACAGGGCCTAGCTTTCATTAAATATCAATTAACTTATAAACACCAATAAGAGAGTACCAAGAAATACAAAGTTTGATCACCTACCAGCATTATATTAAAGGATGCCCAATGTTAAGGATATTAAGGTTTTCAAGACAATCCTGTCCCTTCTGGAAAACTTCTTGGTTAGTTGACTGGAAGGACAGGTAAAAACTTCAACCTAACTGAGCACTCCTATAAAACATCAAATATTTTAAAATAAAAGTGACTATAGTACAAAAAGTTTAAATCCCATTGCTCTTACTGATGTGATACTTCCAGTTCCCCAGCCACAAAAGCAGTTTTAAACATCTAAGCCTCTTTGCCAAGCGTTAAGAAATGACTCAGAAATGTAATCCTGGCAGACGACTACGGAAACGTACCCCGCGCATCCTAGACCTTTTCTGCTGCTTCTTTATGGCTCCTGGGTTGGATGAGGCCTCCTGCGTTTTCCTTCTCAAGTTCGGTTCTCTGTTTCTTGGCTCATTTGTGACTTCCTCTACACAGAAGGGCGGGCATGGGGCAAACCTGGAGAGGAGCCCCGGTGCCCCTCCCGGTCTCTGACGGTGCCAAATCAGAGCAGCAGGCTAAGTGCTTAGCTCTGTAAGTTGCGTGGCTGCAAGCCCTTCCAAGCTCCTCTTTTTCTTTCTTCTGCAGACCATGAGTCTTCTCCAAAAGTGCCTGTAGAAAAAATAAAGCCTTTTTTAACTCTAAGATGCTTGGCAGTGCTTTTTGCCGTTTTCTCAAAGTCTTTAGCCACTCTGAACATAACACTCTGGACGACTAGAGTGCAACAAAAACTGCTCTGAATTCTTAGTTCGGTGTGGAAATCCAAAGAAAACTGTGCTGCTCACATAGGTGCTCATTGCAGGCTAGCTGATTGGAAGAGCTTGAAATCTTCATGTTTTCTGAATATCTGGGAGGTGGTACCTCTAACCATGGCTGAACAATGCAAGGGTCATTCCCTTTCCTCCCAATGGGGCCACAGCAGCCCTGGGTCCTGGTGTTTATTTGGTGGGGAACAAGGAGCTCTGTTGTTTTAAATGAAGATTTGATTCTGAACTTGAGTTTAAACCTCAGTCCTCTAACTCCATCAGATCTTGGCCATGACACCTCAGCAAGTCATTCATCTTCTTAGAAAGCATTTTTCATCTGTAAGAAGAGAGATGAGAAAACCAGCTCAGGGGATATAGAGCAGCATCATAGATCTAGGACTTTGCTTTTGGTAGGGCCTCATTTTTATGGAGAAGAAAATCGGAGCCCAGAGAGTTTAAGCAATTAGCCCATAGTCATACAGCTAATTTATGGCAGAGCTAGCATTAGTATTTCAGTCCCTGTTGTTCTTTCAGCTACATTAAGCTGTACAGAGTAACTCAGGAGAAGGGATGCAGGAGACTAAGGTGGATGTAGGGATGAAGTGGGATTCAGTATAAGCTGAGGGCTTGGCATTCCTGAAGGCCTGTGAAAAACTGAGACGGGGTGGCTGAAGTGGTAGAGGCCAGGAGGAAGGTGGAGGAGTTACCCATAGTTCTTTCCTTCCATCCACTTCTGGGTTTTGTGTGTAGGAACTAAGGAAGTGGCTGCAGCACCACGTGTGATTGTTGAAACTGCTGTGAATTCTGAGAGCCTACGGTGTGAAGAACTAAACTAGGTCAGATCCAAGCCTGACACAAAGCAAAAAGAATGCCACAGATTTGCAACTGAGGTTGCAAGTTAGGACACAAAATGCCCTGTTTGCTCCCAGGCTGGCTGGGCCCCACCTCCTTCCCATTTGTAATTAAAGCTCTTTAGGAGCGGTTGGGTCCCTTGCTCTGGAAAATCAATGCGCTGTTTCTGGAGGTCCCCTAAGTGCCATGCCTCCCAACTTTTCAACCTTAGCCCATGAATCAAGTCTGATGACTTAATTTACTGTTGAAACAAACACATCCATTGCAAAGTGATGCATCACAGACATTTCCACTTCTCACTTGCCAGGGTAGTTGCCCCAGAGAAGAAAGGAGAATTAATCCTTTCTCTAAACAAAGACATTCTCCCTGTGGTAAAACCAGAGAAGGAGATAGAATCTGAGTGTGTTCACTGGCTTTAGGCAAGCAGATGCCAATCATTTCCTCCCCACCCCCCAGCCCCACAGCAGAGGCCCCAGAGCCCTAACCCACCCGGTCTCCAATGCAGCAGCTGGTCAGCCCTTGCTCAGCCTAGCCTATTTTCCTGCTGTGTGTGTACTTGGGAATGGGAAGCCACAGCCAGTGAGCCGAAGGCCATGGAGACCAGGGAGTTGAAGTTGCATTTTTGACCAATCTCCAGAGAGACCAGAATAAATTAGATGTATAGCAGCAGTAAGAGGTTCTTCTGCCCCAGGGAGAGAGATGGTGATGGAGAGAAGTGACCTGGTCCCAGAGGCTCCCCTGTTGACTGTGTGGGGCCTGCTGTATTTCCTACTCTGGTCCTGCACGATGTCCCTGAACCCTTAGAATAATTTTCTCCTCATTTCTATGAGCAGGATAGGTTTCTATCTCTGAAATCAAATGCTTTTCTTACTTTTAATTTTTATTTTTTTAAATTATGATGATGATGATTATTTCTGGCCATGTCACATGGTATGCAGTGCGATCCTAGTTCCTGACCAGGGATGAAACTCGTGCCCCATGCTGTGGAGACCCAGAGTCCCAACCATTGGATAACCAGAGAAGTACCCCAAATGCCTTTTTTAAAAAAAAATTATTAAATTACCTAATGTGCAATGCCAGACACTGTGGGGAGAGTCAAGAATGGTTACATAAGGTAGCTAATTGATCCCTTTGAAATACCCTCCATGTGTTTTGTTCCTTTCACAAGTACACCCACACTCATCTACCATTCTATTTCACTTACCATATTGTTTAAGCAGCTAGTTATTTACTAGTTATTCAAAGTTTGTTGATCTTAACTCTCTAATTGGACTGAAAATGGCCTCATTTCAAAAAAACATGTCATAAATATTTTTTGCACCCCCTAACAGTGCCTAGGTCAGTATCAAATATACTTTAGCCAATAATTACATTAATTTTTAATATTTTATTTGCTTAAAATAACAAACAAACTGATTATAGAATCGGGAACCAATTCAGCTATTTATTTACTTTAATAAATACAAATTTCACTTATTCCCTTCTTCATCCATCCATTTATCAGTCACTCATTCACTTAAGCCATCTGATTTGAGTAGCTTGGGTTTAAAGAGCTTGGGAGAAGCTAAAACAATTCAAACTTCCTATATCTCCCTAAGCATAAGGGCCTGTTTAGTAGGAATACAGAGGAAGGTACCTGTGTGAGGATTTTAGGAGTAAAATCCATGACACTTAGAGACTAGACGGACTGTGGACTAGAAAGGAAAATTAATCAAAGATAAGGAAGAATCTTAGATTGTTCCCAAGAGGACTCACTAGCAAGGTCCTGGGTATGGGTGATGGGGTATGTGGCTGGCCTTAGCTGTACTGCAAGATGCATCTTCCTCCCTTTCAAGAAATTATTTTTTTGAAAAACAAAGAAACAGTAGTTCCTAAATATAGAAGTTGAGCAAAAGAAATATGTTGTCCTTCTAATGAGATATGTTTTCGCCTTTGCCAGATGGACTCAATATTCATCTGTCAATAATTCATTTGTCCGCATGTAGACACATTCAATTATTTAATGAGTTCATACAGTCTGGCTCAGTTTACACTGGCTAGAACACACGCGCAGGCACACACGCACACACACAGAGTTCCAAGGCAGGCAGTTGCTTGATGGGAATGATAAAACTGATCAATAAAAAGCATTTACAGAACACTTCCACAAAGTCCAGGTTTAACAAATATTGTGTATGTGTTAGCTGCTCAGTTGTGTCTGACTCTTGTGACCCCATAGACTGTAGCCTGCCAGACTCCTTTGTTCATGGAATTCTCCAGGCAAGAATACTGGAGTGGGTTGCTGTTCCCTTCTCCAGAGGATCTTCCCGACCCAGGGATCACACCCTGGTCTCCTAAATTACAGGCAGATTCTTTACCATCTGAGCTACCAAGGAGTTTAGTTCAGTTCAGTCGCTCACTCATGTCTGACTCTTTATGTTTGGTTCTTGCCTGGGAAATCTCATGGACGGAGAAGCCTGGTGGCCTACAGTCCACGGGGTTGCAAAGAGTCGGACACAACGGAGTGACTTCACTTTCACTTTCCCTTCACTTTTCATCACTATTTCTGGCACAGTTCAGTTCAGTCGCTCAGTCGTGTCCGACTCTTTGCGACCCCATGAATCCCAGCACGCTAGGCCTCCCTGTCCATCACCAACTCCCGGAGTTCACTCAAACTCACGTCCACCGAGTTGGTGATGCCATTCAGCCATCTCATCCTCTATCGTCCCCTTCTCCTCTTGCCCCCAATCCCTCCCAGCATCAGAGTCTTTTCCAATGAGTCAACTCTTCACATGAGGTGGCCAAAGTACTGGAGTTTCAACTTCAGCATCATTCCTTCCAAAGAAATCCCAGGGCTGTTCTCCTTCAGAATGGACTGGTTGGACCTCCTTGCAGTCCAAGGGACTCTCAAGAGTCTTCTCTAACACCACAGTTCAAAAGCATCAATTCTTCGGCACTCAGCTTTCTTCACAGTCCAACTCTCACATCCATACATGACCACTGGAAAAACCATAGCCTTGACTAGATGGACCTTTTTGGCAAAGTAATGTCTCTGCTTTTGAATATGCTGTCTAGGTCACACTTTCCTTCTAAGGAGTAAGCATCTTTTAATTTCATGGCTGCAGTCACCATCTGCAGTGATTTTGGAGCCCCAAAAAATAAAGTCATCCACTGTTTCCCCATCTATTTGCCATGAAGTGATGGGACCGGATGCCATGATCTTAGTTTTCTGAATGTTGAGCTTTAAACCAACTTTTTCACTCTCCTCTTTCACTTTCATCAAGAGGCTTTTTAGTTCCTCTTCACTTTCTGCCATAAGGGTGGTGTCATCTGCGTATCTGAGGTTATTGATATTTCTCCCAGCAATCTTGATTCCAGCTTGTGTTTCTTCCAGCCCAGCATTTCTCATGATGTACTCTGCATGGAAGTTAAATAAGCAGGGTGACAATATATAGCCTTGACGTACTCCTTTTCCTATTTGGAACCAGTCTGTTTTTCCATGTCCAGTTCTAAATGTTGCTCCCTGATCTGCATATAGGTTTCTCAAGAGGCAAGTCAGGTGGTCTGGTATTCCTATCTCTTTGAGAATTTTCCACAGTTTATTGTGATCCACATAGTCAAAGTCTTTGGCATAGTCAATAAAGCAGAAATAGATGTTTTTCTGGAACTCTCTTGCTTTTTCGATGATCCAGCAGATGTTGGCAATTTGATCTCTGGTTCCTCTGTCTTTTCTAAAACCAGCTTGAACATCTGGAAGTTCACAGTTCACATATTGCAGAAGCCTGGTTTGGAGAATTTTGAGCATTACTTTACTAGCGTGTGAGATGAGTGCAATTGTGCTAACAAAGATTACCCTCTGTCATTTCCCCTTATTGTTGTTAAGTTGCTAAGTCGTGTCTGACTCTTTTATGACCCCATGGACTATAGCCCATTGAGCTCCCTTGTCCATGGTATTTCCCAGGCAAGAATACTGGAATGAGTTGCCATTTCCTTCTCCAGGGGATCTTCTCAACCCAGGGATCAAACCCCGGACTCCTACATTGGCAAGCAGATTCTTTACCACTGAGCCACCAGGGATACCCTTCCCCTTATTAAGTTTGGATTTATGTCTGTATTTATATGGATTTTGAAGTATTTATCCACTTTTGAAGGATTGCCACATTTAGCAGAAGGTCTCAAAGGTTTATTTTAATCATACTTATTTAAAAAGTCTAAAATTTATGGATTAAGAAAGAGATGGAATAACTGGCTCTTAAGCAGGACTGCACTTATTTTTTTGCTCTCTCACCTTTGTTAGGAGCTTACTTTTACAATTTATGATTCATGTTCGTGATTTTAAAGCTTCTAAGAGCAAAGCACTTCTAGCCGTTAATTATCTTATTCATTTGACAGCTAGGTAAAGCACATACCTTCTCTTTGGCTAAAGACAGGGAAAATATTTTTTAGAAGTGTACCAAGATTTTAAACCAATGTATATATTATCTCCAAGTCTCCTTGCAAGTGTAGATTTGCCTGCAAATTATAAATGCAGAAAGAAAAATAACCACTTTTTTTCATTTTCTCCAAAAATATCGATTGAGCATATCCTACATGCCGTTCTAAGACAATGGTTGAAAAGAGTGAGGCACTGTCTCTGACTGCAGGGAACTCACGAGCAAGGCATTATGCCAAGGTGGAATTATGATATGTTTCTTGGGGACATTCAAGAACCAATTTCCTCTGACACACTAGGAGACAGCTCAGGACTTTTGACTTTTGCTTTGGGAGAAACTATGCTCAAAAGTGAGCACTGATTTAAAAAAAAAAAAAAGGTGAGTACTGACGGTCTTAAGTGGTATGAAGCTGCGGCCAGGGGTTCTCCAGGAAAGGGCCATGCAGGGGGCTTAATGGAGGAGAGAGGTGGGACTTAAAAAGGAGGCATTGGAGCTAGAAAAGCAGAGAGAAAGGATAAAGGTCTATCAAAAAACTGACCCCTAGTCCCAAGAAAGCAGAAGGTCATTTAAAGAGCGTGGTGAGAGATCAAACTAGAGTGGCCTGTTCAGCTGACAAAGATTGTGTTGTATCTTTAGAATTCCATGGCCTAGAGCCCACTGCAGTTCTCTTCTGTATCCTTTCTGTGCCAAGGCATAACCTGAACAAGCCCTGAATAAAGAGAGGCATATTTGGGAAGACCTAATCTGGCTCTACTGTGTGCAGAAGATCAGAATGAGAAAAACACTAGAGGTGGGGAGCAGGGAGCAATTGTTCAGGAGCACTTGTCTAGGAAATGAATGAGTGTTTTAGGAATCTGGTTGGGACTGGGGTTTTACCGTTTCACTCTGGGGTTATGGATTCTAAAACAACACCATGCTGAAAGGGAGATTTAAAGAAAATGGCCTGGCTCAGGTTCACTTGAGCATAAATGATGACAAATGTCTCCTCAGCTTCTTCCCAGGCTCTCCTCTGCACTGTAGGTTTACCCCCTGCTCCCAAGGGCTCCTTTCTCCCTCTCTTGTACCAGAGACTGGGGTGCATGGGCCCCTTCCTGCTTACCACCAATCAGCAAAGAAAGATACCCCGTCCAGTAAAGGCTAGCAAGGCTTGTGGGCAGCTGGCCATTTGGGGATCTCTTGTCCAGATGAAGCCTCCTCCACATGATCTTCCCCATCAGAGCCCTCTGTGTGGGTGGTGGTGGGTGTATTTAACCCAATCTCTCTTTAGTTGCTGTCATAACATAAGGAAACACCCAAGTGCCAATGCCCATTTGGATCTAAAGATGCCGAGTGTGCTCTGTTAGGGGAGAAACCCAGGGACACCACCACAATCACCTCCAGCTGGCACCACTCACCAGGCTGAGCTCAGGGCCACTGTCAAGGGAGTGGAACTTCAGCTCTTTGCAGAACACCATTCGGGGATCTGAGAGCCAAGAAATCCAACTGCTGTTCAAGTTGCTTGTGAGAGTTTGTGTCTGACCCCAGCCCAGACCTGGGCACAGGGCCTCCCTAGAAATGGGTAGTAGAGAACTTTGTGGAGTAAATTCAGGTCATGGCTAAAACTCTGTTTTCAACGTTTTAAAGGCTTCTGGTTTTCTTGTTAAAAATTTTGAAAGTGAACAGGTCCCTGGAGCTAGGCATCCTAATCCTATACCATTTACTATATTTTTAAAAATCTCTCAGGCGGCAGCAGCTGCCTGTGTCTTAAGTTGAAATTATTTGTGTCTGAGTCAGGAATCACAAGACATCCTGTGAGCATTAGAAAAGTTCAGGACACAAAGTTATATGATTTCAACGGTAATGTGTTTTTCTAAAAATTCTATTTATATCATTTTGTTCTAAACATAGAATCTATTTAGAAGTTGAAAAAAAAAGAAAACCAAAATACATAACTTACTATCACTGACTTTAAAAGAAACAAACCAGTCATGGTATCTGGTTGTAGGGGGAAAGTATAGTAATGGCATCTAAATTTCTTCTTTCAAATCTCATCTGTCCTTGAGCATTTGGTTCAAGTCCCTTCTTTACAAAGCCTTTCCTTAGTCAGAACAGCCCATAGCCACCTCTTTCTTTTCTGAACCGCTATAAAAATTATAGTCAGTACCATACAATTTAATCCTTCCTTTTGAACCATATCATTCACCATTATACGTGCTGCTCCCCAACCAGATGGCAAGATATTTTAGAAAGCATGGATCCTGTTAGGCCTCTTGTTTTCTCCTAAAAGCTGGGCATGTTCCCAAAAGCGTCATAGGTATTTGATCAACACTTGAAAAAAAAGGGGCTTCCCTGGTGGCTCAGAGGTAAAGAATCTGCCTGCAATGAGGGAGACTTGGGTTTGATCCCTGGGTTGGGAAGATCCCTTGGAGAAGGGAATGGCTACCCACTCCAGTATTCTTGCCTAGAGAATCCATGCGAAGAGGAGCCTGGTGGGCTACAGTCCATGGGATTGCAAAGAGTCAGACAGAACTGAGCAACTAACATTTTCACTTTTACAATTAAAAGAAAACATTGACGATCTAAGTGGGCCTCCTTTCAGGTGCAAGATCTGGCTCTGGGTCTTACCTTTACTGCAGAGGAAGCTCAGACTCAGTGTGGTCCAGGGCTGGACACGCAGAGGCAGGTCGTGATGATGTCAGCTACTCCTTGTTGACAGCCACAAGTGGCAGGGGGACATACTGGTTCAGAACAGTCAGCAAACCTGGGCTCAGATGGTATATTTCCCACTTACTAGCTATGTGGCGGACTTCCCTGGTAGCTCAGCTGGTAAAGAATCCACCTGCAATGCAGAAGACCCCAGTTTGATTCCTGGGTCAGGAAGATCCCCTGGAGAAGGGACAGGCTACCCACTCCAGTATTCTTGGGCTTCCCTGGTGATTCAGATGATAAAGAATCCACCTGCAGTGTGGGAGACCTGGGTTCAAAAAATCCCCTGGAGGAGGGCACGGCAGCTGACTCCATGGCAACAGATTCTACCATGGAGAATGGAGTATTTTCCATTATCTTACCTGGAGAATCCCCATGGACAGAGGAGCCTGGTGGGGTGCAGTCCATGGGGTTGCAAAGAGTTGGACAGGACTGAGTGACTAAGCACAGCAGAGCACAGCTATGTGACATTGGGCAAGTTACTTTACTAAACTATATTTTCCTTATGCATAAATTAGGAATAAAAATAGTACTACCTCATAGCATTTTTTTCAGGAATAAAATAAGTTATGTTGAACCATATGTCCCACTTCACCAGTTGCATACATTGGTAATGTAATTCCACCCACTGGCTCAGAATATGCTACTTGAGGGCCCACGTGTTCAGATTAGGAACGCTGATAATTCTATTACTTCCCTGTGGACCTACTTCCAGTGACCAGCCTGGAGACTCAGTAGAGCCTACTCAGTCTCAAGGATCAGCCCTGGATCTTCTTACCTTGCTGGGGTTCCAGGCTCTCAAATGACCTCAGCTGTAGCCATGTCACTGCCAAAGCCTGATGGTGGCAACCTATTACAGGTTGGGTGATCCAGAGCAGCCCCTTCACAGCCACAGTCCTCCCTGCTTCTCAGCCAGTAGGGAGGCTGTTTCTGGGTTCCTGATGTTACAACTTTTTAATAGAATTTCCCCTAATTTCTGGAGTTTACTCTGGATCAAAGGGAATAGTCAATCCATATATAACCCCCAATGGCTTATGGAGCTAAGAGAGGAAAGGGCGTGTGTGTGTGTGTGTGTATGTGTGTGTGTGTGTGTTAGTCGCTCAGTTGTGTCTGACTCTTTACAACTCCATGGTCTGTAGCCCACCAGGCTCCTCTATTCATGGAGTTTTCCAGACAAGAATACTGGAGTGTGTAGCCATTCCCTTCTCCAGGGGATCTTCCTGACCCAGGGATTGAATCCCTGTCTCCTGCATTGCAGGCAGATTCTTTACCATTTGAGCCACCCAAGAAGCCCCAGAGAGGAGGATACCTGACCTTAAAGTTTCATCCAGTTCAAGGTAAAAAAGTCACAATTTCAGTTTCAATCAAGTCTTTGTGTAGCTGGATCCTGGTCATTAGGGGTTCATGGCCTTATTGTTTGAAAGGATTATTAACAGGCCAGCTTTCTGAGCACTGAAGGTCTATGGGGGACAATTTGAGACACGGAAATATCAACAAGAACAACAGCAAAAAGCTGTCTCTAGCTTTTTCACAGTTAGGGGAATCATTATAGATTGTATGGTACTTAGGAAAGACGTTTCTCTTCTTTAGAATTGAGAGGTTTGTGTGTGTGTTCCAATAACTAACCACCAGAAGAATGAGGAGGCCCAGCTTTGACTCACATGGGCGGGTGGTCTTGGAAGACGACCAAACCCGCAGTACTAAGGCCCATCCCAGGCCATGCTGTAGAAACACCTCAGTATTACTCGAAACTGCATTTCCTGTACCAGACAGGCCAGAGGGGGCCCGGCACATTTTTCTGTGTACCTTGGCTATTTACTTCTCATGGATAAAATGTAAAGAAGGTCAAAAAGTAATTTGATGACCTACATGTTCTGACAAACTTCTTGGTTTCTGCTCAGGAGAACTGAGTGGGGAATTGGCCACACAGGGTCAGGCAGCAGAAAGGCTCAAAGGTTGTGTATCTTTTTGTGCTGAGAGGGTGGGGTGGGGTGGGAGCCACTGAGGCCTGGTCCCATCCCCTTGGTCTTCTGTCACACTAGCTTCTGTGATCTTGAATAAACGGACATGGGATTTGCCCTGAAATAGATGACCACTGTGCACGATTTATGGGACCTGGCTTGTGTAGGATTGATAGGAGAGCATTCCTAGAGTGAGGGACATATTATTCGGTAAGGATGTGATAGTAGCAGGAGCATAAACAAAGGTCTCATGACCTAGGACTCTGGAAATGGCCACGTTTTAGCCGCTCCTAAGCTTTCTACTGGAGAAGGCGATGGCACCCCACTCCAGTACTCTTGCCTGGAAAATCCCATGGACGGAGGAGCCTGGTAGGCTGCAGTCCATGGGGTCTTAAAGAGTTGGACATGACTGAGCGACTTCACTTTCACTTTTCACTTTCATGCATTGGAGGAAATGGCAACCCACTCCAGTGTTCTTGCCTGGAGAATCCCAGGGACGGTGGTGCCTGGTGGGCTGCCGTCTATGGGGTCGCATAGAGTCGGGCACGACTGAGGCGCCTTAGCAGAAGCAGGAGCAGCAGCAGCAGCAAGCTTTCTACATCTACAGTCTGGCTGTAAGGAAATAAGGAACATAGCAGGTCAAAAGTCCATCCTTGTCACCCCGCTGTGAGGGCAGCAGCAAATCCAGGGAAAGCTAAGGTGGGAAGGAGCTTATGATGTAGAAGAGCAGCGGCCCAATAGAGCAGAGGAAGGGCCCCTTGCTGGGGAAAAAGGAGGGTACACAGTAAAGTTAATGGCGAACTATTCTGACTCTCTTTGCCTCTTCTAGGGTGGAAGCCCATTTGCCCAACTCCAGGTGGTAGGGTTGAAGCCTCACTCACTCAGGCAAGTGTTCCCCTTGAGTATCTAAATGTTCGCAGTAGAGCCAGTCAACCTCTACTCTCATAGTGATTTTTTTTTTTTAAATCTTTAATTCTTACATGCGTTCCCAAACATGATCCCCCCTCCCACCTCCCTCCCCATAACATCTCTCTGGGTCATCCCCTCATAGTGAATTTTTGAAACCTGAGAACTGGGACTTCCCTGGTGGACCAGTGGTTAAGAATCTGCCTACTAATGCAGGGGTCATGGGGTCCAGGAAGATCTCACATGCCCTGGGGCAGTTAGGCCCATGCACCACAACTGCTGAGCCCATGCGTGCCTAGAGCCCATGCTCTGCAACAAGAGAGGCCATCACAATGAGAAGCCTGAGCACGAAAACTAGAGAAAGCCTGCATGCAGCAACAAAGACTCAGTGCAGCCAAAAATAAAGAAATAAAAAGAAAAGAAACAGTAATTCTAAAATCTGAGAACCCACTGCCTTACCCTGTCATCAACTTTTGGTCTAGGTCATTGTCATTCATTCAATATTTTTAATAATTTTTAGTCTCAAAATAAAAAGAAGATAATTGCTGGTTCTTATGTTAAAATAAGAATAAGGGGCTTCCCTTGCAGCTCAGTTGCTAAAGGATCTGCCTGCAGTGCAGGAGACTCAGGTTTGATCCCTGGGTTGGGAAGATACCCTGGAGAAGGTAATGGCACCCCACTCCAGTATCCTTGCCTGGAAAGTCTCATGGACAGAGGAGCCTGGTGGGCTGCAGTCCATGGGGTCTCAAAGAGTCAGACACGACTGAGCGACTAACACTTATGTTAAAATTAGCATATAAACAAGTGGTTAGGAAAGCAATTAATAGGTAATAACAAGCCTCGTCAAATCAAAGACACAGTCTATTACTGTCTGGCCTTAAAAAAGCTACCCTCTGATAAGAGGGTAGCTCTTATCAGAACAAAAGGCTATTCTGAAAATATTTATATCTCTGTAGACAGAAGACTGTTGATAACTTCTTTGTTGTTCCATCACTCAGTCATGTCTGACTCATTGTGACTTCACGGACTGCAGCATGCCAGGCTTCCTTGTTCTTCACCATCTCCGGGAGTTTGCTCAAACTTGTGTCCATTGAGTCGATGATGCCATCCAACCATCTCATCCTCTGTCATCCCCTTCTCCTCCTGCCTTCAATCTTTCCCAGCAAATTCTAAAAGACAAAAAAACCCCAAACAAAACTAAAACAATAAAACTCTTATTGTGCTGTCTCTGTGAGGTGCCTACTACATATACTGGACTCTGTGTGCCTTTTTTGTTGGTTTCGTCAGTATTCCAACTGATTTTATTGTGCTCTCTTTCGGTGCGTTTAGTGATAAGTATTACTGTGGGTAACATCACCACTTATCAAGAAAGAAGGAATACAGCTCCATGCTTTCCATTCATCTCAGGGCCGAGACGACAAGCTCATCCCTTATAATCATTCTCTGGTTCTTGTGCACACCAATAACCCCCACTGATATCTGGCACACAGCCACCTAAGGCACAGTTTGCATGTCCCTGCCTCCCTTCCAGTTAGGCATGGCCACACGACTTCCTTCTGGCCAGTCGATTGGGAACAAATGTGATGAGTCCATCTACCAGGATGACCCTTAAGGGAAGGAGTATGCCTCCCTTTTCCTCTTCTCCTTTCAAGGTAGTGGGCCTCCTTGGACCACGTGTAAGAAGGCAGTCTGTTAGGGATGAAATGCAGCCAAAGCCAGGGACCTGGGCTTCTGACACCAGCATCCAGTGTCAGAATTTCCTGCACTTCCTTGTTTCACAGCACACCGTCTCAGGAATTTCTTCACAGCGTCCCTAGGCCAAAAAGAAAGGCCTCAAAATAAAAATTCTATCTATTAAGTAATGATATGCAAACAATTTAGTGTGCATTTGGGTCCTAGCAACATGTACACCATTTGAAAAACCAATACAAATAAATTCAACAACAAAAAAATGTTCTTGGGAATTCCCTGGCAGTCCAGTGGTTAAGACTCAGCACTTTGGCTGCTGTAGGCCAGGGTTCCATCCCTGTGGTAGGGGAACTAAGATCCCACAAGCCACATGCAGTGTGGCCAAAGCAAAAGCAAACCAAGTAAGTAAGTGTTGGTCGCTCAGTCGTGTCTGACTCTTTGTGACCCTATGGTCTGCAGCCCGCCAGGCTCCCCTGTCCATCGGATTCTCCAGGCAAGAATACTGGAGTGGGTAGCCATTCCCTTCTCCAGGGGTTCTTTCTCACCCAGGAATTGAACAGGGGTCTTCTGCATTGCAGGGAGATTCTTTACCCTCTGAGCCGCTGGGGAAGCCCAAACAAACAAAAAACCCCATGGTATTTGGTTCTTAAATAACCACCATCACTTACTAGTGAGATGTGTGCACCTGTGGGGCACCACACGACTTCTCAAACCTTGAATTCAGTTTGGGCACTGGTACCATCTTTTACTTGTATTTTATCAGAGCAACCAATTACCACCATTCAGGTGGCTTAAAACAACAGAGACTTATTCTCTTACAGTCCTGAAGCCAGAAGTTGGAAATATGGAAGAAGCAGGGTGACGTTCCCTGCAGAGGCTCTGGGGGAATTCTGCTGCTTGTCTCTGACAGCATCTTGTCCTTTCCTGAGATTGCAGTTGTATCACCCTGATCTCTGCCTCTGTGGTCACATTGCCTCCTCCTCCTCTCTGTCTTTCCTCTGTGTGTCTTTTATAAGGACACCTATGACTAGACTTGAGACCGACTCCTGGTTAAGATTCAGTGACAAGGACTGAACTGTTGGTCAACTTTATTCCTGTCTCATGTTGATTGGGAGCAGGTGGTACTAAAATCATGGATAGTTTAACAAGAAATCTCTTGAGGCATTTGAAAGAAAGAGCAAAGAGAAGGCAACAAGGAACCATCAAGCTGACCTCACTTCCCTGAGCGGCTGCTCTGTTGTCTCAGGCTTGGGTGAGGGTGGATAGCAGATTCGGGAGGGGAACCCATGCCCCGGTGCAAGGCCTCATCCTCAGTCCAGTATGCCTTCAGCTTTGTTCAAGAGTCAAGAATTGTATAAAGCAACTGCTGTCCCTGGATGCAGTGAGAAGAATTAAGACACAAACAATCTCCAGAAAACTGAAGGTGAGGAGGAGTGAGAGGGAACCTGTTGCTCATCAATGATTCAGAAGAAATCAGTGAGTCACTGCTGTGTTCTTTTTTTTTTTCTTTTGAACATTATCTTTTTTTTGGAACTTTTTATTTTACACTGGAGTATAGCTGATTAGGAGAAGGTGATGGCAACCCACTCCAGTACTCTTGCCTGGAAAATCCCATGGATGGAGGAGCTTGGTGGGCTGTATTCCATGGGGTCACTAGGAGTCGGACACGACTGAGCTACTTCACTTTCACTTTTCACTTTCATGCATTGCAGAAGGAAATGGCAACCCACTCCAGTGTTCTTGCCTGGAGAATCCCAGGGATGGGGGAGCCTGGTGGGCTGCCGTCTATGGGGTCGCATAGAGTCGGACACGACTAAAGTGACTTAGCAGCAGCATAGCTGATTAACAATGTTGTGATAGTTTCAGGTGAATAGTGAAGGGATTCAGCCATACAAGAATCCATTCTCCTCCAAACTTCCCTCCCATCCAGGCTGCCACATAACGTTGAGTAAAGTTCCATGTTCTATACAGTAGGATGTCAACTTTGGTTTTGATTTCAGAAAGCAAGAAAGATCTCAGACTTCTCTTAAAGTGTTTTTGTTCTTCTTTACCTACCTCCCACCCCAACCAGTATGCTTGTCAGAGAGATTAAACCAAGAGGGTGACATTCCCCAATGTGGTGGTTCTACAGTGGGGGCTCTCTTCCCTTCCTCCTTCCCAAAGCTCTTCTTGGCTGCTGGACTGGCCTGTGTCAAAATAGGGGTTAGCCATTAGCTGGGAAGATCTCTGACCTCTGCAGTCCCTTCTCTTTCTTGGTTAATGCAAATAGCACTGCCATTGGCGAAGCCAATTCCAGAATCTTGGTCTTCCTCTATTAAAATGCAAATGCCTGTGAAAAAGAGGATAAAATCATTTACCCATTTTAAGACTTCTCTTAGGATATTGTTGTTATTCAGTCACTCAGTCCTGTCCGACTCTTTGTGACTCCGTGGGCTGCAGCACGCCAGGCTTCCCTCTCCTTCACCATCTCCCAGAGTTTGCTGAAACTCATGTCCATTGAGTCAGTGATGCAATCCAACCATCTCATTCTCTATCGTCCCTTTCTCCTCCTACCTTCAATCTTTCCCAGCATCAGGGTCTTTTCCAATGAGTCACCAGGTGCCAAAGTATTGGGAGTTTCAGCTTCAGCATCATTGCTTCCAATGAGTATTCAGTGTTGCTTTCCTTTAGGATTGACTGATTTGATCTCCTTGCAGTCCAAGGGACACTCACGAGTCTTCTTCAACATACATTCTCTTAGGATATAGTCCTACTTTTTTAAAAAAAGAAAAACTGTAGCAAGATGAATGAGGTTTTTAGAGGCATATCTGCCTGAGGGCCAGTGTTCTTTCTTTCCTCCACTATCTCTACCAAAAAGACCTTTCAGGAATTAAGAAAGCATTTCTGGCAAACATAAAGGGTCCTGGGAGAGGTTCAACCCCAGCAAGAAAACAAGCAAATAAAAGGCCTTTCCTTTGGAACTTTGTTCAGGATTGGCTACTTTGTTTGTTGTTTGCCCTCCTCAGGACAACGAGTAGGAAAGAGCTCTTCCTTCAACAGTGAGAGATGATGGAGTCTGGATGATTAAGAAGTGAAGAAGTCAAGGTCACATTTTCTGCTTGCTCTGTCCCATGGCAGTGTAAGCCAGCTGTGGGAGAGTGCTCCAACTTAGGGACCAGATGTCCTGGGTCCTCAGACCTTTCAGCCACCAGCTGCCTGTTTTATGGTCTTAGCAAGTCACAATCTACTTTGTACATCTCAGTTTTATCTGTAATTGGGACAGATAGCATCTACTCTATCCTCTGTACAGATTTTTATGGCACTGCAACCATCATAGTGAGGAAGTGGTAATAGGGACATCTATGCTCCTTCCCCTCCTGTTTCTGCAGTGTGTCCTGAGTAGTGTGTACTACTCACTAGCATGAGTGAATCGAAGGAACTGGTGACTGGAAACAGCCACAGATCAGACCCAGATGAATAGATTGGAAAGGGGTGAACCATGGAAACATCTGTATAGTCAAAGTTATGGTTTTTCCAGTAGTCATGTACAGATGTGAGAGTTGAGAGTTGGACCATAAAGAAGGCTAATTGCCAAAGAATTGACACGTTTGAATTGTGGTGTTGGAGAAGACTCTTGAGAGTCCCTTGGACTGCAAGGAGATCCAACCAGTCCATCCTAAAGGAGAGCAGTCCTGGGTGTTCTTTGGAAGGACTGATGCTAAAGCTGAAACTCCAGTACTTTGGCCACCTCATTTGAAGAGTTGACTCATTGGAAAAGACTCCGATGCTGGGAGGGATTGGGGGCAGGAGGAGAAGGGGATGACAGAGGATGAGATGGCTGGATGGCATCACCAACTTGGTGGACGTGAGTTTGAGTGAACTCTGGGAGTTGGTGATGGACAGGGAGGCCTGGCGTGCTGCGATTCATGGGGTCGCAAAGAGTCGGAGACGACTGAGCGACTGAACTGAACTGAACTGAAGGATGAAACGGTTGGATGACATCACCAATTCAATAGACATGCGTTTCAGCAAACTCTGGGAGACAGCAAAGGAGAGTGAAGCCTGGCATGCTGGAGTCCATGGCGTCACAAAGAGCTGGACACAACTGAGCGACCAAACAACAACAATGGAAACATCCCATTATCCATTCATCATCACTGTATCTGTCAATGTATGACTCAGTGCATTTGTCTGACACATATGAAGAGCATACCCGGGTACCCCAGGTACCCTGAGTCCCTTTTGTTTCTCTGCTCTGGGCCTGTTCGCTAGACTGTAGCAGTGCTAAGCCCCACTCCAGTCCTCTTGCCTGGAAAATGCTATGGACAGAGGAGCCTGGTAGGCTGCAGTCCATGGGGTCGCACAGAGTTAGACATGACTGAGCGACTTCACTTTCACTTTTCACTTTCATGCATTGGAGAAGGAAATGGCAACCCACTCCAGTGTTCTTGCCTGGAGAATCCCAGGGACGGGGGAGCCTGGTGGGCTGCCGTCTATGGGGTCGCACAGAGTCGGGCACGACTGAGGCGCCTTAGCAGCAGCAGCAGTGCTAAGAGTATGAGGACAGCTTTACCTTTTCCTTCAGGACATCCTGGCAGACTTTTCTGTCCTTATAATTAGACCAGACGCTGCATGTGGCCTAGGGACAAGGAGTGGCCTGGGGACAGGGAGCAGCCTGGCCTGACAGGAGAGTTTTGACCACCCTTCTGTCCTGCTCCTATGAGGTAGCAATGCTCCAGGACCATTAGTGACTAGTAACTGGCAGCAGCACCAGAAAGGGGAGGAGTACTCAGGACTGGCAGGGGAGGGGGGCCGGCAGATGAATTTCACCTGCGGCCATCCTGCCACCTGGTTTCCACCTCTCCCTGCTGTCCTCTTGACCTTGATCTTCTCAGTCTGCTTCTTTCCTTCTCAGCTGAGATGTGGTCCACTTCCCTATTCCCTCTTCTGCCTGTTCCAACATGAGATAATAAGAATGACACATGATTGGGAAAAAATTGCAAATTTATTTTGGCCACATTGCTGGCTTGTGAGATCTTAGTCTCCCAACCAAGGACCAAACCTGGGCCCCAGTAGTGAAAGCCCCAAGCCCTAACCACTGGACTGTCAGGGAATTCTCTGCAAATTACTTTTTTTTTTTTTTTTTTTTTAAGAAAAAAAAGCCTATTAGGAACTAGGAATTTGGAGACAGATTTTGGGTGTGGCTTTAAGGCATAACTTGAGTTTTATGAAACTCCCTATTCTCTGTTTAACTGTTAACCAAGTTTCTGAAACTAGCATTTCCATTTGATAGACAGTAATCTTACTCTCCTCATGCCCAAGACTCAGTGCTCTCTGATTGAGCAAAGCTCACCCCACTAGAATGGCCATCACCTGAGGCAGAGCCCTGGCTGTGATAAAGCCTTACTGCTACTGCTACTGCTAAGTCACTTCAGTCGTGTTCAACTCTGTGCGACCCCTAGACGGCAGCCCACCAGGCCCCGCCTTCCCTGGGATTCTCCAGGCAAGAACACTGGAGTGGGTTTCCATTTCCTTCTCCAGTGGATGAAAGTGAAGTCGCTCAGTCGTATCCGACTCTTAGCGACCCCATGGACTGTAGCCTACCAGGCTCCTCCGTCCATGGGATTTTCCAGGCAAGAGTACTGGATTGGGGTGCCATTGCCTTCTCTGGATAAAGCCTTAAGGGATCTTTTAATACAGGGAGATGCAGAATTGGAGAGGCGATTGAGGCGTCAACCTATAGGTGAAGGTTGACCTGAGGCTACCTGTCTGGGAATCATATAGGCAGTAGACTGTGGAGACTGGACCCAGGTGACGGCCAGTGACTCCGATACAGAGGGTGGGAAGAGCAGGGAAGGCGGTGGGGCCCCTGGGGAAGTGGTTGTGATCTGGCAGGCTTCTGGAGCCTACTGATGTTGAGATTCCAGGAGGTTTCTCTTATCCTCCTTTGTCTCAAAATCGGCTGGCTGAGATAACAAGCGTTCTAATAGTAAAGGGAGCTGGCGGGATTTTGGGAGGCAGGATTTGGGGAGAAAATCCCTGGAAATGGCTCCTGGTGCCCCCACTCCAGTGCTCTCGCCTGGCAAATCCCATGGACGGAGGAGCCTGGTGGGCTGCTGTCCATGGGGTTGCGAAGAGTCAGACATGACTAAGCGACTTCACTTTCATGTTTCACTTTCATGCATTGGAGAAGGAAATGGCAACCCACTCCAGTGCTCTCGCCTGGAGAATCCCAGGGACGGGGGAGCCTGGTGGGCTGCCGTCTATGGGGTCGCACAGAGTCGGACACGACTGAAGCGACTTAGCAGCAGCAGCAGCATTATACATAAAGTACAATATGTAGTGTGCACGTATAATTTATTATATACAATATGGAGTAGTAAAATACATTATTTACCTGCATATGGCATGTGTGATCAGAATTACCAGACTGAGAACTACTTAAAAGTCATTAAAATTTTTATTCCAAAGACTGTTACTTGAAATTTTGAGAAGTCTTGGGATATCAGAACTTGTATTTTATCTGAACCAAAGACTCCACCAGCATGCCTCAATTCCCAGAGTCAGATGATGTAATTTAACAGAGTTTCAGCTGTTCTGCTTCCTTTAGTCCTGGCTCTGGCAAGTGCTTCAGTCCAGAAATCAAAGGGAAAACGATGAGAGAAGAAGCAAGGCAGAAATGCGTAGGAGGCAACTGGCCTCAGTGGGCCTTTTCTTTTGCTCCCTAAAAAGCCAGAGAAAAGTCTTCAGTTCTTACTAATCCATAATCATCAGGCTGAATCTAGACAACTCAACTGAGAAAATCAAGCTGTAAGCAAATCTTGGGGATTTAAATCTATAAGTATTTATTGGGTGTCTTCAGTGTGCTAAGGGCTAAGGTTACATGATGAGACCTAGCCCTGCCCTCAGGTAGTCTGTCATTGATTTAAGAGATATGGTGGTGCTTTAGAAACTAAGTCCCATCTGACTCTTATGACCCCGTGCACTGTAGCCCACCAGGCTCTTCTCCCATAGGATTTCCCAGGCAAGAATATGGCAGTGGGTGCCATTTCCTTCTCCAGGGGATCTTCCCAATCCAGGGATTGAACCTGGGTCTCCTGCATTGCAGGCAGATTCTTTACTAACTGAGCCACCAGGGAGGCTCCTTGATTTAAGAGGAGTAGAGAGTAAAGAAGAGAGAACAGTTGCTGAGGACCTACTTCATTTATCTAACAAAAACTTCTAAGTGTCCACTGTGTGCTTGTCCTAGGTACTGGAGACACAGGGAAAGAAAAGATAGATGTGATCTATCGACTACATATTGGCACTTGCCAGGGACTCAACAACAACAACAGCAAAGGCACTTGCCATCTGCCTCTTTGGAGATTGAGCCCAGTGCTGCTGCAGCTGCCAACCTCCAACACCCCCTGAGGGGAATTCAGGGTGGAGAGTGAGGCACTCTGTGCTCCAGGGAAACTGGTGGAACAAGTCTTTAGATAGACATTTTCAGGAACTGATTTCATGATCCCTGTCTTTGCATCTCCTCATATCTAGAAAAGCACTAAATCCCTTCATGGTGACATCAGTGACTAGCAGAAAACCTTTTGTAAAATGAGTACTTGATTGCATTGAACTCCCCCTTCACCAAAATCTTAGGTATTGATCTTTCTCCACTGCGTTTTTGGAGCAGTTTCTCAGAGCTATCTGAGGTTAACTTGCAACTCTCAGGTTGTGCATCTTTTTAGTCAACAGGTCCTTCCTCTCCTGAAGGTTTTATTTCAGTGGAGCAGACAAACAAACGCATTTTCAAAATGCCATGCTTATAGAGATCCCTTCAAGAAAATTAGAGATACCAAGGGAACATTTCATGCAAAGATGGGCACAATAAAGGACAGAAATGGTATGAACCTAACTGAAGCAGAAGATATTAAGAAGAAATGGCAAGAATACACAGAAGAACTATACAAAAAAGGTCTTCATGACCCAGATAACCGTGATGGTGTGATCATTCACCCAGAGCCAGACATCCTGGAATGTGAAGTCAAGTGGGCCTTAGGAAGCATCACTATGAACAAAGCTAGTGAAGGTGATGCAATTCCAAGTAAGCTGACCTTTTTGTTATTTGTAGGCATCTTCCTTTTTAGGTTTGCATTCCCCAGAAAGATCCTCTAGTTGACTGGGAATGTTCTAGAGGTGGTGGGAGAGGCACCTGAGTCCTGAGTGAAAGTGCTGCACTCAATATGCCAGCAAATTTGGAAAACTCAGCAGTGACCACAGGACTGGAAAAGATGTTTTCATTCCAATCCCAAAGAAAGGCAATGCTAAAGAATGCTCAAACTACCACACAGTTGCACTCATCTCACACCCTAGTAAATTAATGCTCAAAATTCTCCAAGACAGGCTTCAGCAGTATGTGAACCATGAACTTTTAGATGCTCAAGCTGGATTTAGAAAAAGCAGAGAAACCAGAGATCAAATTGCCAACATCTGTTGGATTATTGAAAAAGCAAGAGAGTTCCAGAAAACATCTACTTCTGCTTTATTGACTTCGAAAAACATCCATTTCTGCTTTATTGACTTCGCCAAAGCCTTTGAGTGTGTGGATCCAACAAACTGTGGAAAATTCTTAAAGAGATGGGAATACCAGACCACCTGTCCTGGCTCTTGAGAAATCTGAATGCAGGTCAAGAAGCTTTAGAACTGCACATGGAACAACAGACTGGATCCAAATCAGGAAAGGAGTATGTCAAGGCTGTGTATTGTCACTCTGCTTATTTAACTTATGTGCCAAGTACATCATGAGAAATGCTGGACTGGATGAAGCACAAGCTGGAATCAAGATTGCCAGGAGAAATATCAATAACCTAAAATATGCAGATGACATCACCCTTATGGCAGAAAGCAAAGAACTAAAGAGCCTCTTGATGAAAGTGAAAGAGGAAAGTGGAAATGGCTTAAAACTCAACATTCAGAAAACTAAGATCATGGCATCTGGTCCCATCACTTCATGGGAAATAGATGGGGAAACAGTGAGAGACTTTATCTTTTTGGGTTCCAAAATTGCTGCGGATGGTGACTGCAGCCTTGAAATTAAAAGATGCTTGCTCCTTGGAAGAAAAGCTATGACCAACCTAGATAGCATATTAAAAAGCAGAGACATTACTTTGCCATCAAACATTCATCTAGTCAAAGCTTTGGTTTTTCCAGTAGTCATGTATGGATGTGAGAGTTGGACTATAAAGAAAGCTGAGCACCGAAGAATTGATGCTTTTAAACTGTGGTGTTGAGAAGACTCTTGAGAGTTCTTTGCACTGCAAGGAGATCCAACCAGTCAATCCTAAAGGAAATCAGTCCTAAATATTCACTGGAAGGACTGATGCTGAAGCTGAAACTCCAATACTTTGGCCACCTGATGCGAAGAACTGACTCCTTGGAAAAGACCCTGATGCTGGGAAAGATTGAAGGCAGGAGGAGAAGGGGACGACAGAGGATGAGATGGTTGGATGGCATCACTGACTCAATGGACGTGAGTCTGAGTGAGCTCCGGTAGTTGATGATGCACAGGGAAGCCTGGCGTGCTGCAGTCCATGGGGTCACAAAGAGTTGGACATGACTGAGCGATTGAACTGAAGTGGAAGGACAATGACTAAAATACAAGTGGGTTTAGGAACACTGTACAAAGAAACAAAGAGCACTGTACAGAGAAGGAGGAAATGCATTCTGTCTCAGAAAGTTTGAGGTAGATTCATGGAGGCGGTGTTTTACTTGGGACTTAAGTCATAGAGAGAGATTCATGGGAAGAAAGGCTGAGGAAAGTGTCCTAGATGGAAGGAGGAGTATGGGCAAAGACTCAAAGTTGAAGTTTAGACTTTTTTTTTAGGTAAGAAGTGGATTTATTCAGATACAGAGAGAAACACGCCCTATGGACAGAGTGTGGGCCATTGCAGAGGGCGAGTGCAACCTAGACTTTTTTTTTTCATTTGAAGCCTTTAGGAAAATGTAGAGCTGTGCTTTTTTGCAACAGAGGCTGTGTACCTGAAATGCTAGCATGTATGAGCCATACAGTAGTCATACTCCTAGAGGCCAATATTGCTCAAACTACTTAATTTTTCATATAATTTTGTTGCAGGAAGTGGGGCCTGAAAGCGGGCTCTTGTCTAACACTCGGAAACGAATTGTCTGAGGAGACACATGTGCTGACAAAGCAAGAGATTTTACTGGGACGGGGTGCCCAGACAGAGAGCAGTAGGGTAAGGGAAACCAGGAGAACTGCTCTGCCACGTGGCTCGCAGTCTCGGGTTTTATGGTGATGGGATTAGTTTTCAGGTTCTTTTTGGCCAATCATTCTGATTCAGAGTCCTTCCTGGTGGCACATGCATTGCTTAGCCAAGATGGATGTCAGCGAGGATTCTGGGAGGTGCTTGGACACATGGTGTCACGTTTCGACCTTTCCCGAAATCTTCAGTTGGGAGTGGCCTGCTAGTTCTGTGCTCCTTTCCAGGACCGCCTGTCGTAAAACAACTCATGCAGATGGTAACTATGGTACCTGGCCAGAGTGGGCAGTTCCAGTCGGTGTGCTTCCCCTACCAATTTTAAAATTTGAAATGTTTAAATTGAAAAGCTACTGTTATGTCACAGTAAGCATAGATGTGTTATGGAATGTAATGGAATATTTACATAAATTTTACAGGTATTTCAGGTTTGAGATGGCTGCCTGGCTGCGCACAAGACTATTATCCATGTGTGTGTAAATATCTACTTTCCTCTATTTTTACAGAATATTTCACTGAAAAAGTTAGAGAATGACTGAATTGTAGGTGATACCCTTACATAGATAGTTATCAGTTAATTATTTCTTCATGAACATTTTTCTGCTATTAATTCACATATTGTAAATACGATTGCTAAAAGGTCCTCCTCTCAATTTTGTCTTGTCTTTCTCTGTACCTCCAAGTCAGTTCCTCTAAAAGTTTATCCAGATTTTGGTTCCAATGATAACCATGGTATCTGACCCATGGCTAGCCTTTGCATTGTTGAAGATAACTTTATAAGGACCTGGTACTGGCAGTGGGTCTGTTGGCTCAGTTCAGAGACATTCACTCTGTCGTGCTCTTTCTCCCAACCAGGAGGGTCCTATAATCCAGATAGACTCCCCATCCGTCATACAAGCTTTTCTTTTTTTGGCCATGCCATGTGGTTTGTGGGATCTTAGTTTCTCCTTCAGGGACTGAACCCAGGCCCACAGCAGTGAAAGTGCAGAGTCTTAACCACTGGACTGCCAGGGAATTTGCAATTTAAGCATTTCTAAAATTGAAATACTGTTTTGAGATAATTGCATATTCACATGCAGTTTTAAGACTCAACACAGAGAGCTCCTATGTACCCACTCCTCACTTTTTCCTAATGGTAACATTTTGCAAAGCTGTAGTATGACATCACAACCAGAGTGTTGACATTGATGCAAGCCATCCATACTTTTCACTTTTCCGTGCTTTTATTTGTGCTACGCAATTTTTTCACCTGTGTTGGTTTGTGTATTCACCATCCCAGTCGTGATACTGACAGCTCCAGCACCACAAGGATCCCTCATGTTGCCCATGTACAACCACCATGCCACCTCCCTCACCCCTGCCTCCACCCCTCTGTCCTGGCAACCACTAACAAATCTCTTCCATTTCTGAAACTGCATCATTTCAAAAATGTTATCTAAATAAAATGAGACAGGGAGTAATCTTTTGAGACTGGCTTTCTTTCTTTGTGTGGTGTGTTCTCACTCTCTAAGTTGTGTTCAACTCTTTGCAACCCCATGGACTGTAGCCTGCCAGGCTCCTCTGTCTATGGGATTTTCCAGGCAAGAATACTAGACTAGGTCACCATCTCCTCCTCCAGGGGATCTTCCCTACCCAGGGATCAAATCTGCCTCTCCTTCATCTCCTGTGTTGGCAGGCAGATTCTTTACTACTGAGTTACCTGGTAACCACACATAATAGAGTCTAACTCCATTTTTTTTGGCAGGGGTCGGGGTGGTGCTCCAAAGTCATTGCTGATGGTGACTCCAGCCATGAAATTAAAAGATACTTGTTCCTTGGAAGAAAAGCTATGACCAACCTAGACAGCATATTAAAAAGCAGAGACATTACTTTGCCAACAAAGGTCTGTCTAGTCATGGCTATTGTTTTTCCAGTAGTCATGTATGGATGTGAGAGTTGGACTATAAAGAAAGCTGAGTGCCAAAGAATTGATGCTTTTGAACTGTGATATTGGAGAAAACTCTTGAGAGTCCCTTGGACTGCAAGGAGATCCAACCCATCAATCCTAAAGGAAATCAGTCCTGAATATTCATTGGAAGGACTGATGCTGAAGCTGAAACTCCAATGCTTTGGCACCTGATGTGAAGAACTGACTCCTTGGAAAAGACCTTGATGCTGGGAAAGATTGAAGGCAGGAGGAGAAGGGGATGACAGAGGATGAGATGGCTGGATGGCATCACCGACTCTATGGACATGAGTCTGAGCAACCTCCAGGAGCTGGTGATGGACAGGGAGGCCTGGCGTGCTGCAGTCCATGGGGTCACAAAGAGTCGGACACGACTGAGTGACTGAACCAAACTCCATTTTTGGATGTTTGCTGACAGTTTCCTACCTCACCCTTCCCTCTGCCCTTTACATCCCAAAACTGGGCAAGCTGATTTGAAAGCCCCAATTTTTTCCTTTGGTGCTGGTGGGAGATTCCAACCATGTGAGCCCCTACTGTGTGGGGAAACCCTCACCCCAGCTCCACCCTTATAAATAATAACCACAACAAAAAAACCCCAAGCCAGTCTTCTTTCCCTGCCTTCTCAAGTCATTTTTGGGCTGCTTGGTAAGCCCATTTAGCTGACTCTTGATAACCATATTATGTGAGCCATAAATCTTTCATACCCCCTTGATGTATGTGTAGAGTCATCAGTATCAACGTTTGAACTGCATTTTGGATGGGAGTCCATCTAATTTCTGCAGGATGGCTACCGCAGCATAATTTCCTGGACATTCATTCAAGTGGTGTTCATTTCTTTTTATGGCTGAGTAGTTATTCCACAGTCTGGATGTACCTCAATGTGTTTAACCATTTATCTGTTGAAGGACATTGTTTGGTTTTATGTAAGTCGTGTCCAACTCTTTGTGACCCCAAGGACTGCCACACACCAGGCTCCTCTGTCCTCCACTATCTCCTGGAGTTTGCTCAGATTCATGTCCATTGAGTTGATGATGCCATCCAACCATCTCATCCTCTGCTACCTCCTTCTCCTCCTTTTGCCTTCAGTCTTTCCCAGCAACAGTGTCTTCCATTGAGTAGTCTCTTCGCATTAAGTGGCCAAACCTATATTGGTTTTCATAGTTCCTAGCTATTATAAAGTTGCTTTAAACTTCAAGTGCACATTTCTGTGTGAACATAAATTTTATTCCTCTAGAATAAATGCCCAGGAATACAATCGATGTTTCATATGATATTTACATGTTTATTTTTTTAAGAAATTGCCCAACTATTTTCCAAAGTGATTGTTGCCATTTTACATTCCCACCAGCAATATACAAATGTCTGCATCCTCACCAGCATTCGATGGTGTCATTATTTTTCATTTTACCCATTCTGATTGGTGTGTGGCGATATGTCTCACAACCTCTGTGATGATGTTAATTTCCATAAAAGACTGAAAGAGCATCACATCTGCTCTGTCTGCCCCAACCTACACAGTATCAAACTCAAGAAGCTTGACTATGGGTTGTTACAATGCCAGGGATAAGGCCAAGTCTCTGGAGCATCCCACCATGAAATATGGATTCTAAGCTTTATCAAATTTACCACCAGGAACCACTATGAATGAGGAGTCTGCTTATACTTATTATTTAGTCATTATTTAACATTGTGATTATTGTGATTATTGTCTGTAGTGAGATATTTCTTTTTTTTGTCTTAATCTCACTAAATGCCATAACAAACCACTTGTGGAATCTTCATTCCTGAACAGAAATCTAGCCCTGAGCCTTTAGAGTAGAAGCACTGACTCCAAGACCCTAGACTACCAGAGAACTAACCCTAGGGAGCATCAAATAGTGAGAACTCACACGAAGGAAACCACTTGAATACCAAGATATTTCTAATAAGGACCATTCAGGTTATCATCTTGGTGGTAGAGCAACTGATGAGAGGATTTTTTTTTCTAATTTTTCCTCTTGCAAGCTGAGATTTTTAAACTTGGGTTTATTAGCAAATGCACTGGGCTTTATGTTTGTCATAAATATGGGAAAACAACATCCACTTAATTTCAAGGGTGCGAGAAATGAAGGCTGTTTCTGTTTTCCCAGAGACCTGTGCCATGGGCCCTCTTCCTTCTCCTGTCCCATGGCACAGGCTGTGACAAAGGCTGTCTTTGCTACAGTTTTCACCAGGGCAGACACTGACCCTGGGGAAAGGGATGGAAGCAGTCTGCCAACATTTGGCTCGGTCCAGTGATATTCCACACACTGGCCCCAGCCACTGATTTCCAAACCTGAGGACTCCTAGTCTCAGCATATGCTCAGAGAACTTTGCTCTTCCTTGATCATCTCACCGCACAGCAAATCTTCCCTTACGGATTTGCAACTGAAAGCCTGGCCTCTCTGACGCTGATGCCAAATAAAATCTCAGAGTTTTAGGTCAAGCAGAAAGGATAGCTTTATTGCTTTGCCAGGCAAAGGGAGACACACTGGCTTCTGCCTTGAAAACTATGTGTCTCCCTAGGGAGAATTTGGTGGCATTTAACAACAGTGATTCAAAGATGGGATCTCTGACAAGATGTTTGCATTCCCCTCAGGTGGTAGGTCTCCTAATCTTTTTGAGCTTCCCTGGGTCCTTTGCCTTTCTTTGGGATTGGAATGAAAACTGACCTTTTCCAGTCCTGTAGCCACTGCTGAGTTTTCCAAATTTGCTGGCATATTGAGTGCAGCACTTTCACAGCATCATCTTTCAGGATTTGAAATAGCTCCACTGGAATTCCATCACCTCCACTAGCTTTGCTCGTAGTGATGCTTTCTAAGGCCCACTTGACTTCACATTCCAGGATGTCTGGCTCTAGATGAGTGATCACACCATCGTGATTATCTGGGTCGTGAAGATCTTTTTGGTACAGTTCTGTGTATTCTTGCCATTTCTTCTTAATATCTTCTGCTTCTGTTAGGTCCCTACCATTTCTGTCCTTTATCGAACCCATCTTTGCATGAAATGTTCCCTTAGTATCTCTAATTTTCTTGAAGAGATCTCTAGTCTTTCCCATTCTGTTGTTTTCCTCTATTTCTTTGCATTGATCGCTAAAGAAGGCTTTGTTATCTCTTCTTGCTATTCTTTGGGACTCTGCTTTCGGATGCTTATATCCCTCCTTTTCTCCTTTGCTATTCACTTCTCTTCTTTTCACAGCTATTTGTAAGGCTTCCCCAGACAGCCATTTTGCTTTTTTGCATTTCTTTTCCATGGGGATGGTCTTCATCCCTGTCTCCTGTACAATGTCATGAACCTCATTCCATAGTTCATCAGGCACTCTATCTATCAGATCTAGGCCCTTAAATCTATTTCTCACTTCCACTGTATAATCATAAGGGATTTGGTTGAGGTCATACCTGAATGGTCTAGCAGTTTTCCCTACTTTCTTCAATTTCAGTCTGAATTTGGTAATAAGGAGTTCATGATCTGAGCCACAGTCAGCTCCTGATCTTGTTTTTGTTGACTGTATAGAGCTTCTCCATCTTTGGCTGCAAAAATATAATCAATCTGATTTCAGTGTTGGCCATCTGGTGATGTCCATGTGTAGAGTCTTCTCTTGTGTTGTTGGAAGAGGGTGTTTGCTATGACCAGTGCATTTTCTTGGCAAATCCCTATTAGTCTTTGCCCTGCTTCATTCCGCATTCCAAGGCCAAATTTGCCTGTTACTCCAGGTGTTTCTTGACTTCCTACTTTTGCATTCCAGTCCCCTATAATGAAAAGGACATCTTTTTTGGGTGTTAGTTCTAAAAGGTCTTGTAGGTCTTCATAGAACTGTTTAACTTCAGCTTCTTCAGCATTACTGGTTGGGGCATAGACTTCGATTACTGTGATATTGAATGGTTTGCCTTGGAAACGAACAGAGATCATTCTGTCATTTTTGAGATTGCATCCAAGTACTGCATTTCAGTCTCTTGTTGACCATGATGGCTACTCCATTTCTTCTGAGGGATTCCTGCCTGCAGTAGTAGATATAATGATCATCTGAGTTAAATTCCCCCATTCCAGTCCATTTTAGTTCGCTGATTCCTAGAATGTCGACATTCACTCTTGCCATCTCTTGTTTGACCACTTCCAATTTGCCTTGATTCATGGACCTGACATTCCAGGTTCCTATGCAATATTGCTCTTTACAGCATTGGACCCTGCTTCTATCACTAGTCACATCCACAACTGGGTATTGTTTTTGCTTTGGCTCCATCCCTTCATTCTTTGGAGTTACTTCTCCACTGACCTCCAGTAGCATATTGGGCACCTACTGACCTGGGGAGTACCTTTTTCAGTATCCTATCATTTTGCCTTTTCATACTATTCATGGGGTTCTCAAGGCAAGAATACTGAAGTGCTTTGCCATTCCCTTCTCCAGTGGACCACATTCTGTCAAGTAAAGTAAAGTAATGCTCAAAATTCTCCAAGCCAGGCTTCAGCAATACGTGAACCGTGAACTCCCTGATGTTCAAGCTGGTTTCAGAAAAGGCAGAGGAACTAGAGATCAAATTGCCAACATCCGCTGGATCATGGAAAAAGCAAGAGAGTTCCAGAAAAACATCTATTTCTGCTTGATTGACTATGCCAAAGCCTTTGACTGTGTGGATCACAATAAACTATGGAAAATTCTGAGAGAGATGGGAATACTAGACCACCTGGCCTGCCTCTTGAGAAATCTGTATGCAGGTCAGGAAGCAACAGTTAGAACTGGACATGGAACAACAGACTGGTTCCAAATAGGAAAAGGAGTAAGTCAAGGCTATATATTGTCACCCTGCTTATTTAACTTCTATGCAGAGTACGTCATGAGAAATGCTGGACTGGAAGAAACACAAGCTGGAATCAAGATTGCTGGGAGAAATATCGATAACCTCAGATATGCAGATGACACCACCCTTCTGGCAGAAAGTGAAGAGGAACTAAAAAGCTTCTTGATGAAAGTGAAAGAAGAGAGTGAGAAAGTTGGCTTAAAACTCAACATTCAGAAAACTAAGATCATGGCATCTGGTCCCATCACTTCATGGCAAATAGATGGGGAAACAGTGGAAACAATCTCAGACTTTATTTTTGGGGGCTCCAAAATCACTGCAGATGGTGATTTCAGCCATGAAATTAAAAGACACTTACTCCTTGGAAGAAAAGTTATGAGCAACCTAGATATACTTTGCTGACTAAGGTCCGTCTAGTCAAGGCTATGTTTTTCCCTATGGTCATGTATGGATGTGAGAGTTGGACTGTGAAGAAAGCTGAGGACTGAAGAATTGATGCTTTTGAACTGTGGTGTTGGAGAAGACTCTTGAGAGTCCCTTGGACTGCAAAGAGATCCAACCAGTCCATTCTGAAGGAGAACAGCCCTGGGATTTCTTTGGAAGGAATGATGCTAAAGCTGAAACTCCAGTACTTTGGCCACCTCATGCGAAGAGTTGACTCATTGGAAAAGACTCTGATGCTGGGAGGGATTGGGGGCAGGAGAAGAAGGGGACAACAGAGGATGAGGTGGCTGGATGGCATCACTGACTCGATGGACGTGAATCTGAGTGAACTCCGGGAGTTGGTGATGAACAGGGAGGCCTGGCATGCTGTGATTCATGGGGTCGTGAAGAGTTGGACACGACTGAGCAATTGAACTGAACTGGGTCCTTTAATCTTGCCTCAGGTGGTTTCTTGGCTGCTCCTCCCTTGATTAGCAACTGTGGACCTCAGGGAAGGTCATGGAGGCTGGAGTCCTGTCCACAAGAAACGGGGGACAAAATGTCTTCTGCCTGGGAACCGCACAGGGCACCCCCCCCACCCCCAGTTTCAGAATCAACATTCCTGGCCTTGCCAACTAGTTATTGGGGTAATGTGGAAATTGTTATAATGACTGGAGCTTTTGATGGGGGTTACCCAGATGCCTTCAAGGGCAGGTGGGCGACAGTGTGTCATGCAGGGGCTGTACAGAATTGTGAGGGCTTGGGAGTTGTTCAGCCGCTCAGTGGTGTCAGACTCTTTGCAACCCCATGGACTGCAGCATGACAGGCTTCCCTTTCCTTCACCATCTCCTAGAGCTTGTTCAGACTCAAGTCCTTTGAGTTGGTGATGCCATCCAACCATCTCGTTCTCTGTTGTCCCCTTCTCCTCCTGTCTTCAATCTTTCCCAGTATTAGGGTTTTTTCTAATGAGTCAACTCTTTGCTTCAGGTAGCCAGAAAATTGGAGCTTCAGCTTCCAATGACTACTCAGGATTGATTTCCTTTAGGATTGACTGGTTTGATCTCCTTGCAGTCCAAGTGACTCTCAAGAGTCTTCTTCAACACCACAGTTCAAAAGTATCAATTCTTCCGTGCTCAGCCTTTATAGTCCATCTCTCATTCCGATACATGACTACTGGAAAAACCATAGCTTTGACACTATGGAGCTTTGTTGGTAAAGTAATGTCTCTGCTTTTTAATATACTGTTCTCGGTTTGTCAGAGCTTTTCTCCCAAGGAGCAAGCATCTTTTAATTTCATGTCTGCAGTCATCATCTGCAGTGATTTTGGAGCCCAAGAAAATAAAGTCTGACACTGTTTCCATTGTTTCCCCATCTATTTGCCATGAAGTGATGGGACCAGATGCCATGATCTTCGTTTCTTGAATGTTGAGTTTTAAGCCAACTTTTTCACTCTCCTGTTTCACATTTATCAAGAGGCTCTTTAGTTCCTCTTTGCTTTCTGTCAAAAGGGTGGTGTCATCTGCATATCTGAGGTTATTGGGTAGGGGAAATTTCTGGCCTTCCTTTGAAAATCCTGTTAGGGTTAATGTAGTTCCTTAGAAAAAGAGATGTTTATCCTGCAGGAAACAGTTGCCAAGGGCATTAAGGTTAGATTTGTTCTGACTAAGATAGTGGAAGGCAGCCCTGCCAGCCCACTGGCCATCATGATTTTCAAAGCTTAGAACTGTTATATATATTAATATGAATAAAAAAACAGGAAGGAAAAAGAGCTTTTGAGCTGTTATCTGTGATTTTCTTGCTGCTTCTGGGGCTAGAAATAGAAAATATTCCTTGTCGTTTTCTCTGGAGACAAGAGAGCCTCACACTGATGAGACCAATAGACAGATAAGAGAGATTTGTGGAATTTAGTAGGGTTGGGGAGCCTCAGGGAGCCTACTCTAAACTTCTAGATAAAGGGTTTAGAGTAAGAGTTTTGATCCGTGAATGGTAATCTCTAGTTATAGTGAGATAAGATACCACTTGTATAACATAGATCTCATTCAATCTAATAATTCATAAATAAGGAAAAATAATGGTACAGATTTAAAAGACATAAACACTAAAAATAAAATTAACTGACCATTTCCCCTGTACCAGCCACAGTGTTGATCTTCATAACAATCCTTAGAAGAAGATATAATTGTCCCCATTTTACAGATGAGGACACTAAGGGTCAGAGAGATAAAGAAACTTGTCCAAATCACCCTTTCAGCCAACCAGTAAATGATTCTATGAACCCTGGTCTTACTACTTGGATTTTTTTATGAAAAGAAACAATATGGATGGGTTGGATATTCAGGGCTCTGGAACTTCAGTCAGAAGGGCTTGGGAGAAAGCCTGACCCGGTGTAGATCTACGTTGGTCGTACAGTTTGATAACCTATGTTCTGAACCAAAGTTGGACTAGGTAAGAGATTGCTGTCTCACTTCTGGATGCCCACCAGGTAAAGAACAAACCCTAGAGCAGAGACTAGATGGTTCTTTGTTGTCTAGTTCTTGGTTATGGTTCTAACCCATCTTCCCCATCATGTTTACCCATCCTTAGTGAGGTGTGTAGCTTCTCAGGACTTTGTGCTAGGCTGACGCTGTTTCCCTTTGCTCAGTTCAGTTCAGTCGCTCAGTTGTGTCTAACTCTTTGTGACCCCATGGACTGTAGCACACCAGGCTTCCCTGTCCATCACCAGTTCCTGGAACTTGCTCAAACTCATGTCCATCGAGTCAATGATGCCATCCAATCATCTCATCCTCTGTCATATCCTTCTCCTGCCTTCAATATTTCCCAGCATCAGGGTCTTTTCAAAAGACTCAGTTCTTCGCATCAGGTGGCCAAAGTTCTGGAGTTTCAGTTTCAGCATCAGTCCTTCCAATGAATATTCAGGACTGATTTCCTTTAGGATTGACTGATTGGATCTCCTTGCAGTCCAAGGGATTCTCAAGTCTTCTCCAACTCCACAGTTCAAAACCATCAATTCTTTGGTGCTCAGCTTTCTTTATAGTCCAACTCTCACATCCATACATGACTACTGGAAAAACCATAGCTTGACTAGGTCCAAGCTATGATACCCTAAATACCCTGGATCTGCCTGATTGATACATTTCTACCTGTTTAAACACAGACAGCTTGGGCCATCTCTTCTGTGAGGATATTCTGTCCTTACCCCGTCACTTCCCATCTGCCAGACAGAATTAGTCCCTCCCTTGTCTGTGTCCTCAGAGCCTGGTTGCATGCTTCTGCCAGAGCCATTAGTCCTAGGGGATCTGTTATTACTAAATACTTCTGAACATACAGTGCTGTCTTGTGCCGGTGCCGCCTAGTTTAGGCTCTAACCAAATATTTCTGGACTTTAATCAAGAATGCAAAATCCAAAGGCAAAGAGCTTCTGTTATTCACATCTCCATCAGTATGGGTACTTTGCCAATTAGCATAGTTCATGTCAGAATATTTTTTTGTGTGTGTTGTGAAACTGGTGGCATTTGATTAACATGATGAAAGTTAGAAATGGTATCTCCTTGATAAATAAAAAGATATTCAAGATAAGCCCATAAATTCAAATAGTTTAGAAACCTTCCACTCTTGCCTGAGTAGGACAAACATTCAACTAAAATTACAATCTGCACCCTTAGAATGATCCTCAGGAAAGCCTTTCCTTTGTCTTGGGTCCTGTCATGAATTCTGGAGGATTCTGGTTGCCCCTTGCTGGCTATACTGGCGATAGATTTCTGCCTCTGAAATACTGGCAATTGTTTTGAGAGAATCTTGCATGCAAGGTTATAGAAACTTCTTATTAATAAGTGTCTGTAAGAGCAGCAGAATTTTGCTGGTGGCTTGCTTTGATCATAACCAGGTAACAAAGTTGTAGAGGAGAGTAGCTGGCACTCTTGGTTTAACAATTCCTGGGTGGCTTACATTTTAGTACCAGTAATCCTGCTCAGGTCAGTTTGCAAGATCTACTCACTAGAGTAAATTTCTCAAGGACAGAAACTCACCTAATTTACTTAAGTATCTGTGAAATGTTTGAAAGTGAAAGGCATCTGGGAGATGGAGTTTAGATGCCAAAATAAGAGCATTTCAGGAAAAAATTGGAGAAGGCAATGGCAACCCACTCCAGCACTCTTGCCTGGAAAATCCCATGGATGGAGGAGCCTGGTAGGCTGCAGTCCATGGGGTCTTTGGGAGTCGGACACGATTGAGCGACTTCACTTTCACTTTTCACTTTCATTCATTGGAGAAGGAAATGGCAACCCACTCCAGTGTTCTTGCCTGGAGAATCCCAGGGACGGGGGAGCCTGGTGGGCTGCTGTCTATGGGGTTGAACAGAGTCGGACATGACTGAAGCAACTTAGCAGCAGCAGGGAAAAATGGCAGAGCACAACTGAACTGAGAAAACCCAGGACCCGTGATTGCCATGCTTAAAGGGCAAGTCTCTCCCCAGGGCTTGGTTCTGAATTGCACACCCAGTGACTGAGGACCCAAGCAGCTTCCACAGGACACAACTTACAAACTGACTATTAAGATCCATAAAAATCATATTCCCTGAACCCCCAAAATGACTGGGAGATTCTTGAAGCTGGGCTTCTGGCTCAGAACCTCCTGGGGGTGCTTTTTGCAAATGCAAATTCCTCGTCACTTTCCAGGCCTCCTGAATAGTCACCTGTTCCTATGGGGCCCAAGTGTCTCAAGTTTTAGCAAAATTTCCAGAGGTTCTTATCTATTTAATATAATGAACTTAGCTGCTCATGAAAAATAAGCACTACTACATTGATGAGTCACATTGATTATAAAAACGCATTTTGCTTGGTTCAGAAACATTAAAATGTGGGTGAAATGTGATCTTGGAATAAAAGCAAAATAGTATCATGTCTTCCTAGATAATACATTTGTATTTTAACCAGGCCCTTGCCAACTTAACGAAGAGGAGGCTTCTTTTTCTGTCCTCGAGCAGGCCAGCAGGAGATATCTGAGGGGTGAGGAGTCTCTCCAGGGTCCCTCACATCACATTGAGCTAGTTGTATCTTTGAATTGCAGTTGTCCCTTTACCCTGCTCTCCATGTCCTTAGACAAGAAGGAGTTCTCTTCATTTTGAGATTTAATATTGAGGCATAGAATGTGAGTAAACAACCAAAGCCCCCTTCTAAGGAAGTCAGTGGTCAGGCAAAACACACAAGCAGTGTTCTGATCCTTGATGAAACCACAAGGCCTTTCCTTCCCGTAGGCTGTCATACAGAGCCTTTCAACAGATGAATTCCCGACCTAAAGATTCCCTTTCCTTTCCTTTAAAATTCATAAAGGCGTGACAGACAGAACAGAACAGAGCATGGAGTGCAGATGAATCTATCCACCAGTCATTCTGACATGTCCTGTTTAGTTCCTCAGGGGAATCACAGGGGAAAATATCACAAGGGAAAATACAGTATTCTTTAGAAAATATTTCTTTAAAAAGGACGGGAGGCCATGCGTAAAATAGATAGCCAACGGGAGTTTGCTCTATGGTTCAGGGAACTCAAACAGGGGCTCTGTATCAACCTAGAGGGGTGGGATGGGGAGGGAGATGGGAGGGAGGTTCAAAAGGGAGGGGATATATGTATACCTATGGCTGATTCATGTTGAGGCGTGCCAGAAGACAACAAAATTCTATAAAGCAATTATTCTTTAATTAAAAAAAAAAAAAAAAGGACAGGAGGAATGGTGTACTTCCCCTTCACAAGCAAAACTTTTCGAAATTTCCAGTGTTTTAACTCTTCCAGTCAGTCAGTTGCATATGCAGAGGATGTCCTATGTGGGAAAGACCAACACAGACTGTGGGGAGGGTGGGATGGGGCGGGGGCGCTAAAGAAATGTATAGATAATATTGCCTCAGGCTTAAGAAACAGAAGTTCTAGCTTAGGAGACACAAACATCCCACAAGCAAGATGATTATATCTCTGAGTGAAATTCTGGAAAGCATTTGTTCCTATCTCTGTGTGTTAATTTTGGAGAAGGCAATGGCACCCCACTCCAGTACTCTTGCCTGGGAAATCCCATGGACGGAAGAGCCTGGTAGGCTGCCGTCCATGCGGTCGCTAAAAGTCAGACACAACTGAACGACTTCACTTTCACTTTACACTTTCATGCATTGGAGAAGGCAATGGCAACCCACTCCGGTGTTCTCGCCTGGAAGATCCCAGGGACGGGGGAGTCTGGTGGGCTGCCATCTATAGGGTCACACAGAGTTGGACACGACTGAAGCGACTGAGCAGCAGCAGCAGCAGCTGTGTATTAATCTGCTAAATAACTGTGCCACACAGTTGGGTAGGAAATGGCAACCCACTGGAGTAATCGTGCCTGGAAAATCCCATGGACAGTGTGCCTAGTGTGGTACAGTCCGTGGGGGTCACAAAGAGTGGGACATGACTGAGCGACTGAGCATGCGCAGCTGGGTAAAGTCAGCCATGGAGAAAATGCTTGAGATGAGGTCTATACCAGGCAGAGAGAAGGATCATGGTGGGAACACATTCCAGGTGGAGCATTACAGGTTCAGGTGCAGGTCTGAACTGAACTGAACTGACAAGGTGGGAGGAGTGAGCAGGTCAAAGGGCAGCAGGCAGCGGTGGCATGGATTATGCTCTGGGGGATCACCTTGACCTGGTGCCTTCCCATCCTTTGCCACTCACCAGCTGGGTCACATTGAAGGCATGACCTTCCTGAGCTTGTCTCCTTGGTTCTAAAAATGGGATGACTCATAGGGTCAGTTGCCTTGAGAAGGAAAATAACATGCTATGCCCAGTAGCTAACAGACATTAAATAAACAGGCAATTAGCCTTTGAAGTAGAAAATGATTAAATGTGGAACTGGTGAAATGAGAGAAGGAGCTGAGGTCACTGGCAAAAGGAAAGGGAACCTCATGAACCCCAAATGTTTAAACATTGTAGTGTTTTCCCAGGGGATTAAATCCATACCACTGTAGCCTTTTTTTACTTTTCAGATATTAAACTCTGAAAAAACAAACAAAAGTATGGCACATTGCTGACCGTGGCACAGGTGGAAATACAGAGCAGTCAAAATTATGGACAAAGACAGGTTTCAATTAATAAGCTGACTTCTGTTCTGTGGCTGCAGATTCTAAGATTTAATTAGGAAGCAAAATGAAGAAGATCCCCCAAAGCAATAGAAATGCCTACATTATTATTTAAGTGAGTGATTTCTAAGGACAAATGGCACATTTAAAAAACTCTATCATCTGACATGGGCTTTTCATGTTAGGGTCCAGTGTACTATGGACACTATCTATGACTCTTTTTCCAGGTGGAGGAGAAAAGAAGGGTTAGTCTTTCAGTTTTTCCACCTCTGTTTTATAGAGAGCTCTATCAGTCTGAGAAGCAGATGTCACACCCAAATTAGGATGACTTGTAAAGGGCTTATTTGCAGAGATGAGTGCAGTTGTGCAGTAGTTTGAGCATTCTTTGGCATTGCCTTTCTTTGGGATTGGAATGAAAACTGACCTTTTCCAGTCCTGTGGCCACTGCTGAGTTTTCCAAATTTGCTGGCATATTGAGTGCAGCACTTTCACAGCATCATCTTTCAGGATTTGAAATAGCTCTACTGGAATTCCATCACCTCCACTAGCTTTGTTTGTAGTGATGCTTTCTAAGGCCCACTTGACTTCACATTCCAGGATGTCTGGCTCTAGGTGAGTGATCACACCATCATGATTATCTGGGTCATGAAGATTTTTTTTGTACAGTTTTTCTGTGTATTCCTGCCACCTCTTCTTAATATCTTCTGCTTCTGTTAGGTCCATACCATTTCTGTCCTTTATCAAGCCCATCTTTGCATGCAATGTTCCTTTGGTATCTCTAATTTTCTTGAAGAGATCTCTAGTCTTTCCCATTCTGTTGTTTTCCTCTATTTCTTTGCATTGATGCCTGAGGAAGGCTTTCTTATCTCTTCTTGCTATACTTTGGAACTCTGCATTCAGATGCTTATATCTTTCCTTTTCTCCTTTTCACAGCTATTTGTAAGGCCTCTTCAGACAGCCATTTTGCTTTCTTTCATTTCTTTTCCATGGGGATAGTCTTGATCCCTGTCTCCTGTACAATGTCACGAATCTCCGTCCATAGTTCATCATCTCAGATATGCAGATGATACCACCCTTATGGCAGAAAGTGAAGAGGAACTAAAAAGCCTCTTGATGAAAGTAAAAGTGGAGAGCGAAAAAGTTGGCTTAAAGCTCAACATTCAGAAAACGAAGATCATGGCATCTGGTCCCATCACTTCATGGGAAATAGATGGGGAAACAGTGGAAGCAGTATCAGACTTTAGTTTTGGGGGCTCCAAAATCACTGCAGATGGTAATTGCAGCCATGAAATTAAAAGACGCTAACTCCTTGGAAGAAAAGTTATGACCAACCTAGATAGCATATTCAAAAGCAGAGACATTACTTTGTCAACAAAAGTCTGTCTAGTCAAGGCTATGGTTTTTCCAGTGGTCACGTATGGATGTGAGAGTTGGATTGTGAAGAAGGCTGAGCGCCGAAGAATTGATGCTTTTGAACTGTGGTGTTGGAGAAGACTCTTGAGAGTCCCTTGGACTGCAAGGAGATCCAACCAGTCCGTTCTAAAGGAGATCATGCCTGGGTGTTCTTTGGAAGGAATGATGCTAAAGCTGAAACTCCAGTACTTTGACCCCCTCATGTGAAGAGTTGACTCATTGGAAAAGACTCTGATGCTGGGAGGGATTGGGGGTGGGAGGAGAAGGGAACAACAGAGGATGAGGTGGCTGGATGGCATCACTGACTCGATGGACGTGAGTCTGAGTGAACTCTGGGAGTTGGTGATGGACAGGGAGGCCTGGCATGCTGCGATTCATGGGGTCGCAAAGAGTCAGACACGACTGAGCGACTGAACTGAACTGAAGTATTTGCAGAAGTGTGGTCACAAAGGAGAAGAGATAGTACAGTGGCCCAGGGTGGCTACCAGCAGCTCTGTTCCCATCTCTAGCCCTGTGACTCCGGGGGAGGAAAAGAATCATGGAGTAGTGAACTGCCTTGAGGGAAGGTGTAATCTTCAGTTGAGGGACAGTCTGCCAGAGGTGACCTTGCAGGAGAAGAGGCAGGGGAATAAATACTGAAGGGGAATAGAATATGGCTTTTTGGCATAAGGCGTATTTTGAGCTGATTGTCTTGAGAAACAGCAGACAGACGTAGGAGTTATCCTTTTGTAAGGAATATTTGCATTTATGAAGGAACTCTCCATTGTAAGGGTGTCTCCCTGTCTCTCTGTAATAGGAAGAGATGGATGATTCTGAATCATAATGGAGAAAGTACCTGCTTAAATCTGTATAACAAACTATACTCTGCTGACCTTATTTTTCCAGGTAACCCCCCAGGACTGGCCTTCTCCCACATCTTTCTTTCTTTTGTCTTTAACTGAAGATGCAATTTAATCTGGAGTTGTAAGCCACCTTGGAGAGTTATTCCTCTTTCACTGGGTATTCCTATATGTATACAAGTTATTAAACTTCTGTTTGTTTCTTCTCTTATTTGTTAATCTTTTATTACAAGGCAGGCAGAGAAGGGGATGACAGAGGATGAGATGGCTGGATGGCATCACCAACTCAAGGGGCATGAGTCTGAGTGAACTCCAGGAGATGGTAATGGACAGGGCGGCCTGGCGTGCTGCATGCAGTCCATGGGGTCGCAAAGAGTCGGACACAACTGAGTGACTGAACTGAACTGAACAAGGGTCTCAGCCAAGAACTTGGAAGGATAGAAGAAGGTAAAACTTTGATACATGAACTTTGTGGTGGGTTGGAGGGCATAATTCAATCCATAACAGTTGGCTGTAGGATTTATAGCAACTTTAAATGACTTCCATGAACATATAGGTAATTGGAACAGCTCACTGAACATCCAGAACCTCTCATTTTGATTTTATTACACATCACTTTATTCTTCCAGACATCTTTTTCTGGTATTGGATGTCCATCTCTACCCCTCTGACAACAGGGCCCTTGAGTCATGGAGATTCTGACCTGAGCTGTTGACTTCCAGATATCTTATCCAGTGAACTTCAATCTAATCTGCAGCCTCATTCAGCCCTATAATTTTTGATTCTTAAACAGCAACATGCATAAACAAGTTCTCTTTTTACTGGATTTAATTTGAGTTGAGTTTCTGTCATTTGTGTCCCCACCTTCTGACTAGTCCTGACTAGGGATAGAGGGCATTTATTTGTGAGAATTTTGTTCTAGTTACCTAGGAGCAGGAAAAAAAAAAAACTAGAAATGTCACTCAATTGAGATTTGAGGTGAGTTTAATAAAACAGCAACCAGCCTGTCTCTATCACTAGCAGATGGGTCTACCCCTTGAAGAGACTGATAGAGCCAGGGATGAACACAAGGGCCCCTGTTTAGTGACCACTGCAGTCAGTCATGATGTGTCTCAACACGGACCTTTACAAAAATATCAAGTACAGCATCACTGTTCACATTTGGCATTCACAGGATCACTTAGGTATCAGGCAAGGATTAATCCTTGATCCCCCAGGCTGGCTGGCTTCCCCACTCTCCTTGTTCTTGATGAGATGGGTGGGTTGCAGCCAGAGGCTCTGGAGAAAACTGTGTCTTTGTCAACCCTCTAATAAAATGCCTTGAATTTGTTGCCTCGGAAGCTGCAGACAGCTACTCTGCTAAATTATTCACACTGACTTTTACTGGATACCTTCCTCCCATTTCAATTACTTGGGATTTTTAATAGAAAATTGGCTGTGGGAATTTGACCACTCCAACTGCCTGGTAATAATCTGATCTGAATAGTAAACTCAGCATGGATTGATTTGGGGACAAGCCAGAGCATTCTCAAAAGAATTTATGAAGATCTGCCCTCTACTACAGAGAAAGCTAGGAATCTGTTTATACAAAATGAGGATATTTATTGGTGAGAATCTTGTGCTATTTACATAGTAACAGGAAAAATGAGAAGTGTCACCCTTCATCAAGATTGGAGGTCAGTTTTCTAAGCTAGCAGTAAGCCTTTTCATAAATGCTCTATCATCGTCTAGCGGGACTATGAAACTGCTCTTGAACATCTGTATTATAATATAAAGAAAGTTTGATGTCCACACACAAGCCATATACATAATGGTTGAAAGCTTGGCTGGGTGCTTATTCTGTGCCAGTTACTGTGCTCTGTTTAAGTTCAGCAGCTCTTTTAATCCTGACAATAATACCATGAGATAATGGCTGTTATCCCCATTTTGCAATTTAGAAAACTGAGCCTCTAGGAGATTATGTGATGAGGTGAATTTACATATTAATAGCTTCTAAGTGGTGGTTTGATTTCAGAGCCTGGTTCTTCATAATAAACTGAAATACTTTACAGTTAGGCCATGTTTGTAGCAGACAAAAATAAGTATTAAATTCTATAATTAATTTGCTTTTTTACTTTGTGTGTGTGTGTGTGTGTGTGTGTGTGTGTGTGTGTGTGTAAGTCCCTTTAGTCATGTCTGACTCTTTGCGACCCCATGGACTGTAGACTGCCAGGCTTCTCTGTTCATGGGAATTTCCAAGCAAGGATACTGGAGTGTGTTGCCATGCTCTCCTCCAGAGGATCTTCCCAACCTGGGGATCGAAGCTGTGTCTCTTACATCTCCTGCACTGTCATAGTCAATAGTAATTCACCATAGTCAATAGTAGTTTTTCCTTGACTTTTCTTTCATTGAGATCAATACAAGAGATACAGGAAAAAAAAAATTTTGGATCATCCCAAACACATTGTGTTATATTTCACACTTGGACTCAGTATTACTTAATTCATATCTGCAGTGCTCACCTCCTGTTGTGAGAACTTAAGATGTCTAAACTTGAGGGCCTCAACTGTATATCATAGGTTTGCAGATAAGTCTAGATGGTCAGTGGGGTGGCAAGACTCATCCTTTAGGGCAGAGAGAGTTCTCTACACAAACTCGGCTCAAGGATGAGAAACCAACATCAGGAGAAAGCTCAGTTACAAGTTTTGAGATCTGCTCATTTTCCAGATCCCCCAGAATATGTGCCAGAGTCTTTGGGAGATGCAATAAGAAAGCGTAAAGAACCAGGGGCCTTTTTACTCATCTCTGTAGGAGCTTGAAAGCAAAAGGCACTGCTGTACTTCAGTGATGGGACTCTTGGGGCCTATGACACGGAGGCTGGCATGTCTCTGGAATGGGGCAGGTGGGATCTGTTCTAGGTCTGACACTGAGGGGGCAGTCTCCCTAGCAGAAGAGAAGAAACCAGCAGGTTACACACTGCAGCTACAAAAACTTGCAGGATTAACCAACAAGGACCCTACTGTAGAACACAGGGAACTATGCTCAACATTTCGTAGTAACTTATAAGGGAAAAGAATCTGAAAAGGAATCTCTCTTTCTCTATCTACCTATCTATCTGAATCACTGTGCTGTCCACCTGAAACTAACTTATTTTAAATCAACTATACTTCAATAAGGCCTTCTCTGATGGTGCAGTGGTAAAAAATCCGCCTGCCAATGCAAGAGACTCGGATTCAATCCCTGAGTCGGGAAGATACCCTGGAGGAGGAAATGGCAACCCATTCCAGCATCCTTGCCCGGAGATTCCCATAGGACAGAGGAGGCTGGTGGGCTACAGTTCATGGGGTCGAAAAAGAGTTGTACACAATTGATCTCCCACCTACCCACCCACCCCAACCCTCCCCCAACCCCCACACACTTCAATAAAATTAATGAATTTTTTAAAAAGAACTTGCAAGAAGGATGGTGCCTTCTATTCCTAATCCAATCGTCTCCATACCTACACTCACTTCATGTACCTAGGAATTTCCTCGGCTACTTGGGAGAACTGAGGCAACTAGACTCCCCAAACGTGTGAATGGTTTAGAGCTAGAGAAATACTGTCCTGTTGACATTAATGAGATTCTGTTGGTCTTGGGAAATGTAGATCAGTGCAAATTAAGAAAATAAACTTAAAATGTTTTTGAGCTTTTTTTTATTGTTTTTGCAAAATATGCCAAGAAAGACAAATAACACTCTTACCTGGGCCTCAGAGGAAAACGGCTCTTCAAAGATCTCTTCTTTCTGATACACTATTCTCCTCCACGATTTTAGCATCTGGAATTTTGACTAAAATTAGGTCATACAGACATTTTTTTAAACCTCAGCCATGAATAAGCATATCTTTAAAAGTTCATTATAAAGAAAAAAAATGGTTAGTAAAGATCTCAGTGGAAGAATTACAACCATCTGGTAGACCACTGAGCAGTTTTTAATCTGAAAACACACATTGACTAAATCCATCAATGTCATGCTCATCTTTTCACTAGATCAAACTATCTACAAATAATCATGCTACATAGCATCAATTAAATACCACACTTTGCAGAAGCTACATAAAATAATATACTTTGAATGGTCCTAACAGTACTCGATGTTGAGTTCTCCCAGTATTCAAGTGATCTCCTAAATTCTCTCCACTGTGTGACTTTTCATCATGGGCGATTTAGAGAGACTTGGGCTCCAGTGGATTATCATTAGCAAGGCATTGTCTCCTGAGTACTTAAGTTTCACTCTTACTGTGATCAAATGCCAGACAGGGGGTTTATTTTCTGCTAGGATACAGAAGTGAGAAGACAAGAATTCCACCCTGCATATCACGTGTTCTGGAGCTCCTGAAGCAATCCAGAGGCTTACAAGTACCTTATTTTAGTGCTTCCAGGACATTTTGGGGGCTTCTCAGTGATAAAAGAATCTACCTACCAATGCAGGAGGCGAAGATGCTGATTGGATCCCTGGGTCAGGAAGATCTCCTGGAGAAGAAAATGGCAACCCACTCCAGTATTTTTGCCTGGAAAATCCCATGGATAGAGGAGTCTGGTGGGCTATTGTCCATGGGGTCACAAAGAGTCAGACACAACTGAGTGACTGAGCATGAGCATTCAGGGTATTTTGGAAGAAAATTTCCAATCAAGACCTCAGTGCCACTATTTCAAAATTGAACTACAAATTTATGATAGTGTGGCAAAAGATTCATCAAAATGTCAGCTTCTTAGGCTGTTCAATTTCCTGTTTAATGGAAACAAAAACTGTCTTTGTCAACAAGGAGACTTTAAGGCTTATATAATAATGGAACTAAAAATCCAGAGCAGACAGGTCTAAAGCAACAGAAAAATTCCACTTAAAGTTGATCTCCAGCAGTTTCCATCTCCAGGGTGAATGGAGGAAAAAATAGCTGTCAACATTGAGCTCCCTCACCACCCCCAGGACATGTGGCTTTGCAAAGTCTCCTGTGAGCCAAGTCAGTACAGATTGATTCCTGATAGTCACGTGAAAGCCTATCAGTTTTCCCTCTGAGGCTAGGGTGCCAGAAGCTTATATGTTCAATCAAAACAGCCCAAACTGGATGTTATAATGAATATGTATTTTTGAGCACCTGACTTCCTTTGGAGCTATATCTCATTCAGTCTGAGGCCATGATATTTGTTGAAAAGTTCCCCATCCTGTACTCCTAGGGGTGTGTATGTGTGTATTAGTTATCTATCTCTGTATAACAAATAACTAAACTTAATAGATTAAAACAATAAACAGTATCTCATAGCTTCTAAGCATCAGGAATTTGAGCATAGCCTATTTTGCCTCAAGATCTCTCACAAGACCAGGATAATTTGTTAGTCATTGTTAAAATCATCCTAAGTAAGGCTCAATTAAGGGGAGATCTGCTTCTAAACTCACCCACAAGGTGGTTGGCAGGGGTTGAGTCCTTGCTGCTCTTGACAGAGCCATCAATTTCTTGCCAAGTAGTCCTCTTCATAGGGCAGTTCACAATATGGCAGGGTGGGTGAGATGGAAGTAACACAATCTCGTAAGTGACATCCTATTACTTTTACTTAATTCTACCCATTAGAAGTGAGTCCAAGGACTTCCCCTGTGGTCCAGAGGGTAAGAATCCACCTTGCAATGTAGGGACGCAGGTTCAGTCCCTGATTGGGGAACTAAGGTCCCACAAGTGGAGGGGCAGCTAAGCAAGGGGGCCACAACTGCTGAGCCTGATTGCCGCACTGAGAGGTCCCGCATGCCCCAAGACGTTATGCAGTCAAATAAATAAATAAATGCATTAAAAAAAAAAAGTGAGTCCAGCATACGCTTAAGAAGGAGAGAATACATGAAGTCAGGAAAACTAGGAGATAGGAACCAGGGGAGGCCACCCTAGCGGCTGTGCACCACAGGGCTTTGCTGACAGTTCAGGGAGATCATGTGACATGTTCTGTTTCTCTGGCCGCAAAGATTGGTTCATCAATGGATACCTGATCCAAGTCAGGCCAATGAGACTAACCCTGGAATTCTGGCCAGAACTTTTGGGAAAGAGACCTTCTTTCTCCACTGGTGTTGTTTCTAAGAAATCAGCCTGGACCTAAATGGCTATCTCTGTCACCATCTTGGGAAAATATCTTGAAAATGAAGCCAAAACAGAGGGGGGGAAAAAAAACAAAAACAACCCAGAAGACAAAAGTGAGATATTCTTGGTGTCATTGTTTGAATACCTTGATCTAGATGCATTTAAAGACAATTTTATCCCAAGATTTTCCATTATATGACCCAATAAAAGCCTTCTTTTATTTATTTGTTTGACTGGGCGGGATCTTAGTTGCGGCATGCAGGATTATTAATTGAGGCACGGGGGTGGGGTAGTAGGGGGAATCTTTTAGGTGCAGCATGGCATGTGGGACAAAGTTCCCTGACCAGGGATGGAAACTGGACCCCCTGCATTGGGAGTGCAGAATCTTAGCTGCTGGACCACTAGGGAAGTCCCAAAAATCTTCTCTTTTTGCTTAAGCCGCTTTGAATTGAGTTTCTGTCACTTGCTCCATACAGTACGAAAAGCTACTCTATTTGTTTTTAAAATTTTCTGTCTGGTAAAAAAGAATCAGCAAGATCTTATAGCTGGGCAGGGATGACAGACCAAGTCACTTTTTATATTTGTAGTAAACTATTTGCTCAGTACCTTAAATTTATTGGGCCTCGACCAATGAGAGAATTTTAACTAATTTGTCCTAAGTCCTTGTCAGCACAACAGCAGATTGAGTAGTTCCCTGTTGCCCTTCAGATGCTCAGCTGGCCCTTGCGTCTGATTGAACTTGGGTTTGAGAGATAGCTCTACTCCAAGTCAGTTTTTCTCAACCAGGGTGATTTAACAAGGCTGGAGACATTTTTGGTTGTCACAACTGAAGCAGCAGATTGCTACTGTCATCTAATGGGTAGGGGTCAGGAATGCTGCTAAGCTTTTTACAACGTGCAGGACTGCTACCTCCCAACAACCCCAACAAAGAATTATCTTACCTAAAATCTCTGTGGTGCTGAGCTTGAGAAATCCTTCTCTAAACCATCTATGGGTGACTTAGCAAATTACACTGAAAGACTACGTTAGCTTGTTCCTGGTTAAATAATACTACAAGCAGGTTCAAGCTTGAAGATGTCAAAATGTGCTCACTTGGAAGAGAGTCTGTCTTTGTCCTGCCTCCCATGGTGGACCCTAAAGCTTGAAAAGTAATACAGCAGAGAGTGGATTCTTACTGTTTCTTTTAAAACTGTTTAAAATGATTCCTTAGGCATGTATTTACATCCTCTGTTCTTTCCTAATAGAAAGATTTCCATTCCAGGGTGATCTGAAATGCTGAGTGAGGAAAGAAAATTATTTCTGATAGCCGACGGGATCTGGTGCCACATCCTGCTTACAGATTCAAATCAATACCAGGATCCTGATTTTAAAGACTAAGGGCCTTTTTCCCTAGCTGGAATATGGGGCAATTAGTATTTTAATCTATGACACTAGGATTTGAATGGAAAAACCAGGGCTAAAAACATAATCCCATTCTTTGTACTAGTAAAAAATTTAGTTTTTGTGTGATCAGATGATATTTAGCTTCTCTGCTTCCTTCCCTTCTCAGGGATGTGTTTTAAGCCCCATATAGGATGGCCATGAATAGAGACGTGCTCTTTCATTTGCTTATGCACTGACTGAATAAATGCCTATTTCCCACAGTGCCTAGCACGCAGTGAGTATTCAATACCCTTTACATCGTGCTTTGTTATAAGGGATTCTTCAATTGCTAATAACATGTTCTCCCACTCCCTCTTGCAGGCTGGAGGGTTAACAGCTATTTTCCAAGGTTCCAGGGCTTCCTTGCGCAGTGGTGGCCAGTTGTATCAAGCATCAGAGTGTACATGAGTGAACCAACGGGTCTAGAATCCAGCTAAAGGCCTCCTCCTCAAACTGTGTGCTTGACCCAGAGCTGTGTTTACCAAAGACACTGCCCATTAGCCAAGCCATGCTCCCCATGGAGCCACATTCCTTCAAGAGGAATGCCCTTGACTTCAACAGAATTGAGTAGCCATCATGAGGACTCCTACCTAAGTTGCCCTCAGGATGTCTGACAGAGACTTTTCCACCTGCATGCAGACGTCCATGAGCCCCTCGAGCTCGAGCCTTATTGCAGGTTTCCATTATCTACACCTACAGCCTGGATTCACAGGCACTGTAATTTTCAGCTCAGCAGGGTCTTATTAAATCCCACTACCTGACCATAAAAATATAGCAGGTGCTTATTAGGCCCTGACGTATACTGAAATACAAATTACATGGACACTTTGCTAACAGCATGCACCTGTGTTTTTGACTTGAAGTCCATGTTGCCTTTGATTTTACTGCGCGTTAATCATTTGGAAAATAGAGTTGACACGTTGTGATTCCCCTCCTGCAGTTAATTGCTACCTAAGATCCCAAGAAGGTGAGTGAGAAGAAACTACCCTGAATCAAAAGGTGAGGCCTTGGAATTCCCTGGTGGTTCAGTGGTTAAGACTCTGTGCTTCCATCACAAGGGGGTACAGGTTCGATCCCTGGTTAGGGGAACTAAGATCCCACATGCCAGGCTGAGCAGCTTAAAAAAAAAAAGTGATGTCATTCGTATTAACTCATATCTAAGAAAGGCACTTGAGGACATTATTGAGCCAACTATTTATAATATTTGACTCCTTAGGAAAACTAAGAAGGGTTTTCCTTCTTAGTGAATGATACCACCAACCACCCCAGTCCTCAAGTTGGAAACCTGGATGTCATCCTTGCCCCTCATTTCTCTCTCCCTTGCAGACTGTCAATCCCCCCTCTTTAACAACTCTTTTACCAACTTTGCCTCTTCACCTCAAGACCTCACTGCCTTAGTCTAGTGGTCACCATCTGTTGGCTGGTCTTTTACAGCGAAGTGTAGCCCTGCTTCCAATCCCTTCTCCGGGCAGCTGCCCCAAAGACTGTGAAACTATGAATCTGATCATGCTGTTCCCCAGCCCATGCTGTTCCTTTCCTCTGATGTTCTTTTCTTCACACTTGTGCTTCTGATGAACATCTAGCTCTTCAGCTTTATGAATCATCGCATGTGAGGGTTTTTTCTTGCCAACATCTTCTGCCAACACTTTTCTAGGAGTGGCCACCCTAACCTTTGCCCCATGCTGTATCCTGAATACGCTTCTTCAGCCCACCTGTGTCCTTCACACTGGAAACTTTTTCAAGGCCAGGATGCCTTCAGCCTATAGTGTCCTAATGGCTACTGGGCAGAGCAGTCGCTTATTAAATGCCTGTGGTTTACAAGAATGCTGTTTTGTACTTTGCTGTTCCCAAAGCACTTTGAAAACATTGCCTCACCTAAAACACTTTTTTTTTTCCTGAGACTTTCATCCTGGCTTTTGAGAAAGTCCCTCAATATCTTTGAACCTAATGCCCTTATGTATCAGAATATAGTCATATTTATTTGTGAATTAAAGTCCGTGTTCTACTTCCTGTCTTGAAGCTATCTCTAAAAAAGTGAGAGAAAAATAACTCTTTCCATTGTGTTGTGGGTAACTGCACAATTACAAGTGCAGGTGCTTGTGACAAAACTGAAAACTTTATATCTCCATTCAGTTCAGTTCAGTTCAGTTCAGTTCAGTTCAGTTCAGTCTCTCAGTCGTGTCTGACTCTTTGCGACCCCATGAATCACAGCACGCCAGGCCTCCCTGTCCATCACCAACTCCCAGAGTTCACTCAGACTCACGTCCATCCAGTCAGTGATGCCATCCAGCCATCTCATCCTCGGTCGTCCCCTTCTCCTCCTGCCCCCAATCCCTCCCAGAATAAGGGTCTTTTCCAATGAGTCAACTCTTCGCATGAGGTGGCCAAAGTACTGGAGTTTCAGCTTTAGCATCATTCCTTCCAAAGAAATCCCAGGGCTGATCTCCTTCAGAATGGACTGGTTGGATCTCTTTGCATTAACCAAATTCAAATTTCAGTTTCCACTTTTCCAATCACTCAGATCCAGGTGTTGTCTGTGTGGAATACATATCATTGTACTTTTTGGAATGAATTTGTGTACTAAATTATACAGTTTAATAAAGCCAAAGGACCAATGAATTTTTTGTCACTGTATTAGTCTTTCACACAGATAAAGCCATCTATAATGTGATTATTATAACCACTGTCCCCACGGTGCTGCATTTATCTTTAGTGAGTCTCCTTCTTGCTGAAGCCAGGAGATAATTTGATTAGAACATCGATAAAATGCTTATTGTGTGTTTTCCAGAGCAACTATAGTAATTTGTGTTATCCAAGTTATATAAGGTTTGATTCTCTCTGAAAGAGTTTGTGAATATCTAACCCCTGTATTATATTGGGACTAAAATACTAGTCCAAATTACTGAAAGAGAAGACTAGAAACTAGGGGGGATAGAAAGGCAAGATCACTTTCAGTTGAGAGATCAATCCATCCTTGTATTAGGATGGAAAAGTAGACTTTCCTTTAAGGCCAAGTAATAAATAACACCAGTCAACTTTCCGTGTTAAACACCTTAAAAGACTTCATTTGATCCTTTAGAGAGCCCCATGAGGTTAGCATTTATGATCATATTTTATAAAGGAAGAAACTTAAGCACACACACACGCAAAGCAGAGTCAAAGGAGTGGCAGCAAAAAAATTTAATTCAGAGAACTGGTTTCTGCTTCCACTCAGTCAACCCACCCTGTAAATTAGGCAGTGTCTGATGATAGCATTATCAGGTCTTACCTGGACAGATGAATGATTTGCCAAACCTGCTCCAGCTCTGCTGTGGTTTAAGCCCCCTAATCCCTGTTCTGTGAGCACGGCTGGGAGAATTGATGTCTGGATTAGCTCTCCCTCTGAAGTGAGACATTCCCAGACTGCTTACACAAGATGGATTTGAGTTTTGGAGAAAGGTGTAGTATGTGTTTGGCTTGGGGAGGAGGCGGGTAGCGGGTGGGAAGGGAGACAGTTTGGGAAACCCTGCATCCTCACTATTCTTCTTAGAGGTTCTTCTCATTTTGAAAGCTGACTTACCATTTCTTTGTGTCCTTAGTCGCTCAGTCTTGTCCGACTCTTTATGACCTCATGGACTGTAGACCGACAGGCTCCTTTGTGCATGGGGTTCTCCAGGCAAGAATGCTGGAGTGGGTTACCATTCCCTTCTCCAGGGGATCTTCCCAACCTAGGGATCGAACATAAGTCTCCCATGTCTTCTGCATTGCAGGCAGATTCTTTACTGTCTGAGCCACCAAGGAAGCCTACCATTTCTTTAGTCAGTAAAAAATAGTTCTCTGAGGATCCATGGACTCTGCTGGAAGCAAAGTGCCACCTCTGACTGACCATCCTTGAATGCAGAACATTATGGCCTTATGAAAGACATAGCAATCAAGATCTGGTGAAGGAAGCAGGGCTCAGACTGCAAATCTATTGATTCATAGTCACTGGTGAGCACTTTTTCCAGGCACCCAGAAGAGTATAGGTTCCCAAGCCTCTCTTCATGGGACTTGGAATCCACTGGAAAATTCCACCACCTACAGAGGCAAAAACGAATTTTAGAAAACTAGTAATTCAAAGCAAAACAAAACAACCCATCTCCCTGAGGGTATTTGAATTTAGCTTCTGATGAAAATAAGGCCATTTCAGTGACATCATACAGCCATGTTTATCTTTTCCTACCATCTCTGATTGGAGCCAGCTCAGTGCTTGTCCCTGGCCAAAACTAACAGCTGGGCGTCTTTTGCAGCATTGAGAAGCCACGCTTTTATTTAGTGCTGAGAATTCTCTCTAAGGAATGTTTCACAGAACTGTGCTCAGTGTCCACCTCTTCTCTAGGAAAACAAGTCCAGGATGATGTTAAGGGTAATCAGTTATCACAGAGTCAAAGTTCGTATCATTAAATCAGGGTATTGTTTCTGTGGATATTTCACTTAGTATGTGCTTAAAAGGACTCCAGATAAAGCATTGTGACCAATTCCTCTTTCACTTCTCTCTCTGAAAAAAAAATAAAAGCTAAATATTATAATCCACATGCTTGAATCTCTTCTCTTCTATACAAGGCTATTATTAATGTAAATTTTATTGAGTCCCTACTGTATTTAAGGCTCAATTTTGGATGTCATGCTAAATGGAAAGGTGAGAAAGACAATCTTTCTCCTCTCTAGAAGATATTGAGAAGATATCACCACATATAAAATATCTGAACAAACCTTGTGATAATCATCACTAGTTGAAGAAACCTCTAGGAGTCAGAGGAACAATCTGAGAGGAGAGATTTGAACTGGATTTAAAAATGTGTAGGACTTAAGAGGGACAGGATATATGTATACTTACTGCTGACCCAGGTTTCCTGGCAGCTCAGTGGTAAAAGAATCTGCCTGCCATGCAGGAGATGTGGGTTCCATCATCCGTGGGAAGACGCCCTGGAGAAGGACATGGGAACCCACTCCAGTATTCTTGCCTGGGAAATCCCATGGACAGAAGAGATTGGTGGGCTACAGTCCATGGGGCTGCAAAAGAATTGGACCTGATTTAGCAATTAAGCAACAACAATAGCTGATTCACGTTGTCCCATAGCAGAAACTAACACAACATTGTAAAGCAATTATACTCCAATTAAAAAAAATATTTTTTAATGTGCAGGACCTTCCTGAGTAGCTTCAGCAGAGTTGTACATGATTGATTACACTGTACAACACTTGGGGAAACAGCCACATGAACCGTAGCTATTCATTGTCAATGAATGTTGTGGCCTGTAAGTTTTAGCTGCCACTGAACAGGGCCAGTGCAGATACACTGAACGTATTAACAGAGACCAGAAAACTTCTCACCTCTACCAGCTCTCCTATTGCACAGAGTGGAGTTCACCAGAGATCCCAAGAAGGCTCGCATGTTCTTGCTCTAGTCTCTACAAAGGTTGAGTGCAGCTCAGAGTGAAGGAATGGCAACCCACTCCAGTATTCTAGCCTGGAGAATCCCGTGGACAGAGGGGCCTGGTGGGCTGCTGTCCATGGGGTCGTACAGAGTCAGACACGACTGAAGCGACTTAGTGTGCATTAATGCACTGGAGAAGGAATGGCAACCCACTCCAGTATTCTTGCCTGGAGAATCCCAGGGACAGAGGAGCCTAGTGGGGTGCCATCTATGGGATCGCACAGGGTTGGACACAACAGAAGTGACTTAGCAGCAGCAGCAGAATAGTCTTGGGAAGATTCTGGTCACTGGTCCAACGGGCACCTGGTCCCTGGAGCACATTCCCCTTGTAGGGTCCTGCATTTAAACAGACAAGACCCCCCTTTCTCTTTCTACCTCCTGGGCTATGTTTCTTGTAGCTCAGCTTCCCAGAGATGTGCAGAGGCCAGAGTAGTGGATCCCGCCAAAACATGTCCTTGGCAGAGATGCCAAGATAGAGTCTTGAAGAGCAAAGGAAGCCTAGCAGATAACTGGCTTCCTCTGAAGGAATCCAGAGGGTTATGAATACAGCAAGCTGTTGGCACCAGTGGGGGATGGAAACTGGGTCTTGCAAACTGAATCCCAGCCTGTCTGTGTAGCTTGGTGGCCTGGAGGCAGTCAAACCTGGCACCTGTGGAAGGTGAACAAGAGCTGGGTGCAGGATGCCATGGGCGCTCCCTTTTGGTGGTGTGGCCTTTCCCAGGAGCCCAGCCAAACCACAGAGAAGGGAGCTGAGTCACACAGGGAGCTGAGCTGTGTGCTCTGACCACCAGAGGGGCTGCTTCAGGCTAAGGAGGGATAAGGAGATTTGTACTGGTTTCTTTAAAAAGAAAATACACAAGTTGTTTCTATTTAGCCAAGCCTCAGGCAGATAAGAAGTATCCCTTCCAAATTCAGGGTGGTGTCTTTCTGACTGAGGAATCACTTGGTTTCCTAGCTAAAGAAGCTATAAACTTCAGGCCTGGTGAACTTGAATCTGAGGAAATTTTGGAAGTTTGCAAAGTTTAATGCATGCCCCATGTGTGTCCTTTGCCCTAGATAAGTAAAATCCTGCCTTTAGTTGCAAACTGAAGGACTGGGAAGATTGCATTTTGTATACCAAGCAGGGGTGGTGGCTTTCAGAAGACGTAAATGAAATTCAAGACATTTATTCACTTCCCCAGACATATTTAGATCCTGAAGCTGAGGCCCTGTGATACCTCAGATACTAAATAGTTCAGTGACTTCAGTGGTCACTGAACGCCTACCTCAGCTAGTTGCGTGATAAATTGTTGCAAGACCTTTTATATCTCTGAGCTTCCGTTTCTGCATTTTCTAAAGGGTAAAATGGACTGATTGAATGCAGTTGGAACTGAGAGTTCATCCGGTTTTGTCTGGGTTGAACACAGGACCCCCACGAGAGCTCCAGGAACAAGTGACAGCATCTGTTTTTATTCTGCTGAGGTTTAGTGGTTGAGAACCTAGGCTCTGATGGATGCAAGACCTTCCTGTCTGAAACCAAACTCTGACACTCATTTGCTGTATGACTTGGCAAGTTACTTCGTATCTTTATGCCTCAATTTTCCCATCTAAAAAGGAATATAATAATAAGATATTCCTCACAGGTATTATAATCACATTAAGCACTTAGAATTTCACCTGCATGGTAGAAATATTCAACAAATGTTGGCATAGTATTCATTTTACATTTTAAAGATGATCCTTTGGAAGACCTGCCAGCTTAATAGCTGACAGCTTCCCTGGGGCTTGAACATAAATTTTCTACATGTCTTGGGATAATAAACTACATTCTTTTAGAGTAAAAAAATATTTACCAAGTCTACTTGGTACAAAGGTGCAGAGGAAAGGTAAATACTTTGCCTTCATGCAGCCATTAATGGGAGATAGGCATTTTATTGTTGGTTTACTTGTCAGTAATCGTACAAAGTACTATGAACAAAGGAAGACGTTGTTAGTCTTTGGAATCCTTTTCACTTTGCTTTCATGGCAGAATCTCATTTTGATCCTGACAACAGTACTGTGCAAAGCAGGCAATGTTTAGGAGATTGGTTTTCAATACTCAGTGGCTTGAGGCAATCTTTGGAGGTCCTTAGAAGCCAAGGGAGGTGAAATGAAAGTAAGGGTCTCCCTGCCCTTCCTCCAAGTACACATGTACACATTTCTTCCAATCAGTATATGTCTATTTTAACTATTTGAACTTCCTCAGGAGGTTGTCATTAAATCAGAGTTCTGGGTATAGAGGGTGGTATTCTCAAGCAGCACAGTGGTAAGAATCCCTCTGCCAATGCAGCAGACACGAGACACAAGTTTGATTCCTGGGTTGGGAAAATTCCTTGGGGTAGGAAATGGCAACCCACTCCTGTATTCTTGCCTGGAAAATTCCATGGACAGAGGAACCTGGTGGGCTACAGTCCATGGAGTCGCAGAGTCGGACATGACTGAGCACAGCAACAGCAATGGAGGAAGAAATCCAGGATCTGTCTCCTTCCTACAAATGAGGACTTCTGAGGATGGCCTTGGCATAGAACCCGGGCTAAGGAGGGAAGGCAGAGCCTCGGGGCTCTTTCTCATGAAGGTATTTGCTTCCCTTTGGGTTTTATTTACTTCTTTTTTTTAAGATTGAAGCCTGTAAATAATTTAGTTTGCAGTTCCAGAGGATAAAGCCATTTCTGAGCACCTACTCCACTCAGAATTACACATGTAAAATCCTTCTAACACTGGGATGAGAATCGGGAATCAAACTCCAGGCTGGAATAAAATGCACTGCAATTCTGAAAGGTAGATAATATATTTTAACCAATTTTACAAATATACTCTGTTTCAGTTCAGTTCAGTTCAGTTCAGTCACTCAGTCGTGTCCAGCTCTTTGTGACCCCATGAACCACAGCACGCCAGGCCTCCCTGTCCATCACCAACTCCCAGAGTCCACCCAAACCCATGTCCACTGAGTTGGTGAAAAAAATTATTGACCTGATTTATAAAATAAGCATTTTTAGAATAATTATTGCTTATCAGTGTATTCATTTCAGTGCACTGGCGATTTACTGATTACATTTAAATTACAAGTTTAATTTAATTTGTAGAAATTAAAAATTTGCTACAAATAGCATCACAAGCTATTCACCTTTAAATTTTTCAGTTTTAGAGCAGCCAGAAAATAATTTCATAGTGATGAATTTCTGAATTTTTGTGTCCAGATTATCATTTTCTTCCTTATTGATAGTCATAGTGTTTTTGAGAGTCTCAGAAAACATTTGGGTTGATTTGGGCCATTTGGTGGAGAGTATTCTCCAAGTGGGAAGTAGGGCTTATCATAATCAGAAGGCTTAATTATTATCATTAGCATAATAATGGATAAGACTTTTACATCCATTATTTCAGAAGTCTTGGCACTAGAATCTAAAATCAACACTGTAGCCCTGCAGAGGCTCCTTAATTTAAACAAGACACAGAAGCCTTCATGGTGTGAGTAGATGAGATCTCCAGGCATGGGCACAGGGGTCCCTGCTCCTTTCTGAATGTCCACCTGGCCTGAGAGATTCTAACATTTCCAGTCTATCTGTCACTTCCCCGTGGGCTTGGAAGACATGCTGTCCCCCATCCATCCAGCCCAGCAAAGACAAAACCTAGCCTTTTGTTTTTCCTCTTGTTTTTTAATAGACTTCATTTTGAAAATACTGGCATCTGTTTAATGTGAAAAGGGAAAATTTCAGAAGATAAATACAGATGATAAAACAACACAAAAGCTACAAAGTCTCTGAAGCACCTGCTTTGGTTCCCAAGTCTCCCGGTAAAATCAGTGCTCTGGTCTTCTGCCCCCGACATGGAGGAGTGGCACCACATCCCCAGCCCTTTTCCTGGTATTCTCTTTTCTTGTGGTTGCCTTGTTTTAGGTTACTGAAATGACCTCATCACACTGGGCTCAGAAGGTCATCAACTACAACATCTATTTCAGGAATGGAAAATATCCGCCATTGATTGATGGGGGCGGCATATGCAGCGGATGCTGTGTGCTCAGCCTGGATCACCTCTCAGGAAGAGGCGCTGCTGGGACCGTTAGATGCTGAAGCACTGGGCGAGTGAGTCCTGACGGGAATTACTCTCTACCAATGACAGCCACAAAAACAAGTCCAGGAGCTGACTGTGGCTCAGATCAGGAACTCCTTATTGCAAAAGTCAGAGTTAAATTGAAGAAAGCAGGGAAAACCACTATACCATTCAGATATGACCTAAATCAAATACCTTGATTATACAGTGGAAGTGAGAAATAGATTCAAGGGATTAGATATGCTAGGCAGAGTGTCTAAAGAACTATGGACAGAGGTTTGTGACATTGTACAGGAAGCAGTGATCAAAACCTTCCCCAAGAAAAGGAAATGCAAAAAGGCAAAACGGTTGTCTGACGAGGTCTTAAAAATAGCTGAGAAAAGAAGAGAAGTGAAAGGCAAAGGAGAAAAGGGAAGATATATCCATTTGAATGCAGAGTTCCAAAGAATAGCAAGGAGAGATAAGAAAGCCTTCCTCAGTGATCAATGCAAAGAAATAGAGGAAAAGAACAGAATGGGAAAGACTAGAGATCTCTTCAAGAAAATTAGAGATACCAAGGGGACATTTCATGCAAAGATGGGCTCGATAAAGGAGAGAAACGGTATGGACCTAACAGAAGCAGAAGATATTAAGAAGAGATGGCAAGAATACATGGAAGAACTGTACAAAAAAGATCTTCACGACCCAGATAATCATGATAGTGTGATCACTCACCCGGAGCCAGACATCCTGGAATGTGAAGTCAAGTGGGCCTTAGGAAGCATCACTATGAACAAAGCTAGTGGAGGTGATGGAATTCCAGTAGAGCTATTTCAAATCCTGAAAGATGATGCTGTGCAAGTGCTGCACTCAATATGCCAGCAAATTTGGAAAACTCAGCAGTGGCCACAGGACTGGAAAAGGTCAGTTTTCATTCCAATCCCAGAAAAGGGCAATGCCAAAAAACGTTCAAACTACCACACAATTGCTTTCATTTCACATGCTAGCAAAGTAATGCTCAAAATTCCCCAAGCTAGGCTTCAACAGTACATGAACTGGGAACTTCCAGATGTACAAGCTGGATTTAGAAAAGGCCAAAAACCAGAAATCAAATTGCCAACATCTGCTGGATCATAGCAAAAGCAAAGAATTCCAGAAGAATATCTATGTCTCCTTCACTGACTACTCTAAAACCTTTGACTGTGTGGATCACAACAAACTGGAAAATTCTCAAAAAGATGCTAATACCAGACCACCTTACCTGCTTCCCAAGAAGCCTGTATGCAGATCAAGAAGCAATAGTGAGAACTGGACATGGATCAACAGACTGGTTCAAAATTGGAAAAGGAGTACGTCAAGGCTGTGTGTTATCACCCTGCTTATTTAACTTATACGCAGAGTACATCGTGTAAAATGCCAGGCTGGATGAAGCACAAGCTGGAATCAGGATTCCTGGGAGAAATACCAATAACTTCAGATATGCAGATGACACCGCCATTATGACAGAAAGCGAAGAGGAACTAAAGAACCTCTTGATGAAGATGAAAGAGGAGAGTGGAAAAGCTGGGTTAAAACTCAACATTCAAAAAACGAAGATCATGGCATCCGGTCCCATCACTTCACGGCAAACAAATGAGGAAACAGCGGAAACAGTGAAAGACTTTGTTTTCTTAGGCTCCAAAATCATTGCAGATGGCAACTGCAAAGTTGCTTGCTCCTTGGAAGAAAAGTTATGACAAACCTAGACAGTGTATTAAAAAACAGAGACATTACTTATCCAACAAAAGTCCAAATTGTCAAAGCTATGGCTTTTCCAGTAGTCATGTATGGATGTGAGAACTGAACCATAAGGCAAGCTGAGCGCCGAGAATTGATGCTTTTGAACTGTGGTGTTGGAGAAGACTCTTGAGAGTCACTTGGACAGCAAGGAGATCAAACCAGTCAATCCTAAAGGAAATAAAGCCTGAATTTTCATTGAAAGGACTGATGCTGAAGCTGAAGCTCCAATACTTTGGCCACCGGATGTGAAAAACCTGCTGCTTCTCCCCCTGCCTGTCCTGCTTCCTCATCCCTTATAGATGGATTTCCAGTAGTTCTCCACAGTAAGCTGCTGCATGCAGACCATCTGACCTGTGGCAGACAAGGCTGACTTTGTGGGTTTAAGATCACAGCCCCATGCTCAGAAGGGCCTCACACTGGCTTAAGGCTCTCCTTTAGTCATCTTGAAACTCAGCAATTTTTGAATATTGGCCCCTACATTTTCATGCACTGGGCCCTGCAAATTATGTATCCTGTCCCATTGACAGTGTTTAAGGGAAAATCTACCTGGAACAGTTATGTTGAAAGGGAATCTGCAGTGTCCCTGGGCTCCGTGGGAGTGAATTCTATGGTGGATGGGCTGTGTCATTGTGGGTCTCAGGAGAGGTAGAGGCTATGTCGGCACTAACTACTTTCTGCCCCTGATTTGCTGAGCAAATCCTAGCCAAGCAAGGGACTTAGCTGAACGTTTCACCTCTCTGACCTCTCACTTATTTCTCTTCTCTGGTCCAAGGGAAGCCTGGTTTTAAGCTTTCTAGGTCTTCCAGATTTTGATCACAGCTCAGTCTGAGGCATGCTTTTCTCTCCAGCCTTTTTTACCAGCAGGCACACTCACACACAGGCCTATACCAGGATGTATGTTTCTAAGCCTACCCATTCCAACTTTACACTTTCACAACAGAACCATGCCTCACCTGTTGAAGAGCTGGACACATGACACTTTGATGAGATCGTCTTAGTGCAGCCATTTTGACTCTAGGACTTTTCAGCTTGGGGAACTGAAATTAATTTCAGTAATTAAACTTTCAGTGAAAAAAGCCCTGAGTAATGTGAGAGACAGAAGCATCAGGTCATCTCTCACTTTCTCTTCTAGTAGCACTTTGACAAAACAACCAAATAAATGTGTCTCTTTTTCATATCTCAAGGCCCTACCTTTCCCCATCTCTACTCTGCTTCTCATCCCAAACCTGCCTCCCTTCCCAACCACAATCCTTACTCTTGGGGTTGCTCAAAAATAAAGACACAAAAATTAGAACAACAGCTTATTACCACTGAGTGAAGTGTCCATCTAAACAGACAACACATTTAATTTTAAACTGGCAAAATAATGTATATATAAATATATAATTTAAAATAATATATAATATATTATTTTAAAAATATATAATTTAAAATTATATATAATGTATAATTTAAAGTCTAGGACATCCCTGGTGGTACAGCAGATAAGAATCTGCCTGCCAATCCAGGGACCTGGGTTTGATCCCTGGTCTAGGAAGATTCCACATGCCGTGAGCAAGTAAGCCTGTGCTCTAGAGCCCACAAGCTGCAACAAATGAGCCCCTATGCTGCAATTACTGAGCCCACTTGCTGCAACTACTGAAGTTCATGTGCCTAAAGCCTGTGCTCCACAACAAGAGAAGCCACCAAAATGAGCAGCCTATGCATGGCAACAAAGAGTAGCCCCGGCTTACTACAACTAGAGAAAGCCCACAAGCAGCAACAAAGACCCAGAGCAACCAAAAATAAATTAATTAATTTAGAAATTAAATCATAATTATATAATTAAAATTATATGATCACTTGAGAGAATACCTGACATGTGCAATAAGCGTGTATAACATATTTGGATGCATTATAAATGATATGTAATACATTTACATATAATAACTCAGTTAACCCTCACAACATATTGGTATCAATAAATTGGTACAAAGAGGTTATACAGGCACTTCCTTGATGATTCAGTGGTAAAGAATCTGGCTGCCAATGCAGGAGACACAGGTTTGATCCCTGATCCTGAGAGGTCCCCCATCCCTTGGAACAACTAAGTCTGAGTGCCACAACTACTGAGTCTGTGTTCTAGAGCCCCAGATCCACAACGCGAAGGAACCACAATGAGAAACTCATGCGCTGCAACTGGAGAGTAGCCCCTACTCTCTGCAATTAGACAACAGCCTGAGCAGAAATGAAGACCCAATTTAGTCGCTCAGTCGTGTCCGACTCTTTGCGACCCCATGAATCGCAGCATGCCAGGCCTCCCTGTTCATCACCATCTCCCGGAGTTCACTCAGACTCACGTCCGTCGAGTCAGTGATGCCATCCAGCCATCTCATCCTCTGTCGTCCCCTTCTCCTCCTGCTCCCAATCCCTCCCAGCATCAGAGTCTTTTCCAGTGAGTCAACTTCGCATGAGGTGGCCAAAGTACTGGAGTTTCAGCTTTAGCATCATTCCTTCCAAAGATATCCCAGAGTTGATCTCCTTCAGAATGGACTGGTTGGATCTCCTTGCAGTCCAAGGGACTCTCAAGAGTCTTCTCCAACACCACAGTTCAAAAGCATCAATTCTTCGGTGCTCAGCCTTCTTCACAGTCCAACTCTCACATCCATACATGACTACTGGAAAAACCATAGCCTTGACTAGATGGACCTTAGTTGGCAAGGTAATGTCTCTGCTTTTGAATATACTATCTAGGTTGCTCATAACTTTTCTTCCAAGGAGTAAGCGTCTTTTAATTTCATGGCTGCAGTCACCATCTGCAGTGATTTTGGAGCCCAAAAATATAAAGTCTGACACTTTATTTTTCACTGTTTTCCCATCTATTTCCCATGAAGTGATGGGACTGGATGCCATGATCTTAGTTTTCTGAATGTTGAGTTTTAAGCCAACTTTTTTTGCTCTCCTCTTTCACTTTCATCAAGAGGCTTTTTAGTTCCTCTTCACTTTCTGCCATAAGGGTGGTGTCATCTGCATATCTGAGGTTATTGATATTTCTCCCAGCAATCTTGATTCCAGCTTGTGTTTCTTCCAGTCCAGCATTTCTCATGATGTACTCTGCATAGAAGTTAAATAAGCAGGGTGACAATATACAGCCTTGATGCACTCCTTTTCGTATTTGGAACCAGTCTGTTGTTCCATGTCCAGTTCGAACTGTTGCTTCTTGACCTGCATACAGATTTCTCAAGAGGCAGGTCAGGTGGTCTGGTATTCCCATCTCTTTGAGAATTTTCCACAGTTTATTTCCACAGTCAAAGGCTTTGGCATAGTCAATAAAGCAGAATTAGATATTTTTCTGGAACTCTTTTGCTTTTTCCATGATCCAGCGGATGTTAGCAATTTGATCTCTGGTTCCTCTGCCTTTTCTGAAACCAGCTTGAACATCAGGGAGTTCACGGTTCACGTATTGCTGAAGCCTGGCTTGGAGAATTTTGAGCATTACTTTACTAGCATGTGAGATGAGTGCAATTGTGCGATAGTTTGAGCATTCTTTAGCATTGCCTTTCTTTGGGATTGGAATGAAAACTGACCTTTTCCAGTCCTGTGGCCACTGCTGAGTTTTCCATACTTGCTGGCATATTGAATGCAGCACTTTCACAGCGTCATCTTCCAGGATTTGAAATAGCTCAATTGTAATTCCATCACCTCCACTAGCTTTGTTTGTAGTGATGCTTTCTAAGGCCCACTTGACTTCACTTTCCAAGATGTCTGGCTCTAGGTTAGTGATCATATCATCATGATTATCTGGGTTGTGAAGATCTTTTTTGTACAGTTCTTCTGTGTATTCTTGCCACCTCTTCTTAATATCTTCTGCTTCTGTTAGGTCCATACCATTTCTATCCTTTTTCGAGCCCATCTTTGCATGTGATGTTCCCTTGGTATCTCTAATTTTCTTGAAGAGATCTCTAGTCTTTCCCATTCTGTTGTTTTCCTCTATTTCTTTGCATTGATCACTGAGGAAGGCTTTCTTATCTCTTCTTGCTATTCTTTGAACTCTGCATTCAGATGCTTATATCTTTCCTTTTCTCCTTGGCTTTTCGCCTCTCTTCTTTTCACAGCTATTTGTAAGGCCTCCTCAGACAGCCATTTTGCTTTTTTGCATTTCTTTTCCATGGGGATGGTCTTGATCCCTGTCTCCTGTACAATGTCACAAACCTCATTCCATAGTTCATCAGGCACTCTATCTATCAGATCTAGGCACTTAAATCTATTTCTCATTTCCACTGTATAATCATAAGGGATTTGATTTAGGTCATACCTGAATGGTCTAGCAGTTTTCCCTACTTTCTTCAATTTAAGTCTGAATTTGGTAATAAGGAGTTCATGATCTGAGCCACAGTCAGCTCCTGGTCTTGTAGACCCAGAACAGCCAAAAATCAATCAATCAATCAATAAATAAAAATGCACTTGATTAAACCTACTCATTGAAAGATGCAAATAGAATTCATGGTGGAGCGGCTGACATGTGGCAATTAATAAATTCACTTTGTCCAATCTGGAAAAGACCAAGAAATGAGCAAAACATCTGTGAAGAATAAACACCATAGGAATGCCTACATGTTTGAGGACAGAGAGAAGAATTTTGAGACTTTTGATCCCGGAAATGAAATACAAAGTCACAACTATCAGAGAGGAATCTTTTCATAATAATTTTCTTATGAATTATAATTTTCTTATAAATAAAGCTTTCTTTTTTTTTCTTTTTGGCCACACCATGTGGCAAGCGGGATCTTAATTCCCTGACCAGTGATTGAAGCCATGCCCCCTGCATTGAGAGCATGGAGTCTTAACCACTGGACCACCAGGGAAATCCTTGAATAAAGTGTTTAATCTTTAATCAAATGTTCCTCTGGTCCAGAAGAGTGGATTCAGATTCCTTATTGAAAGAAGTTTGCTTATAAATTTAGATTTTGCTGGTTGATACCAGCAGTGAGGAATGGAGTGGAGACGGGTGAGATGGGCTAGGTTCAGGAATAAGGGTAGATGAAAGCTTTAGTACAAACAGCGCATAATAGGCAAAAGGTTTCAATGAAAATGATAAATGAAGAGATATGCAGAGGTAGAATAAGGGTCAGAATAGCTGACATCCGAGAGAAATATCAATAACCTCAGATATGCAGATGACACCACCCTTATGGCAGAAAGTGAAGAACTAAAGAGCCTCTTGACAAAAGTAAAAGAGGAGAGTGAAAAAGTTGGCTTAAAGCTCAACATTCAGAAAACTAAGATCATGGCATCTGGTCCCATCACTTCATGGCAAACAGATGGGGAAACAGTGGAAACAGTGTCAGACTTTATTTTTCTGGGCTCCAAAATCACTGCAGATGGTGATTGCAGCCACAAAATTAAAAGACGCTTACTCCTTGGAAGGAAAGTTATGACCAACCTAGACAGCATATTCAAAAGCAGAGACATTACTTTGTCAACAAAGGTCCATCTAGTCAAGGCTATGGTTTTTCCAGTGGTCATGTATGGATGTGAGATTTGGACTATAAAGAAAGCTGAATGCTGAAGAATTGATGCTTTTGAACTGTGGTGTTGGAGAAGACTCTTGAGAGTCCCTTGGACTGCAAAGAGATCCAACCAGTCCATCCTAAAGATCAGTCCTGGGTGTTCATTGGAAGGACTAATGTTGAAGCTGAAACTCCAATACTTTGGCCACCTCATGCAAAAAGTTGACTCATTGGGAAAGACCCTGATGCTGGGAAAGATTGAAGACAGGAGGAGAAGGGGATAACAGAGGATGAGATGGTTGGATGGCATCACCGATTCAATGGACAAGAATTTGAGTAAACTGCTGGAGTTGGTGATGGACAGGGAGGCCTGGCGTGCTGCGGTTCATGGGGTTGCAAAGAGTTGGACACGAATAAGCAACTGAACTGAACTGAGTCATCTTTTTAAAAAAGTAAAACTGTGTCAAAACAGCCTTGTGGAAACACTGTTCTTTGGTTCTGGTCCCTCTAATTACAGAATTATGTGTGGATATTGTGTAAAGTGCCTAGCATGGCCCCTGGCCCTCTGGAGGGTCTCCACATTCTACATAAACCTTTTTAGCTTTTTGGCTGCACTGGGTTTTCTGTTTTGTCACTCGGGCTTAGTTGCCCTGCAGCATGTGGGTTTTTAGTTCCCCTGCGGCATTTGGGATCTAAGTTCCCCTACCAGGGAAAGAATCCACATTCAAGGCATTGAAAGGCAGATTCTTAACCACTAGACTACCAAGAAAGTCCCTAGATAACTTTCTTTAAATATAAATTTATTTATTTTAATTGGAGGCTAATTACTTTACAATATTGTAGTGGTTTTGCCATACATTGACATGAATCCGCTATGGGTGTACATGTGTTCCCCATCCTGAACCCCCCTCCCACCTCCCTCCCCATCCCATCCCTCTGGTTCATCCCAGTGCACCAGCCTCGAGCATCCTGTATCATGCATCGAACCTGGACTGGCTATTTGTTTCACATATGATAATATACATGTTTCAATGCCATTCTTCCAAATCATCCCACCCTCGCCCTCTCTCACAGAGTCCAAAAGACTGTTCTATACATCTGTCTCTTTTTCCTCTCTTGCATACAGGGTTATCGTTACCATCTTTCTAAATTCCATATATATGCATTAGTATACTGTATTGGTGTTTTTCTTTCTGGCTTACTTCACTCTGTATAATAGGCTCCAGTTTCATCCACCTCATTAGAACTGATTCAAATGTATTCTTTTTAATGGCTGAGTAATACTCCATTGTGTATATGTACCACAGCTTTCTTATCCATTCATCCGCTGATGGACATCTAGGTTGCTTCCATGTCCTGGCTATTATAAACAGTGCTGCAATGAACATTGGGGTACACGTGTCTCTTTCAATTCTGGTTTCCTCGGTGTTGTATGCCTGCAAGTGGGATTGCTGGGTCATAAGGCAGTTCTATTTCGTTTTTTAAGGAATCTCCACACTATTCTCCATAGTGGCTGTACTAGTTTGCATTCCCACCAACAGTGTAAGAGGGTTCCCTTTTCTCCACACCTACATAACTTTGTAACATCTTTTATTCTACAGCTATCTGCCGAGCCAGCCCAACTCAGAGGTGAGAGGCCTGTTCTGATTGGTCTGCTGCTTTACCTTATCCAGCAGGAAATCCTGGGCTGCTCTCCAGTTTCTGCAAGACTTCTTCTAGTTTTCAAACTGCTGGATTGGAGAGACAAACTGATGCAGTTCCCTATTTCACAAACTCTGACAAAACTGGCTTTATGATTCTTACACTTGATGTGATTGTCCATTCATCAGCAAGACAGGCCCTCTTTACAATTTTTGATATTCAGTACCTATTGATATTCTAACTCTACATGAAGTTTTTTGAAGAATGGCTGCTGGATAGATAGTATGTTTGACTTTAATGACTTAAAAACATCCCTGCCAGGGGGTATTTTCAGATAAAGTCAATGATGCCTTCTGAAAGGCTTATGGTTTTTGCAAAAACTGTCATTCCCCCCACCCACCTGGGCCATTGGTATAGGAAGGTTTAAAATAAAACACCTTGGCATTGGGGTCAGACAACCTGAAGTTTGTGTTATTTTTCTGACATACCAATAAGTTTTATAAACTTACAGGACCACTCTTGAAGCCTCAGTTTTCATGTCTAAAGATGGATATGATTTTACTCCTCATATTTCATGACACATAGGACAGTTGAATACTAGTATATGAAATTTTTAAAGTGTGGTGAAGAATTTTCCTTTTAGGAAGAAAGCTGCATCTGTAAGACTGACTCTTGGGGTAAAAATTATTGATCGATGACTGGCACTGACAGATAAAATTTATATGTACTTACTGATGTTCTAGATGAATCACTTCATTTATCTAAATGAATAAGTGTTGCAGAATAGGTATTTTTATTGCCCGCCTTTATAGATCAGAAAAATAGAAGTGTAGAGAGAGTCAGCAACTTGCCTAAGGTCACCCAGAAAGAATGGTAGGAGCTGGGATATGAACCCTGCCTCATCTCTTAACAATCCTTCTCTTTCTTTCCTTTCTCTTTTTTTTTTTTTACATTTTGAATATTTAATTGTTCATGCTTTTAAAAAACTTGTGTAGAATACTGGCTTTATTCTTTATGCTGTACAATATATCCTTGTAGTTTATTTTACACATAATAGTTTGCCCCTCTTAATCCCCTACCCCTTCATTGTCCCCTCCCCACTGGTAACCACTAACTTATATATTCTTTATATCTGTGAGTCTGTTCCTTTTTTTTTTTTTCCTGTTATAATCACTAGTTTGTTGCATTTTTAAGATTTCACATGATAAGTGACATCATACAATATTTGCCTTTCTCTGTCTGACTTATTTCACTTAACATAATACCTACCCTGGTGGCTCAGATGGTAAGGAGCCTGCCTACAGTGCAGGAGACCTGGGTTCTACCCCTGGGTTGGGAAGATCCCTCGGGGAAGGAAATGGCAACTCACTCCAGTATTCTTGCCTGGAGAAATACATGGATGGAGGAGTCTGGAGGGCTACTGTCCATGGGGCTGCAAAGAATTGGACGTGACTGAGCAATTGTCACTTCATGTGGCCTCCCCTCCCTACCCGGGATCAGCTATCAGAGCAGAAAATCAGCCCAGACATAAGGTCTGCTCTTCAAATATCTTACCTTTTATTTATTTTTGTAAGACTTATTTTAAACAGTATCTCAATAGAGCAGCAGCAGCAATAGAGGGGAATATAATGTGGAGAAAAATCATGTTTACATTTTGGAAAATCTAACTGGAAAGTGAAAATTTTAAAGTCCTGCCATGAGTTTCCTAACTCAGACCTCTTGAGGGTGACAGTGAAAATTTGCTCCCAGGAGTCATGATGGGTTGGCCACCAGAAGCTTTTCTAACTGGGGAAATGAAACTTTAAAACCAGGAAAGTGGTAGGTGAGCATTTTAAAACTCCAGTTTTTTTGTATGCCTTATCATCTTAAAAAAAACAAAAAACAAAAATGAAACAAACAAACAAAAAAACCCAAACAAACATTCAGAAAAACTAACACATTAGAATCTATATTTATATTTTGTGTAAAACTTCTGTCCTTAATTTGTGACTTATTGTTGATGTATCATAGGTGCCTAGTAAATACACTTTAAATGAGCAAATGGATGAATGAATTTGGCAAAGCTGATGTCAATACCAGCATTGACCAAAATAGTAATTTCTAATATTTACTGATGACTTACTATGGCTTAAATACATAGCAGCTTAAATACATAGTAGCTTAAATACATAGCACACCTCATTCATTCAAACTTTCAAGCAACCCTTGGAAATAAGGGCTATTTTTATCTCAGTTTTGCAGAAGAATACAGGAACCGGAGATATTTCACAATCCACACAAAGTAAATTATACACCCAAGATTTAAGCTTGGGCCCGATGGCCTGGGGCCTATCCTGAGATCCACCAAGGCCGCCCCCCAGCCCCACCCCCCAAGACACAAAGTTCATCTGGGCCTGATTTAGTTTTGCTTAGTCACTCCCAGAGGAGAAGTAGTCTGCAGGATTTTTTGAGGGGCCTCTCAGAGGTTAATGATGAGGCTGACCAATGAGGTTATGTAAGGGCAAGATGACGTTGAGCAATGAGTGAGAATGGGCTGGGGGCCAGGCTGAGGACTAAGGGAGTTGTCATTTCCTGCGGCTGAAGGAGGTGGTGCTCCTGTGGCAGAGCTCCGTAGGGAGTCCAATTGGAAATAAGCCTTTAAAAGTGAATGAAATTGGGAATATGGTGATTATAGGCCTCAGTTTTCAGAATCTAAATTCAATATGATGTCCAACTTGTACCCTGGCAGAATAAGCAGAGGTAAAAGAAGCCCAGCCTCACGCATCTCCTTGAATTATAAGGCCCAGCCTTGGGAGAAGAGGGTCACCAGTGTCAGTAGAAGTCAGGTCTCTTCTCTTAGGTCCTGGCCCTCTGGGAGGTCCTGGATTGCCCGTAACAATCCTGACAAGGTACCTCCCAGCAGGGAGCTGTCTGGATGAACTTTTAAAAAGATTCATAAAGTCTCCTAGTTTCTCCTTGACTGTCATAATGGCAGAAAGGAGCTTGTGTTGACAACCCAAGAGAGGGTGTTTCCAAAGCCCTCTGGGATGGTGTGGGATGGGGATGTGTAATTAAAACATAGAAATTTGTCCATTAAAATCAGGTTTTTTTTAAATCAGGCAAAAATAAAAAGAGTTCCAGAGTCCAATGTGTATCCACCACTCTGCTTTTTGTCATGAGACTTTATCCAGGAGTTCAACACCACCTTTCTCCTCATCTGCATCAGAGCAGGGCAGCGCCGGTGAGCCCTGCCACAGGTGAGGCCTGCGCAAAGTCCGCTTTGGCTCAGAATTACTGTTATGTCCTGATATATTATTATAAGTAATACTATTATTATATATTGGGATGCCCCTTGTGCCTCCATGGTAAAGAATCTGCCTACAATACAGTAGACATAGGTTCAGTCCCTGGCGTGGGAAGATTCCCTAGAGAAGGAAATTGCTATCTACTTCAGTATTCTTGCCTGGAGAATTCCATGGACAGAGGAGCTGGTGGACCATAGTCCATGGGGTGCAAAAGAGTCAGACACAACTGAGCCACTAAACATTATATATTATAATATGTTATCTATGAAATATTGTATATAATTTTATTAAATTTACAAAATATTATATATAATATTATATATGTATATATCCCTCAAATCCAGTGGGCATAAAAGAGACCAGAGGCTTTCAGTACTATTTTTTTAAAAGCAGAACTTTTTTTCCTGAATGAAATCATGTCTGGGACCTCAACACAGAAAGTAAAAGGGAGTTCTCTTGAAGCATGAGTCAGGGGTCAGGTGAGGTGGGGAGAAGGGAGTAGTAGGCAGGGCTGGAACTGGTGACATCCCAGGAGGGGCACCCCTGAAATGACAATGGAGAAAGAAAATTCTCTGAGGGCAGTCCCATCCTTTGTTTTGGACTCCCGCCCTGTATCCTCAGGCCTAGCCCAAGACCTGGCTTGTTCAGTACTTGTTGAATGAAGTGGGGAAGAAGAAAGAAACAGGGGCAGCCACACTGTTCACTGGCAATAGGGCAGGGGCTTCAGGGTGGGCATGAAGAATGAGTTAAAGAATGGGAGAAGCCAGGGGGCAGGCATCAAAACCCATTTTCTATCCACTGTTTGTTATTCTTCCTTCTGTTGCTGATAACTGTACTGATGTTCATCAGCTGGTCATCTGTGCAAGTATTTGTCCCTGAGCCTCAAGTTTTTCTTTTCTTCCTTTCTTTTTCTTTTCTCCTCTGATCTTTCTCTTTCTTTCCTCTCTCTCTCTCTCCCGTCTCCTTCCTTCTCTCCTCCCTTTCTTTCTTTCTTTTGAGAACCAGCTCTCTGGATCCTTCACCATTCCAAAATGCCTCTTAGAATTCCTGCCAGGAGTCCCATGAGAAGAATGTAGGATAGTTGTTCCAAGTCACCGCACCCTTTGAAATGCTCTGATGAAATCCTCACAAGACCCTGTGAGGCATTCCCCACCCCCTCATGAAGTATTTTTAAAGTAAACTGTCTGTAGCAAGTTTCTGAGAAATAAAGGTGAACTTTTAAAAATTATTATCTTCAGAAATGAATATTTCATTTGATGGTATCTAACCCACTCCAGTGTTCTTGCCTGGAGAACCCCAGGGTCAGGGGATCCTGGTGGGCTGCCATCTATGGGGTCGCACAGAGTTGGACACAATTGCAGCGACTTAGCAGCAGCAGCATCATTCTGAAGGGGTGTGATGAGATTTGCATTGATTCTAGGTGTTCAGAGTTAGTTTTACTAGTCTCTGAGAAATAAATGAATAAGATGAGAGCAGTTTACAACATGGTAAGATTTATCAATGGGCTTGCAGAATCCTTCAGTTATGTGTAAGTATTTTCTTGGTCTTACTGCCAAAGCTGGAGTGGTAATTTAGCTGGGTAACATCATATGAGGAGTGTTTGGTTGACATTTTTTCCTCCCCCACCAAATCATATAAAGGATTTTATGCTCCAGGAATGTAAGCATTTTTGTCTCTTTTATTTGCTGTTGTATTCTAGGCAACTAGAACAATGCTTTGTAAATGGTACGCACTCAGTAACTAGTTTCTGAATATATGAAGCATGCTACTCTGCAAAAGCCTTTGTGAAATTCAGGCCCATGGGCCAAAAGGAATCAGGTATCAACTTCTTTGACTTTCCAAACTTTAAATATTTTTTTTTCTCAGCTATAGATACATTTACCCATGTATTCCACATTCTTTGACATAAACAGGACACAAAGACCAACTTCTAGATTGAACTCAATACAAAAAACCCCCAAAATCCCAAACCTCAATATAAATGTTCATTCCCTGATAGTATAGAATAGAAGGTCCCAGTGTCCAAGTATAAATATGTCTGCTTAATACTCAAAATTTTGCATATTGTCACACAATGGTTGTTGTATTTTTAATATCCAGTGATTGCTTTTTGCCATAATTTATTTTCTCAATTAAAAATTAAGTCACAGTTAGAAATAAATTTGCATTTAATAATTAAGACTACACCAATAGCAATATATGAAAAACATTTGATTTGTAATAATGCTTGACATGTATATAGATCCATGGTGTTGACTAAAATATATAGTCACAACCTGAAAGTAGAGAGTTATTTTATTTGGTGGGAATGTTTAGGACTCAGAGCCCAGGAGATGGCATTTCGGTAGCTCTGGGAAAACGGCTAAAAGGAGGTAGAAGGGTGAATCAGGCTATACACAAGTTTGCAACAAAGGGAACAGGCAGTCTGAACATCAAAGATTATAGTGAGGTAAGAAGAGGACGACAGAGGATGAGATGGCTGGATGGCATCACTGACTCGATGGACATGAGTCTGGGTGAACTCCGGGAGATGGTGATGGACAGGGAGGCCTGGCGTGCTGAGATTCATGGGGTCGCAAAGAGTCGGACATGACTGAGCGACTGAACTGAACTGAACTGAAGAAAAATCAGATATTAAGTTAAGGAATTTCAGTGTATGGGAAGATGCAAGCCTCTGGGCTCACTGAGTTCCTTTCATGTGTACCTCAGGTATGGGGCCAAGTCCTGTTTCCTTGTTCATTTTAAGGAGTGGTAGATATGGCAGATGGCTGATTCTTGCGTCAGGCGAGTGTATTCTCTTTGGTTCAGTCTTGTCACAACAAAGATTTGGAGTGACGGACATTAAAGCCCTTGGCGCATCACAGCTCTCGAGTCTTGGAAAGACCGCGTTATAGCTCTCAGGTCTCAAACAGACATGATATAGCTCTTAGACAGATCAGTGTTACAGCTTCGTGTTACAGCTCTATTTATTTAGAAAATAGCAGGAAAATCCATCCTTGAGGCATGAGGGCATGCCGACATAAGGATGCGGAGAGAAGAGAGTGGGGGAGCGCTCCAGCGCATGGGAGAGAGAGCGGGAGGGAGGGAGGGAGGGAGAGAGAGAGAGCCCTTTGGCTCCTTTTTTTAAAGGTTTTTCCCTCCCCCTGGGCCTGCCCTAAGTAGATTGGGCTAGCCAGGAGTGCTGTTTGTTCTACCTGAGGTCCTCACTCCAGTCCTCCTTTGACCTTCCTTTGTTCTATTTTCGCGGGCGTTTCCTTTCCTTGTCTTTTAGCCACTGCCATTTTGGACTCCTGTTTCCTATTCTAACTACCTAACACTTGCATTCCCCCAGCTCCCCGGCAATCACTGTGGGGGTGGCGGCATCTACTGGATCAAAGTTTTGGGAGCCCTCATTCACATTTGGAGGCCAGAAATCGATGATGGCTGTGACTTTTCTTGTATATCAATATGGCAGGAGATATTTTCATTTCACAGTGGACTACCCTCTTCCCCTGTCCCATCCCCTCCAAATCTATGGTGGAACTGATATAGATAGATCATGTTACATTTACAAATAACAGCTACTTTTGGTTAGTTTACATAAATTATTTTTAAGGAATTAAGTCTTAGTAATACTAGTAGTAATAGATGAACATGCTACAGCTATTCACTATCCTAAGAGTGAAATTTTGGAGGAGTAAACTCCTTGAGATAGGAGGAGAAGGGAAGGAAAACAAAAGATAGCCTTTCTCTTTCTGGTTTTCCCTATCATAATTTAGGACACAGGACATGCATCTCAGAGAGCAACGCCCCCCCTCCACCGCCCCCCGCCCAGGTCCTCTATTATTGCCTTGAGCCACCGACAGGTACCATCATTTTATTCACTCAAGAGGCTTCCCTTTCAAGAATATATATTGCTTCTTGGCCTCTGCCTTCTCCCTGGAAGTCCTGGGCAAAGGGCCAGGAAAAGAATGTGATTGCTCAGGCAAAAATCAATGGTCTGGCATTTCTTCTCCTTGGGTGACTCCACTTTATTCAAGGAATAAACTGAATTGGCACTAAGCTTGGAAAGCAGCACATCCCCTTTGAATTTACTCCCTGATTTATAAGCCATAACCTCAGGGACAAATAGCTAGAGGGCCTGCCAGTATCTGTGAGCCAGCTGCTCAACTGATGTCACAGTGCTTCCCTGGCATCTGAGAACTTGTGTAAAAAACACCCAAACCACACAAAGTATTTAATGTTAATGTTATTCCAAAGGTGAAGCAGCGAAAGTATGAAGAGTTGATTCCCCCCAACTTTCTTCAAGTTTTAGAGCCTAGTGTGATGATGGCTTCTGTCAAGAAGGGAAGTCAGGGAATATCTAAGGCAGAACTTGCCACAAAGATAACTGACTTTTTATCTGTACCTGAACAGGGTAACAGTATGATTGCTTTAGGAATGGGGTACAGCTGTCAACTACAAATTGGCACTTATCAGTGATTGAACAACAACAACAAGGGCACTTGCCATCTGCCTCTGGAGAGTGAACCCTGTGCCACTGCAGCTGCCCACCTTCAACACCCCCTGAGGGGAATTCAGTGTGGAGAGTGAGGCACTCTGTGCCCCAGGGAAACTGGTGGAACAAGTCTGTAGATAGACATTTTCAGGAACTGATTTCATGATCCCAGTCCTTGCATCTCTTCATATCTGGAAAAGCACTAAATCCCTTCATGGTGACATCAGCTCCTTGTGACTAGCAGAAAACCTTTCGTAAAGTAAGTACTTGATTGCATTGAACTCCCCTTTCACCAAAATCTTATATATTCACCTGCCCCCACTACCTCTTTGGAGCAGTCTCTCAGAGATATCTGAGGTGCTCTCTCCTGGGCTGCAGTCCTCATTCTGCCCCCAGTACAACTTAACTCACAAACTCTCATATTGTGCAACTTTTTAGTCCACAAGTTCAGAGATTAAAGCCATGGATGACTAACAGAGGATCCATAATAATCTCATTTGATTCATAGAAGAGACTGTTACAGTCCATGGGGTCACAAAGAGTTGGATTCAACTGAGTACACACTCAGGATGTGGAAGCTGTTACTTGTTTGCCTGGCCTCCCTTTCCCCTTCTTCCTTACTAAGAGAACCTCAACTGAATGTTATCAGCAGTGCACCCAGCTGAAAAACCACATTTTCAATCCTTCCTTTACACAGGTGACTAGGCCATTTTGGCCTGTGAGATGTAGGTGAATATGATACTGTGATTTATATAAAGAAATATGTTAATGTGTTTGGTTCTTGTCTGGGAAATCCCATGGACGGAGGAGCCTGGTGGCCTACAGTCCACGGGGTTGCAAAGAGTTGGACACGACTGAGCGACTTCACTTTCACTTTCCCTTCACTTTTCATCACTATTTCTGGCACAGAGTTCCTAAAACCCCTGAAATTTCCTAAGTGATAAGAGTAATAAAGGTGTCTTGATATTCAGAAGAAACTCTCTTCAATGACACCTGAGTTTATTCTAATGAGGTGACTTTTGGACCATACCTAAGTGGTTGCAGGAGAACCAGCCCTGTGATTAGAGGGTTGGAAATTTCAGTCCCACCCCGATCTCAGGGGAGGGGAGAAAGGCTGGGCCATTGAATCCATGACAGATAACCAATGATTTAATCAACCATGCCTAAATAATGAAGCTTCCACAACAACTCGTAAGGTAGGGGTTTGGAAATATTTTGGTGCAGTGAGCACGTGAAGTGGTAAAATCAGAGAGTGAAACCATGCAACTCAGATTAGGACTTGAACCCATGGTCTTTTTTTTTTGCTGTGCTGGGTCTTGGTTTCTGCCCATGGGCTTCTCTGGTTGCGGAGAGCGGGAGCTACTCTCTAGTTGTAGAGAGCGGGAGCTACTCCCTAGTTGTGGTGCATGGGCTTCTCACTGCAGTGTCTTCTCTTGTTGCAGACCATGAGCACATGGGCTCAGTAGTTGTGGAACATAGGCTCAGTAGTAGCAGTGCACAGGGTTCTTTTCCTTGTGGCATGTGGGATCTTCCTGGATCAGGGATTGAACCCATGTCTCCTACATTGCAAGGCAGATTCTTAACCTCTAGACCCACCAGGGAAGCCCAAATCCATGGCCTTTTCACTGAGGACATACACTTGGTCTTAGGACTTAATGAAGCTTAGGTTCTTGATATCTCATCTCACAGAGAATTCAGTGAGAGACAAAGTGGTAGGTAAGAAGTGGATTTATTTAGAGAGAAACACACTCCATAGAGTGTAGACCAGTTCAGAAAGTGAGAGGCCTACAAATAAGGCATGGTTAGTTTTTATGGGCTGGGTAATTTCATAGGGAAGCCTGGCATGCTGCAGTCCATGGGGTCGCAAAGAGTCTGAGTGACTGAACAACAACAAAATTTCACAGACTAATGATCAGGAGGATTATTCCAACTATTTTGGGGAAGGGGTGGAGATTTCCAGGAATTGGGCCATCTCCCACTTTTTGATCTTTGATGGTCAGCCTCAGAACTATCATGGTGTTGGTGGATGTGTCACTTCACTTATGCTAATGTATTACAATGAGTGTATGAGGCTCAAGGTACACTAGGAATCAAGTCTTTCACCATCTTGGACTTAGTTGGTTCTAACCAGTTTTTGTCATGCTCGAAGACTCTTGAGAGCCCCTTGGACTGCAAGGAGGTCCAACCAGTCCATACTAAAGGAGATCAGTCCTGGGTGTTCATTGGAAGAACTGATGGTAAAGCTGAAACTCCAATACTTTGGAGTTTCAGTTGGGTCCGACTGTTTGTGTCCCTATGGACTGTATCCTGCCAGGCTCCTCTGTCCACAAGATTCTCTGGGCAAGAATACTGGAGTGGATGGCCATGCCCTCCCTCAGGGGACCTCCAACTTATTTGAAGAGTTGACTCATTGGAAAAGACCCTGATGCTGGGAGAGACTGGAGGCAGGAGGAGAAGGGGATGACAGAGGATGAGATGGCTGGATGGCATCACCAACTCGATGGACAAGAGTTCAAGTAAACTCTGGGAGTTGGTGATGGACAGGGAGGCCTGGCGTACTGCGATTCATGGGGTTGCAAAGAGTCAGACATGACTGAGCGACTGAACTGAACTGATGGCTACACAGTGGAGAAGGAAATGGCAACCCACTCCAGTATTCTTGCCTGGAGAATCCCATGGACAAAGAAGCCTGGTGGACTGCCGTCCATGGGGTCACAGATTTGGGCACAACTGAGCGACTAACACACACACACATGGCTACCCAGTGGCTCAGAGGTAAAGAATCTGCCAGCAATGTAGGAGACACAGGAAACACAGAGTCAGTCCCTGGGTCAGGAAGGTCCCCTGAGGGAGGGCATGGCCATCCACTCCAGTATTCTTGCCCAGAGAATCTTATGGACAGAGGAGCCTGGCGGGATACAGTCGAGAGGGACACAAACAGTCGGACACAACTGAAACAGCTGAACATGCACGCATGCATGGTTATGTCATTCTTTTAAAGGCTGTGCCCTGCTCGCTTCCTTCCTGTTTCAAGACCAACATAAATCCAACCTAGGTCAGTTTCAAGAGGGCATGGCAACTCCAAGACCCTTTCCCCACATCTTGTCCTACATACGTCTTCCATCTGGCTGTTTCTGAGGGATATCCTGACTCATAATCTAGTAAGTAAATTGGTTTCCTGAATCATGTGAGCCATTCTAGAAAATTAAATGAACCTGAGGAAAGGGACATGGGAACCTCCAACTTATAACAAGTTAGTCAGAAGCACAGGTGACAAGCTGGATTTAGGACTGGGATCTGAAGTGTGGGAATTGGGCAGATGATCAGTCTTGTGGGGCCGAGCCCTTACCTTCTAAAATTTGATGCTATCTCCAGGTGTGTGCTAAGTTGCTTCAGTCGTGTCCGACTCTGTGCAATCCTATGGACTGTAGCCCGCTCGGCTCCTCTTGTCCATGTGATTTCCCAGGCAAGAATACTGGAGTGGGTTGCTGTTTCCTTCTCCAGGGGATCTTCCCAACCCAGGGATCAAACCTGCATTTCTTGCATCTCCTGTATTGGCAGGCAGGTTCTTTACGACTAATGACACCTGGGAAGCCCCTATCTCCAGGTTCAGTTCACTTTAGTTGCTCAGTCGTGTCAGACTCTTTGCGACTCCATGAATCGCAGCACGCCAGGCCTCCCTGTCCATCACCAACTCCCAGAGTTCACTCAGATTCACGTCCATCGAGTCAGTGATGCCATCCAGCCATCTCATCCTCTGTCATCCTCTTCTTCTCCTGACCGAATCCCTCCCAGCATCAAAGTCTTTTCCAATGAGTCAACTCTTCGCATGAGGTGGCCAAAGTACTGGAGTTTCAGCTTTAGCATCATTGCTTCCAAAGAAATCCCAGGGCCGACCTCCTTCAGAATGGACTGGTTGGATCTCCTTGCAGTCCAAGGGACTCTCAAGAGTCTTCTCCAACACCACAGTTCAAAAGCATCAATTCTTCGGAGCTCAGCCTTCTTCATAGTCCAACTCTCACATCCATAGATGACTACTGGAAAACTGGAAAAACCATAGCCTTGACTAGACGGACCTTAGTCGGCAAAGTAATGTCTCTGCTTTTGAATATGCTATCTAGGTTGGTCATAACTTTTCTTCCAAGGAGTAAGCGTCTTTTAATTTTGTGGCTGCAGTCACCATCTGCAGTGATTTTGGAGCCCCCAAAAATAAAGTCTGACACTGTTTCCACTGTTTCCCCATCTATTTCCCATGAAGTGATGGGACCAGATGCCATGATCTTCGTTTTCTGAATCTTGAGCTTTAAGCCAACTTTTCGCTCTCCTCTTTCACTTTCATCAAGAGGCTTTTTAGTTCCTCTTCACTTTCTGCCATAGGGTGGTGTCATCTACATATCTGAGGTGATTGATATTTCTCCCAGCAATCTTGATTCCAGCTTGTGTTTCTTCCAGTCCAGCGTTTCTCATGATGTACTCTGCATAGAAGTTAAATAAGCAGGGTGACAATATACAGCCTTGACGTACTCCTTCCCCTATTTGGAACCAGTCTGTTGTTCCATGTCCAGTTCTGACTGTTGCTTCCTGACCTGCATGTAGGTTTCTCAAGAGGCAGGTCAGGTGGTCTGGTATTCCCATCTCTTTGAGAATTTTCCACAGTTTATTGTGATCCACACAGTCAAAAGCTTTGGCACAGTCAATGAAGCAGAAATAGATGTTTTTCTGGAACTCTCTTGCTTTTTTGATAATCCAGTGGATGTTGGCAATTTGATCTCTGGTTCCTCTGCTTTTTCTAAAACCAGCTTGAACATCAGGAAGTTCACGATTCATATATTGCAGAAGCCTGGCTTGGAGTATTTTGAGCATTACTTTACTAGCATGGGAGATGAGTGCAATTGTTCGGTAGTTTGAGCATTCTTTGCCCTTGCCTTTCTTTGGGATTGGAATGAAAACTGACCTTTTCCAGTCCTGTGGCTATTGCTGAGTTTTCCAAATTTGCTGGTATATTGAGTGCAGCACTTTCACTCAATATACCAGCATCATCTTTCAGGATTTGAAATAACTCCACTGGAATGCCATCACCTCCACTAGCTTTGCTCATAGTGATGCTTTCTAAGGCCCATTTGACTTCACATTCCTGGATGTCTGGCTCTAGATGAGTGATCACACCATCGTGATTATCTGGGTTGTGAAGATCTTTTTTGTACAGTTCTTCTGTGTATTCCTGCCACTTCTTAATATCTTCTGCTTCTGTTAGATCCATACAATTTCTGTCCTTTATCAAGCCCATCTTTGCATGAAATGTTCCCTTTCTATCTCTAATTTTCTTGAAGAGAGCTCTAGTCTTTCCTATTCTATTCTTTTCCTCTATTTCTTTGCATTGATTGCTGAAGAAGACTTTATTATCTCTTTTTGCTATTCTTTGGAATTCTGCATTCAGATGCTTATATCTTTCCTTTTCCCCTTTGCTTTTCACTGCTCTTCTTTTCACAGCTATTTGTAAGGCCTCACCAGACAGCCATTTTGCTTTTTTGCATTTCTTTTCCATGGGGATGGTCTTGATCCCTGTCTCTTGTACAGTGTCACGAACCTCATTCCATAGTTCATCAGGCACTCTATCTATCAGATCTAGGCCCTTAAATCTATTTCTCACTTCCACTGTATAATCATAAGGGATTTGATTTAGATCATACCTGAATGGTCTAGTGGTTTTCCCTATTTTCTTCAATTTGAGTCTGAATTTTGTAATAAGGAGTTCATGATCTGAGCCACAGTCAGCTCTTGGTCTTTTTTTTTTTTTTTCTTGGTCTTGTTTTTGTTGACTGTATAGAGCTTCTCCATCTGTGGCTGCAAAGAATATAATCAATCTGATTTCGGTGTTGACCATCTGGTGATGTCCATGTGTAGAGTCTTCTCTTGTGTTGTTGGAAGAGGGTGTTTGCTATGACCAGTGCATTTTCTTGGCAAAACTCTATTAGTCTTTGCCCTGCTTCATTCTGCATTCCAAGGCCAAATTTGCCTGTTACTCCAGGTGTTTTTGACTTCCTACTTTCACATTCCAGTTCCCTATAATGAAAAGGACATCTTTTTTAGGTGTTAGTTCAAAAAGGTCTTGTAGGTCTTCATAGAACCATTCAACTTCAGCTTCTTCAGCATTACTGGTTGGAGCATAGACTTGGATTACCGTGATATTGAATGGTTTGCCTTCGAGACGAACAGAGATCATTCTGTCATTTTTGAGATTGCATCCAAGTACTGCATTTCAGACTCTCTTGTTGACCATGATGGCTACTCCATTTCTTCTGAGGGATTCCTGCCCGCAGTAGTAGATATAATGGTCATCTGAGTGACATTCCAGGTTCCTATGCAATATTGCTCTTTACAGCATCGGACCTTGCTTCTATCACCAGTCACATCCACAGCTGGGTGTTGTTTTTGCTTTGGCTTCATCCCTTCATTCTTTCTAGAGTTATTTCTCCACTGATCTCCAGTAGCATATTGGGCACCTACTGACCTGGGGAGTTCCTCTTTCAGTATCCTATCATTTTGCCTTTTCATACTGTTCAAGGGGTTCTCAAGGCAAGAATACTAAAGTGGTTTGCCATTCCCTTCTCCAGTGGACCACAATTCTGTCAGACCTCTCCACCATGATCCGCCGGCCCTGTGTTGCCCTGCGGGCATGGCTTAGTTTCATTGAGTTAGACAAGGCTGTGGTCCTAGTGTGATTAGACTGGCTAGTTTTCTGTGAGTATGGTTTCAGTGTGTCTGCCTTCTGATGCCCTCTTGCAACACCTACCATCTTACTTGGGTTTCTCTTAACTTGGGCGTGGGGTATCTCTTCACGGCTGCCTCAGCAAAGTGCAGCTGCTGCTCCTTACCTGGATGAGGGGAATCTCCTCACCGCCGCCCTTCCTGACCTTCAACATGAGATGGCTCCTCTAGGCCCTCCTGCACCTGCGCAGCCACCGCTCCTTGGATGTGGGGTTGCTCCTCCTGGCCACCAGCCCCGGCCTCAGGTGTGGGGTTGCTCCTCCTGGTCGCTGCCCTGGCCTCGGGTGTGGGGTAGCTCCTCTCGTCTGCCACCCCTGACCTCGGAGGCGGGATGGCTCCTCTCGGCTGTGCTTAGTGCGCTGGGCGCAGCCGCCTGAGGTAGTTAGTGTCAAAACCAAGTTAAATTGTAGGACACCCAGCTGGTGGCACAGAATTGCTTGATGTGGGAGAAAAAAACCTCACATGTCTTGTGTCAGAAGTATTATGAGTGTGGTAGTAATGTAAAAGGGAAACACAAGGGAGAAGTAAGTTTTTCCTACACAGTGAAGGTTCTTGATTGGGGCTCTTTCTGAAAACTCTAATATAAGGACTGACCCAGCCATATACCTATGGTCCTTGGTTCTTCCTCTTCTCTTCTAATATGATAGCCAGAGTGGCAGCTGCCATCTTGAGACAAGAGGAGACCATGAGGTTGTAAAGCATCTTGTTGTTCAGCTGCTAAGTCATGTCTGACTCTTTTCTACCCCATGGACTGCAGCATGCCAGGATCCTCTGTCATCCATTTTCTCCCAGAGTTTGCTCAAATTCATATCCATTGAGTCAGTGATGCTATCTATCTCATCCTCTTGTGCCCCTTCACCTTCGGTTCTCAGTCTTTCCCAGCATCAGGATCTTTTCCAATGAGTCGGTTCTTTGCATCAGGTGGCCAAAGTATTGGAGCTTCAGCTTCAGCATCAATCCTTCCAGTGAATATTCAGGGTTGATTTCCTTTAGGGTTAACTGGTTTGATCTCTTTGCTGTGCAAAGGACTCTCAAAAGTCTTCTCCAGCACCACAACTTGAAAGCATCAATTGTAAAAGCATACCTAGGGTAATAAAGCAGATGGAAGAAACTTGGGCCCCTGATAACATAGCAGAACTTCCAAAGCACCCTCAGCTGCTCACTTCTGGACTTCAGGAGAGAATGTAAATTCCATGTGGCTCAACTTAGTGTTATCTTGTGGACCAAGACCATTGGCATCACCTGAGAACTTGCTAGAAAGGCAGGATCTCAGGCCCCTCCCTAGTCCAACTCAATTAGAACCTGCATTTAACAACAGGCTCATATGCTTTGCATGCACACTGAAGTTGGAGAAATGCCAGGCTAGATGTAGTTGGTGTACATACCTCAGTTTCCCTGGTTATGAAATATAAAAATAATGCATCCTATGTGCCAGTACTAAAACATAATTATATAATCATAGGACAGAACAACTTAAAGGGGCCTGAGTTCTTTGTATACAAAGATAGGAAGCTATTGTGTAAATTAACTTATGTTCCAGCCACTATACTTGGCACCAGAGATATAAAGATACTCTAGCTCTCAAGTTCATAATCTAACAAGGGAGATGTGGAAGCATTGTAATACGATAACTGTTTACAGGCAACAAGAGAGATGTGCCCAGGTGTTTGGGGAAAACAAATGAGGAGTCTAAGCCTTCCTTCCTGGGCTATGGAGCAGGTTAGAGAAATTACCAAAGTAATTATGAATTATCTTGCTTCTTTTCCCAGTTTCAGGGATGTAGAGGCCATCCTCTGTGTACTTAAGGCAGCCTACCAGCCTCCTTGGGCTTCCCAGCTGGCTCAGTGGTAAAGAATCTGCCTGCCAATGCAGGAGATGCAGGTTTGATCCCTGGATCAGGAAGATCCCCTGGAGAAGGAAATGGCAATCCACTCTGGTATTCTTGCCTGGAGAATCCCATGGATGGAAGAGCCTGGTGGGCTACAGTCCATGGGGTCGCAAAGGGTTGGTCACGGCCAAGCAACTAAATAACAACAACAAGCAGCCTTCCCACCTCCCTGGAGGAAGAAATAATGCTTAGAAAACACAGATTTTAACACTACTGTCTTCACATCATGCCACCTTTAGTTTCTCAGTTGGTTCTTTGTCATCCTTAGTTCCGTTTACAGTTGAGGAAAATGCAGACACTGAATGTGAATGTAATTCTAGAAACTCAGAGTAGGTGACAGATTAAGCCCTTAAGAGGGTTTAGCATTCATTGACTGCTGTTATCTTCTCAATTTTGTCAACACTGGGTTTTGAATTCAATCATTGATTAGCTATTTCTCTTCATGTGTCTTTCCTGCACAATCTGAAGTTAGAAATGCTTTAGATGTTTAGAATACATTTTTCCCCTTCTCTTTATATTTCTTCTTTATATTCTTCATTATATTATTCAAAATGAAATCACATTTTTGGATATTTGTGGTTTGGCTGGCTAGTTGGGAAACTGTTTTCTGGCATTCATTAATGCTTTTCTTTTTCTTTCCATTTAAAGAACATTTACTGGATTTGGTACTTGAAGAAAGAAAGTGCCAGATTAAGAAATAGGATGGAGAATAAATGGCCTATGCTTGCAAAAACCCAGAAAGACTTTTTTCCCTTCCAATTTTTATGGATTTGACAGTGCTGGGTAAGGGAACACTGTTTCCAACAAAATCCAAAATTTTATTTCTCTCTCCAAGAGATATGGCTTTAATTGTTTTCTTTTTTCCTGCTGCTTTTTTGAAATGCGTTTCTAGGATCTGATTTTCTTCTTCCTTAAAATAGACAAAAATAGTCTTGGTGGTAAATACCATCATGGAAGTGAAACAGACAAAGACTCAGCTTCCCTCATACTCGTGGTCTGTCCACTTCTCTAGACAGTGCCTGCGTTCACAGCTCTCTGTTTCCCATTGCCCTAGGTTAACTGCAACAAGGGGAAGACAAGGAGAACCTTGGGATATTTTTATATTCTCCTCTATCCCGAAGAATTCACAAGCCAGCAAGTATTCAACCAGTGCTGAATAGAAGGTATTGCCAAGCATAACACACTATACACACATCAACAAAGCCTCCCTCATATTGCAATCCCAGCAGAAAATGATGCAGCAAAAGCCATCTGCACTCCTTGTTTGCCTGCCACCCAAGTTCTTGTTCCAAGCTATGTATTCAGCCAGCTCGAGGACGCCGCTACCTTTTCCTATGTCCAACAGGAGGTTTACAACTTCAGTCCTCTCCACCCAGAATGTGTTATTTGGCTCTAACAAACGCAAGAGGAAGTGCCCTTCCCTGTACAGAAATCCAAACATAGAGTGAAACCACAGCTTGTTTTCAACAGACCTCCTGTTACGAGCCCTCCTGGCTGCACTGGCCTTTCTGCAAGGGAGCTGGGGACTGGTGGTTCCAAGCAGTGGCCTCTGCCTCTTCCTGAGGATGCTGCTAACTAGGGTCTTGAGATCATTAGTCATGAGCTGGATATTCACCAACATGGCTCACTGAACCAGGTCACACTTCGTCAGATGTAAAATTCTGATGTGCTATCACATTACTTGTTTGCAAACTGTGCCTTAAACAAATATGCTCATAATACATAAAACAATATAGTTCTCTGAGTTAGTTCATTATTTATAGCATCATTTTCTCAATGATTGTTTATTATGTGCCAGGCTCAGGGCTATGTGCAGCAGTTACCAGTCAAAAATGAGATGGCATTGCCCTAGGCAGGCTAAGGTAAACCTCTGTCTTACCTCTCTCCACTAAACTACAAGTTCAGTGAGTGTTGACTGGTATATAGGGAGTATTGTGGGAATGCAAAAAATGGAGTAGTTGGTTCCACTTGTGCAGGAGGGGTGCAGTTAGCACATGCAACACCTTTTTGTAAATTACAGCCTCATCCTCTGGGACCATGTCCCAGAGCATGCAGTTTGGTGAGTGGAGTGTAGGCTAGGTTTACCCTACACTCGCCTCCATGACAAGTCCTGATCAGGATAATTTTCTTTAGGGGTGTTGCTTAAACTCAGTCTTGAAAGATATGGAGGTTCTACTGAGAGGACAAGCATAAACAGAGCATGACCATGGAGCACAGGTGAAGAGATATGGTATAGTTATATCTGTGCCACAAAGAGATGTGGCACCACTTGGCACAGTCTGAGAAGTATAGGCAGTTGCACTTGGAGGGATGGGGCATAAAAGGAAGCAGAGATAGGCAGAGGCCTGGTTGTAATCCACTTTGTGTTCCAAACTAAGGGGCAAGGTCTTTATCTTGAAGGTGGTGGGGCACCACTGAGGGGGTTCCCAGAAAATGAGTGATATGGTCATGGTGCTCATCCTCATGGCAGCATCAAAATAGGTTGCAAGGATAGAAGACAGGGGTAGGAGACCATAAAATAGTTCAGGTGATCAAGACTGAGTCTGAACTTCCAACAGGCAACACAGATGTAGAGGTGAGCATAGATTTGAGGGAAGAGAAGGTGGTAGAATCTTCAGAACTTGGGAACTGGTTGGATTCTAGAAGATTAAGGAGATCCTGGTGTCAAGGATGAGTGGCTCCCAGACATCTTGTTTGAGAACCTGGATAGCTGCTAGTACTCTTCACTTAAGAGGGATGAAGGAGCAGGATATGGAGCTTAACCAGTACCCTCAAAGGAAGGATTCAGGGCACTGTCTTTCTAATGGCTACCACCTATTTATGGTACTGCTTTGGCACCAGTAGAGGTGTGGCAGGCAAAGTGCAGAGGAACTTATCAGTTCCTACTTCATGTCACAGATGACTAAGGAACTTTTACCCAGACCAGACTCAGAACTTGAGCTGCCTACTCCATCATCAATCACATGGAGAAAAATATCCTTCCAAAACTATGGCTCTGTTGGCTCTGACCAGTCTGGAGAAGGCAGTGTCTGCCATTGCTCGTAGGGGATGGTGGGATGGTGGGTCAGCCTAACATAATGCACCCCCCTGGAAGGGAAGTCTCTGAAGCACATGATTTGACACAAGTCAATACCATTGACTTGCCCTACAAAATAGGAACCCCATACTCTTTAGCACTGATAAAATATGCCACTCTTCAGCTGCAAGTTATGCATACACTCGTGGACTTAAAAAAGAGGTCAGGACTAGAGTTCATAGACTTTATGTTTCTTCTTCTAAGTCCTCAATTTAATGGAGGTGTATATTTTTGATCTTATTATTATGCACGGTTTTAAACATATATGAAAATAGAAAGGATAATATTAATATAATATACCCATCCATTTATCCATCACCCAATTCCAACAATTATTAAGTTACAGCCAGTTTTTTTTTGCCATACCATGTAGCATGTGGGATCTTAGTTCCCAGCCAGGGATCAAACCCATGCCACCTACATTGGGAGTACAGATTCTTAACCTCTGGGCCACCAAGAAAGTCCCTAGAGCCAGTCTTGTTTCCTCTATACCCCTGTCAATATCCCCCCATCCCTAGATTATAGACTATTTTGAAGCAAATCTATTACAGATATAAATATAATACATTTGTAGCATATAAAATATTACATATATTATATTTATAAAATATATTTTTACATGAGCCTTTTGTTTAAGTTTAAAATCCAAAAAATTTAATTTCTTTAATACTCAATTTCCCCTATTATTAAAAGTTTACACTAGTAAGTTATATTTGCTATAATTAACAAACCAGCATTGATACATTACTAACTATAGAGTCCATACTTTATTCAGATTTCCTCTGTTTTTCCCTAACATCCTCTTTCTGTTCCCTGAGCCTCTCAGAGGTACATTTCACTCTGCATTTGAAGATCTTTGAAGACTTAGGAATTTGACTCTCCATTTCATTGATTAGGTGTAAGTATTTCAGGTCTAAGAAGCCTGCTTCACATCAAGTGTTTATTTCACCTCTTTGTCCTTCCTCTCTCCCTCTCTCTCACACCCTAATGGGAAATGGATGTGTAACACACAGGACCATGGTGGCTTAGAAGCACTGGCCCCTTCGTTACCGTAGGAGCACTTTAGGCACACGTCACTATGGAATTAATGCTGGGACAAACCACTGAACAGAGTCTAGGACAATGGGGAAGCAGAGAATTCAGGAAAAGAAAATGTACCTTTAAAAATACATTTGTGAGTTCACCACATTAACTAAGGGTTTCCCTAGTGGCTCAGATGGAAAAGAATCTGTTTGCAATGAGGGAGACCCAGGTTTGATGCCTGGGTTAGGAAGATTCCCCTGGGCAAGGGCATGACTACCTTCTTCAGTATCCTTGCCTGGAGAAAGGACGTGACAGAGGAGCCTGGTGGGCTACATGGGGTCGCAAAGAGTCATACACGACTGAGCAACTAACACGCTCACATTGTTTCACACATTAACTACATAAAATGGAACTAAAGTCACCCAGGAGAAGACAATGGCAACCCACTCCAGTACTCTTGCCTGGAAAATCCAATGGACAGAGGAGCCTGGTAGGCTACAGTCCATGGGGTCGCACAGAGTCGGACACGACTGAAGTGACTTAGCAGCTTAGCAAAGTCACCCAGGCTGTTTGGGTCAATGCCTATGTTGGCTGTTCACAGCTGTGACTCAGAGGCCCTGTGGAAACCTGGGGAGGGGCCTCTGGCTGTTCGCCCCTCCTTGCTGCAAAGCCACCTGGGCAATGGCCATTTGTTCTCTGCTGGCATCACAGGAAGTCAGTTCTCTTTGGAGGTGTTTGGCCTGAATCAGTGGTGTGTGTGTGGTGCCACGTTTCTGATGCAATCAATGCCTGCCTCCAGCCAGCCTGTTGAACAAATCTAAGTGCTTTGGGCGGCTGGCTCAGGGCCAGAATGGCGTCACTGCCCATTAATAGAAGTTGATGGAGCTCAGAAAAGTGCTTTAGGTCTGGCAACAACCCAATTCCTCCTACTCTGTGTCTGCCTCCAGGCAAATATATAGAAAAATCAATTCAGGAAGGCTTATTTTCACCAGTTTGTGCTAATTTAAGCATTGATTTGCCTAGTTACTGTTGAATTAAAAAAAAAATGGTTTGTGACACATCTTGTTTTTACCCAATTTATATATTCTTTTATAGGCTCTGCTTCTTTCCAAAACGAGTTTTGAAAATTTGAGATGATTTATCACAAAGGACATTTATTATTAGCATATACACGTCCTCTGTGTTTCCTTGATGATGTTCTACTTATATAAATATAGTTGATGATGTAAGAGCTTCTTTATTTATCTATCAAACATAAGGAATACCATTATGGATACATTCAGAGTATATAGAGATTTACATCATATAAAAAGATAACACAAATTATAAATAGATGAAAAAGAGATAAGGAAACAGAACAGAACAGAAAGCATAGCTGGAAAGTAGAAATAAACAGAAATTGACACCATGAAATCCTCCAAATGGGTCATTTATCAGTCAACAAGCCTCAGAGAAGCCATGAATAAAGAGAAAACATGACCATTCGGTAAACCATAGTGGCACTATCTGAAAACAAACTGCTCAGCTCTTCCTGATACCCAGGTCAGAAAGAAAACACTATGTAATGAGTATCCTCAAAAATATTCTTATTAGAGACTATTGTGGGCTAAGCTGTGTGATCCTCAAATTTATATGTTGAAGTCCTAATGTCCAAGTGTCTCAAAATGTGACTGTATTTGGAGATAGGGGCTTTTAAAAAGTAACTGAAATGAGATCATTAGGGTGTGCCCTTGGGCTTCCCTGGTGGTTCATACAGTAAAGAATCCTTCTGTGATACAGGAGACCCAGGTTCTATCCCTGGGTTGGGAAGATCCCCTGGAGAAGAGAATGGCTGCCCACTCCAGTATTTTTGACTGGAAAATTCCATGAACAGAGGAGCCTGGAGGGCTATAGTCCATGGGGATGCAATGCAAAGAGTCTGACACAACTGAGTGACTAATTCACACACTAATTCATTATAACTGGTGTCATACAATGAAGAGATTAGGACATATATAGGCTCAGAGGGAAAAACATGTGAAGACAAGAAGTAGCCAAGGAGAGAGGCCTCTGAAGAAACTTGCCGGCACTTTGATGTTAGACTTCTGTCCCCCAGAACCATGAGGAAATAGATTTCTCTTGTTTAAGCTACCCAGTCCACAGCACTTTTGTTATGGCAGCCTTAGCAAAACAATACAGAGACATGGTAGTGTGTTTCCTAAGGGATGTCTCTAATAGTGTCCCTCCTTGCAGGGTGATTACATCACCCTACAGTGCAGAGACTCCTCTGTTCCTACCTCCCACTCGAATTCATGTAACTATGGTGGCAACTTTGATGTTCTTATGTGATCTTGCCAAGCTGGCCAGTCTGGCAAGGCAGACAGTCAGACAGCTAATCAGTCTGGAGGCAGGCATCTGATCTAAGACAGCGCTATCAGGGCCCTTTCCTGGAATTTTTCTACCAGGAACTGAGAGAACTTAACATTAGTCAGTCCTCTCTGATGGCAGAAGCTATAAGGTGGAAGACTTGTTAGCTGTCAGTGGCCATGTTTTCTCCCAGGTAGGAGATGCCAGGCAGAGAGAGGCTTAGCATTATTCTACTTTCTCGTTTATTTTTTCATCCAACAATTCTTTATGTCACTATGTTCTAGTGCTTGTTCCTGAAGTTCATTAGCATCTGTGCTTCCCTGGCAACTTTAGTTGTTGCTACCCTTTTATTGATTTAATCACCAGTAAAACCCCCTCCATTATGCCTAAGCCAGAGCAAGTGGATTTCAGTCACTTAAAGCCAAAGTAATGTATTGCAATTCTACACATTCTCCCTTCCCCTGAGTCAGAGTGAATTGCTGGTAGCTCCTTGAACAAGTCCTGTTGTCTCAAGATTAACAAGCATCAGGCAAGAGATAGTTGTGCTTCTCAACATAAAAAAAGGCAAATTTCAAATACTAACTACGCCAATTTCCTCGTTCAGCCTGTAAAAACCCATCTTTTTCTCCCAAATATCTGAGCTGAACTGGATATTCCTCTCCTCTTTCAGATTTGAAGGGGTGGTTTCAGAGGCTTTTACTCACAACCAGGTGACTGTGTCAAAGAGTAAGAAGTACCTAAACTCTTTTATAACCTCTCCCAAAGTAGAAAGGATTGGTAGTAACAACATTCAGGGCTTCCCAGGTGGCTCAGTGGTAAAGAACCCACTTGCCAAGTAGGAGACCTGGGTTCAATCCCTGAGTTGGGGAGATCCTCTGGAGAAAGAAATGGCAACCCACTCCAGTATTCTTGCCTGGGAAATCCCACGGACAGAGGAGCCTGGTGGGTTACAGTCCATGGGGTCATAAAAGAGTTGAACACAACTAAACAATAACGTTCAGTCATGAACTCAACATTATATGTATTAATGGATTTTTCTCCATCTAGTAAATCATTCTCTTTTCTTTAGTCTTACCATTAAACAGAAAGTGGGTGCGTTATCTTCTGTTTCATGGGGAATTTATCTTTTAGGAAAGATGCACAAATTTTTGTGTAACTCATTTATTTTCTCATTTTGTAGATTTTATGTTTTTCCCAAGACAAAGTTGAAAAATCGTTAACTCTGTGATGAGGCTTTCAGCCATAAATAGAAAATGGGTACTCAATCAAGTATTTCTTAGTTCAGCTCAGTTCAGTCGCTCAGTCGTGTCCGACTCTTTGCGACCCCATGAACCGCAGCACGCCAGGCCTCCCTATCCATCACCAACTATCGGAGTTCAGCCAAACCCATGTCCATTGAGTCAGTGATGCCATCCAACCATTTTATCCTCTGTCATCCCCTCCTCCTCCTGCCCTCAATCTTTCCCAGCATTAGGGTCTTAAGACATCTTCAAATAATTTAATAAATATTTTCTGTTCTTACATCACCAAAGCCAAAGATCTAATACTTAGAAAAGAATGCTCTTTTGTTTTCATTCAGAAAAGTCCATATTATCTCTGTTTCTGTAGTGGAAACACAAGATCTTTAGCAACCCAAGTTTGGATACCACCATTACTTGGGAGAAGGGAACACTCTGCTAGGTAAGTCATTAGACCCAGGGGCCTCAGTTTTTCTCCTCTATAGAATGAGAATTATTTATAAAATTTCTACTTTTCAGTATAATTGTGATGTCAATGATAGTAAAATTACTGTCACAAGTGTCTAGCACACTATAGGCATTCAAGAAATTGCACTGTCCGAACTTCGCTGGTGGTCGAGTGGTTAAGACTCCACACTTCCAACGCAAGGATGCAGGGCAAGGGTTTTATCCTTGTTCAAGGAACTAAGATCCCACATGCTACTGTGGGGTAGCCAAAAAAAAAAAAAGAAATTGTATTATCATCCAGTTCAGTATATAATTGCTTATCTCTGATTTTCAATTGCCTTGTACCCTTAGCCTCTATTCTTTCTTTTATTATTTTCTTTTTATCATTTGATAGATAATTTCTGGGCTTTTGGTGACATAAAACTATTACCATGGCATTTTTTGGCTTTCATAAGGAAGCTCGGAGGTAAAGAATCCACCTGCAGTGCAGGAGACACAGGAGACTCAGGTTCAACCCTAGGATCCTGAAGATCCCCTGGAGAAGGAAATGGCAACCTTCTCCAGTATTCTTGCTGGGACAGAGGAACATGGTGGCCTCCATTCCCATGGGCAGAAGAACGTGGTGGCCTGTAGTCTGCTGCTGCTACTAAGTTGCTTCAGTCGTGTCCGACTTTGTGCGGCCCCAGAGACGGCAGCACACCAGGCTCCTCCGTCCCTGGGATTCTCCAGGCAAGAACACTGGAGTGGGTTGCCATTTCCTTCTCCAATGGCCTATAGTCTAAGGAGTCACAAAGAGTTGGACACGACTGAGCACACAGCAGTGGAATAGAATGTCACCCTGCTTATTTAACTTCTATGCAGAGTACATCATGAGAAACGCTGGACTGGAAGAAACACAAGCTGGAATCAAGATTGCCGGGAGAAATAACAATAACCTCAGATATGCAGATGACACCACCCTTATGGCAGAAAGTGAAGAGGAACTAAGAAGTCTCTTGATGAAAGTGAAAGTGGAGAGTGAAAAAGTTGGCTTAAAGCTCAACATTCAGAAAACGAAGATCATGGCATCCGGTCCCATCACTTCATGGGAAATAGATAGGGAAACAGTGGAAACAGTGTCAGACTTTATTTTTGGGGGCTCCAAAATCACCGCAGATGGTGACTGCAGCCATGAAATTATAAGACGCTTACTCCTTGGAAGAAAAGTTATGACCAACCTAGACAGCATATTCAAAAGCAGAGACATTACTTTGCCAACAAAAGTCTGTCTAGTCAAGGCTATGGTTTTTCCTGTGGTCATGTATGGATGTGAGAGTTGGACTGTGAAGAAGGCTGAGTGCCAAAGAATTGATGCTTTTCATCTGTGGTGTTGGAGAAGACTCTTGAGAGTCCCTTGGACTGCAAGGAGATCCAACCAGTCCATTCTGAAGGAGGTTGGCCCTGGGATTTCTTTGGAAGGAATGATGCTAAAGCTGAAACTCCAGTACTTTGGCCACCTCATGTGAAGAGTCGACTCATTGGAAAAGACTTTGATGATGGGAGGGATTGGGGGCAGGAGGAGAAGGGGATGACAGAGGATGAGATGGCTGGATGGCATCACTGACTTGATGGATGTGAGTCTGAGTGAACTCTGGAAGTTGGTGATGGACCGGGAGGCCTGGTGTGCTGCGATTCATGGGGTCGCCAAGAGTCAGACATGACTGAGCAACGGAACTGAACAGGTGGGAAAAGGCAGAGAAGAAATACTAATTTTACATCAAATCATTCATTTATTCATGGAAAGTATTTATTCATAGCAAGTCAGCAGTATAAGTAGTTCATACCACTAGAACAGCATCAGGGTTTCAAACCAAATTATGCAAGTCAATGCCTTTCAGCTAAAGATTAGCAGGAACACATCTGCTGGTTTTCTTACTTTTTGCTGGGGAGCAGCCTGTGCACCCGTAAGAGAGGGTTAAAAAGGAGTTGCAGGATTTGGGCATATGATGGCAACCCACTCTAGTACTCTTGCCTGGAAAATCCCATGGATGGAGGAGCCTGGTGGGCTGCAGTTCATGGGGTCGCAAAGAGTCGGACACGACTGAGCGACTTCACTTTCCCTTTTCACTTTCATGCATTGGAGAAGGAAATGGCAACCCACTCCAGTGTTCTTGCCTGGAGAATCCCGGGGATGGCGGAGCCTGGTGGGCTGCCATCTATGGGGTCGCACAGAGTTGGACATGACTGAAGCGACTTAGCAGCTTAGCAGTAGGTGACATGCAGAAGGCAAAGGAAACAGGGCCTGTGTGTAGATTGGAAGTTGTCGAAAAGACGGGGAAAACTACAACTGGGAGTCTCAATAAATCCTATCTAGGAAGAGAGAAGACTAAGGTTATAAATACTAAAGAGCAGTAGTCACTCAGATAAGCAAGAATAGGGGGATATCTGATTATTTTTTGTGATTTGAACAATGTTCATATTAATCACTGTTCAGACATTACACAGAATGGTCTTTATGTGGCTCCATCACAGTCAACAGAAGGGCCTTGTCTGAAGCTGATGTTCTGAGAAGTTGTTTGCATTCAACAGTAGAATACATGGCCTATCTGCAAGTACCAGATTGCTTCCTAACAACCATGAAATGTTGCTGTATGTATCAGGCCAGCTTCCATATGTCAGGCTGCTTTTCTCATTCTTGGGTGTTAACATGCTATATAATAGAATTTAGGTGTGGATAACAGGCACTGCTCCATTTTAAGAGAATAGGATTTAGTACAGGGAATTGGGTGCTTACAAAATTGTCAGATGAACTGAAATAATGGTTCTGGGCTTAGGATCAGGAGCAATTTCAAGAATCACCCCATTGAACTGATCCTCCAGGGGAACTGCTAACCACTTAATTCCCCAGCTTCCTGGTTGTCCCTGATAGCTCAGTTGGTAAAGAATCTGCCTGTGATGCAGGGGACTCTGGTTCGATTCCTGGTTCAGGAAGATCTGCTGGAGAAGGGATAGGCTACCCACTCCAGTATTGTGGCCTGGAGAATTCCATGGACTGTATAGTCCATGGGGTCACAAAGAGTCAGACACGACAGAGCGACTTTCACTTCATTTCACTTCACTTTCGGGTTGTAGCAATTGCCACTGAAGTTGTTCGGTCTAAGAATATGTGCTCTTCAGAGATCAGGACACATTGCTGCAACTTGCAGCTTTGAAAAAAATCATCATATCTGCTAGGTAAATTCTAACTCATCTGAACCCTGCCTCTTGTCTCTAACCATGCTGGTGACCAGAGCATGGGTACTTCTGCTACCTTAACCATGGGACAACACAACGCTTCTGCAGCAACCTTTGCTGACAGAAGCAACACAGATTGCAAACCACCCATTCTCATTATCACGTCCAATTTCCAGATCTCAAGTCAGCAATCTGATTGCTTGAATCAAATCATATCCAGAACTCTAGCTGCAAGGGAATTTCGGTTAGTGTTTGGGTTTTCTAGTCTCTGCAAGAGGAAGGCATATTGGAAGGAGGTTGGAATGGAGGTTGGTTTCCAGGTCAGTTTATTCATCATAAACCCTCACAGTAAAGAGGCCTTGGATCTAACCCTAATTCAGTCACTTATTTGCTATGTGAATTTAGAAAACCATCATTGCCTTTCTGGGTCTCAGTGTTCAGGACCAAGTTAATGTGGTTGATATCCAAGTGTCTCTCTGATCTTAGAATTCTGTGACTCTATTATAAATTATTATATTTTTAAAATATTAAAATATTTTCTCAACTATATCATTTTGAAAAGCATTTTCTGTACTTTTTTACATATTTTTTTTCTCACTATTTGTAGCAAAATAAGAAGTTCACCAAGATGATTGGTGGGCCCAAATGATTTTTAGCTTCCAGTATTCTTACCTTCCCATATTGACTAGAACTGGCCCATGTAACAGGATATTGTGGAAATAGCACTGTGGGACCTAGGGTTGTCATAAAAAAAAATTGCTGCTTCTTGGATGACTTCCTTTGGGTGAAGCCAGCTATCCTGTCATGAGGACACTTAGCCAGAACTGTGAGGAGATCAGGTGATGAGGACTGAGGCCTCCTGACTATAGCCACCATTGATTTGCCAGCCATATGAGTAGCCACCTCTAGAAAGTGAATGTCCCAGCACTGGTCAAGCCTTCAGATCACTGTCACCCTGGCCAACATCTTGACAGCAGCCTCATGCAAAACTTCTGTTTTTAACTAATCGAGTTTATTTGGGGCTGTGTTGGGTCTTCGTTGCTGCCTGCAAGCCTTCTCTAGCTGTGCTGAGTGGAGACTACTCTCTAGCTGTGATGTGCAGGCTTCTCGCCGTGGTGGTTTCTCCTGTGTGGAGCATGGTCTTCACATGCCAGCTTCAGTAGTTGCGGCACATGGACTTAGCTGCCCCACAGCATGGGGAATCTTCCCAGACCGGGGATTGAACCTGAGTCCCTGCATTGGCAGGTGGATTCTTAACCATTAGACCACCAGGGAAGTCCTCATGTAAACCTTTGAGCCAGAACCATCCGTCTAAACCCCTCTCAAATGCCTAACCCACAAAAACTCTGTGAGATAATAAATATTTAATGCCATTTTAAGCCACTAAGTTCTGGAGTAAAGAGTTAAATAGCAACAGAAAACTAATATATTCCCCAATTAGTATGCAAAATAGCATAAGAATGACTGAATTTATTTCTTAATCTCCAACATCAAATTTCATTTGCTTATCCATTTTTTTAATATAAAGCTGGTAGCCTTTGAGGTTATATCTCTAGGACTTTGAAACCATTCAGTGTGTAAATCATAATTAAAACTAAATAATCTTTTTCTGAAATTTTATAAAATGCAGTAATGGGTAGACAGGAAAAGAGCTTATTGTTTATACACTAAGTAGCAAATATTTTCTCAGGCAAAATGCCAGGCACTTGAAACTTATCACAGGGTTAATACATTTTTTGAAAATAAAGCTAGTAGAACACAATAAATAGTTAAATGACTCTTTCACAGCCATCCCAATCAACTCTGCAAAATGACTTTTAATTAGTGAATGAAGTATGCTGTGTCTATCGGTTAACAAGCATTTCAGTATGATAATAAAAGATAAAAGTTGCCTGTAGCTGAATTATTTTTTGTTTCAATCTAAATGGTAAATAAATTATTTTTTTTCTATTTATGATGGCTTAAAGTTTCATTGAACAAAGAATGTTCCAACAAAACTTACTCTATAATTTTTCTCTAAGTTTATTTTAAATTAATGCTCTCTTTTCTGAATTGTGCACACATGTCTGATAAAAGCATAGTTTCTTAGAACAGTAGTCTTCCACTTACTGTTACAAATATGAGTGCATGAGTTTTGGAGACTATATTAACTAGAAGTTTGAGTAACAAGTGCCACAAACTTTGTATAAATTAGCTTGAGCAAAAAGAGGAGTTTACCAGACAGTCACGGCATTCTCCTGGAATTCAAGTCACAGCCAGGTCCCGATGGAGCTGGAGCCTAGGGCACCAACTGAGCCAGGACTGGAAAGCTGCCAGCTCTCTCAGCCTCGCCTCTGCCTTTCTGGGTGCCAGCTTTGTCTTGTGGCAGACTGGCCTTCTCTTTGTGGTGGAAAACACAGTTGTTGGCAGTTGCCAAGTTTCATATTTTTCCGCTTCAGCCACTGGAGACTTGCTCCGTGGGTTCAAATGCAAATTCGCAGTGACTTCCAGTCAGGATTGGAGTTGTACTGTTCAACATGGCAGCTCTTGCAGTAGGTGGGGAGGGAGGAAGTCTTGCCAGAACAACGGCAGGCAGGAAAGACAACGCAACACAAAATGCTCCCGTGTGTTAGATTCCTCGAGCTGCTGTAACAAAGCACCACAAGCTAGGAGGCTTAAACATCAGAAATGTATTGTCTTGTGGTTTAAAGTCTGAGTTTTTTTGCTGTTTTTATTCTTTAATTGAGTCTTGTGGAATCTCCCTGGCCAGGGATTGAACCGGAAACTGAACCCAGGCCCTGGTACTGAAAGAGCTGGATCCTAACCACTGGACTGCCAGGAATTCCCCAGAGCTGGTTTTTTTCTAATCTGTTCTGGGCCTCTCTCCAACTTCTGATAGTTTGCTGACAGTTTTTGGCATTCCTTGGCTTGTAGAAAGAAAGAAAGATAGCGCTAAGTCGTGTCCGACTCTTGGGATCCCATGAACTGTAGCCAGCCAGGCTCCTCTGTCCCTGGGATTCTCCAGGCAAGAATACTGGAGTGGGTTGCCATTTCCTTCTCCAGGGGAACTTCCCAACCCAGGAATTGAACGCAGGTCTCCTGCACTGCAGGCAGATGCTTTACCAACTGAGCTACATGGGAGGAAGCACCCTAATCTTCTCTTTATCTCCCTGTGTGTGTTTTGTATCTAGATTTCCCCTTTTAATAAGGATACCCATCATACTGGATTAGGGGCCACCCTAATAGAATGGCCTCATCTTAACCAATTTCATCTGCAATGACCCTTCTCTCAATGTCACATTCTGAGATACTGGGGGCTAGGACTTGCATATGTAAATTTGGGGGAGGAGAGACCATTATTCAACCTATAACATTCCACTTAGGGCAGCATATCATGTACACAGTATCTGAGAACAAAGAAAAGCAAGGACACGGAGAAGTAAACCTTGAATTATGAAATCCTTCAGGTTTCATCTTCCAAGAAAAAAAGTAGGTAACAAACTTGCACCCCGAGAAGGAAGTAGAGGATGTTTTTATGGTGATGAAGTAAGTTTAGACAGGGAGAAATACAGGTTAATATGAATACCTCATGCCTATAGATACTCACTGGACATATGGACCTGCACCGATGGCCCCATTTTCTTTCTCAGGTTCATCATCCCTTCAGACCTCCAGTTGCCCAGGATCAGGGATGGGAAGAGGGGTGCAGAATGGGGCATCAATGTGTCAGGTGAGTGTATGCTCCTCAGTTCTGTCTCATCACAACAAAGATTTTGAGTGACGGACATTAAAGCCCTCAGTGCATCACAGCTCTTGGGTCTTGGACAAACCATGTTATACCTCTTAGACAAATCAGTGTTACAGCTCTATTTTATTTAGAAGATAGCAGGAGAATCCATCCTTGAAACATGAGAGCATGCCAACCCAAAGACACAAAGAGAAGAGAGTGGAGGAGCGTGCCAGCACACAGGAGAGAGAGAGAGAGAGGGAGAAGGGGGGAGAGAGAGAGAGAGAGAAAGAGAGAGAGAGAGAAAGAGAGAGAGAGATAGAAAGAGAGAGAGAGAAAGGGAAAGAGTGCCAGCACGCAGGAGAGAGAGAGCACTTTGGCTCCTCCTTTTATATGTTTTCCCTCCCCCTGGGCCGGCCCTATGCAAATTGGGCCAGCCAGGAGTGCTTTGTTCTACCTGAAGTCCTCACTCTGATACTCGGACCTTCCTTTGACCTTCCTTTTTTCTATTTTCGCGGCCTTTTCCCTTCCTTGTCTTTTAGTCACTGCCATTTTGGACTCCTGTTTCCTATTCTAACTACCTAACAAGTGGAAACAAACAGTACAAAGAACCCAGTTTCTACTGTCCAGTAAACCCGACCAAGATTGGAAAGTAGGGAGAGGTGGAGAGAGGGACAAAGTCAAATGCAGCAGTCCACTTTCCCCTCCTACCTCCATGGGGTGCAGTGAGGGGTTTGCACTTTGGAGCTGAAAGAGTGTTACAGGGAAGAGCCACTTGTGACTCCATGCTGGATTTGTTTCTTTGACTTTAACCTTTGTTTTTCGTTGCTTTTGTTATAAAACCATACATAATGGCCTGCCTCAAAGAACCCAGCCCGTCTGCCTGAAGAGATTAACACATCCCCTCCCTGAAGTAGGCCATTCCAGAAGATATTTGCAAGGTAATGGTCTTTACTTCCTCAACTCCTCCCTTTCTCTGTTCTATGAAAGAACCTGGCATCCAGACCCCAACAAGAATGGCTACCCACTCCAGTATTCTTACCTGGAAAATTCCATGGACAGAGGGGACTGGTAGGCTATAGTCCATAGGATTGCAAATAGTTGGACACAACTAAGTGACTAACACTTTCTCATTTAGTACTTACTATGTGCCATATAAAGCCTGAGTGCACTAATTTGCTCAAAAAAATCAGTGGGTCTTACAAATATTATTTCCATATTACAGATAAAAAGACTAAGGCTTAATGAAGTTGAGAAACTTGAACTAAAACCTAAGTGTGGGTGAATTGTATGCTATGTGAATGATTATCTTAATAAAGCTGTTATAAAATGAAATAACATAAAACAAATCTGCTTGATAATAAAACCTACATACCATATATCATAGGCAAAATCTGGCTTAGCTGGGGCAGTTGCTAGTAGCAAGAAAAGTGGATTGCTCTCATTTACATTTTTCTTGTTTAGAAAAGTATAATATATCCCAAGACAGAGATTTATTAATTTGGTTATACAAAGTTCCAAGGCCAGGGCCTCCTGTATTCTGGGTGATGTCTTCCATGGAGGGTTACCTTGTCTCCTCAGAGCACAAAGGCCAGATCAAAGCCTGCTTTGCTAATGAGGGAAAAAGGAAAATATGCTATCTATTTAGACATTATTTATACCCAACACTGTTCAAAACCATGTTTTATGTGATTTTGATGAAATCTTAATTTAATCCCTTGGTTGGAGCCACTGGTACGTCTTTAAGGAGGAAATCATTGACTATACTAGGAGAATTCATTCTGTTTTCATACGCCACTAAAGGCAAATAATTTATCACCTTGTAAGATTTCTGAAAAAATATTCATACCGATGTTTTCTAAGTTCTTTGTCAATAAATTTACAAGCATGATGACCTCTTTGTTTCATAATTTATGGTAATGGATTCAAGTTTTTATCTCATTTTATAATATATTCTATTAGAGAAATTACTTGACCTGGGCAGTCAAAGTGGATATTTGTTGAAATGACAAATTTGAAAGCCTTGTGAGAGTTTTGTTCACAAGCCATGAGATGAATGAAGGCAATATTTCAAAGTCCTTTAATTATCTCAGATGATGTGATAAGGCAAATAATATACCAACTGCCAAAGCAAAGTCATACATTGGAATGAAGTCAGTTGCATATACAATGGATTCCTTTCTCTTGAAAACCATGGTCTAGACACATTTCAGTAACTCTCTTCTTTAGACACAAGCAATGAACCACAGAGAAACCATGAGGTCTGCGATTCTGCAGGGGGCACTTTCAAAACGCTGACTTGCTGCCATGGAAGGTCGCCCAGGGTATTGAGCAAAGTGGAAAATGTAAATTGTCCAACAATGTGTACAGTGTTGACCATTCACAAGGGGAGAAAAGATATGATATGGTACATTACAATTTAAAACAATACTATACTTCATTATAAACATAGAAAGGCAGTTCTGAGAACCCAAAGAAGCATTTAACAGTTGTTGCCTATGGAAAGAATAAATTGGGGATGACAGTGTCTTTTACATATTATGGTTGAAAAGATTTTGTGGCAAAGATATTAGGAATATTAAAATTAGCAAATAAAAGAAAAATTAGACAAAAATAGTGAGTTTCTACTTTATAAAGAACAGTAGGCTGGGAAGAGCTGCTAGGTTTGTCCCTTGGAATTGGACCTCAGTAGCCCATCAATCACTTGCTGACCCACCAGCACTTAGCTGACTGCTCTCTGTCTGAACGCCATTATGTGCTGGTTGATCCCGATTGACCCTTTGTATCATGCACTGAGCCATTACGAGATGACAGCGTACTACACCCACTCCATATCTGTCTACCTTTCTGACACAGTAACAATTTCACATTTAAAAGACTAATAGGATGATGCTGGTAGCTGCTGTTAGAATGTGTATCATAGCATTTAAGCAGATATTTAAGCTCACTAAAGCTGAAAGAAGAAATCACAGATGAAAAAGAGACTGAGTCAAAAGAAAAATCATTACAGTCTTCAGTGTTGTGATAACCAACAAACAAAAAGCAGATTTTGGAAAAGTTAAGTTTTGACCTTCTCCTGAACCTGCTATCCACTAATCTGGAATACTGAAAACATGTATTCTCGGAGACTTGTAGGATGCTTTTTGATTTATTTTATTTCACTGTTTAAATGGTATTCTTTTATTTATTTATTTATTTTATTATTTAAACAATTATTATTTTTACTATATTTTACTTTACTGTATTGATTTTGCCATACATTGACATGAATCCACCACAGGTGTACATGAGTTCCCAATCCTGAACCCCCTCCCACCTCCCACCCCATATCATCTCTCTTGCATTTTCATGTGGGAAAAGAAACATGTGTTCTAAATACTTTGAATTTTCTCATAAATACCACTTCATCCTTAATATTCCACCTCCCTCCAGCTGTAGATTTTATCTACTGGTTGAGAGACAACAAATGGTATAGTTTTAAAAATCAATGTTGATGGATTCCAACATGAAATGAAAAGATGGGTATTTCCAGTGAATGATTTCAAAGGTATTAAAAACAACACTTGATTTTATATTTTAACAAATAGAATATAAAGTTTTGAAAAATTTGGCAAAGCATAGGGTACAAAGTAGATATATCTACAAGCAAATATCTGCCAACTGTATTTCCTAGTTGGGATGGTTTGCTGTACCCTGTCTGCTTTCTCAGATGTGACAGGTCCATAGAAGCCTCCTTTCCAAACTACAGCAGAGAAAACTGGACTCTGGAGATGTGGCCTCCTTTCTGTATTTCCATCCCTTAAGAATGCTATGTTTATTCCTACTCCAGGGCCTTTGCACTTGCTCTTCCTTCTGTTTGGAGCTCTCTTTCCCAAGATTTACAGCTTGCCTTTGTTTCACCATGTAGGTCTGTGATTGGTAGAATCACATCTAGTGTGGGAATGGTACCTAGTGATGCCCACATCTTAATCCTTAGAACCTTACATGGCATAAGGGACTTGGCAGATGTGATTAAGAATCTTGAGATGAGAAGATTTTCCTGGATTATTTCAGTGGGTCCAAGGTAATCATAAGGGTCTTTATAAGTGAATGAAGGAGACAGGAGAGTAAGCATCAGAATCGGAGATTTGAAGGTGCACCTCTGCCTTCTGCTGGCTTTGAAGCTGGAGGATGAAGCCACGGTAGAAGAATGAGTACACCTTCTAAAGGCTGGGAAAGGCAAGGAACTCGAGCCTTCAGAAGGAGTGCTGCCTTGCTGACAACTTGGTTTTAGCCCAGTCACACCTGTGTTGGACCTCTGACTTCCAGAACTGTGAGGCAATAAATTTGTGTTATTGTTTTAAGTTTCTGGCAATTTGTTACAGCTGCAGTAGGAAACTAATACAAGGTCTTAACCCAGATGTCAACTCTTAGAGGGAACTTCTTCGTGCCTTAATGAAATAGTCACTCTTTACCATATTATTCTCTTTTAGCCTCTTCATAGTATACTTATAAGTACCTGAAATATTTTAGACTATAAGCACATTAAAAGCATTTTTTTTCCCTTCTGTTAGTATATGAATTCCTTAGGGACAGCACTTGCTCATCCAGCAAGTGGAATAATATCTGATGCATTATAGATGCTTATGAAAATGTGTAACGCTGCTTCCTTTACAGTCTTCCTCTCTCCTCCTTTTTTGAAAAATCACCTGTGTTGGGTTTTTGTTGCAGTGTTCAGACTTTCTGCAGTTGTGGCTCACAGGCTTAGTTGCCCTATGGCATGTGGGATCTTCGTTCCCCAAGCAGGGATCAAACCTGCGTCCCCCAGTAATGGAAGGTGGATTCTTAACCACTGGACCCACCAGGGAAGTCCCATTCCTCTTCCTCTTCTATTTTAGAATATGCCTGTGGGGAGAGAAAAAAAATTTTTTTTTTTCATTTTACATGTTTGTGCTTATTGCAAAACAAACAGTTCGGAGCCATTTCTAGACACTGGATGCTGGGTGGGAGTGAGAGTCCCCCAGATACCCTCCCCTCTCCTGCTTGTCTTTCTTCCCAAGGCTGGGAATGAGTCAGGCCAAGCAAGTTATTCCAGAATCTCATCAGATTTGCTTAAGCCAAGAGGGAGGAAATTTCAAGATTCAGATCTCTAGTAAATTTCCTGAAGGATATAACTTGGGCCTGAGCTTGATGTACTTCCAGATTTGATATTATCATTCATTTATGACTAATTGGAAGCTCTCCGTGGGCATGTACCATAGAAGAGGTTGGTGGGTGGAGTGAAAAGGCATTTGTCAAATACCTGCCCTTGGCCCACAGGATCCTGCCATTCTTGGCCACTGCGGACTTGACTCAGTTCAGTTCAGTCGCTCAGTCGTGTCTGACTCTTTGAGACCCCATGAATTGCAGCACGCCAGGCCTCCCTGTCCATCACCAACTCCCGGAGTTCACTCAGACTCATGTCCATCGAGTCCGTGATGTTTTCCAGCCATCTCATCCTCTGTTGTCCCCTTCTTCTGCCCCCAATCCCTCCCAGCATCAAAGTCTTTTCCAATGAGTCAACTCTTCACATGAGGTGGCCGAAGTATTAGAGTTTCAGCTTTAGCATCATTCCTTCCAAAGAAATCCCAGGGCTGATCTCCTTCAGAATGGACTGGCTGGATCTCCTTGCAGTCCAAGGGACTCTCAAGAGTCTTCTCCAACACTACAGTTCAAAACCATCAATTCTTTGGCACTCAGCCTTCTTCACAGTCCAACTCTCACATCCATATGACCACTGGAAAAACCATAGCCTTGACTAGACGGACCTTAGTCGGCAAAGTAATGTCTTTGCTTTTGAATATGCTATCTAGGTTGGTCATAACTTTTCTTCCAAGGAGTAAGCGTCTTTTAATTTCATGGCTGCAGTCACCATCTGCAGTGATTTTGGAGCCCCCCAAAATAAAGTCTGACACTGTTTCCACTGTTTCCCTATTTCCCATGAAGTGATGGGACCAGAAGCCATGATCTTTGTTTTCTGAATGTTGAGCTTTAAGCCAACTTTTTCACTCTCCTCTTTCACTTTCATCAAGAGGCTTTTGAAAAGCCTCTTCACTTTCTGCCATAAGGGTGGTGTCATCTACATATCTGAGGTGATTGATATTTCTCCCAGCAATCTTGATTCCAGCTTGTGTTTCTTCCAGTCCAGCGTTTCTCATGATGTACTCTGCATAGATGTTAAATAAGCAGGATGACAATATACAGCCTTGATGTACTCCTTTTCCTATTTGGAACCAGTCTGTTGTTCCATGTCCAGTTCTAACTGTTGCTTCCTGGCCTGCATGTAGGTTTCTCAAGAGGCAGGTCAGGTGGTCTGGTATTCCCATCTCTTTCAGAATTTTCCACAATTTGTTGTGATCCACACAGTCAAAGGCTTTGGCATAGTCAATGAAGCAGAAATAGATGTTTTTCTGGAACTCTCTTGCTTTGTTGATGATCCAGCGGATGTTGGCAATTTGATCTCTGGTTCCTCTGCCTTTTCTAAAACCAGCTTGAACATCAGAGAGTTCACAGTTCACATATTGCTGAAGCCTGGCCTGGAGAATTTTGAGCATTACTTTACTAGCATGTGAGATGAGTGCAATTGTTCGGTAGTTTGAGCATTCTTTGGCCTTGCCTTTCTTTGGGATTGGAATGAAAACTGACCTTTTCCAGTCCTGTGGCCACTGCTGAGTTTTCCAAATTTGTTGGCATATTGAATGCAGCACTTTCACACCATCATCTTTCAGGATTTGAAATAGCTCCACTGGAATTCCATCACCTCCACTAGCTTTGTTCGTAGTGATGCTTTCTAAAGCCCATTTGACTTCACATTCCAGGATGTGTGGCTCTAGATGAGTGATCACACCATCATGATTATCTGGGTCATGAAGACCTTTTTTGTACAGTTCTTCTGTATGTTCTTGCCATCTCTTCTTAATATCTTCTGCTTCTGCTGGGTCCTTTACCCACTTTTGTCCATATAGGTTATGTTCTTAGGCTCCCTGGAATCCTTACTGCTTCCTGAAATACTGTCTTTTCACACTCTGTGTCTTCTTCATGTTGTGTCTGAGCCTGGAAGGTCTGTCTCCTGGTTCATGTGGCAAAGTCATGGACTTCCTTCAGAGACAGATCTTCTTTTCTGCTCTCTGCCACATCTCCCCTGGGTACCCTGCATTGACTGACAGCTACACCAGACATACATAGCCACTGACATCTTGTGTAGGAACACTGTCTTGTGCACTCTGGCATCCCTAGTGCCTGGCATAGGGACTGACATGGTCATTTGATGGAGGAAGGAATCTCTGTCTTGAATTAAACTGGACCAGAGCCATTCTCATTCATCTTTCTATCTCAGAAAGTGAGTGTCCCAGTATGCATCGAATATATGTTTAATGACTAGACTTGGGCTAAATGGTATGGGTGGTAGAAACTATTACGCTTAACTTGTAAGATTTTAGTTTGGCACTTAGCTATATAAAGGGCTTCTCTGGTAGCTCAAATAGTAAAGAATCCGTCTGCATTGTGGGAAACCTGGGTCCAGTCCCTGGATGGGGAAGATCCCCTGGAGAAGGAAATGGTAACCTACTCTAGTATTCTTGCCTGGAGAATTCCATGAACAGAGGAGCCTGGCAGACTACAGTTCATGGGGTCACAAAGAGTTGAATATGACTGAGGGACTTACATAACCACTAGCTGTCTAAAACATTTCTCAGCTTTACAGCTAGCTGTGGCCAAATGACCAAGTTCTAGTTTATGAAATGTGAGCAGACATGTCATATGGAAACTTCTAGGAAGCTTCATCAAGAGAAGAACGACGTACGCCCTTTATCTCTTCCTTGGGTCCTGTCCCCATTCTCTTGTCTGGAACATGGATGCCTCTAATCATGCAGTGTCAGAATCCCAGTGCAGTATCCTGGGGCTGGTAATAGAATACTGTTAACACCCCCAACCCGGGACAAAAGAAAGGAGCGATCATTGGTATTTGAAAGAAGATGGCTGTGTAGAGAGGGACATTCCTTAGGTGCTGTACTAGGGAGATCATCAATCAGCCTATAGGAAGATAGCTAAGGGAATAAATACCTGACCTCACTTTTCTTCATCCTCAGGTCCTTGTTCCCCATAAACTGAACCAAATGAAAATTTTGAGGCAAGGGAGCCTGTTAATGTAGGGATCTCCATAGGCATAGCAAGTGGAGAAGGATGGAGAGAGGATTTGGCTGGGTAAACAGAAGATATTCAGCACACTTGGATAGATTTCTTTTCCCACTTTAAAAATAATAGAATAGGATGAATAAAATCTCTACTATTCTTTCTGGTTGTTGTATTTGGAATGGATCTTCTGCATTAATTGGTTTCACTTTTGCAGACCTTTGTGCTAAGGCTATAGAGCAACTGCAGTCAGACACTCCAGAGTACCAGATAGTATGACCAATGTTTCAACCCAAAATCATATTAGTTGGTGACTAATAACATATTGAAAAGCAGAGACATTACCTTGCCAATAAAGGTCCATCTAGTCAAGGATATGGTTTTTCCAGTGGTCATGTATGGATGTGAGAGTTGGACTGTGAAGAAGGCTGAGCACCGAAGAATTGATGCTTTTGAACTGTGGTGTTGGAGAAGACTCTTGAGAGTCCCTTGGACTGCAAGGAGATCCAACCAGTCCATTCTGAAGGAGATCAGCCCTGGGATTTCTTTGGAGGGAATGATGCTAAAGCTGAAACTCCAGTACTTTGGCCACCTTATGCGAAGAGTTGACTCATTGGAAAAGACTCTGATGCTGGGAGGGATTGGAGGCAGGAGGAGAAGGGGACGACCAAGGATGAGATGGCTGGATGGCATCACAGACTCGATGGACGTGAGTCTGAGTGAACTGCGGGAGTTAGTGATGGACAGGGAGGCCTGACGTGCTGCGACTCATGGGGTCTCAAAGAGTCGGACATGACTGAGCGACTGAACTGAACTGAATACATTAAATCGAAAAGTCCAGAAACAGGTCCTGATACATATGAACCATTCATTTTATGACAAAAGTAACACTGTAGAGCAGTGGCAAGAGAATAGTCTTTGTAATAAATCAATTGTATATCTTTATGGAAAAAATATCTTATACTCCTACACAATTCCATACTATTGATCTAAATCTAAAACAAAACAAAAAATAAAATTTCTAAGGAAAATATAGGAAAGAATCTTTATAGTATTGCTGTAGAGCAAAAGAATGGATAGAAGATTAGAACAGCACTCCCCAAATAGTCCATAAACCTAAGAGAAGAGTTCCACTTTATCAGTTATTACAAGAATGACTAACATGGCATAGTCAGGCAATGATGATTTCATAGTTGTCATTAAATAATGACAATAACAAGAGCTGGTAAGTTTGTGGAACAACTAGAACACTTATATACTGCTAGCGAGTGTGGAAATTGGTACAGTCACTTGGAAAACTCTTTCTAGTATCTACTAAAGTTGGTCATAGATAATAGCTATGACCCAGAACAACTAGGTATATCCACAAAGAAATGCATGCCTATGCTCACTTAAAAAGCAAAGACATTACTTTGATGACAAAGGTCCATCTAGTCAAAGCTATGGTTTTTCCAGTAGTCATGTATGGATATGAGAATTGGACCATAAAGAAGGCTTAGCCTTGAAGAATTGATGCTTTTGAACTGTGGTGTTGGAGAAGACTCTTGAGAGTCCCTTGAACTGCAAGGAAATCAAACCAGTCAATCCTAAAGGAAATCAACCCTGAATACTCATTGGAAGGACTGATGCTAAAGCTGAAATTCCAATACTTTGGCCACCTGATATGAAGAGCTGACTCACTAGAAAAGACTCTGATGCTGGGAAATAGTGAAGGCAGGAGAAGGGGACAACAAAGGATGAGAAGGTTGGATAGCATCACCGACTCAATGGACATGAATGAGTTAGAGCAAACTCCAGGAGATGGTGAAGGACAGGGAAGCTGGCATGCTACAGTCCATGGGGTGGCAAAGAGTCAAACATGACTGAGTGACTGAGCAACAACAATGTTCACTTAAAGACATATATATTCAAGGATATTCATAGCAGCATTCTCCTTAAGAGCCAACAATTTAAAAGCCCAAGTGGATATCAACAGTAGAATGGACACATGACTTGTGGTGAAAGTTAAATGTGTTAGTCACTCAGTTGTGTCCAACTTTTTGAGACCCTATGGACTATAGCCCACCAATGGTATATTCATATAGTGAAGTGTTAGTACAGAGCCATAAAAATGATTAATCACTACCTGCAGCACCGAGGCTGAATTTCATGAAAATTAGACAGAAAAGAATACTAAATGATTACATTTTCAGACTTTAAAAACAGGCAGAGCAGTAATCAATGGTGTCAGAAAGCAGAGTTATGTTTCCTTTTGGGGAGAATCTAGGAACTGGATAAGTAACAGAAGCTAGTAGATTTTCTTTTCTTGATCTTGGTCATGGTTCTTTCGGAGAAGGCAATGGCACCCCACTCCAGTACTCTTGCCTGGAAAATCCCAGGGACGGGGGAGCCTGGTGGGCTGCCGTCTATGGGGTCGCACAGAGTCGGACACGACAGAAGTGACTTAGCAGCAGCAGCAGCAGCAGGTCATGGTTCTACAGGTATGTTCACCTATGGAAGCTCTTTGAATTGGACACTTACTTATGTTTGTCTCTGTAAACAGAGACTTACTACACCAATAAATAAATGTTATCATTTAATACAGCTTTTTTTCTTTTTTTAAAAATAAAAGCAGGGTAGGAACCCAAACACCAGCCCTTTGCTGTTCAACACTAACATAAAGATCAGAACAACAGCATGTCTGTATTGCCATTGAGGAATGAACAGCAGTGAATGATTTCAAACAGGTTTTCTTTGAACAGGTGTTCAAAACCAGAAAGGTTTCTGAAGTCATTTCTAAAGCCAAATTTCACTGTAGTCTGGAGCCCTTGGTATCGTGTCAGGAATCATACGCAATGAGATAATTTTCTTTTGCCCACATTTCTGTCTAATAAAGAAAATAAATCTATTTGACAGAACAAAGAATTGCCTCAGATGAAAATACGTTGGAGAAAGGGCAGCATTATTCTCAACTCTATGCGCCTCAGAGAAAAACAATATGAGGTTTAAATAATGAGTTCTCTGTTCTGAGAAAGATTAACACTTTACCTACTGTTTCAGGAATTAGTCCATTTATTAAGTAAATCCCAGCTACTTCCAACAAGTCACTAAAAAAGTGACTTACTAGAAAGACACATGAGCATAAACTAATGATGAAAATAACAATGATAACAAAAACAACCAAAGTGGGAGGTGGTTTTACCATCAAGTCTCTCTACACCAAATTTACTCCAATTGTATACTACATTTCATTGTTATTGCCCTAGTGGTCAAGGTGAAAGAGAAATTTAATAAATTATTAAGCTCTTCTTTAAGAAAAAAGAAAGAAAATGAAGGAAGTATGCTAGTCCAACATGAGGAACAAACATTCCCAGCATATTAAGAGAAATTAATTAGGATTGTTTATATAACAAGGTTTTTAAACATTATAATAAAAACTGTCATGATAGGCAGTTTTATATCTATATGAAAACATTCTTAATTCTCTCTGGCAAAAGGCAGAGCCATAACATTAAATCACGATTTCTTGAAGGCACAGTATAATATATGTGCTCCTAATGATATAAGGTGGCATTGAAGTTATTCTGCAGTGTCCAAGGGGAAGTGATGAATCTGTGTAACTAGTTGCCTTGGCTATACCACTCTGGAGCAAAAGCAAAGTAAGCCAGCAAGGTTTGTCTGGCTCCTCCCTAGCCAACTCTGCAGCGTCCCCCCAGCTGTTCATGGGCATCCCTGGAGATGGCCGTGTGTGCCCTCCCATAAGGCCCTCTCAGCTACCATGGGTCTCCTGCACCCAACTTTCCTCCTCTGTGGCTCCCGGTGGTGATGTGTGTGTAGGTATGCATCTCCACTGGAGACATCAGCGGCACTGAGCTGGGATAGCCCTGCTTCAAAGCCCTTATTACTGATTACTGATCTCTCTCATATGCTTCCTGAATGTGGTGCCTCCACATTTGTCTTCCTAGGTTGGGCTGAGGTGGTCTTAGCCCCGTTCCATCCATTCTGGGCTCCAACCCATTTCCCAATCCCAATCAGAAGGCAGCGTACCTCCTTGTGCTCTCCTCTGATAAAGCTGCCACTGTGCTTCCAACATGGTCACCTTCTTACTTTTTTACTGTCTCCTCTCCTTCGGGATCTAGTCCTCCGGGGCAAGACCAGAAACATTCTGATTTGGACCAAAGTGTGGGGGTTATCGTATTTCAATCTGAATCAAGTTGTATACCAGACTTGATTTCCCTGGAAAACCCTTTCCCAGGGTGGAGGGTCGGGGAACCTCTGCCAGGAATGTCCAGGTACATGTGAATCCAGGGGAAAACTGATCTGAACTGGAGCAGAGGCTCCAGCAGTAACAGCATGTCCCTAATACCATTCCTCCCAAATGTTTATGCCTGCTGCTTAGATCTTGTGTGAAGCCAGGCTCTTCTGGAAAGTTCACATTCCTCTTCTGACCTTGCATCATCCCAGAGTAGCAGCTCTACTTAAATAACTATAGTCACAAATGCTTAATGTCTGATTCACCCTGGGCACTTTGGGACCCTATTTCTGCTTTTCACAATCACTCTGCAAGGGAAGTGCTGTTATCCAAATTTTAATAATGAAGAGATTATTGCTGACTCACATTGAAACAGGAGGGGAAGGGACAGGGCACAAACTTAAAAAGAATGACACAGCCCAAGGGCATGACATAAAATTATTAGAACCAAAAAGGACCAAAATGGTGGAAAAGTCAACTTCTGCTAGACCTTAAGCCTCAGTATATGCTCATTGTGGGCTTCCCTAGTGGCTCAGATGGTAAAGAATCTGCCTGCAATGCCAGAAACCTAGGTTCAATTTCTGGTTGGGAAGATTCCCCTGGAGGAGGGCATGGCAACCCACATCAGTATTCTTGCCTGGAGAACCCCATGGACAGAGGAGCCTGGTGGGCTACAATCCATAGGATTGCAAAGAGTCAGACCTGAATGAACGACTAAGCATAGCACATACGCTCATTGTAACACATCAGCAAGCTAAGTGACACATTCATCAGTGCCATGACAGTTCCAAGGTCAATCATTAAAGGTCAAAAAGGGGGCAGTGGCCCAATTCCTGGAAACTCCCACCCCTTCTGCAAAATAGTCGTAATAATCCTCGCACTCATTAGCCTATGAAATTACTCAGCCCATAAAAACTAAGCATGCTATATTTCAGGGCCTCCTTCTTTCTGAGATGGCCCACACTCTGCCTATGGAGTGTGTTTCTCTTTAAACAAACCCACTTCTTACCTAGTATGTTGTATCTCACTGAATTTTTCTATACTGAGACACAAAGAACCTGAGCCTCAGTAAGTCCAGACACCGAGTTAGTGATTCTAAATGAAAAGACGGTGGGTTTAAGTCCCAATCTGGATTTTGACTAGGTTCAAGTCTCAATTTGAGGTGCATGGTAATAATATGATAGCTCAATTTTTAATTTTTTGAGGAATTTCCATACTGTTTTCCACAGTGGCTACACCAAATCACATTCCCGCCAACTGTGCACAAGAGTTCCCTTTTCTCCTCATCTTGGACACTTGTTATTTGTTGTCTTTTATTAATAAACATTCTGATGGGTGTGAGGTGATATCTTGTGGTTTTGATTTGCATTTCAAATCACTGATTTGTAGATAGAACTAGACTTACCATGGTGATCATTTTCAAATGGATAGAAATACCAAATCACTATGTTGTGTTAACGAGAACTACCATAATCCTGTATATCAATTACAATTTTTTTTATTATAAAAGTTTCTTTTTTAAATATAAATTTATTTTAATTGGAGGCTAATTACTTTACAATATTATTTCGGTTTTGCCATGTATCAACATGAATCCACCACAGGTGTACACGTGTTCCCCATCCTGAACCCCCCTTCCACCTCCCTCCCTCAATTACACTTTAAGATCAACCAAGCAACCAAACAAACAAACTCAAAGAAAAAGAGATCAGATTTTTGGTTAAAGAGGTGGAGATCTGGGGAAGGAGGAATTGAATGAAGGTATTTAAAGGTACAAACTTCCAGTTATAAGATAATAAGTACTAGGGATTTAATGCACAACATGATAAAACTAAAATAATATTTCTGTTTATTATGTGAAAGTTGTTAAGAAAGTAAATCCTGAATTCTCATCATAAGAAAATTTTTTCTATTTCCTTAATTTTGTATCTGTATCGGATAATGGATGTTCACTAAACTTACTGCAGCAGTCATTTTATTATGTATATAGGTCAAATCATTATGCTGTATACCTTAAACATATACATGTTATTGATATCTCAGTAAACTAGAAGAAAAGTAAATAAGTAAAATATTGTGCACATCAAAAGAAATTAATAAAGATGAAGCAGTTAAGTAGTAAGGTTCAGTGACTTGCCCATGGCCATGGTGAGTGAGTGGTGGAGCTATAATTCAATCCCAGATTTGTGGGAAACAAGCCTAGCCTTGTCTTGATGAAAGCAGTTCAGTATCATACAGTCCTTGGAACTAGAACTTTCTTATGAACAGCTCTTTTAAGACACATTCAAATAATTTAATCTTCTTCTCTAAGAATTTAAGAGACAGATTTGCACTCCCGAACAAACAGCCTCCTGAGTCTTGGCATAAAGTCTGTTCCTGGCCTTCTTGCCTTTGCACATCAATTTCATGCCTTGATCATTTTCTAATTGAGGGCAGCTTCCATGTCTATTATGCTAAGTATATATTCTGCTGCTGCTGCTGCTAAGTCGCTTCAGTTGTGTCCGACTCTGTGCGACCCCATAGATGGCAGCCCAACAGGCTTCCCCGTCCCTGGGATTCTCCAGGCAAGGACACTGGAGTGGGTTGCCATTGCCTTCTCCAATGCATGAAAGTGAAAAGTGAAAGTGAAGTCGCTCAGTCGTGTCCGACTCTTAGCGACCCCATGCAGCTTACCAGGCTCCTCCATCCATGGGATTTTCTAGTCAAGAGTACTGGAGTGGAGTGCCATTGCCTTCTCCGAGTATACATTCTAGGATTGATCAATTCAAATTCTTTCCTTTCGCATGGGTTCACCCTTATAGAAAACCGTGGGCCTATTCAGGCTGAGAAGGACCCTTCTCCCATGTGTAATATTAGCACCCCTGCCAAAGTCCTTTCCCTGAAATCCACACTTCTTTGTATCTCTCTCTTCCCTTTTCCCACTCCCAGGTCTATTTAGGAATTTCTCACACCTGTCCCTGGGGTAGAGTATGTGACTGTCTTCAGATCATGTGACTGATTAACTCAGCTTAGGTCAGGGATGCCATTCTTGAACTAGATTGAGTCCTAGGATTCTTTATAAGAGTGTTGGAGCAAAGAGACTGTCTCTTCTTTTTTTGGCTGGATCTCAGCAAGGAAGTATGTAGCACTGGGAGTTGCTTATGGTCGGTCATCTTGTGACTGTGAGAGGACTCAGTCTTAGAATACAGCCAATAACACAGAAGATGGTAGAGAAATAGAAAAGAAACACAGTGACTGAGGGACTTCCCTGGTGGTCCAGTGGTTAAAAATCCACCTTGCGAACTGCAAGGGACCTAGGTTCGATACCTGATTGGGGAACTAAGATCCCACATGCTGCAGGGCAACTAAGCCCGCACACTGCAATTAACTGAGTCCATAGGCTCTAGAACCTGTGCTCTGCAAGGAGAACATTCTGGGTGCCACAGCTAGAGAAAACCAGTGTGCCACAGCAAATAGCCAGTGCAGTCAAAAGAAAAAGGAAAAAAAAAAAAAAGACAGAGAGAGAGAAAGGAAGAGAGTGACAGAGCTGCTGAGAAGCAGCTTGTCTGAAGCAAATCCTCCCATGGAGTTTTCAATCGTGAGCCAATAAGTTTCCTTCCTCGTTTGGGCCTGATTGAGCCAGATATTCTTTTGCTTGCAATACAAGCATCTTAAATGTACATTGTGCAACAATGAGTCAAGTTTTTCAAACGTTTCTCTCACTGCCTAGGGGGCTTCTTGATCCCTGAGAGAAAAGTGGTTGACTGAATGAGCGGGCCAAAGGAATAAGGAAAGAGAGACCACTTGTTCATGTGTGTTGAAGATATTCACCAATTCTTCAGGCTTCCCAGGTGGCTCCGTGGTAAAGAATCTGTAAAGAATCTGCCTGCTAATACAGGAGCCTCAGGAGATGCTGGTTCAATGTCTGGGTCAGGAAGATACCCTGGAGGAGGGCATGGGAACCCATTCCAGTATTCTTGACTAGAGAATCCCATGGACAGCAGAGCCTGGCCGGCTACAGTCCATGGGGTCACAAAGAATCTGACATGACTGAGTGGCTGAGCTCACACACTTAGCAACAAAGCACTTGGGAAACGGATGCCCTGGGAGCCCTCTGTAGGGGTGTTGCCAATTCACTCCAGACTCAGAGGAACTTCAACAGCCTTCTGCTCCACAAATAAAATCATGTGGATGAAAATGGTGATGGTTTAAGTAGATGCAGATTTTCTGTTCTCTACTTTGTGGCTCTAATGAACTGCTGATGCTTTTAGGTGCATTATGAGCCCCCCTAGGGATGCCTCAGGTGGTAAGGCAGAAGAAGTAAGAGACCTGGGTTCGATCCCTGGGTGGGGAAGATCCCCTGAGGATGAAATGGTAACCCAATCCAGTGTTCTTGCTTGGAGAATCCCATGGACAGAGGAGCTTGGTTGGCTACGGTCCATAAAATTGCAGAGTCAGACACGACTGAAGTGACCAAGCACACATGTACACACATATGAGCATTCCACCCCCCACACCCATCCAAGGCAGCATTTTCAGTCAAGAGTGTCAAAATGAAAAAGTGAACTTGTCACTGAAGCCCCAGGAGAAAAGTAACTTGTGCAGGGAGAGATTTCTTGCTGTTTCTCTTGGTTTTGCTTACCCGAGGTTTTGCCCCTCCCACCTTCACACCTCAAAAAACCCTCCCCCTTTACACCTCTCTTCCCCTTTCACACTCCTCTCCCCTAGCACACACAGAGGAACAGCTTTGTTGTGTGGGAAATGCTGGTCAGGAGGAAATGCCCTTTTTGGCCTTTGCTTTCACAGCATCAAAGGTCAGGAGCAGTAAGCACTGTGGAGGAAGCGTTGCATGTGTAACTGAGTTAGCAAATTGGAACTTAGGGCTTTCAGATAACAGCGAGGAGGAAATAATGGGGGGACAGAAAGTTGCTTAAGAATCAGATTCTAGGCCTGGCTCTTCCACCATTTTTGAAACACTTGGCAAGTCTTTATGCTTCTCTGGACCTTGACTGCTTCAGTAACAACACAGGGAGGTTCTGGATAATGAAATGAGGCAAAATGGCCATTGACACCTCCATATATCCCTCTGGCAAAAAGCAAAAGGACAAAAGCCATTTTTCTAGTTCCTCCAGGGTTTGTCCCACCAACCCCAGTAGCTGCCAGGGAGCTGCCTCTTGAGTCCCTTGTCCCACCCCCATAGATGTCCAATAGCCTCCCCCTCCTCACTCAGGGTCTCATTTCCAAGAGGCTCTTACCTCCTGCCATGCTGTCTCATCCAGGAACAGATAAAAGGAATCTTCATTTGGTAAGTGCCATGGTCTGACGTTTGTATTCCCCTAGAATTCATATGTTGACATCCTAACCTCCAAAGATGATGGTACTAGGAGGTAGGGGCCTTTGGGACATGCTTAGGTCCTGAGGATGGAGCTGTTATGACTGGTATTAGAACCTTTTAAAAGAGGCTCCAGAAGATGATGAGAAGATACACGAAGTCTGCGACCTAAAATTGGGTCCTCATCTGACCATCCTGGTGCTTCAATTCCATATTGCCAGTCCCAGAGCCTGTAAGAAATGCATTTCCATTGTTTATAAACTACCCAGTCAGTGGTACATTATTCTAGTCACCCAGACAGACTAAAGCAGATACCCAAATCGCAAGAATCACAACTAAATGACCATGTGAAGTGGTGTCACAAAGAATTATACGCTGGCAGAAGTGTACTATCCATCCTCCATTCTATCAACAAACATTCATTTGTTAAACAAATATTTAGGTTGAATTAATTCACTCACTCATCATGTATTACACTGCCAAGATCTTGGGGTTCAAGAGTAAATAAGGTGTGTGTGCGTGCGTGTATGTAGTCATTCAGTCATGTCCAACTCATTGCAACCCCATGAACTGCAGCCTGCCAAGTTCCTCTGTCTGTGGGGATCCTCCAGGCAAGAATACTGGAGTAGGTTGCCATTTCCTCCTCCAGGGGATCTTCTCGACCCAGGGATCAAACCCAGGTCTCCTGTGTCTTCTGCATTGCAGGTGAATTCTTTACCCATAGAACCATTGGGACAGCCCTGAATAAGGTGTGGACATTTCTTTCTTGTCATTTAGTTTAGTGGGAGATACATATTAATAGGTAGCCATAAAAAAATTATAATTAAATCAAATTTGATAGAGAAGCCATGAAGTGCTACGGCAGTGCACATGAGGGGCAACTATGTCCCTAGACTTTCCAAAGGAAATGATGTATAGTAATGAGCAACAGGAGTCAGCTGAGGAAGAAGGGTTGGGTGAGGGTCTAAAGAGAGTAATCCAGGCAGGAACGGCCTATATGAAAGCCCAAAGGTGAGAGAGGACCTGGTGGATTACAACAGCAGGTGTATGAGGATGGGGTGTGGACTGGGGGGAAGCTTGAATCCTGTGGTAGTAATAAGGCACCTCTGTAGACTCTTGAGGGCTTCCCAGGTAGCTCAGTGGTAAGGAATTTGCCTACCAATGCAGGAGCCTCAGGAGATGTGGGTTTGATCCCTGAGTCAGAGGATCCTTTGGAGGAGGAAATGGCAAGCCATTCTGGTATTCCTGCCTGGGAAATCCCATGGACAGAGGAGTCGCTGTCCATGGGGTTGTAAAGAGTTGGGTACAACTGAGCAACTGAGTACATATGCACTTAGATTCTTGAGCAAGAGAGTAGCACAAAAAAATGCTTTAGGGAAGCAATTAGTCTGTTTCCTATATTCAGCGTGCATCAGAGATGACAGAAACCAGAGGTAGGGAAAGGAACTCAGGAGTATTGGCAATAAAGAAGACAAGGACCAGAGTGCCATCCACTAAAATAGAGAACAAAGAGCTGAAAGCAAGACTGTCTCTCAGATGAGCCTATGCTGCACCAGGAGAGCTGGAAGAGAACTCTGCTAAGTAATAAATGAGTTCAGGAATTGCCATCCATTGGGTGGAATCTGCTCTACATTCACCTGGACTTATTCATCATCTGGGCTTTCAAACTATGTCCAAAGATCCTTGGCATTTCCCAGAGGTTACTTAGAGACCCCATTAAGCCTGGATGGTTCTATGTTGATCTCTTCTGGACAAATGGAGGTTTGAAAATCACCAGTATGCTTTTTCATAATGTACACATTCTGTCCAAAGCCATTGTTCTTGATATTTGTTATTCATAATTTTTGATATATGTGTGTGTCCAGACCACCATTCTCTCTTGGAAGTTTCTTAGCAATATCCTGTCCAAGCCCCTACTAATGACATGATCACTCTTTTTCTGATATTCTGTTTTCTGTTGTTCTTCCTCTCTACCTAGTTCCAGAACCAAATAAAACCCTTTCTTAGCATCCCTCCCCACTTTCACTCCCTTGAAACTATGCTCTAGTGTGGAAAAAATTTATTATTGTTATCAAAAACAATCATAACAAAGCATGAAAACTGACTGATGAAGTTTTAGTTTGGGCAAACCTTCTGAGAAACAGAAAACAAAAACAGTCTTTTTCCTTGACTAAAATGACCATTTGTCATAGGAAATAACAAATCCTGTGCTCTTTGGGAGGAAGTGGACAGAGATGAGGGAGGTTGAGGATGTTCAGGCACAGGCCTTGGTCAAAGAATTTATTCAATGAATGTCAAGTTCACAGATTCTTCCACTCATTCTACAAAGACAAACTCTGATCTCTAGGAGTATTTAATTTGCCTCCTGAGTTGTCACTTGGCAATACCAAAAAAGTCACCACACAAATGATGTCTGGTATCTATCAGCTGGCTTGATTTCCTGAGTTGAGTTCTGCAAGTGAGCGAGAATCAAAAGGCCCTTGGACTTGGAAGGGGCCTTTAAAAATGACTTGAAGTCAATTGCCCAGGAAGAGCCCTCCCAAATATGAGTATGTTTGGATGTGTCCAGCCTCTCTGTCTTTGGATAACTCTACTAGTAAGCTGTTCCTGATATTGAGCTGATATTAACCACCTCATAGTTTCTCTCTATTATGTCAAGAAATCCAGCATGGTTTGGGGATTAGGAGGAAACACAGAATTATTCTAACTCCTCTTCTTGTCGCCAATCCTTTGAATATTGGAAGACAGAGTCCAAGTTCTCTGGGTCTGCTCTTCTCCAGTTTGTTCAGTTGTTCAGTTGTGTCCAACTCTTTACAACCAGGCCTCCCTGTCCATCACCAACTCCTGCAGTTCACTCAGACTCACGTCCATCTAGTCAGTGATGCCATCCAGCCATCTCATCCTCGGTCGTCCCCTTCTGCTCCTGCCTCCAATCCCTCCCAGCATCAGAGTCTTTTCCAATGAGTCAACTCTTCACATGAGGTGGCCAAAGTATTGGAGTTTCAGCTTCAGCATCAGTCCTTCCAATGAACACCCAGGACTGATCTCCTTTAGAATGGACTGGTTGGATCTCCTTGCAGTCCAAGGGACTCTCAAGAGTCTTCTCCAACACCACAGTTCAAAAGCATCAATTCTTCGGTGCTCAGCCTTCTTCACAGTCCAACTCTCACATCCATACATGACCACAGGAAAAACCATAGCCTTGACTAGACGGACCTTAGTCAGCAAAGTAACGTCTCTGCTTTTAAATATGCTATCTAGGTTGGTCATAACTTTCCTTCCAAGGAGTAAGCGTCTTTTAATTTCATGGCTGCAGTCACCATCTGCAGTGATTTTGGAGCCCAGAAAAATAAAGTCTGACACTGTTTTCACTGTTTCCCCATCTATTTCCCATGAAGTGATGGGACCAGATGCCATGATCTTTGTTTTCTGAATGTTGAGCTTTAAGCCAACTTTCTTACTCTCCTCTTTTACTTTCATCAAGAGGCTTTTTAGTTCCTCTTCACTTTCTGCCATAAGGGTGGTGTCATCTGCATATCTGAGGTGATTGTTATTTCTCCTGGCAATCTTGATTCCAGCTTGTGTTTCTTCCAGTCCAGCATTTCTCATGATGTACTCTGCATAGAAGTTAAATGAGCAGGGTGACAATATATAGCCTTGACGTACTCCTTTTCCTATTTGGAACCAGTCTGTTGTTCCATGTCCAGTTCTAACTGTTGCTTCCTGGCCTGCATGTAGGTTTCTCAAGAGGCAGGTCAGGTGGTCTGGTATCCACATCTCTCTCAGAATTTTCCACAGTTTCTTGTGATCCACACAGTCAAAGGCTTTGGCATAGTCAATGAAGCAGAAATAGTTGTTTTTCTGGAACTCTCTTGCTTTGTTGATGATCCAGCGGATGTTGGCAATTTGATCTCTGGTTCCTCTGCCTTTTCTAAAACCAGCTTGAACATCAGGTAGTTCACGGTTCACATATTGTTGAAGCCTGGCTTGGAGAATTTTAAGCATACTTTACTAGCGTGTGAGATGAGTGCAATTGTTCAGTAGTTTGAGCATTCTTTGGCCTTGCCTTTCTTTGGGATTGGAATGAAAACTGACCTTTTCCAGTCCTGTGGCCACTGCTGAGTTTTCCAAATTTGCTGGCATATTGAGTGCAGTACTTTCACAGCATCATCTTTCAGGATTTGAAACAGCTCAATTGGAATTCCATCACCTCCACTAGCTTTGTTTGTAGTGATGCTTTCTAAGGCCCACTTGACTTCACATTCCAGGATGTCTGGCTCTAGATCAGTGATCACATCATTGTGATTATCCAGGTCATGAAGAACTTTTCCTTGGCATAAGGTTTTCAGATTCAAAATTATCTTTGACCTTCCCTCATTAAGAATCTTCACTTTCCTGCTCTTAAAAATATGCTGCCTAGAACAGAAATTCTTCTGTATTGCCCAAGCATCTGTAGCTTTATCTAAAAAGCTAACAAAAATGTTTATATAGTTATGGTAGAGAGCCAAGCCATGGTATCAATAGGGAATTTCCTTTACATTGATTCAATCTATTATTAATCAGCATCCTTTGTGTAAATCCATCCAACCTATAAATAATCCACTTAATTTCATTTTTATCTTGTGAATAATTTTCCTTCTTGAGCAAAATAATATCATGAAAATTTTCTCAAATGACTTGCTGCTGCTGCTGCTGCTGCTAAGTCACTTCAGTCGTGTCCGACTCTGTGCGACCCCGTAGATGGCAGCCCACCAGGTTCCCCTGTCCTTGGGATTCTCCAGGCAAATGACTTGGACAACTCCAAAAACAACAAGGCTGCGGTATTTTCTTTCTCTATCTATCCAGGAAACTATCACAGAAGAAAATATGTTGTTCTCTGTGAACTCCTGCCGTTTCCTAGTGATCATAGGTCTGTCATCTATGTGTTTATAACTCAGCTTAATGATGCTTGGGAACTTCCCACTGAAGAATAGAAATTTTTATTTTCTAAAAGAATCTTATGCATTAACTAAAGTAATGCTAGTAATTGAAGCAGATAAATCCCCCTCAGTGGCTTAACCTAGTAGCATATATTTCTCACGTGAAGTCCATAAGGGACATTCCTGATTAGTGAGCGACCTTATTTTCAAACAGTAATTCAGAGCTCTTGGTTCCTTTTCTCTTATAGTTCCATGATTTGCCTAATGCAAAGGATAATGCATAATTAGATAAAAAAAGATTTCGATAGAAATAATGAGAATCACAGACTGACGGGGAAGGAAAAAAAAAAAGCAAGGATGGAAAGATGTGTAGAGGATATGTCACACTCAAAGTAGGGTATACAGGGCAGGCTTCTAGACAGGAACTGTGTCTTCACTTGAGGGTTGAGGTTATGCAATGACACAAGGAGGGAGCCGAAAAAATATATATTTTGACCTCTGACCTCACTTTCTTCCCACAGGGATCCCCGTTGTCCCAGCAGAACCATTAGCCAAAGGGCAGGGGAGCTCACTGATGCTTTCCCAACAGGTTGGCCTTCGGTACACAAGATAGGAGGAGAAAGGTACAGAGGACATATGCAGAGTTAAACAGAAGACAGCAGCACAAAGTAGCACAATCCAACTTATGCTTTGCAGAGATTAATTTGGTAGTGGTGGAAACAAAGATTGGAAAGGGGAGATACTGAAAGCAAGAAGACTCTTAGGGAGGCGAGGGCCAGGACAGGGGGAGGTAGGATGAGAGGCAAGGGCTAAATACTAGAATCAGTGAATGGTTGGATATGAGAAGCAAGAAAAGAGTTGGAGGAAACTCCAAGGCCAGGGTTTTAAAAGGAAAATGGTGAGTTCACTTGGGGACACGTCGAGTATAAACTGCTGTGGGACATCCATATGGAGATGTCCTGAGTCAGCCCAGCCCCATGGGAACTGATTTTGTCATCTGGGTCTGCTGCATTCGGGAAAGCTCTCACAAATATCGAGATAGTAAGGCCTGGCCCAAAGTGAAATCATAGGTGCCTATTTAAATCATCCTTTTCTTAACAAAAAATTTCTGAGGAGCAAAAGATATTTTATATGAACTCCATGTCTTTAAGAATTATTTATTTTGTGCTATATTGAATTGGTTTCCAGAAGATGCATGCTATAGATGACTTCAAGGCAACATTTGCTACCTGAAATGTAAATGGAACCTTAAAGTGCATGTTGGAGTATCTCGCAGAAGGATGGAACTGAATCAGAGCTTGTAAAAGTTAGCTTTAGTCTCAAACACATGTTTTAAAACACAGATTGTCTCAGAATTTATTGCTTAAAAACATAAAAATCAATGTAACAGTTCACCAGGCTCAGAATCTTGCTTGTCAAATATTTGTCTAAAATAAAAATCACTTTGATATAACGGATCCAATATTCAAACTTATTCTTGACTGAGTGTTGAAAACAACTTTTAAGAAATATGAAATATAATTCTAAATTGAACCTAAGTAAACAAATCTGGAATGTAATGTTGGTGGCCTTAATCTGTGGGTAGTCCCACAATTCCATTCATTTATTTAATATTTTTACATTCCACCATCTATAATAATTATCTTTCTAAAGCAATTTGGTTGATTTTAGGTTGAACCATTTTAAATAGAATATACAACCATTTTTCTATTTTCATATTTATACATTGAAATAAAGTAATTAGTCTTATAAAAGTTGGCCTAAAGCTCAACATTCAGAAAACTAAGATCATAGCATCTGGTCCCATCAATTCATGGGAAATAGATGGGGAAACAGGAGAAATATATGGGGAAACAGTGGAAACAGTGTCAGTCTTTTTTTGGGGGGGGGCTCCAAAGTCACTGCAGATGGTGACTGCAGCCATGAAATTAAAAGATGCTTACTGCTTGGAAGGAAAGTTATGACCAACCCAGATAACATATTAAAAAGCAGAGATATTACTTTGCCAACAAAGGTCCATCTAATCAAAGCTATGGTTTTTCCAGTGGTCATGTATGGATGTGAGAGTTGGATGGTGAAGAAGGCTGAGCACCAAAGAATTGATGCTTTTGAACTGTGGTGTTGGAGAAGACTCTTGAGAGTCCCTTGGACTGCAAGGAGATCCAACCAGACCATTCTAAAGGAGATCAGTCCTGGGTGTTCATTGGAAGGACTGATGCTGAAGCTGAAACTCCAATACTTTGGCCACATCATGCGAAGAGTTGACTCATTGGAAAAGACCCTGATTTTGGGAGGGATTGGAGGCAGGAGGAGAAGGGGACGACAGCGGATGAGATGGTCGGATGGCATCACTGACTTGATGGATATGAGTTTGAGTGAACTCCAGGAGTTGGTGATGGACAGGGAGGCCTGGCGTGCCGCGATTCATAGGGTTGCAGAGAGTCAGACACGACTGAGTGACTGAACTGAACTGAACTGAAGGTAGCTGTAATACCAATTACCACAGATCTGAAAAGCACTTCAAAAATAAAATGACTTAAAATTGCAGATAAGAATCAGAATAAAGTAGGCAGCATGTGGTATTTAATCATGCATATGATATCTCACAACTCTAACTGGTGTTACGAACATTTACGCTGACATCATTTTCAGTAAGAGAGTCACATTTTAAGGATGGTTGACTTTTTAGGGTCCTCAGTAAATTGGAAGTTGTTCATTTCTTCTAAAGTTTCTTTGAAAATGAAGAAGTATGAGGTATTTGGGGGACCTCAGTTAATGCTGCCTTAATTATCAGCTATTCTTAAATAGCATAGGCTGGGCTATGCTGTAATAACAACCCTAACCACTCAATAATTTAAAGCAATGTTCATTTCTCATACAAGCATTACATTCATCACCCTTCAGCAGGGGATTCTGCTCCATATATGTACTCAGAGAGCTAGGCCAGTAGGCCCTTCACTAACTGGACGTTGCTGATAAAGATGACATTGGGAATAATCACTGGTAAACTTCTTAAAGATTTCCACTGGAAAGACATACATATCACTTCTATTTACATGTCATTGGTCAAAGCAAACCATATAGCTATGTCTAACATCAGGAGGGTAGGTAACAGTAATACTACTCATGCCCAGAGAAGGAGAATTAGAAATATTAGTGAAAAGCATCGGGGTCTACCATGTCACCCTTTGTTTGAATTTTGCTTTTAGTTTCAAAAGTGAGTTGCCACATCAAATGCAATTGGAGGGAACTGAACTTGCATGCATGTAGGGGTTCCTGGATTTCAAAGACAAAAACAGTTCCAGAATTAACATGCATTTGGTCATCTTGACGTAGATTGGCCTGTCCTGAAATCTACCTGACAAGGAAAGTTGCAGAGAGAGTAGAAGCATAACCCTTATGAGCAATGGGTTTGTGGCCATCAGATGAATCAGAGTGAGAAAACATTCCTTCTGGAGGAGTAATCTGCCTTCTAATCCCTCTTCCCCCCGAAGCTGTTCATTCTTGAACATCTCTAGCATTTTTACATCGGGAACGCCTCATATATTTGTTGCTTAGGGAACTACTTCTTGTCAAATGGTTTTAATTTTCCTTTTAATTCCTCATTTTTTGGTATGATATGTATTTAGTTGAGTATAGTTTGGGAGGACATTAATCTGAGCCATTCTAGTTTCTTATTTTTCAGTTCATTACTTTTTATTTTGGATCAACTGACATTTTCCTCCTCTGTTTTTACATTTTTTCCCCTTAAGTGGCTCACAATGTTGATTCTTAGGATTTTTGAAGAATGTAATAATTTGGCATTGATCACACTGTCCCCAGTTGGACCCAAGCACACATTGATTTCCCTATCACTCTGATTTTTTATTTAAATCTTTTCTGAATCTGGATAGGGTACAGTTGAAGGGTTTTGTTGTTGTTGTTTGCTGACTTTTATTTTTTTTTAAACAGGCCATCTCCTTTATGGAATAGCTTCTTCCAAATTTTAAACAATCAAGGAATTCCTTTAAACTGTTCTATCATCTGGAAACATCAGAGCTTGAAAGAAACTTAAGCACTTAGTTTGCTTTGAGGACAGACAGGATGAAAGCTTAGCTCGGCAAAGAGAAAAAGCTGGCCTTAGGACAGAGTTTGAGCCAAATCTCTTTCAATGGTTACATCCACCAATGGGCTATGGAATTGCCAGCTTGCTGGCTCTTAGTGATTTCTGGAGAAGAAAGAGGGAAAAGATGAAACTTATTCTCATAGAGCTCCTCCTTCCCTCTTCCTTAAGATAAATTATTTAAAAATTTATCCTTTCGTTCAGTCAGAGTGAGTATAAATAAAAGCCTACATGCTAACCACCCATAGTTTGAGATTTATAAAGCAAATTAAAGTCTCATTAAAAAAATGAATACATTGTATATTTAGAGCAGTTTTAGGTGCACAGCAAAACTGAACACAAAGTACAGAGTGCCCATGTATCCCTACCCCAACCCATGCTCAGCCTCCCCCGCTGTCTACATCCCGTACCACAGTGGTGCATTCAATCACTCCTTCACTGAAGGAATATGGTCTTCCTTTTTCATGCAGATCCAAGTTTCTGACCTGTTATCCTTTTTCTCACCTTAAAGAACTTTGTCTAACATCTTGAAGTCAACTTTACTGGCAAAACAGTCCCTCAATTTTTATTTGAGAAAGTCTTAATTTCTCCTTCACTTTTGAAGGATAATTTTGTAGGGAATAGAACTCAGTGTTGATGGTGTTTTTCTTGGAACATTTTAAATATTTCACTTCACTCTCGCACACATATGGCTTCTGATAAGTCATATATAGTTCTTAGTTTTGCTTTCCTATAGGTAAGCTGTTATATTTCTCTGGCTTCTTTCAGTAAATTTTTTCTTTGATTTTTTTGGTATTTCAGCGTGATGTGCCTGGGCATAGTTTTTTTTTTTTTATTTATTCTTTGGTATTTAGTATATTTTAGTATTTAGTATTTATCCTGAGTTGCATTTTCTGAGCCTTCTGGATCTGTGGGATGGTGCCTAACATTAATTTGGGAGTAATATCTCAGTTACTGCTTCAAATATTTCTTTTTTCCTTCCTTGTCCCTCTGGTATTTGTATTATGCATATGTTATATCTTTCAAGGTTGTTCCATGATTCCTGGAAATTCTGCTGGTTTTTTTTCTTTATTTCTTTTCTCTCTTTGCTTTTCAGAGCCCATATTCCAGAATTCTGTGTCTCAACTGCCTACTGATTTCCCTTCATCCCTGCTCCTCTAGTGCAGCACGCACACAAGGATAACTCAGCCACTGCCTGGTGAGGTGTCGGCATCCACATGTCTAGCTTTCCCTTTGGGCGCTAAACCGCCTCTCTGTTGTCTTTCCATTTGGAATGTGGCCTGGGAAGCCAGAGTTGTTCAGAAAATGGGTTCAATGTATGTGTGAATCTAGGCTCCTTTAGTCAATACTTCAGTGAGCTTAGATGGTAAAGAATTTGCAATACAGGAGACTCGGTTTGAATCCTTAGGTCAGGAAAAAGAAATGGCAACCCACTCCAGTATTCTTGTCTGGGAAATCCTATGGACTGAGGAGCTTGGTGGGCTACAGTCCATGGGGTAACAGAATCGGACACAACTGAGCAGCTAAGGCTGTCTCCTTCCAAGGAATCCAGGGCTTCATTTGGACCCATTATAGCTCCTCACACTGTCTTCCTGGCAGAGGTTCTGTAACACCACTTCCTTGAAAAGATGAAACCAGCTCAGATTCAAAGTTCTGAGTGTTTTTCGCCATGTTCCAGCTGAGTCATCCAGGTCAGCACAAGGCTATCCCAATCCAGGATGCCGAAGATGGCATTTTAAGCGCAGCTGGAGATTTCACAAATCCAGAAAATGCCAGAGAAAAGGACTAAGACAGCAGCCTAGAGTGGGTCATGCGAATAACAGCCCTTCTTGATTGTTGTTCATGCTTCCCAACCAGCCAGGGACAAACACAGGAGAAGTTCAGTGACTTTCTTAGGGTTGCTCAGCTCAAAAGAAAATGGTTGGGCTTCCTGATGCACATTTTGAAATTTATTTGTTTCTTTAATGACCTATTGACTACCTCCTGTTATTTGAACTGCTACAATTTTCCAGCATTGATCAAGTTACAATTGCATAAGAAGAACCATAAGATTATTTTTACAGTCTCAAAGTAGAAAAGAATTTCTTCAATTAGACATGAAAGAATCAACTGTAAAAGTAAATATTATTAATATTTATGGAGGGATTTTTTGATATAAATTAAAATTTTTTAATGTAGTCAAGTTTATCAAAGAGAAAACACCAGCTACTGACTGGGAGGGATTAACTGTCCCTCATAATCACCAAAGGAAATATATCCAGCACTTGAGAAGAATTCCTAGATCAATAGGAAAAAATACTCAAAATATTCAATAGAAAAATAGGCTAAGGATATAAACCAGCAGTACACATGAGAGGAACCCAAAATAAGAAATAAACATGAGCAATGCTCCATCTTACTAGAAATCAAGAAAATGCAAATTAAAACAACTGTGAGATCTTGATTCTCCACAGTATCTCCAATACTAGGGAATGTTAAATGTATCCTTTTTTTGTCAGTCTGATGAGTGTGAAATGGTAACTCTTAGGTAATGCTGGAAGGCTGTGAATTGGTACAACCAATTCAGAGAGTAATTTGATAACATAAAGATGTGTCTACCATTAGACCCATCAATTTTATTCTTTGTGTCTACTTCTCAGAGACTCTTGCATGTATACAAAGAAACACAGGTAAGAAAGTTCATTTGTGGCATATTCATCATTGTGAAAAGCTGAAAGTAACAAAGATCCATCAACAGAAGAATGGGTCAAAAAAAGAAAAAAAGAATGGGTCAGTAAATTGCGGTATATTCACACAATGGAAGATTCTATAGCAGCTGCTCCTGCTAAGTTGCTTCAGTCGTGTCTGACTCTGTGCGACCCCATAGACGGCAGCCCACCAGGCTCCCCCGTCCCTGGGATTCTCCAGGTAAGAACAGTGGAATGGGTTGCCATTTCCTTCTCCAATGCATGAAAGTGAAAAGTGAAAGTGAAGTCGCTCAGTTGTGTCCGACTCTTAGCAACCCCATGGACTGCAGCCCACCAGGCTCCTCCGTCTAATCTGAATGAAATAAAGCTACACGTATCTATAGGTGGGCTTCTCTGGTGGCTCAGCAGTAAAGAATCCATCTGCAATGCCGGAGATTCAAGAGACTCAGGTTCAATCCCTGGGTCAGGAAGATCCCCTGGAGGAGGGCATGGCAACCCCCTCCAGTATTCTTGCCTGGAGAACCCCATTCACAGAGGAGCCTGTCTTTGCAGTCCATCGGGTTGCAAAGATTTAGACAGGACTGAAGCGAGCACGCATGCACGTATCTATAGGGACAAATCTCAAAGACACTATTGAGGAAATCAAGTTTCAGATGGGTAGCATACAGTTGATATCACTTCTATAAAGGTTTTAAGCATGAAAAACCATAGTAAATATTGTTAACAGATGCATATAAAGGTGGTAAAAACATTCTTAAAAAACAAATAGAAAATTGAAGATAGGCTTCTGTGAGGAGCAAAGGAGGAAAATGGGATTGGAAGAGTTACACAGGAGGCTTCAACTATATCTGAAATGCTTTTTTTCCCCTTTATGTTTTGCTGCAATTTGTTAAATGTTTTTTTTTTTTTAAAGTTCTGAAGCAATCTGTATGGTGGATACATAGGTAAAATGCTATTCACTGTATTTCCTTATAGTTTGAAATATTTCATAATAATAAAAGAGAAAGAAATATCTCCAGTGACAATGTGTAGATTATTTTGGAGGAGTAAGTCCGGGGAGGAGGAGACCAATTAACCTGGTTGAGAAGCAGTGGCAATAAGATGAGTAATTGTTGTAAAGGGCCCAGATTATGGCAGAGGAGTGGGGATGGAGGGCAAGACACTTCAAAGGTGGAATCAACATAGCTTGGGTATTCATCAAATGTGGGAAATTAGAGAAAAGGAAGAATCAAAGATGACCTGAGAGACTCAGAACTTAAAAAGCGAGTTGGCTGATACTGTTGAGAATATAGGAGGAAGGCAAGCAGGGGTTGGCAGAGTTGGCAGGTTGGGTTTGAGGGGTCCATGGGTCATTCAGGCACAGTTGCCTGGCAGAAACGTTGGCCTAACCTCGGAAAGGCCGTCAATTAAGTTTCAGCCCCACATCTTATTTTTTCCCTGGCACTTATGTATGTACCCGTACACACGAATCAGGAGTTTCTTCAAGCTACCCCTCCTCCTTCTCTGATGGTTTCGTGGCCATATCATCTCCCTTCTCTTTGGTCATTACGCGTTTGAATCTCTGTTCCAGAGCCATATACTCTGACTGCTCTTTCTCTCTCCGTCCCTTGATTTCTTGCTGGTATCTCCTGTAGCCAAACCCACCAGAAGCCAGAGGGCAAGGGAGGTTGACTGATGCAGGCCGTAAGAATCAGCCTCCTAGGACTCAGAGCCAGAGAGAGGTGTGTGGAGAATTGATCCTTGGTCGGATGTGAGGGGATACCAATGGGGAATAGCCAGGATAGCCACGTTTGGCCCAAGATTGAGACGATAACTCAACCCCTGTCAGGAGGAGGATGCTATGACATGACCAGCTCAGCCTAGACTACGTGTCACAGGCCAGGGGAAGAGAGCTTGTTACCAGAGGTAGGAAGTTAGGAAACTTGCTAAACCTTGAAAATCTACTACAAAATCCAACTGAATAATTCGTTAAAATCATGTATGCAGATGAAGTAGGAAGGCCACAGAAGTGCTTACTTTAGAAGGGAATGTAGTGAGGAGAGGAGACAGACCAAGTCAAGGATGGACCCAGCTAAAGCACTGACATTTAGGGAAGAACTCCCAGAAGAAGAGGTATCCACAGAGCGACTGACAACAAGGAGCCAGAGTGACAAGAGGGACGTGAGAGTGTGGTGTCAGTAAAACTGAGGGAGCAGAGTTCCAAGGAGAAGACAGGAGTGTAAAACGGGAAACCAAGAACACCAGTGGACGCAGATATTGGGAAAGGGGAAGACGAGGAGGAAACACCATAGTTAGAGCTTTGGAGGTGACCAAACTCCCTGAAAGGAAAGGAAGAAGAGAGTCATAAGACAATGGTGAAATGATATCATGGATAGTCGGGAAAGAACAGAAAATGTCAACTCAGTACATGCAACCCTAAAACAGCTCTGTGGGGAATAAGATTTGGTTACATCTGATAATTACAGTTGTTTTAAAACAGAAATGAATCCTTATACTACCCTCTTCCAATTACATCTTTACGTGGATCCATTAGATTCCAGAGCCTCCCATAACTTTCTCCATTTTCAAATTATTGCCCATCAAACTGTCTTAGGGATCCCTAATGGTTCAACTGGTAAAGAATCTGCCTGTAATGTAGGAAACCAGGTTTGATCCCTGGGTCAGGAAGATCCCCTGGAGTAGGAAATGGCAACCCACTCCAATATTCTGGCCTGGAGAATTCCATGGACAGAGGAGCCTGAAGGGCTATAGTCCATGGAGTCTTGAAGAGTCAGACACGACTAAGAAACTAACACACACATAGAAACTGTCTTTCTAGGGCTAACAAGGAGGTAAGGAGAATAGCCACTCAGTGGCAGAGGGAGGCATGGAAGACAAGGGTGGTGACAGAGAACAGCTTGGGTCACACAAAGCCCAGACCTCAGATCCGGTTCTGCCATGACCGCATTGCTAATCACAGGGCCACCCGGCCATCTCCATAGGCCACCTTAAGGATTGGATTGGGTGTTCACTAACGCTTCTTTCAGCCTGGACTGTCTGTGGCTCTGACCCTGGGGGTCAGACAGGAAAGCCTCTAAGGGTTCTGTGAGAGCAGCATTGCTCAGTCAGCGAGGGTGCTCCAGGGGATAGGTCTAGCAAAGACTCCTGAAGCATCTCCTCCTCGGAGCTCACAGGAAGCTGTCTGATGGGGAGTCTATAGGAGGCGCTCTCCTCAAAACTCAGAACAGATTCTAGGGCCCTTCAGCAGCTTCTCTTTCCACAGGTCAACCTAGGGCCAAGGTGCCTGCTCTGCTGGGCAGGAAGGAACCCTTAGAAGGCAAGGAGCTGGCTCAATGCCTAGAGCATGTGCTCAGAAAATGCGCAGGGTGTGGACCTGTGCTGGGTGGAAAGTCTGAGGCTGGGTGGTTGTGCTGGGAGCCAGAGCACTTTGGGAGAAACTGCCAAAATTATTCAGACAAGCACTTGGGGGAATTTCAGTTGTCCCCAAAGTACCTTTTAATTTGAAAACAATCAAGAGGCAGGTCAGAGGGTGTTTCATCACTTGGCAGTGAGTGGTGGTGCCTGGTCTTAGAGAGCCTGTGATACGTTACAGGCTCCAATTAGGTGTGAGAAGAGGTGGCTGCTGCTGCCAGCTGGGGAGGAGCCAGGTAGCTCATCATCTCTTGTCTCATAAATACAAGGGACTCCAGCACCAAGCCCAGAAAGACCAATGACACCATCCATCATGCAAAACTTTCCAAACACTGGCGGAAGCTCACAGGTTCTGCAGCACCCAAGGGTCTGAGATGACACCACTCAGAGATTTCTGCAAATAGAGATGCCTGTGACACAGACAGTATAAGAAGACCAGCACCTTTCTGAGTTCCACCAAAAGGAGGTATGAAAAGAGAATTCTTTATCAGTGACTTTGGAGCAGAGACAGAGTCTCAGGACACAGAAAGGCAAGGAACCTCATATGAAGAGCAGCCCCCAGCACCTTTTCAATAGCCTGTGAGGCCCCACGACAGTTGGACCTGGTCCTCACCTCTCTCTAATTCACTCTGAGCACTCTCTTTCCTCCTTGCCTTGTTTTCCCATCTCTAAAGCAAAAACCAAATTTCTCTCTGTGTTCAATGAAGGCTGCTGCTGCTGCTGCTGCTGCTAAGTCGCTTCAGTTGTGTCCGACTCTGTGCAACCCCATAGACGGCAGCCCACCAGGCTCCCCCGTCCCTGGGATTTTCCAGGCAAGAACACTGGAGTGGGTTACCATTTCCTTCTCCAATCCATGAAAGTGAAAAGTGAAAAGGAAGTCACTCAGTCGTGTCCAACTCTTAGCGACCTCATGGACTGCAGCCTACCAGGCTCCTCCATCCATGGGATTTTCCAGGCAAGAGTACTGGAGTGGGTTGCCATTGCCTTCTCTGCAATGAAGGCTAGTTTTACTTTATTCTTTGAAGTGCCAAGGCCAAAACACACCCAGGCCCTCAGGGTTCCCAAAACATTTCCAAACAACAGCTATCAGGATTATAAAAATTTCTTCTATCTCTTAATATAAGGTTCTCAAGCAATTTATAAGTATTGCCCAATAGCAAGTCTTCTCAACCCTGGCTTACATCAAGAGAAAGTGAATGTTTTGATTGGAGGCAAAGTCAAAATAGAAATGCATTTTCAGCTCCTCAGCTGGGTTCTCTAACACATGGTGTGAATATTGGGGATAGCCTCTTAAGCAGATTACAAACATCCAGATCAGAATGTCCCCTCACACACATGCTTCCAGGGCAGGAGAAATTCCGCCTCACCTCCCATCGCTCTTTCTCTCACTTCCTTCCCACTCAGGAAGGGCAAATCCAACCGCAGGTGACCAAGGCCACAGAGCCAGGGAGCCCTCTCTCCAGCCCTGCGGCTCGCTCTCACCCCCAAGCCACCCTCTATCTCTTGCCCCTACTGGCAACAAAGCAGATAGCTGATGTGAGCCCAAAGGGCCGCCTCTCAGCGCTGGAGGTCTTCAGCGCAGTGAGGACAGGGCCCCTGAGAACGGGCGGCATAGGGACAGACCAGCCAAGACCCCAGGACTCACCGACCACCACCTCTTAGCCTGAATGAAGTCTGTCAAGAGAGTGCCTTAAGCACTTTGATAATTTAAAATCCTAATTGACTTTTTCCTTCACATCAATTGTGGGGAAGTGATACCCTTATCCAGGATGGGGTTACTTCTCTCCCTTTGATCAGCAGCCTGGGGCAAGTCTCTCCTTATAACTCTGGGTTTCAAGTCACCAATTTGCAGCGATCTTGCAGAATCCTGTGGAATGTTAATGTGGAATGCCTGCATTTCCCAGTTGCTTGTCTTCACCACAAGCCTTTAATTTCCTGGTTCCCCATTCTCCTTTAACCCCATCCCTCCCCAGACCAGTGCAAGCATCTGAAGGTAAATAGACCCATCGAGGGAGCTCATAACCCTAAACATCTCCATGTCATTGAAACCAGTAAAACAGGCTAGTTAAACTTTCCCAACACTCTTCCCCCAAACCAAAAAATATCCCAGCTTTGTTTGTTTTTAATGTGTCTATTTCACTTGTTAAAAATAGATGTTCCTGGATCTAAGATGTATTACAAAAATAAAATGCATTTGTAAAACCGACAAAGGACTTAATACTGAGAAACTGCATTTCCATCGGTCTGAACAGGACAAGTGCAAGCAGATTCGGTATTAAACTGGTTGCCACAGCTTGATGCTGATAACCTCAAAATGCTATGGTTGTGACAAATGGGTACAGACTTTCAGTTATAAGGTGAGTAAGGTCTGAAGATGTAATGTGTGATGTAATATGCTGACCAAACTTGACAAAACTGTATTGTATAATTGAAATTTGCTAAGACAGTAGAGTTTGAGGAAACTCCAGAAGATAGTGAAGAACAGGGAAGCCTGGTGTGCTGCAGTCCATGGGGTCACAAAGAGTCGGACACGACTTTGAGACTGAACAGCAACAGAGAATAGAACTTAAATATTTTTACCAAAAAACAAAGTTAAATGTGTGAAGTGATGAATTTGTCAATTAGCTCAAAGAGAGGGAATCCTTTCACAAAGTAAATGTGCATCAAATCATCATGTTGTTTACATAAATATCATATTTGTCAATTATAACTCAATAAAGTTGGGGGGGAAAGGTTATGAATGGGTGCTTGTTTTTACATCCAGAATAGTTTAATCAGATTTTCTTCTAAACAATTTTGGGGGTAGAATGGGTGAAGGAAGGAATGAAACTTGTTACTGACCTTGTCCACTTGGTATCCAACAAGCCCAGTGTCCTTAGAGCTAACAAAACGAGACCGGGTTTGATTCAGAAGTAAAGTTTTACTCTTTGGTCAAGGAGTGGAGAGGTGTTAGCTGATGCTCTGGAGTATAACAGTCTGCACAGGCTGCTGTTGGCAGCTGCTTTATAAGATTCTCCTCAGCAAGAAGGATGGAGGTCTGCTCCGCTGGTGTGGTGCTCACGGCACATCAGACTGAGGTGCCACAGCGTGTCTGCACACCACCTGCCAACGCCATCTTGAACTGGGGTGCCATGGGCAGCACTTCACGCAGCTGAGGAGCTGAGGTGTCGGGATGTCAGGTTCTCCGCAGGAAACTCCAATCCGATTTGTTAGGTGCAAGGCCTCTGTACAGGACCTAGGCAAGTGAAACTAGACTTAACACCAAAGAAGTGGATAGATCTTATCACCTGTGTTCCCTCTCATTTTCTCTACGGTCCCCAGTGGGCTTTGCCAGTGACACTTTGCCTCTATCAACCCCCTTCTCTTTCCTCAGATCTTCTCTACAAAGTTTATTGTCAAACATGTTGGTATTTTCAGAATGTATCATTCAAATCAGACTGATAAAAATAGAAATATGTATCTTTTATTATAAATGAGACTGTTAATTTTGAAAAGTAAAAAAAAAAGAGTCACTTAGAGATTTTAATTAAAGCAACCTGATCAGATGGGGGTTTTCTCTGGGGGTCACCAGAGCCAAACCTCTCACAAAATGACCTATAGTTGACCTCCTGTGTCCTTATTTTAGAACTATTCCTACAATTCCCACCCAGTTATAGATCCTATTGGCATTAGAGTGGCCAGCCAAAATCTAGATTCTTAAGAAAACTAAAAATGCAAATATTTTGGATCCATTGAGTGTTCAACTATGATTAGTGATGGGCACTAGTTTCTACCTGTAAGAATCATGACTTTGATGTTTCCTGAGAACTGGGGGATGAATTTGGTAGGACATGTACTAACTCTTGATGCTCCTCCCAGAGTGATTTCCAAGAAATTTCCAATTAGAACACCTCTGAAGAAGAAATGTTTGCACCCCAGTAAGGCCCAGAGGTTCAAATCAGTGAAGACTCGACTGACATAGGCTGGGTCCTTGGGTAGCAAACTCAAATGCAGAGACCAGTGGATAGGATGTTTCTGAAGGCCTGCTCTTGGGATTAACAGCTGCAGAAGAAAAGAGAAGAAATCAGGATTGGGCACCAGGAGAAGCTGAGCTTTGATGCTGGATATTTCAGTGGAAGACAGTAAACCCTGCACAGAGTTCTGAAGACGGAATCATATTCAGAGGGCCCCTCATTGGGAAGAAGAGGGAAGATACTTTATACCTCCTATTGGATGCGGTATATGTGTACTAGATTATTGGTTATGGGCTCCCCGGGAAAGAGGTAAGGGGGTGTGTATGTGTGTGTGTATGTGTGTGTGTGTGTGCATGTGTATATGTGTGTGTGTGTAGGTGTCTCTTCGGCTGAGGCCTTCCCTGTGGGGACAGATAGACAAAGGCAGTTTATCTGTGGCACTCCCTGTAGGAATAAGTCTTTCATTCCTGAGATCTAAATGGAGCATCAGAGCACATTTGATGTTGTGGAAGTGAAGGACTTCCGCATTGGATGACATAGAAGTGAAGGGCTTCAGGTGAAAGGAATGGGCTCTGAGAGCTGGTAGAACTGTTCGTTTCTTGCCTTCCAGGGAAATACAAAAGGAAGAATGCACTCATCAGGTAGTCTTTCACACTACACAAGATATTTTTTCACAAGGAACATTCTGTTGCTTATTTAGCACTGCTAGTGGAGATTCTCTGGAGAAGGTGATGGCACGCCACTCCAGTACTCTTGCCTGGAAAATCCCATGGACGGAGGAGCCTGGTAGGCTGCAGTCCATGGGGTCGCGAAGAGTCAGACACGACTGAGTGACTTCACTTTCACTTTTCACTTTCCTGCATTGGAGAAGGAAATGGCAACCCACTCCAGTGTTCTTGCCTGGAGAATCCCAGGGACGGGGGAGCCTGGTGGGCTGCCGTCTATGGGGTTGCACAGAGTCGGACACAACTGAAGCGACTTAGCAGCAGCAGCAGCAGTGGATATTCTTGGTTTACCTGAACTGTGATAAAAAAAAAAAAACTATAAATATTTTTATCCAAATCTAGATTCTTTTAAAAAGTAGGAGGCAGGGAGCAGGGAGGGTGGGTGATAATTAACCTGTTCCTAGAGGACAGCCTTAGAACCCAAAGTGAGGCCAGGAGGCATTCGTCTTTCACAGGTAGTGTCTGGTCACTTTACTTGGGCTAATTCAGGCCTGTAAGTGGCACAGTTTGGCAATTCATGCAAATTTCTCAATATGTTATGGTACAGCTCTGTTGTATGTAACCAAATATGTTTGGAGGTGTTTGAATGCATTTTATTCACTTGCTTTTACAAAAATTTGGTAGTCCTCTTGGCCTTTTTGTAGTTTTTTTTTATAGCTTGGAGATCTGTTTATTTTTTTCTAAATGTAAGAAACCATAGATATTTTATAGTGTGTATTTTCTCATTTAATTTTGAAGTCTCTGTGACCTGTTCATTTCTGCCTATTCTCACTCAAGACGTCTAGTTTATGCAACTGACCATATTTGACCATGTTCAGTGCAGTTCAGTCGCTCAGTCGTGTCCGACTCTTTGCGACCCCATGAATTGCAGCACGCCAGGCCTCCCTATCCATCACCAACTCCCGGAGTTCACTCAGACTCACGTCCATCGAGTCAGTGATGCCATCCAGCCATCTCATCCTCGGTTGTCCCCTTCTGCTCCTGCCCCCAATCCCTTCCAGCATCAAAGTCTTTTCCAATGAGTCAACTCTTCGCATGAGGTGGCCAAAGTATTGGAGTTTCAGCTTTAGCATCATTGCTTCCAAAGAAATCCCAGGGTTGATCTCCTTCAGAATGGACTGGTTGGATCTCCTTGCAGTCCAAGGGACTCTCAAGAGTCTTCTCCAGTCGTTATATTCAAAAATAACTTAGGAATGATCCTTCAAGGCTGTGGTTCCTTACACTATCCAGGTGATCGTAAACTCACACAAGGGCTGGTGTATTTCTGGCTTTTCACTTGCCTGCTGGTACAGGCCTTTGGATCCTAGTTCACTATATTTGGTGAAGAAATGAGACTCTCCAGTTTTGGTGGGATCCTGGCCTTGACTTCTTCCTTTTGTCTTTTGAGGCCACCAAAACAGCACCTCAGCTTTACATGTCTTCAGGTTTGACAATTGAAATTGGGTCAAAGTAGCTTCCAATACCCAGTTTACCTCTCTGGATTTGCCTTCTAGATTTTTGCAGATTAAGTCCTCATGCTCTTGTTAGCTTTTGAGTTTATAAGTTAAAAAAAGTTAAAAAATTAATGATACCCAGTTTTTTTTTGTTTATTTGTTTTGCTTGGCTTTTATCTTCTTCTTCTTCTTTTAGTTCTTCTTCTTGGAAGGGAAGAGACCTCTGATATATCTTTTCTGTGGCAAACCTTTTGGCATTCTTTATGAGAATTCAAAGGATATCAGAGGCATCTTATATGGCATCTCAAATTTGCAAGCATATTTTGTTGTTTGAAATTGAGTCAGAGTCAAATATTAGCATTGCATCTTCTAAGAACTTAAATAAATGTCAAAATTTTTCATTAGGCATGGACCTGATTTTCCACATAGAATGTAACCACATGAATATAAGATGTTAAATTATCATAATTTCTCTAAAACTAACAGGATGTGATACACAAACTTTAAAAAATAAACCTATAGAAATATATGCATCATCAATGACATTTTCATTTTTAAGTTATTTAGAATTTACTGGAGGTGGGATGAACTTTTGATAGGTTATTTGAGGATGAGAAAATTAAAAAGAAGAAGTCAAGTTTTGTTTTTTTTTTTCAATGCAGGAGAGGCAGTTATTTTCAGTGACAGAAAAAAATTCAGGTCTTCCTTGTAATTATTGAGCTAGCACAGAGTAATTACATGAGAAAAGCCTCTCACAGATAACAATGTAATCTAAACTGTCCAGTCTAGGGTAATTTTCCTTATGTAAAAAGTGCCAAGCACAATAAATGTTGAATAACTTTCCAAAGAAAAATAATGAACTTTCATCTCTCCCATTCAAAACGAATCTAACCTAGAGACATGAGTTTCTTATTTGAGGAAATAGTTACCCACAAATGAACCCTTGTGACGTAAATGAAACCTGAAACTCTTTAAGTGCTGGATTTATTTCCATGAGGTCAATTTAAATAAAAAAGATTCATTCTCTCAAAAGAATGATTCCGTCTCCTTTGCAATGCTGTGGTTTATAATAGAGTTATTATTAGCTTTGACCACAATTATGTCACTGTGACAACCTCCCCACCTGCCTGGACCAAGAGTGATCTCCCTGTCTCTGGAATGCTGGTTGCACTTACTCTTCATACCACTTAACTGGCACTTAGCATCGCTAAATGTTACTTAGCCCTTTATATGCATGGCTATCTTCTCAAGGAGACTGAACCCTTGAAGGACAAGAATCCTGCCACATCAGACCCTGTTATATAGCTGGTCCCTGAAGTGCCTAGTCCCAGTGCTTCTATACAATATGCTCAATACATGTTTGTTAATGATCATTATACATCATATTTGACTTGAGTGAGAAATGTATTAATATCATATTCATTATGTTCCCTCAGATCCTAGCACAATGCCTGACCCAGAATAGAAACTCAAGAAAAGTTTACTGAATGAATGAACAATTGAATGAAGGGATGAGTCATTAAGTGAAAATATGGTGCTTTATATTATGAACTAACTGAGAAGTCCAGTGTCTGTGACATTCTGTCCCCGATCTTCCACTCTACTATAGAAGAAGACTATGACCCATTCCCTGGGATTTGGAGAAAACAAGACATTGGGAAACTCTATTTGACCATAATAAGAGACAAGAGTCAAAGTGGTATAAAGAAACAGCTTTAATTATCATACTTCACATCTAAAAATTATATCAGCACTGGGTTAGCATTGAATGGCTCCTTTGCTAGAGAGAGTATTATTTTCTTAATTAGATGTATTATTCTCTAAGATTCCTTCTAGCTCAGTGTGTTTTGTAGGGAATATATTATAGATTTTGGAGTTTGATGGTTTGAGTGTGAAATTCTAGCTTCACTTTTCCCACAGTTGACTTTGAGCAAACCATGCAATCTGCTGACGCTCTGACCCTTTCCCAATTACTCCTGTGTAGACTGGGATGTATAATTCCTGCCCTGTTTCTCAAAGTATAACCTTGAAACGCATTGGGAGAATGCATATTAAACTACATTAATTATTAAACTATTCAGATATAAGACATTAATTGATAGTTAAAGAAGATAAATATCTTCCCAGGAGACTATAGGTTTCAGCAGGCTGAGCAATTCCTGAAGGGTGTTTCAGAGAACACCATTGTTTTCACAAATGGTAATAGCCATGACAGGACAAAATCATTTCAAACAAGCATGGGAAATTCTATGCTAAGCAAAAGTAAGCATATTCTTTCATTGAAGGACATATTAGAACTGGTAACATGGTCATGTGCTTTGTGATTCTCTATTTCCTAATCTTAATAGACAGGTTAGGATCCCTGAAGCACAGCTTGAGAAAGGCTGAGCTAGTTTAAAGGCCAGATCAAATCTCACAGTACTCTGTCAGTGCTGCCCCACGTACCCAAATACCAGTCGGAGAAATGCTTGTTCTTTATCTCTGGTGAGAAAAAGAGCTTATGAGAGGACATAAATCAACACATACTTCTTTCATGAGGAAAGTCTTGCTACTAGAAAAAAAAAAGTCAGTTGTCTGAGCTTTGCTGATTTATTTTGGTGCAGGCTCCTTATCAGCTTGCACAGCAGCAATGGTCCTGCCCTACTCCTTCAGTGGCATTGCGGCAATTAACTCGATGGGGATGAGACTTTAGCGAAACGGTAGGATCAAAAGAAGAAAAGCCCTTTTCATACCTTGCACTTGGTCGCAGAGGTGAAGCCTGGTAGCGGTGTAATTCATTAAGCTCCAGGCTCTCAGACTAGGGGAGTAAGAGAGCAAGTTACCCTTTGATCCTCAGGTAAATTGGCATACTGGGCAAACCTATTCCACTTTCTTATCTAAAGCTAATGTCACACTCACTGGCTCTAGCCCTTCGTGATCCCATCAGAGAAATGATGATCCCTGCTAGGATCCTTTGCAGACAGAAGCTGAGCTAACTGAGATGTTTGAAGAGCAGGTGAATTAACTTCTCAGTGACTCTATTCAAACACTGAGACAGCTTTCTCTGAACAGCTTTCCAGGGGGAGTCTCCTTGGGAAACAAGGGACACAGTCAAACGGGGAAAATAGAGGAGAACTTATTGAAGGGATGGTTTACAAAAATGTACTGGGTTAAAGGTGAGAAACAGAATATTTCCTGCTGTGTCAGTAAACAAAGGGTGTCACAGTCATCAGCAATTGCAGCCACCAAGGATGGTGAGCTGGTGAGCCCTGAAGAAACTCGGGAAGGCAAGAATACCTGCCATTTAGTAGCCATCAGAATGTATCCACTCCCTATGGTGAGCCCTGAGGAAACTCAGGATGTGAAAACACAGGCTACTGGCCCCAGGCAGGTGAGATGTACATCAAAGGAATGATTTCAGTGAGCCCAGACACTTGCATCTTCCCATACATAGAAAAGTGCTAAACTCCCTAAATTGGGATATCTGATTTTCTTTAACTTATAGTAATCTTTTGATGTTCTGACTCCCTGCTCTTTGTTGAAAAACTGTCATATAACCTAGCTTTCCTCCTCGCCTCCTTAGGGTAACTTGGGATGCTGCCCCTCTTACTCAAAGGGCTAAAAATTCTCACCAAATAAAACATAACTCTCAACTTTCAGATTGTGACTGTTTTTTAAGTTCACAAAAGAAGACAGCAAGGGTAATGTTGCTAGGAAGGAAGGCTGTCTGCCCGACAGGAGCATGGCTCAGGTGGAGGAGCCCAGTCTCTGGTATTTTAATGAAAAGGCCTCACCTGTTTGATTCCTGTCTTATTTTTAGAGATAAGGTTGATTCCATACTGTTTTCATGTACTCAGATTCCCCCATTAAACACACGTCCCTGGTAGAAACTGGACTTGCCAGCTACTAAAAGCCCTTTGCTTTTTGGGATTATCACATGATTCTGTTGAGGACACGTGGATATTAAGTGTTTCAATTAAATGTCTGTGGACTTAGGAGTGAGCCTGTGGATTAGGGCCATTTGAGCAGTGAAGCACCTGGCTGTGTGGAGAGCAAGGCTCTTTGTGTATATTATAACCCTCAGAGCATTTACTGCAGTTGGTATGATTCTTGGCTGCCATGTCTGACTAGGAGCTACTTGAAAATAGATACTCTGTATTCTCTCTCTCTGTTTTGCTTCTATTGTCTCCCATGGTCACTGTATGAACATATGCTGACTTCCTGACAAACTGGCCAAGAATTCTGTATCTCAATGAATTTTTTCTTTTAAACAGAATTACCTTTGGAGGCAATGTAATGGTTCCTACAGTGTTGTCATTGCTAAAAGATCTTTGTCTGTTTCAACCTTTATGGGGCAGTCTTGGCAATGGTAAGAAATATTTCTCTTTTGAGGACAGACTTTGAGGTTTATTATTTTCCCTGATGGCTACCAAGTCTTGGAAGACGTCATGCAGCTGAGACAAGTTTGAGTTAAAAAACAGCTGCATTTATAACATAATTTTATTGGTTTTGCTATATGGCTGAGATATCATTTCTGGCTCAGCTGTCAAGGACAGGGTCCACTCTAGTTGATTCAAGCAAGAAATAATTCAGTACAAGGTGTAAAATGGAAGCTGGAGATTAAATTCAAATAACCCTACTCTGACAGCTAACCCCTTCCCCACACAAATACAAATACATGAACACAAATTCAAACTATACTTATATATTAAAATATATGTATATATGGTATACCAGTTTTGCTCCGTTTACCTGTACCACTAAATACTAAAAACATAATTTAGACAAACTCATAGAATTTTTTTAACTTAAAATAATGTTATTTAGGTGAGGTTGTACTTTAAAACATTTAGGATAACTTGAATTTTCAACTATTAAATAGTGCTAGGGTTAAAATCCTTAATTATGAATTTTGGTGTGAACTTTGATCTATTTTATAATAAACTGCTAGATGTAGAATCATTGGTCCCGAGTTAAGAAACTTTTTAAGACCACAGACTGCCAAAAGTCCCTCAGAAAATGTATGTCTATTCATGTCATCAGCAGGTATAAGCTGCCTCTTTGTCAATAGCCGGGTCATTGGAATCCTGCAGTTATGACAGTTTACAACAGGCTCTGGGAGTCATTTCATTATCTTCATAATCATGTGACCTTTGCATTCTATACAATTCGTTTTGGGGGTGGCACACTTACGGCACTACAATGGGGTTTTACTTTTACTATGGGCCAATCTGATAGGGGGGAAATGGGTAGTTTGTTTCATTCTGCATATCTTGAATACTAATGAGGCTGAGTTTTTTTCAGATATTTTGACAGATATTTTTGCCATTGTCTATTCTTCTTTCCTAAATTGCTTACACTATCCTTTACTCATTTCTTCTATTAGAGTACTCATATTTTTCCTGTGATTTTAAGTAATTCTTTTAATAAAAAGGTTAATGCTACGCACTAGTCGTAGCAAACACCCTCTTCCAACAACACAAGAGAAGACTCTACACATGGACATCACCAGATGATCAACACCGAAATCAGATTGATTATATTCTTTGCAGCCAAAGATGGAGACGCTCTATACAGTCAGCAAAACAAGACTGGGAAGTGAATGTGGCTCAGGTCATGAACTTCTTATTGCCAAATTCAGACTTAAATTGAAGAAAGTGGGGAAAACCACTAGATCATTCAGGTATGACCTAAATCAAATCCCTTACGATTACACAGTAGAGGTGAGAAATAGATTTAAGGGACTAGATCTGATAGATAGAGTGCCTGATGAACTATGGACGGAGGTTCGTGACATTGTACAGGAGACAGGAATCAAGATCATCCCCATGGAAAAGAAATGCAAAAAAGCAAAATGTCTGTCTGAGGCGGCCTTACAAATAGCTGAGAAAAGAAGAGAAGCAAAAAGTAAAGGAGAAAAGGAAAGATATACCCATTTGAATGCAGAATTCCAAAGGATAGCAAGGAGACATAAGAAAGCCTTCCTCAGTGATCAATGCAAAGAAATAGAGGGAAAGAACAGAATGGGAAAGACTAGAGATCTCTTCAAGAAAATTAGAGATACCAAGGGAACATTGCATGCAAGATGGGCTAAAGGACAGAAATGGTATGGACCTAACAGAAGCAGAAGATATTAAGAAGAGGTGGCAAGAATACACAGAAGAACTGTACAAAAAATTTTTCACAACCCAGATAATCACAATGGTGTGATCACTCACCTAAAGACAGATATCCTGGAATGCAGAGTCAAGTGCGCCTTAGAAAGCATCACTACGAACAAAGCTAGTGGAGGTGATAGAATTCCAATTGAGCTATTTCAAATCCTAAAAGATGATGCTGTGCAAGTGCTGCATTCAATATGCCAGCAAATTTGGAAAACCCAGCAGTGGCCACAGGACTGGGAAAGGTCAGTTTTCATTTCAATCCCAAAGAAAGGCAATGCCAAAGAATGTTCAAACTACCACGGAATTATACTCATCTCACATGCTAGTAAAGTAATGCTCAAAATTCTCCAAGCCAGGCTTCAGCAGTATGTGAACCATGAACTTCCAGATGTCCAAGGTGGTTTTAGAAAAGGCAGAGGAACCATAGACCAAATTGTCAATGTCTGTTGGATCATCGAAAAAGCAAAAGAGTTCCAGAAAAACATCTACTTCTGCTTTATTAACTATGTCAAAACCTTTGACTGTGTGGGTCACAATAAACTGTGGAAAATTCTGAGAGAGATGGGAATACCAGACCACCTGACCTGCCTCTTGAGAAATCTGTATGCAGGTCAGCAGGCAACCGTTAGAACTGGACATGGAACAATAGACTGGTTCCAAATAGGAAAAGGAGTATGTCAAGGCTGTATATTGTCACCCTGCTTATTTAATTTATATGCAGAGTACATTTGAGAAATGCTGGTCTGGATGAAGCACAAGCTGGAATCAAAACTGCCTCAGATATGCAGATGACACCCCTCTTATGGCAGAAAGTGAAGAAGAACTAAAGAGCCTCTTGATGAAAGTGAAAGAGGAGAGTGAAAAAGTTGGCTTAAAGCTCAACATTCAGAAAACGAAGATCATGGCATCCGGTCCCATCACTTCATGGCAAATAGATGGGAAAACAGTGGCAGATTTTATTTTGGGGGGTTCCAAAATCACTGCAGATGGTGACTGCAGCCATAAAATTAAAAGATGCTTGTTCCTTGGAAGAAAAGCTATGACCAACCTAGACAGCATATTCAAAAGCAGAGACATTACTTTGCCAACAAATGTCCGTTTAGTCAGGGTTATTGTTTTTCCAGTGGTCATGTATGGATATGAGACTTGGACTGTGAAGAAAGCTGAGCACCAAAGAACTGATGTTTTTGAATTGTGGTGTGGAGAAGATTCTTGAGAGTCCCTTGGACAGTAAGGAGATCCAACCAGTCCATTCTAAAGGAAATCAGTCCTGAATATTCACTGGAAATACTGATGCTGAAGCTGAAACTCCAATACTGTGGCCACCTGATGCAAAGAACTGACTCATTTGAAAAGATCCCAATGCTGGGAAAGATTTAGGGCGGGAGAAGTGGACGACAGATGATGAGATGGCTGGATGGCATCACTGACTCGATGGACATGAGTTTGGATAAACTCCAGGAGTTGGTGATGGACAGTGAGGCCTGGTGTGCTACAGTCCATGAGGTTGCAAAGAGCTGGACACAACTGAGCGACTGAACTGAACTAATATTACGTAAGCATTTTGTGCTAATACACTCTTTTGGGAGCTTCACGATGTTTTTGCTTTTAATCCTCATACCAAAACTATGAGGTAAATAATATATTATGTATTTTGTGAATGCGCAAATGAAGACTTGGGGAGGTTAAGCAACTTGTCTATGATTACACAGCTGCTGCTGCTGCAGCTAAGTCGCTTCAGTTGTGTCCAACTCTGTGCAACCCCATAGACGGCAGCCCACCAGACTCCGCCGTCCCTGGGATTCTCCAGGCAAGAACACTGGAGTGGGTTGCCATTTCCTTCTGCACAGCTAGAAAGTGGCAAATCTGGAATCTGATCTCAGGTCATCCAATTCCCAAGTATCATTATTTCACCAGATGAATCATGTTGCAAACATTACCTCCTTCCCACCACCCCCAATCCAGTTTATTGCCTTTTAATTTGTTTTGGGTTGGTTTGGGATGAAAAAAAGTATTGATTAATGTAATAGAGATGTTTCTGGATACAACTTGTGCTATTCTGGGAAGGAAAGTGCACTTCTAACAATAGTGCTTTCTATTGGGAAGTCCATCAGTCTCTAATGCTTGAAAAATTAGAGTCTGCACTCAGACCAGGTGGTGAGGTTAACTTGGCTGATAGCAGCACACTCTCCCCTTTGGAGCTAACGTGAGCCACTAGAGGCATGGACATTCCCAGTCGTGGTACTCAGAAAGTGTACCCCTCCCTAGCTCCTAGAATATCCTGTGTTGGATAATCTCTGACCCCTACATGTATGTCCACAGGCAGAACAGCTTTCTTTGAGGGAGGTATGGGAGAGAGTTTAACTTAAACAAGGAGTCATTTTCTAATTGTAGGTCCACAATCCTTTATGTGATATCCTTGGAAGTCAAATGTATTTTATTCAGAGTAGCAATTTTTTTTTTCTAGAAGAAAATGAATAAATGTTTACCTAAATTAGGATTAAAAAAAAAAGATTATGAATGAACTTACAGTAAGGTCAGGTTTTAATGCAGAATGAGTTTGTCACAAATTTGTCAGAGTAAATCGGTTTTCAGAGTTTTGGGATTGCTGAATTGTAGAAAAGGGATTTGGGAACTGTTGTTTCTCAGGGGCCCTGAGTTTACCATCTGTCATTGTTGTTCAGTCTCTAAGTCGTACCCGAATCTTTGTGACCTGATGGACTGTAGCCTGCCAGGCTTCCTTGTCCTTCACTATCTCCCAGCATTTGCTCAAACTCATGTCTATTGAGTCAGTGATGCCATCCAACCATCTCATACTCTATCACCCCCTTCTCCTCCTGCCCTCAATCTTTCCCAGCACCAGGGTCTTTTCCAATGAACTGGCTCTTTGCATCAGGTGGCCAAAGCATTGGAGCTTCATCTTCAGCACCAGTCCTTCCAATGACTGTTCAGGGTTGATTTCTTTTAGGATTGACTGGTTTGATATCCTTGCAGTCCAAGGGACTCTCAACAGTCTTCTCCAGCTCTGCATTTCAAAAGCATCAATTCTTTGGTGCTCCACTTTCTTTATGGTCCAACTCTTCACATCCATACATGACTGCTGGAAAAGTCATAGCTTTGACTAGACGGACCTTCGTCAGCAAACTAATGTCTCTGCTTTTTAATACACTGTCTAGGTTTGTCATAGTTTTTCTTCCAAGGAGCAAGCATCTTTTAATTTCATGGCTGCTGCCTATGTCTGCATTGATTTTGTAGCCCATAAATAGCAAATGAAATCTGACACTGTTTCCACTTTTCCCCCATCTGTTTGCCATGAAGTGACAGGACCAGATACCATGATCCTCATTTTTTGAATGCTGAGTTTTAGGAGATACTATAATAGAGTCTGTACTCCCATATAGATTCTGTCCCCCTTGGAGTCCGTTCATTATTCTATCCCCAGTATTTATAAGAGTGTCATCTCCTGTGTTCTCTTCTTGCAGTTATGCACCTCAGGGGAAAGGTGTGATTGTGAGATGCAGCAGGGAAAACCCTTACGTGACCTGGGCCTGCTCTTTGTTGCTTCCTCCCTGGTCTTTGCAGTTATAAGAGGGTGGCTCTCACCAGAGGGCCCCAGCCAATTTTTGTTTCTTGATGAATACTCCTCTTCGCACCCTCAGACAGGAGTAAGAAATATTCCTAGGAAGCTGATGATATTCAGCAGCTGTTCTTCTTAATGAGTGATGAGATAACTTAAAAATGTTCTCCAGCAATGTAAATCTTTTACTTTTTGCTCCACGCTTACTAGAAAATGAAGCACTTCTTGACTCAGAGATTGATAAACATTTTCTTAACAGAAGAGTGCCAGATTCATCTTCATTAAAATCTGCTTCCTAAATTCTGCCATTTTCCTGCTCTAAAACTTTCAAATGCTTTCCAGTGCATACTGAATAAAGTCTTTCAAGACATTCACGCTCTTCCTTTTGGCCTCTTTGCTAGTCTCCTGGAATGTACAATGTCATAGCCAGCTTCTCTTTCTCCTCAGTCTTCCCTTTCTCCCTCTCTTCCTTCCTTCCACAGACTTTATTGAGCATCTCTTCTGTGCTAGGTAGTGGACAAACAGGGGTAAACAGAAGAGACATCATCCCTGCCTCTGTGGAGCTTTCTTGTAACTTGTGTTTCTGTAGTAGCCGCCCTTGGGCCCCTCCCCATGTTCCCTCACCCTGACCACTTTGGCACACATCTGTCCAATTTCCAGCATCTGCATTTCTTTGCCTGAGAGTTTTCTGTGGCTTCCAGAGCTTATTCTGTCATCTATATGGCAGGTTGAAAGATGTTGAGGAATTAATGCTCCCTGCTCATCCCCAGCATTCGTCAGTCAATGGATGGAAAACCTAATTACCGAGCTCCTCAGGTGCAGGTTATACACTGAATCCCAGAATTCCCTAGCAGAATCCAGTTCTACTTACCTTCATGGGAAACTTGTTTAGTAATAGACCATCTATTGGTTCCCTTCCTGCCCTGTCTTTTTTCCCCAGTTCCTTATCAAAGTTTCCTGGGATTAACTTCAAAATACCTGCATTTGAGTTTTATCTAGTCTGGCTTCAAGGTAACCCATAGTCATTTGCTGAATATCCTCACATTTTCTTACATCTGTGTAACAGGTAGCACAGAGAAAGCACAGATTTTGGCCTCATACAGACCTGGGCATGAATCTTGGCACTGCCATAGACTCACCTGTGACCTGGGTATATACATATAGAAGGGAGGAACTGGGCCATAATGAAGATGATATTGACTATGGCACATAGTTAGCACTCGAACTGAATCTTGTCTTTCCAGATTCCATTATCTTTATTCCAGCTGCTCTCTCTGTCTGGAATGTTCTCTTCCCACCACTTTTGCCTATGGAAACTTTGCAGGTGCCCCTAAGTCAGCATCAGCCATGAGATCTTCTCTGAATATGTGGGAGAGAATGAGGTCTTCTGCTCCTCAGTTCCTGGAGAGCATGCTGTTTGTTGTTTAGTTGGCAAGTCCTGCCTGACTCTTTGTGACCCCATGGACTGCAGTCTGCCAGGCTCCTCTGTCCATGGGCTTTCCCAGGCAAGAACGTTAGAATAGGTTGCCATCTCCTTCTCCAGGGGATCCTCCCAACCCAGGGATCAAACCTACATCTCCTGCATTGGTAGGCAGATTCTCTACCACTGAGCCACCTGGGAGGCCCAGTGCATGTTACTAGGACCATTTAGCTAATCTGCTTTATAGTGTTTTGTTCCCATCCCATCTGCTGTGTTCACTGCAGACTGACTGAGTCCAGGAGCCACATCTGGATTTAGGACAAGTCATTCTCTTTGCCGAGCACCTGGTAGAACTTCCCTATCTTCTGCTTGGTGGAATCCTGGTGACCAGCTCACATTCCAGGAAAGACAAGATCCCATGACACAGATTACAATATCAGAATAACTTTGTGTTCATTCCTGACTATAAACAGCCTGTGTCTTAATCCATTCAGACTGCTATAACAAAAAAAAGCATAAACTAGTTGGCTTGAAAACAAACATTTATTACTCACAATTCTGAAAGCTAAGAAATCCAAGATCAATGTGCTGGCAGATGTGGTGTCTGGTTAGAGCTGGCCTCCCTAGACAGCTTTTTATTTTTTGCTTTGTTTTTGTTTTGTTTTCTTGCTGTAACCTCACAGGGCAGAAGAGGCAATGGGGCTCTTGTAGCTTCTTTTATAAGGGTGCTAATCCCATTTATAAGCGTTCTCCCCTCAGGACCTGATCACTTCCCAATGGCTCTACCTCCTAATAGCATCTCCTTGGGGATGTGTGAATTTAGGTTTCAATATGTGAATTTAGGGGGACACAGATATTCACACTGTAGCACCCTGGCTTTTAACAGTTACGGGAAAAAAGAACAGATTGATCTTTTATTTCCCAGGATCTTGGGGTCCAGGGTAACAGGGAGTCAATCTCAAGGGCACTTACTGTGGGTGACCTGTTCCCTCTACTCGGACAAAGTCCTTCTTTGTGTTCTTCCTCTGCCTCCCTCCTCGTGGGTCCCCCCTGGAAGGTGAATGTCCTGAATGCTTTATTCATGGCCACGATGCCTCTTTGAGGAGGCTTCTAAGAAGAACAAGAATCACGGTGGGCTGCTGCTGTCCTGAGGTTGCTGGGGAAGCTTCTGTAGGACTCCCCCAGACCCCCTGTAGGTGATCACCCCTTTGATGTCACATGCTTATCAGGCATGACAGCAGAGAGGGGCCAAAGCACAGTGCAAAATCACATTGCATCTTTTTATCTTCTTTTTGTTTTTGTTGTTTAGTATTTATTTTATGAAAGTTGTACATGCATATCAGTTCAGTTCAGTCACTCAGTCGTGTCCGACTCTTTGTGACCCCATGAATCACAGCACGTCAGGCCTCCCTGTCCATCACCATCTCCCTCAGTTCACTCAGACTCAAGTCCATTGAGTCGGTGATGCCATCCAGCCATCTCATCCTTGGTCGTCCCCTTCTGCTCCTGCCCCCAATCCCTCCCAGCATCAAAGTCTTTTCCAATGAGTCAGCTCTTCGCATGAGGTGGCCAAAGTACTGGAGTTTCAGCTTTAGCATCATTCCTTCCAAAGAAATCCCAGGGCTGATCTCCTTCAGAATGGACTGGTTGGATCTCCTTGCAGTCCAAGGGACTCCCAAGAGTCTTCTCCAACACCACAGTTCAAAAGCATCAATTCTTCCGCGCTCAGCCTTCTTCACAGTCCAACTCTCACATCCATATATGCATATAATACTAGTTAAATAGTCCACAACACCAATTAGCATACCAAGAGTCATTCTTCATGCCCAGCCCATCCTAACTCCCCTGTAGCAACCACATTCAACAATTTTAATGCTTTCTTTTGATATTTGCCTTCACATCTCTGAACATGCTTATATTGTTACTTCTCCATTCTCCATAATGAATTAAAAAAATAAAAAAATAAATCAAGATTTAACTTTTTTTCACAGCATCACCACACCACCCCTTTCACAGGTCCACTTCCTATCTCCTTTTTCTCTTAAAATAGTTATGTCTAATGTTGAATATATCAATAGTCAGTGTTTATACAATTACAGCTATGTAAACACTTGTTATGCAGATGACATCACCCTTATTGCAGAAAGTGAAGAGGAACTAAAAAGCCTCTTGATGAAAGTGAAAGAGAAGAGTAAAAAAGTTGGCTTAAAGCTCAACATTCAGAAAACGAAGATCATGGCATCCTGTCCCATCACTTCATGGGAAATAGACGGGGAAACAGTGGAAACAGTGTCAGACTTTTTTTGGGGGGGGCTCCAAAATCACTGCAGATGGTGACTGCAGCCATGAAATTAAATGATGCTTACTCCTTGGAAGAAAAGTTATGACCAACCTAGATAGCATATTCAAAAGCAGAGACATTACTTTGCCAACAAAGGTCCGTCTAGTCAAGGCTATGGTTTTTCCAGTGGTCATGTATGGATGTGAGAGTTGGACTGTGAAGAAAGCTGAGCACCGAAGAATTGATGCTTTTGAACTGTGGTGTTGGAGAAGACTCTTGAGAGTCCCTTGGACTGCAAGGAGATCCAACCAGTCCATTCTGAAGGAGATCAGCCCTGGGATTTCTTTGGAAGGAATGATGCTAAAGCTGAAACTCCAGTACTTTGGCCACCTCATGCGAAGAGTTGACTCATTGGAAAAGACTCTGATGCTGGGAGAGATTGGGGGCAGGAGGAGAAGGGGACGACAGAGGATGAGATGGGTGGATGGCATCAGACTCGATGGACGTGAGTCTGAGTGAACTCCGGGAGTTGGTGATGGACAGGGAGGCCTGGCGTGCTGCGATCCATGGGGTCGCAAAGAGTCGGACACGACTGAGTGACTGAACTGAACTGAACTGAAGCACTTGTTCATCACTGAGCCAGGTTGCAGACTCTTAGAGCTTTGCCTGTCTTGCACGTTTATTTTTTGTTTTCCTAGAAGTTAGTGATTGTCTTTGTTTTGTCATTTGCTTGCTTTTCTATGTAGTTGTCATTAATTCAGCTCCAAATATTCTGTAGTTTAAAAGTTTAAAAGTCGTTTAAAAGTTCTCAATATTTTCAAATAGGTCAGATTTCAGTTTCAACTTCTTGAAGATGTATTTCCCAGATAGAACATTCTAACATGCTCTGTGTTGACCTGGTTGCTAACTCTAGTACAGAATTGTCAGCTTGAGAATGTCTCATCACAATAATCCTACAAATTTCTTTTGCTTCTCTCTTTTGAGGCTTTACATGTTTGAAGATATTTTTATTCTACCCTCACACTAAATTGATAGTTTAGCTGAGTAAGAGATCTCACAATTTTAAAGGGAATTCCCTACTGTGTTTTAACTTCTAATAAGAATCTTTAGCAAGTGAAAGCAATGATAATAGTTGATGCCTTACATGAGAATTATTTTGTTCCTCTGGAAACTGGTGAGCTTTTCCCCCCAGTGTTCTGAAATTTAATGATGTGCCCTGGTATGTGGATCTACTTTTATCCACTGAACTTTGTATTCAAGGAGCCTTTCCATTTATAAACCCATGTCCAGATTTACTTATTTTCTTTATTTCTTTCCCTCAGTCTTTTTCCATTCTCTTTCATAACTCTTATTGAGATGTTAGAGCTCCTGGGTGAATTCTCTAATTTTCATATCTTTCTTTCCTATTTTTCTTGACTTGATTTTCAAGTCTTCTAATGAATCTTGCATTTCTACTAACACAGTTTTAACTTCTAAAAGCTCTGTCTTCTTCTATAATTATCACATTTTTATGGCATCTTATTCTTATTTTATGAAGTTATAACTTTTTAAATCTCAGAGAATATTAATTTCTTAAAAAAAGTCTTCATATCTTTTCATGGTTTCTGTTTTCTCCAAGTTGCTTTTGTCTTTTCCTATTTTTTTTTTTTTTTTATCAAGAACTGTAAAGAGTCTAAGATTTTACCCCACTTGTAGGCTAACAGGTCAGCCTAGCACAGTTGCAGGGATGCTGGCAGAATTTGTGAGACTTCTGGGTCAGAGACAAGGGACTTTGTTACCCCTAGAAATGCTGCAGCCAGAGTTTCAGCATTTACATCAGTTTCTCAAGGATAATTTCCCACAGGGCAGTGCTAAGAAGCCTGGGTGATGCCTGAACACAGTAAGATGTGTTTTAGGGGAGGAATCTCAAGCTTTGGGAACCCTACTCTTTTATAATGTTCAGTATGTCTTTCTGACTTTTGCCCCAGCAAAAGATAATATACTGGGCAGCAAACAAATCTGCCCTTTGCCTCATGCGGAGATACCATCGTTATCTTTCAAGGCTGTTTGCTATATAAGCGTTTCTAAGATAACCTACAGCAAAAACACAGTGCCTCTGCCTGAAAGATGCAAAAAGGTGAGAGACTCACTAGAGAATTATCTCTCAACATTGTTTGTTCTCTACCTTTCATAGTAAACATTTGCCTCAAATATCTGACGACCCTTGGATTATATTTAAGAAATTCCTTAATGATATAAGCTTAGCTGCCTGAGTTTTGAAAGCTTCTTTCCACTATGGAAAGAAGTGGAAAGAAGGCTGTGGGGGATAGTGCAATTGGAAAGAAAGTTTCAACATTTAGAATTTAAGCTTCTATGTAACCCCCTTTTTTTGGAGTAGTTTCTTTGCTTTCAACTGTGCTTAGTGTCCCTCAGCCCAGAGGCCCTTTCTTTTATGCTCTGGAAGCTGCAATTGAGCCTATGAAATGTGTGTTGCTCAAACTGAGGTGACTTGTAAGTGTAAAATACTCTTCAATTTCAAAGACTTAGTACAAAAAAAAAAATCTCATTAACAATTTTTAACCTGATCATGTGCTAAAATAATATTTTTAAGGTATTGTATTAAATAGAATATATTATTAAAATTATGTTTATATATATTTTTTACTTTAAAAGAAAATGGCTACTAGAAAATTCTTAGAATCATGACTTTTTCTTCAGTACTTTTTGGTGATATATCACACTTTTGGTGACATGTAACTCAGCTAATCAGGGGAAGCCAATTTTCAGGGATATTTAGGTCCTGCATTCACAATTACCCAGCAAGTCCTTCTTCTGTAGTAGCATCTTTCTCTTGACCCCTCCTAGGAAATCGTGCTTGATTTTAGGGACTCAGGTATTTTGGTAGGCCCTGCACAGGATAATCTAGGATAATTGTTCACCAACAGGTCTATAACCTTAGCCACACAAAGTCCATTTTCTAGGTAAGGTAGCATATTCACAGGTTCTAGGAATTAAGGTGTGGATGACTTTGGATGCCATTATTTTCTCTGCCACATTATCATCGTGTCCATTTTACCAACGATGAAAACTGAGGCACAGAGCTGTTAAACTCCCTGTTAAGTTGGCACAACTAATATGTCTTAGAGCTAGTTTTCAACCCAGGCTGTTTAGAACCAGTGCCTATTCTACATCAAGACTTGGATGACCAGCTTATCGTTGTTGTTTAGTAGCTAAGTTGTGTCTGACTCTTTTGCGACCTCATGGACTGTAGCCCACCAGGCTCCTCCATCCATGAAGTTTCCCAGGCAACAATGCTGGACCAGATTGCCATTTCCTTCTCTGTGGGATCTTTCCAACTCAGGGATCAAACCATCGTTCCCTGCACTGGTAGGCGGATTCTTTACCACTGAGCAACCAGGGAAGCCTGGATGACTAGGAGTTAAAAACAAATCAGGGAGACGGGGGTGGGAGTGTGGGGGTGTGTGAAGAGTTGAACCAGGTCAAAAAGCAGCAGAGGGAAAAGTCACCTTTTGGCAGAGGACTTAAGTATATAACTGTATTCCTGTTGAAAGCTTATCTCTAATATTTTTAAACACCTAGATAATGAGAACAGAAGAAACATCCTTTTGTTGCTATTAAGTTGCTTAAATCACATAGAGCCTTTTCATGATGACAAGCATATGGGCACCAGGAAAAATGATCAACTGTGGGTCCGTTTGAAATTGATAATAATTCCTGACTCCATTGAATTGGGGACAGAGGGATATGTCCCTTGTGGCTTTCCTAACTCATCAGTTTGATGAAGCCTTTGTTTCAGAGCTGGGAAAAAACTAAGGAGGGATATTCTGAATGTGATTGGTAGAAAACTGGATTGGGAGTCCAGTCTTCTAGGTTTTCAATCTGCCACTGACTAGCTGGACTAGGAGCAAGCAGCTCCCTTTCATCTCTCTGAAGCCCAGTTTTCTATTTGAAATGAATATATGTTTAGATATTTTTAAAAAGTTTTTATTATGAACATTTTTAAAGATTGAACAATAGAAAGGACAATATTTAATAATAGTTGTTAACATTTTTTCTGTATTTAACTATATATATGTATATATGTGTGTGTGTAGGTGTTAACATTTTTTCTGTATTTGTTTAATTATATATATGTATATTTAAGTGTTAACATTTTTTCTGTAGTTGTTTAGCTATACATATTTATATATATACACACACACACTCTCACACATGTGTGTATCTATGTACATATAGACATTTAATTTTAAAAATAGTTTTCACTGAACTACTTTAAAGTGAGTTGCAAATAGCATGATATTTCAGCATGATAGTTTAGCATTCCCCCATAAGATGGAATAACCCAACCTAACCACAGTATCATCATCATACTTGTGGAAATTGATAATTCCCTTAAAATCTTATATCCAATCCATATTCAAATTTCCCCCTTGTCCCTGAAATGTCCTTATAGCTATTTTGTTAAAGAAAAAAAACAAAACAGAATTCAAAGTTCATGTTAGTAGGTCTCCTTTAATCTATACCATGATTTATAAGTAGCATTATTTTCCTGACTTACGCATTCTCATCCCGGACAGTGCTTCACTCTAATGATTCTAAATGGGGAAGGACAGGGTCACCCATGAGACCCCTGTCTAAAGAGGTCTCTTTTTAGGAGTAGGGGAGAACTGAATCAAGGCTGCCTGGAACCCAGGCTGGGCTTGGAACAACTTGCCAGAAGCACTGTTGGCCTAGGCCAGTCCCAGGCCCCAGAAGGGGACTTAATGGATTTGAGGAGGAAGATACTCCAGGACAAGATGCCCCCTGGAGTGTGAGAGCTGGGACAGGGCCCCCTGCCTGTCCAGGTCAAGGGCAGCAGAATGGGATATGGAGAGAAACATCACTATATAGTGAAGAAGAATAAGTACTATGAGTATAGCTAACATCCCGGGGTTGCTTTCACAAGCACCAACATAACAGGCATACCCCATCCCCATGCCCCTTCATTCATTCACCAAGTATTTATTAAGCACCAAGTTTGTGCTAAGCACTGTTCTATGCACCATTCTAGCCCAAAATACCTAACCTCATAACACTCATTCTAATGAGGGACAGCAATACAGTGAACACAGTGAAGCTGCTCAGTCGTGTCCGACTCTTTGCGATCCCATGGACTGTAGCCTACCAGGCTCCTCCATCCATGGAATTTTCCAGGCAAGAGTACTGGAGTGGGTTGCCATTTCCTTCTCCAGGGGATCTTCCCAACCCAGGGATCGAACCCAGGTCTCCTGCATTGCAGGCAGACGCTTTACCATCTGAGCCACCAGGGAAGCCCTGGTGAGTAAATACACACAAACGTATAACACACATACGCACATTTTGAAAAAATACTTTTATTTATTTGGCTGTGCCAGGTCTTATTTGTGGTGTCAGGGATCTATTTTAGTTACAGTGTGTGGGATCTTTAGTTGCAGCATGTGAACTCTTAGTTGCAACATGTGGGATCTAGTTCCCTGACCAGGAACCGAACCCTGGCCTGCTGCATCAGGAATACACAGTCTTAGCCACTGGACCACCAGGGAAGTCTCACGTACACACAGTTTATAGTGAATAGTGGTAAGGAGTGAAAAATGTGTGGTAGGCATGAAATGTGGGAGTGACATGTTTCAGTTTCTGATAATGTGTTCGTTATCTGTTGCTGAATAACAAATTACTCCAAACTTTAGTGGCTTGAAACAACAAACATCTATTATCTCACAGTTACCAAGGCTCAGGAATGCAGGCACGGCTTAGCTGTGTCCTCAGGCTCAGGCTCTTAAGGCGGTCATGGGGGTGTTGCTGAGGGCTGCAGTCCTCTGGGGCTTGGGTCAGGGAGGAGCCAGTTTCAAGGTCACTCATGAGGTTTTGGGCAATGTTTTGGATTCTTGTAAGCTATTGGACTAAATGCCTTAGCCCCTTATCACCTCATGGCTAGAGATCTCCCTCAGATCCTTGCCACACCAACCTCTCCATAGGGCCGCTCACACCATGGGAGATGACTTCCAGCAGAGTGAAAACGGAGAGAACAAGAGAGGCCAAGCAAGGACCCCCAGACAGTCTGTGACCTAATCTCAGAAATGGCACTCAGTTCAGTTCAGTTCAGTTCAGTCGCTCAGTCGTGTCCGACTTTTCTGACCCCATGAATCGCAGCACACCAGGCCTCCCTGTCCATCACCAGCTCCCGGAGTTCACTCAGACTCACGTCCATCGAGTCCATGATGCCATCCAGCCATCTCATCCTCTGTCGTCCCCTTCTCCTCCTGCCCCCAAACCCTCCCAGCATCAGAGTCTTTTCCAATGAGTCAACGTTTCACATGAGGGGGTCAAAGTACTGGAGTTTCAGCTTTAGCATCATTTCTTCCAAAGAAATCCCAGGGCTGATCTCCTTCAGAATGGACTGGTTGGATCTCCTTGCAGTCCAAGGGACTCTCAAGAGTCTTTGAACTCTCAACAGTTCAAAAGCATCAATTCTTCGGCGCCCAGCCTTCTTCACAGTCCAGCTCTCACATCCATACATGACTACTGGAAAAACCATAGCCTTGACTAGACGGACCTTACTCGGCAAAGTAATGTCTCTGCTTTTGAATATGCTATCTAGGTTGGTCATAACTTTTCTTCCAAGGAGTAAGCGTCTTTTAATTTCATGGCTTACAGTCACCATCTGCAGTGATTTTGGAGCCCCCAAAAATCAAGTCTGACACTGTTTCCACTGTTTCCCCATCTATTTCCCATGAAGTGATGGGACCAGATGCCATGATCTTCGTTTTCTGAGTGTTGAGCTTTAAGGCAACTTTTCACTCTCCTCTTTCACTTTCATCAAGAGGCTTTTTAGCTCCTCTTCACTTTCTGCCATAAGGGTGGTGCCATTTGCATATCTGAGGTGATTGATATTTCTCCCGGCAATCTTGATTTCAGCCTGTGCTTCTTCCAGTCCAGCATTTCTCATGATGCACTCTGCATATGAGTTAAATAAGCAGGGTGATAATATACAGCCTTGATGTACTCCTTTTCCTATTTGGAACCAGTCTGTTGTTTCATGTCCAGTTCTAACTGTTGCTTCCTGACCTGCATACAAGTTTCTCAAGAGATCTGGTACTCCCATCTCTCTCAGAATTTTCCACAGTTTATTGTGATCCACACAGTCAAAGGCTTTGGCATAGTCAATAATGCAGAAATAGATGTTTTTCTGGAACTCTCTTGCTTTTTCTATGATCCAGCGGATGTTGGCAATTTGATCTCTGGTTCCTCTGCCTTTTTTGAAACCAGCTTGAACATCAGGAAGCTCACAGTTCACGTATTACTGAAGCCTGTCTTGGAGAATTCTGAGCATAACTTTACTAGCATGTGAGATGAGTGCAATTGTGTGGCAGTTTGAACATTCTTTAGCATTGCTTTTCTTTGGGATTGGAATGAAAACTGACCTTTTCCAGTCCTGTGGCCACTGCTGAGTTTTCCAAATTTGTTGGCATATTGAGTGCAGCACTTTCACAGCATCATCTTTCAGGATTTGAAATAGCTCCACTGGAATGCCATCACCTCCACTAGCTTTGTTCGTAGTGATGCTTTCTAAGGCCCACTTGACTTCACATTCCAGTATGTCTGGCTCTAGGTGAGTGATCACACCATCATGATTATCCAGGTCGTGAAATCAAGATTGCCGGGAGAAATATCAATAACCTCAGATATGCAGATGACACTACCCTTATGGCAGAAAGTGAAGAGGAACTAAAAAGCCTCTTGACGAAAGTGAAAGCGGAGAGTGAAAAAGTTGCCTTAAAGCTCAACATTCAGAAAACGAAGATCATGGCATCTGGTCCCATCACTTCATGGGAAATAGATGGGGAGACAGTGGAAACAGTGTCAGACTTGATTTTTTGGGGCTCCAAAATCCCTGCAGATGGTGACTGTAGCCATGAAATTAAAAGACGCTTACTCCTTGGAAGAAAAGTTATGACCAACCTAGATAGCATATTCAAAAGCAGAGACATTACTTTGCCGAGTAAGGTCTGTCTAGTCAAGGCTATGGTTTTTCCAGTGGTCATGTATGGATGTGAGAGTTGGACTGTGAAGAAGGCTGTGCACCGAAGAATTGATGCTTTTGAACTGTGGTGTTGGAGAAGACTCTTGAGAGTCCCTTGGACTGCAAGGAGATCCAGCCAGTCCATTCTGAAGGAGATCAACCCTGGGATTTCTTTGGAAGGAATGATGCTAAAGCTGAAACTCCAGTACTTTGGCCACCTCATGCGAAGAGTTGACTCATTGAAAAAGACTCTGATGCTGGGAGGGATTGGGGGCAGGAGGAGAAGGGGACGACAGAGGATGAGATGGCTGGATGGCATCATGGACTCGATGGACGTGAGTCTGAGTGAACTCTGGGAGCTGGTGATTGACAGGGAGGCCTGGTGTGCTGTGATTCATGGCGTTGCAGAGTCGGACATGACTGAGCGACAAAATGAACTGAACTGATGATCTTTTTTGTACATCTCTTCTGTGTATTCTTGCCACCTCTTCTTAATATCTCTGCTTCTGTTAGGTCCATACCATTTCTGTCCTTTATCGAGCCCATCTTTGCATGAAATGTTCCCTTGGTATCTCTAATTTTCTTGAAGAGATCTCTAGTCTTTCCCATTCTGTTCTTTTCCCCTATTTCTTTGCATTGATCGCAGAAGAAGGCTTTCTTATCTCTTCTTGCTATTCTTTGGAACTCGGCATTTAGATGCTTATATCTTTCCTTTTCTCCTTTTTTTTCCACCTCTCTTCTTTTCACAGCTATTTGTAAGGCCTCCCCAGACAGCCATTTTGCTTTTTTGCATTTCTTTTCCATGGGGATTGTTTTGATTCCTGTCTCCTGTACAATGTCACGAAGAATTCTGAATTCTGTTCCTTAAGGGTGAATCACTAGGCCAAGTCCACATTCAAAGGCAGGGGATTATAAAAAAGAATGAAGACCAGAGTGTAAGCATCACTGGGGGCCATCTGAGAAACTGCCTACCACAGATAGGGTGGCCAATGGAAGCTTCACTAAGGTGACATTTAAATAAAAGCAGGAAGTAAATGAGAGAGGAAGAGGAGGAATGGCATACCTGGAGGAAGAGCATTCCAGGCAGAGTGAATAGAACATGCAAAGTTCTCCAGGCAAGTGCAAGGCTGGTATATTTCTTTCTGTAAAAATTATCACCTGGATGGTCTCCAAGGTTCTTCCTGAGTTTAATATATTTTGATCCCAAATGCACTAATGAATAAGGTCTCTCTATCCAGTGAAAACATATCATCTCTCATTTGTTAATTTCTATGCAAGGCCAAGAGTGCCAACAATGAGTTCAACAATCACAAATCAGAGGAAAGCTTCTCAGGCTTGCACATAGACCCTAAAGCTTTGTTTTTAAGAGGGTGGTCTGCAATTTTGATGATCCCACAGCACTTTCCTTTAAACTCAGAAATTGTCTAGAAATCAAGATGCTCTCGATCTATCAGGAGTTGTTAACCTAGAGTCTTTGCATAGAGTTCAGAGTGTAGGAACTTGGATGAGAAAAATTTACATCTCTATTTATACCAAGCTTTAACTTCAGTTTACTTTGTCCTTCTGTTTTGAGCATCCGTTTGATAACCAGCCTCCCATATGGCCTCCACCTCACGAGTGTTCACACCCCTGTGCAGTCCCCTCCCACATGTATCAGGGTTGGTCTGTGTGACCCATGGGATACAGAAGTGATGGCATGCTACTTCTGAGATTAGGTTATAAAAGCAGCTTCATCTTGGACCCTTGCTTTTTCTCCATCACTCACTCTGAGGGAAGCCAGCTGCCATGATTTGAGGATAGGTGACAAGGAAAGGAGACACCCAGCCAAGAGCCACTGAGGACCTAACACCAGCCATCAGCCACATGAGTGAGCTTGGAGGTGGATCTTCCAGTCTTCAGATGACACAGCCCTAGCCAATGGCTTGACCGCAACCTTGTGGGAGACTCTGAGTAGGAGCATCCAGAATCTCCTCCCAGATTCCTGACCCTCAGAAATGGAGTGCAACATTATTTGTTATCTGCTGAGTTGTATTATGCAGCAATAGATAACCAATACAGTAGGCAGCATACAGTCATATTAGCATTACCTGGGATTTTGTCTTCAATTGAGATCACAGTTACTTTTATATCATAGGCTTCCCAGGTGGCTCAGTGGGTAAAGAACCCACCTGCCAGTGCAGGAGACATAAGTGACGAGGATTCAACCCCTGGCTTGGGAAGATCCCCTGGAGAAGGGAATGACAACCCACTCCAGTTGTTGCCTGGAGAATCCCCATGGACAGAGGAGCCTAGCAGGCTACAGTCCATGGGATCACAAAGAGTTGGACACAGCTGAAGCAACTTAGCACAAGCTTGCATAGTCATTGAAGGGAGAGTCAATATATCATCATGACTCCAAAATTATAGCAGAACATCTTGTATCTATTAATTCAGAAGCATGTATCTTACTTTATCACAACTCAATATTTTTATAATTGAATTTCAGCATGATTGGTGTCCTTTAAAATCCTATGTGTGCATTTAACTTTTTGCATTTAACAATATTCTTCTGAGAAGGGGTCAATAGGTTTCACCAGACAGCCGAAGGGCACAAAAATGTTTAAGGATTCTGGATTTGGGAGTTTGGTTTCTCCCTACTGATGTACAGGGAAACTTACTGCACTTCCTGCGAATAAGTTCTGCATGGCCAAGAAGGCAGGATCTTCCAGCTGCCCGGCCGGCTGTCTACCAGCATGGGATGTACATGGTCAGTGAAACTGATATGCAGGAGCCATAGCCAACCAAGGGAGGAGAAGATTCTGTAGCAAGCCTGGGCTCCTCCAGCACTGGGAGCTCCTCCTGCCCAGGGTTTGCATCAGACACTGCTCTATCCTTTTTATCTAGTTTCAGAACTGAGTTTTCAGTGGCTGCCAAGCCTGAAGCATGCACAACGCAGCAGAATGCCGTCACTGTGCTGACAGCCGTGTGAGAGTCAGCACAAAGCACTGTGTGCTGAGGGGCAGGAGGCCAGGCTCAGCAGAGGAGCCAGAGTGGGGAGCCGTTTGTGGAGCTGCTGTCAGACCACTTCCTCTCCCCTTGACCCTCGGGAGTCCTGTCTGGAGGAGAACCGCCCCAGGGGCAGCCTCCCAGCCCTTCCTGCAGGACTTCCATCTCCATCATGAGTCTCTTCCTGCTCTTAGAGCTCCTGGGTGACAGAGCTAGAAGACAGCTGGAGAATGGTGGCCACTCTCTGGTATCAGCCCCATTGTAGAGATGGGAACATAAGAAAAGAGAAATGTCTTTTCAGGACCATGAGGTTCATTTGCCAAGAGGCAGGTCAGAATTTTAGTGTCTTAACAGACTGTCTTGTTGACAGTTGTATTTCTAAGGCCTGGCAGGAGGCTGGACACATGAAAATGTGCTGAAGGCATGAGTGAGCACAACCCAATCTGGCTCTTCTTTCTAGCCATCAAATGTTTATACACTTTCACTCAAGAAAATGGAAAAAAAGAGTGGACCTGGGTGAACTTCTTCATTTTAATTTTTTCCTTGTGCAAATAAATGGTAAATCATTCTCCCATCTCTCTCCCTCCTTTCTTCATCCCAAAATCTAAAAAAACCCCACATTTTGGCACGCTCTTAGGTCACAAGAGTGCATTTTGTTGTACATTTGATAATCCTAGGGTCATCATTACTTCAGTTTGAAAATGAAGCTATACTCTAGGCTGATATAACACACCTGGCCTGGGATGAGTGGGAGGGAAGGGGGAGGAAGACCTACTCAATGTGTGAAAGTATTAATTTCTCAGTTGTGTCTGACTCTTTGTGACCCCATAGACTGTAGCCCACCAGGCTCCTGTGTCCATGAAATTCTCTAGGCAAGAATACTGGAGTGGGTAGCCATTCCTTTCTCCATGGCATCTTCCCAACCCAGGGATCTAACCCAAGTTGCTTGCATTTCAGGCAGATTTTTTAACTTCCTGAGCCACCAGGGAAGCTTAGCCCTGTCTGAGAAGACCTATATCTCCCCTACTGTGCCCTACACGCAGCACAAATAGTAAGTGCTCAATAGAGATCTGCTGGCTTGCAGACTGAATGACTGATGAGTGAAAGTACCTACAAGCTGAGCCCTGGTGGCCTCCACAGCCTCCTCCATCTTCTCCTTGCAGATGAGATGAACTGCCAAGAGGTAAGGGCCTAACTGATCCAAGATAGGGCTTATATCTCCAGTGTGCCTTTCTGGGCTCCAGTAATGAGGAGATAGGGATGCAGGAAGGGTTCTGGATTGCAGGTATGTATATACCCTGCCAATATGTACCTCTCTAGTCAGCTAACAGCAGCTAGTGGACTCTATCAAGGCTTGACAGCCAGACTCAAAGTTGTGACATCATGATTTCAAAACTGAGTTTATCTTTTCCATCTGGTGTTGCAGGTAGCAGGGACTAGGTCTTGGTGTTAGAGAGTCACATTGTCACTTTCAAATGCTCTTCCTGCCAAAAGTATACCTCATTAACAACAAACAAAAACTTTTAAAATAAAAATTTTAAATATACTCATTTATATACATTTTTTTAATCTAGAAATATTTCATGAAAATCAAATAAGAAAAAAATCAAACAAGAAAGGAAGTATATTCTATTTTGGCTTGTTTCCTTTTTTCCAGTCTTCTCCAAGTATTTGGATGCATGCTAAGTTGATGAGTTCATGGATTGGATACTGTGCATGCTTTGAATTTTTATAAAATCCTTAGGAAATTATACCAGATAAAATTTTTTCCTTCTTGTGATGTATTTGAGGAGAAGGAAAGACAGGAGGCACAAAGTTGAGCAGGCAGTGCCTGCGTACTCAGTCGCCAGGCTCCTCTGTCCATGAGATTTCACTGGCAAGAATACTGGAGTGGGTTGCCATTTCCTCCTCCAGGGGATCTTCCTGACCCAGGCATCGAACCCGCATCTCCTGCGTCTCCTGCACTGGAGGCAAATTCTTACTACTGAGTCACTGGGGAAGGCCAGGTAGAGAATGAGGAGAAGGTTAACATTGCCAATGACCAGTTGTTATCCAGAGACCTGAGAAAGGAAGATTGAGGATCCTATGACCTAGTTCCTTTCCACCTTAGAATTTCTCTCCTTACATTCCCTAAGTGATTTTCCATGTTCACGTTTCCTTAATGATAATGATAGATGTCAAGATGAAAGAAGGCCAGTGAGTGTATCCGAGTATTGTGCTTTTGCCTTTCAGCTAGGCACTTAAGTACATCCACAAATCAACTCTTACTCAGAAGAATGGCCCTGTAGAAGGTATTGTCATCGTCCTTAATCTCTAAGCCCCTTCTTTGAAATGACTCTCTGACCTTCTGCCGTTTGCACTTTTTCTTGGCAATTTTTCTTCAACGGTATCTTTCCTGTTTTCTCTCTAGCCATTATGTTATCTATTTTACTGATGAATACTATTTCCTCCCTATCTACCCATTAGCTTACTTCAGCTTTATTTTACTCTTTCTGACTCTTGCCTCTTTACAAACTTCCCCTTTGGCACTTTTCCAGCCATTTTCCTTAACTCCTATTTTGTTCAAAGTTCATAAAAATATATATGTAGTGAATATACAACACTTGTTCCCAAGGGCAAGCTTTACAGGAAGCATCTCACAGGCCCCATTCATCAAATTCCACACTGTAACCTGGCCTCAAATGCCTAAGTATTACCCTTTTAATAGCAGATTCTATTTAAAGCTTTTGGAGCAGCATCCTGAGAATGGAACCTAACTCCTTTCTCCCTGTCCCTCTTCCTCATCAGCTGTCATAATGTGTGTGAAAAGGCTTTGAAAACACTGAAGCATGTGCTGTGGTTGTTGTCATTGCTGATATTACAGTGTGTTTGCTTATGCCTTCACTGAACAAGAATTTATTGAACACCTACTCTATGTCAGGCATTGGAGATAAAATGTGAGCAGAAGAGAATGGTCCAGAATGCAAATGGTGAGAACAAAAAAAAAAAGAAAAAGGAAAATTACATAGTTCCTATTCTCATAGGTCTGGAGAAGGCAATGGCACCCACTCCAGTACTCTTGCCTCGAAAATCCTATGGACAGGGGAGCCTGGTAAGCTGCAGTCCAGGGGGTCGCGAAGAGTCGGACACGACTGAGCGACTTCACTTTCACTTTTCACTTTCACGCACTGGAGAAGGAAATGGCAACCTACTCCAGTGTTCTTGCCTGGAGAATCCCAGGGACGGGGGAGCCTGGTAGGCTGCCGTCTATGGGGTCGCACAGAGTTGGATACGACTGAAGGGACTTAGCAGCAGCAGCATTCTCATAGGTCTTACAGTCTAGAGAAGAATATGGGTGTCATTTGAATAGCTGTGTGACTAGGTTTATAATTACCACCAGGTTTGATGCTGTGAAGAAAAGGTTTATCATGCCATATAGTAGGGGGTGGGCAACTGATCTCACCTTGGAGGAGTTGGAGTCACCTGCTACATCTTGGGGGATAATGGGGAGTTAACTGAACCAAAGCAGGTGGTGAGCAGCACCCCAGGTACAGCGCACCTCAAAGTGGGAAGCAGCAGGGTTAGTTGCTTCAGGAACTGGAAGAAGGTCAGTGTGATTGGATGGGAGAAGGGAAGGTCAAGGAGGGATGTGGTCTGTGATGAGATTGAAGGGAAAAAATGGTTGGGCCAAGTTTTGTGAGCAACACTTAAGGGTTTAGCTCAGTTCAGAGAGTTATGGGATGAGAGTAAAGCATTTAAACAGAGAAAAAAATTCCATTCAAAATTTTTCTCTCTGCATACAGTGGAGAATGGATTGTATTGTAGGGAAGAGCAGGGAATAGTCAATTCAAGGAGCCTGGGTGGGGAGGATGATAGGTGAGAGAGATGGTGGTGATTTAAGCTTAGGTGGTGTCAGCAAAATTGGAAAGAAGTGAGGAGAGTTGAGAAAATACTTAGGATGTGAAATTATCAGAATTTGGTGAGAAAATGAATGTAGCAGCAGCAGAAGAATGTGAAATCAAGATTTGCTTTTTTAAAAAAAGATTTGCTACTAGCTTTTCCACTTGGGCAATTAGATGTTCATGGAATCATTTGCTCAGCTCTTCATCCATGGAGTAGTAAGTGAGGCCATTCTGAAAGAGCATCTCTCCCCCACACCTACACACACAGCCTAAGATTATGAGTGTGCAGTGGTCTTGCTGAGCAGCTCTGTTTCACAGTGGCTGAGAAATCCATGATGCTAACTCCAAAGACACTAAAGGACAGGAGTCTGAACTTCAGAAATGAGACAGCCTCCATTCAACTATAGATCAGCAACCTGTTAGGCAAAACCTTCTAAACCATAGTTTGGTCCAGTCACTCCACAAACACCATGTGATGCCTGCTCATTGAGCTCTTCTCAGTCCACAGGCCCCAGTCCCATTAGAGCCACTGACGGATCCCAAGTCCAGGTCTCATGGTGAACACCTGGTAAATTTTCTGTCCAGAAAATATCCTACCTCAGAGCCCACATAATAATTTCCTATCTCAGAGTCCCAATCCCTCCTCTGTTATGACCTAAACCACAAATCTCTCATCCTAAATGCTTTGTAGGACAAGAGTTCATTAGCCTCTCTGCTGGAGAAAAATACAAAAAAGCAGGTTGTTGCTGGAGGTGTGATGCCCAATCAAAACTGGACATTTCTCTTTCTGAACTCTAAAAGGTTATTCTTTCATTCTTTTTGGACAATAGAATGGGATTACCTTCAAGAGGAGTCTAGTCTGCCAACACAACAGATCTGCTCACAACTCCATCTCTGTGATTAGAGATGGAAGAAGAAAGACCTTGAGTTATTCTCCCAATGCTGCTTGAAAACCCTCTGAACCTCACTTTCTACAGTTCAAAACAAAAACTGTTTAAGTTCATCTTCAGCAAAGCATTCTGCTACGCCTGTTACATTGTCAATGATATTGTCAATGAAACTTGCACTGTGAAGAACGTATCTAGTTGTCCTTCAAAATCCAGTCTCCCCCTCTACTTAGACGGATGACCAGACTAAATTCCCAGTCACCACTGTAGTCGCGTGTGAACCTAGGTCCAAGTTCTCTCCCAAGAATGTGAGTCATAATGGTTTGCTCTACTTCTCGGTCTAGACCATTAAATCCTCCAGCCTGGACCCTGAATGATTATAGAGGATAATGGGTCTCCTGACTAAAACACACATACCATGACTATTAGATGAGAAAGAAATAAGCTTCTTTTCTTTAAGCTGCTAAACTTTTGAAATGTAACAAGTAAACAGAATATTTTTTACTCTGAGGTGACTCATTCACTAAACCATGAGCTTCTTAATGTCAAAGATTACACTATACCTGATTCTTCATTGAATCTATTGCCCCTAGCACAGTGCTTGAAAAATAAGAAGCTGTGCAATAAATGTATTTCAAATACGTTGTATTGCTTAGGAAACAGTATGCAATAGGCTTCCAAGTTTGCTTACATGGCAACTCAGTCATACAGAGAGATGTTCAGTTCAGTCGCTCAGTCGTGTCCGACTCTGCTACCCCATGAACTGCAGCACGCCAGGCCTCCTTGTCCATCACCAACTCCCAGAGGTCACTCAGACTCATGTCCATTGAGTCAGTGATGCCATCCAGCCATCTCATCCTCTGTCGTCCCCTTCTCCTCCTGCCCCCACTCCCTCCCAGCATCAGAGTCTTTTCCAATGAGTCAACTCTTCACATGAGGTGGCCAAAGTACTGGAGTTTCAGCTTTAGCATCATTCCTTCCAAAGAACACCCAGGACCAATTTCCTTTAGAATGGACTGGTTGGATCTCCTTGCAGTCCAAGGGACTCTCAGGAGTCTTCTCCAACACCACAGTTCAAAAGCATCAATTCTTTGGTGCTCAGCTTTCTTCACAGTCCAACTCTCACATCCATACATGACCACTGGAAAAACCATAATCTTGACTAGACAGACTTTTGTTGGCAAAGTAATGTCTCTGCTTTTGAATATGCTATCTGGGTTGGTCATAACTTTCCTCCCAAGGAATAAGCGTCTTTTAATTTCGTGGCTGCAATCACCATCTGCAGTGATTTTGGAGCCCCCCAAAATAAAGTCTAGGCATAACCTTTCTCAAGATGGTTCCCTTGCTTGATAGTTGGGGTTTACAGAAAAAAGAAAGCTAAATGTCCAATCCAGTGAAAGTTCCATCTATTGCCATTCTTAAGTAGCCTCATTGGGTAAAGATTAAACTTCAAAGATAATTGCTCTCATTTATTCTCACTTGAGTGCCTCCCCGGTGGCTCAGCAGTAAAGAAATCCCTGGTTCAAAAAGATCCCCTGGAGAAGGAAGTGGTGACCCACTCAGGTATTTTTGCCTGGGAAATGCTATAGACAGAGAAGCCTGGTGGGCTCTAGTCCATGGGGTCACAAAAGAATTGGAAACAACTTAGAGACTAGTCAACAAATTCTCACTGGACTTTCTTCCAGATGGCATCTGTTGTGTAAGAGGAAACACATTTGAGTAAAAGGGTCTCAGACCTACCTGATGCCCTCCCAATCCCGGATGGCCTCAGCTGTGGAAGATCTGATTGTGGTGTGCCATTGCCGAATGTTTTCTCAGGTTAGTCAGAGTCCTGTGTCCACTTCTTGTTGATTCGACTCCCTTGCTTTTTGCAGGCGAGACTCAAACTCTCTGAGTCTCTGCTGTGTCCTAGAACCCTGACCCAGACTTTCCTGCTCCATCCTGTCCCATGAGATCTCCACCTCCCTGGCCTTCTCTTTGGTGTTCACGCCATGCAGAAATCAGGGGAGACCCAGGAGTGCAATCTAGATTCTCCATCCAAATACTGACCATTTTACACAGCTGCTTGTCTCCTGTTTCATGGGGTCCATTGCACAGAAGCCTCTTGCAGGTTCAAAACAGAAAATGATACAAAAGAAATGCAGGACCAGTATGTCTGACAGTTTTCCTCTCCTACCTTTTCTTCCCTCCTTTTTCCTATGATCACTTGGGGCCGAAAAAGGCTAGAATTTTTCTCCTCCTGCACAGCAAACCCTCCTACCCAGTGAACATCATATACCCAATGAACACATCATAGCGGAAAATGTGTTTGGCCCCAGAACATATTTATTTCTTAGTGTAGAGACACGTGCTCCAGGTGTGATTCTAGCTATATGAAACTAGAAATAAAGGATTTGAGAAATCTTTTCTCTGACATAAATCTGATCTTCAAATATTTTTAGAAAATTCTGTATTGTTACCCTACTTATTTAACTTATATTCAGAATTGGTCAAGTGAAATACCAGGCTGGATGAAGCACAAGCTGGAATCAAAATTGTCGGGAGAAGTATCAATAATCTCAGATATGTAGATGACACTACTCTTATGGCAGAAAGCAAAGAGGAATTAAAGAGCCTCTTGATGAAAGTGAAAGAGGAGAGTGAAAAGCCTGGCTTAAATCTCAACATTTAAAAAACTAAGATCATGGCATTCAATCCCAACACTTCATGGCAAATAGATGGGGAAATAATGGAAATAGTGAGAGACTTTATTTTCTTGAGCTCCAAAATGCCTGCAGATGGTGACTGCAGCCATGAAATTAAGAGACACTTACTCCTTGGAAGAAAAGCTATGACTAACCTAGACAGCATATTAAAAAATAGAGACATTACTTTGCCAACAAAGATGCATCTAGTCAAAGCTATGGTTTTTCCAGTAGTCATGTCTGGATGTGAGAGTTGGACCATAAAGAAGGCTGAGTGCTGAAGAATTGATGCTTTTGAATTGTGGGGTTGAAGAAGACACTTGAGAGTCTCTTAGACTGCAAGGAGATCAAACCAGTCAATCCTAAAGGAAATCAGTCCTGAGTATTCACTGGAAGGACAGATGCTGAAGCTGAAGCTTTAATACTTTGGCCACCCGATGTGAAGAACTGACTCCTCAGAAAAGATCCTGATGCTGGAAAAGATTGAAGGCAGGAGGCGAAGGGGACGACAGAGGATGAGATGGTTAGATGGCATCACCGACTTGATGAACAAGTTTGAGCAAGCTCTGGGAGTTGATGATGGACAGGGAAAGCCTGGCATGCTGCAGTCCATGGGGTCGCAGAGTTGGACACCACTGAGAGACAACTGAACTGAATTTTCAAAGTCAGTTGCTAACAAGTTTGCAAGTTTGGTGAAACTCAAGTAAGTAAGTCTCTTAAAAGATAAAATCCAAGTCATGTTCATGCTTCCCACATTAATTTTACACTAAGTTCCCCTCAAAATAATTAAATCATCCTCTAGGAAACAGATAACTTGGTCTGACTAAAGAATCACACACTGGAAATACAAAAAGGAAACTTCTGTTAAAATTATATCTGACTCCAACTCCATTTGGGGCTTGGAACAACATGAAATGTTACCTTGTAAAAATCAAATCTGTAGAAGGTGAGAGAAACATGATTTCATCCACCACCAATGTCTTTATCAGCTGTGATGTTGACATAGGCGTCTTGCTTAATAACCAGCTGTCTCTCTTAAACTATAGGGAATGCAATTATCTTTTCAAATTGGCTCTGACTTCTTCCCGAGTTTGGACAGTGGATGCCCTGAAAATAATGAATGCAGAGCACAGACAAGAAACAGCTATTTAGTTCATTAACAATAACTTGAATAATCACACGACTTGTTTGCCTTTCTCTTTTCCAAAAGGAGTTTACGTTAAATACAATTATTCATGTCAGACAATCTAAAGCAGACATCTTAAAGAAGGGAGATTAAAGTCTAATAAAGATACTGGTGTGTTATTCATCCTGACATCATAACAACAAAAGAACTTTTTTTTTTTAATGAAGTATGTAATGTGAAATCTTCACAATAACCCAATGAGGTAGTCACACTTGTTATTTAACTTCTGCAGGTGAAGAAACTGAGGCTTGGAGAAGTTAAATGTCTTAGTCAAGGCCCACAGGGAGAAAGCAAGTAGTAAATGGAGCCAGGACTTGAACCGAAGTCCTTTGCCTCTTGGATCTGTTTTCATTTCACTCACTATACACACCATCAGTCTTCATGTCTGAACGTTATTCCCGCTATGATTATTACTGGTTGCTGGGTCTTTGTTTCAGTGCACAGATTTCTCTAGTTGCAGCACGCAGGTTTAGTTGCCCTGAATCACGCAGGGTCTTAGTTTCCCGATCAGGCGTCAAACTCGAGTTCCCTGCATTGCAAGGCAGGATTCTTTACCACTGGGCCAGCAGAGAAGTCCTTGAACATTACTCCTTCTGATTTCCAACATCTTGAGCCTTTTTTTTCTCTCAAGACATCATGACATTTAATTGGCCAAAGCCCTCAAAAATGGATTGTGGTGCTATGGAGACTTCCTTGATACAGGAATTAGCTTGTTAGTAAATTAAATCAGCCTGTAAAAGAATCTTACTCTTACTCTATTACTTTAAGCCATCTGCTTTGTCATGATCTGAGTTTTAGCTTAATGAAAGAAAAAGTTGAATTAAAGTTCTTTTTGTTTTGTTTTTTTTTTATCATAACACCAGAGGCATAGGTGGGAGACGTTTGCCATGAGCTTCGGTTGGCTCATCTGCCTCATTTGTGTGCAGAGCACACAACTCTAGTCTTTCCAACATTTTTGCAAGACAACAATGGAATGGAAATGTGAAGAGATCTCTTCCCTCTGAGCTTCACAGCTCTGTCAAGCCAGGAGCAATACGGGAGCAACAAAATATAGCAGAAAACTCGTTTTTATATTAACCCATCTGTCTGGGTTCTGTTTCTTTTTCTACATAATAGTTTGTAACAGTGTTTACAATATAAACTGTCCAAGACCACAGACCAACATTTAAAAAAGAAGAGAAAGAGGAAGGAAGAGAAAGAGATGTATTTCTGTCTTTAAATACTTTGAAAACCTTTGTAGAGGGAAAGAATCTTCAAACTTTGAGCCTGGCCTTTCCTGCTCTTTATTTTTATTTTTATTTTTGCTGAGCCAGGGCAGCTGTGCCTTACTCACACCCTTTCATTTTCCTCTTGTGTTTTCTCCAGACAAAGCATCCATTAGCCTCTCTGGTGTGTATAATCTAAGAAATAATTCTTTTTTTTTTTATTATTAACTTAAAACATAACCTCTAGCTCATGTCTTCATTATTTGAAACAATTTAACTCTAGAACCAATCAAATAAAGCCACCTAAATTCAACCAGTCATTTGTGAAAGTGCATTAATAAACTTGAATGTTAATTAACCAAAGCTATTTCTTCCACACTCCTGCATCAGGTCTCTCTCTCACTGAAGTGTCTTAGCACTGATCCATGGACACCTTCCAATTAGCGTGGCTTTCTAGAAGCCTTTAGCCAAAGGTTTAAACAGCTTATGTATTATTTTGCACATTAGTGGCGATTAGCTTCAGTAATCACAATTCCCATTTGCTGCGGGAGCCTGGCAATTAATTCCCAGAGCAGGCTGAGCACAGGACAATAGGTCCAAAGGTGTTTTAAAAGAAAATATAAGTAGGTTTAGTCATAATGCATTAATCAAACCAAACATGTCAGTTGGTCTCAACATCTCTCTGTCTTCACTTTTCTGATCCCCAGTTTATATGTTTACTGTGAGGACAAACAGATGATTATGAAAATAGTGATCAGTTTTACAGGAATGGGAACCAAACCTAATTGGTATTGAAAAGACAAGGTGGTCAGCACCATGGATCGTTACCTGTCAGTTACCATATAGGTCTGGGATTCTGGGGGTTGAGCAGGGGAGCTTGCTTGGGGAACAGGAAAGGGAACTATAGGGGGAAGGGGAGGTTCTAAGATTAGCCTATTTCCTGTCTCCAGTCTTTGTTCTCATTATTAGTTTTCTCTATTTAGAACCAAAAAGCAAATGTCCACAATCCCTCTACTTGACATATCTGTATGACTTATGAGAATATTACCATAATGATGAAGAAACTGTACTTTTCTTCTGAAAAGCGTTTGATAAAAAAGCCACAAGACGGGCCTCTAACTGGGTGAAGATGAAGAATCTCCTTTTCAGCAACTCACCACCTTTTTACTTAAGAAACCTCAAGGAGTTAAAATTCAGCTGAGCACAACAGATATCCCCTATTGCCATTGATGCTGTAACTGCACTTCCAGGGACACGTCTTTCATCATCATCACAGCAATTTGAGAATCTAAGTAAATCGAGGAAACAGTCATGAGTTGCAATTCAGAAATCACACTGGTATTATTCTTGCTTCCAAAGCAGATTATAGGATCAAAGATTAAGAACATGGTTTTCCTAACTTCTGACCGGAAAAGAACAACAATGATTAAGCTCCACATTAGGAATCAGGTGCAGAGAAATGGAGCTACCATCTTTTGGAATGGAATCTTTGAGAAGGCCAATCTACATGGTCATTTGGAAGGAACTGAACAGCATTTAGGCCCAAATGTGTTGTGTGCTAAGTGGCATCAGTTGTGTCTGACTCTTTGCGACCATAGCCTGCCAGGCTTCTCTGTCCATGGGATTCACCAGGCAAGAATATTGGAATGGGTTGCTGTGCCCTCCTCCAGAGAATCTTCCTGACTCAGGGATCGAACCTGCATCTCTTAACGTCTCCTGCATTGGCAGGCAGATTCTTTACCACTAGCACCACTTAGGAAGCTCTTAGGCCTAATAAGGCAGATTAAACTTTTATAAATGCTATTATAATTCTCTAATCATTACCTTTGGCCAACTGATGTGAAGAACTGACTCCTTAGAAAAGACTTCGATGCTGGGAAAGACTGAACACAGGATGAGAAGGGGACGACAGAAGCTGAGATGGTTGGATGGCATCAGTGACTCGATGGACATGAGTTTGAGTAAACTCTGGGAGTTGGTGATGGACAGGGAGGCCTGGCACGCTGCAGTCCATGGGATCACAAAGAGTCAGACATGACTGAGCAACTGAGCTGAACTGAACTGAATCATTACATTTAACAGTAGGGGACTAGAATCATCCATAGTTTAGGAATTTAAAAAATCTACTATTTAAAGGGAATTGGTCAGCTTGGGCTCTTTACAAAACAGCATAAACTGGAGCTTAGAAAAACTGAAATTTATTTTCTCACACTTAGGGGGCTGAAATTCTGAGATCAAGGTGCCAGCACGGTCAAGTGTTGGTGAGTGTTCTCTTCTTGTCTTGCAAATGGCCACTGTGTCCTCACATGGCAGACAGCAAGTTCCCCGAAGAGCACTAGTTCCACCAGACCAGAACCTCAGCCTCATGACCTCATCGAGCCTTAATTACCTCCCAAAAGTCCCATCTCCAAATACCATCCCATTGGGGATTACAGCCGCAACATGTGAATTTTAGGGGGATATAAGCATTCAGCCTATAACATAGAGCAAGATGAGATTCAAAACTTGGCCACATGGAATAGTGAGAAAAAAAAATTTAATACCTATAGCCTTTAGAACCAAGAATTTATGCTAATGTGTGCCTCCTTATTTTGTGATTCTAAAATCTACAATTCCATTACCTAGAGACATATTCATACTTCAATTACCTAAATACTGAAGAAAGGAGCTAAACACACAAGAAGCACCCTCTGCTGCATCAAATAACTTAATGTTTGGGAACTGAATCATCTCCAAATTATGATTAAAAGAGAGTGCAGAAAAAGGAATGAATGACTCAGCAGCCCAAAATTTAAAGCATATTTGGGCAATTATTTATTCTGTCTCAGCTTCGTCATCTGTAAAATGGGGAGAATAGATACCCTATCTATTTTACAATGCTTATATAAGTATTAAATGAGGTGTTATTGAAAAGTTTGCCTGAATAAGTAGATATTATTGTAGTATTAATGTTGCAAATACTTATTTAGTTCCACATATCTTGTATTCTGCTGTATTCAAGAAATGCAAAGTTAAGTTAGACAAGGGTCCCTATCAATAAGGAGATCACCATCTGGTGGCAAAGACAAATCCATAAACAATGCTAAACAACTGATTAGGGTACAATGTAATAAATGTTGTAGAAGAGCTGTGTATGAGATACTATAGAAGTATCACATGCACGCTAAGTCACTTCAGTTGTGTTAGACTGTGACCCCGTGCACTGTAGCCTGCCAGGCTTCTCTGCACATGGAATTTTCCACACAAGAATCCTGGAGTGGCTTGCCATTTCCTCCTCCAGGGGATCTTCCCAAACTAGGGATTAAACCCCTGTCTCTTAAGACTCGTTCATTGGCAGGAAGGTTCTTTACCACTAGCACCACCTAAGAAGCCAAGGAAATATCACACTGGAGGCTTAATACAGGATTCAGAAACTAGTTATTTGCCATGAACATCTGGCCAACCATTTGATCAGATCTTTCAGTTGGCTCTCAAATTTCTTGCATATGGTCTCCTTGCATGGACTAGATTGGCTGCATGGATTTTTGAAGCTCTACTATTTGAGGCAATTAATGTTTCAGTTCAGTTCAGTTCAGTTGCTCAGTCGTGTCCGACTCTTTGTGACCCCATGAATCGAGCACGCCAGGTCCATCGAGTCAGTGATGCCATCCAGCCACCTCATCCTCTGTTGTCCCCTTCTCCTGCCCCCAATCCCTCCCAGCATCAGAGTCTTTTCCAATGAGTCAACTCTTCGCATGAGGTGGCCAAAGTACTGGAGTTTCAGCTTTAGCATCATTTCTTCCAATGAACACCCAGGGCTGATCTCCTTCAGAATGGACTGGTTGGATCTCCAGGCCAAAGGACTCTCAAGAGTCTTCTCCAACACCACAGTTCAAAAGCATCAATTCTTCGGCGCTCAGCTTTCTTCACAGTCCAACTCTCACATCCATACATGACCACTGGAAAAACCATAGCCTTGACTAGATGGACATTTGTTGGCTAACTAATGTCTCTGCTTTTGAATATACTATCTAGGTTGGTTATAACTTTCCTTCCAGGGAGTAAGTGTCTTTTAATTTCATGGCTGCAGTCACCATCTGCAGTGATTTTGGAGCCCAAAAAAATAAAGTCTGACACTGTTTCCATTGTTTCCCCATCTATTTCCCATGAAGTGATGAGACCAGATGCTACGAACTTCGTTTTCTGAATGTTGAGCTTTAAGCCCACTTTTTCACTCTCCTCTTTCACTTTCATCAAGAGGCTTTTTAGCCCCTCTTCACTTTCTGCCATAAGGGTGGTGTCATCTGCATATCGGAGGTTATTGATATTTCTCCCGGCAATCTTGATTCCAGCTTGTGCTTCTTCCAGACCAGCGTTTCTCATGATGTACTCTGCATATAAGTTAAATAAGCAGGGTGACAATATACAGCCTTGACGTATTCCTTTTCCTACTTGCAACCAGTCTGTTGTTCCATGTCCAGTTCTAACTGCTGCTTCCTCACCTGCATACAGGTTTCTCAAGAGGCAGGTCAGGTGGTCTGGTATTCCCATCTCTTTCAGAATTTTCCACAGGTTATTATGATCCACACAGTCAAAGACTTTGGCGTAGTCAATTAAGCAGAAATAGATGTTTTTCTGGAACTCTCTTGCTTTGTTGATGATCCAGCGGATGTTGGCAATTTGATCTCTGGTTCCTCTGCCTTTTCTAAAACCAGCTTGAACATCTGGAAGTTCACAGTTCACGTATTGCTGGAGCCTGGCTTGGAGAATTTTGAGCATTATTACTTTAATAGCATATGAGATGAGTGCAATTGTGTGGTAGTTTGAGCATTCTTTGGCATTGCCTTTCTTTGGGATTGGAATGAAAACTGACCTTTTCCAGTCCTGTGGCCACTGCTGAGTTTTCCAAATTTGCTGGCATATTGAGTGCAGCACTTGCACAGCATCATCTTTCAGGATTTGAGGTAGCTCCACTGGAATTCCATCACCTCCACTAGCTTTGTTTGTAGTGATGCTTTCTAAGGCCCACTTGACTTCACATTCCAGGATGTCTGGCTCTAGATTAGTGATCACATCATCGTGATTATCTGGGTCGTGAAGATTTTTTTATACAGTTCTGTATATTCTTGCCACCTCTTCTTAATATTTTCTGCTTCTGTTAGGTCCATACCATTTCTGTCCTTTGTCAAGCCCATTTTGCATGAAATGTTCCCTTGGTATCTCTAATTTTCTTGAAGAGATCTCTAGTCTTTCCCATTCTGTTGTTTTCCTCTATTTCTTTGCATTGATCACTGGGGAAGGCTTTCTTATCTCTTCTTGCTATTCTTTGGAACTCTGCATTCAGATGCTTATATCTTTCTTTTCTCCTTTGCTTTTCATTTCTCTTCTTTTCACAGCTATTTGTGGTCCACTGGAGAAGGGAATGGCAAACCATTTCAGTATTCTTGCCTTGAGAACCCCATGAACAGTATGAAAAGGCAAAATGATAGGATACTGAAAGAGGAACTCCCCATGTCAGTAGGTGCCCAATATGCTACTGGAGGTCAGTGGAGAAATAACTCCAGAAAGAATGAAGGAATGGAGCCAAAGCAAAAACAATACCCAGTTGTGGATGTGACTGGTGATAGAAGCAAGGTCTGATGCTATAAAGAGCAATATTGCATAGGAACCTGGAATGTCAGGTCCATGAATGAAGGTTAATTGGAAGTGGTCAAACAGGAGATGGCAAGAGTGAACGTCGACATTCTAGGAATCAGCGAACTAAAATGGACTGGAATGGGTGAATTTAACTCAGATGACCATTATATCTACTACTGCTGGCAGGAATCCCTTAGAAGAAATGGAGTAGCCATCATGGTCAACAAGAGTCTGAAATGCAGTACTTGGATGCAGTCTCAAAAACGACAGAATGATCTCTGTTCCTTTCCAAGGCAAGCCATTCAGTATCATGGTAATCCAAGTCTATGCCCCAACCAGTAATGCTGAAGAAGCTGAAGTTGAACAGTTCTATGAAGACCTACAAGACCTTTTAGAACTAACACCCAAAAAAGATGTCCTTTTCATTATAGGGGACTAGAATGCAAAAGTACGAAGTCAAGAAACACCTAGAGTAACAGGCAAATTTGGCCTTGGAGTATGGAATGAAGCAGGGCAAAGGCTAATAGAGTTCTGCCAAGAGAATGCACTGGTCATAGCAAACACCCTCTTCCAACAACACAAGAGAAGACTCTGGACATCCCCAGATGGTCAACACCAAAATCAGATTGATTGTATTCTTTGCAGCCAAAGGTGGAGAAGCTCTATACAGTCAACAAAAACAAGACCAAGAGCTGACTGTGGCTCAGATCATGAATTTCTTATTGCCAAATTCAGACTTAAATTGAAGAAAGTAGGGAAAACCGCTAGACCATTCAGGTATGACCTAAATCAAATCCCTTATGATTATACAGTGAAAGTGAGAAATAGATTTAAGGGCCTAGATCTGTTAGATAGAGTGCCTGATGAACTATGAACAGACATTTGTGACATTGTATAGGAGACAGAGATCAAGACCATCCCCATGGAAAAGAAATTAATATTTAGGAGATTGTTATGTCCTCAGGATAAACAGATCCTTTTATCATTGGCTCTATTTAACCTTGGCAATGTTCTGTAGTACTTTGATACAGTCACTTTTTAGAACTTTCTGTGGATCTGTGTTAGCATGGTGTATCTTTTTCAATACTTTCACTTTTAACCATTTTATATCTCTATATTTAAAGTGGGATATAATGGATATTTCCTGTTAATCCAATCTTGCAATCTCTACCTTTTAAAAGACGTGTTTAGATCATTTATAATTAATGTGATTATTGACATAGTTGAGTTGAAATCTACCACCATGCTATTTGTTTTCCCTTTGTCCCATCTATTCCTTGTTCCTTTTTCCTCTTTTTATACCTTTTTTGAATTGACTATTTATAATTATTTAATTTTATCTTTTATTGGATAATTAGATGTACTCTAGGGCTTTTGTTTTACTGATTACAGTTAAAAATGGTAACTTCAAGTGATATTATACTCACTCACATTTAGTAAGAACCTAACAAAATTATACTTGTTTCTCCCCTTCTTTCCCTTGTGCTGTGATTTTTCTGCATTTGATTTCCATACATGTTATAAACCTTACAATACATTGTTATTACTTGAAGCAAAATAAATGTCTAGAATACATTATTATTTTTACTTTAAAAAGCAGGTTATCTTATAAAGAAATTTCAGTAATAAAGTGGATTTTATATTTATCCATGTAGCAATCACTTCTGGTGCTCTTCATTCCTTTATGTAGATCTAGGTTTCTACCTGGTATCATAAAGACTGTCTCAAATTTCTTGTAGTGTTGGTCTGCTGGTGATGAATTCTTTCAGCTTTTGGGTATCTGACAGGTCTTTATTTTGCCTTCAATTGCCAGGGATATATTCACTGACTAAAAAACAAAAATCACGGGTTGATAGCATTTCCCCCCAGTGCTTTAAAGATGTTGTTCCAAACAGTATGGAGGCTCATCAAAAAAAAAATAAATAAATAAAACTACTATATGACCCAGCAATTCCACCCCTGGGTATATATCCAATAAAAGTGAAAGCACTAACTCAAAAAGATAGCTGCACCACAGTGTTCACAGTAGCGTTGTTTAAAACAGCCAAGATATGGGAACAACCTAAATGTCCATCAAGAGATGAGTGGACAAAGACGACGTGGCATACCTATAGAGCATACTACTACTCAGCCATAAAAAGATGAAAGTTTTCCATTTGCTACAGTATGAATGGACTTGCAGGACATTATGCTTATTGAAGTAAGTCAGACAGAGAAAGATAAATACTGTATGTTGTTATTTACATGTGGAATCTAAAAAGTAAAACAGTACTGAATATAACAAAAAGGAAACACAATCCTAGATATTGAAAACACATTCATGGTTACCAGTGAGGAGAGGGAAAGGGGGATGAGCAAGATGGGGGTAGGAGGTTAAGAAGTACAAACTACTCTGTATAAAATAAACTACAAGGATATATGGTACAGCACAGGGAATATGGCCAATATTTTATAGAAACTATAAACGGAGTATGATCTTTAAAAATTGTGAATCATTATGTGATATGAAACATATATGACATTGCAAGTCAACTTTATCTCAATTTTAAAAAAAAAGAAAAAAAAAGGGGGATGTTTTTCCATTATCTTCTAGTTCACATTACTTCCAAGGAGAAAACTGATGTTATCCTTATTTTTGTTCCTCTGTAACTTGTCTTGTTTCTAGTTGCCTGTATGTTTTCTATCAGTGGACTTAAACAATTTGATTATGGTGTGCCCAGGTATAGATTTAAAGTGAAAGTGTTAGTCACGCAGTCATGTCCAACTCTTTGTGACTCCATGAACTGTAGCCTACCAGGTCCTCTGTCCATGGAATTCTCCAGGCAGGAATACTGGAAAGGGTAGCCATTCACTTCTCCAGGGGGGTGGTCTTCCTGACCAGGGACTGAACCTCAGTCTCCCATATTGCAGGCATTATTTTTACCATCTGAGCCACCAGATGACCCAAGGAGATCAAACCAGTCAATCCTAAAGGGAATTAGTCTTGAATGTTCTCTGGAAGGACTGATGTAGAAGCTGAAGCTCCAAAACTTTGGCCACCTGATGAGAAGAACTGAGTCATTGGAAAAGACCCTGATGCTGGGAAAGATTGAAGGCAGGAGGAGAAGGGGACGACAGACAATGAGACAGTTGGATGGAATCACCGACTCAATGGATGTGAGTTTGGGCAAACGCTGAGAGATAGTGAAGGACAGGGAAGCCTGGCATGCTACAGTCCATGGGGTCACAGTGTCAGACTCAATTTAGCAACTGAGAAACTACAACAACAACAAGGAATAGATGTGAGCTTTCCCGGGTGGCTGAGTGGTAAAGAATCTGCCTGCAATGTGGGTTCAGTCCCTGGGTCAGGAAGATCCCCTGGAGAAGGAAATGACAACTCACTCCAGCATTCTTGCCTGGGGAATCCAATGGACAGAGGAGCCTGGTGGGCTATAGTCATGGGGTCACAAAAGAGTAGGACACAACTTAGTGACTAAATAGTAACAACAAGGTATAAATTCCTTCGGGCTTCATCTGCTTGAGATTTCAAGTATATGGTTGATGGTTTTAGTCACATTTGGAAAAGGATTGACCATTATTTCTTCAGATAGTTTTTCAGTCTCACTAGCACTCAAATGGTGGAGAAGGAAATGGCAACCCACTCCAGTCTGCTTGCCTGAAGAATCCCAGGGACGGGGAGCCTGGTGGGCTGTCGTCTATGGGGTCGCACAGAGTCGGACACGACTGAAGCGACTTAGCAGCAGCAGCAGCAGCAGCAGCACTCAAATGGAGAGCTTCACAATCCATGTATGGTCATTGCTCGAATCTGTCCCACAGTTCAACAACTCTGTTCATTTTGCTTAGTCATACTTCCTGTTTCCTTGTTTGTTTCTTTCTTTAAACCTGTCTTCAAGTCTATTAATCTTCTGCAGTGTCAATTCTGCCAGTGATCCCATCTAGTATACTTTTTGTCTGAGGCATTATAATTCTCCTCTAGCTTTTCTATAATTTAGGTCTTTTCAAATTTCTTCCGTGTCTCTACTTAACATGTTTAATCTTTTTTCCAGCTTCTTGAACATATGAATCATAATCATAATTGTCTTAATGTCCTTGTTGATTGGATCTATCACCTGTGCCTTTTCTGGGTCAGTTTGATCGATTTTTCTCCTTATTATGGGTCATATTTTCCTGTTTCTTTTCATGTCTAATAATTTTTTATTAAAACCAGATATTGTGAATTTTACCACATTGACTTCTGGATATGTTTTATTCCTGTAAATGTTATTGAGCTTTGTTCTGGATGCAATTAAGTTCCTTGCAAATTATCTGACCCTTCAGGTCTTACTCTCAAGCTTCCTGGTCTCGACAAGAGTTGCCTTTAGTCTAGGATCAATTTTTCTCTGCTACTGGGGTGAAAGTCTTCTAATTCTCTAAATTCTATCTTAACTTTGAGGCTTTCTGCTAGGGCTGTTGGCAAAAGGTACTCTTCTCAGGCCTATGTGAAGTCTGAAGACTATTTCCTCTAATCCTTTCAGGTAGTTCTTCTCCTGATCTTGGGTAGTTTTCTCACATACACACATTGATTAATACTCAGTTGAATACTCAAAGAAGGTCCTCTTCAGAACCCTGGAGTTCTCTGTGCAGCTCTCTTTTCCCGTAGTTTCTGTGGATCCTGAGCTCTGTGTCCTCTATTCAGAAAAACATCTGGGCTCTGCCTAGGGTTTCTCTTCCTGTGCTGTGGCCATGTAGTGGAAAAAACTGTGAACAATCTTTGAGTTCATCTTGGTTTTTTCCCATCTCTCAGTGATCATTGTCCTTCGCAGCCTGATGTCCAATATTTTGAGCACTGCTGTTTTACATATTTTGTTCAGATTTTTTCTACCATCTCAGTAGGAGGGTAAGTCTAGTTGCTGTTACCCTGTATCGATCAGAAATGTAAGCCCTTGTAGAATAGATTATAATCCCTTTGATACAAATAGTCATGGTGCCAAACCTTGCTGTGGAATTAGAAGACAGAAAACTTGATTTTATTTTACTACCGAAGAACAGAGGAAAGGAAATTAATCCTCCTTCTCATCCTCTAAGCTTGTCCTAATGAGCCGCTGAGCCATCAACAAGTTTGAATGAACAGCTGGTACTATAGTTTCGATGTGAGAGTTGGACTGTGAAGAAAGCTGAGCACCAAAGTACTGATGCTTTTAAACTGTGGTATTGGAGAAGACTCTTGAGAGTCCCTTGGACTGCAAGGAGATCCAACCAGTCCATTCTGAAGGAGATCAGCCCTGGGTTTTCTTTGGAAGGAATGATGCTAAAGCTATGAGAAGAGTTGACTCTTTGGAAAAGACTCTGATGCTGGGAGGGATTGGGGGCAGGAGGAGAAGGGGACGACAGAGGATGAGATGGCTGGATGGCATCACCGACTCGATGGATGTGAGTCTGAGTGAACTCTGGGAGTTGGTGATGGACAGGGAGGCCTGGCGTGCTGTGATTCATGGGGTCGCAAAGAGTCGGACACGACTAAGCAACTGAACTGAACTGAAGAGCTCTGAATTAGTGTTGGGTAGTATTGTTAAGGATTATCATTCTAGGGAGGATATCCAGGAACAACTGGTGTCCCTTTGTGCCCCAAGTAGTACATACAGGAAAAGCGTTCGAGGGGAATATGTTCCAGAGACGCTGTCTCCAGCACTTCATGGACAGGGAGGAAGCCCCATTGGCCAGCTGAATCAGACCAAGTAGCTTCTAAAACTCTATCCTATTTTAATTTTCCTATCTTAAATGCAGAGACAATGTCTACCCACTTTCCTAACCACAAATGTTTTTCATTTTCTAGTTCTTGTTTAATAAACACTTAGCAAATTAGACCTTCAGTATAAAAAGTATTTTGAGCAAATTAAGTGGAACAAAGTATAGTTTTGGAATGTTATTAATCATACAGGAGGCGACTGGGTAGAATATTACGAAATCTACAATGTGCTTTGATGAATATTCCTCAATAAAATCACAGTCCTTGTTCAAGACACCTGATATCTTCCTTCTTTGTGTAGATTGATTCTTGAAATAATCTCTAAAAGCCTCTTAAACTCTAACATTCTATTTTTCTCAGATATTTGTTAGTCTAATCAACTTATGAGGAACTGAAATATAAAGAAGCAAAGCTTAAGAGAATCTAGTAGTAGAAAGAACATTAGATTTAAGAACCAGAAAATCTTTTTGAGTCAAGAATCTATATATCTAACTGTGTAAACTCAAGGCGGGGGGTGGGGGGGGGCAGGGGCAGAAATCACTTAACCTCTCTAAGTTTCATTACTACCTCTATTTTTTGGTGAATAGATCTCAGTCCAGACTCATCTATGATGTGAAAATAAATTAAATAAACATGAAAGCACTTTTGAAACACAAAGTACAATTGCCCAAGGCCACAAAAGAAATTACTAAAAGAACACAAAAGAAATATATATCAAGGATTCTAAACACCAAAACATCTAAACAACATTAACATTGTAACTCAGTTGTTTTTATGACTGCAAAAAAAGCATACAAGGGTAATACATTGAGGGATGATATCCTACATTGTGTGGCCTGTGGAATGATGTTCAGTGATATCTCAATGGCCAAATACTTACCAAATGACAGACAACCAGTGACAGCATGGCAGTGACATCATGATGTGATACTGTTCATGACATAATAATCTTTCATCATTTGTATGTTGGGCTGACTATGTAATACTGAGTTGCTACTGTCTAACTCTAGAGTCAGATATAGCTTAGCAACTGAACAACAACTCTACACCATGTGATAAAATCTTTTTTGTGTGATCATTATTTGTTTTCTGAACATTCTGAACATGCTAGGATCTCTAGGAAATCCGATCTTCTGACTAATATTTTTTTTTCCTTAGTCGTGCCACCCTCTGCTCTCACTTTCTGTATGACTAAAGAGTTCAAAGCAGAAACATCTTAATATTCAACTACAAATGGATCATGACACACATTTTGCCCACACCTTTTTCTGCTCTCATCCTCCTGACCAGAGTAAATTGGTTGGAAATAAAAGACATGCAAGTAAAGCTAACGTTTGGTCTAAAGAGGGAAAAAGTGAAAGCGATCAGTGTTTCCATTGCTCCTTCTTCACCAGCTGGTGAGGGAGGGATTCTACCCTAGAGTCATGAGGATGTGAAACACGTGACACCCAAGATCAGTAGCTCAATGGCATTTCACTGTCCAGGGAAGAAGGCACTGCGCCACCAGAGTGGACAGGAGTTGTGCTTGAGAACACAGTGAACCAGCAGGGGCTGGGTAGAGGTGGGTAACGAGAGGGTGAAGTGACTTCTGGTTTTTATAAGCATATGCGATTGGCCTATTTGAGTAATTCCACAGGCTGCCAGGGAACTGAAGCCTGCTACTCAGGGTAAGCAGGCACTGTGCCTCATCCCTGGGATAAGGAGGCTTGTTTGGCTAGGAGAGCCTATCAGAGGGAGCAAAGTGGTTAGGGGGATACAGTGAGGCCACTGGAGGCCCTCCCATCTTAGAGGGCTGCACATAGCATTAATTTTAGGCCTACACCACAATAGAGACTGTATAAACACACTCACCACCGTAGATAATGAGGCTCATCTCCTGTAACTTGCAGGCTTCCCATAATCCATCACCTCTTACCCCTGCTCTTAATTCAAACAATAAGTCCTTTCAAAACTGGAGATAAAATTAGGAATGCTGGAAACATTGTTGGGGCCGTTCCCAGCCCTGCTCCCTTGTTTAGAAAACTGGAGAAAGACTGGGGGCCTCTTTGATGGCCTGCAGCCTGTGGTTGCACTGTCTCCAGAAAGGTTCCTTGTGACTATTCAGACATGTGACTGTGATTCCTCGCAAGCATAACAGGGGCTGGCCCAGCTCCATTTACTGAAACAAGGAAATAGAGTCAATTGTGCTTGTCAGTTGCTGTAGCTGTAACTTAGGAAACTAGAAGCCCAGTGATCACATTTAAGGAAACTGCAAAGTCTACAGTTAAATAAGGCATTTGCAGCTATTTATGGAAAAGAAAAAAATTTTAGCAAAATGCAGTTGAGATTAGTTATAATTAGAGATGCACATAAAAAGAGATATCAGTTCAGTTCAGTTCAGTTCAGTCGCTCAGTCGTGTCCGACTCTGCGACCCCATGAATCGCAGCACGCCAGGCCTCCCTGTCCATCACCAACTCCTAGAGTTTAGTCACACTCACGTCCATCAAGTCAGTGATGCCATCCAGCCATCTCATCCTCTGTCGTCCCCTTCTCCTCCTGCCCCCAATCCCTCCCAGCATCAGGGTCTTTTCAAATGAGTCAACTCTTCGCATGAGGTGGCCAAAGTATTGGAGTTTCAGCTTCAGCATTAATCCTTCCAATGAATACCCAGGCCTGATCTCCTTTAGGATGGACTGGTTGGATCTCCTTGCAGTCCAAGGGACTCTCAAGAGTCTTCTCCAACACCACAGTTCAAAACATCAATTCTTCGGTGCTCAGCTTTCTTCACAGTCCAACTCTCATATCCATACATGACCACAGGTAAAACCATAGCCTTGACTAGATGGACCTTTGTTGGCAAAGTAATGTCTCTGCTTTTGAATATACTATCTAGGTTGGTCATAAATTTCCTTCCAAGCATAAGCATCTTTTAATTTCATGGCTGCAGTCACCATCTGCAGTGATTTTGGAGCCCCCAAAAATAAAGTCTGACACTGTTTCCACTGTTTCCCTGTCTATTTCCCATGAAGTGATGGGACCAGATGTCATGATCTTCGTTTTCTGAATGTTGAGCTTTAAGCCAACTCTTTCACTCTCCTCTTTCACTTTCATCAAGAGGCCTTTTAGTTCTTCTTCACTTTCTGCCATAAGGGTGGTGTCATCTGCATATCTGAGGTTATTGATATTTCTCCTGGCAATCTTGATTCCAGCTTGTGCCTCTTCAAGTCCAGCGTTTCTCATGATGTACTCTGCATAGAAGTTAAATAAGCAGGGTGACAATATATAGCCTTGACGTACTCCTTTTCCTATTTGGAACCAGTCTGTTGTTCCATGTCCAGTTCTAACTGTTGCTTCCTGGCCTGCATGTAGGTTTCTCAAGAGGCAGGTCAGGTGGTCTGGTATTCCCATCTCTTTCAGAATTTTCCACAGTTTATTGTGATCCACACAGTCAAAGGCTTTGGCATAGTCAATAAAGCAGAAATAGATGTTTTTCTGAAACTCCTTTGCTTTTTCGATGATCCAGTGGATGTTGGGAATTTGATCTTTGGTTCCTCTGCCTTTTCTAAAACCAGCTTGAACACCTGGAAGTTCACGGTTCACGTATTGCTGAAGCCTGGCTTGGAGAATTTTGAGCATTATTTTACTAGCCTGTGAGATGAGTATATTATCAACTAAATGATAACATGATTATCTAAATGATAATAGGCTATGATAAGCTAAAGTGAAAGTAAAGTCACTCAGTCGTGTCCGACTCTTTGCAACCCCATGGACTGTGGCCTTCCAGGTTCCACCATCCATGGGATTTTCCAGGCAAGAATACTGGAGTGGGTTGCCATTTCCTTCTCCAGGAGATCTTCCTGACCCAGGGATTGAACCTGGGTCTCCCACATGGTAGGCATTGTAGGCAGACACTTTACCCACCAGGGAACAATCTATGATAAGCTAAAAGACAATGAAATTAGCATCATAATATCTGTGATATTTACACACTGAATTTAAAATACCATAATTAATTGAAATTTTTTTCTGTGTACAAAAGCAATCATATTGTCTCATTTTTTTTTAAGTTTTAAGTGTTAACTGATGACATTTCAAATATACTGCCAAGTATAGAAAATATTAACAGATACTTATGTACCGACCTCCCATATTAACAGATGTTAACATTTCACTTTATTTGAAATGTTTTTCAATTTTCTCTCTTTTTAAAAAAGAAAATATTAAGTGTAAATCTTCCACCTCTCTCCCTAGAGATAACTGCTACCCCAAAGATAGTATGTTCCTTTTCACATATATATATTTATACTTATATTAATATACCCCTTAAATGATGTATATACCATTCTTTTGTATACTTTAAATATTTATATAAATATTAGAAAACATATAGTTTTTTACATTGCCTCTTGTAACTTTCTTTCCTTAGCAACATGTTTTGAGATGAATTCATGTTGATATTTGTAGATCTACTTTGTTCATTTTAGCTTTCTACAGGATTTCATTATATGAGTAAATCAGTTCATATGCTCACTGGCCTTCTGTGATATTGTGATTTATAGTAAGAAGTACATATTTGGTCTTTGTATTGTTTCTGGAGCAGAGCTCCTAAATCATTTGGAATTTCTTAAACATTGAGAAGATAAATGTGTCTTGTTACATCAGTGAGGTGACTTAGAAAGCATCTCGGGCTGGATGCAGGCAACCAGGAGACTGGAGGGTTGGAACTTTCAGCCCCACCCTCTGACCTCTGGGGAGGGGAGAGGGCCTGGAGGTTGAATCAATCCCCCAGTGGTTCAATCAACCATGCCTAGGTAATGAAGCCTTCATTAAAACCCAAGAGGAAAGGGTTTGAGAGCTTCTGGGCTGGTGAACGCATGTAGGTGGGGAAGAGCAGGGTGTCCGAAGAGCATGAAACTCCAAGCCCTCTCCCCACACTTGTCTCATGCATCTCTTCCATGCAGGTGTTCCTGAGTTACACCCTGTAGTAACAAACCAGCGATCTAATGAATAAAATTTTTCTTTGTGTTCTGTGGGCCACTCTAGCAAATTAGTCAAAGCTCAGGAGGGGGTTATGGGAACCTCCAGTTGAAAATAGCTGCTCGGTCATGAGTACAGGTGACAACCTAGACTCGTGACTAGTGTGCGTGCTTGTGTGTGTGTGTGTGTGTAAGGGGAGAGTTCCTCACTCCCTTGCTGAGTCTCGTACGGTTACTTCCACCAGGAGTTTCTGGGGTGTCTCCTGTCCTGCTCCTCATTTCTGCTCCCCTCAAAGCACAGGAGCTCATCCTTGAATCAGGGGCCCCTGACCCCCATGGAAGTCATGTTACCCTGTCTAGAGCCTTGTTTCTTAGATCTACTGCTTTCTAAACTTTGACACTGGAGAGGGAACAATCCTTCAGTCCTTGCTAAGACCAAGCTGTGTGGTGTTCCACGAGGAAGTGGAAAAACGCTCCCCCTTTTCAACACTGTCCCACCTGGGCTTGGGTGTTACACTAGTCATGCCTGAACCTCGCAAGGATGACAAAGCCTCCTAAAACTGACCTGTTTGGTTTACCTTTCTAGCACCTCTCTCCTTGAGGCCTGGCTAGGGAGCAGTCAGCAGTTTTCACACTGTCCCCTTCACTGTCCCCTGTCCTTTCTGCCGCTCCCAGGCTGCTCCCAGCATCTGCGCCCTGACTTCCTCCTGGCAGCCCCATTCTCCACGCAAAGAAACATATGCAAACACACTTCAGGGGCAGCCAGCCCCACACAACCTGATAGATCTAGATTTCTCTTTGGGTTCAGGCAAGATCCCTGCTCTCTGTACAAAACAGACACACACACACACACACACACACACACACACACACACACACACCCCATACCATACCACACCACACTATATCTCCAGTCTTCAGCTTCTTCCTTTCTGCTGGCTCTTTCCCTTTATATTCCCACATGCTTAAAGCTCTTCCTTCCTGAACTAAAGCAAGACCTTCATAGACCCATCTTCTCTATAGCTGCTACTGTCTTTCTCATCCTTCACAGTCCACTTCTTCCTTTTAACTTAGTATTAAAATCTTATGATTGTTACTCCTGCTGTATTAGTATGACGTTAAGTTTTACAGTGAATGTATATTATATGTTAACTAAAAATTATCATCTCTGTTATGGGTTGAATTGTGTTCACCACCCAGCCCCTCAAAAAGATACATTTGAATCCTAACCTCTAGTACCCCAGAATATGATCTTATTTGGAGATAAGGTCTTTGCAGAGGTAATCAATTGAAAATGGAGTCGTTTAGGGCAGTCCCTAATGCAGTATGACTGTTACTGTTATAGAAAGAGGAACTTTAGCACAGGCATGGCCGAGCTTGGGGTGACAGCACAGAAGTCAAGGAATACTGAAGATTTCTGGCGAACCACTAGAAGTTAGGGGAAGCATAGTACAAATTTCTGCTTTAGCTCTCAGAAGGGACTAGTCCTGCTGACACTTTGGTTTCAGACTTACAGCCTCCAGAAGCAATAGGTTTCTGCTGTTTAAGCCAGGCAGTTTAGGGTTCTTTGTTAAAGCAGCCCTACCTTGGATGGAGTCCCTCACCCATCTCTCTCCACTGCCTCACCTGCCTCGCACTCCTCAGCTCACTGGGGATTTAACTGATGTCTCTGCCCTCTATTTTGCTGTAGCTTTCTCATCAAAACCACCAACCAACCACCTTCGTGTTGCTGGTTCCAACTGGACATTCTTCAGCTCTTTCCCAGTCTCTCTGCAGCCTTTTACATGTTTATCTCTTTATTTCATCCTTCTTCCTAAAACACTATCTTCTGGTTTTCATGTCACTGCACTCCTGAGTTTTTCTCCTCCTTCTCTTTTTTATTATTTCCCTTCTTTTACCCATTCTTTTGATGGAAAATTTCCTCAGGGATTTATCTAAAGTCCTCTTATTTTGGCATGTCATTGCCTCTCTCTGAGGCTGGTGGCTAAGTCCAGGTCTTAATCAGGTTTAGGTTCAAAAGTGGCAAGTTTCTACCAGGAGGCACATAATGCCCAGTTCCTTTTCTCTTTATAGTGCTTGCTGCTATTGAGGAACACAAACAGATTTATTATTTGATTAGAAGTTTGCAAGATGATATCCTTCAGTTCAGTTCAGTTGCTCAGTCGTGTCTGACTCTTTGCGACCCCATGGACTGCAGCATGCCAGACTTCTCTGTCCATCACCAACTCCCAGAGTTTATCCAAACTCGGTGATGCCATGCAACCATCTCATCCTCTGTTGTCCCCTACTCCTCCTGCCCCCAATCTTTCCCAGCATCAGGATCTTTTCAAATGAGTCAGCTCTTTGCAGCAGGTGGCCAAAGTATTAGAGCTTCAGCTTCAACATCAGTCCTTCCAAGAATACCCAGGTCTGATTTCCTTTAGGATGGACTGGTTGGATCTCCTTTCAGTCCAAGGGACTCTCAAGAGTTTTCTCCAACACCACAGTTCAAAAGCATAAGTTCTTCTGCACTCAGCTTTATTTATAGTCCAACTCGTACATCTATACATGACTACTGGAAAAACCATAGCCTTTTCAATATGCTGTCTAGGTTGGTCATAACTTTCCTTCCAAGGAGTAAGCATCTTTTAATTTCATGGCTGCAATCACCATCTGCAGTGATTTTGAGCCCCAAAAAATCAAGTCTGACACTGTTTCCACTGTTTCCCCATCTATTTGCCATGAAGTGATGGGACTAGATGCCATGATCTTCGTTTTCTGAATGTTGAGCTTTAAGCCAACTTTTACACTCTCCTCCTTCACTTTCATCAAGAGGCTCTTTAGTTCTTCTTCACTTTCTGCCATAAGGGTGGTGTCATCTGCATACCTGAGGTGACTGATAATTCTCCCGGCAATCTTGATTACAGCTTGTGTTTCTTCCAGCCCAGCGTTTCTCACAATGTACTCTGCATAGAAGTCAAATAAGCAGGGCGACAATATACAGCCTTGATGCACTCCTTTTCCTATTTGGAACCAGTCCGTTGTTCCATGTCCAGTTCTAACGGTTGCTTCCTGATCTGCATATAGGTTTTTCAAGAGGCAGGTCAGGTGGTCTGGTATTCCCAGCTCTTGAAGAATTTTCCACAATTTGTTGTGATCCACACAGTCAAAGGCTTTGGCATAGTCAATAAAGCAGAAATAGATGTTTTCTGGAACTCTCTTGCTTTTCTGATGATCCATCGGATGTTGGCAATTTGATCTCTGGCTCCTCTGCCTTTTCTAAAACCAGCTTGAACATCTGGAAGTTCATGGTTCACATATTGCTGAAGCCTGGCTTGGAGAATTTTGAGCATTACTTTACTAGCATGTGAGATGAGTGCAATTGTGCGGTAGTTTGAGCATTCTTTGGCATTGCCTTTCTTTGGGATTGGGATGAAAACTGACCTTTTCCAGCCCTGTGGCTACTGCTGAGTTTTCCAAATTTGCTGGCATATTGAGTGCAGCATTTTCACACCATCATCTTTCAGGATTTGAAATAGCTCAACTGGAATTCCATCACCTCCACTAGTTTTGTTCATAGTGATATTTCCTATCATTCTTGTTTTATTAGCTGAAATAATTTGATACAGAGAAACTTTCATTTATAAATTATTTGGTTACTTGAGGAATAATTAATATAGGAAAGGGAAAGTAAATGCCTGATTTCTTTACTGTAAAGTTTTCAAAATAATGAGTTGCTTCCCTTTTTATTATTAGAACCTACAAAGGTGACAAATGTGTGTTTTTCATTGTGAACTCATAGATTTAGACTTATTTGATGTATTTTAATCTGCTTCAGATGTTCTTTTTTTTTAATTTTTTAGATGAAAGATAATTGTTTTACAGAATTTTTCTTCCAGATCTTCTTATTGATGCTGAAAGTATTCCTCTCTTGTCAGTGGGAACCTATCAAGGTGCCTCCTGGATTCCTTTCTTGTTGCCCCAGAGGTCTTTGCTTACTTTCTGTTTTGAAGAGATGCTGTAGACACCTCTTGTAGGTTTTCTGCCCTAGACTTGGTTTCAGTCATTTCCCCAAAGAGCCCTCACATTTTCTTTTCTGGGGACATATGAATTTCACAATGAATAAAAGAAAGTTTCTGAGAAGAATACATTCTTTCACGAATAAGAGCTGGCTAGAAGAAAGGAAAATAGAGTACTTATCTAATTTGCTAATCTTGTTAAGGCCTGAGAGAAATGAATATTGACAATAGAGAAGAAATATTATTTAAGTGTAAAAAAGGGCAATTTGGTGTTTTTTTGTGCTTTATATAATTACATACTACTCTTAAATTATCTTGTTTCAAAACTGCCTTAACTACATTAGGCAAAATTGCCAATCATGCCTGACACAAAGTTTCCTCAAAATGGAATACTACCTTTTTTGCTGGTCTCATAGCATATCGGAGTAATGTTTTATAGCTAAGTGAGGTGAGGAGAATAACTTCTGGCTAGACAAAGCAGAAATGAAGAGTGCAATTCTCAGAAGTTTTCTTACAGGGAAAAAATGAACTCTCCTCTGTATGTTCTTTTTTGTACTGCCTGGAAAGCAGAAACAGTGGCTGGAACTTTAGCAGCCATCTCAAGCCATGAGATACTAATGCATGTTGAGGATGGCAAAGCAACAAAATAGAAGAATCCTGATTCCTTGATACTATAGAAATTTTCTTCTGTACAGGGCCAGATGGTAAATATTTTCAGCTTTGCAGACCTAAGATCTTTGTCACAAGTAATCAACAATGCCATGTTAGAGTGAAAATGACCACAGATAATATATAGTGAGTGAATTCCAGTATGTTTCAATATAAATTTCAGTACCACTTTACTTATGGACACTGACATTGAATCATACAATTTTCATGTCACAAAATTGTACACTTTTTTTGGAAAATGGTTTTGTCAACTATTTAAAAATATAAAATAAATTCTTGAGAGTAGGCAGTGGGCCCGCATTGATGGGGATGGGGTTTGTCAACTGCTATAGCCCACCACGGTCCCATTAGGCTTTGTTTATAGGAGAGAGACTTTTGTACTGTTTCTGGGAGATGGAGTTTGCTGTGACTCAGCAGCACTAGACTGATAATAAGTAGTTGGCACAGCCCCCAGGGAGCTCCATCTGCACACATCCCATAGCATCCTGCTCCAGTTCCAAAGAGGCTCCCCTCTTCAGGACTAATATCACCTGAGAGCGCACCTTTGCTAGGCTTGCTCTTCCTTTCTCTCCTGCTTCCTCTACTTTTTACTGGACTTGCTATAGGTTCAGTTCAGTTCAGTTACTCAGTCATGTCCAACTCTTTGAAACCCCATGGACTGCAGCACATCAGGCTTCCCTGTCCATCACCAACTCCTGGAGCTTGCGCAAACTCATGTCCATTGAGTTGGTGATACCATCCAACCATCTCATCCTCTGTTGTCCCCTTCTCCTCCTGCCTTCTATCTTTTCCAGCATCAGGGTCTTTTCCAATGAGTCAGTTCTTCACATCAGGTGGCCAAAGTATTGGAGTTTCAGCTTCAGTATCAGTCTTTCCAATGAATAATCAAGGTTGATTTCCTTTAGGATTAACTGGTTGGATCTCCTTGCAGTCCAAGGAACTCTCAAGAGTTTTCTCCAACACCACAGTTTAAAAGCATCAATTCTTCAGTGCTCAGCTTTCTTTATGGTCCAACTCTCACATCCATACATGGAAAAACCATAGCTTTGACTAGACAGAACTTTGTTGGCAAAGTAATGTCTCTGCTTTTTAATATGTTATCTAGATTGGTCATAACTTTCCTTCCAAGGAGCAAGTGTCTTTTAATTTCATGCCTTCACTCACCATCTGCAGGTATTTTGGAGCCCAAGAAAATAAAGTCTTTCACTGTTTCCATTATTTCCCCATCTATTTGCCATGAAGTGATGGGACTGGATGCCATGATCTTCGTTTTTAGAATGTTGAGTTTAAAGCCAGCTTTTTCACTCTTCCTTTCTCTGCTATTTCCTCTACTTTTTACTGGACTCATTATGGGAGCACTTCCTTATGGTCACTTGTAGAAGGACTTGGTTCAGTATCTGCTTCTGGAAACCCCAGTCTAAGTCTGTAGTCATTGTCATTGCTCAAGGAACCCTTTCTTCAGGTTTTAATGAAATGAGGAAGTAGTAGCTTGCTCCTTATATAAATATAACCCCAGGTCCAGACATAGTTCTTTCCCAGTATAGCAAATGACTGAGAGCAGGGGCTCTGGAGTCAGCATGCTTGCATTAAAATCCTGCCTAGCCTTTCTAAGCCTCAAGACTCCTCATCTTTAAAATGGAGCTAACAAAAAAGTGTACTATTCAGCACAGAATAAAATACTTCATAATAACCACCAGGACATGGAAGCAACCTAGATGTCTATTGGCAGACGAATGGATAAGAAAGCTGTGGTACATATACATAATGGAATATTACTCAGCCATTAAAAAGAATACATTTGAATCAGTTCTAATGAGGTGGATGAAACTGGAGCCTATTATACAGAGTGAAGTAATCAGAAAGAAAAACACCAATATGGTATACTAACACATATATATGGAATTTAGAAAGATGGTAATGATGACCCTATATGTAAGATAACAAAAGAGACACAGATGTATAGAACAGTCTTTTAGACTCTGTGGAAGAAGGCAAGGGTGGGATGATTTAAGAGAATAGCATTGAAACATGTATATTATCATATGTGAAACAGATCACCAGTCCAGGTTTGATGCATGAGACAGGGTGCTCAGGGCTGGTGCACTGGGATGACCCTGAGGGATGGGATAGGGAGGGAGGTGGGAGGAGGGTTCAGGATGGGGAACACATGTACACCCATGGCTGATTCATGTCAATGTATCGCAAAAACCACTACAATATTGTAAAGTAATTAGCCTCCAATTAAAATTAAAATAAAATAAAAATAATTAAATTAAACCTGGGAAAAAAATTGTAAAAGATTTGGAAAAAAATTGGAAGACTCCAGAAAAAATCTGTACTCAGATTATTCCACAAGTGTCTTTTAAGTTCTTGTTCCAATTTCATGAAATAAAAATGGAAATTAATGCTGTAAAAAAATACTCCATAAATGCTCAGTTCAGTTCAGTTGCTCAGTCGTGTCTGACTCTTTGTGACCCCATGAATCGCAGCACGCCAGGCCTCCCTGTCCATAAACGTTGGTTATTATAAATATCAATATTTACAGGTTGTCCAAGGTACTTGGATGAGCTTGTCTTTTCTTTTCTTTTCTTTTTTGCATGCTCAGTCGCTAAGTCATGTCTAACTCTTTGTGACTCCAGGGACTGTCGCCTTCCGGGCCCCTCTGTCCATGGGAATTCTCAGCAAGAATACTGGAGTGGGTGCCATTTCCTTCTGCAGGGGATTTCCTGACCCAGGAATCGAACCCGCATCTCCCTTAGGCGAATTCTTTACCACAAAGTCACCAGGACACATCACTGCTACTTGCAAATTCTAAGAGCATTTTCTTTGTAAATAATAAAGAAGCAGTGCTTTCTGCTCTGTGGGAAGCTGAAAACCAAACAAATGTTTTCTTTGTAGGTAATACTTGAAGATCAGTACTTCTAATTATAGTATAAAGTAAGGGATACATCCTGCTCTAAAACTTTAGCATTAAGTTAGACAAATGGCTATGGTCTGAAACCAGGCACACCAGAGCCAGAATCCCAACTCCTGGCCATTCACTGGTTCCCCAGAGCTGTTATTACTGATTCACCCAACCAGGCTGTCAATACTTCTCTCCTAAGGCTATTGTGCAGATTAAACCACACTGTGCACATAAAGCCTTTAGCTACTCCCTATAACTTCACATGTAGCGGGTACTGGTCTATTATTACACAGAGCATGATATTCCAGACAGGAAGTGCAGAGATTCCAAATATCACTCAGGTACCTTTGCCCTGAGGACAAACATGGCAATGGTGCCCATTCCTGGAAAACTTTGTGGGATCATCATCTAGCTCTTTCCTTGGCCACTGAATTCAGCCTTCTTGGGTCAGTTTGCTCGAAACCAGTCCCACCGTGAATGAGAGGGAAAATGAGCAGCTCCTCTGCTGCTGAAATAAAGAACTAGTCCTCTGACATACTCTGCTCTGGTGGCTCCCAGCACGTCTGCACTTCAGCACCAGCCACTCAATGCTTTGTGGGTGTCACTGCACAGCAGGGTTTAAGTGCCAGTATTTGTGCATCCTTTCTGGGCACCCCCTGATGGAGACAGTGCTCAGAGCCTGCAGTGCAGGCTTCAGAGTCAAAGGGAAAACAAATCCCTTCTGTATGGACCACGAGAACTTCATCAAGGAGCCTTTTTGCTCTGCTTGGGAAGGGAGGAGAATGAAAAATGGGAAAACCACATGCTCCAAGGGATTCAATCAATATTTGCAGGCTGCCTGACTCAGCAGCTCGGGCTGACCAAATAAGAACTTGCCATATTTAAGTCTTGAATAAATGATCAATAGTATGATTGTATTTCCATGAACCAGAGAATTCTAATTTAGTGGCACAGATTTTTTTTAATTGATTTTTTTTTTTTTTTTTGCCACATCCAGCAATTGCTATCAGATGCTGAATGTCTGTGGTCACACACTCAGCTTCCTGTTTATAAATGTGCTCTGTTTTCTGTGAGTCAGCGGTTTCTTGTTCTACATGGAGGTATAACTGACCATGTCAGGCCCAGAAGGCGAGCTTTGTGAATGGCCCAGTGTGCACGAGCCTCTGTGCATCAGGCCTTGGGGATTGTGCAAACAGATACTTACACTGTATGTGGCCGGACACAAGCTGAAATAATTCTGCCCAGTGAGTTTGTTGGTTTTGCGTATGGTTTGGAGCTGAACTATCGTTAAAGCTAACCAAAGCCGGATTCTAGTTAAAGTGGAAAGGGCAGATTTTAATGAGTAATACACTATCATAATAGGGAGAAGAATCCAGAGTTAACTGAACTTAACTTCAGTTTGTACAGAGGTGACTGGATGTTTTAACGGCAGAATGACTGGGTGGGGAGGAGGGGTGGTGTTCAGTAGAATCAGGGAAGTGAAAGATCACAGATGCGTGGTTGCTGTAGATGCCATTAGACCAGCAGCATCTGTTAGCTGACAGTTATATCAGAGTTAGAATTCTGTCCTCCCACAAAGACTGGGGGACAGAGGCCCTGTTCTTCCTGATGATCACATTGTGAGGAATGGCTTCCAGGTCCTTGAGAAAGACGCTCGTGTGAATCTCAAAGGGGCAGAGGAAAGGCTCACAATGGCAATCCCTTTCCAGTAAATGCTCTAAGAAAGGGTGGTCAGGGGACAGTCTCAGGTGCTCATTGCTGGAACAGACAGTAAATTCCTGAGTTTCCTCAGGCAAGCACTTTAAGGGCAGTGAGAGTCACCCTGGGAGCGTGGCCTTGAGCTGTTAGAAATTTTTTTTCAAACTGTTCATTTTAGATTGAAGTTTAGCTGATTAACAATGCTGTGATAGTTTCAAGGACTCAGCCATATATACACATGTATCCATTCTCCCCCATACTGCCCTCCCATCCAGGCAGCCGCAAAACATCGGGCAGAGCTCGCTGTGCTCTACAGTGGGTCTGCATGTAGATGTGCACCATTTTAAATATAGCCGAGTATGCATGTCAATCCCCAACTTCCTAACTATCCCTTCCCCCGGCATGTTCGTGCCTGTTCAGGTGTTTTAGGCCAAGGTTGAGGCCCAGCTGAGAAGAGGGATCAGAGGGATCCGCCTCGAGTCAGTCAAGGAGAGAATCTTTGTCTCTGTGAAGCCCACCAAGGTCTGTGGTTGGTGCAACACCATTTCCCTACCTAAAGCCAGGCCTCCTGTCCCCCTCAGTGGCCTTCCAGTGGGGTTAGAACGTCACGTGTCTAATCGCCTTAAAGAGCATCTGGGTTCTGGGCTTTCCTCACCTCGCTTCCCTCTCCAGCCATGGCTTGCTGCTCTTTCAGTCTGTGGATGTGGCTTTTCTTCTCCTCCCTTTACCCCACCTGGTAAGCCAGCTGCATGCCTCCTTCAGAGTTCCATTTATTCCTCCCGTCTTCCCTGGAAAAGCCTTGCCTGGTCTCCAAGAGCTGGGTTTGGAACCCCCACAACTTATCACACTCTATTTTAGTGCCTGTTTCAGTATCAGTTTCCCCCACCATTGTGTAAGTCTCAGGAAGGCAGGGACTGGCTTCAGTTCATCCTTATCCCCCCAGAACTTAGCAGCAGCAGGTGCTTCATAAATGCTTGCTGAGCAAGTGAGTGGGTACTCTTGTCCTTTGATGCCTCCTGCCAGGACTCTGTTCTTAGCGGGGTTTGAATCCCAGCTTCATCACTTACTCGGTGTGGGACTTTGCTAAATCACTCTGTACCTAAGTCTTCGTCAGTAAGATGGGTTCATGACAACATCCACTTCACAGGATTGTTGTGAAGATTTAATGTTGTATGTGTACAGTGTTCAGAACAGAGCCTAGCACATGGTAGTGAAAGACTGTTGTTACTATTGTTCCAAGGATGCAATCTGATACTCTCTGCCAGTGGTTTGTTGAATGAATGACTGAATGAATTGATAAATATCCAGCATGTCATGTCCTTGCTTCCTCTCCCCTCTGGACAACATTTCCACTTTTGTCTTTACTGCTTCTGTTTTCTAACTCAGAGGAGTAAGCTAGAGGGATCTGGAGCCTTCTCTCACCTGAATATGGGAGACAAGTTTGTGAAGCAAAAGTATTGTTGTGCCCATTGTGGAAAATACAGTCCGTCACTACCCAGAACCTGAAGAAGAGGGTATAAAGCATTAGACAATGGATTGGAAGAGGCCAGATGAAAAGCTAGATTTCTGCCTTTCTGAGGCAGAAGCTTCCCAGTGAGGGAAGAAGATGTAGAGTGAGCTATGTGTGGCTCCATGAGAAAGGTGGTGAGAACCCTAGCTTCTCCTGAGTAAAAACCCTGCAGTGAAGGTGGGGGAAAGAAACCCAGGACAGGAGGGCACCAGGGCAGAGGGGAGCTGGGTCTTTCTGCCCAGATGTAGTTCAGGAGATGCTGGTCCACAGAGAAGATGATGCTCCATAAAGAAGCTCCTGACCACCATGGTGACTGAGTGGTAGAATAGGAAAGACTGAGTGTAGTGTCTGGGGCATGGGCAATGGGCAGCTGTAGGAACTCCCACCCTACCCCATCCTGACCATGGAGAGCACTGCGAGCTCTCTCAGGAAGTATCTTGTGGGGTCAAGGTGTGTGGCCTTATACCCAACTGAACTAAGGACCTTAGCAATGAAGGCTAGCTCATTGATAGCTGTTTCTCATGCCCATAGGAGAAGGAAATGGCACCCCACTCCAGTACTCTTGCCTGGAGAATCCCATGGACGGAGGAGCCTGGTAGGCTACAGTCCATGGGGTCACGAAGAGTCGAGCACGACTAAGCGACTTCACTTTCACGTTTCACTTTCATGCATTGGAGGAGGAAATGGCAACCCACTCCAGTGTTCTTGCCTGGAGAATCCCAGGGACAGAGGAGCCTGGTGGGCTGCTGTCTATGGGGTTGCACAGGGTTGGACATGACTGAAGCGACTTAGCTGCAGCAGCAGCATGCCCAAAACTGTGGTTTTGCAGAGGTAACTGTTCTGAGGTTTGCTTTGTTGTTTTTAAATTAGCAACTGATTTATTAAGGTTTCACATTTAAAAACCTGGTCCTACCTTTAGCTTTTAAGTGCAGTTTGTGAATAAAGTTTGCTGGTCTTGCAGATATTATTCCGGTCATTATTTTGGGGGAGAAATTTGCTTAATGTTTGGTTCCCTTTATGAAGCTAAACACATTAAAATATTTCAAATGACGTTATATTTTAATATGTTTATTTCCACTTAACAAACTTTCCACTTTATTTCCACTTCAATTTTCTAACTTCCCAAGAGAAAACAGAACTGTAAGATTTTCACTTAAAAATAATCTGTTATCACTTCTTAGACTTTTGGCTAAGATCAAGTATAGAAGTAATACACTAACACTGTCAGTCAACTATACTTCAATAAAATATATATATTAAGAAAAATAATACATTAAAATCAATTACTCAGTTATACATTTCAAATTGGAGTTATAAGGCTGATCTTTTATTCTAATAAGCCCAGCTCCTAAACATTATAAGCATTTGTATGCATTAATATAAAACATCAATATTATTGCTTGGTATCCTTACACATTTTTATATGCAATTCCAAACCTCCCTGTTTCCACTAAGGAGACTACTGTACCCCACACTATATTTAGGGATAACCTTCTCAGTTTGCTTGTCTCTTAAATTAGACCAAACTCAGATGACCTGGCCAGGGGCATGAGACCCTGGTGGGATGTATCTAATCCTACTCGTAGTTGCTATCTAATAGACATCACAACTGTAAGAGAATGACCTCTACCCTCTAAGGGCAAGTTGTAAATTTCCTAATTCTGCGATCTGCTCAAAAAGATTGAGATTCACACTTGGGATTATCGGTTGATTAAAGTCCCTTGAAAAAGACATATGTATCTTAAGAAGCAAAGAAATGCAGAAACCAAGAGAGGAACTTGCATTCTTTCATATCTATAACTTCTCCAGACCCTAAGATCATAAAAATGCTCTCTGGGTGAATTTTGCACAGCTATCTCAGCTTCTCTGAATTGTCAGTCAGTCCCTGCAGGACCATTCAGCTGACACGGGGAGATGAGGTTTCTCTCTGTACATGCTGTTCTCTACTGGGGATCACCATGGAGCCCTGACCCAGGGCCTCTGCTAAGCTGTCCTGTCCAGGAAATTTTGTGTGAATTAGTAAAAGGCACCTCTTCTTCCATACAGAACTGCCCCCACCAAGGGCTCTAACCTGGAGAGTGAGCACAAGGAAGGTATTTCAGCCTCATTTGCCTCTGGTTCCAGGTACCTTGTGATGAGCAAACAATCCAGTTGTCCCTGTCAGCCTTACACTGCTTCTCTAATTCCAGAGCTGAAGATCACTCTTGCACAGGAGATTAGGAGAAAAGAGTAGCTCTTCTGTCCATGGGGATTCTTAATGCCTTCCTCCAGGGATCTTCCCAACCCACAAGACTGAAACCAACCACAACTGCCAAGTTATCCTGACTAGCAAGCATAATATTTCTTCTACAGGACAGAAACTTGGGCTCAAAATCCAGGTTCAGTGGCAGGGAAATAAAGTCATCTTTGCAGACTTATAACAAAGGAAGACTTCTAGGATACATTCCTTGCCATTTCTGGACCCCAGTTTCCACACCTGTGAAGTGGGATAATCTCTATATTAGTACTTCTCAAGTGTTGTTCTGCATTAGGCCACCTGGGAATCCTGTTGAAATGTAGATCCTTTTTAGTGGGGAAGACTCAGAGCCTGGGCTTCTGCATTTCTAGTTCAGTTCAGTTGCTCAGTCTTTGTGACTCCATGGACTGCAGCACACCAGGCTTCCCTGTCCATCACCAACTCCCAGAGCTTGTTCAAACTCATGTCCATTGAGTCCGTGATGCCATCCAACTACTTCATCCTTTGTGTCCCCTTCTGCCTTCAATCTTTCCCAGCATCAGGGTCTTTTCTAAGGTGTCAGTTCTTTGCATCAGGTGGCCCAAAGTATTGGAGATTCAGCTTCAGCATCAGTCTTCTGATGAATATTCAGGACTGATTTCCTTTAGGATTGATTGATTTGATCTTGCAGTCTAAGGGACTCTCAAGAGTGTCCTCCAACACCACAGTTCAAAAGCATCAATTCTCTGGCACTCAGCCTTCTTTAAGGTCCAACTCTCACATTCATACATGGCTACTGGCAAAACCATAGCTTTGGCTAGACGGACCTTTTTCAGCAAAGTAATGTCAGTTCAGTTCAATTCAGTTCAGTTCAGTAGATAGTCATGTCTGACTCTTTGCAACGCCATAGACTGCACCACACCAGGTTTCTCAGTCCATCACCAACTCTGGGAGCTTGTGCAAACTCATGTCCATTGAGTCAGTGATGCCATCCAACCATCTCATCCTCTGTCATCCCCTTCTCTTCCTGCCTTCAATTTTTTCCAGCATCATGGTCTTTTCAAATGAGTCAGTTCTTCACATCAGGTGGCAAAAGTATTGGAGTTTCAGCTTCAACATCAGTCCTTTCAATGAATATTCAGGACTGATTTCCTTTAGGATTGACTGGTTGTATCTCCTTGCAGTGCAAGGGACTCTCAAGAGTCTTCTCCAACACCACAGTTCAAAAGCATCAATTCTTCAGTGCTCAGCTTTCTTTACAGTCTGACTCTTACACCCATACATGACTACTGGAAAAACCATAGTCTTGACTAGATGGACCTTTGTTGACAAAGTAATGTCTCTGCTTTTTAACATGCTGTCTAGGTTAGTCATAGCTTTTCTTCCAAAGAGCAAGCATCTTTTAATTTCATGGCTGCAGTCACCATCTGCAGTGATTTTGGAGCCCCCAAAAATAAAGTCTGGCACTGTTTCCACTATTTCCCCATCTATTTGCCATGAAATGATGGGACCAGATGCCATGATCTTAGTTTTCTGAATGTTGAGTTTTAAGCCAACTTTTTCACTCTCCTCTTTCACTTTCATCAAGAGGCTCTTTAGTTCTCCTTCACTTTCTGCCATAAGGGTGGTGTCATCTGCATACCTGAGGTTATTGATATTTCTCCCGGCAATCTTGATTCCAGCTTGTGCTTCGTCCAGCCCAGCATTTCTCATGATATACTGTGCATATAAGTTAATTATATGCATTGCTAAGTGTTGCTTGTTGACCTGCATACAGATTTTTCAGAAGGCAGGTCAGGTGGTCTGGTATTCCCATCTCTTTCAGAATTTTCCACAGTTTGTTGTGATCCACACAGTCAAAGGCTTTGACGTAGTCAATAAAGCAGAAATGGATGTTTTTCTGGAACTCTTTTGCTTTTTCAAGGATCCAGCGGATATTGACAATTTGATCTCTGATTCCTCTGCCTTTTCTAAATCCAGCTTGAACATCTGAAAGTTCACGGTTCACGTATTGTTGAAGCCTCGCTTGGAGAATTTTGAGCATTACTTTGCTAGTGTGTGAGATGAGTGCAATTGTGCAGTAGTTTGAGCTTTCTTTGGCATTGCTTTTTGGGATTGGAATGAAAACTGACCTTTTCCAGTCCTGTGGCCACTGCTGGGGTTTTCCAAATTGTCTGGCATATTGAGTGCAGCACTTTCACAGCATCATTTTTCAGGATTTAAAATAGCTCCACTGGAATTCGATCACCTCCACTAGCTTTGTTCATAGTTATGCTTCTTAAGTCCGTCTTGACTGCATATTCCAGGATGTCTGTCTCTAGGTGAGTGATCACACCATCATGGTTTATTAAGATCTTTTTTGTATAGTTCTCCTGTGTATTCTTGCCACCTCTTCTTAATATCTTCTGCTTCTGTTAGGTCCATACCATTTCCATCCTTTATTGTGCCCATCTTTGTATGAAATGTTCCCTTGGTATCACTAATTTTCTTGAAATGATCTTTCCCAGTCTATTGTTTTCCTCTATTTCTTTGCATTGATCACTAAGGAAGGCTTTCTTATCTCTCCTTGCTATTTCTTGGAACTCTGCATTCAAATGGATATATCTTTTCTTTTCTCCTTTGCCTTTCACTTTTCTTCTTTTCTCAACTATTTGCAAGGCCTCCTCAGACATCCCTTTCACCTCTTTGCATTTCTTTTCTTGGGGATGATCTTGATCACTGCCTCCTGTACAATCAGTAACCTCTGTCCATATTTCTTCAGGTACTCTGTCGATCAGATCTAGTCCCTTGAAGCTATTGTCATGTTCACCGTATAATCACAAGGGATTTGATTTAGGTCATACCTGAATGGTTTAGTGGTTTTTCCTACTTTCTTATATTTAAATCTGGATTTTGCAATAAGGGATTCATTATCTGAGCTACAGTCAACTCCCAGTTTTGTTTTTGCTGACTGTATAGAGCTTTTCCATTTTTTACTGCAAGGATATAATCAATCTGATTTTGGTGTTGACTATCTGGTGATGTCCATGTGTAGAGTCTTCTCTTGTGTTGTTGGAAGAGGGTGTTTGCTATGACCAGTGCATTATGTTTGCAAAACTCTGTTAGCCTTTGCCCTGCTTCATTTTGTATTCTAAGGCCAAATTTGCCTGTTACTCCAGGTATCTCTTGACTTCCTACTTTTGTATTCCAGTCCCCTATAATGAAAAGGACATCTTTTTTGGGTGTTAGTTCTAGAAGGTCTTGTGGGTCCTCATAGAACTGTTCAACTTCAGCCTCTTCAGCATTACTGGTTGGGACACAGACTTGGATTACTGTGATATTGAATGGTTTGCCTTGGAAATGAACAGAGATCATTCTGTCATTTCTGAGATTGCATCCAAGTACTTCATTTCAGACTCTTTTGTTGATTATAATTGCTACTCCATTTCTTCCCAGGGATTTTTGCCCACAGTAGTAGATATAATGGCCATCTGAGTTAAATTCACCCACTCCAGTCCATTTTAGTTCACTGATTCCTAAAATATCGATGTTCACTCTTGCCATCTTCTGTTTGACCACTTGCCATCTCCTGTTTGACCACTTCCAATTTACCTTGATTCATGGACCTAACATTCCAAGTTCCTATGCAATATTGTTCTTTATAGCATCAAACTTTACTTCCATCACAGTCACAGCCACAACTGGGTGTTGTTTTCACTTTGGCTCCATCTCTTTGTTCTTTCTGGTGTTATTTCTCGACTTTTCCCCAGTAGCATATTGGGCACCTACCGACCTGGGGAGTTCCTCTTTCAGTGTCGTGTCTTTTTTGCCTTTTCATACTGTTCATGGGGTTCTCAAGGCAAGAATACTGAAGTGATTTGCCATTCCCTTCTCCAGTGGAGCATGTTTTGGCAGAACTCTCCACCATGACCCATCTGTCTTGGGTGGCCCTACATGGCATGACTCATAGTTTCATGAGTATTGTAAAGTAATGACTCTGCTCTTTAATATGCTTTCTAGGTTTGTCATAGCTTTTCTTCCAAGGAGCAAGCATCTTTTAATTTCATGGCTGCAGTCACCATCTGCAGTGACTTTGGAGCCCCCCAAAATAAAGCTTCTCACTGTTTCCATCATTTCTCCATCTCTTTGCCATGAAGCAATGGGACCAGATGCCATGACCTTAGTTTTTTGAATGTTAAGTTTTAAGGCAGCTTTTTCACTCTCTTCTTTCACTTTCATCATGAGGCTCCTTAGTTCGTCTTCACTTTCTGCCATAGGGTGGTGTCATCTACATATATGAGGTTATTGATATTTCTCCCAGCAATCTTGATTCTAGCTGCATTTCTAAGAAGGCCCCAATTGTTGCCAGGGCTTCCAGCCCTTGAACTTCACTTTGAGTAGCAAATGAATGTGGACAATTCTAAGGCTATTATTTTATGGTTACAAAGTATCTGGAGGGAGCCACCTAATTGCCTTATGCTGAGGATCAGCCCTACAAAGTTAGAGGTAGCTTTTTAGTTGTACTCCATATCTAACAGCTGCAAAGCAGAAATGTATATATATATATACATGTTTTTTCTTTTTTAAGAAATTTATTTTTAATTGAAGGATAATTTACAATCTTGTGTTGGTTTCCACCATACATCAACATGTATTAGCTATAGGTATATATGTCCCATCCATCCCCATCCCACCCCTCTAGGCTGTCACAGAGCCCAATTTGAGTTCCCTGAGTGACACAGCAAGTTCCCACCGACTCCCTATATTACATAGGGTAGTGTACATGCTTATATATTTTTGAAGTCTAGCCCTCCTCTCCATTCTTTCTTGGTGTTCCAACCTCCCCAACCCTAATCCCACTTTTTAAAAAACATATCATTTCACAACATCTGTGGCAAACAGAGAAAAAGACGGTGTTTCCAGAATCAAAGTTGAATGCATGAGAAAACTTCAATAAAAACGTTTTGAGGAGGGTAAAAGTATGTTTCCTGATAAACTTTAAATGATGCTTTTGGAGACTAGGGGTGGGGCACTGATCAGTATTTTAGAGAAAGCTGGGTAGTTGATGAAACATCTTAATAACATATGACATTAAACACTGAGAACGCATGTCCTGTTATCCAATTCAGAAAGTATGTTCTGACCCAAATATTTGAAATAGTGGTTGTCTCAGAAAACCCATGGCAAAAGGTCCCTGCAAAGATAGTTTTATAGACGCTGTCACTCCATTTCCCCAGTGGTAGGGGGTGGAAATGCACTGTTCTGTATACAGGCTCACAGACACATACAGTCACACACATGCACACATACACACTCTACACTACACACACATACAGCACACTTACACAAGACACCATATAGTCGCACATTTTAAAACTGGCAGAAAACTAAAATACTGATCAAGGAATGTCTTCTAATAGAAGCTTCATTTTCTTCCTCACAAAATTGTTAAATCTCTCTTTAGCCCTTTCTCCTGACACCCCAAGTGACCCTGTGTGCCGCCAAGCACCCCAGGCTTCCTTCTGAAAACATAGCCTTGGCTGATGACCCCTGGCAGACTGAGCGGCCAGGGCTAGTTCGCATGCCCGCCGTCCCACTGGCAGCCCTCCGCAGCAGCACTGCAGGAAAAGGCCAGCGGTACAGCTGCACCTCTCCCCCTGCTTTGGGTTTTCTGGGTCACTGGGCCAGGATTTGGTATTCAAGCAAGTAGGCCCAGGGCATCTTGTGGGGACAAAACCATCCCTAAGATCTGAGCTGCCCCCAGTCACCACCACAAGCCAGATCAGAATGTAAGTCACCTGCTCTTTGGCAGTTTTTGTTTAAGTTGCTAAGTCACATCCAACTCTTTGCAACCACTTGGACTGTAGCTCACCAGGCTCCTCTGTCCATGGGGATTCTCCAGGCAAGAATACAAGAGTGGGTTGTCATTTCCTTCTCCAGGGGACCTTCCCCATCCAGGGGTTGAACTTTCATCTCCTGCACTGGCAGGCGAATTCGTTACCCCTCAGCCACTCGGAAAGCCATTATGTAATGATTACTGAACCATCCCCCTGGTTTTATCAGCTTCTCAATAATAATGTCCGGTCTGACCCAAAGGGTGAAATGACCTGGGCCCACATTGCTGAGGGTAGCGGCTCTTAGTGTTTTGATGTGATTCTTGACTGTCTTTCTTTGATTCCAGCCTGCATGTTGTGGGGAAAAAAATCTCCTGGGTTCAGAGACCCTCTTGTCCCCAAAAGGTGACAACTGTACCACAGTAACATGTCAAGAGATATTAGTATCCCAACCCTGCATTTTGAAGAATGATGTGCACAGTGTTTGCTGCAGGGGTGGGGTGGGGAGAGGGTGAATAGGTCTCCACTGGAGACTGTTCACCCTGGGATTCAGACATGCCTAGACATATCCAGGGAACTTAAACAAAATTGCAAGGAATATCTGGCACATTTTCTTCCCTCCTTCCTTTGCATGAAAGATGAGAACAATTTGGGGTGACTCATGTTATTTGGCTTAACTACAATATATCAAGGTCAAGGGTAGGAAAGGAACTATTTTGAACACAGAAGTGTTGTTTTCACTCAGATTGTCCCATGAGACTAAAGTTCCTGTGAATTCTAACCCGTGTGCTGCAGGGAAGAGCCCTGGGGCTGAGATGCATGTAGACTTGTCTGGGAGTCTAGGGCAGCACAGTGTTCACAGTGTGGGTAGGAGGCTGGGAGCCTTGCGCTGGCATTTATTACATGTGTGATATGGAATATATGTACCTAGATCCTGACACATGGGAAGCACCCAGTTAAATACTGTTTTTTAGTATTTCCCCCCCTATCTTCACAATCACCCCATGAGGTGGATATATTATTCCCATTTTACAGATGGTAGCAAAGTTAGGATTTCCCTGGTGGCTCAGCAGTAAAGAATCTACCTGCAATGCAGGAGATGTGGGTTTGATTCCCCAGGTGGGGAAGATCCCCTGAAGATGGAAATGGCAATCTACTCCAGAATTCTTGCCTGGGAAATCCCATGAACAGAGGAGCCTGGTGGCTACAGTCCATGGGGTTGCAAAAGAGTTGGACAAGACCTAGTAACTAAACAACAACAACAGCAAGAGGTTAGGCGATGCTCCCACATGACACACCTGACGTGTGCAGAAAAAGAGGCTAATTTCTGTGCTCTTATCCATCAAGGCAAATTCTGTGGAACTCGTAGCAACCTGAATAGTGAACTTTGTTCATCAACGGATTCAAATACATCAAATGGGCTGAAACTTAGGTACATGCTCAAGCCTAGTTCCAACCAAGGCTGGGAAATACTATCTTTATTCTGGGTGGTCGTAGTCCAGTGATAAATCCAGGGGAAATGGAAAAGAAGAGAAAGTGGATGATGGGGGAAATAGGCAATGTGCCATATAGCCTGAAAAAAGATCCTGCCCTCTCTAAGTGCAAAACTTAAGTAACCTTTGGCTTCTCTGTCAGAAGCAAAAGTTGAACAGCTAGAGGCCAAAAGTGACCATGAAGAATTCTGTCGGCCTCAAGAAATGTATTTGTATTGTTTACATATTCCTCTTATTGTCAGTCTTTCCTTTGCAAAAAGTTTAAAACTGATTCTAGAGATCAAACACCAAATGAAATGGCAAATTGTATTTTGCAGTAAATCAAGTGGAAACTAATCTCATATCCTAGATCTTTTGTTCTTTTTCTTCTCATTTTTCAAGCAAACTATGAGAAATGGATTGTGTAACTTTGCGGGACTTATTTATTGTTAAACCAGGAAATTCTTGCAAAACTACAGTATTTAAAGGAAGAACATATTACACAAATGCTAAAGAATGAGTATGAAAACATTTCTATTGGGAAGGTAAAATTATGGGAAAGAATTTTTGAGATTTTTAGAGATTTAGGTCAACATTTAAATAAACATGTTTGTCATGATCTCTTTCCTCTCCAAGTGGGAGTCCTTCATCTCTTACTCCAATTTCCCACTGTCCTAAAATGTTTCACCCAAAATATTAGTAAGTGTGCCATCTATTTTCTGCTATGAGTCAAGTTGCACAGGAGGTTGTTTATTCTCCCATAAGTCTTCCTTAGGGCCTAGAGGCACTGACATTCACAAATGTCACAAATGCCCTGGAGTTACTCCTTTGAGATGTTGTGCCACATAGCTGTCCCTTGTTTCACTGATATCTTCAGCGCCTAGCTCATTGTCCTTCCAGCACCAGTCTGGTGTTAGTGACTCCATCCTTGTTGATTTCAAGTGACCACATGGGCAACTCATCCTTCCTCTTGCCTTCCATTTCCTGGAACTCCTCAAATACAGTGGCTGACACATGTGTTCCACTTAGCCCACCTAATCCCACCACACACTTTGGCTCTTGTCATCTCTTATAATTGTTCTAACCCTGTTAACCTACTATCTCACCCTCAGACAGAACTTCTTATATTTTCAGCTATCCCTTCTCTTCACTCCCTGATCACCTGAACTTCAGCCTCATGCAGATCATTAGTCCCTGGAGCTCTTTAATCTTCTTCCCATCTACTAGCACCTTCCTGGCCTCATTCTTGAACTTTTTAGCCCCAATTCATCCAACACCCTTTTACCTACACTCCAGAGTCCTCAAGCTGTCCTTCCATTGCCTTGCGTAGAAAAATCTGAACAGGGTCACAATCCTCTCATGTGAGTGAGATGGGAAGGGAGTAGAAGAAGTACAGATGTGTAAAAGAAACACACCAGGGGGACCAATTTGGAAATGATTGAACTTGTTCCTCTGAAGTAAGTGTTTGCTACCTGTATTGGATGTTAGCACAGGAAAGGCGTGAATGCAAGAGACAGTACCCAGGGAGACTATATGGGCCTTGCTTGGGCAATTCAAGAAGAGCGTGATAAGGGGACTGTTTCCAAAGTGTGAGCAGGATACAGGGAAACCACGAGTGATAGTGAAGTGCTCTCAGCTAGCTACAAAGGGCACTTACCATCCATTGGCCTGAAGGGGCTAAGGGAGGAAGTCCTATGTAGAGCCCCATAGAAAAAGCTGTGTGAAGAGGGTCATAGCAAGGATTGCAGCCAGATGGCCCACAGGAACCCCACAGGAAAGAAGCAGGGAATGAATGCCTTGACCTCACTCTCCTCCCACCCTCCTCCTTCTTTGCTCAGGCTCTGCATCAGCAGAGCTAACCAGAAGTCAGAGGGTGAGGGAACCTCTTGATGTAGCCCATATATCTCAGCCTCCCTGGGAACAGAGCAAGGGGGAGAGTCTATATGGAGGGACAAAATGGAAACTTACCACAGTCATCAAAATCCTAACTGTCCACTTCTTCTCCCTCCTCCTGCAGGCAATATTCATGGGAACTCAATATTATATTGTTAATTACCACTAGGCTGTATAACATAATAGATCCGAATAGCTAACACTCTGTGAGGACTTACCATGAGTTGTACACCTGGCATAAGTATGTTCCTAGATTGACTTATTTAATCTTTGCAGCAATTCTGAGGTAAGTAAAATTAATTTCCAGAGGCTTATTCTTAACAAAGAATAAAAGCTGAGAGGATAAAGGATAATTTGCCCAAGTTGCTTCTGAGATAAGTCAGTATTAAAAAAAAATACTCAGAAAAATGCCTTAGCATATAGTAAGTGCTAGTGGACTTCTCAGATGGTTCAGTGGGTAAAGAATCCACCTGCAATGTAAGAGACACAGGAGACAGAGGTTCGATCCCTGGGCCTCTGGAGGAGGGCGTTTCAACCCACTCCAGTGTTCTTGCCTGGAGAATCCCATGGACAGAGGAGCCTGGTGGGCTACAGTCCAAGGGGTTGCAAAGAGTCACACATGATTGAGCGCACACACAGAAAAATTTTAGCTGTTATTATTAACATAAAACTATTCTCCTAATAGGGCTTCTCAGGTGGTGCCAGAGTTAAAGAACCCACCTGCCAATGCAGGAGACATAAGAGACTTGATCCCTGAGTCAGGAAGATCCCCTGGAGGAGGGCATGGCAACTCACTCGAGTATTCTGGCCTGGAGAATCCCGTGGACAGAGGAGCCTGGCAGGCTACAGTGCACAGGATAACACAGAATCAGACACGACTGAAGCAACTTAGTCCACCCAAATGCCTTCTCCTAATAACCCTCATCACAGCAGCTTTGTGAGAAGTATTGTGACGATCATTCTCATGTGAAGAAAACAAAGCTCGAGCAGGCACATCACCTGCCCCATCAAGCCTTCTGACAGCAGCCGGGCGTGTTGTGCTACATCACAGCTTTTGTTCATTGTTCACACTGCCCATCTGTGAGACAAAGATCATGGTCTCTTTTCCAGGCTAGTCTTTTCCCCAGTCAGATACTGACAGACGAGCATCCCAGTTACATGTCATTTATTCTCTCTGGAGTTATTCCCAAACTCTGAATGATGTTTTCAGAGAAAGTAAGATGAGCTTTTAGCCACAGAATGCTGTTGCTATTTCCTTAATTTTGATTCTAATAGACGCTTAAATCTGCAACACTTGGAAGATTATTGGTGGCGGGGCAGGGGGGGAAATCTTTGCTCTTTATTTTACTGGGAAAATGGTAAATATGCCCTCTTAGCTCTGATCATAGTAGAATTGAAAGAATTTCAACTATGGCCAACCATCCATAACCTAGCTTCTACTTTCTAAGGTGAAATAAGATAATACAGAATGTTCACTCAGATTTAGCCCTTCCAGCCGCAAGAAACTTTCCAGCTGTTGGGATCCAGGACCTCTTGCTTTAAAATGCATAGAATTCTTGCTTCTAGAGCCAGTTAAATCCAGCTGGGACATTTTGATTAACCCTTAGCTAGCCAGGAGAAAACCAGTGCCAAGTCTGGTTCACAACAAGAGCATGCTTCTTCTTTGTTGGTACTGACAGCAGGCCTGCTAGACTGTATGGAGATAAGTCTGATATATTTTGAACTCTGTCATTTTGGACTAGGTGCTTAACCTTTGCTGGGTCTCAATTCCATTCATTCATCCACTTGTTCAAAGAACTTCTTGACATCTAGTTAGATGATAATTATAGAAAGCCAGGTTAGAACCAAATGGAGCCTTTGAGCACAGCTATATAATTTGTACTAGACGATGACAGCGGCTATTTCCAGATCTGTTGACAAGTGGGAGAATCCATTATTGAGACATATTGGTAGGTTTCTCTGTCATACAAATTCTCCTGGATCTGTTCTTGCTCCATAGTGGCGCTTGGAGTGGTGCGGGGGCGGGGTGGGGGGGTCGCAGGTGGGCAACAACAGTGATTAGTTTGGGCAAGGTCTCATCTGCCTCCCGATTCCCATCCACCTGGTCTCTTTGTGCTTTGAAACTTAGCACCCTGAACACCCTCCTTGGAAGAAAAGCTATGACCAACCTAGACAGCATATTAAAAAGCAGAGACACTATTTTGCCAACAAGGTCTGTCTAGACAAAGCTATGCTTTTTCCACATATGGATGTGAGAGTCAAAGCTATGATTTTTTCATTAGTCATGTATGGATGTGAGAGTTGGACTATAAAGAAAGCTGAGCACCAAAGAATTGATGCTTTTGAACTGTGGTGTTGGAGGACTCTTGAGAGTCCCTTGGACTGCAAGGAGATCCAACCAGTTAATCCTAAAGGAAATCAGTCCTGAATATTCATTGGAAGGACTGATGCTGAAGCTGAAACTCCAATACTTTGGCCACCTGATGTGAAGAACTGACTCACTGGAAAAGACCCTGACGTTGGGAAAGATTGAAGGTGGGAGGAGATAGGGATGACAGAGGATGAGATGGTTGGATGGCATCACCAACTCTATGGACATAAGTTTGAGTAAGTTCTGGGACTTGCTGATGGACAGGGAAGCCTGGCATGGTGCTGTCCATGGGGCCGCAAAGAGTCAGACACAACTGAGTGACTGAACTGAACTGAACTGAACTGACCACCCTCCATCCTCTCTTCTAGTTGCTTGCTAAACATCTCCACAGCAAAATCCCCTCTTCTCAGCAAACCAAAGGTCAAATGGCAGCTGAACAAAGCAGTTTGAAGGAACAAACAAAACCCCATCTCCTTGTACTTTGAATGGTTCATCCCTCTAAACTAAGATACTTCATAACAGATGGGTTTTCATTAAAGTGTTACCATATTTCTCAAGGGATGTAGAATGTCAGTAGGACATCTGAAATGGGGTTCAGAATTAAGAGCTCTGCATGCAACTGAATCTGCTTCAAATTATGCTCTGCAAAAGACAAAAATATAGCCCTAGTGTCTAAAAATATTTCTTAGTAGTTGGCCAAAAATGCATTTATTCTTGGATTCATAAAAATGCAGGCCATGTGAAATATGTGGAGAGCACGCACTCTCAAAAAAACTGACCAAAGAAAGAGAACAAAAAGTTAAAATAAACTTTGAAATCGTTTAGTGAAGGGAAAGAGAGAAGGTGGAAATGGTAAGGCACTGGGGTATGACTGGAAAGAGGAACGGTGAAGATTTGCCCTTGGGGAAGATGACATGTCTGAGGACCCAACTCCCCCCACCCCTCAACTCTCCCCCACACAGCCCAGGAAGGTCCTGAGCAGCTGTAGGCCAGGCTCCCCACTCTCACCACTTAGGGGACACTAGAAAAGCCAGAGTGGAGGGCCCATCAGTTCAGTTCAGTTCAGTTCAGTCGCTCAGTCGTGTCCAACTCTTTGCCACCCCACGAATCGCAGCATGCCAGGCCTCCCTGTCCATCACCAACTCCCAGAGTTCACTCAGACTCACGTCCATCGAGTCCATGATGCCATCCAGCCATCTCATCCTCTGTCGTCCCCTTCTCCTCCTGCCCCCAATCCCTCCCAGCATCAGAGTCTTTTCCAATGAGTCAACTCTTCGCATGAGGTGGCCAAAGTACTGGAGCTTCAGCTTTAGCATCATCCCTTCCAAAGAAATCCCAGGGTTGATCTCCTTCAGAATGGACTGGTTGGATCTCCTTGCAGTCCAAGGGACTCTCAAGAGTCTTCTCCAACACCACATTTCAAAAGCATCAATTCTTCGGCACTCAGCCTTCTTCACAGTCCAAATCTCACATCCATACATGACCACAGGAAAAACCATAGCCTTGACTAGACGGACCTTAGTCGGCAAAGTAATGTCTCTGCTTTTGAATATGCCATCTAGGTTGGTCATAACTTTTCTTCCAAGGAGTAAGCGTCTTTTAATTTCATGGCTGCAGTCACCATCTGCAGTGATTTTGGAGCCCCAAAACATAGAGTCTGACACTTTTTCCACTGTTTCCCCATCTATTTGCCATGAAGTGATGGGACCAGATGCCATGATCTTCATTTTCTGAATGTTGAGCTTGAAGCCAACTCTTTCACTCTCCTCTTTCACTTTCAGCAAGGGGATGATTTTAGGTGCGGTCATTCACCTAAAGCCAGACATCCTGAGTGTGAAATCAAATGGGCCTTAGGAAGCATTACTACAAATAAAGCTAATAGAGGTGATGTAATTCCCGCTGAGCTATTTCAAATCCCAAAAGATGATGCTGTTAAAGTGCTGCACTCAATATACCAGCAAACTTGGAAAACTCAGCAGTGGCCACAGGAGTCAAAAAAATCAGTTTTCATTCCAATCCAATAGAAAGGCAATGCCAAAGAATGTTTAAATTACCCTACAATTGCACTCATTTCACATGCTAGCAAGATTATACTCAAAATTCTTCAAGCTAGGCTTCAGCAGAATGTGAACTGAGAAATTCCAGATGTACAAGCTGGATTTTAAAAAAGCAGAGGAACCAGAGATCAAATTGCCAACATCTGTTGGATTATAGAAAAAGCTACTGCTGCTGCTAAGTCGCTTCAGTCGTGTCTGACTCTGTGAGACCCCATAGACGGCAGCCCACCAGGCTCCGCCATCCCTGGGATTCTCCAAGCAAGAACACTGGAGTGGGTTGCCATCTCCTTCTCCACTGCGTGAATGTGAAAAGTGAAAGTGAAGTTGCTCAGTCGTGTGTGACTCTTAGCGACCCCGTGAACTGCAGCCTAACAGGCTCCTCCGTCCATGGGATTTTCCAGGCAAGAGTTCTGGAGTGGGTTGTCATTGCTTTCTCCATAGAAAAAGCAAGGGAATTAAAAAAGAGATCTACTTCTGCTTCACTGATTATGTTAAAGCCTTTGACTGTGTGGATCACAACAAACTGTAATATTCTCAAAGAGATACAAATATCAGACCACCTTACCTGGCTCCTAGAAACCTGTATGCAAAACAAGAAGCAACAGTTAAAACCGGACGTGGAATAATGGACTGGTTCCAAATTGGTAAAGGAGTACGTCAAAGCTGTATATTGTCACCCTGCTTATTTAAGTTATATGCAGAGTACATCATGTGAAATGCTGGGCTGGATGAAGCTCAAGCTGGAATAAGGATTGCTAGGAGAAATATTAACAACCTCAGATATCTAGATGATACCACATTAATGGCAGAAAGTGAAGAGGAACTAAAAAGCTTCTTGATGAAGGTGAAAGAGGAGAGTAAAAAAGCTGGCTTAAAACTCAACATTCAAAAAACTAAGATCATGGCATCCAGTTCCATCATTTCATGGCAAATAGATGGGGAAAAAGGGAAACAGTGACGGATTTCACTTTCTTGATTTCTCCAAAATCACTGTGGACTGTGACTGCAGGCATGAAATTAAAAGACACTTGCTCCTTGGAAGAAAAGCTATGACCAACTTGGACGGCATATTAAAAAGCAGAGACGTTACTTTGCCAACAAAGGTTCATATAGTCAAAGCTATGGTTTTTCCAGTAGTCGTGTACTAATGCGAGAGCTGGACTATAAGAAAGACTGAGTGCACAAGAATTGATGCTTTTGAACTGTGGTATTTGAGCAGACTATTAAGAGTCCCATGGACTGCAAGGAGATCAAACCTATCAATCCTAGAGGAAATCAACTCTGAATATTCATTGGTAGGACAGATGTTGAAGCTGAAGCTCCAATACTTTGCCAACTGATGTGAAGAACGAAGAACTGACTCATTGGAAAAGACCCTGATGCTGGGAAAGACTGAGGGAAAGAGAAGAAGGAGGCAACAGAAAGAGATGGTTGGATGGCATCACTGATTGAATGGACATGAGTTTGAGCAAGCTCATGGAGATAGTTAAGGACAGGGAACCCTGGTGTGCTGCAGTTTAAGGGGTCGCAAAGAGTCAGACATGATTTGGTGACTAAACAAAAGCAAAAGAGAAAGTCAGTTTTTTACAAAATACAATAAGAAATAAATTGCTGAAAAATGAAATTAACAGGACAATTAAAATTAGTCCCTATTTTTATTACTAGACTGAAAAACCACAAAACTACATTTCAAAATTATAAAAAGAATTTGACTGTGTAGATCACAACAAACTGTGGGAAATTCTTCAAGAGATGGGAATACCAGACTACATCCCTGCCTCCTGAGAAACCTCTATGCAGGTCAAGAAACAACAGTTAGAATCAGACATGGAACAATGGACTGGTTCAAAATTGGGAAAGGAGTGGATCAAAGCTATATATTGTCATCCTGTTTATTTAACGTATATGAAGAGTACATCATTCAAAATGTCAAGCTGGATGAACATAAGCTGGAATCAAGATTGCTGGGAGAAATATCAATAACCTCAGATATGCAGATGACACCACTCTTATGGCAGAAAGTGAAGAGGAATTAGAGAGCTTCTGAAGAAGGTTAAAGAGAAGAGTGAAAAAGCTGGGCTTAAGGTTCAACATTCAAAAAATGAAGATCATGGCATCCTGTCCCATCACTTCATGGCAAATAGATGGGGAAACAGTGGAAACAATGACAGACTTTATTTTCTTGGGCTCCAAAATTACTGTGGACCATGAATACAGCCATGAAATTAAAAGATGGTTGCTCCTTAGGAGAAAAGCAATGACAAACCTAGACAGCATATTACAAAGCAAAGACACGGCAAGTTATTTTACATCGACCGCCTAAGAGTCACGCTGTAAGAAGTAACAACCTCTTCTCTCCGCCATCTGCTCAGCAGCCGCAAAACAGCAATTATGCGTGAGTGCATCTCCATCCACGCTGGCCAGGCTGGTGTCCAGATTGGCAATGCCTGCTGGGAGCTCTACTGCCTGGAACACGGCATTCAGCCCGATGGCCAGATGCCAAGTGATAAGACTATTGGGGGAGGAGACGACTCCTTCAACACCTTCTTCAGTGAGACAGGCACTGGCAAGCATGTGCCCAGGGCAGTGTTTGTAGACCTGGAACCCACAGTCATTGATGAGGTTCGCACTGGCACCTACCGCCAGCTCTTCCACCCTGAACAGCTCATCACAGGCAAAGAAGATGCTGCCAATAACTATGCTCGAGGTCACTACACCATTGGCAAGGAGATCACTGACCTCGTCTTGGACCAGATTCGGAAACTGGCTGACCAGTGCACAGGTCTTCAGGGCTTCTTGGTTTTCCACAGCTTTGGTGTGGGAACTGGTTCTGGGTTCACCTCCCTGCTGATGGAACGCCTCTCTGTCGACATGGCAAGAAGTCCAAGCTGGAGTTCTCCATTTATCCAGCTCCCCAGGTTTCCACAGCTGTCGTTGAGCCCTACAGCTCCATCCTCACCACCTACACCACCCTGGAGCACTCTGATTGTGCCTTCACAGTAGACAATGAGGCCATCTATGACATCTGCTGTAGAAACCTCGATATTGAGCGCCTGATATATACTAACCTGAATAGGCTGATAGGTCAAATTGTGTCCTCCATCACTGCTTTCCTGAGGTTTGATGGTGCCCTGAATGTGGATCTTACAGAGTTCCAGACCAAGCTGGTGCCCTATCCCCGTATCCACTTCCCTCTGGCCACATACGCCCCTGTCATCTCTGCTGAGAAAGCCTACCATGAACAGCTTTCTTTCTGTAGCAGAGATCACCAATGCTTGCTTTGAGCCAGCCAACCAGATGGTGAAATGTGACCCTCGCCATGGTAAATACATGGCCTTCTGCCTGTTATACTGTGGTGATGTGGTTCCCAAAGATGTCAGTGCTGCCATTGCCACCATCAAGACCAAGCGCACCATCCAGTTTGTGGACTGGTGCCCCACTGGCTTCAAGGTTGGCATTAATTACCAGCCTCCCACTGTGGTACCTGGTGGAGGCCTGGCCAAAGTACAGCGAGCTGTGTGCATGCTGAGCAATACAACAGCCATCACTGAGGCCTGGGCTCGTCTGGACCACAGGTTTGACCTGATGTATGCCAAGCGTGCCTTTGTTCACTGGTACATGGGTGAGGGCATGGAGGAAGGAGAGTTTTCTGAGGCCCATGAGGACATGGCTGCCCTTGAGAAGGATTATGAGGAGGTTGGTGTGGATTCTGTGGAAGGAGAGGGAGAGGAAGAAGGAGAGGAATACTAAAGTTAAAATGTCACAAAGGTGCTGCTTTTACAGGGAAGCTTATTCTGTTTCAAACATTGAAAAGTTGTGGTCTGATCAGTTAATTTGTATGTTGCAGTGTATACGCTCATATACAATTACTGACCTATGCTTTAAAACATGATGCTTTGTTACAGACCCAAGCTGTCCATTTCTCTGATGGGTTTGAATAAAGTATTCCCTGTCTTAAATGAAAAAAATAAATAAATAAAATAAAAAGCAAAGACATTACTTTGCCAACAAAGGCCCATCTAGTCAAAGCTATGGTTTTTCCAACAGTCATGTATGGATGTGAGAGTTGGACAATAAAAAAGGCTGTGTGCTGAAGAATTGATGCTTTTGAACTGTGGGTGCTGGAGAAGACTCTTGAGAGTCTCTTGGACAGCAAGGAGATCAAACCAGTCAGTTAAAGAAAATCATTCCTGAATATTCATTGGAAGGAATGATGCTGAAGCTGAAGCTCTAATACTTTGGCCACCTTTTCTTTTCCTCTAAGAAAGAAGGGAAAGAAGCAGATAAAAAGGTAGAAGGCCTAGAAGGGTGAGGTGTAGGCCAAGTCCCACAGGGAAGCTCTGGAGACAGTGCAGGCCCCACCTCAGAGCTGTCCTGATCAGGCATGAGGGAGCTGCAGTATTTACACCCCCATAGCTCAGTCACTGACTGCAGGCCACTCTTGTTCCAATTTTCTATGTGCAGGCAAAGAAAACCCTGGCATTAACTTGAGGGCTGCCCTCAACCAATGATCCAGTTTCAGGCTGTTGGGAGTAAAAGCACCCAGAGAGCCTGGGAGGGAAAAACAGTGAAGGACTCATGAGCTGGAATATTGACAGGGTCTCTTACACTGGAGCAGTAGTTTCCAAACTTCTCTTTTACTAAAATTTTTTAGTAGAAACAAAACTCTTCTTGGAAGTTCAATAACTAATATTGATAAAGAGTTACAATGGTTGAAAAAAAGGAGAGTGGGCCCTGTCTCCTCCTTAATCCTCACTCCCTCCTTTAGGCTCCAGGCTCCACAGACTTAGAGCTGCCTAGGAGGCTGTTGGGACACTGTGATCATCTGCCTAGGGCTGCCAGAACAAAGCATCACAAAGTGGGTAGGTTAAACAATGTGCTGAAGCTGAAGCTCCGATACTTTGACCACCGGATATGAAGAGCCAACTCATTTGAAAAGACCCTGATGCTGGGAAAGATTGAAGGCAGGAGGAGAAGGGGATGACAGAGGATGAGATGGTTGAACAGCATCACCGACTCAATGGACATGAGTTTGAGCAGGCTCTGGGAGATGGTGATGGACAGGGAGGCCTGGCATGCTGCAGTCCATGGGGTTGCGAAGAGTTGGACACGACTCAGCGACTGACTGAACAACAACAAAACAATATAAATGTAATCTCTCAGTGTTCTAGATGCTAAAAGTCCAAAATCAAGGTGTCAACACGATCACTCTCTCTCTGAAGGCCCTAAAAGGAAGCACCTTCTTTGCCTCTCCCTAGCTTCTGGTGTTGCCAGCAATCCTGGGCACACCTCGACTTATAAATGGCTGTGTCTTCACTTTGTCCTCCCTGTGCACATGTGTGTGCTCAAGTTTCCTCTTCTTAGAAGGACATGCTGGGTTAGGGCCCATCTTAATGACTTCATTTGAAGCATTAGGGGTTAACACATCAACATATGAATTTAGAAAGACATAATTCTGCCCATAAGAGACTACTTCTAAAATCCTTCACATCATTAAGCTTCAGTTTCCAGTGTTTCTGTATAAAGTGGTTAAGTCTTCTTCAGTGGTATTTGCTGAAGTATTTTGAATGTTAAACTTTGGTGGCTTGAACACTGTTCCTCAGAGTTAACATCCTTAGTGAATCCCAGTAGCACCCTCAAATAGCTACCTCATTTACATCCAACCCAATAGCCAAGGAAGAAGTCTAGGAGTCAATCATGTGGACTGGGAGAAGCCAAGCATTATTCATTAACACTAGCAATATCACACAGAGAAGGCAATGGCACCCCACTCCAGCACTCTTGCCTGGAAAATCCCTTGAGCAGAGGAGCCTGGTAGGCTGCAGTCCATGGGGTCTCGAAGAGTCGGACATGACTGAGCGACTTCCCTTTCACTTTTCACTTTCATGCATTGGAGAAGGAAATGGCAACCCACTCCAGTGTTCTTGCCTGGAGAATCCCAGGGACGGGGGAGCCTGGTGGGCTGCCGTCTATGGGGTCGCACAGTCGGACACGACTGAAGTGACTTAGCAGCAGCAGCAGCAGCAATATCACAAAAGGCAAGGGGCAAGAATCTCCTTCATCTTGTATGATCTTAAATCACCCAAGTAGGTGTTCAGGTAGTTTGGAGAGGATGTTATTTCCATCTGTCAGATGAGAAAACTGAAGGTCTGAACACAGCTTCTCCAAGGCCCCATTGGAACCACCCTCCACTACTTACTAGCCAAGCCCGGCACTTTTTTTTTTTTTTAAAACAAAACCAGCTTACTTTGTCTCTTCCAGTTAATAAGAAAAGGTCTTTTAAAGAGTGAAGTCTGCAGTTAATGAAGGAAAAGTGATATAATACTTTTGACTAAATCAAACATCTCTTTGGAGGAAAAGTAGTTTATATCTTTATATTTGGTTAAAGTGTAAATTGAAATCGCATGAGCCTGAATAAGGCTTGCCGTATGCCAAGCACTATTCTAAGGAGTTTACATGTATTAATTCTTTTAATCCTCACAAGAGCCATTGGACTAGGTACCATAATTATTCACATTTTATGGATGAGGAATTAGAGATGCAGAAAGGGACTAGTTTACTAGAAAATAATTCATTCCTGCAAGTACTTCAGGGAATCTCAGCTAATAATAACATAAATAACAGTAAAGATATCTTCTATTTATTGTATGTTTTACAGACAGTTTTTATACTCTATCTTCATAGTAATACTGCAGTAAGTATTTCTATGTCCCTTTCACAGATGAATAAACAAAATCTGAGTTCAAGTAACATGGCCACGACCCCATGGCTTATAGGTGGTAGATCTCAGGCAGGTCTATCCAGTTTCTTGGTTCTTCAGACCCTCCCACACAGTTGGTCTGACAAAAGTGGCTTTATCTTATAATTTAGGCCCTCTGGGAGATGAGTGCTAGCCTCAGGCCCCAAATACCTCTGGGGCAGTAAGTAATGCATTCCTTTCACAAAATTATAAAATTCTAAGAAATGAGTACTGTAACTAGCCATTCTCATACTTTCTAAACACATGTAAGTCATCAGCAACTTTCTAGTATATTTTTTACACAATAGGCAGCAACAACCTATCAAGTTGGCATCCAAGTATGTGAAATCAGTTATGCTATAATTAATTGAATGACAAGCACAGCCCATTACCTGGTACATTTTAATATGCTTATAGTGGAAATGATAACATGGCAGTTGTCATAGTTGCAATATGTAAAATAATAAACAGAACAGTTTCTGGTATATTGTAGGCATGCAATAAATACTATTTAAATGCTTTACATGTATTTACTCATTTTATTCAAAGATTATTACAAATACTCAAACAGCTAATGTGGTTATTTTCATCTTCATTCTCTTCTCAATTCCTTTACTTGTGATGACTTTAGGGCTAGAATTTGGATATTTTCATAAAGTACTTATCTACTAGGCATCAAGAATGTTCTGAGTAACAGTACTGGAAATGAGGTGGGTGAGGACAGGAGTAGAGATAGAGAGATCTTTGTCTTACTTAATATTTTTGGATGACTTGAATAGTTATTTCTTCTATGTTTTCATATAATTAGACAGTGGGAAGGCCAAGGGGAAATGGGTCCAAGTTATTAGGAGAAACATATCCAGCTAAAATCAATGGGTCAAACTACTTTTGGTTAAAAGCAGGTGCAACAATATGGTCAAATGACAATTTTGTAGAAAATGAATATTCATGACTCCAGAAGTCTTTCCCCACTTGGAACAAATCCACCAGATAAAGAGCTGTGATATCCTTGGAAGAGAGAGGCACACCCAAGTCTCCTCAATGTGGGCACTGTCTCCTGGAATGGCCAAGGTACCAGCAGGTACCCCAGAGGACACTGTCTCCTTCCCCATCCCAGGTTGCCAGGCGGGCCACTGTGCTTCAGGGTGAGGGATGGTGTAGCAATAGGGCGAATCAGAGAACAATAAAGTTAGTGCAAGGAGAGGAAGGAAGTCCTGGACTTGACATCTGGCTCCTTGAAAGTCCCTAGGAAACAGTTCTACACTCACTCCCTAGTTTTGCAAGAAGCTAGAGGAATTGAGACTGGTATTCCAGACGTTCTCCCAGGGCCCAATGCTGGCCAGTGTATATTTGATCAAAGTCTTTGGCCTACTCAAGAGTACCTAGTAGTAGAAACCTCAGATTATCTGAAAATTTTGCTAAGGCTAAGCAATGTCCTTCACAAACAAAACAAATTCTTTGACCTTCTAATAGCAGTGGGATTACTACTTCAAAGCTCAGTCTAAATATTAGCAATTGTGACAAAAGTTATTTATGTTTCTTTGAAGATGTATTTAGAAACCTGTAAGATTTGCTTTTTTCTCTTTTTATGCTGAATGAAATGACTGAGAACATGGTAGGAATCTAACAAACATCATTCAATGATGACTTGCCTACCAAAGGGTTCTGCTTCTCCAGTGAGACTGAAGGAGGAAACAGACAGAACAGGCTCCATCTTGAAAGAAGGACTCCATCTTGGGCTGGACTGTGGACTTTGAGCTATATGCCCAGTATCTATGGAAACGACATACCAACTGGAAACCAGACCCCCCAGATGGAAGACCCCCTTGGCTTGTACCTAGACTCTCCATTGCCTAAAACAATACTCTAATTATCTGTGTAACTGAATAGAATCATAAATTCTATTGTGCTTATTGGAATATGACCACAGGCCTATTGATATTTGTCCACCGTTAACTACCTAGGCTCAAGGCATATGAATCACGGGTTAACTCTGTATCTTTCTTTTCCTTTGTTGAGACTAGTTTCAGGGGATTTGGGGAGGTGGGTTTGGAAACGTACTCTTAGGGTATAAAAGGTTTTCAAAAACTGGTCGGAGTCCTTGGCCAAGAGGAGACTCTGCTTTGGGCCTGCCAATATAATAAAATGCACTCCACTCTCTGCATTGTCCTTCTGAGTGAGTTTGTTTGCCTGAATGCTTGGCTACAAGACGAAGGTCAAGGATCTACATTTATTTCAGAAGAGGCTTCTGGGGAAGGATTTTTCCTGAAATAAGCTCTTCCTGAAGTTAGATCAAGGTGCTCTGTTTTGAAGTATTTACTTACTTGATAGACAAGAAGACTCAGATGTCTTTCTCTCATAAGACAATATGCAATTCACTTACCCCTGAATCTGCCTCTACTCCCTTCCTGACACCAAACCAATAGATAGAATTAAGTCGTAACATAATTGGGCTTTCCAGCTTTACATAGCATATCCACAAACTTCCTTCTCTGAACCTTTTACTTCCACTTCCTCTGCCTGCCACAGCAATCTCTGGCCTTTTTACTTCATTTCATTAGTTCATCTCTTTCACCATTCTTCTACTATCCCCTGGAGGAGGAAATGACAACCCATTCCAGTATTCTTGCCTAGAAAATCCCATGGAGAGAGGAACCTGTTGGGCTATAGTCCATAGGGTCGCAAAGAGGGCCAGACACGACTGAGCAAATGAGCAGGCAGGAGTCATCCTAGCAGCATCCTACAACAATTTCCAGGGCCTTCTCTAGTTTATTTTGGTGTATCCTGCAGATGGTGACTGCAGCCATGAAATTAAAAGACGCTTACTCCTTGGAAGAAAAGTTATGACCAACCTAGACAGTATATTCAAAAGCAGAGACATTACTTTGCTGACTAAGGTCCACCTAGTCAAGACTATGGTTTTTCCTGTGGTCACGTATGGATGTGAGAGTTGGACTGTGAAGAAGGCTGAGCGCCGAAGAATTGATGCTTTTGAACTGTGGTGTTGGAGAAGACTCTTGAGAGTCCCTTGGACTGCAAGGAGATCCAACCAGTCCATTCTGAAGGAGATCAACCCTGGGATTTCTTTGGAAGGAATGATGCTAAAGCTGAAGCTCCAGTACTTTGGCCACCTCATGCGAAGAGTTGACTCATTGGAAAAGACTCTGATGCTGGGAGAGACTGGGAGCAGGAGGAGAAGGGGACGACCGAGGATGAGATGGCTGGATGGCATCACGGACTCGATGGACGTGAGTCTGAGTGAACTCCGGGAGATGGTGATGGACAGGGAGGCCTGGCGTGCTGCGATTCATTGGGTTGCAAAGAGTCGGACACGACTGAGCAACTGAACTGAACTGAACTGAACTGAACTGAACTGGAAGAGTGCTCCCAAACCAATAAACTTTCTCTCATCCACCTTTGTATTCCATCCTTTGCAGAAATAATGGTCATCATATCTCCATATAATGCACCAGTCTTCCTGCTGCAGAAACCAGGCAGACACTGGCAGGTGGTGGACTAGTGCAAACTCAACCAAGTAGTAGCCCCAGCTGCAGCTACTGTGACAGTTAGAGCAGATGAGCCTGTTTTCAGGCTCATGGGATGGAGTCAGACATTCTTTTTGATCAGAAAAGAAGGTTAGATGCTTCACATTTATTTGGAATATACAATAGTATGTGTCCACTGTCTTTCCCTAGGTCTGTGTGAACTCTCTCATAAAATACAGTCTGGAAAGACCTGGATGTCCCACTGAACTCCATTTGCTCTACTCTGGTGATGGCATCGTATTAATCAGACAAGAGGAGCACAGTGGCTGCTTGGTTCATTGGAGGCTTTGGTGAGACACACACACTCTAGAGAATGTGAGATAAATCCTTTGAAGATTCCAGGGAGGGCCACATCAGTAAAACTTTTAGGTTCCCAGTAGGAAATGGCAAATCATTCCAACCCATTCCAGTATTCTTGCCTGGGAAATTCCATGGACAGAGGAGCTTAGTGGGCTACAGGCCGTGGGGTCACAAAGAGACACGACTGAGCACAGTACCACCACCAACACCTTATATAAGTGTTATGATACAAGCAATATGTATCACCTGCTACTGCAAAGAAGAGAGAGAAGGGAGGGAGAAAGGAAGAAAGGAAGGGAGGGAGGAAGGGACAAAGAAAAAAAGTGAGGTAAGGAGTAAACGGATATCATTATGGAGGAGAAAGAAATTACCTTCCATCCTTCTAGGTTCTTCTGACTGGCCCAAGGATTAAATTGACACAACCAGATTGAAAGGAAAACTTCAAACAAAAATTTAATAACACATAGACACGGCAGAAACCCAGAAAAACTGAGTCATTTGCGAAGATGGCTGAAGCCCTCACCTTAAATACAATCTTCAGCTAAGGGCAAAAGAGCATGCTGAGGGTAGGCGATTGGGACTTCAAAGGGGAGCAAGACAATTTATGCGGAGATGAAAAAGCAAACGTTTAGAAAACAAATGTTGCAGAGACAATGGGATACAGAAAGGAGCTTTTACAAACACACTTTGCCAGGTCCCTCCCTGTCTACACGCCTAGTTCATACTATAGTTATCTATGGTGATAGTTCCCTCCTAGGAACAGGTCTTCTATCTACATTTTTTAGGCAGTTAGGGGGAAAGTCAAAGGTTTTTCTTGAGGCCTTTGAGTCCAAAAAATAATCAGGCTAAATTAATCCTCATGGAAATGAGACATATTTGAGGGCAGCAAATTTTGTTCCCCTACACCAGATATGATGATGAAAACACAGAAGAGAAAAAATCATGTTTAAACTAATGTTTAATGTTGAAAAGTATACAGACAAGGAAGGCTATCCTGAAGATTATCAGTAGAGAAGATAATCCCTCCCCTTAAAAACACTCACCAAATGTGGTTTATACATCAAATGGATATTATTCAGCCTTTAAAAAGAAGGAAATTCTGAGATATGCTTTAACTTGGATATGCGAAGTGAAATAAGCCTGTCAAAAGGACAAATATTGTATTCCACTTATATGGGATGCCTGAAGAAATAGTCAAATTCAGAGAGACAGAAAGTGGACTGCCAATTACCAGGGCCTGGTGGAGAGTGGGTGGGCAATTTTTGTTTAATGAGTATAGAATTTCCATTTGAAAAGGTGAGAAATTTCTGGAGATGGATGGCAGTGATGGTTACATAATAGTGTGAATGTTCAGCATTTATGTCATTAAACTGTATACTTAAGATGGTTAAAATGGAAGTTTTTTTTTGTTATGTATGTATGGATGTGAGAGTTGGACTGTGAAGAAGGCTGAGTGCTGAAGAATTGATGCTTTTGAAATGTGATGTTGGAGAAGACTCTTGAAGGTCCCTTGGACTGCAAGGAGATCCAACCAGTCCATTCTGAAGGAGATCAGCCCTGGGATTTCTTTGGAAGGACTGATACTAAAGCTGAAGCTCCAGTACTTTGGCCACCTCATGCGAAGAGTTGACTCATTGGAAAAGACTCTGATGCTGGGAGGGATTGGGGGTAGGAGGAGAAGGGGACAACCGAGGATGAGATGGCTGGATGGCATTACGGACTCGATGGACGTGAGTCTGAGTGAACTCCGCGAGTTGGTGATGAACAGGGAGGCCTGGCGTGCTGAGATTCATGGGGTCACAAAGAGTCAGACACGACTGAGTGACTGAACTGAACTGAACAGAACTGAAATGTTACCATAATTTTTTTTAAACCTAGAATTTAAACAACATGTTCCCCAATATTCACGTAATTTAACACTCATTATAAGTTCAGAAAGCAGATCCAGTCCTGCTGAATTCTGAGATGGACTGAGTCTCTTCAGTTACCATGTGGATTTAGATGGAAAATTTTTACTTCGGGGTGGGACAGGGCAAAATGTGACCTCCTTCACCAGCAGTCACTCTCTGAAAGGAAGTGGAGCCTGAGGATGCATTTGGTTCTGTGAGCCCCATTCAGCTAGAGAGCTGGGGGCAAGCGAACTTCACCTTTTCCCTCTTCCCCAATGCCTGCCTTTCTCAGAGACGTAACATCAAAATGTCTGTTGTTTTTGTTTTTTCTTTATAGATGAGCCTTGATGCAGGTGTTTTGATGTCATATTTTAGTCCCTAATCCTGAACCCAGTCTCGTGGCCTCTGTGGCTCTCATTTAAACTCACTGCAGAGTAAAATTTTTTCTCTTTCTGTGAGAAAGAGTATGTTTCAGATATTTCTTTATTTATGATTTCCCCTCTATGTTTTGAGTTTTCAAAACTGGAGTTGTGTTTTGTTTTTTTTTTTTAATCAGAAGTCTATACAATTTCTAATTTGAAAAAAACAGATAAGCAACAAGCAACAAAGGTTTACTGAACAGCGCAGAGAACTATAGTCAATATCTTGTAATAACCTGCAATGGAAAATAATCTGAAAACTAATATATGTGTATATGTATAACTGAATCTCCTTGCTGTGCATCTGAAACATTAATAAGCCAACTATTCTCTTTGCAACCCCATGGACTATAGCCTGCCAGGCTCCTCTGTCCATAGAATTCTCTAGGCAAGAATACTGGAGTGGGTTGCTATGCTCTCCTCCAGGGGATCTTCCTGACCCAGGAATTGAACTAGGGTCTCCTCTATTGTAGGTGGATTCTTTACCAGCTGAGCTACCAGGGAAGCCCATTTGTATAACTGAATCAACTTGCTGTGCACCTGGAACATTGTAAGTTAACTATACTTCAATAAAATAAATATATTAAGGAAAAAAGGGGTTTTTAAAAATCAAAGTCTATAAAAAATAATTACACACAATAAACCTTGAGAATATACTTTGGTTGACTCTCTGTAAAAAAAAAAAAGTAAAACTGAAAAAACCAATCTTCTAGCTTCCAGAGAGTATACTTTCTTTTGCTAATGAGGAATTAGGATTCTGTTTCCAGTTATACAAATTAACCATGACCTTGAGAAGACAAATGGACAAACTCCTGTATTGCTCAGAGCAAAGCAGGTAGAGGGAAGCTGTGCTGGAAAACAAGCATTCTTTCTTGAAAGTGATCCCCCATCCCACCCAGAGTGTGGTCTCTTCTTAAACGTCACTGTAGGGAATCTGTTTCTTAAACCAGGTTTCAAACTCAGTCTTCCAAGTTACATAGTGGAACTTTAACTTGTACCCAAAACCTTCTTTGTAACACTTCTGAAATTTTGGTTTTTAAGCTTTACTGAATTGAGAATCATTGCCTAAGTAATAAATCAGAGAAAACAGACATATGTTACCTGGATAATACTAGACTGCTCATGGTGTAGCAAATAGAATTAGTAAAATCAGGATCCTTTTCCATTTGCTGTTTATAATAATGCCTCTGGCTTCGATTGTTTATATACATGTGTATTTATACACTCATGGGAAATTAACTTATCCTAGGATGATCATACTGAGTGGTGGTATCTATTCATCTTGTCTACCCAGCAAACTTTCACATCTCTTTTTCTTTAGTAACACATCTGTTCCCCTAATCATAATGCTCCAATTGCCAGGCAACAGAGATCAGCTCAGTGGACAACTATTTACTGATCAGTCGTACAGTGGTGGTGATTTAGTCACTAAGTCATGTCCGACCTTTGCAGCCCCGTGGACCATAGCCCACCAGGTTCCTCTGTCTATGAAATTCTCCAGGTGAGAATACTGGAGTGGGTAGTCATTTCCTTCTCCAGGGGATTTTCCTGAACCCGGGATGAAACCCAGGCATCCTGCATTGCAGGCAGATTTTTATCAACTGAACTACCATGGAAGCCACTATTTACCTTTTGCTGCACAACAAATTTTCAAAACTTTGTGACTTAAAACATAAGTAATGATTTATTATAGCTCATGGGCGCCGTGGGTCAGGAATTTAGACAGGGCAAAGCAGGATGGCTCATCTCTGTTACACAGTGTTTGGGGTCACAGCCGGAAGAACTGAAGTCTAGGGCTGAAATCAGGTGCAGACTCACAAACATCTCTGCATGTTGATGCTGATGTTGCATCTCCACGTGGCCTGGGCTTCCTCACAACATGGAGGCTGGGATCGAAAGATGAGTATCCCAAGAGAGAGAGTGTGGCTGCCAGCCATAACGTGTTTCTGACGTCCTTTTGATATCCTTTTGATGTCCTATCCTCAAGAGTTCAGTGAGGATACTTTAGAAAGTACTCTGTTTCTAAAGTACTCTGTTGGTTGGAACCATGACAGTCCCCACCCAAATAGAAGGAAGGGAAATACAGGAACCCCCACCAATTTCTGTCCCCTTCTCTCACTTGGTAGAAGGAGTATCAACTATGTTGTAAGATGCTTATCTAGAATGAAGAAGGAATGTATTAATGTGATCATTTCATCTTACCAATGAAAACATCATCTACCATGGTTGGGTACGTGACACAAACAGAGCTGTTCCAAATACTTCCCTCAGAGTGACAGATGCTGAAAGAAAGAAGCTCCCTTTTCTTGGAGTTTCTAAGCTGAACGGTGTAAATCAAGGGCAGCAGAAGTCAACTTCTCTACCATGTAGAAAAAGTCTAAATGAAAAGCTAAGATCGAGTAACAATAAGGCAAGAAGAGAAAGGATCAGAGAAAAAGAGTTCTGATGACATTGTCACTACCCTCCAGAATCTAGCATTGAGTGAGTGACTGGCATATAGCTGTGGACAATAATATTTACTGAAAGAATAAAATGAAAGTTTTAATAATGAACTATTAGCCATGAAAAAGAACAAAATAATGCCATTTGCAGCAACATGGATGGACCTAGAGATTATCATACTAAGTGAAGTAAGTCGGACAGAGAAAGACAAACGCCATATGATATTTCCATTCATTTACGGAATCTCATTTTAAAATGGATGCCTCTTGAGACACCTGTATGCAGGTCAGGAAGCAACAGTTAGAACTGGACATGGGACAGCAGGCTGGTTCCAAGTAGGAAAAGGAGTACATCAAAGCTGTATATTGTCACCCTGCTTATTTAACTTCTATGCAGAGTACATCATGAGAAAGCCTGGGCTGGAAGAAACACAAGCTGGAATCAAGATTGCTGGGAGAAATATCAATCACCTCAGATATGCAGATGACACCACCCTTATGGCAGAAAGCAAAGAAGAACTAAAAAGCCTCTTGATGAAAGTGAAAGAGGAGAGTGAAAAAGTTGGCTTAAAGCTCAACATTCAGAAAACTAAGATCATAGCATCTGGCCCCATCACTTCATGGCAAATAGATGGGGAAAACAGTGGAAACAGTGGCTGGCTTTATTTTTTCTGGGCTCCAAAATCACTGCAGATGGTGACTGCAGCCATGAAATTAAAAGATGCTTACTCCTTGGAAGGAAAGTTGTGATCAACCTAGATAGCATATTGAAAAGCAGAGACATTACTTTGTCAACAAAGGTCCATCTAGTCAAGGCTATGCTTTTCCAGTAGTCATGTATGGATGTGAGAGTTGGACTATAAAGAAAGCTGAGCGCCAAAGAATTGATGCTTTTGAACTGTGGTTTTGGAGAAGACTCTTGAGAGTCCCTTGGACTGCAAGGAGATCCAACCAGACCATCCTAAAGGTGGACTGGTTGGATAAGTCTTGGGTGTTCATTGGAAGGACTGATGTCGAAGCTGAAACTCCAATACTTTGGCCACCTGATGCGAAGAGCTGACTCATTTGAAAAGACCCTGATGTTGGGAAAGATTGAGAGCGGGAGGAGAAGGGGACGACAGAGGATGAGATGGTTGGATGGCATCACCGACTCAATGGACATGGGCTTGGGTGGACTCCAGGAGTTGGTGAGGCACAGGGAGGCCTGGCATGCTGCTTCTCATGGGGTCGCAAAGAGTCGGACACAACTGAGTGACTGAACTGAACTGATACTAATAGAAGAACTTATTTACAAAATGGAAACAGACTCACAGATTTTGAAAACAAACTCATGGTTACCAAAGGGGAAATGTGGAGTGGAGGATAAATTAAGTCTGGGATTAACATACACACATTACAATTATATAATAGGTTAATCAATAAGGACTTACTGTATAGTGTAGGGAATTCTACTCAATATTGTGTAAAAACCTATATGAGAAAAGAATCTGAAAAAGAATGAATATGTGTATATGTATACCTGAATCACTTTACTGTACATTTGAAACTAACAACATTGTAAATCAATAAAATTTAAAAAAAAAAACCTCAGCATTACTTGTTTTAAAAAAATGGAAGTCCTGACAAACAGAACATATTCAAGGTATCTAAAACCACTAGAAATGAGAGCTCAAAATTTTGAAGATAACTGACCTATGTTTTTTCCCTGAGGCATGTGGTGATTATCCACATGTAACCCTTCTCCTTGAGGATGGATGGGTCTAATATTACCCAACCTCTGGGGATTCTCTGGTGGTTCAGTGATAAAAAATCCACCTGCCAATGCAGGAGATGTAGTTTTAATCCCTGGGTTGGGAAGATCTGTTGGAAAAAGAAGTGTCAACCCACTCCAGTATTCTTGCCTGGGAAATCCCCTGGACAGAAGAGTTGAGTGGGCTATTAGTCCATGGGGTCACAAAAAGTCACACATGACTTAGTGATTAAACAACTACAAACAAGCCAGCCTCCCAGAATGAGACTTTTTATTCTTTCTACCCTCGGCTAGGTACTACCTCTGCAGCTAGAGGACAATTAATTTTAGTGACTATTGCTGCCGGCCCAGGTAGTCTTCCTAGAAAAGAGCCTTATTCCATTTGTCTACAAATTGGGCATTTATTCCTGTATCCTGTAAATCTTCCTGCTTTTATATCCTCCAGTCATTTTAAACTGGCTGTCTCTTTACCCGTGTGCTACAGATTTCCACTTAGAAGTATTTTTTCCCAGTGATTTTAGAATTCCACCCTTAGGGTGGTTTTGATACACATTTCAGATGAGAAAACTGGAAAATACACGAAACCATCTGCAGGAGAATCACTGTAAAACCTTATAAAGTACACGAGGGCTAAGACCCTGCAGTGCCCTTGCTACTGAATTAAAATATTTGGGCTCATTGCATGACAATTATATTTCTAGAAAGCTCCAGAGATGACTACGATACATACCCAAGAACCACTGGGATTTGCATTGCACTTGGGATAGAGGTAACAAGAGAGCTCCATGTTCCCTCTGTCCCCAAACCTCTAAAACAACTTTTAAAAAATGTGACCATCTATTTATTTATTTACTCATTTATCTTCATTTAGTAGTATTTTATTTTCACTTTTTTTCTTCTGGTTTTGAGATATAACTGACCTACAGCACTGTATAAGTTTGAGGTGTATAGCATAATGATTTGACTTACGTGCATCATAAAATGATGACCACAATAAGATTAGCAAACATCCATCATCTCATACAGATATAAAATTAAAGAAACAGAAAAAAACTTTTTTCTTGTGATGAGAACTCTTATGATTTACTCTCATAATAACTTTCAATACATAATATGCAGCCGTGTTAATTGTATTTATCGTGTTGTACATTACATCCCTAGTGCTTATTTATCTTACATCTGGAATTTTGTACATTTCGACCACCTTCATGCAATTATCCAACCCCCACCTCCCTCTAGTAATAGAAATTTTCTATCTTTCTCTATGAGTTGTTTATTGAATATATTATGTAAGTTTCAGGTGTACAACATTGTGATTCATAATTTTTAAAGGTTACACTCCATTTATGCTGTGCTGTGCTTAGTTGATCAGTTGTGTCCAACTGATCAGTTTGTGACCCCATGGACTATAGCCCACCAGGCACCTCTGTCCATGGGGATTCTCCAGGCAAGAATACTGGACTGGGTTACCATTCCCTCCTCCAGGGGATCTTCCCAACCTGGGGATCAAACGCAGGTCTCCCACATTGCAGGCAGATTCTTTACCCTCTGAGCCACCAGGAAAGCCCACAGTCCTTTTATAGTTATTATAAAATATTAACTATAATCCCTGTGCTGCATAACATATGCTTGTAGCTTATTCATATTTACAGTTGTTTGTACCTCTTAATTCTAACATCACTTTTGATGTCAAACTCTTAGAAGTACAGTTTACAGGGATTTGGAAGAGATGTCTTACCCCTTCCCACCTGAGCTTCCATTGAAAGGAGCAGATTCCACCATGTATTCCCACAAAGGAAAGTGACCTTTTTCTTCCCCGCAGACTGGGGTAGGAGACGGAGCTGGGAAGACTGTGTATTGCAGGACCAATGGGGACAATGGGCTCTCATAAGACCTGAAGCAAATCTGAGTAATTTTGTCCCCTCCCCTTCCCTCTACAGGGCCAGCTTTTAGAATCCAATCTTAACGTCCCACATTCCACCAGGGAAGGTAGAATGAAGCCTGAAGCAGATGCATATTAGATAGAAATGCAGCCCTATAGCCAACTTTCCAGAATGTTCCTTAGGAGACACTGGGAGAAAAGCCCTCAGCTGGCCAGCTTGCCCTAATCAGGCAGAGAGGAAGAAGCATGGAAACTCCAGAGCATAAACTGGAAGAGCATTTCATTTAAAACACTTCAGGCTTGATTTTAATTTCATCTGATTGAAAAAGGACTAACTGGTAAATAGACAGGTTTTTATAGTTTCCCTCTGAATATGGCCAATGAAACTGTGGATTTGGAATGGCTGTAGGGGGCAGTGGGCGTGTTGCAGTCCAACAGGAACAGTTTGCACAGCTGCAAAAGGGAGTTTTCCGTGTGCTTGCTCCAGTCTGAGCTGGAGGGAGGTGAGGGTTTGACGTCAGCAATGCCTCTGAGCATAGTAACCAGGTCCCACGCCCTCTCCCAGTACTCACGGAGCCCCCCAGCCCACCATGTCTTCTCCCCTTTAAACACAGAGCTTCTGAAAGGTGCCAGAGTTCTGCCTGTGAAATGGTAGATTCCAGCCTTTGGGCAGGGACGAGAGGCATGTTCTGACACATTGCCAAGCTGACTCTGAGAGAACTGGACAGATTTTGTGGTGGCTGGAGTTTTGGCATCAGACTTTTATTTCCATCTTGTACTGCTTTGAGCTGATTTAGAAAAGTTTCTCTTTCTTAAATAGGAATGTATTTTAGATGTGCAAAATCTGGTTACCATACTCCATGGGCCTATTTGCCTCCAACCAACTTTGAAAACCTACTTTGTCCTAATTGTGCCAACTCTTAAGCCATCCACAATGTTGAGTGTCCCGCAAATCCACATCTTGAAAGGCTAAGATGATTAGTCCAAAGCATTTTCTTTTGTGTGGAGATTTTCACATTGACTAGATTGTCAAAGATGTTCATGACATCATGGAGATGCCTTAGGTCTAACTTGGCAGTGGGCGTGGTGCCAAGAAGGGAGCTGTTCCCACGAAATCGTATTAACAATTTGAGCATACACTTGTCATATTGGTCTCTTAGCTCCCAGTTCATCACTTTTCTGTTACGGTTTTGCCACTAATATTAGTTACTACATGTGATCTTACCAAGTTATTTAACCTGCCAGGCACTCAGTTTCCTCATTTGTAAAATGAAAATAATTTCTTCCATTACTAAGTTGTTATGAAATGAAATTGTGGATGTGGAATGTTTTTAATGAGTTCAGAATGCTACATGAATGTTTAAACAAAACAAAGGGATAGAGAAGTGGAGATTGTGAGGGAAATTCCAAGAGAAGCCAGGAGTTCAAAACACCATCTGTCAATTTAAGTGCTTACTGAAGGTGATTTCAGATTTCCCAATCCTGTGGAGAAATGGAAGACCCACTTAGATATGTCACAGGAGGGGCAAAGGAAAGATGCTTGGGTGGATATTGCTTTTGTATGGCTTTTAATTTATGGAGCTAACAGACCAGGGAATGGAACATGATGTCTGTGCCTGTGGTCCTGCCTGCTCCCGTTCACTCCATCCCCTGCTGCCAGACCAGAAACAACTCTGATCATAAAAGTCAGGAATGCTAGACAAGAAAGGAACTGTGAAGTCATTTTTGTATAGGTCGGTTGATACTTGTGTAATTTTCTTAGTCTAGACCTAAGTGGCTAGACACCTAGAATACCTCAGACAGTTCCTATTTCTATCATCTGTACCCAGTTTTCTTACTGTTTTCCTTCATGAGTCCCATGCTCCAGTCAAACCAGAATACAGTTTATTGCCTTAAAATTCTACACTTCTTCAGGACCAAAACAAAATGGGCAAGAACACAAAGGAGGGTGATACAAATATATTCAGGTGAGGTCGAAGATGTAGACTGGGCTTTGAGTGTGATTTGAATAGGGGGAGAGGAAAGGTAAGGAGAGTTATGGACACACAGAATTTCAGAGCAAGGGCTCAGAGCCTATTTAGTCCAATGATTTTTAAACTATGTTCTGCAGATTGTTGGGAGTTGTAGGGAGTAGTTCCCTCTTCCAACTCCAGGCGTTACAGTGAAAGGGAGTGTGGAGTTGGGGTAAGAACAGTGTGTGAGAATCTGAACTCTATATTGTTTGTCAATTAAGGTGACATATATTTCTTAATCTGCTCTACTTATAAGCTTTTACATGAAAAAATGTTTTTGCATCAAAGGCAGACATAGATTATAGAATAAAAGTAATTGAGCTGAAAAGGACCTTTGTCATGACTGGAGACATTTTAGTAAAATAGGAAAACTTCACTTGTATCTCAGTTCTTCTTATCCAATAGATCTTCTTTGAAGCCTCCCTTTCACAAATTTCTGCCTTTCTTCCATTCCTGATTTAATGTTCAAATATGATGTTTAAAAAAAGGTTGAAAAGGTAGATGTGAAAACAAAATTGGTAAAGTAGGAAAATGAGAGAAGAACAAGTAGCTTCCAGATGAGGTTAAAAAAGATAAGATAAGATACATTCCACAATGCAAGAATAATTCAGAGATGCTTCTCAGAATGCAGACAAAGTGGCAAAAGTGCTGAATTATTGGACTAATAACTGAATAGGATGGTTGGAGGAATAAAGTATCTGACCAAAGAATTTGAAGAAGGTAAAGTTTCTCTGTACCATTAAAAATAAATGAATAAAAACTTAGTTTAAAAACTATCTTTTATGTCAGTTCAGGCAAACAAGCTAATACAGGGATCTACATAGACATAGACTTAGAGAGGTTATTTGTAAGTAGAACATAGCTATATCTATCTATCTATATCTATGGAATATGGGAAGAAGCAGAACCATAATCCTACAATGGCTAGAACCAAAACCACATCACAGAAAGTTTATCAGGATGAAAAAGCAGAGGGTTTTGTCCAGGATGAGGGGACAAGATAAAGCCCCAGAAAAACAACCAAAATGAAGTGGAGATAGGCAACGTTCTACAAAAAGAATTCAGAATAATGATAGTGAAAATAATCCAGGATCTCAGAAAAGGAATGGAGGCAAAGATTGAAAATATGCAAGAAATGTTTACCAAAGACCTAGAAGAACTAAAGAAGAAACAAACAGAGATGAATAATACACTAGAAGGAATCAATAGCAGAATAATTGATGCCGAAGGACAAAAAAGTGACCTGAAGGACAGAATGGTGGAAATCACTGCTGCAAAACAGAATATAGGGGGGAAAAATGAAAAAAATACAGACAGCCTAAGAGACATCTGGGACATTAAATGCACCAGCATTCACATTACAGAGGGCCCCAAAGAAGAGAGAGAGAAAAGACCCAAGAAAATATTTGAAGAAATAATAGCTGAAAACCTCTCTAACATGGGAAAGGAAATAGTCAGCCAGCTCCAGGAAGCATAGAAAGTCCCAGATAGGATAAACCCAAGGAGGAACACACCAAGACACATAATCAAAATGACGAAGATTAAAGACAAAGATAAAATATTAAAATCAACAAGAGAAAAATGACAAACACAAGAGAACTCCCATAAGGTTTTCAGCCTATTTTTCAACAGAAACTCTACAAGCCAGAAGAGAATGGCATGATATATTTAAAGTGAAGAAAGGGAAGAACCCACAACCAAGAATGCTCTACCCACCGAGACCCTTCTTCAGATATGATGGAGAAATCAAAAAAGCTTTCTAGACAAGCGAAAGAGAAATCAGCACCACCAAACCAGCTTTACAACAAATCTAAAGGAACTTCCCTAGGCAGGAAACACAAGAGAAGGAAAAGGCCTACACAAAATACACCCACAACAATTAAGAAAATGGTAACAGGATCATACATATCAAAAAGGGCTTCCCTGGTGGCTCAGAGGTTAAAGCGTCTGCCTGCAATGTGGGAGACCTGGGTTCGATCCCTGGGTCGGGAAGATCCCCTGGAGAATGAAATGGCAACTCACTCCAGTATTCTTGCCTGGAGAATCCCATGGATGGAGGAGCCTGGTGGGCTACAGTCCATGGGGTCACAAAGAGTTGGACACGACTGAGCGATTTAATATAACATATAAAAGGATTAAAAGCACCAACCAAAAAGCATCAACTGGCTGGGCAGATGAGAACATGTGCATGTTTGCACTTCCACTTGATGCATCAGTCTACTTAACCCCCTAAATTGTATGTAATTATTTATATTGTTAAGTCAATCATGTTTCCATATGGCTTGCAAGTGCATTTATCTTTTATTTTGTGTCTGACTATTGACTGTGAAAACTGATAAACATCTTTTACTATTGAAAAAATAAAATAAACAATGTTTTTCTAATACTGTGATATTTTCAGTGGAGAGAGGAAAGAAGATGGGACTAAATGCCAAGTTCAACTAAAATACCATGACACTTTCCTCTCACCCTGAAGAAATTTCCTCCCAACCACACACACACACACACACACACACACACGCACTCACTAGTGATATAGCAGTTGGCTTCTCCAGTGATCCAAGAGAGAGAGAAGTAACAATGCCTTTTATGACGTAGCCTCAGAAGTCATGCCATTAGAGTAAATACTTCTTTTTTTTCTCTGTTCTAAATGAGGATGTATACAAAATTTTTCCAAAATGGACATTTTATATATATCTAACCTTAGCTGTCCCACCCCTGAAGAAGTACCCAGTTTTATATTTAACTCTTTATTATTTATTTTATTTATTTTAATTGGAGGTTAATTACTTTACAATATTGTATTGTAAATACATCAACATGAATCCTTTTTAAAGCAAAATGTGGGAGTAGAGAAGAATCTAGGGTAAATTCTTAACAGACACATCAACCTTTCCAAACAATATTTTCAAGTAACTTCTGGACAGAAGATGAGGGTCATTAAAAAATACTAGAAATGTCATATTCACAACCAGCAATCCATATTCGTCAGGTAGAAATTTGTCTCTAGTCACCAGGGTTGAACACATGCATGTTGTTGTTGTTATTCAGTAGCTAAGAACAAAGACAGTGGAGGTGATGAAATTCCAGTTGAGCTAGTTCAAATCCTAAAAGATGATGCTGTGAAAGTGCTGCACTCAATATGCCAGCAAATTTGGAAAACTCAGCAGTGGCCACAGGAGTGGAAAAGGTCAGTTTTCATTCCAGTCCCAAGTAAGGCAATCCCAAAGAATGTTCAAACTACCACACAATTGCACTCATCTCACACGCTAGTAAGTAATGCTCAAAATTCTCCAAGCAAGGCTTCAGCAATATGTGAACCATGAAATTCCAGATGTTCAAACTGGTTTCAGAAAAGGCAGAGGAACCAGAGATCAAATTGCCAACATCCGCTGGATCATGGAAAAAGCAAGAGAGTTCCAGAAAAACATCTATTTCTGCCTTATTGACTATGCCAAGCCTTTGACTGTGTGGATCACAATAAACTGTGGAAAATTCTGAAAGAGATGGGAATACCAGAGCACCTGACCTGCCTCTTGAGAAACCTGTATGCAGGTCAGGAAGCAACTGTTACAACTGGACATGGAACAACAGGCTGGTTCCAAATAGGAAAAGGAGTATGTCAAGGCTGTATATTGTCACCCTGCTTATGTAACTTCTATGCAGAGTACATCATGAGAAACGCTGGGCTGGATGAAGCACAAGCTGGAATAAAGATTGCTGGGAGAAATATCAATAACCTCAGATATGCAGATGACACCAGCCTTATGACAGAAAGTGAAGAGGAACTACAGAGCCTCCTGATGAAAGTGAAAGAGGAGCATGAAAAAGTTGGCTTAAAGCTCAACATTCAGAAAACTAAGATCATGGCATCTGGTCCCATTACTCCATGGCAAATAGATGGGGAAACAGTGGAAACAATGTCAGACTTTATTTTTCTGGGCTCCAAAATCACTGCAGATGGTGACTGCAGCCATGAAATTTAAAGATGCTTACTCCTTGGAAGGAAAGTTATGACCAACCTAGACAGCATATTGAAAAGCAGAGACATTACTTTGTCAACAAAGGTCCATCTAGTCAAGGCTATGGTTTTTTCTAGTAGTCATGTATGGATGTGAGAGCTGGACTATAAAGAAAGCTGAGCACCAAAGAATTGATGCTTTTGAACTGTGGTGTTGGAGAAGACTCTTGAGAGTCCCTTGGACTGCAAGGAGATCCAACCAGATCATCCTAAAGGAGATCGGTCCTGGGTGTTCATTGGAAGGACTGATGTTGAAGCTGAAACTCCAATACTTTGGCCACTTGATGCGAAGACCTGACTCATTTGAAAAGACCCTGATGTTGGGAAAGATTGAGGGCAGGAGGAGAAGGGGACTACAGAGGATGAGATGGTTGGATAGCATCACTGACTCAATGGACATGGGTTTGGGTGGACTCCAGGAATTGGTGATGGACAGGGAGGCCTGGCATGCTGCGGTTCATGGGGTCACAAAGAGTCGGACATGACTGAGTGACTGAACTGAACTGAATTGAAGTTGTGTTTGACCCTTTGCAACCCCATGGACTGCAGTACACCAGGCCTTCCTGTCCCTCACTATCTCCCAGGTTTTGCCCAACTTCATGTCCATTAAATCGGTGATGCTATCCAACCATCTCATCCTCTGCCACCCTCTTCTTTTGCCGTCAATCTTTCCCAGCATCCAGGTCTATTAGGATGAGTCAGCTCTTCGCATCAGGTGGCCAAGTATTGGAGCTTCAGCTTCAGCATCCGTCCTTCCAATGGATATTCAGGGTTGATTTCCCTTAGGATTGACTGGTTTGATTTCCTTGCTGTCCAAGAGACTCTCAAGGGTCTTCTCCAGCACCACAGTTTGACATCAATTCTTTGGTGCTCAGCCTTCTTTATGGTCCTACTCTCATATGTGTACATGAATACTGGAAAGACTATAGCTTTCACTATACGGACATTTTTTGGCAAAGTAATGTCTCTGTTTTTTAAGATGCTATCTAGGTCATCATAGCTTTTCTTCTGAGGAGCAAGCATCTTCTAATTTCATGGCTGTAGTCACCATCTGCAGTGATTTTGGAGCCCAAAAAGAGACAATCTGTCACTGCTTCCACTTTTCTCCCTATTTGCCTTGAAGGGATGGGACTGGATGTTATGATCTTAGTTTTTTTAATGTTGAGCTTTAAGCTAGCTTTTTCACTCTCCTCTTTCACCCTCATCAAGAGTCTTTAGTTCCTCTTTGCTTTCTGCCATTAGAGTGGTATTATAATTACCCCAGTTACTAAAGATGAGATCTGATCTTGCTTACAAAGTTTTAGTTACAATTAGTATCCACAGTGGTACAGTTTTGACACCACTGGGTATCAAGAAGGATGACCAAAACATACAGACAGGAGATGGAGTATGGTATCTAGACTCCAAATTGTCTCCAATGAGCCCTGTCTTTTTATAATTACATCCTTGTGTAGTCACCTCCCACACTGTATCAGGATTTGTCTGTGTGACCAGTAGGATATGTCAGAAGTGATAGTGTATAATTTATGAAGCTAGGTCATAAAAGATATTGTTTCTGTCTCTCTTAGATCACTTACCTCGGGAAAAGCCAATTGCTATGTCATGAGGATACTCAAGTGGCTTCTGTGGAGAAGCTCATGGCAAGGAACTGAGGCTCCAGCTAACAGTCTCACTCTCCAGCTCCAATCAAGTCAGCATTTTAATTATAATGTCATGTGGGATCATGATCCAGAACCATCTAGCTAAGCCGCTCCTGAATTCCTGACTCATAACAGTTGTGAGGAAATAAATGTTTGTTGTCTTAAGCTACTAAAGTTTGGGGGTAATATGTTATATGCATGTGTGCTAAGTTACTTCAGTCATATCTGACTCTTTGCCACCCTATGGATACAGCTTGCTGGGCTCCACTGTCCATGGGATTCTCCAGGCAAGAATACTGGAATGAGTTGCCATGCCCTCCTCCAGGGGATCTTCCTGACCCAGAGATCGAACAGAGTCTCTTATGTCTCCTGCATTGGCAGGCAGGTTCTTTACCACTAGTGCCACCTGGGAAGCCCTAATTTGTTCATATAGATGGGCTACATACTCAATAAGAAGTATTCTCACTTTGTTTCTGGGATGTGACCCAGAGTAATATTTAAAATTCATTTTAAAAGGAAAAAGTCATTTGTAAAGCCATCTATGAAGCCAGAATAATATGTATTCAAAATCTGACAAAAATGCCACACGATAAAGAATAGATTAAGTCACACTTAAAAATATACAGGCAAATATTCTAAATATTATATGAGAAAATGGAATACAGTAATATATTTTTAAAATATATCATAATCAATTAACTCATTCCAGGAATTCAAGGATGATTTGATTCATTCATTTATTCATTTAATATATTTTGGAAAATCAATTAATAGAATTCATTGTATTTTATATTGAATGAAAAAAACTATATAATTATCTGGATAATGTCAAAAGACAGTCAGTGAAATTAAACATCTATTCTTGATAAAATATACATGTGTGGGCTGTGTACTTAGTTGGTAGTTAGTTGCTAAGTCGTGTCCAACTCTTGTGACCCTACAGACTGCTCCTCTGTCCATGGGATTCTCCAGACAAGAATATTGGTGTGGTTGCCATTTCCTTCTCCAGAGGATCTTCCTGACCCATGAATCAAACCCAGATCTCCTGCGTTACAGGCAGACTCTTTACTGACTGAGCAGTTGCATATACATAAATATACACAAATTTTTTAAACCAGATATAGAAAGAAGTTTTCTCATTTGACAACATTTTGTCAACAGATAACACGTACTTGAATGGAACTGCTTCTAGTGTTATACATTCCATCCGAAATAAGGTAAATATGATTGTTTATAATATTATACATTTTTGTGAAGATTCTAACAAATTCAATAGGACAAGTTGAAATATCAGGAAGGAAGAGACAGGTGGTCATTATTTGTAATACAATTATACCTCAAAAACAATTAGAACTAATAACAGAGAGTTTAGGAAGACAATCATATAGCAAGACAATATTTAAATATCAAACAATTATTAACACAGCAGAAATAATTTAGGAATTACTAAATATTTATATTTCCATAAGATGTCCATAAAAAATAACTTTACTGAAAAACAGGAAGGATTTAAATAAATGGATTTCTATACTGTGATGGACATGGGTTTGGGTGGACTCCAGGAGTTGGTAATGGACAGGGAGGCCTGGCGTGCTGCAGTTCATGGGGTTGCAAAGAGTCAGACATGACTGAGTGACTGAACTGAACTGAATATTGCATTTCTGTTTAGGAAGATTCAATCTCATAAGTTTCAATTCCTTTCAAATTAATTTATAAATTTACACAATTCTAATAAAGTTTTAATAACAGTTTGAAAGAATCAAAAAGTTAAAATCAGTTACATTGATTCTAACTTTCATTTGAAAGAATAAATGCACAAAAAAATTAATGAGTGGAAATCTGCCCTTCTAAATATCAAGACATACTTTAAAGACGCAGCAATGAAAACACTCTGGGTTTGAATTAAGTATGGAAAAAGAGACGAATGAAACAGAATATAGGGTCTAAGTTAAAATCCACACATGTATAATTTATTTTTATGTTTAAAACCTACAGATGAATTTTAAAATAACTGGAGTATTTTAATGTTTCACATTTCATTATGTAGCATTGAAATGATGGTTATATACTGGGTAAAGAAATATGCTAACTCCATTTTGAAGAAATTTTTTTTATATGATGAGAGAATATTCATAAGTTCTTTTGTTTTTACATTTAGAAGTACTTGAAGGAAATGTAGAAGACTTTTATACTTTTGAGGTAGAAAGGGCTTTTCGAAGCGTGTCACAAAGCCAGAAATATTAAAGCAGAAAATTAACTTTGTGACTTTTGCTTTTACAGAAGTACATAAAACTTTAAATCAAGTCTTTCAATATGAGAAAATAATAAAATGTATTATAAAATATTTTCAATGTATATCACAAAGGTTTAAGATCTATAAAATATATAGAACTTTTATCTATCAGTTACAAAACATAAGCAAAAGAAAAATGGGCAAAAATTAAGCACTCAATTAGATAAAATACAAATGATTACCACTATCTGAAAAGAAACTGCTTAAATTCAATTATAAACAGAGAAATGCAAATTTTTTAAAAGCAAGATTGAAGATTTATTTAAACCTTTCAGAGTAATTGGAGTGGTAATATTCAGTGATCCAAAGGTATGGCAAAAATGGGTACTCTTATTCTAGTTTCTAGGAGTACAAACTGTTGCAACATTTCTAGAAAATAATCTATTAACAATGTGAAAGATTTCCTGTACATGCCTTTGAGCTAATATTTCTAATTCTAGTGGTTTATCTTAAAGAAACTATAGGACAGATGTACAAAGATTTACTGTATAAAGATGCTTATTGTAGTATTGGTCATAATAATAAATGAATGACTATAACCTAGTCCTATCAATGGAGAGTTAAGTAAATATGTCATGGTTCACCCACATAGTTATACACTGTAGGTTTTTTTTTTTAATGAAGTAGATCCCACTGACATGGAAAAATGTCCCAATACCTTAAAATGAAACAAAAATTAAAGTTACAGAGCAATATATATATACAGTATGACCCCATTTGGGCTTCCCAGATGGCACTAGTTGTGAAGAACCCTCCTGCCAATGTAGGAGACATAAGAGACAAAGGTTTGATCCCTGGGTCAGGAAGATTCCCTAGAGGATGGCATGGCAACCCACTCCAGTATTCTTGCCAGAATTCCATGGACAGAAGAGCCCTGCAGGTGGGCCACAGTCCATAGGGTTGCAAAGAATCGGACACAACTGAAGCAACTTAGCATGTGTGCATGCATGATCCCATTTATATTTTTTTAAATATGTGGATTTGTGTGCATGTATGCATGCTAAGCCGCTTCAGTCCTGTATCTAATTCTCTGTGATCCTATGAACTGTAGCCCACCAGGCTCCTCAGGCCATGGGATTCTCCAGGTAAGAATATTAGAGTGGATTGCCATACCCTGTGGATATGTTAGCATAAAAACTTAGAAGAATATATATCAAATTGTTCACTTACCTGTTAGAGATTTAGGACTAGAAAATGACAATTTCTTTCTGTTGTATTACTTAAATCTTTACAATTGAAACAGATTTTTCAAAAAGATAAATGTCAGGAAAATAAAGTATTTGTGATAGTAACTCCTTGGTTTTATGCATAAAATGTTGGGCATTTGCTGGATCTTCTAATTCTTTATTTGCTAATTATTATATCTAGCAGAACCTAGTGAAGACTCTGTCATTATTAATGAGAATGGAAGAGGTCAACCCAGTTACAGGGATTTCTCACTTAATCTATATGATCAACAACCACAGAATCACCGTCCAGCTGTATCACATCCTGTTCTCTGAGAAGAGTCTGCATGCAATGAAACCACTAACTACGACTTTAAATAGTAAGTCTTATCAAAAGCTACATGAGGTGAGGATATGAAAGTCTGGCCTTGCACCTGCTGATGCTGGAACATGCGACTGTGATCATCTATGGGGGAGTCACTCTGAAATAAACTGCCATCTGTGGAGGGAGAAAGGCACAGGCAACCCAGCTGTCTAGAAGTGAACTTCACCACTGTGGGTGTACCGGCCTCAGTGGCAGGACATCCAAAACCAAGGTCAGCTGGCCAGAATTCAACACTGGGGCCAGCAATCCATGTTTCAATTTGAGGTTCTAGAGCCAATGGCCACCCAGTTATTGCTGCAGAACCAACTACCTGGCAGAGAGGGGTTTGTTTGGAATCACAGTTGTGCCCACCAAGGGAAAGGGGTGTGAATTCTCAGCTCAGAGCCAGGTCCTGAGAGGCCCACTGCAGGTGGGGCATGAACTGGGGTCTGAAGAAGAGGTTTCATAGAGAAGTCTCATTGGCTCAGTTCCTCCTACCAGTTCCGAGGTCACTTGTGAGATGGGATGCAGCTGGGCTCAGGCTTGAAAAGGCAATGTGGCCACAACCCCACCCTGGTTGTAGAAAGAGAATCAAGAAAGAGCACACCAGAGCTACCTAACAGCCTTCTCTATATCCTTGGAAACTTCATTTCCTAGAGTAGGAAGGTACACTCAGGTAGCAACTAGTCTTTCCTCAACTTTGAAATTCCTGCCTTCTCTCAGGCCTCTGCCTCTGAGTTGAGAAAGAGGTGTCCAAGTGATGAGCATCACATTCCTATTGACTTCTCCCACATGGAGGCCCACTGTTGCCAAATCTTGCTCCTTATGTCTTGTTCCAGCAAGCTGGCCCAGAAATAGAAGCCTGTTGAGTTGGTAGTGGATACTTGCATCTCAAAGGCAAACTTATGAAGTCTTAGAGGCTTCAGAGAGCTGTGGCTTGTTTCATGCTCAGATGAAGTCTCATGTAAGTTGGAAGGCCGTCCTCTGCCTTGCAGCTTTGCCATATGTTCCAGCTGATCTCCGAGTTCTCCTTTGCAGAGCACATGAAGAATGGAAAAGGGACACTGGCCTGAACTCACTAGCTTGGATGAGGCTCCTCCTCCACTTCTACTCACAGTTCAAGCCAGATGATCTCGTGATTCCAACCTAACTACAGAGGAAGCTGGGAAGTATTAGAGGGACACAGGCAATAGGCACTGCGCATCAGCTGTCTCTGGCACGTTCATCATGTTGGATGAAATCTCAAAATGGAAGAGCAGGGCGGTAGAAAGAGCCCTTGAGTAACAGTCCAGGTGCAGTGTTCCAGAGCCATTTCTGCCAGTGGTTAGCTGAGGGAACCCTCTGCTCTTCTATACGTCAGCATCCTCATCTATAGAAGATGAAGTAGGGTTGTATGTCCAGAGCTATGCCTGCATCCAAAGACACAATTCCATAAAGCTTGTGAGGATGGTACATGGATGATCACTAAGCTTTTCACCAAGGATTCCACACAGAGAAAGCCCTGATGGAGAAAGCTGCGGTGGCTTCTAACCTTCTTCCAGGGCTTGCCCCCCTTGCTGTCATTTACTCAGTTCTCAAGGGCCCAAGAGTCATTGAACTCAAACTTTTAGAAGCTCATTGAAAAACAGTAGAGGCCCTTATTTCTACCAAGGTGGGCAACAGATCTCTATTCATATCATTAAAACATGTGCAGGGAAGGGGGGAGTGCATTGGCTAAGAACATGGCCTATGGAGCTAGACAGCCCAAGTTCAAATTGTGGCCCTCGTACTGTCATGTTGTGGGTTCTCCAGGAGGCAGATTCTGAGTCAAGGGTTTTAGAATGCTGGAGAGTTATTAGGGAGTGTTCCTGGAATCAACTACTATGGAAGGAAAAGGAAATAAGTAGGACTGGGTTAAGGGAGAAGTTAAGCTGCAGGGCAATCTCAGTGAAGGCCTGAGTCAACTTTTCAGGCTTCTGAAACTGAGATGGACCTTCAGCATTATCCTGAGATGAACTGGGGGTGGGGGTTACCTTTGTATTCCTCTGTTAATCAGTCACTGGATACAGGCTGCCCTAAGAAGCAAGTATGGCCCTAGGCTTGATGGTTCTCTTCAGCAAAGGCCTTTCCCAAAAAGGGCTGACGGCTAAGGGCTGTCTGCAGCCACACTCTCAGCAGCTGGAGGTGCAAGTCTTTCAACTCTGAAGAGGGAGCTGAGCGGTACATCTCAACATCTTTATAAGTACTCATTAGTTACATGACCTTGAGCAAGTTAGTCTCTTTATATTTTACAAAGGAGAAAAATGAGATACTATTGGAATATGTAGTTCATCATGCTAGTGCCCGGTCATGTCTGACTCTTTGTGACTCTATGGACTGTAGCCTGCCAGGCTCCTCTGTCCATGGGATTTTCCAGGCAAGAATACTAGAGTGGGTTGCCAATTCCTTCTCCAGGGGACCTTCCTGATCTGGGGGTCGAACCCATGTCTCCTGAGTCTCCTGCATTGGCAGGCAGATTCTTTACCACTGAGCCTCCTGGGAAGCATGAACTTCATAGAGTATGATAATTAAATAAGTTAAGACATGTAAGACATTCATGAAGTACTTGCTATATGCCTAGCACTGTTGCAAGTGTTAGTTATCACATGCCTCTCATAAAACTGCACATTAACAAGAATGTTAACATTTGGGGATTAATTGGAACTGTGGAATCTTATGGGAGACCAGAAAAAGGGGAGATGTCTACACAAAAATCTATCTGTGACCCAGCCCATTGTTGATTCCTCAGAGGCCCAGGCTCTCAGCCAAGATGGTTAGCATGAAAGACTTCAGATCACTTCTTATTCATTCCTAAGCTTACAACTATAAAAGCTCAAGAAAATAACTTCACCTCAAAGGTCCTTTTTAATGCTTCTGAATGTGATCAACTCTCACCTCACTCAGTACCACAGGGAAAGTGTTTTCTCTCTCCTAAGGAAGGCATGTAAGAGCTCTGCCTTTTGAGCTTAGCCCCCAGATTCTCTGCATTCTTCAAGTAATGGGAGAATATGTCAGATCTCCTGAAGGAATCCCAGCCTCCACTCTTTCAGGGCTGGAAGAGACACTGCTCAGGGAGGAATTGTTCCATGTGGGGACTAGCCAGCAAAGACTCCGCCCTCATCCGCATTTGGTATGGGCCATTATTTAGGAATAAAATTCTGACTGATGGGAAAAAAAAAAAAGCTAAGGCCAGAGAATATGGAGCCTGCAGGAAACAAAAGGCAAATTGCACGATGGGATGAGTGTTCAACCTTCCTCGTTGAAGTCAGACAGATACCTGGAAAGGTAATGGAAATTTTCCTTCTAAGTCTGGGAGGGTCTCTCCTTATCTTCTATAAACTATTAATATCCCCATGGCGGTGTGAACTAGCCTCCGCTCCTCTTTTTGAAAATGTGGATGGCAATAAAGAAAGGAAGGTTTCTGTGCAGGACTCGCCTTCTTACTGCCTCCCTCTGAGACTGTTAGTCTAAAAAGTTCAACCAGCTTCTCTCATCCATAGCCTACTCTGCCATCAGGGTGGGTCAGACGGAAATTTATTCTACATGGAAACCTCCAATTATTTTCCCTTCTTTTCACCAATAAACTTTTTTTTTTCCTGCCCCAACCCAACCACTATTTTCCCTTCCCCTCCTCCAAACCATTCTTCCCCCACCCACTCCTGGACTAGCTGCCAGTGTTGGTTCCAACTCCCTACACATTTCAGTAGAAACAGAACAGTTGTTTTCAATTACATTCCAAAGCACAGGCGAGGGTTTCTGCAAGCAGCTTCCTAGTTCTCAATTGACCGTGGCAATAGCAGCCTCAGAGAAGAAAACTCTTTCCAGGAAGAATGCAGACCTCACTTACTCAGGAAGCAATCTGAGGCTTCTTTTTCCATTGCAAACACACACACACACACACACACACACACACACACACACAATTATTGGGGGCTTTCCGGTGCTCTCTAAGGAAGGGTTTCTCAGCAAAGCACTCCATCTAGAAGCAAGTCCATCAGAAAACAGGATGGAGGGGCCATAAGATAGTTTTCTGGCCTCTAGAACTGGGAGGAAACGCAAGAAAAGCAAGCATGAAGGCCAAGGTCTTTCATGACTGGACTGTGTAAAATGCAGGGGGCCCTCACAATTTGCAAAGCTAAGCTGCTCCTTCATCTGTAACATGAAACAAACCTTGGAGCAGCCAGCCTAGGGTAACAGGAGAAAATGAGAAGTCAGAGTGTTTTAAAGAGCTTGATGACACAAGTCTGGTAACTGGGGTTCTAGGCCCAGTTGGGCCACACACCATCTGTCTTGTACCTTCCTTGTGTTTCTGTAGAGCCATTTCCCCACCCTCTCCACCCTGCTGTCTGTCCGGGAAGGCTGCTCTCTATGGACTAAATCAAAGGCAACCTGGCCCTCTGGCTTCCCATTGGGTTCAGTGGATGGCAGTCAACTGGCAGGAGGTCAGAAGGTAGGAGGCAGCGATAAGTGTGTGTCCCCTCCAGCTTTCTCCCTTCCATTCTCTGAGGTTGGCTCCTTCTTACAGGCAGGGAACCGCTCGCTCCAACTCTAGGAACCACTTCTTCCTTTGTCTTCCCAGCCTGAGGGGTTGCGATGGCTCCCTGCGGTGGCAAGTCCTGGGCGTACTGAGCCATACTTCTCTTTCCAGAACCCTGTCCACATCCCTGTAGTCTGCTGTTAGCTGCTTCTCAGTGACCCAGTTTGGGTGTGCCTTCCGGGACCTTGAAGGTTTTATTACTAAATTCATTGTTACGCTGTTTTTAGAGGCAGGAACTCTGAATTTCCCAGGGCCCCTCAGTATAGTTTCATAGAGGAGAATGATACATGAGAGCAGTGACTTTTCATTCTTCAACATGAAAACTGAGAAGTAAGTCATTTATCTGGTCTACATCCCTTAAACCATATTCTGAAGGGGATCTTGGCAGCTACTGGGGAGAGGATGGAGAGGCTGAGAAGGTGACATGAAAGCCCCTATCAAGGCTTCCAGAGCAGCTAAATTTTATCTGCTTAAGAAAATCTCAAGTGGATACTCCAAAATATTCGAGAATAAAGATGATCACTGCAGAGCACTGTTTGGTAAGCAGAAGGGCCCATATGTAGACTTTGAAGTGAATGCAACTCTGGATGTTATTTTAGTTGTTGTTCAGTTGCTAAGTCATGCCTGACTCTTTGCTACATCATGGACTGCAGCATACCAGGCTTCTCTGTCCTTTACTATCTCCTGGAGTTTGCTAAAAACTCATGTCCATTGAGTTGATGATGCCATCCAACCACCTCTTCCTCTATCACCGCCTCCTCCTTTTGTCTTCAATCTTTCCCAGCATCAGGGTTTTTTCCATTGAGTCAGCTCTTCACATCATGTGGCCAAAGTATTGGAGCTTCAGCTTCAGCATCAGTCCTTCCAATGAATATTCAGAGTTGAATTCTGTTAGGATTGATTGGTTTGATCTCCTTGCTATCCAAGAGACTCTCAAGCATCTTCAGCACCACAGTTCGAAAGCATCAATTCTTCAGTGCTCAGCCTTCTTTATGATCCAACTCTCACATCCATACATGACTATTGGAAAAACCATAACTCTGTCTATACAGACCTTTGTTGGCAAAGTGATGTCTCTGCTTTTTAATATGTTATTTTAGTAGTAGAACGCTTACTCCAATAAGAGCCAAAGAAAGTGCAGTATTTTGCAATGCCAGCCCATCATACTGGCATTTTTTTTTTTTTGCCAAGTATTTCTACCCCACTGCTAGTCACAGCTAACTGAATTCAAGTGGATACCTGACTCAGGAGGAATGACTGTATAAGTTAGACTGAGAAAATTCCTTTCTCTTGAGAATTTGAGCCAAGTGGCCCTGGACTATAGTCAGATGATATTATGACCTGATACAACAGTCATGTAGCCTGGGGATAAAGGACAGGCTCAGGCTATATGGAGGCTCTGGCTAGTTGAAGCCATGAGGAAATTAAAACGAAGACCTTTGTAGCAGGCGCCAGTCCACTGCCAAGGAAATAGAGCAGGTTAATAGAGATCATCTGTCTTGTTTCCTCCATGTGGTCTCTCATCTCAGTTTATAATATTTCTCTAGATCTTATCATGCTGGTTATTTTTCCTGCCATTGGGTTCTAAACTTTCTCTCTGAATTTTTACTAACAAATGTCCTTTTCTTGTGCTAGAATGAGAATCGGATAGATAAATAGATGTGTATATATACATGTATACATAGAGGAGAAAGGACAAACCTTTCTTGACAGAAGAATTCCAATTAATATATGAACACAAGCCTTCTCTAGCAGATGGAACTCAACTTCCCTATCTCTAAGTGTGAGCTGGACTTAGAGACTCCCTTCTAACAAAAGTATGAAAAGGGAAAAATAGTAGCTTCACAGTGGAGAAATCTATCAGCACTTTAACTAGCTGATCAAAGTTAATATACCAGTGATAAGTCATGTGGATATCATGTATGCCCTGATATTCAACACTTGAAGGGAAGAGACACTTCACCTCTATGCAGTTCTTCCCCCAAATCCATAATTCCAGTCAAATAGTGAGAAAACATCAGATAAATTCAACTTGAGAAACATTTTACAAAACAACTGACAAGTTCTCTTAGAAAACAAGGAAAGACTATTAAGAAACTGTCACAGATGAAAAGAAACCCAGGAGACATGACAGCCAAAAGGAAAGTGGTCTCCTGAACTGGATCCTGTAAGAAAAAAGGAACCTTAGTGGGAAAGTGGGTGAAATAAAATCTGTCGTTTGGATAATAGTGTTATACCAATGGTAGTTCCTTAGTTTTGATAAAAGTATCATAGTTATACAAGATATTAACCTTAGGAGAAGCTGGGTGAGAGTACCTGAGGGCACTCTCTACTATGTCTGTAGCTTTTTGTAAATCTATAATTACTTCCAAAAAAATAGAAAAGAGAAAAGATGACTGAGAAGCTCAGTGAATGTCCAGGAGCGCCAGAGAACCAGGCGTAGCTACGGAGCCAGGATCTGCTGCCAAACCCACATGGCAGACCTGGGCCAACAGACTCCATGGCCCCCTCGGGGCACAGGCTCTGCAGCTCTACACCCACACTATAACTCCAGGCCCTTTCCTCGCTCACTGCTGCCTCTAGAAACAGATGTGGCTTCCGCTACCCCCATCTGTCACCACAATGAAGTCCAGACAACACAACTCCTCCCATTGCTGGGCTACACTTGCACAACCGCCACAGGGAGGGTGGGACTTCAGCACCTGACATTTTGGCTTCTATCCCTCAGTGGGGTTCCACTTCCTAAGATCAGAGGTTTCCCAGACATAGGAAGGAGGTTCCAATGCTCAGTGGCCAGAAAGAAGGACATAGGTCCATTGTGGTGACTGAGTCCACATAAATGGAGTGGTCAGACAAGGCCCCTGGGAAGAAATAGTGTATAGATAAGGCATTATTAGAGTGAAACCGAATTTGAAATAAAACTCAGCAGCCTCTGGCACTCAGCCCTGTGGTCAAGGTGTGATTCTAACAAATAAAAATGCATCCTTCTCATGCAAACACTGTATTGAACAAGCAGTGCACAGAGTGTCAGCAGAAAACAATTTCATTTTTGTCCTTCACTGTCCCCTTCAATCAGCTCTGTGAGGCCATGTCTGCTGATTTTTATGCCGGAAGCATGGAAAGTCCTCAAGAATTCTCTGGTCACTCTTGAGTAATACACACAATTCTAGGGTCACTTAAAGTCATAAATCATAATTTCAGATTTGCTTCAAAATGTATCTAGTCTTACATAATAGTCAAAATTTCAGATTTGCCTTTAAATTGTGGCCTCTCCCCCTCTGATGGCGTGGGTCTGAAGTCAAGGAAATAGAGGATCTGTCTGCTCTCTTATCTGTGCTTCCTCTGGCTTTGATGGTTTCAAACCCTGCAGAGCTGAAGCACACTCAGAGTGAAGAGGTCAGGGGAGAAGAAAAATTTCTACTTTCAAATTCTACTTGTCAAATTTATCTACAGATTCAATGAGACATGTATCAAAATCTTTGCTGCCTTCTTTGAAGAAATTAAAAAACTGATTTTAAAGTTCATATGAAAATTAAGGAGCTCAAAATAGGCAAACCAATCTTGAAAAAGAAGAATAAAGTTCAAGAACTCACTTCTTAGTTTCAAAACTTACTGTAAAACTATAGTAATCAAGACAGGGTGGAACTGGCATAACGGTAGATATAAAAATCAATAGAATAGTATTGAGAAGATAGAAATAATCTCTTACAATCAACTCATTTTTGAAAATGGAGAATAGACAATTAAATGGGAGCTAATAGTCTCTTCAACACATGGTGCTAAGATAAGTATACATTCAATGTAGAATGATGTTGGACCTACATTTCACACCATATATACTATGTGTAAAAAGGAACTCAAAATGAGTCAAAGGTCTAATTTTAAGACCTAAAACTACAAAACTCTTACAAGAAAGCACAAGCATAAATCCTCATGACTTTAAATTAGGAAATATTTACTTAGATTCTCCACCATAAGTACAAGCAACAGAAGAAATAATAAATTTTTTAGATATCCTCAAAATTAAAACATTTTGTGTTTCATAGGACACCATCAAAAAAGTGAATAGACAGTCCACAGAAAGGGAGAAAAATTTTGTATATCACATATCTGATAAGGATTACTACCATAATATATAAATATCTTACAACACAAGAATAAAAAGAAAATGGTGTTAACAAAGGATCTGAGTAGATATTTCTCTAAAGAAGATAGACAAATGGCCAATGAGTAAATGAAAAGATGTTCAGTATCATTAATCATTAGGGAAATGCAAATCAAAACCACAATGAGATAACCACTTCACACCCAGTGTGATGGCTAAAATCATAAAGGCAAATAATATGTATTGGTAAGGATGTAGAAAAATTTGAACTCTCACACATTGCTAGCAGGAATGTAAAATGTAGTAGCCACTTTGGAAAAGTATAGCAGTTTCTCAGAAGATTAAACACAGAATTACCATGTTACCTAGCAATTCTACTTTCATTTCAAGAGAAATGAAAACATATCAACACAGCAGGTTCACAAATATTCAAAGCATTATTTTTTACAATAGCCAGAAAAGAGGTGGGAACAACCCAAATGTCCATTAACTGATGCCTGGATAAATAGCTCAAATGGTAAAGAATCTGCCTGCAATGCAGGAGACCAGGGTTTGATCCCTGGAGGGGAAAGATCCTCTGGAGAAGGGAAACAGCAAACCAATCCCATGAACAGAGAAGCCTGGTGGGCCACAGTCAGTAGGGTCGCAAAGAGTCAGACACGACTGAGCAACTAACACACACACTTTCATACGCTGAAACATAGACAGCCACAGAAAGGAACTGATACATGCCACAACATGATGCATCTTGAAAATACTATGCTAAGTGAAAGATGCCAATCTCAAAGGCTCAAATACTGTATGATTCTATTGAAATGAAATGTCTAGAATAGGCAAATCCATAGGAACAGAAAATATATTAGGGCTGGGGGATTTGGGGATAAATGAAAAGTGATTGCTAATGGGCACAGGGTTTCTTTTTCAAGTGATGAAAATATTCTAAAATTGATTGTAGTCATGGCTGCACAGCTCTGTGACTAGGAACTACTGAATTGTATAATTTGAGTGAATTGTATGGTATGTAAATAATATCTCAATAAAGCTGTAGTTCTTTAAAAAGTGCCAGTGTAGTCTTTGCTATGTGAAGACCCGCAATGCTGAAATGAAATGCAGAGGAGTTTTTTTTTTCAAATATTACAAAATGCACTAAATCTTGGTCTTGCTACAAGTTGTGGTGGATAATTTATTGTTTCTGGGATCTAACACAACCAGCAGAGAAACTGTAGTCTAGAGTGAGGCGATATTCAACTAAAAGGTGGTTTGGGAAAAGCCTAGCTTCTCAGCATGAGGCCAAAATAGCCAAGTCTCCCACCAGCACAAGGCTTCCTGGCTCCCACTTGCAGGCAGACAGCATGTCCCAGCAGACCCGGGTCCTTTGGGAAACAGATCCGGGAGGCAAGTAACCCAGAGCATAACTGTGTGCCTAAGGGTTGTGCAAGGGCCAAGACCCTGAGAGTCCACGGTCCTGGGGCACACAGTACAAGGACAATGTGAGCTGTCATCTTAGCCTAGGTTTCCTCCAAAGCAAAGGGTCCTCTGTGAAACGGACAGGGCTAATAACCAGGACTGGAAGTATCCATGCCAGTGTATTTGTGCCCAACCTTCAGGACATTCTGAGAAGCCTCACAATGCATTTTATAGCTGTTTACCCCTGAGATGAATGGAGGAAGTGCTTTTTTGTCAGCTCCACTTGGCCAGCGGCCAACGGCCATTCTGTGGAGAAGTAACTCTCCCTCCGTCTGGGTTGTGCAAGCCTAAGTTCCCACAGGCATGCTGTGGGGACCGAGGGGCCCAGGGCAGAAGGTACCAGGCACGCCATACCCTCATTTTTAGCTATAAACAAGCTGAGAACAGTGCTTACAAGGTGTCTGATGCAACCATCAGCTAAGTTCGGTGAGGTCTCAGAATCAGCTACAGAATTTTTAAGGTTCAGTGAAACATGAAAATGTGGAGTCTTGGTTCAAAAATTATTAGAATTTCCAGATAGTGACAGCAGAGCATTAAGCCAAACCCAGGGTTTTTCTGAGAGTGGACCTTGTGTGACTGCACCGGTTGCACACGGCCATGAAGCTGGCCTTGTCCGGACTCTAAAGTAGCAAACTACCTTCATCCCAACTCCCATTCTGGCAACATACACACACACACACACACACACACACACCAGGTACACATACACACATACACACATACACACACACACACCAGGTACACATACACACATACACACACACACACACACCAGGTACACATACACACATACACACACACACACCAGGTACACATACACACACACACACACACACACCAGGTACACATACACACACACACACCAGGTACACATACGCACACACACACACCAGGTACACACACACACACACACACACACACACACCCCAGGTACACATACGCACACACACACACCAGGTACACATACACACACACACACACACACACACACACACACACACACACACACCCCAGGTATTCCTGACTAACATCTTCATAAGAAACACCGACATCAAGGAGCTGAATTCCCCTCTCCCTGCCTCTCCCTCAGCTCTGACCACACACCCATAAGGAAGGCCTCTGCAAGGGGGTTCCTCACCCTGGTGTGTGCTAAGATTTTTCCAGGCCCAGGTCAAGTCTGGACAAAGGAGAGAATTTTTCATGAAGCTGCTTATTTTTTTCCCATAAGATTCTTTAATATAAGATTTCTTCCTTACTTTAGAAATGAAATTATGGTGATAGTAAACAGCACTTTTTTTTTTGGCTATAAAAGGATATTCGTTTTTTTGAGTGTCAGTCCTTTGCAGTTTTGGACTTAAGAAAATTACTGGCTCATGAATACCTGGAAAGACTGGGTTGGGAGGAAGAAGAGAAGATAGGTGTTCAAAATCAAGAGGTTGGTTGATGTAAGGATTTGATGCTACTTTGATAGACAGAGAAGAGTGCAGGGTATTTTACCAGCAACTCAGCATCCCTTACAAGATAGAGAACCAGCAATACCTCCAAACTCAAGTCTGCCCCTTGTGAGTGTTCTTAATGTGCTTTTTCCTTCATCCATTTTTCTTGCCAAGGCTCTGTGTAAGGATGAAGGAAAAAGCCCTGTCTGTCAGTCCCTTGGACTGCAAGGAGATCCAACCAGTCCATCCTAAAGGAAATCAGTCCTGAATATTCACTGGAAGGACTGATGCTGAGACTAAAAGTCCAATACTTTGGCCACCTGATGCAAAGAACTGACTTATTTGAAAAGACCCTGATGCTAGGAAAAATTGAAGGCAGGAGGAGAAGGGGACGACAGAGGATGAGATGGTTGGATGGTATCACCGACTCAATGGACATGAGTTTGAGTAAACTCCAGGAGTTGGCGATGGACAGGGAGGCCTGGCCTGCTGCAGTCCATGGAGTTGCAGAGTTGGACGTGACTGAGCCACTGAACTGAACTGAACTGTCAGGTAGAGTATGAGCATTCGGGAAGCTCTTAAAAACCCCTCATCTATCCTTAGATCACCCACCTGGCATTCCACTGCCAGTACTGCACTGCTTTGGGTAGAATATGAACCTCTCGTTTAATCAAGTGGCTTCATGTGTTAATTCTTTTAATATGCATTAAAACCCTAGGCAAGAAGATTCAGTAGCACTTAGTATAGTGCCTGATGCATTGAAGATACTGCTCACATATGATGATGATGATATTAACATCAGGTGATTATATCATTAAATCCTAACAAAACCCCGAGAAATAGGTGCTAATACCATCCCCATTTTTTGGCTGAGGAAACTGAAGTTCAGAGAGACTGAATAAGTTACTCAAAGCCACGCTGAGGGCCAGGATCCAAAACAGATCCGAAGTCTATTGTTTAACTCCCCTGCTATGTCACCAGTCCTGTGAGAACATGAGTGGGGCACCCTGAGGGGCAGTGATGCAAGGTTGGAGGCTGATGCCGACCACACTGAGAAGCACGGAGGTTGGTGCCAGCGAGCTCCGTAATTCTTCCTGCACCACTGGGTGTGCTGCACTTACCTAAGAGGGTTTCTAATGAAAGCACAAGGTCCTGTCCTCACCTCTGTTTCTCTTTGTCCTTCTTTTCTGTACCCTTTTTTCTCCTAGCATTCCTTGTGTGATTCTGGCAGAGCCAATAGAGGAAACAGACCAAAAATTTCCTTTTAGGACAAAATCTTTGCATCTTCAATATTTAGGAGCAGTATCTAGCATTTAGCATCTCACGTATAGTAGGTGCCTGATAAATGTTTGCAGATCACTCTGGGAAGGCAGCCTCTTCCAGGTCCCCATGAAATATCCAGTGGTGTTCTTGAGCAGCCTGGCAAAGTCTCTGTCATCCAGTATGCCACACAGTGGGCTCCATGCCCACTTTTTTGCCACATCTCTCCCTACATAGGACCAAAATGAAAGGCTGTTGCTGAACCACCAAAGACACTGGGATTCTTGGCCTCCGGAGGAGAACAATTCAACACGGGGCCAGTGACAAGGCTTGATCGCTCAGAACTTTTGTGTAATAAAGTTTTATTAAAGTATTAAAGAGATAAAGAAAGCTTCTGACATAGACATCAGAAGAGGGCAGAAAGAGTGCCCCCCTGCTAGTTTTTAGCCGGATGTTATATAGCTACTAGCAGTCTGCAAATTAGAGAAAGGAAATGTCTCAAAACTGAGAGAATGGCACCAGACCCTTCACCCACAATATGCATTTTGAGATAACATTGGCACCAGGTGAGTCATCTGGGGCATAAAACGATTGACATGTATCTTGAAGAAAGGCAGATTTCCAAGCAAATATATAGTTTCATTAACATAGATTAGGAGAACAATGTATGAGTTAAACATACTGGTTTGTCAAGAGTGTTCTGAGTCTTAGCAGAACTGATTTGAAGATCAAGTCTAGGGTAAATACATAGTATATTAACATAACTTAAGACAAACTTTTCCACAAGAAAAATGCCTTGGTTAGCTCAAGGTTTGAGAAAAGTTAAGTTCAGGTGGAGCCAGGTGTTGTCGTGGCAACACAGAATTTTAAGAGAAATCTCTTTTTAAATTTGTATAGAGAAGGGGAAAAAATCTAACACTTGTTTGTTTCTTCCTGCTGCTTAAGACAGAGAGAAAAAAATGTCTGGCACTTGCAGCCTATTTCCTCCGCTTGGAGAACCCTGGCTTTCCTGCTTCTTGCTGCTGCTGCTGCTGCTGCTAAGTTGCTTCAGTCGTGTCCGACTCTGCGACCCTCTCAAAAACAAAGCTCGTTATTAATTACAATGCCTCTGAAAGATGCAGGAGGTGTGTAATGCAGCCCCCATTCCCAAATTCAGGGAATGTCATCTGATATGGTCCATTGCCTCCTGTAACCTACCATCCACCCTCCAAATGTGTCTACTTCAGCTTCAGAAATCTAAAGAAACAGCTTCTGTGTCATCTCCACTTAATCAATGCACGACTCTACAGAAGTATTCCCAAGTGTTTGAACAGGGTCTCCTGATGCTGTTTGAGCACGACTGGCTTCCCCAGCGACTCAGATGTTAAAGAATCTGCCTACCATGCAGGAGATGTGGGTTCGATCCCTAGGTCAGGAAGATTCCCTGGAGGGAGAAATGGAACCCATTTCAGTATTCTTGCCTGGAAGATTCCATGGACAGAGGAGCCTGGTGGGCTACAGACCATGGGTTGCAAAAAGTTGGACACGATTGAGTGACTAACATTTTCACTTTTCTGAAAGGTTAGAATTTGCCAAAGACTCCAGAGAAGGAAAAATATAGACCCTCCCCTCCCAGGCCACCTCAGACAAAATATACCTTCTCTTAAGCAAAATTAGCCACTCTTCTGATACTAACCCTTAGTATCCACTTATTAAATCACCAGTCACTTGTCAAAATGAAAGTGAAAGTTGCTCAGTGGCTTCCGACTCTTTGCAACCCCAAGGACTGTAGCCTGCCAGGCTCCTCTGTCCATGGAATTCTCCAGGCCAGAACACTGGCGTGGGTAGCCATTCCTTTCTCGACGGGATCCTCCCAACCCAGGGATCAAACTTAGGTCTCCTGCATTGCAGGCAGATTATTTATCATCTGAGCCACCAGGGAAGCCCAGTCGCTTGTTAAGAAGCATTGAATTCATCATGACAGAATTGAGACTATGCAGTTATAGTTCTGCAAATGGGAGAAACCTTTTCGGACTGATTTAACACTAAACAAGGCTTTGCCAAAATGTTTTAGTTCATGTTTTATTTGAGCCAGCACCAAATGATAGGCATTGTTTCCTTTTAATTGAACCCATATGCAAATCGGTAGAATATTCCAGGTCCTCTGGAAGAAATCGTTCCAAGCTCTATTTTAATTACTTGATTTATGACTGAGTCTTGACATCTGGATCTCACACTGATGTTCTTATTCTAGCAGGCACCCTCACAAACAATGTGAATTATCATTTTAAAGCAGTTGTTTGTGTCTCATTCCAAAATGGACACCAAGTTTGCTTGGAGTTGCAGAGTTAACAGGAAAAAGGGAAATCAGGCTTTTTTGTTTGGTTTGGCTGGTAGTCCTAGCTCCAGAGACTTTATGGCTGAAGCAAGGAAGAGGCCAACATAGTCACAGAGCCAAGTATGTCCAGCTCTCCCACAAAGAACAGGCATTCTCCTTCCCAGTCAAAGGAGAGCAAAGGCTCACTTACTGTATGCAAAGATGCTCCTTGGCCTTCTCTTTCTATGCATAAACTCAAGCACACATTGCCATTCTGCTTCTTCTGAGTGTCTGACTACTTAGAACAGACCTAAGAACAAGCCTATGTTGTACAGTGATCAAACCAACCTTGGATTACGACTATCATTCCTCCTTTTTTCTAAAGGGATCAAGTACAAAAAACACTTGGGAGGTCTATATAAAATTCAGGAATCCAGAAACTACAGGAGAGAATCACTTTTGGGAGAAGAGCAGAGAAATCTACTTCTGCTAGAGGATGAGATGATTAGATAGCATCTCTGACTCAGTGGGCATGAATATGAGCAAACTCTGGGAGACAGTGGAGGAAAGAGGAGCCTGGTGTGCTGCAGTACATGGGGTCACAAAGAGGTGGACATGACTTAGTGACTGAACAACAACAAAGAGAAGTCTAGTTCAGCAGCAGTTGTCCATGGCCAGGGATGGTGGCAAAAGCTGTCTGTGGCATATATCTAAGGATCTAAGACAGGGTAGCTGTCTCTAGGCGCACATATGCTATGGTGGTGGTGGTTTAGTCGCTAAGTTGTGTCCGACTCTTGCGACCCCATGGACTGTAGCCTGCCGGGTTCCTCTGTCCATGGGATTCTCCAGGCAAGAATACTGGAGTGGGTTGCCATTTCCTTCTCCAGGGAATCTTCCCAACCCAGGAATTGAATCCAGGTCTCCTGCATTGCAGGCAGATTCTTTACCGCCTGAGCTACAAGGGAAGCCCCTATATATGCTATACTTCCATTTATTCTGTAGTTTGTGAAATCAGCTTCCCCAAGAACAGTTAAAATTGGGTTGGGAGAGAAAAGCAATCCAGAAGAGCAGAAAAGGGAGAAGGCAAGGAAAAAGCCTTTTCTATATGGAACACTTTAGGGGCATCAGACTTCTGGGGACACTCTGATCTCATCTTTACCTTTGTAAATATCCTCTCCCCTCCCCACTTTTCTCTCTTTTTCTCCTGATGTGTTCCACTTGTTAGCACAAGGAAACTTTTTTCCTTAGACAAAAGATTATAAAGAAATGAGTCTGGTCAAGTTTGGTTTGGTTTTTAATATTCTCTTTAAAAATGTTCATGTTTGCCATTAGCCAATCACAATTTCAAACACACTATGGAATTTTCACCCTTCCATTCCATTTTTAGAATACAGTTTTTGCCTAGACTTGGTAATGTATCTATTAATCCTTCACTGGATATAAAGGAAAACTCCACATTTATGACTTTAACCAGGGTTCTCAACTTGGCATTACTGACTTTTGAGGCCAGAAAATTCTTGTACAATGTTGGATATTTAGCAGCGTCCTTGGCCTATGCTCGCTAGATGCCATCAGCACCAGCTGTAAAATCCAAAAATGTCTCCTGATATTGCCAAATGTCTCTTAGGAAGAAATTCCTCCCCCCACCCTAGAAACACTAGCTTTAAGAAAATCATTAAAATATGAACAGGAGACATTAGATACCAATTTGAAAACTCAAAATCTTCATTTCCCAAGTATTTCAATATTTCAATACTTGAAAACTTTTTTAGTAGATCTTATTCATTGCCTATCTAATGGCCATTTCCCAGCCCTCTGTAATTACATGGTGGGCTGATTCATTGACATTTTTTAAAAATTTTTTCGGCCCTGCTGAACGGCTTGTGGAATCTCAATTACCCCAACCAGGGACTGAACTAGGGCCATTGCAGTGAACGCACTGAATCCTCACCACTAGACTGCCAGAGAACTCCTGGATTCACTGATTTCTGAGCTGGCAGAATCCTGTCCCAGCCCCGGAGGAGGTGCCAATCATGCAAATCCCCTTTCCCTTTGCCAGTGGTTGGTCAATGGATGGGAAACATGTAGCTTGGTTCTAGACAATAAGAGATAAAAGTGGGGGAAATGCTTGAGAAAGCCTCAAGATTTTAAGAAATATCAATAAATAACAATAAATAAGATCCTCTCTAAGAAAAAGTCTTTCGGCCATCTCTCCTTTTCACCCACTAGGATTTTTGCCTGTGAGTTGGGCTATATTACTTGGAGCTTCAGCAGCTATGTCACAGTCACAAGGAACTAAACAAAAGGCTGAAATGCCAATAGCTTGAGGAAGGTAAAGTAGAAAGAACAAAAGAGCTTCAGTCCTCAATGATGTCTTTGAACTGTTGAACTGGCCTCAGAATATCCACTTTGGGCTGCTTGCTAGTTGAAATAATTCAACATTTTTATTGCTTAGATAAACCAACAATTGACACACTATGGTCTGTGGGTCACATCCGAAACTAAGAATTGTTCTTACAGTTTTAAAAGATTGTTAAAAAATAAAAATAAACACCCATATGTGATCCACAAAACCAAAATATTTTTACAATATGGCCCTGCACAGAACAAGTTCGCCAGTCCCCAACCTAAATCCCACTCATAGCAGATGTCTAATGATTTGCTACCCAAAGCATTCCTAATAGAAGTACTGATGTATCCATTTTAAAACTATGGAAACTGAAGGTGGGTTGGCCAATTGTAGGCTCGACTAGGCAGGTCAAATACAAATTTGCCATTATTTCAATTCATTGTAAAGTTAAGCCAAATTGAGGCATCACAAAAACATTAAACCTATTCCTTAGGGCTTTAAATAATGTTTGTACAACATGTTTGATAATACAAATAAGAATAGATAAGGCCTCTTGATCAAACACAATGTGTTCAATGAATACCTTCAAAAGGGGCCAGACTGTCCCACTATCTAGAGCACCAAGGCATTTCCTGCATTAGGAAATCAAAGCTGGAGACTCCAAGGAGGAAAAGTCATTACAGAAAAACACCAGAAACAAACTCACAGATACCATCAATTCCGTCTTCTACTTGCTGACACAGTTCCTTCACTTCCTCACTGACTCACTCAGAGAGTGAATCTTCAAGGAAAAACATTCAAAGCCTTCCTCCACTAACTATAGCTCCTGTGTTAATCTGCAGTCAGGTCAGCACGTTCTGTCTTGTAAACAGTGACAAAATCTTAAGCACACTCAGAGCACTGGGTCTAGAAAGAAGGCACACAAAACTTGTGGACAGCCCCTAAGGTGAGTGTTCCACAAAAGTTACAGTAAACACCTGCCAGCATCTAACCATGGAGCTGAAACTGAGCACCAAGGGGTGGCAGAGCCAGGCTTTTCTCAGTTGATCCAACCAGCATTTCTCTGCCTTGGTATCCCAGGACCGGGCACCCAGCAGGCGGTCAGTGAGGAACGAGCACCCTGAGTCTACACCCAGTACTGCTTGCGCTTCAGTGCTGGGTTGGTCTGTCGGCAGAGCTGGACCATGTCAGGATCCAAATTCACCCATGTCTCCCAAGGAGCACATCTTTCTGCTGGCTCGGAAGCTGGAGACTTCTCCATGCACTCACACTGTGGGGCCCTGAAAAGACTGACTGGAGGACTGCCAGAGCTTCTCAGGAGAGGCGTCACTGTGACAGTGGGGACTGCTGTGTTCCTTTCTGCCCTAGGACCCGTGGTTGTGGGTTCTAGGTCGATCTGGGCCTTAGTAAGAGGTTTTGCCTTCTCTGCCTTCCGGCCCAGCAGCCAGACACACAAGGCCACCACGGCTCCTGTTAGCAGGAGGAGCACCACTGTCAGTGGTATGATGACCGTCAGAGGGTGACTGCTCTCCCAGGGCTGGGTGTGGGCCCCAGGGCTGGCTCTGGCAGCATCTGGTGACCGAATGACTCTGGTGGGAGAAGCCGTGACATCCAGAGTGGGCTCCTCACCACCGTGTCGTCCCCAGGGAGCTGCTTCCGGCCATCTGGTCTGGGTCAGCTTCCCCAGAGTTCCTGTCTGTGTTGTGGGTTCTGAGGAAACCACAGGCTTTTCCTGAGAGAGACTGATAGTCACAAGGTTATCAGTGACTAAGAAGGAAACATTGGGGGTAAAAGTCTGCGAAAGAAAGGGGCCAGGTGGCACTATGGTGAAGGGGAGACACCCTGTTGCTGGTTGGACATGGTCTGCCCTGAGCAGAAATGTGAAGGAGTCATTGAGGCTGCTGGGGCCTGTCAGATTGGCATGCGGCTCGAGCATCAGCAGTCCTTGGTCAATATCCCTCTGAGTGAACAGAGTAACATCTTCCAAGGCGGTGTCCTGGCCTGCTCTTCGTACAAGTCTGCTGTGGAGAGGGGGCTCTGTCACTTCAAATGTGGGGTCACTGTTAGTCCTGTTAGCAAGCTCAGCAGCATCAAGGTCCTTTCTTGTCAGCAGATGGGCCATGCTGTTGGCAACTGTCAGGTCTGACGTAACCCGCAGTAAAGGCTGCACTCGGATGCACAGTGTTTGTCCTGTCAGGTTGCTTTCTGAGGTAAACAGTGAGAACTGTAGCTGGTCCTCTGAGGCAGTGAGGTTTGTCATGTGGTAAGAGAGCTTTCCTAAATTCACATCTTCCTGTCCAAAACTGATGACCACCTGGTCTTCAATGAGCAGATGACCATGTTGGAGGGGCCACATAACCTTGTAAGTGATTTGGGGGCTCCTCCCATTGGTCACTGCTGATAAGTGAGCACTGGTGATGGTGACACTTGTCTGGCCTTGTGGAAGAAGAAGGTCAGTGAGGTTCACAAGGGTGATGGAGACAGGGATGACATCCAGGTGGAAGAGCTTATAGAGTGGCCGGTGTTGGCCATCGGTGACACTGAAGTAAAACGCTCCAGAGGATGGGCTTCCATCTTGTATGAACCACACCCGAGAGTTATCAATGTCGGCTTGTGAGAAGTGGTGAATAGGTATATGCGGATGGTGTGCCATTGCCAAAAAGCCATTATTAGGATCACGGATGATCACATACCTGATCTCTTCTGGAGGACTATCTAGATCTTCCACTTTTAGGTTTTCAGGTCCTAAAACCAACCTATTGCCCTGCAGAACTTGCAGTCGAAGCCCTTTTGTTTTTAATTCTGGTGCTCGGTCATTTATAGGAATGATGGTGATGTTAAACATCTCTTCATGAAAGTCGGCCTCTGGCTTCATGGTGGACTTGCTCTTTTCATTGGGCCAAATGGCAAAGGTAAAGTTATCAGCCAGGGATTCAGAGTCATCGTGAAGGTATGTGACTCCAAATTTATTAATTATATATTGAGAGAAATTGGGTTTTCTTTTGGTAATATTTCTCTCTCCAACCATAAGCGTTCCATGGTGAGGAAGAGATGTAACTTGGAACCAAATTTCATATGAAGAACGCTGAGATTTGGGCAATTTAAGTAAGAGATTGGACGCATCTAACTTAGATTGGTCGATAAGAACTTTGTCTCCCTCCTTGACAACAGCTCCTGTTAAAAACATATGTAAAGAACAAAGTGGCATTTCATTAAAACTTTCAAATGATCTCACATTTGCCTGTCCCAGTGAATGATTCAAAAAACCTTAACACCTGAATTAGCATTGCTACCCAAGGCATACTAAAAAAATAAATTTTAAATACACACGCCCACACTAAGTCAGTATTTCAAGTAAGAGAGTTTTAAACCTTGAGATTCACTTATAACAAGTCCATCTCCTAACTTTCCCACTACTTGACTTTCTCTTACCATAGAAACAGGTATAGCTTTCAGTATCTCTTTCTTTTCAAGAATTTACCCTTTTTGTTATGTTCATTTTCCATCAACAGTTTTCAGTCGTGGGCATGGTGAAGTCCCCATTTGGAAGTACAAATAAGAATTCTTGAAAGCTAATTTTCCATCCTTTGCCCACTGAAACTATTAAGGCTCAGGAGAGGAAAAAGCAGAGGCCCAGAGAAAAAGCATACATAAAGAAATAACACATTTCATAGCCATATAAGTTTTATTTCAAAGATTGATATCATGGCATTGATAATTGAAAAGGGAAAGATTTATTCCCCAAATGTCCCTGTTCTAAGAAGTGGAGATAAGGTACTGACCTTATCAGTAGGATAAGGTGGAATTACCTGTATTTGCAAGCAGACGACTCTGCCGACCAGGTTCGTTAATTTCATATGAAATAGTTATATGAAACTCCTCAGGGCCTAGAGCTGCTGGCGGGGAGGACACTGTGAACGTGAAAGAGTCTTCTGCGGTCCAGCCTGTGTTCTCCCAGTCCATATGCTGGTATAATATCAGCTGTTCACTCACCTGGCCAGATAGTAAGAAAAATCAGCCCCTGGTTTCAGGGATCATATGAGAATAAACATATATCCCAATTGGAAGAGATGCATGTTTTTTCAGGGTTTATTCATCCTCAGAGTATTGCACATTTCCATGCAAATTCAGAAACATTAAAAGTGTGGTAACTTATTGGTCAAACCTAGGTGATTCTATTACCAAAAGAGAAGGAAAAGCACATTGATTTTGAGATGACTGATGCCTGCAGTATCTATATTATAGCAAGTGTATAATGAACCTTTACTTCCGTGTCAGCATCATAACTACCAACTCCCAACCAATCTTGCTTCATATGTATTCCTACTTTTCTGCCCAACAGATTATTTTGAAGCAAAACACAGACATCAAATAATTTCATCTGTAAATGCTCTTGTAAGTATTAGTAAAAGATGACTTTTTTCAAATATTCAGTTACCACTCACATGGCATCATTTAATGTGGCCTCTGGTACCTATAGTTCTTATGTACTTGTAGTTATATCTAGAGCTTTAATAAGAATCAGGTTCAATTTTGCAGTAAGAATGTTTTACATGTATATTTCCTCTTGCATTGCATCCCAAGGCAAAATAATGTTGGGCTTCTTCTCTTTTGGATATGTTAAGATTGATAGGCGGCTTCAAGTGTTGCCAGACTGATCCAACTATCTTTAAGCTCCCCATGAGTTTATCAACTAACAGTTTTACGTGCTCATTGATACAACTGCCTAAACTCATTATTTTCATGGGTTTCCCCAGTGGCTCAGACTGTAAAGAATCCACCTGCAATGCAGGAGACTCAGGTTCAATCCCTAGGTCAGGAAGAACCTCAGGGGAAGGGAATGGCTACCCACTCCAGTATTCTTGTATGGGGAATCCCATGGACAAAGGAGCCTGGCAGGCTACAATCCATGGGGTCAAAAAGAGTCAGACACGACTGAGAAACTAAGCACATTATTTTCACAGTGACAAAACAATGATATTATTCATCATTCCCTCTTCATTCTTATTTGTAATTCTTCTATGAAAAACTTTCTCTTATCAGTTAGTTGGCTACACTGATATACAGTACATGCAGAACAGACAGGATAAGTGTTTTATTCTTTTCCTTGTAATATCATTCTCCAGAAGAATGAGTCCCTTGGTTCCAATCTCCAAACATTGACCACTGGTTTTGTTTTATTTGCTTGAGAATCATCATTAATTCATGAATTTTAATATATGGTGTATATCATTCTCCTGCAAGTATAACTCCTACTGATTTTTAAGTTTTTCCATCTTGCTTAAGATATTTTTCAAGATTTAATCAAAGTCCTTCATGTCTGTGACCTATCACTGTCCTTTTTTTGAAAAACGTTTTATTTTCTATTGGAGTATAGCCAATTATCAATGTTGTGATAGTTTCAGGTGGACAGAAAACTCAATCATACATAAACACGTATTCCCTTCTCTTCCTAACTCCCCTCCCGTCCAGGCGGTCACATACTATCAAGGTCCTTTTTATATCAACTGATGGATATGGTCCCACTCAGTGTTTTGTTGTCCAGATACCATGCGAGCAGCCCTTCCTCCAACAAGTGACTGAACGTTCTAAAACTATAACCAAGAAGGGGAGGCTAGAGATACAATATTCAACCCTTAATTCCTATAGGTCACATCTTTTTCTGACCTGCTATCCATTACAATATCTGAACTTACAGATAGGTTCTGCCAAAGTACTTGACTGTCCGTGTCAAAAGTGCTGAGGATAAACTATCATATAATTTACAGAGAAATTTCCATCAGTCAGTATTTGGAAATATGTATCCATGGGTTCCACACCCAAAGATTCAACCAACCATGGATCAAAAACATTTGGAAAAAAAATCCCATAAAGTTCCAAAAGTCAAAATTGATATGTGTTACATACTGGCAATGATTTATATGGCATTTATATTATATTAGGTATTGTAAGTAATCTAGAAATGATTTAAAGTACACAGAAGAATATGTGCAGGTTATATGCAAATACTATTCCATTTTATATATGGGACTTTAGCATCCTCAGATTTTAGTATCTGCAGTGGTGGGGGATATAGGGAGGGATGGTCCTGGAACTAAAATCCTACAGATATGTAAGGATGACTGTAATGTATTAATTAACAGAGGTTTGGCAATGTGTTGCTCTGACTCTTTGCTCAGGACAGTGGATGTATCTAGAACCAGAAAGGCTTTTGGCTAGTGAGTTTCATGGAATAAAATATCTGTGTTCCCAGAGTGGCCAAAACTGCTGACGAGGAGTTCTTTGTTTCTCGTCCTATTCAAGGATAAAGCAAGGAAGTGCTATCACTTGGGGATTTTAAGTGGGGAGAAGAAAATATCATCTCTCAACATTTCCTAATTAAAAAAACAAGGTTACTCATGAGAAATCAGACTTTCTCCAAAGATAGTAATTTCTGCTACTAACTAGTAACTGAATACCCCAGAAGTTCCTGGGGAATAAGTCAGTTTTATTTAGTAGATCTACCATGTCTATTCCTAGTTTAAGATTTACGACAAAAGGTTAGTTATCAATATATTCCTCCTTCTAGAAGTAGGTGACTGTGCCATGGATTTTAGACCAGAGGATGGTCCCTGAAATGGTTCCATTCTACAAACAAGATCCAGTTACTTAATATGAAAAATCACAGACTATTAACCAGGAGGAAGGTTTTTGTGGATATGGGTCATTTGTGGCCACTGCTTCTTTGGTATGAGTGAAAGTCAGCTTCCCTAAAAACTATATAACAAATTGTTAGACTAATCTAAGGTCTTTTGATGTCTATTGTAAGGAAAATGATTTTCCCATGGAAAGAATGGTTTTCATAGATGGGAAGGGTAGACATGAAGGTCAGAAATCTTCTGAAAGAAGTAACTGGGAAAGAGTCTTAAACATAGCTCTGTTTTTTAGGAGCCTAATGGCACCCCACTCCAGTACTCTTGCCTCGAAAATCCCATGGACAGGGGAGCCTGGTAGGCTGCAATCCAGGGGGTCGCGAAGAGTCGGACACAGCTGAGCAACTTCACTTTCACTTTTCACTTTCATGCACTGGAGAAGGAAATGGCAACCCACTCCAGTATTCTTGCCTGGAGAATCTCAGGGACGGGGGAGCCTGCTGGGCTGCCATCTCTGGGGTCGCACAGAGTTGGACACGACTGAAGTGACTTAGCAGCACTTAGCAGCAATGTAGGAGAGGTCTGTTCTGAGATCTGTTTTTGAAAGGCATTTTAAGAGTAAGAAATTGTGGATAACAAAGTGACATTTTACTCTGGAGAGAGAGAGGGAATGGAATTAGATTCATCTTGAGTGTGTGAGCTTCCAAGACCAGAGAACAGGTAACTAAAAAGGCTGAGCTAGAAGTCAAAGGAAGTGAGGGCACCTGTGGAATGTCAACTTGCCACTCATGCCTTGAAAGAGGATAAGAGGGTTGAGGTGATGTTTAGAAAACAACTTTGGCTTCACCAGCTGTAAGAGTCAGGTTCTAAGGAGTGTGTGTGTGTGTGTGTGTGTGTGTGTGTGTGTGTGAGTTGGTGTATTTGTGAGAGTGCCTGTGTGTGTGTGCATGCTGAGACAGGGCCAGGAAAGGAAGAATAAGATCAAGACCTTATGCGAAAAAGTATAGGGTCAACCTGAGGAGAGAAGGTTCTCAGAGGAGATTAGGAATTACTTGTTACCTCAAATAGAAGGCAGCCTTAGGAACAACTTCCAACAGCTCTGCATATTTCCACTGTGTTAAATATAGACAGATAAGCCACTTAGCAAAATACCTGGGCTCTGGGATTAAGGGGAGGGGAAAGGGGTGTTTTTGTTTCCTATGGATTTAGATTAGCCCAGATGTTTTCTCTTTTACAATTTTTCTGGTACGTCATTAGAAACTGAATGGTGTATACTTTCAATATAGAAAGAAAAATAGAAAATCAGAAAAGTCAGGGTTTCCCTGGTGGCTCAGTAGTAAAGAATCCGCCTGCCAATGCAGGAGACACAGGTTCCATCCCTGATCCCGGAAAATTCCACACACTATGAAACAACTAAGCCCGTGTGCCTCAACCATTGAGCCTGTGCTCTAGAGCCCTTGAGCCGCAACTGCTAAGCTCAAGCGTCCCAGCTACTGAAGCTTCACCCCTTACAGCCCATGCAAAGAGGCCACCGCAGCGAGAAGCCTGTGTGCAACTGGAGTTGCCCCCGCTTGCCGCAACTCGAGAAGGTCCACGCAGCAGTGAAGACCCAGCACAGCCAAAAATAGACAGATACAATGATTTTAAAAAAGAAAAGAAAACTCACCATTTGGCAACCAACTAGCAATAAATGCTTCAGGTAAGAATCCTAAAATGACTGGTAAAACTACTGAGCTAAATTATGATGAGAAACAGGATATTTAGATGGTTCCAAAGCGTCTCCTCACAGATACTTACTAATTTTCAAAGGGGAAAATAGTACCTTTACAGTTGAGAAACCGGAAAAACAGCACCTGACCAAGTGATGAAAGAAAATATCATCAGGGACAGGGCAAAGCGAGCACCGGGCGGGAAGCTCTGGAAGAATCCGGCCTCTCTTGAGGCTCTCTTGCCCCAGACAAGAGGAAACATCAGATGAAACCAAGCTGAGGGACTTCCTACAAATAACTGGCCTGTTGGCCCCCAAAAATGACAAGGTCACAAAAGTCAACAGGACTGTGGAATGAATCCAGATTAAAGGCGACTAAAGGCTCCTGACACCTATTTGCTATGTTTTGTGCTGTAGGTTTTCCCCTCTGCCATAGAGGACAGTCACTGAAACAACTTGTCAAATTTGAGTAAGGTCTATAGATTATAAAACAGCATTAGTGTTAATTTCATGCTGTTGAAAATTAAACAGTGGTTATATAAGAGAATGGCTTCTTGATTTTAGGAACTATACAGAGCTAAACATAAATGTACTAAATATAGAGGTAAATAAATACAAATATGTTACTAAATATAGTGGTAAGGGGGGCACTGTGTCTGTACCTGGCTCTCAAAACTCAAAATATCAAAAGTGTGTGTGTGTGTGTGTGTGTGTGTGTGTGTATAGGGAGAATGATAAAGGCAGTTAAAAGGCAGATAAATGCTAACATTTGGTGAATATGGATGAACAATATAAGAGAATTCTGTATTCTACTGTGATTTTTTTCTGAGTTTGAAATTATTTCAAAATAAAAAGCTAATATAACAATTTTAAAAAGTAAATCCTGGGATGTCTTACTATATCAACTTCAAGAAGGGATCCACAGTCCCTCTTCTCTGATGACTCCGTGTATGTAGGATGGGGGAAGTGCCTTGGGCACTCTGAAATCAACTAGAGGTTGTAGGCTCTGCCAGCATGCACCCCACCTCCAAACTGGTCCATTTCTCTAGGACTTTACTGAGGTTGTATTCCTCTCCGAATGGATGGATATGTGGCTCCAGATCCTAGACCTTCTCAGAGTAGTGCTTTTACTGGAAGGGACACTAGGATAACACCCTTTGGATCTCTGAGATCAAAACATCCTGGATCTCATATCCTTGATTCCTACTGAACCACAAAGAAAAACATTTATCATAGTCTAGAGAGACAGATTTGGCTCTAAGAAGGCTAGGGATTCTATTGGGTTTTGTGTGATGGGCTAAAGTTTACAGCTGAGAGGCTCCTGAGATGCTCAGAGAAGTTGGAATTTCAGTAACTCCTCTCCCTCCCTGCAGTGTCAGGACTAGCTGGGAGCAGCGCAGGGGCCAGAAGCCAGATGTCCAGGCTTATAGATAAGAGCTCTTTCTTTAGAGCCACATTACTGGCAACTTTTTGCCCCCAACTACTTGAACCATTAACCTTCTTCCTCCAAGAAGGAAAAGGATGTTCATTAATATAAAAATGGAAGCACAGGAATGTAGTAACATTTGAGCCCTGGATTGATCAGCCGCGCTGAGCCTTAGTTACTCAGCTGTGTCTGACTCTGCAACCCCATGGACTATAGCTCACCAGGCTCCTCTGTCCATGGGATTTCCCAGATAAGAATACTGGAGTGGGGTGCCATTACCTTCTCCAGAGGATCTTCCTGACCCAGGGATCTCCTGTGTCTTCTGCATTGGCAGGCAGATTCTTTACACTGAGCCACCCGGGAAGCCAGATTGATCAGACCCAAAGTCAAATATAAATATTACCAACTGCCAGCTCTGTGGAGAAGGTAATGGCACCCCACTCCAGTACTCTTGCCTGGAAAATCCCATGGACGGAGGAGCCTGGTAGGCTGCAGTCTATGGGGTCGCTAAGAGTCGGACACGACTGAGTGACTTCACTTTCACTTTTCACTTTCATGCATTGGAGAAGGAAATGGCAACCCACTCCAGTGTCCTTGCCTGGAGAATCCCAGGGACGGGGGAGCCTGGTGGGCAGCCGTCTATGGGGTCTCAAAGACTCGGACACGACTGAAACGACTTAGCAGCAGCAGCAGCAGCAGCAGCCAGCTCTGTGGCTTTTATGCAAGTTATTTAATCTCACTGAGCCTCCATTTACGCATTAAAATACAGAATTGTATCTGATTTGCAGATATGCATTTGACCTAATTGGTCTTTTGCCATATCAATGTTCAAAATGGTAGGCTTTGGGCATTTCTAGGGCTTGCAAGAAAGGATCTAAGCCCTAACTAAACAATTCCTTACAGATGGAAGGCTATATTCATTTTTTATAGTGAATCATGGCATGAGAATATTAAGCAATCAGAAAGTTCTAAAATATGCCTAATAAAATGAATATTTTCCCATAAAACAAAGGAAATTGTAGGCTGGAATTTTGGCACATATTTTGGAAGCTTACTTTCAGTTGCTTTGTAAATAAGTATTAGCTCACCATTCTATGGGCTTCCCAGGTGGGGTCAGTGGTAAAGATTGAACCTGCTGATGCGGAAAACACAGGAGACAAGGGTTCAGTCCTGAGTTGGGAGGATCCCCTGGAGGAGGAAATGTCAAGCCACCCCAGAATTCTTGCCTGGAGAATCCCATGGACAGAGGATCTTGGTGGGCTACCGTCCATAGAGTTGCTAAGAGTCGGACACAACTGAAGAGATTTAGCGTGCAAGCATGCACCATTCTACACTTGGTGATTCAGTAAATATTTGTTTAACAAACAGATACACTACTTACAAAGTGTTTTACGAAACTTAATTATAAAGTGTACATTTACATCATGAAGCAGTAGAAATAAGGCAATACAAGACATCTTACCCATTTATTTAATAAAAACACATTGACAGTAACTAACCTTAATTGTGTCCTAAATATATGCCAGGCATTCTGTTTGGCACATATGTAACTCACTTTATTTTTGTTTTAGGAGGGATTGTTATATTCATTTGACAGATTTAAAAAAAACAACAACTGAGGCTCAGAAAATTTAAATAATTCACTAGCCAACAGGTGTAAGAACTCAGTTTTTAATTTAGTCCTGTGTGACTCCAGAGTTCATTGTACCTATGTGTGGAAAGCTCAGTGTGTGCTAAGTCACTTCGGTCATGTTCAACTCTTTGCGACCCCATGGACTGAAGCCCAGCAGGCTCCTCTGTACATGGGAGTCTCCAGGCAAGGATACTGGAGTGGGTTGCCATTTCTCCCTCCAGGGGATCTTCCTGACTCAGGGATCAAACCCTATCTCTTACCTCTCCTGCATTGTCAGGTGGGTTCTTTACCACTAGTACCACCTGGGAAGCCCAGAAAACTCAGTGGCACTATAGTAAGCCAGAAATTCACAAGTTAGGCTCTCTCAGTTCAATTCAGTTCAGTTGCTCAGTCGTGTCCGACTCTTTGTGACCCCATGAATTGCAGCACGCCAGGCCTCCCGGTCCATCACCAACTCCTGGAGTTCACTCAGACTCACGTCCATTGAGTCAGTGATGCCATCCAGCCATCTCATCCTCTGTCATCCCCTTCTCCTCCTGCCCCCAATCAGCATCAGAGTCTTTTCCAGTGAGGAATTCAGGAATGTGGAAAGTGAATGGGTAGGTATGATTAGGGCAGACAAGTGCCATTTTGGTCTGGCCTGTCTAGGACACAGTCAGTAATCTCACCCAAAAAATCTCTATCTTGGGCAGATATTTGTAAGGAAAGGAAACTATAGGAATCCAAACAGTTCAAAAAGATAAAATTTCCAAGGTTCCATGTAGGTTAATAAAGAGTCCTAAAGGCTACGACTGGGAAAACAACAAGCTCCTGTGCTCCTGAAGGATAATCTCAGAGAAATGACTCCTTTCTGTGTGCCCTTTCTTATTTCCACCAGGACTGGGACCACCATGTCTGCAGTCACTATTAGCCAGAGCTTGTAAGGATTCAAAGAAATAGCTCCACATACTGTATCTATTACAAACAGCAAGTTAAGGGAAGGTTGTACTCATTTTCTTTACTGCTGCCATTGTAGATAAGGTAGGTTTTCTTACAGGACGCTGAGGGAAAGAGAATAGGGCTGAAAGGGAAGGAGCTCCACCTGGCTCCAGACTGAGGGCAATTTCTGTCCAAAAGTACATGTGGTCAGGACTGAGTGTTGGAGAATAAAATCGTCAAACTTGGCCAAAGGGCAGGGCTAGAAAGTTCCGGATTACGTGTTCATTCTTGGAGTCTTTCTAAATATAGCTCCCCATGATCCTGATAAGAAAATCAGAACATGAGTTCTTTACACCGATCTTTCCCTCTCTCTGTACTTAGTCGTTCAGTCGTGTCTGACTCTTTGCAACCCCATGGACTGTATCCCTCCAGGCTCCTCTGTCCATGGGGATTCTCCAGGCAAAAATACTGGAGTGGGTTGCCATGCCCTCCTCCAGGGGATCCTCTCAGCCCAGGGATCGAACCCAGCTCTCACGCATTGCTGGAGGATCCCTTACCGTCTGAGCCATCAGGGAAGCCTGATCTTCCCCACAGTGGATACTAAAAGTTGACTGTAGCTTTGATAGTCCCACTGGAGGAGAGAGTAACCAAATTATCTCAGGGTCAGCTGGGTGAAGAGGCAGGGAGAAGGAGGGACATGCAGGCCACTCACATGATTCTCCATAACATGATGGCTTTGCCAAAAGGCATGTTTCTAGATAGGATGATGATTGGCCAGAAGGAGCAAGGGAAAGAGACTGGCCAAAAAATCTGTATCTTGGACAGATATTTGTAAGGAAAGGAGACTATAGGCATCCAAACAGTTCAAAAAGATAAAATCTCCGAGGTTCCACGTAGGTTAATAAAAAGTCCTAAAGGCTAAGAGTGGGAAAACAACAAGATCCTGTGCTCCTGAAGGATGATCTCAGAGAAATGACTCCTTTTTGTGAGCCCTTTCTTGTTTCCACCAGGACTGGGACCACCATGCCTGCAGAGAACAGCTGGGCACAGAGGGTTCAAAGGTTCCCAGAAGAGGTCAGAAGTCTGGGGCAGCTCAGGATGAACCAGCTTAGAGGGTGCCCAGGTATCAGGCACGCATAAGTCCCAGGCATGACTCTCCTTAGTGGAAATAGATAGAGGAGGCATTTTAGGAAACTTAAGTTCCTGAACAGTGATATCTGGAAATCTCCAGCTAGAAATGGGGAACTGAAAACCAGGCCCAAACAATTATCCATGCTCCTCCATACTTTACATAAAAATATTACAACAAAAAGCTCTTCATGGGAGCCAAGCAATATATCCATCTACAGCCCTACCTGACAGAGAGGTCCAAATCCACATTTATATGGAAGCAGACTTGCTGCCAGACCAGAGTTCTTTTTTTCTGGAGAAGGGAATGGCTACCCACTCCAGTATTCGCACCTGGAGAATTCTTTGGACAGAGGAGCCTAATAGGCTACAGTCCATGGGGTCGCAAAGAGTTGGACACACTTGAGTGACTAACACTTTCAGACGCAGATTTGGGCTTCCCAGATGGCACTTGTGGTAAGGAACCCACCTAGCAATGCAGGAGATGTAAGAGACTTGGGTTCAATCCCTGGGTTGGGAAGATCCTCTGGAGAAGGGCATGGCAACCCACTCCAGTATTCGTGCCTGGGAAATCCCATGGACAAAGGAGCCTGGTGGGCTACGGTCCATGGGGTTGCAAAGAGTCAGACACGGCTGAAGTGACTTAGCACACACGCACAGACATAGATTCTCATGGGCCTTATACCATTACAAGCATGGAGTCCTTTAATCAAACTACCAAGTGAGATCATATGGGACCCCCAGCTTTTACTCTGTATGAGCATACTAGGCTAAAAACACCCATCAAAAATATCAGGTCCAAATCTCTCGAACCTGTGAATGTTACCTTCTATGGCAAAGACTTTGCAGATGTAAGTCAATCTTCCTAAGATGGGAAGGGTATCCTGGATTATTCAGGTGGGCTCGAACTGCAATCACATAAATAAGAGGGATGTGGAGGGCTACAAGATACAGACAGAAGAGAAGGCAATGTGACCACGAAGACAGAAATTAGAGAGATGCGGCCACATGCCAGGAAAGCCTGGCAGCCACCGGAAGCAGGAAGACAGGAGAGGAAGAAGTTCTCCCCTAGTGCCTCCAGAGAGAGCATAGCCCTGCCAATGCCTTGATTTCAGTCCAGTGAAATGGAGTTCCAACTTCTGACCTCCAGAACTATGAGACAGTAAATTGCTGCTGTTTTAAGCCACCAAGTCTGAGGTCATTTATTACAGCAGCTTTAGGAAGTTAATAAAAGGAGAAAGGCTCAACCATGCTTACTGAAATGGGAATTAGTTCTCTCTGCTTTTTTAGTTATTCAAAGCCAGCTTCAAGTTTGGACAATGAATAGGTGGCTAGATGACAATGCAATACAATCATTTCCATGCATGCAAAAATATGCTACCACATAATTCAGTGAACTGCAAGGGCCAAATCAAAATTGCTAAAACAAGAAACTGGAAAGTGTTCAAAATGTCTACTGAGTCTAGTTGCCATTAGGCTTGTCACTGAAGAGACCCCAAGAAAGCAGGGGTCAGGGTGGGGCAAGAGCGATCACTAACACAAAGAAGCTTATCCTTCCCTGCTCAGAAAATAAAAGAGCCAAAGTTTAACCATCCCATTGCACTCCCCATTAAGTTGTAATAAATTAGCTTCTCTCCTATGGGAAATGCGTTCACAATTTCTTAAAATGTACACACTGATTTCAGAGTCTAGAACAGGTTATTAGACAAAACTCATAACCCAGAATCGATTGTATCATTTTCTAAATGTGGTCCTGGAATCCTGTATCTGTGCTGAAGCAGCAGGCAGAGACGAAGATGGATGATCTACCCATAACAGCATAATGGCTGAAACACAATTACTGGGCTTTATGGAAAAGAAAAAAGGCCAGGCGTCATAAACCTCAAAACCAGAACACTTTGCTTTTTAATGATTCCAAATTATCTAAACAAGCACTGGAATGAAAATCACTCAATTAGCCTTGTGCTCTACTAGTAAGAGAATTCTTTAGAGAATTCATTTCTTACTTTTTTGCACATTCTTTGAAATGAACAATAATTTCTCTACATTTGTAAAAAGGTTTTATTTCATTTTAAAATTTGATGATTCACCTTTTCTGTGTATTTGTATGTTTAATTCTTTTCTGTGGTTTATCTATTCCCTCTTGGGCAACTGTAAAATTAGGCAGGTGAAAAACAAGAATGTTACCTGTTTATCTTGGTAGGTTGATATGGTATGGTTTGAAAATCATTAATGTCTTCCAGGATAAGAAAGTATTTTGAGCTATTAACTAACAAATGTTTTCCCCACAATTACTCTTCCAAAGGATGATATTAAGCAAGAAATGTCTTGATTTCTTTCATGAGCTGTAACCATCCAGAGCCATTAATTTAAATGGTCATTTTTGTTTATCCATCAAAAGCCAGACAGGGTATAGGTTTTACATGCAAATGATACAGTGTTTCTGCCTCCCCAAGCTGAGTGTTAGAGAGCTGGAAAGAATTTAGTCCTTTAAGGTAAAGGTGTGAAAAAAGACTCAACCACCACCTGTCTGAAGCCCTCTCCCCATTGGACCCTTAGCAGGTTATGGGCTAGAACCAACTCTTGAAATTAGAAAAAACTAATCTAAAAAGTCAAAAAGCAACTGAAGCCATTGTATTACATGAACATGGCTGAACAGCTCTGAGCTCCTTTTATAATGAAAATTGTTTCCTCTGTAATATCTCTTCTCACCAACCAGATTAAAGATAACTAATCAAAGCACACAATAAGTGTTCAATTAAGGTCCTTGTTCAGTAATTTCAGAGAAAAGGTTTTAACCATTGTTGCTACCTCCAAAACCTATCCCACCCTCTTTTTTACTTTTTCTGGAGCTGCTGGGGAGGAAACTGAACCATCATAAAATGGCTGAGAATTTGACCAAGGTCCTGTATGTCAGAGGCCATGAAACTATTGATTTTATGAAAGAATTCATAATCCATTTGCATGTGAAGAAGAAGACAGGACCTGAAAAGAGGAAAGTCAGGGAGGTAAGTAATAAGTTTCTTTCTCTTCCCAAGTCACAAATCAAAATGTGCATTTTTGAACACACAAGCTAAACAGAATTGGAACGCCTTCACCTAAACACCAATTGCACTGAATTTGTTGATGATGCTCTACTCTTTTTCAGTATTAATTTTCTTTGTTTTGATGTCAGGACCTTTTTTATTTTTATATATTTTTTTAGCTTTTTATTTTATATTGGAGTATAACTGATTAACGATGTTGTGATAGCTTCAGGGGGACAGCAAAGGGACTCCGCCATACATACCTCAATATTAATGTTTTGCTTTAATGGTTCCTAATTTTATTTTTACAAAAAGCATGTGTTATATGAAAACTCAAAAAACCCACACACACTGAAAGAGCCAGAGTTAGCATTTGGGTTTGTATTCTTGCAGAGTTTCCTCTACAGATTCTCCTTTCCTCCACAGTACGGATGCTCTTTGTGACTAAAGAAGAGGAAAGGGAGTTGGGGTATTTTGATGAAATTTATTTACAGAAGCTTAGAAGCTTAGCCAAACACACCCTGCAAAACACACCAGGTTTGCTCAGCCGCTCCCAGCTGCTCTGGTGAGGCCTTTCACCGGGTCCTCCTTGCCCTGACCCTCCGGGGTGGGATCCTTGGCGCTGCCCCAGCCTCAGGCCTCAGTCTGCCTCCAGCCTGTGCTCAGCCCCAGGATGCAGTCCTGCTGGATCCAGATATGAAGCCCCTGACACGGTCCCCAGCCTCCTCTTCTTGTCATTGCAGGGAAATGTGTTCCAGAACACCAGGGACTCTTCCACAAAGGGAATCAGTGAGTGGGTGACAAGATGAAGCAAACGCCACTTTCCTCTAATGGCCTCATTCCCATTCATGGAATCATCACAGCCCATTAGGGGAGATGCAGCAGCAAATTCCAGTGTCCCAGAAAATGGCCTGCCCCAGGAAATTAGTCCTTTGGCTACGAGAGGAAAGGAACCTCTCGCATTTTTCAAGGACAAAAAGATAATCACAACAGCCTTAGCTACTATTTATTTAGCATCTGCTACATGGGGCAGTGTGCTAAACATTTCGTATTTACTTTCTTGTGTTAATTCATTACAAACTCTAAGAGGAAATTATGGACTAGCAGATAAGCATGACCTTTAGTCGAGACCCTGAGTTCCAATCCTGACTCTGACACTTGTTAACTGTGTAGCTGCAGGCAAGTGGCTTAACTTCCCTGTGCTTTAGGATCCCAGCCTGCAAAGCAATATAATGAGTAATATAAAAGAAATCTGTGAAAGTGCTGCACTCAATATGTCAGCAAATTTGGAAAACTCAGCAGTGGCCACAGGACTAGAAAAGTTCAGTTTTCATTCCAACCCCAAAGAAGGGCAATGCCAAAGAATGTTCAAACTACCACACAATTGTGCTCATTTCACATGCTAGGAAGTAATGCTCCAAATCCTTCAAGCTAGGCTTCAGCAGTATGGGAACCAAGAATTTCCAGATATACAAGCTGGGTTTAGAAAAGGCACAAGAACCAGAGATCAAATTGCCAACACTTGTGGGATCATGGGGAAAGCAAGGGAATTCCAGAAAAACATCTACTTCTTCATTGACTATGCTAAAGCCTTTAACTGTGTGGATCACAGCAGACCGTGGAAAACTCTTAAAGACATGAGAGTACCAGACCTCCTGACCTGCCTCCTGAGAAACCACATGTGGGTCAAGAAGCAACAGTTAGAACTGGACATGGAACAACGGACTGGTTCAAAATTGGAAAAGGAGGATGTCAAGGCCGTACGTTGCCACCCTGCTTATTTAACTTCTATGCAGAGTACATCATACCAAATGCCGGGCTGGATAAATCACAAGCTGGAATCAAGATTGCCAGGAGAAATATCAACAACTTCAGATATGCATGTGATACCATTCTTATGGCAGAAAATGAAGAGGAACTAAAGAGCTTCTTGAAGAGGGTGAAAGAGGAGAGTGAAAAAGCTGGCTTGAAACTCAACATTCAAAAAACCTAAGTCAAGGCAGACAGTCCCATCACTTCATGGCAAATAGATGGGGGGAAAGGGGAAGCAGTGACAGATTTTATTTTCTTGAGCTCCAAAATCACTGCGGACAGTGACTGCAGTCTCGAAATTAAAAGACGTTTGTTCCTCCGATCAATAGCTATGACAAGATAGCATATTAAAAAGCAGAGACTTCACTTTGCAGACAAAGGTCCATCTAGTCAAAGCTATGGTTTTTCCAGTAGTCACATACGGATGTGAGAGTTAGACCATAAAGAAAGCTGAGTGCCAAAGAATTGATGCTTTCAAATTGTGGTGCTGGAGAAGACTCTTGAGAGTCCCTTGGACAGCAAGGAGACCAAACCAGTCAATCCTAAAGGAACTCAACACTGAATATTCATTCGAAGGATTGTTGCTGAAGCTGAAACTCTAATACTTTGTTTGGGCACCTGATGCAAAGAGCCAACTCACTGGAAAAGACTCTGATTCTGGGAAAGATTGCCGGCAAAAGGAGAAGGGAGAGACAGAGAATGAGATGGTTAGATAGCATCACTGACTCAATGGACATGAATTTAAGCACACTCTGGGAGACAGTAAAGGTTAGGGAGGCCTGGTGTGCTGCAGCCGCAAAGAGGGGTTGTAAAGAGTCAGACAAGACTGAGCAACTGCACAACAACACAATTCAGCAGAAAGCTGAGAAAGTTCCATTCTAACGGCATTCCAGGACACAGGGAATGTTCAAAATGGTTTCAACTGTCATTACTACTATTTCCTCCCATTTTACAGATGAGGAAACTAATGATTAAAAGATACATTATAACTCGCAGAGTTAATCTAGGTCTTCCCACTTCAGAGGTCAAGGCACTGTCTTCAGTCATAAGTGGTCAGTAGTGGCTCAAGGAGCAGCAAGAAGGCACCCGATTCCTACATGATATGCTCTGTCCCCACTCCTACACCAAAGACTGGGAGTATGGGCTGCTGTGCTGAATTCCCACAGACTCTAAATGTATCTTAGATGCTGTTTTGGGGAGATAGGAATCATCCCACTCGGGAGTTACCTGCATAAAGACCTGATGCCTTGTACACAACAGAAGGGGCTCCCCTTTGTCCTCTGATTCAAAGCACTGGGCAAGGCCACACTGGCATGTTGGATGCATGCTCTGGAGAGGAAACGGCTGTGTGGAGAAGAGGGATGTTCTCCCGGTCCATTCAAGGAGAACACACCTTTCTCTCTTACCACACCTGACTTGTGATGTTGCCCAGGCTGTGCTTCCCTGGAGCCTCCCCCTGCCCCAACGAGGACCACCAGCTGGATCTAACACCCCTCATCCCCAACACCACTGTGCAGGCACTTTCCAGCCATGAGCCCCACAGTAACACATCACCCACAGACTAATAACTGCCATTGATGATACAAACAGCTGCCACTGAGAATACATTTTCCTGATACTCCCCTTTTGATTCATAAAGTAGAAAAAATAAAACCTTAAATAACTGATTTTTAATCAATCAAGACTTTTTCTGCCCTACTAGTTGGCCTTCTGGGCTTCCCTGGGGGCTCAGACGGTAAAGAATCTGCCTCAATGCAGGAGATCTGGATTTGATCCCTGGGAAGATCCCCAGGAAAAGGGAACAGCAACCCATTCCAGTATTCTTGCCTGGAAAATTCCATGGACAGAGGAGCCTGGTGGGCTTCAGTCCATGCGGTTGCAAAAAAGTTGGACATGACTGAGCATGCACGCACTCCAATCTAAATTATTATATATTTGCAATGAAAAATAGCGGAAATTAAAGCTTGAAATGATCACCATCAAAAAATAATTTTTTAAAGAACTAGGGCTAGAGTCAAGGCATCTTAATATGACTGTCATCAGTTTTGCTAGTATTCAAAATACTAGCCAAAAAAAAAAAAAAAAAAAAACTGGGCAAGTTTTGATGCCTTTGGGCTCATTAAAAGCTCCCCCTCACAATGTAGTTTTCATCCTTAATTCCTTTTTCCCTTCCTCCAGAGTGCACCTGTGAACTAGAGAATTTATACTTCCTCTTTTCAGTGTCCCTTTCAGAACTTCTGCTAACCTTATGATCTGTTCCCTTCACTGCATCCTAGACAAAGGCAATTGCAAAGCAAAAGCTAAATTCAATTCTGCTACATCACACTGGAGAAAAATGGCTCAGCGGTTAAAGGCAGACTTGTGGTTCACTCTGGCTATTTCCTCTAAACTTGACAAAGCTTTTTTATTCCTTAGTCATGTAAAGCTATAGCCAGATCAGCTACCATATCCCTGTACCCATTGTTTAAGAATGGAAAAAGAAAGTTGAATTGACGTGCTATAGTTATATTCAAGAAGACAATTTGGAAACAAAGATTTTTAGAAAATGAAATCACACATAAGCAGTCAGATTCCTAGGGTGCAAAAGTAAAAAAAAAAAAAAAATCAAATGACTTGAAGGCTTATACATTTAAATAAAAAGGCACGTACGTAGATGCTGGTGGTGATAAAGTATCAGTGAAGTTGGAAACAGATGGCTCTGGGTGCAGATTAAACACACACACACACTTTATACACATACATATTTACATGCATACATACAACTGTAATATGCGAAATTATGTATATCATTTCATATATCAAGCATAAATGTACACAGACATATCCTTCAGGATTTACTCTTGCAACTCTGCTTTGGGTTCCCTTTTAAATTCATCTTTAGTGATAACAGGATCCCCTCTTACTTATTAGACACAAGGTTTGAATTTGCTTGGTGTTTTCTGCAGTTGTGTTTTACCCTGTGTTCACCACAAAGTGTCCAGTTTCAAGAGCGGCACAGCTGGAATGAGTAACTGCCTGGGCAAAGGGGCACCTCTGCTTGACTCTAACAGGATGAGGATGAGCGGCGAGGGGCCCGCTTTGCACAGATACCGAGCCCTGTCCAGCTGCACAACTACATCAGGACTCACCAGATTCTGCGTAAACACGGAAACGTCCTCTGTGCTGTTGTCAGAATTGACACATAGCAGCCTCCCGAGTCTAGGGGAACGTATGACAGTAAAGGTTATAGCTCTGTTTCCTTCACTGTCCACGTCATTGGTCACGGCTCTCAGGTCACGAGATGAAAGGGGCTTCACGGAACCTAAGTGAAGATTAAAACATGCATGTAAAGCATATGAAGACTATGGTTAATGACTTTTAAAGACCCCTGGGAACTGGAAAACACGTAGTTACGTACAGGAGACTGGCTAACTTTAACTTGAAGTTGGGCTCTGAGGAGCTAGTGATCCATGAGGCATCTGTTTGTGGATGTGCTTTGCTACTGGTGCTGGAGCTGAAGAGGAAAATCCCACGAAAAGACCCCCTCTGCCTCCACAGTCCTGTGTGTCTAACTGATCCCAAGAGAAAGAAGGCATTGCCAGGTGAGTGGCACCCAGCTCAGCTCTGGGCACAGGAAGGGAGAGTTGATGTTGTGCACGGAGAGAACAGGAGACAGCCCCCTCCCCGGGAGGACAGGCCCATCTTGGCCTGAAGGCAGCTGCAGGTGCTCCATGGAGTGTCCATCTGTGGACCCCTGAGGGAGAGCCTGGCTCTGGGACAAATGTGAGAGGTCTCCAGAGGACCCCCACACATGCATGCTACATGGATAACATGGGGAGGGAAGAGCCTGTGTAGATATCATGGGAAGAAGAACCAGTGTGAGTGGTCAGTGTGCTAATGTGACCTCATTGATAATCAATGGCCAGAGAGACTGGGGGACATGCAGGTTAGAGCAGTGCTTGTCACATGCTCTGTACTGAAGGATCAGTGTTTCCCCCCAAATCCACTGTGGGTCAATAATTTTATAAAACACAATAAAACACCGCAATAATTTCAAATTGCTATAAAATTTTCCAAACACCTCCTTTCACTTTCCATTCTTATCACTGCACAGACCAGAAGGTCCATGGACCACAGCTTGAGGAATACAGGGCTGAAGTACATATCCCTTCACTTTGCACGGGATTAAGGAGTAATCCCAACCTGACAGGATGGCAGATCTGAGAGAGATTTATGCAGTTCCCCTGGCCCAGAATTTCATCTTCTCTCTTCTGTTTTAGCCCTAGCTAAAGGGCCTTAGCATCAGGTCTTGCACAGGGACCTTGCATTAGCTCTTGGAGTAGGCACTCGATAAATTGTTTAAGCCTCCTAAGTGGCATCCACTGTGCTTTCATTACTCAATGATAATAGCCCTGGAGAGTGAGGGCCACCAACTGCAGTATTTAAACCATGTTAGATGCTTAAAGGCAGGACCTTGACTATAGCTAATACACGGGGAAAACCAGCTTTCAGTAAGACTTTCAAACATGCAAGGAATGTTCTGAGCCTTGAATTAACTAAGGTTCCCTTTAAAATAGCAGACAACAAAACCAAAAATAAACAAAATTTCCTCCACTCAGCAAAGGAAACCGTCAACAAGATGAAAAGGAAACCTGTGGAATGGGAGAAAATACTTGCAAACCATATATCTGATAGAGGGTTAATATCCAAAATATACAAAGATCTAAAACAACTTAGTAGAAAAATTCCCAAATAACCCAATTTTAAAATGGGCAAATGACTTAAATAGACATTTTTCCCAAGAAGACTTACAAATAGGCAACAGGTACATGGAAAGGTGTTCACCAGTGCTAACCATCAGGGAAATTCAAGTCAAAACCACAATAAGATATCACCTCACACCTGTCAGGATGCCCATTAACAAAAAGACATGAAGTAACAAATGCTAGTGAGGGACGTGGAGTAAAGAGAACAGAACCCTTCGTGCACTGTTGATGGGAATGTAAATTGATGCAGTCACCATGGAAAACAGAAGAGTTTCCTTAAGAAATTAAAAGTAGAACTACCATATGATCCAGAAATCCCACCTCTGGGTATACATTCAAAAGAAACAAATTCATTATCTCAAAGGAAAATCTGTACTCCCACGTTTATTGCAGCATCATTCAAAATAGTCAAGGTATAGAGACAAATTAAATGTCAATCAGTGGATGAACAGATCAAAAAAATGTTGTAAAATGTGATATATATACACATACATACATATATATACACACACACACACATATATATACACACACGTACACTGTGCTGTGCTTAGTTGCTCAGTCGTGTCCGACTCTTTGCGACCTTATGGACTGTAGCCCACCAGGCTCCTCTGTCCATGGGGAATCTCCAGGCAAGAATACTGGAGTAGGTTGCCACGCTTTCCTCCAGGGGATCTTCTCAACCCAAGGATTCAACCCAGGTCTCCCACATTGCAAGTGGCTTCTTTATCATCTGAGTCACCAGGGAAGCCCAGTTATAATTTGTATGCCCTGCCTAATTTGAAAAGTTAATCTTTAACTCAATTACTTTAAAATAGGAGGACCTATCTGAGTCACTAAGGAAGCCCAAGAACACTGGAGTGGGTAGCCTATCCCTTCTCCAGGGGATCTTCCCAACCCAGGACTCAAACCTGGGTCTTTTGCATTGCAGGAAGATTCTTTACCAACTGAGCTACACAGTGAACACACACACACACACACACACACACACACACACACACACACACACACACACTGGAATAGTAGTTAGCCTTAAAAAAGAAGGAAATCCTGTCATTTGCAACAACATGGATGAAGCTAGAGGGCATTAGGCTGATGTGAAACAAGTGAAACAAGAGAAACAAGCAAGACAAGGACAAATACTGAATGGTATCACTTACATGTGGAATTTTTTAAAAGTCAAACTCAGAAACAGAGATTGGAAAGTGGTTGCCAGGGGCTGGGGGTGAAAGAAACGGGGAGAGTTTGGTAAAAGGGTACAAACTTTCAGTTGTAAGATAAATAAGGTCTGAAGATCTAATGTACAGCATGGTGACTATAGTAAATAACACTTCATTGTATAATTGATATTTGCTAAGGGAGTAAAAGTGAAAAGAAAGAAGTAAACATAGGAAGAGATGAATGTATTCATTAGCTTGATTTGGGGAGGATCTTTTCACAGTGTACACAAATATCAAATCACATTATATATTTCAGATATCTTACAATTTTTGTCAATTATACCTTTATAAAGCTACCAAAAAAAAGTCTAAAATAAGATAAAATAAAACAAGAAAAGATAAACATAATAAAGTAAAATAAAATATCTGAGCTCTGGGGATAGGCACTAGGCCCTGGGGCTTCTGAGAGGAGGCAGAAGTACCTGGAAATATCAGCCTCAGGAACACAGTTCTGACTCTTGGGCAGAGTCAGAACTGCCTTGGCACACACACACAAAAGTATGCTTTAATTGGCTCCTGTATTTCTATAGTTCTTGCTGCTGAAAGTCACTGCTACCTTTTAGCTTCTGGAACTGGGGACCCAGGCAATGAGGTCATCCCAGGGAAGCCAAGAAAAATTATTCTGTATATTCAGTCAGCGTTACATGAAGTCATAGCTGAGGCCCATTCTCTGTTACCTGTTGAGCAAGGATCCCCCCTCCTGTCAGGTGGATTATATCTCTTGTGTGCAGCCTCTGGGCACCCCAACATCCAGCTTCTTCTCATCTTCAATTTTTCATTGGAACTTTTAACACTGTGCTTTCTTAATTATTTCCTTAATGAAATCAGACTCATCTTTTCATTTATTCCTTCACCTCAAGGATTATCTTTGGCAGGTGAAGGGGGCGTTGGTGGGAGGGCTCTTTAAAAAAATCATTTTAATTATCTTTAGTTGAAGCATGTGGCATCTAGTTCCCTGACCAGGGATTGAACCTGAGCCTCCTGCACTGGAAAGGCAGAGTCTTAGCCTCTGGACCACCAGAGAGGTTAATTTCCTAAAGTCTTTTTGGGTAGAGGGCCCACCAGAGATGCCCTAGGTCAAGAGTACTTCTCGCTCAGCCAGGGTATATTAATCCCTCATTCTCTTGTCCAGCTTCCTAACCCAGGAGGATGTCCAGTTCCTAGTCAGCAGTCACCCAGAGCATGCTCAGTCAGCAAGACTAGCTGGCTCCCTGCTGCAAATGCCTGATAAGCATCTCTGACTACGCAGCCCAATTCACCAAGAGCCAAACATCACTTCCCCCCAACCCCATCTTCTTTCATCCAAGCATTGATATTTTCATCAGTTAGCTTCAAGCACTTAATTTGGGAAAGATTTCACTTAAGTCCCACCTAAAGTTATACTGGAGCAGGAAATGGCAACCCACTCCAGTGTTCTTGCCTGGAGAATCCCAGGGATGGGGGGGCCTGGTGGGCTGCCGTCTATGGGGTTGCAGAGTCGGACATGACTGAAGCGACTTAGCAGCAGCAGCAGCAGCAGCAGCAAAGTTATATTCTATAGAAGAACTGCCCTACCAGGAGTGTGGTAATAAAAGGGCACTGTAACCATATCTGTTTGGCAAGCTCCCACCCTATATGTACCTCACGGCAATTTCAAAAGCAAGTTGGCACGTTGAAGACTCTAAGTCTTGCAGTAAAGATATCTTCTTACCCTTCTTTTAAGTACAGCAATTCTCAAACATACTCATATCCTATTATGTTTGCTTCGTGAAAAACAACCACCACCATAGCAGCATGAGTTTCATGGCCACTGGGCTAGGAGGTCTTGCACATTCCTTCAACAGACATTATCAGGTGCCTCGTACGTGACAAGCCCTCTAATGAGGAATGGAGATATACCAGGAAACAGCACAGACCCAGTCCTGCCTTTTCATTTAGATGTCATGATAACTCCTAAGATGTATGTATTTTTTTTCCTCCTCGCTAAGAAGGGATGATAAGGTTATGCAACTTGTCTAATGGTCAAACGTAGATCTCACTGACTCTGAAGTCAGTATTATTAGAAAGCTGGAACTCACTATATTGCCTATATCATACTATTCAGTTGGCCAAAATGTTCATTTCGGTTTTTCTATAAGATGCTACAACCAAAATGAACTTTTTGCCAATCCAATACTTTGAGCTCAGTTAAAATGACCCCTGAGTTAGGAAATGTGATGAATGATTCAGGAAATCTGATAGAGGCAGCTCTCCACCTTCCAGACACAGCCTGCCTCCTCCCTGGGCTTTGCCTCAGCATCATGCTGTCCTCACTGGTAACCTCTCCCTCTCTGTTCCCACCATCACAATGCTGCTCACTCTGCAAGGGCAGCTTCAGACCCATCTGGCCAACAAGATCTCCCTCCCCATTGTTGCCTATGGGAAATTTTCCTCCCCCAAACTCAAGGAGCTCACCCAGGCTGCACCCTCACTGGACACTTAGGATAATATATTTTGCATGATTACTATACTCCTGAGTATAAGTCTCTTTTTTCCCTAACGAGTAAGTCTTTAATTTTTCCCTTGAGGATTGACAGTCTTTTCTTAAAGTTCTTGGTTATCTCCCGCTAAGTCTTACAATATTCAATTCAGTGTTTCAAGACCATCTGACTAAAAGACTTTATAAATCTCTGCTCCAAACCCTTTAGCAACATGCTGTGACTTCCTTCTGCTTTCTTCTCTCCCTCAATTCCCATCATGCAGGACAGATGGCCCATTGGTGAGACATGATTCCCTCCATAGCATAACCAAACCCCAAGGGGACTGAAGACACACAGTTTGCTATGAATATCCTTCACTGCTCAGTTATTTAACTCTAGGTCTGTGCAAGCTTATATTCCAGACCAGTTTGACAAAACTCTCAAGGTCAACCCCCACCTCTACACTCTTTGTAAAAGAGCCAGGTACAGCTCTGGCTCTTAGGTCCTAGAAAGACTAGGACCTAAGGCCACAGTATGTTCCAACATGCTATAACTAAATATAAACACATTCAGTGGTGGCATTCAAGGTGAAAAATTGGTTACAAAATTCCTTTCTGGGGAACAAATTTTCCTGAAAGAAATAGAATATATGTATAAGCATACACACACATATACATGTACGTGTATTTGGCGTGCTGCGATTCATGGGGTCGCAGAGAGTGGAACACGACTGAGAAACTGAACTGAAGTGAACTTAATTGATACTTATATACAAAATAATAATGAAAATATACATTAAATTTACTTTCTTAGTTGACAACCAAAAAGTCTGTTTAGAACTACAGCTCTTCCTACTTTAAAATAATTGAGTTAAAGATCGACTTTTCAAATTTGGCAGGGCATACAAATTATAACCGGGCTTTCCAGGTGACTCAGTGGTAAAAAATCCGCCTGCAATGCAGAAGATGCTGGTTTGATCCCTGGGTCAGGAAGATCCTTGGAGAAGGAAATGGCAACCCACTCCAGTATTCTTGCCCGGAGAATCTCATGGACAGAGAAGCCTGGCAGGCTACAGTCCATGGGGTCACAAAATAGTCGGATATGACTTAGCAACTAAACAGTAACAACAACACAAATTATAACTAACCTTCAAACATTCACTCAGTAAGTATTTTTATAATTATTTTGGCTTACCCTACAAATTCTCACAAGTTTCAAGCCAGGGCCGCTTTTTAAGGCAGTATACAAAGGAGGCAGAACAGCATGGCCCAAGTCTGCTGGGCTGATGATGAAAAGCCAATTGGTATGAGCTCAGTGGGAGTGATTGAAAAAAAAAATTGACTAACGCTGGGCTATATAATATTTTAATAATCCAAGAAAGTAAAACACACAAAATTTCCACATAAGCACTGCTGCTTATTAAATTGCTCTGCACCACTTCAGTTTGTGCGTATCAATCCATCAATAACATTAAGAAGCAGACAGAATAAGCAGCCACCATGATGGTCTTATTCTAAGGGAGCTGATATTCTAACATAGAGGCAGTCCTGGAACAGAGGCACATACAGAAAGAACAGATACTGTGATCTGAGCACACGCTTTGGGGGTCGTGTCAGCCCTTGATCTCGAGGCTTATGATTCCTATCAGTCACCTGACTTTGAACCCGCCCACGTCTCAGTTACTTATGTGCCAAATAAAGATGATCAAAACTTGCTTTTAAACACATTATTTTGTTTAAATCTTTATAACAACCCAGTTCAGTAGATTAAAAAGATACAAAACACTATAAAAATCCAGATGTCAATAGTATCTATTGATACCATCCTATAATAGAAATAGATTTTCTCCTACTATAGTTCTATGAAGTCCATAGCTCTATAAAAAGGAATAAACTGTCTCCAATATTTCAGGACACATAGGTCAACTCGAGTCTGATAAGAGCTACAGTAGCTGACAGCTGACACCTGGAGCCAAACCAGAGGTGGGACACAGAGAGTCCCCCTATCTCCTTCCCCTGCCAAAGGGCTAGCTAACAGATGAAGGAGGCAGAGGTCACTCAAGGCCTGCTCCCAGCAGGATCTGATATGGTGGAGGCGGGTCCCAAGGGAAGATGAGTCAGGCATCTGTCATCATCACCCCTGTAGCATTACACAGCATCAGGGACCAATATCCTCGGGAGGCTGCGGCAGAGCCAGGCTGAGCAAGACTCAACTATGCCTCTGGAGAGAGGATGAGGCCATGTGGTCTTCAGAATCACAGCCCACATCCAGGAATTCTGATGCAGAACAGAGGGGTCACTGCTACTTGGGGACATTAGGGTAAGAAGAATGCCAAGAACAACTGGACCAAGGGACCCATAATGTCCATCCCATCTCTAAAATCTATGACTCCCTCGTTCTCATTCCACACCCACCCAAGCTCAAATCAAATGTAAGAATCAACTGATGGAAATGTACACGAAAATTCATCTTCCTTCTTACTGACCAGGGGCTGGAGTTGGATATAAGTCATGGTCTGGGGATAGAGAATGACAGAGAACCAAGAATAACAGACCTAACAGGCTAGGGGGAGCTGGAAAAAGAAACAGCTCACTTTGGGATCTGAGGATAATGTACAAGTTCTGGTGGAGGGTTCTTAGATACAGGATGCAGGGAGGCCAGAGTAGGGCAGGTGCAATGCCTGTCGGAAAGGGAAAGGGGAGGGTTACTCAGGGCTGTGTCCATGGTTACTCTATGTTTTGCAGAGTTCCACAAGGGTGACAAGAGATACTTTAACATGTTTTTCTTGCTAAATTAATAGTCAGTAAAACAGGTGCCAGAAACTCGAAACTTTCTAAGCTGTAGTGGCTATAACTCCCCTTGAATCTGTCTTCAATCACAAACCAGAGTTTAGCCAGAATAGATGAAAGGTATTTAATCTTTTGCAGCAACAAGATTTATTCTAAGTTTAGACCCTCTTTTTAATAGATGGCTGTATTTTTTTCCCAAAATATTAGGGTGTAGTAGCTCGCTTATTTTTTAAAACAACAAATGGCACTCTAATTGCCTTGAAAAACGATAGAAGCATTGCACTTTTCAGAGAAAAATTATGGACTATAAAAAGGTTTTAGAAGAGAAGAATCCAGGTTAACATCTCTTCAGTTAAATTTTGATAAAGATTCTTTTTGTGAGCTCAAAGGCTTAAGGCACCTAAAAATTTCAAAAATTTTCCTTAAAATTCTTGTTTTTTTTGAAAGTTATGAACAGTGATTTTTCTCTAGGTTTTTATTTAGAGGTATGTAAGCTTTGTCTAGTTCCTGGTTGCACAATCAAGTTATATCATTTCTTTAAGCCACAAATTCTGCCAACTTGCTGTGAATATACCACCTATTTCACACAGATATAAGGATTAAAAGACTAGTACACCACTAGCCCCATGATCTCAGTCCTGGTTGTACTTCAGGACCACCTGAAACTTAAAACAAAATGGTGGCCAGCACCTAGTCCAAAGAGTCCCATTCAGTTGGTGAGGCTGAGACACTGGTATTTTTTAAAGCTTTGCAGTGGTTGAGAATGACTGGCTAGAGTAACCATGGAGTGACCATATTATTAAAATGATCAATGTCTATATTTTACTGATAACATTGCTGTTGTTGTTCAGTCGCCAATTCACATCTGACTCTTTGCAATCCACTGGACTGCAGCATTACTGATAATGTATATCAGTTAAACAAGTTATAATACACAGGGTTTTTTTAAACTGTAATGTAAAATTTTATTATTTTCTGTGCAATCTACCTCAGTGCTTTTGGAAAGAAATAACAAGTTTAAAAATTTTTTTCTTCCTCTTTTATTACCCTTGCCATTGGGTAAAACCTTGTTCTATCCTTGCAGTGAGGGTTTTGAGTCAGAGATGCTCACTTATATCTCTCCATCTCAGCCAGGCTGAAATGCTTGGCAAAAACCAGTTCAAAGGCTGTAGGGCCTCAAAGCAAGAACTGCTGGTCCCCTGATACACAAGGTTTTTTATATTCAAAACCAGAAAACCCCAAGATCCAGGTAGTCATGATAGAAGCTCTCCTGCTTCTTTAAGGACCCTAAGGCTAGTGCAGGAAAGCAGTGTACACGGACTACAAAGATTCCTTCCCCCACTGCCCATCACCAGCATGCCCTCTTCTGAGGAACAGGAAAGAGGAGGGACAGGGGTGGGGGATACCCAGCCTTACTTCTGTTAAATTCCTGCAAAGACACAATCCTTTTTAGGACTTTGTAACTGTTGTTGAAGTCACTCTATAGTAAAAGATAATACTTTATACTATGCAGGTAGAACTTTCTGTATTTAGAAAGATATTATATTAAGTTATATTTCAATTTATTAATTGAAAAACACTTAAACTCAAACACTCAATGAAGTTAAAATCTTACCTGGGAAGATGCTCAGTCCTCTGTTTACTTCCAAGCTAATGATCAGAGCTCGAGCTGTGATGCTAAAAATTTGTCGTGGTGCAAAGTTCAAACCATCAGTAACCTGAAAATTAAAGCCTCCTGACATTGCTCCTTCAAGAGAAGAAATTACACTGATCAGTCTGGTCATTTTGCAAAAGCCACCCACTTTCACCTTCTCTCCCACCTGATCTCCCTGCAAAGCTACTCCTATCAATTTGAGAGTTAGTTAATACGGTAACCAAGCTCACCAAATCAAATACTGTCAAAACATGAAATGAAAAGAATACCAAAAAGGTCTACAATGCATATTCCCACCTCATCCTCTCCTGAAAGTAATAAAAGAAAGCAAAGATATCACCTCCAAGAAATTTTTTTAAAAATTTAAGACATGTTCATTACCTGTATTTTATTATCTTGGAGTCAATTTATACCAATAAAAGTAATACAAGGATGCTGCACACACATGCATCCCTTAGCAGTTTCTGAACTATTGATAACACTTGATGATAATGAAAATCAAAACTAGAGGGAATTAAATAACACAGCCCCTCCCCCCCCAAATACTTTCCCATTATTCATCTCTCTCTGTTTCCTGCTAAGAGGGGAAAGAGCAAAGTGGAGAAAGACTCAGCCCCAGTTTTGTTAAATTTCTGCAAGAAGACAATTCTACTCTCATACTTCTGTCAAGGGATCAGTGACATCAACAAAGTTATAAATTAACTTATGTGTGAAACAGAAGTTGGGCTGGGCCCCTACTGATCCTGTTTCCCCGAGTGCTTTACCAGTCTGACTCCCAAAGCACCAGGCAAGATCATCACGCAGAGAGCATGACGATCACAGTCCCCTCGCCTTTTGAAATTGTTCATCCAGCAGTGAATGTGCAGCCCACAGGTCTCTGCATCATGTAATAGGTAGAAATGCCCTCCTCGTTGCCCTCAGGGACATGCGACAAGGAACAAAGGAGGCATGATCAGGATCTGCAATTGCCTACAAGTACTCCCTTAATAACATGATTTAAGAAAAGGCTGGTTAATGGCTTAACCTTCTCTTAAGTCTCTGTTATTTAAGCAAACCCAGAGAGTTCTAACTCCTCAAAATAAAAGGTTACAGCTTTTAAACATTTTTTCCCCAATATACTGGAGTCACCATATTTAAAAAATAACAGAGGAAGAGAATTCTGGGTCTGCTTAATTTAGAATAGAGGCGCACAGCCAAATATTATTTTTGTTTGTTTGCTCCTTTTTACTAGAAATAGCACTTTGAAAGTTGTATTTAATTAAATGTGAAAGTATGGAGAAAATGTTTTCTGCTATTATGAATTCAGAAACAAAATGGAAATGGAATCCAAAGGATTTATAGCAAAACGAATACTAGAACAGTGTACTAGGTACACTGACTATCACACGAATTATGACCAAAGAGACAGAGGGAGGGAAACATGAAAGTGACCTGTGGATTTTATTGCATAACCTTAGACTCTCCTGACCTGACAGTACTTTCAGAAGGGCAACCTGAAATCATTTATCCCCCCACTTCTGGCTGTATCGACCTACTTAGGTTGTTATGTGGAAAAATGAATTAGATTAATGGCGGAGCACTTTGCAGATATAAATGCTAAGAGAGACTAATTAAACCTAAGCCTTTGTCTGGGGCTGCTGAGGGACAGATGTAGCAGGGAGAACCAGCTGGTTTTAGCAAGAGGCTCATCTGCAGCTGGGCTCCTGCCACTTTGAAGGCTATTACTGCCTCCAGGTCCATTTAGAAAATGTGATGGATTACTCTCAAGAGAGCTTAACTTTAACTCTCCTTTCTGCTTTTTTAGGAGAAATTATTTTCTCTATTTGCCAAAAGCAAATATTAACCTGGTAGTTGACAAACAAATCAATCCAAAGAGCTAATTTATATTTCAATCCTTCACTGCAAAGAGTAACTTCAGCTCTTCAAACTACTCTGCCCTTCTATGGGTGGCAGCTATTAGAGAAAGCCCAGCTTTAGAGTCAGGCCAGTTCTATCTTTCTGGGCCTCAGTTTCTTCATCTCTATAATGAGATCGTTTACTCCCAATCACTCTAAAAACTTCTGCAGATTAAATGAAATGGGTCCTGTCACTGTATCTCCTGCAGTGCCTAGCACATGCCAGACAATCAGTAACTCCTTCCCATTGCACACTACTTAGTCTTAGAAACTCTCTCTGTGCAAGTCTCTAAAGCATTTCTCACTATTTTGAACATATGATAATCCTTTCATAGAGATAAAAAACTTCTAGGCCCTTGCCTAATAATACCTGGATTTTTAGTATTTAGTAACCAAAACCACACATAATTGGCAGAAACATCCTATCAATTCAATGCTCCTTTAAATGAATTTTATTTTATTAATGAGAACAGCTGCATACAATTACAAAATAAAACACATGTGGAAAAGATCATTCAGTCTAGAAACAACGCTTTGGTACACATGTGCGTAGATTTACGATTTTAGATTTTATTGCAGTAAAACTAACCCCCAACAGGTCCCCGGGCTACAGGTTTGGAACCACTAGATAAGAGCAGTCACATAGTAAATGCTTTTCAGGTTATCTGGGAATTCTTTGTACTTAACTGCAGAGATAATCAGGAAATTACTACCTCTGAATTTAGCAGATTTTAATCTTTGTTTTCTTTATTATATTTTCAAAGAAGGTAATTAAAAGTGGCTGGAAAGATACAGCTTTTAGCTTTCCCATCATGCACCCCAGGCTCACACTCCTCCTCCTCCCACTTCCTCCTGTGGCTGAGAATGGGCAGCTTGCCCTCTCTGACCACTGTCAAGGGCAACCAGGAAACAGGCCAGCTAGATTACCCCTCCTGCAGATGTACAGTGGTGATGTGACTTATTGATTTACTGATGACCAGAGGGAAGAAAACAAAGCCTTTTAATATCAGGGTCTCTTAGATTTACAGTTATATCCATTCATTCATCTTTGTAGTTATTCATTTAACAAATGCATTTGTTGTATTCCTAGCATTTGGAACATTACCTGGCACGTAATAGGTATCAATAGGACTTCATTCTTACAACTAATTTTTATTAAGCCCCTACTATGTTCCAGTCACTGTTCTTAGGTGCTGAGAATGTAAGAGCAAGCAAAAGAAAGATCCTATTCTTCTAGCCCTTATACTCTAGTGGGGAAGACAGACCGCACAAAAGTGAACAAATCAGTCTATACTACAATGTAAGGTAGCCAGAATAAGGGATAGAGATAAATGGAAGAGATGTGATTTCAGTGGGTGGTCAGGAAAAAGATCTCTGCGAAGCTTGCATTTATCTATTTTATATCTAAAGGATAAACAATAAGGACTTACTATACGGCATAGGGAACTGTATTCAATATCTTGCAATAACCCATAAAGGAAAAGAATCTGAAATGTACATATTTCACCTCACATGACAATGTGAGTAAGCCAAGTATGAGTTACAGGTACCCTCTGATATTTGCTATTATTGGCCTTACTCAAATGTAAGCTTAAATGTACTGGGCTTACCAAAATGTGTCACTTTAAAAAAAAAACTATACAGTCTGCAAGGGTTTTAGATGGCTTGTGGTTTTCCGTCTGCAGCTATGAGGTTTGACTACATGTTAACCTTTGACTGAAACACATTTTAGTTTCACATTGCTTTTCTCAGTTACCTACCGGCGTGTATAAACACTAGCTGGCCCTCGTTGATCTGAGCCTGGGTGAAGTTCTGGATGCTACGGCCAGGAATGGACTTGAGAGCCAAATGTCCATTGCTGGGTGGAGAGACCAAGTAGGCCAGGTCCTGTGGGGAGGAGTCCCTATCCACTGCACAGAGTTCATCACGGGTAATCTCAGTGACAGAATTCACCCACACCTTAAAAAGAAAGAATCACAGATCTTGTGAGGACAAATTCCAAGCACATAACACCAGTAAATTGAATAGCTATGAGACACCGGCCCCTTGCACAAAGACTTAAACAAAAAAAAAACTAGAGCAACTCACTCAAGTTTTTAAAGCATGATGAGTCTTAATTCAAAACAGACATATAATTAAATGCCAGATGAAATGCAGAGCATCTTGTAGTGTTTATTTAATTTATGAGATTTCAATAAAAAAAACAGGATTCATTGTTATTTATTCAGAACCAATTATTTAAACTGCATATGCATTTATGTAAAGTACAAAAGCAATAAGATTGATGGTTACTAAGTACTGTCTGTGTGGCTGGTATATGCTAAGCACTCCATATGGAATCTCAAATAATCACAGAAACTACCCCATAGGGTTGACTTAAGGATTTCTATTCATTACTTTAAGAAGCAAATGATTTCATCAGCTTTTAAATATTTGAGGGCAGAACATAAACAGTACATTTTTTATTTTTTAATTCTCCTTTATCCTATCCATCTTGCAGGGAAACAAATACCTAGTCCCCATGGCCTTGCCAGGTTTACTATGCTCGTGTGTGTGTGCTGTTGCTTGGTTGTGTCCAACTCTACAGGACCCCATGGACTGTAGCCTGCCAGGCTCCCCTGTTCATAGGATTTTCCAGGCAAGAACACTGGAGTGGGTTTCCACTTCCTTCTCCAGGGGATCTTCCCAACCCAGGCATCAAACCCAAGTCTCCTGCCTGCATCTCCTGCATTGGCAGGCAGGTTCTTTCCCACTTGAGCCATCTGGGAAGCCCAGGTGAGTGCTTACTACAGTTGTTTCTGAGTAACAGTCTCTATTTTTCCAATTGTATTTAAAATCTATTTACATTATTCAACAAGTCATCCTTTTTTGAGCATCTGCTATATCCCAGGCAATGTTCTGGTGCTTGCAATACATTAGTATACAAAACAGAGTCCGGTCCTCATGAAGCATACATTCCAGCAGCAGGGGATAAAGGGATACAGCGAAGAAATGATAGGAATAATGAAAAAATAAATGACACAGTCTGTTAGAGAGTCACAGGCACTGTGAAAAAATTTTAAATGAAGCAAAATGAGATGCTCAGATGTTAAATAGGAGGCTTATCTGAGGAAAACTGGAAGGAGGTGAGGGAGGATCCATGAGGACACGTGGGGAAGAACAACCAAGAAGAGAGCAAGCCCTACAGTGCGAGCGAGCCTCGGCCGTCTGTGGAGCAGCAAAGAGGTCAGCGCAGCGGGACCAGAACTAGCAAGCTGAAGAGCAGAAGGAGGCACATCGACACGGCCTCCAAGGTCAAATCCTGCAGGCTCCTGAAGGCCGCCTGGGCTTCACTTGAGTGCAACCAGGAATTACCATGGGGCTTTAGGTGAGCCGTAACCTGGGCCAGCTTAGTGGTAACAGATCCCTGTGGCCTTGTGTCAAGGACAGAGTGTGGGAGGCCAAGGATAGAAGCAGGACAACAGTTAGGCAGAGAGAAGAGAGTGGGGGACATTGGAAAGGAGGGAAGAAGTGGGGAAATTCTGGGTGCTGTCGACAGTTTCTGACGAGCTAGGTGTGGTGAGGTGCAGAAGAAGGAAGACAGTGAAAAGGACCTGGTTTGGGTCTCAGCAACTAGAAGGACCAAATCACCATCAACCGAAATGAGGGTAGGTGCGGGAGGCGCGGATCTGGGCAGTAAGAGAAGGAGTTCAGTTTTGAAAGCCCCAAAGCCCCAAAAGTCACTTCAGTCGTGTCCAACTCTTTGCGACCCCAGGGACTGTAGCCTGCCAGGCTCCTCTGTCCATGGGACTCTCCAGGCAAGAACACTGGAATGGGTTGCCATTTCCTCCTCCAGGGGATCTTCCCGACCCAGGGATTGAACCCGTGTCTCTTATGTCTCCTGCACTGGCGGGTGGGTCCTTTACCACTAGGGCCACTGAGTTTAAAGTGCTTGCTGAGACATCACATCACATCTCATGGAATCATGCTGCCTGGGGTTTCTCTAATCCTATGGTCATGTGATATTTCACCAACACTAAAGGCGGCGGCTTTATCACTAAATAGATTTTCACATTTCTCTCTGTGTTTATAAAGTCATCCCACAAAATACTGTGCATGCTTCCAAGCTTATGTGTCATTCTCTGCTCTCTGACAAGAACCTTATCCTCTTCTACACTTGTTACCAACTCTTTAAAAATTCTATCCTAAACTATTTAGGAGGTAATTGCTCTGGTCTAATGGGCTGTTCTCTTTAATAGAAAATGCAGTTTGTGAAATTAACTATGACTAAACAGAATTTGAGAAAGGGCAATCAGAAACTACATAGGATTTCTACATTTTTCTACCAGAAATGATATGCCACTTTAGCTATGAAACTTTGGGCACATTTCTCAATTTCTCTATGCCTCAATTTCCTCTTTAGTAAAGTAGAATAATAGAATTATTATGTATAATGAGTGATATAAAGCACTGTAAAGTACTGAGAACAAGTTTTACCTGGCACAGAGTAACTATCCAGTAAATATTAGCTTTATGTTACTCATCTTTCTTCATCAGATTTGGCTCTGAGAATGGATGTGATTTTTTAATATTACTTAAAAGTCACCTGGAATGTAATATCACTCTTAACGCTATTCTTTATTTGTTAACTTAAACAAAAATTGGAGTATAGGGACTTAACTGGTGTTCCAGTGGTTAATCACCTTCCAACACAGGGTTTGATCCCTGGTTGGAGAGCTGATCCCACACGTCACGAGTCAACTAAGTCTGCATGCCGCAACTACTAAGCCCGTGGGCCACAAGGAAAATCCCCCACCCCCTCGACACACAAAAATTTAAAAAGAATATTGGAGTGTAGGTGATTTACAATAATGTGTTACTTCCTGGTATACAGCAATGTGATTCAGTTATATATATGTATGTATTTTTTCAGATTATTTCCCACTATAGCTTATTATAAGATATTGAATATAGCTCCCTGTGCTATGCAGTAAATCCTTGTTATCTATTATACGTATAGTAGTTTGTATCTGTTAATCCCATACTCTGATTTACCCCTCCCCCATCTCCTTCCCCTTTGATAACCATGAATTGGCTGTTCTACGATACGCACCGCACATTTTGCTTCATCCCACAGCATTCCTCCATAATTTGGGATGCGTAGTTTGTCTGTTTAATGTTTGTGTTGCCAATGGATGCTCCTATGTCTTGGTATTTGGAATATGCCCACAGAGGATTTTTCAGCCCTAAACTCTAAGCACATCAATTTTAATAGCTACCAGAAATACTAATCAACCTAATGTCAAATTGTAAGTTTTGGCTTTCAGTTAATCCATGAAAAGGCTACAGTTTCTATAAAATATACAAGTTGGACTGCCTAACTAAATTCTAAGCCCAATCATCCTAGTTTTGCCCTTTTTACATTTTAAAATCCATATATGAATCTTATCTTCATTTCTTCAGGAACTTGATTTGGAAACACACTGCCATTTCTCTTCCTGTGACTCGCAGATACTCATTTTTTCCAGTGGTGCACACAAAAGCTGCATGAAGCATGTTTTCCACTGTAGTTACTATTCTGTGAAACACTGTTTTTGCCCCTCTTGCCTCTAGAATATATCATCTTCCAAAACCAATGTAAAATCTGCCACTCAAAACAAGAGCTAGTAACCTCAGTTCTCCATTTCCACTCAAACAAAATTTACTTCAGTTAAAAGTCCCATTGCTTTTGATGAGACCTGATTTAATGCCTAGTCTTCGGTAACAGAAACTTCAAATGGGCAGGGACAAGAAAACAAAGACTCCAAACTTGAATTCAGATTTCAGTGTGATCCAAAGCCCAATAAATAATGGCTTAAGGAATAAATATCTGAAAAAATTAACACTTGAACCTGGAATGATGTATTTTTTAATTCACTTTTAATTTAAACAGGACGTTAGATTTAGAAAAATGATCCAATATATCCAAATTATGATCCAAATATTTAAAAACCCAGGCCTTTGTTTGGGGTTTCAGGAGGGATGTGAAATATCTGTCAATGGACTATCCCACTCTTTGATCCTTCCAGGCCTCCAGGCCTCCAAGTCACCGTTTCAGACTTCGCTGCCTTCGTTTCTCTACTGTCCATAGCTCTCAGAGATCTTTACAGTGATGGCAAGTGCTTATCAGAAACAAGCAAATAGTTCTATTTTTGGTATAAACAACAACAACAAAACAAAATGTACTGTAGCATTGAAAGCAAAAGGTGAAAAATAGAAAAACGAAGCCCCCTTGTGGACACCAATACATTTTATCAAGCATGCACGAAAATCACTGGTCATGCCTGAGTACAAAAGTACTCAGGAGAGCATACTTCAGAGGAAAATGCAAAGGATTCACCCCACACAGTCTAACTCAAATTCCTAACTCCAGTCTGTCATGCCGAAATGACCTCCTGTACCACCAGTGATTGGTCATGTGCTTCAAAGCAATGTTGTTTAAAGTACTCCAGGAGAAAGGAGTGTGCTTGGAATGCTGGGACTGAGTGGTGAATGCTCAGATTCCTGCCTCTGAACTCCCATCTGGAGTCTGAGAGCCTCAGCAGTTCTACCCCGTCCTCCCGCCATCTTCTCCCACACAGGCTGTAGATGAGTCTCCGTGCCATCTCCTCTAAGCTCCGATGACAAGTGAGGAGAATGAGCGGTCATGTGGGATGGTCTGAAGGTCTTGAGAAAATGCTGTTTGAAAGTCAAAGACAGCAAGAGAATCTGAAGACTCTGATGGTTAATTTTATATGTCAACATGACTGGGCCACAGGGTACTCAGATATTTGGTCAAATACTACTGTGGGTGTTTTTACGAAGATGTTTTTGGAGGAGGTTAACATTTAAATCAGCTGAATAACACAGATTTCCCTCTCTTAGGGTGTGTGTGTGTGTGTGTGTGTGTGTGTGTGTGAATCACTCAGTCGCCTCCGACTCTGTGCCACCCCCTGGACAGCCCACCAGGCTCCTCTGTGAGATTTTCCAGGCAAGAATACTGGAGTGGGTAGCCATTCCCTTCTTCAGGAGATCTTCCCAACCTAGGGATTGAACCAAGGTCTCCTGCATTGCAAGCAGATTCTTTACTGTCTGAGCCACCAGGGAAGCCCCATCTCAGGTGAGAGGGCCTCACCAATCAGCTGAAGGCCTGAGTGGGACAAACTGGCTGATCCTTCCCTGAGTAAAGAGTATTCTTTCCTGCCTGACTGCGTTTGAACCAGGAAAGCCTTTACATGGGGCTTCTCTTATAGCTCAGTTGGTAAAAAAAATCCACCTGCAATGCAGGAGACCCCAGTTCAATTTCTGGGTCGGCAAGACCTGCTGGAGGAGGGATAGACTACCCATTCCAGTATTCTTGGGCTTCCCTTGTGGCTCAGCTGGTAAAGAATCCACCTGCAATGCGGGAGACCTGGGTTCGATCCTGGGTTGGGAAGATCCCTTGGAGAAGGGAAGGGCTACCCACTCCAGTATTCTGGCCTGGAGACTTTCCCTTGACTTCACACTATTGGTTCTCCCGCATCTGCAGCCTGCCCCCTTGCCCGTAGATCTTGGGACATGCAAGCCTCCATGATCACGTAAGTCAATTCCTTATAATAAACCAACAAATAATACACACACACACTCACCCTATTGGTTCTTTCTCTGAAGAATGCTTCATAATACAGAGGCCTTATTAATTCATATTTAGGACTGTTTTTGTCCCAGACTCTGCCACTGTCTAACTTGATTATTTTGGGCAACTCACTTCATTTCTGAAGCTTTCTCTCTTTTTGAAAATGGAAATAACAGTAAAACTCACTCTATCTACTTCCTCAGGTCCTTGGGCTTCTTACCTATAACCATGAAGAAAGACAGAGTAGAGCATCACAGCTACAAGTGAAAACTTACATCCTCACCTCTGTCACTTACTGTCTACTAGGGGCTCTTCCATTTCTGATCATGGGCAAATGTCTGAGTCTCTCTGTGCCCCAGATTCCTCATCCTTAAAATGAAAACCACAACCCATAGCGTTGCTACAGATTCGATGAGTAAATAAATACAAAATGCTTAGAACAATGTTAGAAGCAGAGTAAGTGCAATGTAAGCATCAGCGACTGTTGTTGAGGTTGTTGCTCAGTCGCTCAGTCATGTCCAACTCTTTGTGACCCCATGGACTGCAGCACACCAGGCCTCACTGGCCCTCACCATCTCCCAAAGTTTGCCCAAGTTCATGTCCATTGCACTGGTGATGCCATCCAGCCATCTCATCCTCTGACACCCTCTTCTCCTTCTGCCCTCAATCTTTCCCAGCATCAGGGAATTTTCCAATGAGTCAGCTGTTCGCACAAGATGACCAAAATACTGGAGCTTCAGCTTCAGCATCAGTCCTTCCAATAAAAATTCAGGGTTGATTTCCCTTAAGATTGACTGGTTTGATCTCCTTGCTGTCCACAGGACTTTCAGGAGTCTTCTCCAGCACCACAGTTTGAAGGCATCAATTCTTTGGCGCTCTGCCTTCTTTACGGTCTAGCTCTCACAACCATACATGATTACTGGGAAGACCACAGCCTTGACTGTATGGATCTTTATCGGCAATGTCTCTGCTTTTCAACACACTGTCCAGGTGTGTCATAGCTTTCCTGCCAAGAAGCAATCGTCTTCTGATTTCACGGCTGCAGTCAACATCTGCAGTCATTTTAGAGCCCAAGAAAAGGAAATCTGTCACTACTTCCACCTTTTCCCCTTCTATTTGCCATGAATGGGGCCAGATGCCAAGATCTTAGTTTTTTTTAGTATTTAGTTTTCAGCCAACTCTTTCACTCTTCTCCATGACCTTCATCAAGAGGCTCTTCAGTTCTTCGCTTTCTGCCATTAGAGTGGTATCATCCGTGTATCTGAGGTTGTTGATGTTTCTCCCGCCTATCTTGTAACTCATCCAGCCCAGCGTTTCTCATGATGTGCTCAGCATATAGGTTAAACAAACAGGGTGACAGCAGACAGCCCTTGTTGTACTCCTTTCTTAGTCTTGAACCAATCGGTTGTTCCATTCAGGGTTCTAACTGTTGCTTCTCAACCTGCATTCAAGTTTCTCAGAAGACAGGTAAGCTGGTTTGGTATTCCCATCTCTCTAAGAGCTTTCCACAGTTTATGATCCACACAGTCATAGGCTTTGAAAGTGAAAGTGAAGTCGCTCAGTCGTGTCTGACTCTTTGCGACCCTGTGGACTGTAGGCCACCAAGCTCCTCCATCCATGGGATTCTCCAGGCAAGAATACTGGAGTGGGTTGCCATTTCCTTCTCCAGGGCATCTTCCTGACCCAGGGATTGAACCCAGGTCTCCCACATTGTGGGCAGATGCTTTAACCTCTGAGCCACCAGGGAAGCAAAAGCTTAGGCTTTTGCGTAAAGCATAGGCTTTAGCGTAGTTGATTAAATAGAGGTAGATGTTTTTCTGAAATATTCTTGCTTTCTCTATGATCCAGCAAATGTTGGCAATTTGATCTCTGGTTCCTCTATCTTTTCTAAACCCAGCTTGGGACATCTGGAAGTTCTTAGTTCACATAATGCTGAAGCCTACCATGCAAGATTTTAAGCATGACCTTACTAGCACAGGAGATGAGCGCAATTGTTCAACTGTTAGAACGTTCTTTAGTACTACCTTTCTTTTGATTATGTAAATTATAGTTATTATTACTGTTTCCCATGCTCTGAAATCTAGGAAAAGAAAAATCACTGCCTGAAATAATTCCCTACATTTGAAATTTTCCCTAGAAAGAAGTAACTAGTAACCATAGCTTTGGGGAAATTATTATTTTGTTGGAAAAACTACTCCCAGAGCTTTACTATTTTGATGAAATGCATACACTTTATATATTAATTTTCAGAAAGTTAACAAGCCTAACATGTGGCACTTCTTTAATTGTATTAAGAGTTGTCAGTTTTGGAGAACACTTTGCAATATGTTCCACACACACAGTTTTTCCAGGAAGTTTTCTGTGTTCATTTGTCATTGCTATTACACATTGTCATGGATATGACAGAGAGATCATACTTCAACAAAAAAAATATTAGGGGCAAAAAGTAAAGGATATCTTAGATGTCATAAACTGCCAACACAGGCTCTCGAAATAAGCTGCCTCTTGGCTCTTTTTCATCAGGTCTAAATTATACTGAGATTGATAATAGACATTATAATTATATCATAAAATTTTAGGGCTCAAGATTTCCTTCTTCTAAAATCTTTAAACCAATTTCATTCACATTATACTATATATAACAGAAAAGGAAGGTTGTCATTATATACCCTGGTCTAAAACCCTTTTTTCCCTAATATTTAAAATTTTATAATTTATGATGTTCTGTATATGCCCTTTTCTGTATATGCCCTCCTCACCATGACTCTGGGCTGTAGAGCAGTACCTAAAGTGAATCAGACATGTCTGTAGACATTGTACCTAGTCTGACCATCCCCACCTCCTTTCTTGCTGGACGGTACAGGCAGATGGGCAGCGAATGGGCGGGCAGGGCTGAACCAGCAGGTAGGCCTATGATGACAGTGTTCACAGGGAGACTTCAAAGCTGATAGTGACAATCTATGCCTCCTCCCCTGAACACAGAGACTTCTTGCATGTGGTAAAGTACCCTGATGAAGGAGTATCTGGCGGTGAGGTGGGGTGGGGGGTTGTTACAGGCTGTATTAACTCTGCTAAATCCCTCCAGTATCCACTTCCAGGTCCCTGCTAGATAGAAGTTTCTACAAATGAACTTCTAAGACTTGACTCAACCTGTCAAAGGTCAGGTGTTCCTAGGAGCAGGAAGAGTAATTTTAAAAAGCGATTTATCTATATCAAAACATTTAGATTTGCTAGATCAGTGTCGTATAATGTTCTTTAACACCCAAAGAGAGGGATGCTTTTTACACAACAACCTAGAACATATATGTGTATTTGTATGTGTGTGTGTTTAAAATGAAGCAAAAGTTTCATATTACAATCCTGCCGTTGCTACACACAGTACATTCTGATGCTACCTGTTCTATTTGATTCTATTTAATTTGTTTTTAAAATGTTTTTCCTGTTCCACTCAATTAATTTCACAGACTATGAACAGTTTGCAACCTGGAGTTTTAAGACACTGAACCAGATCATTCACATTGTGGATAGCAGAGTGGACTCTGCTGAGACCACCTGGGCTTAAAACTCACTCTCTTACTAACTATATGACTGTGGTCAAGTAATTTAACCTTTCTGCACCCAGATCTACTGCAATCCTCATTCTATATCAAGGACTATGAGAGCAATGAATGAGAAGTCACATGTGATGCTTCGAGAATGGAGCCTGGCAGGGGCTCAATAAATGCTGGCCCACTTCCCCATCTCCTCTGAAGCCTACTGTAATGAAATGGTTTACCATTGGGGGTCCTTATGCCCAGCAGTCAGCTCTTACCATGGAACCTGATGGCGGACCACTCTCCTCCCTCCATCTGCTCTGGTCACTCTGAGCTTCTCATGTCCTCAAACACTCCAAACCTGCTACAGACTCACAACTTTTGCTTTAGCTGAATCCTTTGCTGGGAATGCTTGTGCTCCTAACATTCATATGGTTCCTCTCTCCCCCACCTGAGCCCACTCACCCTGGCCTTTATTCAGAAAAAGTAGGCCTAAGACTGCCTTTCCCCTTAGGGAGTCCTGTGTGCCAATCGCTACTTGGCTGGCATCTGGGAACTCCGTTATTAAAGTTTCCTGTACTGATACAGACCTTTTCCTAAAATAATAAGAGTGTGTATCTAAACAGCACAAACAATGTAATTTGTGCTGGGCCCCTGCTTTCCTCCTGGGAATCTGGGACTTGGTACATACTAGGTAGAGGGCACCTGTTTATTGAGCTCCAGCCCCCAGTAAACATCTTGGGTACTTAGGATCTAATGATCTTCCCTGGTAGACACCACTTCCTGCACATCATCACAATTTGCTGCCAGAAGAATTGAGTGCATCCTGTGTGACTTCACTGAGAGAGTCACACATATAGCACACATATAGTTCACTTATAGCCTGACCTCCCTTCCTCTGGACTTCACCCCACGTGCCTTTTCCCCAAGCAGACTTAGCTTCATATCTCTCACTGAAACAAATCTTAGCCATGATTTGACTCTATGCTGAGTTCTATGAGTCCTTGCTAACCGCTAACCAACAAACCTGTAGAGGGCTTGGGAACCCCTGACACACAGGGCTCTGCTCAAATGTCCCTTCCTTGATAAGACCTTCCCTCACCATGCTCTCTGCAAGGTCATCATTCTCTGACCCCATGGCTCTCTGTCCTCTTAAGTGCTCTGCAGAAAACTACCACAGTTCATCACTGTTTATCACATACCATCAAGGTCTTCGCCAATCAACAGAAACTCCATGGAGCACTTAGAGAGTCAAAATTTATTGCCCTTATTACTTGTCAGGGACTGTGCCAGACAGTGAGGCCACCACAGGAAAGGGAGAGCAAATTCCCTTCCCAATGGAGCTTACGTTTATGGGAGGAGACAATCAATATTGGTTTACTACCAAGGAGAATAAAGCAGGGTCAAGGGACAGAGGACGGCACACTGCTCCTTCAGCTGGGAAGGCCATCAGGGAAGCATCTATGAGAGGAGCATGCCTAGAAGGCTGGGTGACCAGGGTCCAGCTAGGCTTCCAGAGCAGGCAACAAACCCATGCTTAAGGAGTCCCGGCACTATTAATATGTTCTGCACCAGATGACTGGTAATCAGTGAAATCTAGAAAGCCTCTATTCACAATCATCACAATTTAAACAACAAAAAAATCTTTTTTTTTGGCAAATAAGCCTAAACACCTTGATATGGAAAGATTTTCATTGATAGAGCCCCATGACCACCATCTACAATTGAAGAAACAAATTCTTGAGATTTCTTCCATTTTAAGCAAATCCTACCAAAACTATTTCTACATGTATACATGACTAGTTAATATGTCCTACCGTCGTATCTAGTCACCTCCAGATTTTAGACACACTGACTTTAAAACCAAAACTATTCATATGTTTCCCAGTCAGAGAAAAGGTTCCCCCAGTCTAGCCTGGAATGATTCCATCCAACAGAAAATGGAAGCTCAATAGCCCCTTCATCCATCTAAGTGTAGCTTTACTCGGAGAGTGTCAAACAATGTTTACAGTCATAAAAACCACAAGATGTTAGAACTGGGCGGGCCTGCGAGATGATCAAGGAACACATACACACGCATAGACGCTCACACACCCCACCCTGCAACATGCTTATGGCTTTGCTATTGAGGAAGGTGAGGCCCAGTGACTGTTCAGTCGCTAAGTTGTGTCCAACTCTCTGCAACACCATGGACTGCAGCACACCAGGCTCCTCTGTCCTTCTCTATTTCCCAGAGTTTGCTTAAATTCATGTCTGTTGAGTTGGTGATGCTATCTAACCATCTCATTCTCTGCTGACCCCTTCTCCTTTTGCCTTCTATCTTTCCCAGCATCAGGGTCTTTTCCAATGAGTCGGCTCTTCACATCAGGTGGCCAAAGTACTGGAATTTCAGCAGCAGTCCTTCTGATGAATATTCAGGGTTGATTTCCTTTAGGATTGACTGGTTTGATCTCCTTGCTGTCCAAGGGACTTTCAAGAGTCTTCTCCAGCGCCACAGTTTGAAAGCATCAATTCTTTGAAAGCTCAGCTGAGGCCCAGGGAAATTTTGCTTAAATTGGGCAGTTTACAAGCTTTTAACTCTGGTCTCCTAACTTTAATCCAGAACTTTCAAGGCAGAAATGAGTTTCTTACTAAATAAATAAAAAATAAGTTCAGAAAGAGCCAGTGTCAAATGACTACACAACTCAAAACTGGGAAGTTGCATCTTTCCTGGCCTGGATCCAGGCTATCAAGGGGGACAGGCAGGAGTAAAGGCAATGGGCCCTGCTCCCAGCTACTATTATTATTTTTTTATTATTATTGAGAAAAACACTGGATTCAGCGATGGGGCAAGAGGTCTGCCAGACTAATTGAGCAAGCAAGGTTCCCGGCAGACTATATTTTCCTGATTTTAAGACAAAGTCTAGGGTATACTTTTTTTCTCCTCACAATCTAATGTTCTGAACATCTTAAATTGACAAGTACATTTAAATATAGTAAAGCTATTATTAAGTTGATGGTGCCTCTTACAATTGATGGTACCTCAGAACTGAACACCAAGCCCACAGCGGGGCTTCAGTTCCTTTCCATAAGGAAGCCTGAGAGTTCACTACCTAATTCCTTGGTCCTCCTCTCTCTCTCAGGCAACTCTAGCTCTTCTCTTTCTAGAGCCCCAGTCCCTCCCCTAGATCTTTCTCACCCCTTAGTTCAGCATCACTCAGCAAAGTGCTCAGATCCTCTGCCGAGGCTCCTGAGCACACAGATGTGTCAATACGCCTGCTTCAGACCTATTACTGTAAGTCCACTTTAGTAGGAGCAAGAGGAAGAAAAGCTCTGGAGATTTTTCTTCACTAGCAAGACAGCCCTTGATCACACAGACACATTGGGAGAGCTTGAGTCAGTCATGGGTAAGAGGGGAAGTGGCAGAGCACAGTGGTGAGACAGTCAGGCTTGGGCACACTCGGCTTGAAGTCCACACCTTCCCTTGAGACTGCTGAGAGCCTCAGCACTCCCATCTATAACAAGGGTATTAATCACAGCAGTTCTTTCGTAGGGCTGTGAAAATGACACCAGCATGGAAGATGGACAGTACTCTACTCAGTAATAAATGCAAACTTTTATAACTGTGTTTAATAATGACTGACTCCTACAGTTCATCACACTAGCCCACAGCCTACTTCTCAGATCATTTTGCTGAGAGTGGGTCAACAGGTACTAAAATTAGTCTGGAGAGAGGGAGAAAGGAAGCTGAAAACAGAGGGGGAGGCCCACACGGTTGACCGGTTGGAATACACTATCCCCAGGTACCTGGGCGACGACTGGGAAGTCAACTAAAAGATAAAGGAATGGGTTCCAAAGATCTAGAAACACCATCATCAGTTTTTCACTTAAAATGTAGAGGCTGCATAACAAACAAGCTGTAATAGAATTAAAAGCACTACAAAGCCTATTCCCAGATCCAATTATTGTGAGCAAATAAAAACATAAAAACTCCAGTGATTTTTAACAATGCAAAATTTTCTATTTAGATTAGCCCCTGGTGGGTTCCTGGGTATGCCAGCATAATCATCCAGCTGGTGCTGGAGTGTCTTATAAATCAAGGTCAAAGGCTTCTTGTTCCTTATTTCTTTGTTGTTCTCCTTGCTTTCTTCCTGCCCCTCTCTGTCACCTGCCAGGACACCACTCTCCAAAGATCCTTTTTCTCTTTGTGTCAACTACCAGCTGGATATCATGGGTATGTTGCACCAAGTTGTAGCTTGGTGGGCTAGATCCTTTGTCGCTTAGAAAATAACATTTCAGATGACTGGTTTAGAATAGCACAAGCCAAAATCAACATAATGTCTTGGTATGACTAACATTTATTTAAAACCAGCTGGAATATGTCAACTATACATACATTGTCATATATCTTATTAACATCAAAAATAATACGAAAGAAAATCAAGCAGGTAGCCCTGTATTATTATGATAAATTCAAAAGCATGGCGCACTCACCTGGAGGATTTTATTGGCTGTTATTACTGGAGCCTCATCGTTTACTGATTCAACAGTCACAAAAAGAGTTTGGGGCAAACTCTGTTTTCCAAGCTCTGAGCTATTTGCAAAGATGATGAAACTGTCAAGAAGTGCTTCACTACCATCATGCACATAGGAAATCAATTCATTTTCTACCTGTAACCAACAAAAAAAATCACCAAACTACTGGTTATGTAATTTAAAACTATGACAAAAATGCTCTAAGAGAAATCCGGATATTTTATATCTCTTTAAAACACAGAAGCATGTGTTCATCCCATAAAATTTGATTCTGACAATCAGAGTGCAAATTCTGATGGATGGCATAATTTTGATGAAGCAGGGCAGTATCCCAAAAGTAAGTTTAAGGATGAAGAGAGTGACTGAGCAACATGGGGTAATAAAGAAAATGCTGGACTCGTTATCACAAGGCCTGAGTTCAAAGGCTATTTCAAACCCTAAAATGCGTTGTAGGTGACATAGTCTTCCCTTTCTTCCAACAGATCACCCATTAAAATTCAGACTCTGCTGGTGTATTTAGACAGACTAATTTTTGAGGCTGTAGACAATTCAGAATGTTGGACAATTCAGAATGCTGGGCTTAGGCTCTGAAGTTTCCATCCACTGGTTGGATTTCTGCTCTTTGGGGACACATGGTCCAGTGCAACTATTGTGTGCGTGCATGCCTACTCAGACTCTTTAAGTTTACCCAAACTTCTCTTTTTTGAGCTAAGTATGCATTATTTCCTTAACTGCTCTTTGTATGTGAGGTTACACCTGCTACCTCCTCCTCCAGCAGAATGCAATCATTTTTTGGTGCATCTCTTAACAGCTACCAAAAAGCTCCTGAGGACAGAGTATAATGAAATATATTGTAAATAAATTATTTTATCAAGCCAGATTTCTTTCACTGTAATAACCAAAATGCAAATGTTTACTTTTATCCCTGGTTGATTTCATCTTTCTAATTTTCATTCTGAAACAGTTGTCCAATGAATCAGTTATTCCTCTTGGATTTGTGATAGCCACAGATTTAATCAGAATGCCTTTCATGTCTTTAAGGCTCTGATGGAAGTACGGATCAAAACCAGACACCAGGAGAATTTTAAAGCTAGAAGGGAACTTAGCTTCAGTGAACCTGTGACCCCAAAATACAACAGCAGAGAACTTCCAAAGCCCAACAGGAGTAGCTGAACTTCCAAAAAGTCTCTGGGGTTGTGTTTGTTTTGATAAAATACAGCCAACATTCTTAACAGTTCAACTTTGTCCAGTTCTATGGCGCACTTCCTTTGAGCAAAGACTTTTGATCTCTCAGAGGTGTCTCTGACAAGAGTTGAAAAGTTCACGAACCGTCTCAAGGGAAAGTTGTAGTCACTTGAACACAGGTGCATGAAAGTTTCTTTGGAGTTCCGTGGGAAGAGAATTCCAGACCATAGGCCTAACCACATATTCCTGGAACATACTGTTTAAAGCTATTAAAAAAAAAAAAAAGTACAAGATGGCACTGATCTGAGGGCAGGAGAAATTCTAACCTAACATGCTTTAGGAAGATAGCATTTAAATAGACATCACCTTCTCTGTATCCTTCCTGCAGAAATACATCATTTTCTCAATGGAGTGGTACTCTCTCAAATTACCATGTAAAATGCCAGTGCGCACATGCATGTGCTAAGTCACCTCAGTCGTGTCCAACTCGTTGTGACCCCTTGGACTGTAGCCTGAAGGTTCCTCTGTCCATGGAGAGTCTCCAGGCAAGAATACTGCAGCGGGTTGTCATGCTCTCCTCCAGGGGATCTTCCCAACCCAGAGATCAAACTCGCAGCTCTTACATCTCCTGCACTGGCAGGTGGGCTCTTTACCAGCTGAGCCAGCTGGGAAGCCCAAAATGCCAGATAGTAGGTATTAATCTACAGGCAAGGAGGGTTTGGTGGGAATGTATCTATTCCTAGTTCTAATGCTAGAAAAACATCTGCTGACCTTCAGGTACTTAATACACTTGTAGAAAATCTTAAAAGATTAAAAAGCGTTTGGTCCTGTCACCAGTCATGTTCAGGGAATATTAAGTTCCCCCCTTCTGTTCACAGCAGGCTTTCCAGGTGGCTCAGTAGTAAATAATCCACTTGCTATTGCAGGAGACGTAAGAGACGTGACCCCTGTTTTGACCCCTGGGTAGGAAATCCTCTGGAGTAGGAAATGGCAACCCATTCCAGTATTCTTGCCTGGAAAATTCTGTGGACAGAGGAGCCTGGCGAGCTACAGTCCATGGGGTCACAAAGAATTGGACATCACTGAGCACACAGAAAACTAACAACGGTTCACATTCCCCCTCCCCCATTGTTCTGAACCTCACTAGGGGTCAAAGGTGAAGTCAAAAGCCCTCCCATACTGGACCTCCCTAAATCTCACCTATGGCCCCCCACCCTTGTGTGAAGCTCCACACATTGAGCTCCTCCTGCTCCCCTCACAGAACTGTTCGCTTGCTCTTCCCTCTGCCTGAATGCTCTTCCTCCATATCCACCAAGCTCACTATCCGTCACGTCCTCCAGGTGTCTGCTCAAGGCTGCCTTGGGCCCCCAACCACTGTATTTGAAGCTGAGCATCAGCACACACAGACACACAAACACCACTGATGTTCCCAGCACTTCCTCTCTCTCTTTCCTGTTCTATTTTTCTCCATAGTACTAATCTTCATTCAACTATTTTACTTATAGAAATTTACTTATTTATTTTATTTATTCTCTCTCTCTGCCTCTTTCTTTCCCCACCAGGAAGAAAGATCCATAAGGGCAGGGTTTGTTGCCGGGTTAATTCACTGCTTTACACTCAATACTCAGAACTAGCATACCTGACACATAACGGACACTCAAAAATTATTCACTGAATGAATGAAGGGCAAAAATGGCCAAGACCTCTCCTTCTCTGAGTCACTGAAGGTGATAGCCACGAGTTGTGAGGTGTCACCCTAAGTGAAAATGACCATGTCTCAAACCCTGGAGACCTCAGAAGGCATAAAAGAAGGGAAAATGCAAAGGTCTTGAGAAATGGAGAATTTCCTGTCACAACAGTAAACAAAGGATGTCACAGTGATGTTCTGGCTCTCTAAATGTGAATTCCTGAGCCTTTCGGGCACTCAGGAAGGAGAAGAATGCCCACAACCTGGCAGCCATTAGGCTGTAGCCACTCCCTACAGTGAGTTCTGAGCAACTCAGGATATGAAAGCAGGATACTGGCTCCAGATAGCTGAGGTGTATGTGAAAGGAATGATTCAAGTGAGCCCAGGCTCTTTCATTGTCCCGTAAATAGAAAAGCGCTAAATTCTTTAGCTTGGTTAATCTGATTTACTTCATTAACAATAATCTTTTGATGTTCAGACTACCTGCGCTTTGTTGCAAACTTCTATATAACCTGATTCCTCCCCCCACCTCCTTGGAGCAATTCTCTCAGGGTCACTTGAGATGCTGTCTCCTGGGCTTGAAGTCCTAAAAATTTCCACCAAATAAAACACAACTCTCAGCTTTTAGATTGTGACTATTTTTAAAGCCAACAGGGTCACCTGAAGATCAGGAACATACAATATTGACTATGAACAAGGCTACACAGCAACATGGATAGACACACACACTTGATGCCTATTTCAACCAACCATGCTTAAATATACACTTCTCATAATACAAAGCACAGACGATAATGAATTGGTTAAGACAGAACCAAAATTTAGAGCTCAGTCTCTCACCCAGAGTACATGGGGTGAATAGAATTAAAATTCCGTTCACATGAGAGCAGGTGGTTATCTTAGGTGGTTTGTCCAGCCTTTGGGAGGGAAGCTATGATTAAGAGATGGCTGCATGGAGTCAGTGAAGAATCACCTCCCCTGGGTCCCCAGTTGAGAGGCACTGAGCTCCAAGGTCTTTTCCACCCTCAGCACTCTCCACTTCCCCCATGGCTCTGAATACCACCTGATTGAGTCTAACCCTCTTGACATGTGCCTCAGGGATCTCCAAAGCTGGCCCTTAAGCACCCTCCAGCACACTCTGTCCATCTGGGAACCTCATGAACTATTCCTTGGCCCCCAGAACACCATTCACTTCAATGCCTTCTCATCATTGCCATATAGTCCCCTTTTGCTTGCATTTCTTTGCTTTCTCTCTCCACCTCTATTATCTCCCAGCTTTCTCTCTATCCTAAAAGTCTAGCTTAAACTTTATTCCCTCTGAGAAACCTTCAATTAGAGTCAAATGTGACCATTCTGCACACCCACAGTATCATTGTTGAAGTGCTACATGAAAGACAAGAACAGTACAGCTTGTATTAAAGCTCATGTGCCTAACTCCCCCACAGCAATTCTTGAAGGCAAAAAAATATGTCTACTTATCATGGAAACCTTACACAGTAACTTGAACAGAGTAAGTTTTTAGTAAATGGATTCAAGTCACTTGATGAGGTGAAATCCTTAGAAGCAAAATGAAGCAGCAACACACGTTCTTAGCTAACTGGACAAAGATATCCAAAGATGCTAGATAGCTGCTCATGGTTTCCATCCTGAAGACAGTGTGTTCCTAGGAGCTTATAAAGGGAATAATGGGGATCTGAAGGATACTTTGCAATATTTTTTTTAAGTATGGAAATCATTCTTTTATTCATGGTAAGAAAGCAAACTATCACAGTAATAACACTCTAATAACTCACTGAGGATATTTAAGCAATGACCAGATGATCTCTCTATGGAGTCGTCATGGAAGGGCTTCTCTATCTGCTGGGAGGTTGGACCAGATATCTTCTAAGGCCCCATCCCTTCCCAAAGTCTGTGAATCCAAGTGATAAATAGCCAGATTTTTTCTTATCCAACATATCCAAATCCAAATATATTAATTGAGAGTTATTACCTGTTTCCTGGTAAATTTCATCAGCTTTACTCTTGGGAAATGAGAATTTTCAACATAACCATGTTTGGGTGGTTTTAGTAGAACAAATTCACAGTCAAGTCCCTCAAAATGCTTGCTTGGAATTCTGAAATAGTCTTCTGGAAGTGCCTTGGAGCCACCTTCCTGGACTGTGAAATTTTGTACTGCCAGAGGAATACGTTTAGGGACAATATCCACCAGGATTTCAAGTCTGCTCATAGCTTGGAAGCCACTCATAACATCCAGTATAAAACGGTCCCGTTGTTGGTCAGGCATTGTCTGTACATAATGGATGTAACCATCATCAACATCCTGCTGCGTAAACATCAAAGGGAACTTCTCGTCTGTACTCACGCTACCCTCCTCCGGGAAAGTCCTTCGAAGGTATCCATGCACTGGCGGAGTTCTAACAATGAACACTGCCTCTGAAGGAACAGGGTCTTCGTGCACAGCCTTGAGTGCACATTAACAACACAGAGACACAAAAAGAAAAACATTAATCTATGGAAGAGTCAAGACCCTTGATGAACCAAATTATTTTCTATTAATGTTCACAAATGGCTTAAGTTACAATCCAGGTTAAGACACAGTTTAAGCCTGGGTCTGTTCTGGTAACCATGCTAATATTTCGAATTTCAGTCCTGATCACAAAGACAAAGCAACATTTGAACAGTTACTAATGTATTATCAAGACATAGTTCACAGTGGCAAGAAACCTAGGACTCAGAAAATAGAGCTGAAAGAAATAAAATGGTATCTAGAGAAGGAACAAAAGATAGTAGAAGAAGTAGCAGATAAAGTACTAAAATTGCAAGACTTTAAAGGAAAGTCTATTTTTAAACTAGCTCAGCATTTTAAATATACATTTAATTTACTGATTCAGCAAAATTCATCTCAAAACTTTCTGTGACAGATTTAGAGTCCATAGATTTAGTCTGTGTACACCCCCTTGTGGTGAAACAAATTCTCTAAGATCCTGAAAAATAATTGAGAAAAAAGCTGGTGGGCTCCATAGTCTCTTGGTCAAAACTCATTATTCAGTAAATTGCTCTGACTTGAATTCATTTCTGCTGCTGCTACTGTTCAGTTGCTCAATCATGTCCAACTCTTTGCAACCCCGTGGACTGTAGCCGCCAGGCTCCTCTGTCCACGGGATTCTCCAGGTAAGAATATTGGCGTGGGTTGCCATGCCCTCCTCCAGGGGATCTTCTCGACCCAGGGATCGAACCCAGGTCTCCTATACTGCAGGCAGATTCTTTACCACTGACCCACCAGAGAAGTCCAAATTCATTTTTACTTAATGTTATCGGCTGTATTTAGCAAGCAGGCAAACTCGCTTGCAGTCCTGAGGGTAGATTCAGAATAGCTTGCATTTGTGGCCAACTGTCATAAATCAGTTTACATACCCTGCACAGATTACTCATTCTCCCCTAACTCTGATCAGCAGGGCTGTGCTGCTAGAGGCTCTCAAGTTGTAGTCTCAGGAAACCAGGCGGCTTCTGGTGTGAAGTCTCACCCTTGGCATTCCCCAGGTCTGGGCCAATTTATCCATCAGTTTCAAGAAACTACACAAGGCCACATTCAGAGCTAAAGAAATAAACTGTGTAATATAGTATCCTCGTCTGTTTTAGGAATCCTTTTTATGTCTGTTAAATTACACGTTTATACCCTGCTTCACCACATTACAAATGTAACTCAGATCAAATGAAATATTGGCGGTGTTGCCATGAGAAATGAAAAAAGTAATGACCTCTTTATTGACTATAATATATACATTCCCTCCTCCTTCGCAGGTTATTCTACATTATAAACATATATGCATACTCGTGTGATCATATGCACACAACTTTAAAATGAAGGGAACTTAGGATTCGTTATATTCCATTTCCAATAGAACAATTAGCAGTATCAAAATCGTGGAACCGTCTGGCTTTTCTTCTCAAAGGCATCTGCATTTTTAAAAAGTCATTCCAAATACCAGGAGAGAAATCAGCACAAAAATAGCTCTCAGGAGCAAACAAAGAGATCATTTGTCCCTGTGGTTCCACAGGGGGAGAATGCTAGGAGCTGGGACCAGCACTTACCTGAAGCCTTCCTCTACTCAGTTTTACTGGTTTTCCTTCTTCAACCATAAGGGTCTTGCTGTGCAGAATTCGCGTGTGATGTTGGTGGCTTTCTGAGTCCACCTGCACGTAGACTCCCACATATAAATGTATATCTTTAACTCGCACTGTTAGGTTGAACATATCGAAGCTGCCACTGCCATCATGCCTATAAGTCACATGCCCTTGCTTCAAGTCATGCATGGAAAATGAGCCAGGCGCTGAGCTGCTGACCAGCACTCTGCCGTGCTTTGGGGGCTGCACAATATGGAATTCGACCTCGTGGTCTGTTCTGACATCTTGGTTTGTGGTGACACTGAGGTTGGCTGTTGTGAGGCTGCTGTCTTTTCCTCTCTGTACGAGCAGCCCCGTGTTGTTGACTACACGGACGTAGGGGTCTGACACGCTGACCTCAAGGAGGGATGATGTGTAATGGACACCATCCGTCACGAACAACACAAAGCGGGCCGAGTCTGCGCCCCAGTGCCTGAAGAGCACGCGTCCTTCCCGCAGGTCCTCTTGCCTGAACTGGTAGAGTTTCTGCGTCGGGTCACTGGCTTGCACCAAGTCCCCGTTCGGGATGCCCCGCCGGATGTAGAGCAACTGCCCGTCGTCAAAATCTGAGTCAGGGTCATGGTAGCAGAGATCTGAGAGGGTCAACAAGCGCTGGCCGTTCCGCACAACCTGAAAGACCTTATCCACCACGCGCACTGGTTTCTCGTCATTCTTTAACTCCACAGAAATGGTGACTTTGATTTCTGTAGACAGATGCTCCGTGTCAAGATCCCTGAACGCTCCCTCCTGGTCTGGTCCTGCGGTGGAGGCCACGAGGAGGAATTCGTCACTCTGGGTCTCAGAGTCATCGTGCTCATATATCAGCTCCTCACCCAGGATATCTTGATCCGTGAAGGCAGTAATGTCCTGATTTCCAGGAAAATCTAAAAAGCGGATCAGTTTCAGCTTCCCGTGTTGCGGACTCTTGGTGACTGTATATTGGAAAGTCCGATTGTCTAAGGTTTGAGCAAATAATTCCGACTTTGTGATTAATTTCCCTTCTCCCTCTTTTACAAGTAATCCTCTGTTCGTTACAATAATGTGCCTCCTCTCTGCTTTAAAGTTGATTCTGAAAGTATAATCTTTTGATTCTATGTGTTTTGCAACCATCAAGAACCTGAAAATATCTTGTGAATGTTCCCTGGGCCTCTCCTGTGGTTCATAACTTATCTTTCCATCTGTAATGTTTTGTTGGCTGAAGACTGAGTTTATCTGTAGAACTTCTGTGCCAAGTAACAATTTTCCTTTCTTAGGGGGGCTCAGTAACTTAAAATGCAGTTCCCTCTCAGCTACTTCCACCCCCTCTGTCACGGCCTGTAAGTGATCAGAATTCAATACATGCCTGTTTATTTTACTGATCTCAAGGGCAACATTTTTCAGAAGGGTAAACTTTAGCCACTGTATCGTAATAGGAAACACCAGCTCTTCGCTGCTTTTTCCTTCTATGTCAACTTTAAATTTAAAGTGATCCGTAACATTTTCTAGTTGCAAATCTTTAAATGTAGTACAGTACCGGATCTGACTCCGATCAACAGAACGCTGAGAAAAGGTACTGATTTGTTTCCACTCGCCACCTGGCCCTTGCTGCTGAATTTGGCCAAAGCGAGGTGGATAAGTGATAACATAACGGGTGTCCACCTCAGGGCGTTCACCATTAACCTCCACCGACAAGTTGCTCTGTGTAATCAGAACCGAACCACCCTGCTGTACGGCCACACCGGTCCGCTTGGCCACTGCCAACTCCCAAGGAATAGCCATGACCCGCAACACCACTGTACTGCTAACCAGCTCTCCATCATTTGCTCTCAGAAGGATCCGGGAGTTTGGATGGCCCCTGTGCACATAGAAAATATTGCCATCTCTTAAATCCCCATATGAGAAACCACTAATGCCTCTCCCGGGATCATTGATGTTTTCTAAAAACCCAGCATCTGAATTGAAGTTGCCAAGCACTGAGACACTAAGACTCGAGGAATCTGTGTCTGGGTCTGAAACGTGTATGATATTTGGAGTCAGTCGTTTCTTAGAATTCTCAAACACGAGAAGCAAGTTTCCTTCAGGGAGCTTAAGGTTTGGGGGATCATTTACTGGAATGACAACAATATTAAACACATAAGAAACATGTCCTTGCAGATGCAGTGGCACTTCCCTCTTGCTGTTGGAAGAGACTGAAAATGTGAAATAATCCCTAGGTTCTTCTGAACCGTCATGGACATACCAAACGTTCCCTTGCTCCAAATCCAGCAGAGTGAAAACTTTTTCCGGTCCTTGCTCAGGGGAAACATCTAATCGAAGGAACCCATAAACAGGCATCTCCTTTATTTTAAAGAGTATCTGAGACTGATGGATACCCAAATCCTTCAGCTCCATATCCACCTTCATATGCCTTTGTTCCAGTAAGGCTTGCCCACCTTCTTGGACCTCCAAGTTATTCAGGACCAAGAAATAGCTACTCACATCTTGAAGACTAGGCTTGCCCGCCTCAGAGTCGGCAGTGGAAACGGGAACTTCTGCCAGCAGCAGTTTCTCCAAGGTTGTTGCAAAAGGGTTTTCATTATCACTGCCCTCCGTTTTACACCCAGCAGATATATCTTTGGAAACAAAGGCATCCTTTAATGCTTTCTTTTCTGAGTTGGCTTCCAAGCCTTTTAAGCACCCTTTAAAAGAGATTCCTCCAGCAGATTTCCCAGACACAGAGGCAAGTCCTAACCTCCTAACTTCTTCTCCCTTGTGTCTATCAAGACCTCCCACGAAGAGAGGGCCTGCAGATACAAACAGTTTGCTCTGCAAAGGCAGGTTTGTCCTTACTCTTTGTTCATCCACCATCAGGTCCAAGTATCTTTCAGTGAATCTGAGTTGAATATCGTGCCACTGGTCGTCACTAACTGAGCTGAAAGAAGAGAGCTGAGTATCACTCCTATTCCTTCCTACATGAGCCTTCAAAAGACCTTTAACTATTTCCAAAGCGACAAAATCTCCTTCCCTACCTGACTGAAATAAAAGCAAGGCTTGTTGAGTTCCAGTCTGCAAAGCAAATTCCAACAGCCCATCCCGTTGGACCTTCCACTCTGGGAAGGTGACATAGGATCTGGAGCTAAAGAAATTGATGGCTTCATCCTCTCCTGCAAAAAATTCATCACTGCATCCTAGTGACACCTCATAAACTTTCTTAAAACCAGGGTAAGATCTAAGAGAGGAAAGGATCTCCCTCTGGTTAAACACCACATCCTCCATACAGCCACGGAAATTGGGGAGCTGTCCATCAAGAAATGAGACATCAAGTCCATCGTGGCCCGCGATGTAGATTCCATGCTGAAAGTGCAAATTGTGCATCCCACCAGTGATCCGGCCAGTCATCTCATAGTGTTTGTCAATAACGAGAGAGACATGATCCTTAACACAGTACATTTCCACTAAATGCCAAGCCAAGTCATCCACACGAAGCCTTTGCTCAGAAAGAAGCACTGGTTCACCTGTCCCCAAATTCACTCTCACCTGAAAGACCAAGAATCATAATTAAGCAATCTCATCTCATAGTGTTTTATTGAGAAAATATGGCCATTCACAAAGATAAAGAGAAACCTGGACATGGAAACCCCTTCCCACACTTATGGACTACATATTGAAATTAAAATGTTTTGCATTGGAATATTTAAGACATGCTCGTAACATTGGGGGAAGATCTCAACCCTTACATGTGGCATCTGATTTTATTCTAGTGAAATAGCAATAATCACGCGTTTTGTTCTCTTTCTCTCACTGTTTTTCCCTCCAGTAACTGAATCATTGTACATTTTTAAAGATTAAAAAAAATCTTACCCGTAAGTTTCCTGATAGAAGTTCAATTATACAGTAGTCATTTTCCCCAGCTGCAAGAAAAAGTAATCCCTGTGGTTTGCTGGTTTGAAATTTTAACTGAAGAGATAGCTCAGAGGAAACGTCTATGATATTGAGCCTCACGTAGCTTTCACCATAAAAAGAAGCTGTAGGAAAAAAAGAAGTCAGTAAACTTATTACACAATGACTGTTACACTTATATTGTCACCTCCCTGCAGGAGAGACCATGCTGAAGACAGCTGCCTTACCCAAGGCCACACCTGCTTCCTGGGATAGCCCACAGATCTGTCGTGGCGGGTATAAACGCTGTGTTCTCTTACTCCAACTCAGGACACTTCTGATGGATCAGTCCCTCTTCAGAACTCTTAAGAGGGCCAAGGCTTCTACTGAAACTGAACTGCAAATCTGCTTCTCTATATACCCAATTCTGCTTCTTTCCCTTCTAAAGGGGTTAATCCCAAGTCGCTGATGGTGAACTGGTATTGTAGTGAAAGGGAACACATTAGCCAGCTCTAAAATATCAACCTATGAGAAATATAGGGCAAGTAATAGCAATGAGAACAATGGAATTGCATGTCTATTGATAAGTTTGAATGAAGCTTTGGAAAAGATAAAGAAAAACTAGGAGAGATTAGCTGACAATTACAAGGCAGGTGTGAAAGCCAAAGGGCTTCCCTTGTAGCATATAAAGTCTTTCTCATCTCCTACAGCAGGTGGGCAGGGGAAGTTGAGACTCTCAGCCAGAAAATGGCATTGTCAGCTTCAAGCAAAGTTCAAGTTCCAATCATGTCAGGCTGCCTCTGACAAGTCCAAGGCTTTGTTTGGGAAAGAATGGAAACTTGACTTATGGGATGGGGACATCTCATAAGTCATCTTATGGGATGGGGTATTAATGCTCAAATACCCTGTGTCCCTAAATCCCTCTGAACGCTCTGATCCTGAAGAAAAGACCCATTCCCTGATTAAAGTGATCCTCCCTTTGCTGAAAGAGGATGCAGAAACCTCTCCCCACAAATAACATGTAACCCCTGAAGACACACCCCCATCTCTCCTCCTGACCACTAGACCCAAAAGCCTAAGTCACAATATAACTCTAGTATGGAGACATGACTAGACCCTACAGGAGCTGCAGGACGTATCCAGAAGGTAGTGCCAGCAGGAAATGCACATGGGACTAAGGATACCTAATCAAGGGGGCAGGAACATAAAGTTAAATGGGGAGACTTTATATACTTCTGGGGGCACATCCCCAGGGATGCAGGATGTAGCCTGCTGGCACAGACGGCTATAAATGATGCGGACTCACAGCTAAGGTAGATCCTAGAAGCACAGAAAGTGTGATGACTCAGTTTGAGACGCACATGGCAGAATTGCCATGATGGATGGATGGTGGAAGCAGAGATTCGAGGGACAGAAGTGGGACATCCAGAACTGAGCATGGACAGGACCAGAAGTCATGAGCAAGCCACACGACATGGTGGCCTGGAACTTCACGTCGTCACCTTTCTTGTGTCAGCACCTTTTCCTCAGCTTGTGAGTCTGGTTGCCTAATAAGGGAGAAACCCCTTACTTCCAGCTGATGGAAGGACCAAACACCTAAGCCTGGTTCATGGCTGAGTCAGCATCATCACGTGCACGCAGACTGGAAATGGATCCCAACTGCACTGCAGCTGCTCTTAGGCGAGGCCATGAAACCACCAGTGAGGGAAAATTCTCCCCAAGGTAAAACTAAGGGTAGTACATCTAATCATTTGGTTTATATGGAGCCAGAAGTGGCTTGAGGTTAGAATAAAGACTGATAGGTAGTAGTAAACAGCCTGGCCAGATGGGCTTCCTGAGTAACCCAGGCTGCAATGCCTGCTTCTCCTCTTTGTTCCTACAACATTGTGCATTTCTTTATCCTAGCATTTGCCTGGGGGATTAAAATTACTTGTTTATTCATCTATCTCCTGCACCAGTCCATGAGTTTCCTATGATGAGGGACTCCATCGTTTTTGCCTTCCTCTCTCCAATACCTAGCACAGTACCTGGTACCCAGGTGGCATACTAGATTTTTGATACCCCATTTAGATCTCTTTTAACAGGTTGGTACATGCATCCCCTAGCTGATGACCTCTGTTATCCAGAAATTTCAGTAAAATCATACCCTCTGTCCTGGAGGGCGACCTCTAGTCAATGACTGATCGAAAGAGGTGTTTTGCTCTTCATATTCCAGAGCTGAGATGAGACCCCATCTTTGCTTGGTTTCTTTTCCTGCCCTCTCTGCTTCCATCACTTCCTAAAAGTTCTCTCCTGGTAGTACTCACTCAATTATTTACTCCCACAAGAATCCTTTCCTAAGCCTCTCTCTCTAGGGAATCCAATCCAAGGTAGGCAGGTATCAGGCAATTATTTATTGAACCAAACTGAACTAAACAATAAACCTTCATTTTATAGTTGAGTCAAGTCAGGCCTAAAGAAGCTTACGGACTTAGGTAAAGTCGAAGTTAATTTGAAGCAGAGCTAAGACAAAACCTAAGCATAACCAACCACCAAGCCAGTGTTTTTTGTTTGTTTTTTTTCACCAAGATACAAAGTTGATACGGAGATGAACATGATCTCTTTCAGACTTCCTCAGATATGCAGAAGCATCCTTTTTCCTCATTAAAAACAGCCATTAATAATTAAATTCAATAAAACTAGAATATAGAGACACAGTCATAAAGTTGAACAAAGCAATTACAAATCCACTAGCTTATCCTTCTGGCTCTCCCGTTACTGAAACCCCCCACTCCGATTTTTGACAGACTTAGAGGATGTATTGTTAAGTTTTCAAAACCAGGAAATGTTTTCTAAATCATAAAATCTACTGCTGAGAATGACTAAGTAACCTTAATAAACAACATCCCTATATTTTCCCATGTTTCACCTCTGGCACTGAATCAATCCCAGTCTCAGCTGGTGGCTAGAAATTTCCATTGCCTCAGGGGAAAAACGAGGAAGCAGGTTTAAAACTTCTGGCCTGACAGCCTGAAACCCCATACTTCCAAGTCAATCCTAACTTTTGTGGTCCCTAGTAAGTGCCTCAAAATCAGAATAAAAAGCAAGTAGAAGCACAAGTAAAACTGGTTTCTAGAAAAAGAAAGGCAGTCTCTACCTGCAGTGAAGGGAAAGGTGTGTTTGGGTGTTTTACAGGAGGGAAGCGAATCAAGTTGAACCAAAAAATCGAGCAACTTCCTGATTTTGTGTCCTTAAATAAATGATGAAATGTCTGAATAGAAACCAAAGTTTTGCCGTGAAATAAAATACTTTGCGTGGAAGGTTTCTGTAATTTCTATCAGGTAGGTGACCATATGATTCCTTTTACCTACTTTAGAATTGGTTTCAATTCCTTCTTTCAAACTACATCTTCCTGGATTTTTGTTTGATTTTGGTTTTACGTTCAAGTTTTTTGGCGTTTACTGTGTGCCAGGTACTATGAGGGGTTGGTTGGAGAATTAATAAGACAAAGGAACCCCCAATCTATCACAGGAGAAAATTGTTTAGAAAAAAGAGGGTATCCAAGTGATAACAGAAAGTACTAGAACAGAAGCTTGGCTTGAGCCCAGTGGGGATAAGGGAAGGAGCAATCTACTAAGGTCTCTCCCTGGCAGATGTAAATATCCCATCCCATGTGCATATTCTGTTCACACAGACCGTTTGGTCCTGGGAATTCAGTGGTGACTGGAAAGACTGTAAATCAAGCAATTACAGTTGCCTGATTATTAACCAGGAAATTCAGACCACAACGGAAGCACTGGGCCTTGTCAAGGAGGGTAGATGGAGGAAAGGTGTTTCAGGCAAGGCACTGGCTTCTAGGAAGAGCTGGTGAGGGGTGGAGGAAAGGACGAGGAAAGAAAAAAAGTGGGGAGAGATAGAAGAGAGGAACCAGAAGCCCAGTGTGGCTCAGCACAGTATAAGAAGTGGGCAGGCAGGATAGAAGCTGCAGAGGCTGCAGCTGGCAGAGGCACGAAGGGTCGGGGGCAAATACCACTGCATCCATTTGAGGCCTTCCCTGAACTTCCAGTTCAAAGTGCATGTGCACAGCCACACACACATACACACACACACACACACACACGGACACACATGCATGTTTGCAAAGGTAGAAAACAGTCCCAGTACCTGACTACTCCCTTCAAGACTCTTACTTGAATCTCTGATTATCTTCTCTATTTGTTTTCTGGGCTATTATTCGGTCCCAACACCACACCACTCCAAACAGAAGGTAAGACTCTGAGGTCAGGAGCCTTTGTTGATCTTGATCATAGCTTCACCGCGCACATAGCAGTGCAGGGCACATTAGGCACTCTGTAAATGATGGCTTAGAAGCCAAGCTGAAGAGTTTAGACTATCTGAAGAGGGCCATAAAGGGGTCACACAGGGACATGACATAACCAGATTGCAACTTAGAAGAGGACTCTGGCTGAAATGCAGAGAAGGGACTCAAGGGGATGGTAGGGTGGGGAGAAGCAAGCAGAGGGGAGAGGTAGGCAAGCTAAAGAGATATTTAAAAAGTAAGACTGTCAGGAGAGGGAAAGTGAGAGGCCAAGGGGGCAATCCAAATTTCTGGTGGAGTAGCCAGTTATTAAGTGAGGGAACCTGGGAGGGGAGCTTTAGTTTTCCTTTGTTTTGTTGTGTATATATGACAGGAAATTCTCAATAAATGTTTAGGGAGTAAATAACTGACTGATCACGTGGATCCCGACTTAAAGGGGTGGGTGACTTACGCAGACTTACACATTACTTCCATATTACTTACATATTAAGAAGGTTGAACCTTACTCTGCAGACAGTAAGGAAGCATTATAGTTTTCAGTTGGAAAAAGACATATCAGTTCTGTGTTTTAGAAAGATCAGTCTGGTGACTATGCAAGGGCAAAACAAGAATAGGACGGAAATTAACCAGGAAAGTATTTTAAAGAAAGATTTCAGAACTGTTTGGTTACACTGAAATTAGAATTGTCTTTTCATAATACAGTATTTTTGGTAACTTTATATCATGCCTTTTTATGCACTATGTTTCTTCCAAAATGTTCTATAGATGATATGGCATAAGCGTAGAAAATTATTTTTTAAATTAAAATAAAAAACAATGAAAGCAAACTTCTTTGCTAGAGTATTTGCATTATACAGACTCTTAAGATGAAGTCCTAAGAGAAGGGCTGAAGTTATAAAACAGCTCTTATTCATACTGTATCATTTGAGTGGAATAACTTCACTTGGAAAGGAAAGTCACATTCTACCCAACAAATGCATCCGTAAGAGCCTTGACAGTGTTTCACCATGGTATTGAAGGCCCATACTTTATCAAACTGACGTTGAGCATTTATTCAAGAGATCACTAACTTTATGCACTAGCCTCCCAGGTGGCGCTAGTGATAAAGAACCCACCTGCCAAAATGCAGGAGACACAAGAGACGCTGATTCCATCAGTTAGGAAGATCCTCTAGAGGAGGGCATGGCAACCTACTTCAGTATTCTTGCCTGAAAAATCCCATGGACAGAGAAGTCTGGCAGGCTACAGTCCATAGAGTCACACAAAGTCTAATATAACTGAAGCAATTTAGCTCACATGCACACAATTTAATCCACAGCACTCTAAGATAGATGAAAACTTACAAATGTGAAAAAAATTAGCACAAATATCTAACATGCCCAGGAAGCCAGACCTCCTTTATTCACTGAAAGCAAATCCCAATAGGGAAAGTTCTAACAGTCTCTCCCACAAGAGTCAGGTCCACTAACATTTGAATTAAGAAAGAAAATTAATGAGTGAATAGATATTTGCTCCACGGCTGCAGGCTGGGCAGCTGACCAGGTGTTCACTAGACTGGGAGGGTGGGATGGGTCCCTGGCTCCACATCTCTATACTAAATGTGTTGCTGACACAGTTGGGAGGGTAGTGGAGAAGCGAGTAGTAGGCCCAAGGCCACTGTGAGGATGGAAATCTTAGGTTTCCAGGAAGAGCTGGAGCAATCCACAGCCCTGGAATCCTGGCTATTGCAGAACATGTCTCACCGCCTCTCAACTTTCATTCATTCCCTGAACATCAGTCTCCATGCCCACTGTTCAGGTTGCAAGAGAAAACCAGCACTTGCCCTGCCCATACCCCTTCTCAATGGGGCGTTCTCTAGGCCTGCTAAAAATGGTCATAAAGATTGTGTCTCGCACAACTGCAGGGGGAGCTAATCCTGTAGACGTTGTAGATTCCTATAGAAACCCCTAGAATTGAGGTAGTGGTCATCCTGGTCCCCAGCCACCTCCGGCTGAGCTGACAGCTCCTTCCTTAGTGACAGCAGAGCTTGTGTCCTATCCTGAATGCTCCACGAGTGACACTCAGACATTTCTGTGTCTGCTCCCCCACTGTCTAGGAGCTCTCTAGGCCCAGCCACAGGCTCTAGAGCGAGTACTGGAGCCAGGCTCACTCTGCTCACGGACAGAACCTTCTCTAAAGCTCCCAGCTCCCTTGCTCTCTGATGGCATGGGCCTTATCCTGACAATCAGAATCAAATGGCCCTCGGAACTCTGCTCAATGATATGTGGCAGCCTGGATGGGAGGGGAGTTTGGGGGAGAATGAATACACACATATATATGGCTGAGTTCTTTTACTGTCCATCTGAAACTATCACAACACTGTTAATCAGCTGTACTCTAACATAAAGGGCTTCCCAGGTGAGGCTAGTGGTAAAGAACCTACCTGCCAATGCAGGAGACACAAGAGACATGGGTTCGATCTCTGGGTGGGAAGATCTCCTGGAGGAGGGCATGGCAACTCACTCCAGTATTCCTGCCTGGAGAATCCCATGGACAGAGGAGCCTGGAGGACCAGTCCATCGGACTAGGACATGACTGAAATGACTTAGCACTCATGCATACTCTACTATAAAATAAAAAGTTTAAAAACAAACAGAATTAAATAGCCCTTTATATGATCTCTTACTAATTCAGACACTCCCTCTATAAACTTCCTATTGCTGCTGTTAGGGCTTCCCTGGTGGCTCAGCTGGTAAAGAATCCGCCTGCAGTTCGGGAGACCTGTGTTCGATCCCTGGGTTGGGAAGATCCCCTGGAGAAGGAAAAGGCTACCCACTCCAGTATTCTGGCATGGAGAATTCCATGGACTGTTTAGTCCATGGGGTCACAAAGAGTCAGACACGACTGAACTGCTAAAAACTGCCACTAATTTAATGGCTTAAAATGACACACATTGATCGTCTTAAAGAGTTCTGGAGTTCACTGAGCTAAATCAAAGTGCCTGAATGCCTGCATTCTCACTGAGCTAAATCAAAGTGCTTGAATGCCTGCATTCCTTCTGGAAGCTCTGGGGGAGACTCTGTCTCGTTGCCTTGTCCAACTTCTAGAGACCATCACATATCTTGACTTGTGACCCCAGCCAGCAATCATACCACTCTGACCTCTGCTTCCATCACACCATCTCCTTCTTTGATTTTGACCCTCCTACCCTCCTCTTGTGGCACCCCTATGATCACCTTTAGGGCCCGTTGAGATAATTCAGGATAATCTCTCCACCTTCAAAAGCCCTAATTTGATATCATCTGCAAAGTCCCTTTCACTATGTAAAGTAATATAATCCATGTTGAATGAATTAAGATGTGACTATCTCAACCAGAGTATCTGTAGCATCCCCAATCTGCTTACCAGACAAAGGTGATTTCCTACTGTGACGAGACTCCATAAGGACATAACACCCTGTGTCACATAAAGACTGACAGCAGCGTTTATCTAAGCCTTTGTCAACCATATATTGATACTTGCCATCTACCTCTACAAGGACTAAATCAGTTGCTACTGCAGCTGCTGATTTTCAACAAAACACCCTCTGCAAGGAGTTCAGGGTGGAGATTAGAAGTGAGGCATTCTGTGCTCTGAGAAAAACTTGCAGAACAGGTCCTCAGATAGTTAGATATTTTCAGGAGACGATTTTATAAGTGCATTTATTGAGTCTCCTCACATCTAGAAAAGCACTAAAATCCTTCATGGTGACGACTGCTCCTGTGACTAGCAAAAACCTTCTGTAGAAAATAGCTGCTTGAGTGCATGCACTCCACCTTCACCAAAATCACGTATACACTGACCTTCCCCACTACCTCTTTGGAGCGGTTTCTCAGAGCTATCTGAAATGCTGTCTCCCTGCTGTCTCCTCATTTTGCCCCAAATATAAAACTTAACTTGCAACTCTCACGTTGTGCGTTTTTTAGTTGGCATCTTCAATTAGATTCTTCAAAACAACAGCCTGAATCACCCAAGGAAGAAAGATAAACTCACATTACGCATCTGGCTAAGCAAGAATATATTCTTCAAAGTGCCTGAAAGCAGCTTTTGGTGAGACCTCAGTATCCGATATTTGTCATGCAATTAGAGCTGAGAGTAAAGAACAGTATACATGTTAAATTATACGTTATGGAATTCTTCATTCAATCTGTGCTCAGTCACTCAGTCATGTCCAACTGTTTGTGACCCTGTGGAAGGTAGCCTACCAGGCTCCTCTGTCCATGGAATTTTCCAGGCAAGAAAACTGGGGTGGGTTGCCATTTCCTTCTCCAGGGCTTCATTCAATAAATCTCCTCTATCCATATTCTGCACCCCTCAATGGATATCTAACCTATTGGGTCTCATGCCCAAGCTAATCACACAGATGAAGAGGACAGGAGAGTCATTAGTAGGAGAGAAGGGAAATGAGCGTTTATCCAGTAGTTTCCAGGCTGCCATGTCTTGCCTGTGTGGAGGTCTTGCCTGCGTGCGTGATCAGTCACTTCAGTCATGTCCAACTTTTTGTGACCTTATGGACCACAGCCCACCAAGCTCCTCGGTCTGTTAGGGAAAGCACACTGACTGAAACCGCTCACCCTTGGCCAGGCACCATAGTAATTGTTCGCATGAGTTGTTTTACGACAGGAGGTCCTGGTAAGGAACACAGAACTAATAAGCCACCACCAACTGGAAGAGTTCAGGAAAGGTCAAAAGGAGACACCACATGTCCGACCACCTCCCAGAATCCTCCTCTCTGGCATCCATCTTGGCTGAACAAGGCATGCACCACCAGGAAGGACTCTGAGTCAGATGATTGGCTAAAGACAACCAGGAAACTAATTCCATCACCATAAAACCCAAGACTGCGAGCCACAGCAGTCGTGCTGACTGGCAGGGCAGTCCTCCTGGGTTTCCTTACCCTACTGCTCTCCACCCGGGTGTTCTTTCCCAATAAAATCTCTTGCTTTGTCAGCAGATGTGTCTCCTCAGACAATTCATTTTGAGTGTTAGACAAGAGCCCACTTTGGGGCCCTGGAAGGAGTCCCCCTTCCTGCAACAGGTCCATGGGATTCTCCAGGCAAGAATACTGGAGTGAGTTGCCCTGCCTTCCTCCAGGTGAGCTTTCCAACCCAGGGATTAAAACCCTCCCCCCACCTCCCCCACCCCCAACCCCTGTGTCTCCTGCATTACAAGTGGATTCTTTACCCCTCATAAAGAATTCTAAAGAAGCAATTATCATCCCAGTTTTACAAAAGCAACATCAAGACCAAGAAATTTTCCCAAAGTCACTATGAGAATAGGTGATGACACCCAGATTAAAGCTCAAATCCACCTAATTCCAAAGCCATAGGCTTCTCATCACCCCACAGGGACCACTCAGATCCCTGGCCGTGACCATCACCACCTCACCTATCCCCCAACACCATTCACTGCCCACTCAGATCCCCCTGGCCTGCAGCCAGCACCTTCCCTCTCAACGATACACCAAAGCCACAGCCACAGGGGCCTCACACCTGGACTCCTGTACCCTCCATTGCTCCCTGCCCGCCAGGCAAGAAGAGGCCGGGAAGTGGGCAGAAAAAAGAATCTGGAAGGAGGAAGATGAAGAGCGAGGAGTTCGCAAATGCCTCAAAGGGCAGAATTGACTGCCCAGTGTCAGAGGAACTTTGAAACAGGTCTGCACAGGGGTGAGAGCCAGGCGTGCCCCAGTACAGGGCCGTGCGCTGTACATCACTCCAGAGCTCCTTGCGAAATTGCCTAAAGTGAAGTAAAGAACCATTCCGAACTTAATCAGAAGACCACAAAGATTGGCAAGGCCTTTGATTGAGAATGCGTTCTCAAGTCTCGAAGAATGTCTTTTGTTATAAAGTGAAATAAATTTCAAGGAGCCAGAGAGGGCGGGAAGGCCCCAGTGTCCAGCTCAATGATGTCAAAAGTCACTGTGCTTTTACTAGCCATCTCTGACTTCTGAAAGCCGCCAAGGAAATGTAAAGCACCTCCAGCGAATTGGGTCCAGAAAATGTCTGCGGACGTGTGAGGGGACTTAAGTAACCAGAGGGCTGCTGCTGCTGCTGCTAAGTCGTTTCAGTCGTGTCCGACTCTGTGTGACACCATAGACGGCCTCCTACCAGGCTCCTCTGTCCCTGGGATTGTTCTCCAAGCAAGAACACTGGAGTGGGTTGCCATTTCCTTCTCCAATGCATGAAAGTGAAAAGGGAAAGTGAAGTCGCTCAGTCGTGTCCGACTCTTAGCGACCCCATGGACTGCAGCCTACCAGGCTCCTCCGTCCATGGGATTTTCCAGGCAAGAGTACTGGAGTGGGCTGCCATTGCCTTCTCCGAACGAGAGGGCAGCCACCCACAAAAGAAACTCGGCGAGCAGTTGAAGGCCTCTTGAGGGTCACGAGCAGTCGAGGGAGGGTCTGGGTAGGGCAGGGCTGGAAAGTCTGAGAAGGGAGGACAGCAGGAAGCCTTCCTTCTGCTCGTTCGAGTGCCGCCGAGAGTCCGTCCCCAAAGCTCAGACCCGCGGCGCCAGGGCCCGCCCCCGAGGCTCGCGAACTGGCCGGGACCGGAGGGGCCGGGCCGCGCGGGGCGGGGAGTCGGAAGTTTTCCGCGGAGGCGACGGAGCCACTGCGCAGGGCCGAGCTGTCTCCTCCTCCGGCTGCCCGGCTCCCAAGGCCCCGCCTGAGAGTCCAAGTCGCGCTCGCTGCGGGACTGGCCGGGCCGCGGGGTCTCCCGGGGCCCTCGGATCACATGGGGCTCCCGCCCGCGCCCTCCGCCCCGCTCCCCACCGCCTCTAGCGGGCTCCGCGCGCGGCCAGCCGGGGAAGGGACGGGGAGGGGAAGTGGGGAAGTTGGGGGCGCGTACCTCCAAGCGCCCTGCGCGCCCCGCAGAGCCCCAGGAAGGCGGCGAGCAGGACGAGGCGGCGGGCCCCGAGGCGCCCCATCCCGCTGCAACAGCCCCGAGCTCCGAGCTCGCTCCCGGGTGGCTGCTGAGCTACCTGCTTCGGCCCGTCCCCGGCCCCGGCAGGGACCCAGAGCGGGACCAGGGGGCGCCGCCCCCAACCAGCGCCGGGGCTGGGCCGGGGCGGGGAGAGCCTCAGGCAGCCCGCAGCTGTTGCGCCCCATCACGCTCCGCCCGGCGCCGGGGCCAGAGCGCCCCGGCAGATTCGGTACGGAGAGAGCACGAGTCGCCAGCCCTGCGCGGCGAGTTCTGCGCAGGCGGGCGCTGATGAGAAGTGGAGAATGGAGGGGAAAGCATTCCTGGTGGAGGTAGGACCTTACCGAACACGACTTTAAGGTGCCAGAGTGAGCGCCAGCTTATTGCTGAATCCCCAATGCTGACCTGGTGCATAGACACCAGCAGATGAATAAGAGTTAAACACAAATTGAGCCTCTGTTACTTCCTTCTGGAAATGGAGATTGCACCAAATCTCTAAGGCCCTTCCAGCTTTACCATTCTCAAGTTCGAATTCGAAACAAATGGAAACGCTGTCCACGAGGAATGTGAGTGTTGGCACAGAGAAGGGTCCCGCCCCGGGCTGGCTGTGTCCTAGCCAAGAGCTGGAGGTGTAGCTGTGCCTGGGGTTGGACGGGCAGGCTGAGCCAGGCATGCAGACTTTCTCCTGGCAGGCTCAAGTAACCAGAGAAACGTAAATACGCAAGCAGTGCAGAGCGAGATTGCCCAGAGAGCCCGAGACGGCCACCAGTGTCCCCAGGGAGCCTCTACTCAAACGCCATCCCTGGTTAAGGACAGAAGCTCGGTTCCTTAAGAGACCTGAGGGCAAATCACGATTCAGGTATTATTAGGTGACCTTGGTCTGTGACCTTGAACAAATCTCTTAATTGTCTCAACTTCTGTCTCCACTCCTGTAAAAGGAAGGTAATGCCGATCCCATAGGTGGGTTGTGTGGTTATTCCAGCCCATGAGGACTGAGTGTTGAGCATGGTGCCTGGCTTGTGGTAAGAACTCACTGGGCAGTCTCGTTATACCCAGGACCCCAGCCAGGCCCATGGGGCTTCTCTGACCAGTTTGGAACAACTCTGGCTAGACACACACTCCTGAGAGTGAGCCATCTTTTCTCTTTCCTTCAGGATGGAGCGCCGTCTCATTTTCCTTCCATGGGCTTAGCTGTATGTACTATTGAAGACAAAAATAAAAAGACCAGGAGCTGACTTGTGGCTCAGATCATGAACTCCTTATTGCAAAATGCAGACTTAAATTGAAGAAAATGGGGAAAAATTTCAGGTAAATCAAATCCCTTATGATTATACAGTGGAAGTGACAAATAGATTCAAGGGATTAGATATGATAGAGTACCTGAAGAACTATGGATGGAGGTTTGTGACATTGTACAGGAGGCAGTGATCAAGACCATCCCCAAGAAAAAGAAATGCAAAAAGGCAAAATGGTTGTCTGAGGAAGCTTTACAAATACTGAAAAAAGAAGTGAAAGGCAAAGGAGAAAAGGAAAAATATACCCATTTGAATGCAGAGTTCCAAAGAAGAGCAAGGAGAGAGAAGAAACGCTTCCTCAGTGATCAATGCAAAGAAATAGAGGAAAACAATAGAATGGGAAAGACCCGAGATCTCCTCAAGAAAATTAGAGATACCAAGGGAATATTTCATGCAAAGATGGGCACAATAAAGGACAGAAACAGTATGGACCTAACAGAAGCAGAAGACATTAAGAAAAGTGGCAAGAATACACAGAAGAATTATACAAAAAAGATCTTAATGACCCAGATAACCATGATGATGTGATCACTCACCTAGAGCCAGACATCCTGGAATGCAAAGTCAAGTGGGCTTTAGGAAGCATCACTATGAAAGAAGCTAGTGGAGGTGATGGAATTCCAGTTGAGCTGTTTCAAACTGAAAAAGATGATGCTGTGAAAGTGCTGCACTCAATGTGCCAGCAAATTTGGAAAACTCAGCAGTGGCCACAGAACTGGAAAATGTCAGTTTTCATTTTAATCCCAAAGAAAGGCAATGTCAAAAAATGTTCAGCAACCACACAATTGGACTTCTCTCACATGCTAGTAATGCTCAAAATTCTCCAAATGAGCCTTCAATAGCACGTGAACTGAGAACTTCCAGATGTTCAAGTTGGATTTAGAAAAGGCAGAGGAACAAGAGATCAAATTACCAACATCTGTTGGATCATAGACAAAGGAAGAGAGTTCTGGAAAAATATCTACTTCTGCTTTGTTGATTATGCCAAAGCCTTTGACTGTGTGGATCACAACAAACTGTGGAAAATTCTTCAAGAGATGGGAATACCAGATTACCTCATCTGCCTTCTGAGAAATCTGTATGCAGGTCAAGAAGCAGCAGTTAGAACCAGACATGAAACAACAGACTGGTTCCAAACAGGGAAAGGAGTACATCAAGGCTATATATTGTCACCCTGCTTACTTAACTTCTATGCAGAGTATGAGAAATGCTGGGCTGGATGAAGCACAAGCTGCAATCAAGATTGCCAGGAGAAATATCAATAACCTCAGATATGCAGATGACACCACCCTTATGGCAGAAAGCAAAGAGGAACTAAAGAGCCTTTTTGATGAAAGTGAAAGAGGAGAGTGAAAAAGTTGGCTTAAAACTCAACATTCAAAAAACTAAGTTCATGATATCCAATCCCATCACTTCATGGAAAATAGATGGGAAAACAATGGAAACAGTGACAGACTTTATTTTCTTGGGCTCCAGAACCACTGCAGATGGTGACTGCAGCCATGAAATTAAAGGACACTTGCTCCTTTGAATGAAAGTTATGACCAACCTAGGCAGCATATTAAAAAGCAGACATTACTTTGCCAACAAAGGTCCATCTAGTCAAAGCTATGGTTTTCCCAGTAGTCATGTGTGGATGTGAGACTTGGACCACAAAGAAAGCTGAAAGAAAGTAGAAAGTGTCAGTCTCTCAGTCATATTCGACTCTGTGACCACATGGACTGTAGCCTGCCAGGCTCCTCTGTCCACGGGATTCTTCAGGCAAGAATACTGGAGTAGGTAGCCTTTCCCTTCTCCAGGAGATCTTCCTAACCCAGGGATCGAACCCAGGTCTCCTGCATTGTAGGCAAATTCTTTACCATCTGAGCCACCAGGGAAGCTTTGATGCTTTTGAACTGTGGTGTTGGAGAAGACTCTTGAGAGTCTCTTGGACTTCAAGGAGTTCAAACCAGTCAATCCTAAGGGAAATCAGTCCTAAATGTTCATTGGAAGGAGTGATGCTGAAGCTGAAGCTCCAATACTTTGGCCACTTGATGCAAAGAACTGACTCATTGGAAAAGACCCAGGTGCTGGGAAAGATTGAAGGCAGGAGGAGAAGCGGATGACAGAGGATGAGATGGTGGGTTGGCATCACTGACTCGATGGACATGAGTTTGAGCAAATTCCGGGAAATGGTGAAGGACACGGGGAAGCTGATGTTCTGCAATCCACTGGGTCACGAAGAGTCAGACACAACTGAGCAACTGAACTATACTGATCTGAACTACTGAAGACGCCGTATGTCATCATGTTCATAATCTCCAGCATCCCCCACTTGACCATAGTCAGCTGATTTTCCTGGGACTGCAGAAGCTTGGACCAGGTTGGTGGGAGTGGTAGTTCTACCTCTAAATGTATCACAGCTTCCACTTTCTCTCCTATAAAATGCAAAGATTGGTTAAATGATCTGTACATTCCCTCCAGGTCCAAAATTTTATGATTCTGATTTGTCATCTTTGGCATCAGGATAGCTCGGCCATTTAAATAGAGCCCTTTTAATTAGTGCACAAAGAATCACGTAATGTTTGAATTTCTTTACTTCAAGCAGTGATTGCCAATAAACTTCGAGCTTTTAATTTAGAAAAATCATTCAAAGTGTCAAAAAGAGACTACGAATTATCTCCCTATAAAGTACCACTTGCTCCTCTTCTTTAAATTAGTTCTAATCTATCACATAAGTTCTTCAAAGATTGAATGAAGTCTCCAGCCAATTTCTGCAGCAGTGAAGTTGGCTCTAGAATGATGAGAAATTATCATGCTTGGTTGTTATGGAAAGGCCCATGATAAATATCGTGACTCTAAGGATGTTTATAGTGTCTGATCAGGAAATCCACCTATGTAACCCACCTATAGTCACTCAGATCTAATCATCTAGTCATTTTGACTGGCATTCACCTGCTATGCCCCAGCAACAGGAGTTATTCTGTTCAGATGTTAACCTGAACACTGTTCTCTGAGGAATGAAGATATGGAGAACAGAGAATGAATATAGAGATGGACATTCACTCAACAAATATTCATTGAACTCTTCCAAATGGAAAAGGCACAGAAAAGATGTCATTCACAGAAATGAATTAGAGCCCCTGTGTTCAAGGAAGTTACAATAGAGAGGAGTTGGGACTTCCCTGGTGGTTCAGTGGTTGACTCTGCACTTCCATTGCAGGGGCCATGGGTTCAATCCCTGTCCAGGGAACTAAGATCCCATTTGGCAAAGCCAAAAACTGAAATAAAATGTAAAAATATTGAGAGGAGTGTAAGACAAGTATAGCGGTAATTTTAATAAGGGTGCATTAGAAACTGGGCTTCTCTGGAACTGTCCAGGCCATACATCTCTGATGATGTGATGGCTTGAGCAGCCATGTCTCATTTACATGACGACCCTCCCTTTGACCCCCACCCCACCATGACTGGGGCAGGGTGGGTTTCTCGCCTAAGGAGCATGGACTCCAGAGAAAAGAGTGTCAAAGCTGATTCCTTCTCAAAACTTTCATCCTAGAAGCATTAAGAATGAAATGATTGGTGGTGATCTCAGACCAGTAAGTCATGTGGAGATGGCACCTTAGTGAGCACCAGCCAAAGACCCATGTCCGCAAAGGTCTGGAGGGACCATGAGTCAGGAGAGGAAGCTGTTTGCCTCTTTCTAGGTCTTTGCAGAGAGAGGATTGGCACCGGGTCCCAGAGAAAAGGTGATTATGAGGGACAGTCAGAGAGACAGACCGTAAGTTGCTGCCCATTGGCTTTCTTAGTCCCATGAAACACAGATGTACTTCCTGAGTTTTGTTTCCATGAGATTCTTCTGAGTTCTCTTGATAAATCCACATTTTACTGAGTTGGTATACAACTCTAGCTTCACAAATTCACGTGTACATAAGTGATCATTTTCTACATTTTTTAAAAACTCAACTTGATTTCTGTTTTGACCTCTCAATTTGCTGTGGACGCAAAACTATTTCTTAGTGAATTGAAGTTTTCTCTCCTGCATTGCCCTATGTTGTGTTATGTCGAAGTGCCATAGACCTTATGCAGTGCCAAAACAGGAATGACTGAGAGAGGGGGCCTGGCAGCTCTCTGATTTTGGATGCCTCCACAAGGACACCCATGATGCTTTGCCATTTGCAACAGCATGGAGGGACCTGGAGGGCATTTGCTTAATAAAATAAGTCAGACAAAGACAAATGCCATACACTATCATCTACGTGGACTCCAAACAATAAAGCAAATGAATGAGTATAACAAAACAGAGACAAACTCACAGATACAGAAAACAAACTAATGGTTACCAGTGGGGAGACAGAAGGGAGGAAGGACAAGAGAGGGCTAGGGGGTTAAGAGGTGCAAACTACAATGTATAAAATAAATAAGCTACAAGGATATATGACACAGTGCAGGGAATATAGCTGATATTTTATCATAACTATAAATGAAGTATGGGGCTTCCCTGGTGGCTCGGTGGTAAAGAATCAGCCCATAATGCAGGAGCTGCAGGAGACGTGGGTTGGATCTCTGGGTCAGGAAGATCCCCTGGAGAAGGATTTGGCAACCCGTTCTAGTATTCTTGCCTAGGGAATCCCATGGACAGAGGAGCCTGATGGGCTACAATCCATAGGGACACAAAGAGTCAAACATGACTTAGCAACTAAAGAGCAACAATAAATGAAGTATAACCTTGAAAAATTATGAATCACTATCTTTGTACACCTGTAACTTACATGATATTCTACCTCAGTTAAGAAAAAGAAAGACCTCCTCAAAATAAATAATAAAGAAGTTTACTCTGCCACACTAGTTTGTCAGCAAGGAACAGCATCCCATTAGAAGGGCCTTGGGTAGAACAAAAGGCCATATATGATGAACATGAGGGGACCAAGAACCATTTTTGGCACTGGAGCTTGACTTTGAAGCGTGGGTCACTGGAGATGGCCTAAGAGCCCAGGAAGAAAGAGGACATGAAGGCCTTGAGATCTGTCTCTGAAGAGGGTGAGGACTGAAGACAGTGGCAACAAGTTAGTAAAAAGGGTGGGGGATGCTGGTGGTATAACAAATTTATCTTTACAAGACCTTCATGTTTCGCTTGGTTCTCATTTCATGTTTTGCTGTCAGCGATGAAGAGCTTAACATTGAAGGAATGTAAGACATTTTGAAATAACAGGACTTGATACAATGATGGAGGTCAGGCTCTTTCAAAACTTAAAAAGACTGAGCATCCTGGGCTGGTGGATCTCTGAGCCCTTGTCAGCTCTTGCAATCCATGATGCCTTGAACAATTGAACTTTTCCAGAGGCCTTTCAGTAACACAGACCACATGAAGATGACTCTGGTCTGTAGCCATAATGGGAATTCTTGCAACCTTCCCACAACTGGTGAATCCTCTGCTTCCAATGGCCAGATTTTCTTACAAGTTATATAAGCAGAGTGACAACATACAACCTTGATGAACTCCTTTCTCAATTTTGAACCAGTCCATTGTTCCATGTCAGGTGAGGACAGAAGACAGCAGCAACAAGTTCATAAAAAGAGTGCGAGATGCTGGTGGTATAAAGAATTTAGCTTCACTCAGAATCAAGGCTCCATCAGGCCACAGGCTTCAATGTAACACCCACCAAGAAACAGGGGGTTCATACAGCCAGCTCTGAGTGGTAAGCTGCTCCCCACAGGGCTCTATGCAGAGTCAAGCCCCACATGGAAGCTCTACACTGAGTCCCAGGGCGAGGGGTATGGCCGTTTAATATGTCCGCAGGATGCCTATGGGCTTCGCAACAACTGGAAAATCACCCACTGAACAGCCCCAGGGACTCAGACATAATACCGACAGGCACCAGGCCTCATTAGGGGAAGATGTTTCTGCTAAACTTGCATTTCTAACACAAAGCTGAGTTCTGGTAACCCTAGTGAAAGAAATAGAAGAAGCCACAGAAAACTATTTTTGGCTATCTGAGAACAAAAGTTGATTTTAAATTGTTGAACTCTGCTTCCCAAAAAACAATTTAGTGCTGTGTTTGGCCTCCTCTTATGCAAGTTACACATGTGGTCCACTCCTACCTTCACCCCACAGTTGGGTGAGACTTGAAAAAAACTAAGTGCTAAAAAGATCCCTCAGCCACATGACTCCTCCAGATCCAGAGCACTGAGGGTTTCCAAGTCAGGAATAAAGAGCATCACCAGCTTTTCTGAGCCCCTTCTCTGACCACCGGCTCTTGACCCTGTGTGTCTGGTGCCATCGCAGGAAGTAGAAACAGCCAGATGTTCTGTATCTTCATATGGTGTTAGTCCAGGTAATGGACTAGTGACAGCTGACTGTGGAGGAGACTGTAAGTGAGCAGTCTCACAGAGTCACCAAGAGAACCAGGACATCTTGCTTCATGGAGAATGAGGGACTTGTCAGTGTTCATCAGGAAGGCTCAGAGTGCTAAAGGCATCCAGAGCAGTGAAGAAGGATAAAGGTCATCCAGTGGTTTTGACCACTGGGATAAAGCTAACGTTTTTTTCTTTTGGCCATGCTGTACATGTTGCAGGATCTTACTTCCCCAACCAGGGATTGAATCTGGGGCTCCAGCAGTGAAAGCGTCAAGTGTTAACCACTGGACCACTAGGGAAGTTTCCATAAAACTGTCCTTGATGAGACTAGCTTTAATAACTCAGAGGGAGACAGAAATTGTTCAAGCCTCTGTAGATGGGACACAAAGAAGAGGAGCCATCAGATGCAGATAGCACTTCAAAGGGTTTGATTAGAGGAGTAGGAATGAAATTAGATTATAGGATGAGGCAGTCATAATATCAAGACAGAGATTTTTAGGATTAGAGTCTGTTTTTAGGTGGTGAAAAACAGAAAAGAAGAGATTGAAGATTAAGGAAAGAGAGGGGAAGCTGGCGGTAGGTCCTAGAAGGAATGGGGTTCACATGTGAGTGGAGGTTTGTCCTGAACGAGAGGAGAGGAGAGGAGGGTGAACTTAGATACATGGCAAGTTTATGGGTCAGAGCACAGGGAAGTCAGCTTGGTAGCCTCGATTTTCTCTATGAAATGGGATAAAACATGCCTACTAAGTGTAGATGGGTTCAACACAGGTCTGGAAGGTTTGGAATTATCCTTTTATTGAAAAAAGAAAAAATTATCCTCCACCTGGTATCCCCTTTGGGAACCATAAGTTTGTTTTCTTTGTGGGTGAGTCTACTTCTATTTTGTAAATAAGTTCATTTTTAGATTCTGTATGAAATGATATCACACAATATTTGGAGTCATTCTTGATCTGCTCCTCCTTCCCTTTTCTTTGGTTGTGCAAACTTGTTTATAAGTAGGTTGACCATTACCTGCTCTGTGTTCAAGAGAGTCCTGGTTCACACCTGTTGTCCAGGTGTGATTTCTCACAGTATCCATTCATTCTCGACAATGTCCTAGTTGAACAATAGTTTAGACAGACAGATAGAGATTCGTGTTTTTTTCAATCTACACAACTGTGTCATTTTCTCCTGTGGTACAGAGCCCTGCATCCAGACACAAAGCAAAATGTAGAATTGACTATACTATGTTTTAGTACAGGGTTGGGATGTTTCTCTGTTGGTGAAGTGGAAGGCTGGACATTCAAGAGCTTCAAAATTTCTGGTAACTGGACAGCATGGAGATAATGGCAGCCAGCCGTGCTGTTTCTGTGAGACACAGGTAAGAAGACGGAAAACTTTGCGGTTTTAAGCATCTCCCAGAGGAGAAACTCTGCCTTACAAGGTGCTTTTGACCTGTGTCCACTTCCCACCCTCTACTGCTTCCCTCTCATTTACTCATTCTGGGAAACGAGACAACAGCCTCGGAGTTTACAGTGAAGACTGCACTGTAGGAAGGAGGGAGGGAAGTGCCTAGAACTTGCATGAACACCACAGCCCACATCCTTAATACATTAGCATTAAGTTATTGTTGTTGTTGAGTCGCTAAGTTATATCCGCCTCTTTGGTGATATCGTGGGCTGTAGCCCACCAGCCTTCTCCATCCATGGGATTCCCCAGGCAAGAATACTGGAATGGGTTGCTATTTCCTTCTTCAGGGGAGCTTCCCAACCCAGGGATTAAACCTGCATCTCCTGCATTGGCAGGCTCAGGGAAGCTCAGACTTTGTTTTACATACTGATATAACTGAAGGCCCGCCCACCCACCTGAGAATTGCTTATACATCAGGAGGGGTGTGGGAATTTCGTGATGCACAAATGGGACTGGAGGGACTTGTGATAGGCTGGAAAGAGGAAATCTGGGGGTTACCAGAGAAGGGAAAATATTGTCATCCTGAATGGCAAACTCCAAAGGGCCATATATGGAAGGAATGGCAATTGTGTAGTCAACTATTAGCAACCTTCACTTTACCAGACTTCGCTTTCTTTTTCTAAAAAGCCGTTTATGAAATTTGAAACTCAGAGGGACAATAAAACATCAAGGATGTCTGGAGTGGATTCCTAAGGAAAAGTCAACCCCATAGCAGACAACACCCTGGGTACATTCCCTGCTCTGGACCTTGACACTCACTGTGTCCTCTGCCAGCGATGCTCCTATGTCCTCCTGGTCCATCCCTCTCTGTCTGCAGGTCTCTGCTTAAATGCCCTCTAACTAGCGGGGCCTTCTATAGCCACCTGTGGAAAATAGCTCCTCAGTCTCACTTCCCCTGCTTTTTCTCCATAGCATTTATCACTGTCTAGTATGTATGTGGACTTTTTCTTGTCTGCCTTCACACACTACAATGTGAACTCTGTGTGGCAGAGACTTGGTTTGGTCCCCTGCAGTAAGCCCACGGTTTGGGCCATTATAGGTTTTTAATTACTGTGCATTGACTAAATGAAAAAAAAATAAGTGAATGAGTGGTTACTTCGAGTTTTAATGCAATGTCTGTTTTAATGGATTTTGATAAGTCTTCATGATCAAACGGGAGAGAGATTCTATGAGATTCTTGATTCTTACAATATGAGTAGATGAGTGGCCTCTATCTCCCTTCAGGTAAATCTGTTGGATAGGTGAGCTATGCTCAGTTTCTTGGGATCAAGGGCAAAAGGCAAATATTAATATTTAATATTTAAAGACCAAGAGCAAAACAAAACTCCATGGAGCAGGCAGTATTGTCAAACCCACGTTGCCAATGAAGAAACTGACACTGAGATGTGGAACGGTATTTGTTCAAGATCATCCAACTGATGAGTCTCAGTCCTAGGATTCAAGTCTTCTGACTTCAAATTCCATCCTGTTCCTGTAGCCCAACATGCCTCTCCTTCCATAACACAGAAAAGACTTTGCGGGGAGGAGTCATCTCCTTTCACTGCCTCTACTTTCTCACCTCCCAGACTCTTTTTACCAATCTGGCTTCCTCATCTCTGCTCCCCTGCACCTGGTCCTATACTAATCACTGGCCACCTCATCCAGGGGCACGTCTCCATTCTCATCTTACCTGATTTTCAGAAGCATTCAAGGTAAGTACTCCCTCCTTGAAACCCTTCCCTTTCTTGGCCTCCATTAAGCACAGGCTCCTGGTCAGCCTCCTACTGCAGTAACCATACCTCCACAGTCTCCTTTGCCAGCTCCAAGCCATCTCTACAGGCTGCAAAACCTTAGAGCTCAACCCTGCCTCTTCTTTCGTCTCTAGCTACAATCCCATGGTATTAAGAATCGAACTTGGGTCTCCTGCATTGCAAACAGATTCTTTACCAGCTGAGCTATCAGAGAAGCCCACTACATGGAAATGACTCACAAATTCACATCCCTGGTTATGAACTTCACCCTGGATTTCAGCCTTACTTTCATTTCCAAAAACCTTGTTATGGGTTAAATGTGTCTGCCCCTGCATTCCAAATCCATATGTTGAAGTTCTAACCCCAATGTGATAGTATTTGGAGGTGGGACCTCTAGGAGGTGATTAGGCCAAGAGCCTGGAGCTCTCATGAATGTAATTAGTGCCCTTACAAGGTGAGACATGAGGGCTTGTCCTCTTCTCTGCCATGTGAGGATACATTGAGAAGACAGCTAAGTGCAAACCAGAAGGTAAGCTCTCACCAGACATTGGATCTGCCAGCACCTTCTTCTTAGACTCCTCAGCTTTTGGAACCGTGAGAAATAAATGTTTGGTACTTCAGTCATCCAGTTTATGCTATTATAGCAGCCGGAGCTAAGACAAGCCTGCGTGCCATCTTCTCTTGAATGTCTAACAGACATCTCAAAATTAACATAACAGAACTAGAACTCTATTTTACCTCCCCAATCCTATCCCTCATCTCGGTAAATAACACTACCATCTATTCAGTGGTTCAAATCCAAACCTTAAGCATCTTCATTCATCTCTTTCCATCATATCCAAGGTTCTTCATTTCTGCCTCTGAACGTGACCTAAATTAACCTGCTTCTCTCCATCTTTACTGCTGCCCTAAGCCACCTCACCACTCTCTTTGTCTTATACCCCTAGAGTCTGGAGCAGTGGTTTGTTGATTGGCCCAGACACAGCTGATAGTAAATATAGGGTGAAAAAAAGAATATGAATTTTTTTTCAATTTAGAGTTTACTAGAGAATACTTGCCATCCAGGAGTCATTTCACAGCAGAACTCAGAGACACCCAGGAAAAATTTAAAAGTCAGGACACTCGAATACCCCCAGTGCCAATCCTGCCCTTACTCCCATGGGACCCTTCTACTCTTAGCTGTCTTCATGATGTCTCATAGACAAAACCTACTCAAAAAAAAGTAGATGAAATTTACCCATACAAAAGTGCAGATCAGTGATAATCACTTAAGGACTCATCTCCCAGAGTATTTGGAAGTTCATTTCAGTTCAGTTGCTCAGTCATGTCTGACTCTTTGCGAGCCCATGGACTGCAGCACGCCAGACCTCCCTGTCCATCACCAACTCCCGGAGTTTACCCAAACCTATGTCCACTGAGTCAGTGATACATTCAACCATCTCATCCTCTGTAATCCCCTTTTCCTCCCACCTTCAATCTTTCCCAGCATCAGGGTCTTTTCAAATGAGTCAGCTCTTTGCATCAGGTAGCCAAAGTATTGGAGTTTCAGCTTCAACATCAGTTCTTCCAATGAACACTCAGGACTGATCTCCTTTACGATGGACTGGTTGGATCTCCTTGCAGTGCAAGGGACCCTCAAGAGTCTTCTCCAACACCACAGTTCAAAAGCATCAATTCTTCAGCGCTCAGCTTTCACTATAGTCCAACTTTCACATCCATACATGACTACTGGAAAAACCATAGTCTTGACTAGACAGACCTTTGTTGGCAAAGTAATGTCTGCTTTTTAATATGCTGTCTAGGTTGGTCATAACTTTCTTGCAAGGAGTAAGCGTCTTTTAATTACATGGCTGCAGTCACCATCTGCAGTGATTTTGGAGCCCCAAAAATAAAGTCTGCCACTGGAAGCAAGGCTTTCAATTGAAGGAAAAAAATATTAAAGCACACATGAGCCAGTGGGGATTTTCCTCTATTTCCTCTCAGAGACAGCTCTGGAGATTCAGGACCATGTGAGCCACTTCCTTTAGCAAGATTAGATTCAGGATTAGTCCTTCAGCACAAGTCACACACAATTCCCCGACAGGCCACAGAGTTACAGGAAGAATTCCTAAAACCATGAAAGTTGGCATTCTGCGTGTCGCCATGAAAAATACCTGCTTTTCTCTTATTCCTCTAGTCTGTAACCCCATCATCTCTCTTCTGGGTCAGCAACTGGGTGACAGCCTCTATTTTTATGTCATGGGAGAGAAGGACAGGAATCTAGAGGGAAATCAGACATGAGAACGTATAGGCTGAGGAGTGTGATTTTTTTTTTCTATTCCCCTTCTAGTAATACTTGTAAGAGTGTCGGGATTAAAAGCCACAGTCCTCAGGCCCTATGCCCTACTGCCCGCATTCCCACAGCTCTGTGTCAGGCATTTTGCTAGAGCATCACGAGGTATCTGCATCTTCAGCTGCTCGGAAAGTGTCATCTGATAAAGCAGAAGCCCAAAACGCAGCTTTGACATACCCACAGCATCTGTTCAGGGAGACTGCCGCTCTGTGGCTCCTCACTGAGGCTCTCCTATGCTTCAAGAGATCCTGCTAATGGAGGCTTACTGCATCACTCACTGCACAGATATGGGGGCGCCCAGGGCCCTCCTCCTCAGGAAGCCTGTATTCCCATATGAAACTTCTGAACAAAATGTCTTAGCCAACTACATGCCCCCAGAGCTGCCATTGGAGGCCTACTTGCTCTGCTGTAAATTGGCCCTAAGTCCCTTTGGTCATTCAGCAAACTTCTGGTTCTTTTTGGGTGGATACCAGAAGCTGAGGGCTTCCTTGGTAGCTCATATGGTAAAGAATCTACTTGCAATGCAAGAGACACAGGTTCGATACCTGGGTCAGGAAGATCCCATGGAAAAAGGAATGGCTACCCACTCCAGTATTCTTGCCTGGAGAATTCCATGGACAGAGGAGCCTGGTGGGCTACAGTCCACAGGATCATAGGATCAGAGTCAAACACAAGCAACTAACACAACATAACCGAACAACCGGAAGCTGACTCTCCAGTGGTTCTGAGAGGGAGCAGTTAGACTTTCCCTTCACCAGAACCTCACTACTGGGTAGTAGAACAATGAAAGGGACAAATTCCACTGAGAGTTACAATTCAATCCCCAGTTTCTATGTGGCAGAAACCCCACACTGTGCTCTGGCCATATGATCATGCTTACATAAAAGGCCCAATCCAAGGTGCATGAACGCCCATCTTTGTGGTCAAATCCAGTGACAAAGTCCTCCTTATAGACAGAAGAAGCAGGGACAAAGGGGTTTTAGATCTGGAAAACAGGTATCAAAGTCCTGGGCTTGTCAGATTCTTAAACATCATTCATTCAAGGACAGCAAGTCCTATACAATGCTCCCAGTCAAACCTTCTCTCACACTATGAATGCCACTACTTAAAATTATCTCACATTCCTTATGCTAATTTACATGCCCTCTTAGGTCTTACTTCAGTATGAATACTTTAAGAGCCAAGAGATCAACTTGAGATTTAGATTGCTATTTAGGATTCACTATAACTAATTAATAACCCTGAAAGTTTCAAAGATGGTTAATCACCTCTGGGATGAAGACTGGAGTTAACTTGTACATAAAAGTCATACCCTTTATACAAATTATTCTAAAGTAAATTAATCCAAAGACAATATTAGATTGACTCTAAAATAGAAGTAAACCCTAATGCTCTCGCTCAAGGACAACCCTCATCCTCCTTCCAATATAAATCAACTGGCAATCAACACTTCTCTCTCTCTCTCTCTCTCTCTCTCACACACACACACACACACACACACACACACACACACACACACACACACTGCAAAGCCCTTCTCTGTTTGCATTGGAAGAAACTGAGAAAACTGGGCAATAGCTGTGCCCTTTCTTGAAGGCGCCTATTTCTCAGGCTCAGCGAAAGTTGGGATTTAAACCATCTACTCTCCAGGAAGCATTTCTCAGAAACCATCAAGAACCTGAATATAGAGAGCATGACTGGAAGGTTCAGAAAAACTGCTTGGCCTTTGTGTGAGTTTAGGGTTTCAGAGTCTGCTGGTGTTGCTGTGAAAATGGCCCACGTGAAACTTGCCCTGGGTGAGCCTAGGACTCTGTGATGGAGGAGCCCCAGCTTCCAGGTAGCGCTGCAACACCTGGGCCCAAAATATAGGCTCTCGGTCCTCCTCCCCAACTCAGTTGCCAAGTGCACTCCCCACCAAACCACTGTGTGGGGCTCACACTGCCTCCTCATCACTCCCGCACACCTTATACTCTCCTCTCATCAGCCCCGCTTGGTCCTGATGATCTGCGTGCCCTCATATTTATTAATTAGGCAGTTAGGTCTAGTATTCTAGATAGCCTCATGGCACCTTGCACAGTGTAGGTGCTTCACAAATACCGGTTTCCATTTTCTCTATAGCTCATACATTCATTTATTCAATGATGTTTGAACTCGGGGCAGTATTCAAAGGTGACTTCAAAGGGAAATTTCAAGGTGGATTAATTTTCACCATGAAAATTAATTCTGCTTCATGGGCAGGTCTGTTCCAGGTTTCTAGATGCCACAGAGTCAGATGTTAGAGACAAGGACAGTTTGTGTTTTTTTTCTTTATTAAAGTATAGTTAATTTACGATGTTGTTTCTGGAGTACAGCAAAGTGGTTATGTTACATATATATATATATATATATATACACACACACACACAGTTTTCCAGATTCTTTCCCAGTATAGGTTATTAAAATATAATAAATTTAGTTCTCTATGGTATATAGTAAGACCTTGTTTATCTATTTCCTTTCTTCAGGGGATCTTCCCAACCCAGGGATTGAACCTGGGTCTCCTGCATTGCAGGCGTATTCTTTACCATCTGAGCCACCAGGGAAGTCCCTTGGCATGCACAGGACCTTCTTTATCTATTTTATATATTGTGAGTGAGTGAGTGAGTGAAGTCGCTCAGTCATGTCCGACTCTTTGCGACCCCATGAACTAGTAGCTTACCAGGCTCCTCCCTCCATGGGATTCTCCAGGCAAGAGTACTGGAGTGGGTTGCCATTTCCTTCTCCAGGGGATCGTCCTGACCCAGGGATCAAACCCGGGTCTCCTGCATTCCAGGCAGACTCTTTAACCTCTTGCTTCAGTTGTGTCCGACTCTGTGTGACCCCATGGACTGTAGCCTGCCAGGCTCCTCTGTCCATGGGATTCTCCAGGCAAGAATACTGGAATCATTTGCCATGCCCTATTTCAGGGGATCTTCCTGACTTAGGAATCAAACCTGCGTTTCTTATACCTCCTGCATTGGCCGGCAGGTTCTTTACCATTAGCACCACCTGGGAAGCCATTATATATAGTAGTGTATATCTGTTAGTCCTCAACTCCTGACACCTTTCCCCCTTTCTCATAAGTTTGTTTTCTATGGCTGTGAATCTGTTTTTTGTGCTATAAATAAGTTCATCTGTATCATGTTTTAAAATTCCACATTTAAGTTATTAATATATTATTTGTCTTTGTCTGATGTACTTAATTTAACCTGGTAATCTCTAAGTCCATCCATGTTGCTACAGATGATGTAATTTCATTCTTTTTATGGATAAGTAACATCAAGGTGATGTATAGATATATCACATCTTCTTTATCCATTTATCTGTCAGTGGACATTTAGATTGCTTTCATGTCTTGGCTGTTGTAAATAATAGAATGAGAAAACAACAGAATGGGAAAGACTAAAGATCTCTTCAAGAAAATTAGAGATACCAGGGAACATTTTATGCAAAGATGGGCACCATAAAGGACAGAAATGGTATGGACCAAACAGAAGCAGAAGATATTAAGAAGAGGTGGAAAGAATGTGCAGAAGAACTATACAAAGAAGATCTTCATGACCCAGATAATCACAGCGGCTTGATCACTCACCCAGAGCCAGACATCCTGGAATTGTAAAGTCAAGTGGGCCCTAGGAAGCATCCCTACGAACAAAGCTAGTGGAGTTGATGGAATTCCAGTTGAGCTATTTCAGATCCTAAAAGATGATGCTGTGAAAGTGCTGCACTCAATATGCCAGCAAATTTGGAAAACTCAGCAGCAGCCACAGGAGTGGAAAAGGTCAGTTTTCATTCCAATCCCAAAGAAAGGCAATGCCAAAGAATGCTCAAACTACCACACAATTGCACTCATCTCACATGCTAGCAAAGTAATGCTCGAAATTCTCCAAGCCAGCCTTCAACAGTACATGAACTGTGAACTTCCAGATGTTCAAGCTGGATTTAGAAAATGCAGAGGAACAAGAGATCAAATTGCCAACATCTGTTAGATCATAGAAAAAGGAAGAGAGTTCCAGAAATAGGTCTCCCTCTGCTTTATTGACTATGCCAAAGCCTTTGACTGTGTGGATCACAACAAACTGTGGAAAATTCTTCAAGAGCTGGGAATACCAGGCCACCTGACATGCCTCCTGAGAAATCCGTGTGCATATCAAGAAGCAACAGTTAGAACTGGACATGGAACAACAGACTGGTTCCAAATGGGGAAAGGAGTACTCAAGGCTGTATATTGTCACCCTGCTTTTTAACTTATATGCAGAGTACATCATGAGAAACGCTGGGCTGGATGAAGCACAGCTGGAATCAAGATTGCCAGGAGAAATATCAATAACCTCAGATATTCAGATGACACCACCCTTATGGCAGAAAGCGAAGAGGAACTAAAGAGCCTCTTGTTGGAAGTGAAAGAGGAGAGTGAAAAAGTTGGCTTAAAGTTCAAGATTCAGAGAACTAAGATCATGGCATCCGATCCCATCACGTCAAGGGAAATAGATGGGGAAACAATGGGAAGAGTAAGAGACTTTATTTTCTTGGGCTCCAAAATCACTGCAAGTGGTGACTGCAGCCATGAAATTAAAAGACGCTTACTCCTTGGAAGGAAAGTTATGACCAACTTAGACAGCATATTGAAAAGCAGAGACATTACTTTGCCAACAAAGGTCCATCTAGTCAAAGCTATGGTTTTTCCAGGAGTCATGTATGGATGTGAGAGTTGGACTATAAAGAAAGCTGAGCGCTGAAGGATTGATGCTTTTGAACTGTGGTGTTGGAGAAGACTCTTGAGGGTCCCTTGGACTGCAAGGAGATCCAACCAGTCCATCGTAAAGGAGATCAGTCCTGAGTGTTCATTGGAAGGACTGATGTTGAAGCTGAAACTCCAATACTTTGGCCACCTGATGCAAAGAGCTGACTCATTTGAAAAGACCCTGAGGCTGGGAAAGATTGAGGGCAGGAGGAGAAGGGGGCGACAAAGGATAAGATGGTTGGATGGTATCACCGACTGAATGGATATGAGTTGGTGATGGACAGGGAGGCCTGGTGTGCTGCAGTCCATGGGGTCTCAAAGAGTCGGACACAACTAAGCGACTGAACTGAACTGATGAACATTAGGGTGCATGCATTTTTTTTTAATTAGAGTTTTCATCTTTTCCAGATATATGCTTAGGAGTGGGATTGCTAGATCATATGGTAACTTCGTTTTTAGTTTTATGAGGAACCTCCATGCAGTTCTTCATAATGGCTGCACCAATATACATTACCACCAACAGTGTAGGAGGGTCCCTTTTCTCCACACCTTCTCCAGCATTTGTTATTTGTAGACCTTTAATGATATCCATTCTGACTGATGTGAGGTGATACTTCCTTGTACAATAGCTCTGATTTGCATTTCACTAATAATTAACAATGTTGAGCATTTTCATAAGCCTGTTGGCCATCTGTATGTCTTCTTTGGAGAAATGTTTATTTATCAGATAAAGACAGTTTTAAAGGAATATGGTTCAGCCTGGAAGCTAGTCTACCTCTTTCCAAACATGTCTTTTGGACAGATAATAAAATAGTAATAATAACAAAGAACAACTAGTATTTTTTAGATTGTTTACTTTTTGTCAGGTACTGTTGTAAGTGCTTTACCTATTTAGTCCACATTATAACTTTAGGAGATAAATACTATTGATGCCCCCATGCTACAGATCCAGCAGTTCCCAGAATTCTGTTGTTAGAGACTCATTTACTAGATTTAAATCACATCCTCTTTCAGGCAGTTCTCTCATTTTAAATGTGCATATCCCTCAGCATGATGATGCCCAGAAGTATACCAGATGAAAAAGGGAAGCTTCATGTAAGTAAATGCCTCACCCCCTAGTAGTCTGCTCTCTCTGGTGGAACTGGAGGAGGAGTTTTGAAGAGAGACAGCTGCAGATAAAGAAGGCAGGATGCACGTCTGTATCATACCAGACTGGAAGCCCTGTATCTGGGCTTTAACTGAGAAATTGCTGCAGATGTTGGCCAGAGAAACTCTGGTGTCTGTGCAGTTGTTTATTGAGCCCAGGGTAAAGAAAGAGTTTAGGGAAAGAGAATCTGAGCCTTGGAACAATGGTCTGACTGATGTCTAGACCCAACATTCAAGACACAAATGGTTGTCCACAGGAGGGCGATTTTTGCCCTCTCCGGACATTTGCAATGTCTGGGGATATTTTTTGTCGTGACTGGGTTAGGAGAGGGGGGCAGTGAGGGCTATTGTCATTTAGTGGTCAGAGGTCAGATATGCTGCGACACGCTACGATGCAGAGGGCGGCTGCCTTGCCTTAAAGATTGGTCAAAAGAGCACCAGTGCTAATACTAAGAGACCAGATTCTGTATGATTTCAACACCTTTAGACCATGAAAATTTTGCACCTTGTTTTATGTCCCTAGATATGTTCCAGTGTCTCTCAGTTTACAGTCTATGGGACCTTGAGTAGCATTTGTATTCTTACTATTGTGTGAAAATTGTATAAATCTTTATTATGTTGAATTTGTTCATAGTGCTTTTCATGTCTATTATATCCTTCTATTTATACTACTATATCCATTCTATTTTTTTTTTTTTGAGAGCTTGGTATTGAAACTCCAACTAAAAATCTTAATTTAGCTACTTGAAAAATAATTGCAATTGTGATATGTAGTAGAACTATGTGTAAGCTTGCCCTGTATTTTCCAAGAAGTGAAGTGAGAGTCTCTCAGTCGTGTCCAACTCTTTGTGACCCTATGGATAGTCCATGGAATTCTCCAGTCCAGAATACTGTTCCCTTCTCCAGGGGATCTTCCCAACCCAGGGATCAAACCCAGGGCTCCCACACTGCAGCTGACTCTTTACCAACTGAGTCACAAGGGAAGCCCAAGAATACTAGAGCGGGCAGCTGATCCCTTCTCTAGCAGATCTTCCCAAACCAGGACTCAAACTGGGGTCTCCTGCATTGCAGGCGGATTCTTTACCAGCTGAGCTACCAGGACTATAACTATATGTAACCTTGCCCTATATTTTCCAAGTCTCCTATAAATGTTTTATCATACTTTCATAATTTAAAAAATAAAAAAGGGACAAAAAAATTAAAAAGAAAAAAAAAGTATGACCAGGGCTGAGGCTGAGAAACCCTGCAATACGTTTGAATCTGCGTCTAAAAATTCTTGTCTGGGCTTCTGGGCAGTGACGACTCACAGGCGCCCTCCAATGGTCAGTATGAATAATGATCCTAAATCCCAGGGAGTGTCTCCTGGTCTCAATCCTTTCCCCACTGTGCTCAGCTTTCTTTGAAAGAGCTAGAAGTCCTGTCTTGTCCTTTACATGGCTGTCCCCACCTCCCAGGCACATGCATTATGAGAAAGCATGGAGCGTGAGACCTCCTTCTCCATGATGAAACTCTGCTGATCTTTCAGTCTTGTAACTTTATGAAAACACCTTGGTGCTGCAAAAATTAGTTAGTTCCTTTCCCAGAAGAGCAAGCAGCAAAACCAAGAAACTCTTTCTCTTTTGTGCCAACAAATCCCACCTCTATTTGTATTTTCTCTTTCTTGGCTCTTTCAGCTTCTTTTCATTTCCCAAGTCGGTGTGGACTTGTAATCCCAGGATTCGCAGAGTGGTATCCATTGCTTTCCTGGGAATATTAATGAGTTTAGCAACAACGACAGAATCCTGATGTCTCAGAAGCTGATGAACCTCCTGACTTGTGCATACATCTCAAAGACATTTTGCTGAAATTGATCTTTCATTCTCCAAGCAATGAAGAGACATTAGGAAAGCCTTTTCTTCCTTACTCCTAGTTTTTAAGCTGTTAGATAATTATTTTGACCCTTGCCTGTGTAAAATGCCAAAATTATTGGGAAACTGTAAGCCCGAGAATCATTCTAGGTTATTCCCCTGACTGATATTGTGTGAAGCAATTTGCCATCCCACACCCCAGATCATGTCTGCATGTGCCAAGTTAGGTCTGCACTGACTGTGGATCAAACCACTCATCCTGGTTGAGTGAGGGGAGGGGCAGTGCTTCCTGGCTCTTAGGAAGCTAGTTCTTTGGACCAAGTGACTAGTAACACACCCACGCAACAGACACTGGCCCACTCAGCCGCAGCCCTTGGCTGGCCTGCCTCTCCTGTTGGCCATGTCACTCCTGTTGCACGGGGGTATGTGGTAGGTCTGGTGAATGATTTGTCAGCCCATGGGAAGCTCTGAATCTATCTCCTTAGAATGCCTCAAAGATTCTTTGTTCTAAGTCAGCCTTGAAAATTAGTGACCAGTGTAGTTCTTCACCCCACCAGTAACCTGATCACTGACACTTGAGAGGAAACCTAAGAATTCAGGAGCATTATTTACTACCTTGTGAAGTATAAATCATTGTGCTTGCTTGAAACTGCATGTGTGTGAGGGAGAAGGTCAAGGTAGGCTTAGGTTCAAATCCTTTACCTATTTTCTCAAGTCTCCTCCCTTGCTCAAGCCTTAACTCAGCACAACCACTGATTCTGGGAGCGATCGCACCCTTCCCATGAGAACGTTCTGAGAAACCATCCGTCAGGCATGCCCTGTCGCATCAATGCAGGCATCTCCGTTCTTTCCTCGTGGCAGCAGGTAGCAAGAAGCGTCTCAAGTCCTCCAGGAATCCAAGGCTAATAAGGATGAACTTAGAAGTCATCTTAAAAGAGGATAAACCTAACTGCAGCTTTGTTACTGAAAAAATAATTTCTCGACTTTCTACGAAGCAAAGCTTGTGCCACTTGAGGGCGCCATTGGGTTTTAAGAAAAGAGCTTTCTCTTACCTTGAAAAAGCCCAGACATAAGTCCAGCAAGTTCTGCGAAATAAAACTGAATTTAGATCTCTTCTAGGAAAAGGAAGGGAAACGGTAATCTACCTTTTATTTTCAAGAGAGATTAACCCAAACTCAGTTAAATTCTAAATTCCCTTTTACAAAACTTCCCGTCCCCAGCCAAATGAAATAAAAAGAGATATTGTGTTAAAAGATGCCCTGTGTATTTTTGTAGAAGAGACAGTTGCTTAAGATCAACATTCCAGTGTGAAGTGAGAGAAACAGTGGGAACAAATTGCATAATGGGAACCTCCTGGCTTTAAACTGGAGACCTAAGCAATCTGGGTTCCATGGGGAAAAGCTTTGCTTTCCTTGGGTGTTTGAAAACTCCCAGAGAAAAGAAAAGCTGACTTGTGACCCCAGTTTCCTTATCAGGGTTTGTCTGCCTAATGCAGGTCCCACTTTCAGCTGAGAATACTAGAAATAACAGGGAAAGCTAAAATTTCCAAGCTGGGGGCTACAAAGGGGTCCTGTAGGAAGGGATGGGTAAAGGCTCTAAAATGAATTTTTGAATTCAATTGAGTATGACAGTGTTAAATGTGGATTTTTCAGAATGAGACATTTACTAGGCAAATAATCTGTAACAGGGCATTAGACATCAGAGCAGAGCATCACCAATATAAACTGGAATTTCCTCTCCCTGCCTTTCTCCAAGCCCAGTCTATTCAATCTTTGGTATTCAGTGTGAGCCTTCTTTTGTTTTTTCACATAATCATCTCATTGCTTAGATTTTCTCTTGCAACTGTATTGCTCTTAGTGTTTTATATATGAATCTAGTCTCTCCTATTGGACTATAAGACCCTTGAAAACAGAGGACAAATATTATGTACTTGTAACCCCTATTGCCCAACCCAGGAATGTTTAAGGCACATGATACAATACTTTCTAATTTACTGAGTTATCCCAAAAGAAATAAGAAGATGGGGGAAAAAGTTTCTTTCTATTTTCTGGTCTTTAAAGGAAGAGAAGGTGGCTTCTATTGCTGAAAAGGCTTGAAGATGTCAAATATCTAAAAATAAATATGGATTAAAGTTTAAAAACACACATATACATTACATTCCTTGAGGCTTTTCTTTTAAGATAAATTACCACACAGGCAATGTAGCAAACCTAGATGTGTTTTAGGAAAACTAATTGAGTATATCATAAAGTTTTACCAAAAGAGGAGATACAACATCCAATATGCAGAATACATGCATAGTCGCTCAGTCATGTCCAACTCTTTGTGACCCCGTGGACTGTAGATGGCTAGGCTCCTCTGTCCATGGGACTCTCCAGGCACAAATACTGGAGTGGGTTGCCATGCCCTTCTCCAGATGGTCTTCTACTCAGGGATCGAACCTAAGTATCTTATTTCTCCAGCATTTGCAGGCAGGCTCTTTACCACTAGCACCACCTGGGAAGGCCTCCTGTACACATTACTGTTTATGAAATGCTGACTCTGCAAGCCAGTTTATATTTACTACATTTAAACTCCAGGAATCTTGCTTGGAGAGAATTAATCAGCTCATCAAAGGCCTGAAATGAATGGGTGGGAGAACTGAGGCTCAAGCTCTGAGTGTGTGAATCAGAATTCATGGTTCTGCACTACAGCAAGTCCAGACTCTCTGGGATGATGACTGTTGGTTTTTTCATCAGCAGGCCAAGGACATGGCAAGAGCCGGGATGTAAGAGGGATGTGATATGGCTGAAGCCCACATCTGCCAACTCAGCATTCATGGGAGCTGTGAGCACCACCCCCAGCCCTAGTGTGATTGAAGTCTAGAGACCCAAGTCTTGGGATGCTGCTGTGTGACCAGCAAGAGGCTTCCTGTCTTGCTACCATCTCATCTCATTATTAGCAAGCCACCTGGATGGCTGGGTTGCATTCAACCCCTCCTTGCATTTCCAGGAGGGCTTTGTCCATAATAGACATTCAGTATCAGTGGAGTTGAATCTTCAAGAGGGAGACTAGGGAAGACTAACTTCAGTGTCCCAGTAGGACTAGCTGTGGATTCAGAGGCAAGGCAGAAAGAATCTTGAGAATTTATCAACTACTCTGTGTGAATGTGAGGAAGACTTACATGGTTCTAAGTTCGTTTGTCCAGGGGGAAAAATATTAAGAAGAGAGGTGGTTAGAATGGGATTGGTGTTAGGGGCATGATAAATATGGAGTGCTAAAAAGTCATCAGGTGGCATAGTCCAGACACAGTTTAAAATTGTGGGACTGGTACTTGAGAAAGAAGCCAATCAGAGATGTCTATTTGGGATTGTTCTTGCCCATCTTGTTGGCCGTGGCTTATAAATCATCCCCAAATTAATCACTCTTTCCTCTAACATGGTTACCCTGGTCCAAGCCACCACGATTTTTTATAGATGTGTCTTACCAAGTGTTGTTCTTGTTCAGGCCTTTGACCTGCTTCTGACCTGCCTGGACATTGCCCAGACTCCATGCCTGCCTGCAAGCACAAGTCAGAGTGAGCAGCCCTTAGAAGTCTTGAGCCCTTGGAGGTCTGGTCAACCCCTCAGGGTCTCATGAAATCCTATGACTCACAAGGTGAAACAAACAGCATTGTAAGAAGGTTAAAGTAAAACCAAAGCTGCATTTTTGCCTGCAAACTGATGTTGGCATTATAAACAGGAGCCCCCGAAACTGCAGTCTGAAGTCTCACCCCCTGGAGTAGACACACTGCCCAGGACCTTTTCCCAATGGGGCCTGCAGATTGCTATTAATGAGGGACTTTCCAGCACTATTCGTCTCGATGTTGGTCGACCTAATTTTGTGATATTTGTGGTGTTACAGTTTTCTATTGTTTCTACTTCTCTTTTCTTTTAATGATTGTATACTTAAGTTAAATAATCCTCTATTAAATACTGAAATTGTTTATTGTGTGTATGTTGAGTAGTTTCTTTTGTTAATGAATCCTTCAAACCTAAAACAAAAAGAAAACTTGCAGCGAAACAACTGGTTTGGCTGTTTGTTTTTGCGACACCCCATCCCTCCCATCTATTCTTAAAATAGGCAGTGTGGTCCTTCTGAAACATAATTTGGATCACCTTCAGCTAGAACCTTGCAATGAGTAAAAGCCAAAGTCTTCACAAAGGCTTGCATGACCCCACCTGATGGGTACTCCTAATTCTCAGAACTCGTCTTCCTCTGCTGTCTTCCCTCGTCCTTCAGCTCCAGCAACATCAGCCTTATGGCTGGACCACAAGCCCCACCAGGCTTACTCCTACCCCAGGAAATCTCCCCTGGCCATTTCCTCTGCTTGGAGCACTTTCCCTCCAATGATCCTCTCTCCAATGGTTCTCTCTCTTCCCTCCTTTAGGACTTTGCTCCAATGCCATCTCCACATTAAGACTTCCTCCAGCCTCTCTTGCAAATGACTGTTAACCCCACCCCCTCATTGGTTCTGCTTTCCCTGCTTTAGTTTTCTCCCCAGTGCTTATCATCTTCATTTTACATATTTTCTTTAATTGTTTATTAAATTGTTCATTGTTTATCTCTTACCACTAGAAAGTGTCTGTGTGTGTGTGTTTCAGCAAGCATTAAGAACAGTACCTGGTACATAGTGAGCAGGTAGTAAATATTGGTTGAACAAACATTGAGTTATTGAACCTGTGCATACTATTAGTCGGAGCCATGAGATTGCCAACGGCAAGAAGTTAAGAAACGAGAAGAGATTTGAGAACCAACCTTGGGCACAGAGTTTCACCCAGAGCTATGCAGCTGAACTGGTACATTTGCCCATCCACTGACTCCTGGACCGGTCTTTGGCCAAGACACAAAACAGCCTTGCCTCCCAGAGATTTGGAGCCCCAGTAAGATTGATAAAAGTAGAAGAAGGGAGCCCTGGTGATCACACTTCAGGTCCCAGATGCCTGTGAAAAAAAAAAGAGGATTATTTTTCAGTTTGTGGCAAGGGGCACCACTAAGGATCCACTGATTTTGCTTGTGGAGGCTGAACCAAGGATTATTTTATTACCATTATAGCCTTGTTGTACCTCCAGGAGAAACAACACTAACTTTAAAATAAGGCAGGAATAAAACTAGTCCCCAGATGGTAACTGTCACCCAAACTTTAGTTAATTTATTGAAACATGTTAGTAACTTACTAAATTGTACCCTGGCATCATGAGAAGCCCAATGTACTTTCTCCAGGAGCTTTAATTGCCACCAGAGATGTCTAAAAGACTGTGGATTAGTATTGCTTGATGATGTGGTGACTATCCTGTTTCCCTTGGCTTTCTTCTAAAACTCGTCTGGTTATTTCCCTGGAAATTTGACTGTATTGTCAAATTGTCAAATTGTCAAGGTGGTCATGTGTCTTGAGTCATGAAATGTAGCCCATTGTTCCCTGGCCAAACTCACATGATTATTTCATAAGATCTCAGTCCATCACTGAATCCCTGAAAAACTGGTTCATTGAAAGAGAGCTCTATGGTTAATTGCCTGTGACTCTCCAGACACAGCTGTCAGGCTTGGTGTTCAGCCAACCAGCAAAATTCCACTGCAAATATCCTCTGATTAGCTCTGCAGTGAGGCAGGAAATTGGAAAGCCAGAGTAGAACCAGATCAGTGGAAAATAATTGCCCATTCATCAGTGAATCTAGACATGAGAAGACCTCCAGAGAGCATCATTAGAAAAATGGCTACATCTTTGCAAACATCAATACCACTTTATTGTGCCAACCTTCATAAATGCAATGACCTTTGATGTGATCATCACCACCACCGCCACCATCATCAATATCCACAGAGGCAGCATGTATTCATTACATTCCCACCATCTGTATAGTGCTGTTCTGACCACCCACCAAACATTGTCCAGTGGCCCCAGCCTTTAGATGTTCACTAAATAACCTATGATTGTTGCCTGAAGCTAAAGCTGCCTTTCACAGAGACCAACTTCCACCTGGCTGATATGTTTTGTTGCAATTGTTTTTTAACCTTTTCAATAACACAACTCACGCTTTTATCAGACACAGGCTACTTTGGATTCCCTGACCAAAAGGAGTAATAACATAATTATTTGAATACTATTTTCATGAATATAAGTCAATTTATTCCTGTCAATAACTCTTTGAGGGGGCAGATGTTGTTTTCCTCACTTTATAAATAGTGAAACGATTTCAAATAAGGTATGTGACTAGTGGATTTAAAATTTTGGTAGAGTGTGTATTTGATGACTGAAGGAGAAAATAAAATCCCAGAGAGCCATAATCTTTTCAAAGGATGACCCTAGTGATTTGAAAAGAGTGAGCCCTTGAAGTCTTCCCTTGGAAAGATACTGTGTGTGTGTGTGTGTGTGTGTGTGTGTATGCGTGTGTGTGTGTGTGTGTGTGTGTATGTGTGTGAGAGAGAGAGAGTTGAGCAGAATGAGAATGCAACAGAAGAGAATGAGAATGAGTTCATGTGTGCCAATTCAGAAAGGAGACTGAGCTCGGGAGAATGAGAAAAATTTAAGTGCCCAGACCAAAAAAAAAAAAAAAACCACACAAAACACATCATAGGATCCCTAGAAGCAGAGTCCATGGGACTGTGATTCAGTACGTCATTCAGTATGAAAACATCAAATGACCTGAGGAGCGTATTAACAATATTGTGATAGTTTCAGATCCACAGCAGAGTGGCTCAGCCATATATATACATGTGCCCATTCTCTCTGAAACTCCCCTCTCATCCAGGCTGCCACATAACATTGAGCAGAATTCCCTGTGCTATACAGTAGGTCCTTGTTGATTATCTGTTTTAAATATAGCAGTGTATACATGTCAATCCCAAACTCCCAAACGATCCCCTCCCCACACCCTTGCCCCCTGGTAATTATAAGTTTGTTCTCAAAGTCTGTGAGTCTGTTTCTGTTTTGTAAATAAATTCATCTGTATCATTTCTTTTTAAAGTCCATATGTAATGGATGTCATATGGTATTTCTCTTTCTCTGTCTGGCTTACTTCACTCAGTATGACAGTCTCCAAATCTTGAGATACTCATTACCACGGTGAATAAAACTCAGCCCTGCCCTGTAAGAGCATCGGGAAGATGCTTGATAGAAACAACTTAATGTGATAAATCTGCAGTAGACATTTGGGTAAAATGCTTGAGAAACCAAGAGGCAAATGAGATTAATGATAGCCTCTCAGAGATGTTGCCACCAATAAGCCCTTCCATGGATCTTTGAAGGAAATCTCTGGACAAGAAAGCCCTGGGTAAGCTCCTCAACATCTCACCACCCCGTACTGAACAGCAAAAGGCTTAGATTCAACAACACTGGAGCTTAGTTCAGATGATACTCCTTGGATGCATTATTAATATCCAAGTGTTTCCTGAGGATAAATTCAGGTAAGAATCAATACTCACTGACTCCCGGGCTTCCCTGAAAGCCAAACTCCTCTGGGATTGTTTCCTTTTCTTTTCTTCCTCTTCTGATTCACATCTCCAAAATGGACCAGGGCTATTTTTTTTTTTTTTTCTTATTACCTGTGACTCAGCGCTGATTCATTTCTTCACTATTTTGTATAATTTCCGTTGTTATTCTCTTTAGCTGAATCTTATCGACTTCCTATAATTTTTTGAAACTTAGATTTCCCTTCCCAGGTCACATTCAATTGCTTTAGAAATATGGGATCAAGTTTGAATACTGCCTGTATAAAATGAAACTTCAGATCTACGAATGTGTGACTCACTCCGGTTGACAAATTAGTTGGTACCCAGGCCCCATCTCCTTGCCTCCTGCTTTCCTTCACGCTCCTACAGCTAAACAGGCACCATTAAAGTTTTGTGGGGGGTTGGCATAACTAATTATTACACTGGGAGATTTTTTAAAATGAAAGAAGGCACTAAAATCATCAACAAGCATTAACTGAGCTACAACATGTATGAATTGGGACCATCCTGGATAAACCAAACTGTAGCATCATCCAATTTGTTACATCTTGTAGGCATTCCTTGGGGTGGCCGTCATCTTAGCCAGTCAAATGACTGCACAGCAGTAGAGAAAATATTTTTACTTTTCTTACAGTTAGGACTTTCCAAGCAAATAAAACTAAAATTTGGGTTAAAAAGCAAACTTTGGAAGTTAAATAGTGTTAGACTGAAAGCTGTTGGCTCCCATTTCTAGGGTAACCAAATTTGTCTCTCCAGGAGGCTTGCAGTCCAGGGTAGGGATTTTCCCCTTTACTTCCTGAGACAATTGGTTTACATTCAAAGGATTGTACATAACAGGAGAATCAAGGCTTTTCTCCCTCTCTCAGAAGCATAGTTTCGATTAATTGCTTTTTTTCCTGTGTATAGGTCAGACTTTCTTGTTTCTCTGTATGTCTCATACATTTTGTTGAAACCTGGACATTTCAAATAATATAATGTAGCAACTCTGGAAATCAGATCCTCACTTCCCTCCACCAGGGTTTGTTGTTGCTGCTTGTTGAAGTTGTTTGTCTTGTGACTTTTCTGAGCTAAGTCTATAAAATATATATTCTTTGTCAAGGACTACCACTGAGGTCTCTGCTGCTGCTGCTGCTGCTGCTAAGTCACTTCAATTGTGTCCAACTGACGTCTCTACTCAGCTTTATAATCAACTAATGACTGAATGGTGGAGAAGGCAATGCAACCCACTCCAGTACTCTTGCCTGGAAAATCCCATGGACGGAGGAGCCTGGTAGGCTGCAGTCCATGGAATCTCAACAAGTCGGACACGACTGAGCGACTTCATTTTCACTTTTCACTTTCCACTTTCATGCATTGGAGAAGGAAATGGCAACCCACTCCAGTGTTCTTGCCTGGAGAATCCCAGGGACGACGGAGCCTGGTGGACTGCTGTCTATGGTGTCACACAGAGTTGGACACGACTGAATCGACTTAGCAGCAGCAGCAGCAGCAGCAGCAGCAATGACTGAATGGAGAATTTCTTAAATTGTCTGAATGAATAAATCTCCAGTCTTTGCCGAGGGCTTCTGTGTGCAGGTTGAAGTTTGTCTTCCACATTCAACCAGGCAGCGTATGACTCTGCCTTAGCCTTTACTTCTTACTTATACAGAGCCTCAAGGTCAACCAAAGGTGAGGGCACAGGATCTTCTAGCATCATTCACAATTGTGTACACGGCCACACATGTGCATATGGTAGTCTAGATCTTTCAGGAATATGTTAGAACTTCTCAAAGCACCTGCAGATAATTCATTCTTCAGTGAAGAATGCAAATAAGAATTATGTTCAGGTAATTCATTTAAGCTTGTGTTTAGTCTATTGTTTGTCTTGTTATCCATCACCTGAGGCACCTGTGAAGTACCTGTATTTGTTTCTAAATGTTTTCAACAAATGACCCAGAGAAAGGGTTTTAGCCTTGGGTGAAAGTGAAAGTGAAGTCACTCAGTCGTGTCCGACTCTTTGTGACCCTGTGGACTGCAGCCTACCAAGCTCCTCTGTCCATGGGATTCTCCAGGCAAGAGTACTGGAGTAGGTTGCCATTTCCTTCTCCAGGGTATCTTCCCAACCCACGGATCGAACCCGGGTTTCCCGCATTGGAGGCAGACTCTTTAACTTCTGAGCCACCAGGGAAGCCTTGGGTGAGCTCAAGTCAAATAAAAGTCTTCTGATTAGGGTCTTCCAGGAAACCATAAGGCAAAGCAAGTCATAACAGTTCTTTGGGAATGAGGTTTTGAAAGAGCTCAAGCTCCATTCGGCTATCTCTAGTACCAGGCATGCAGACTGATTTTTCAAGGCTACCACTGAACTAGGGAGCATGGGATGAAAATGGGGCACATTAAATGCCACAAACATCAGTTTTCTTACTGAGATTCAGTCATTTTTACCTACTAAATGATCCACAGATTTCTGTAAGCTTTCAGTTAATTTCTAGATTTCTGAGAAAATTGATTTTACCCCAATCAAATTCCAGCAAATTATTTTATAGATATCAACAAACTGATTCTAAGTTTAGATAAAGAGGCAAAAGACTCAGAATAGCCAACATGTTACTAAATGAGAACAAAGTTGAAGGAGAGAGGGTACCTAATTATAAGACTTACTATCAAGTTACCAAGACAATGTTGTATTGGCAAAATAACAGACAAACAGGTCAATGGGATGAAGTAGAGAATCCAGAAACAGACCTATCAGCTGACATAAACATAGTCAATTGATCTTTGACAAAGGAGCAGTGGCAATACAGTGGACCAAAGACAGTCTCTTCAGTAAATGGGGCTAGAACAACTGAACATCCACAAACAGAAAAGATGGATCTAGACCCAGACTTTACATCCTTTACAGAAATTAACTCAAAATGGGTCATAGACCTAAATGTAAAAGGTGAACTACAAAACTCCTAGAAATAATGTAGAAGAAAACTTAAATGACTTTGGGTATATTGATGCTTTTTAGATACAACACAAAAGACACAGTCCATGAAAGAAATAACCGACAAGCTGGACTTTGCTAAAATTTAAAATCTTTGCTTTCTGAAAGATACCATCAAAAGAATTGGAAACAAGACACAAACTGGAAGAAAATATTTACAAAAGACATCTGATACAGAACTATTATCCAAAATAAACTCAAAACTCAATGATAAGAAAACAGATAATCTGATTTTAAAATGAGTCAATAGCAGCCTTTCAATTTTGTTTATGGTGATCTTAATACTAAAAATATTTTTTATTTAAAGGAGAAATATGTCAATAAGAATGATTGTCAAACTATTAAAAACAGCAAAAGACATGTGAAAGTGAAAGTGTTAGTTGCTCTGTTGTGTCTGACTCTTCGCAACCCCATGGACTGTAGTCTGCCAGGCTCCTCTGTCCATGGAATTCTCCAGGCATGAATACTGGAGTGGGCTGACATTCCCTTCTCCAGGGGATCTTCCTGACCCAGGGATCAAACCCAGCTCTCCTGCTTCTTCTGCATTGCCGGCAGATTCTTTGCCATCTGAGCCACCAGGGAAGCTTCAATAAAAGAGAAAATAGAAATAGCTAGTAATAACACTGAAATTTTCTCCCTCATAACTAAAATAGATTTTAAATGACTACTTAAAAGAATATAATTTCATTGGAAAAATTGAAACATGTAATAGTACCAGGAGAAATTGACGATCACCTGAAGATAACCATCATTAATGGAGTGGGGATCATTCTTGAATTTAACTCATTATGCATATACAGCTATACCATGATTATAGGTTAATTTAAATGAGTATTCTATGTACTTTAAAATAAAATATATGGACACCTTAAAAAAGTGGAACAAAAATCTTGACACCTCACCAGAGAAAATGTCCACACAGCAAATAAGTGTATGAAAAGATACTCCACATCCTGTGTCATGGGGTAACGCAAAGTGAAACAGTGAGATACCGCTATGTATCTATTAGGCTTCCCTGGTGGCTCAGTTGGTAAAGAATCTACCTACTATACCAGAGACCTGGGTTCGATCCCTGGGTCAGGAAGATTCCCTGGCAAAGAGAATGATTACCCACTCCAGTATTCTTGCCTGGAGAATTTCATGGACAGAGAAGCCTGGCAGGCTACAGTCCATGGGGTCAAAAAGAGTCAGACACGATGAACACATACATTTATTAGAGTGATCAGATCCAAAACACTGACAACACCCAATGTTGGTGAGAAGGTAGAGCAACAGGAGGTAGAGCAATATTAATATGCTGCTGCTGCTGCTAAGTCGCTTCAGTCGTGTCCGACTCTGTGCGACCCCATAGACGGCAGCCCACCAGGCTCCTCTGCCCATGGGATTTTCCAGGCAAGAGGACTGGAGTGGGTTGCCATTGCCTTCTCCAATATTAATATGAGCAATTCTCAATATTAATACATTGCTGGTGGGAATGGAAAAACATGCAGCCACTTTGAAAGACACAGTAGTTTTGTCTTTAGAGGTTTCTTACAAAACTAAACTACCGTAGTCCTCCCTATCTGGTGATTCTCTTTCTGTTGTTTCAGTTACACATGTTCAACCATGGTCTGAAAATATTACATGGAAAGTTTCAGAAATAACAATTCCTAATATTTAAAATTTCAGGTCATTTTGAGTAGTGTGATTAAAGCTCGGTCCCACCCAGAACATGAATCATCCCTTTGTCCAGCGTATTCTCCGAGCATATCCTGTACATTAGTCATTTAGTAGCCTTCTCAGCTGGGGCTTTCCTGGTGTCTCAGGGGTAAAGAATCTGCCTGCCAATGCAGGAGATGTGGGTTTGATCCTTTGGTCAGGAAGATCACCTGGAGAAGAAAATTGCAACCCATTCTTGCCTGAGAAATCCCATGGACAGAGAAGTCCACAGAGTCAAAAAAGAGTCAGACACAAATAAGCAACTAAAAAATAAGTCTTCTCAATTATCTCAGCTGCTCTATCTCGGTGATTGTATTATTTTACTTAATAATGGCCCCAAAGAACGGGGTAGTGATGCTGGCAATTTGAATAATATGCTCAAGAGATGCCATAAAGTGCTTCCTTTTAAGTGAAAATGTAAAGTGATTTTTTTTAAGTGAAAAGATGTAAACGCTCAACTTAAGAAAAGAGAAAATATTATGCACTGAGGTTGCTAAGCTCTATGGTAAAAGTGAATCTTCCATCAGGGAAGTTGTGAAGGAAAAAGAAATTCATGCTAGGTTTGCTGTTAAACCTCAAACTACAAGTTATGGCTGCAATGCTTGATAAGTGCTTAGTTAGGATGGAAAAGGCATTAAGTTTTAAGATATTTTGAGAGAAAGAAAGACAGATACTTCACATAACTTTTATTATAGTATATTGTTATAATTGTCCTAGCTTATTATTAGTTGTCATTAATCTCTTACTGTGCCTAAAAAATTAAACTTTATCTTAGGTATGCATTTGTAGGAAAAACAGTATTCACAAGGTTCTGTATTATCCAAGGTTTCAGGCATACATTGGGAGTCTGGGAACACCTCCCCCACAGATAAGAGAAGACTACTACATTCTTGCAATACTATCCAGCAAGCAAATTCTGTGGTATTTAACCAAAAGAATTAGAAATTATGCCCACAGAAAAACCTGTGAACAGATGCTTATAGCAACTTCATTTGTAATTGCAAAAACTTGGAAGCAACCATGATGTCCTTCAATAGGTGAATGGATAAATAAACTGTGTTATACCCAGACTAGAAAATACTATTCAGTATTAAAATGAAATGTGTTATCAGGCCATGAATAGACTTGAAGAAACTGTAAATGCTTTATTACAAAGTGAAGGAAGCCAATCTGAAAAGGTCACATGCTATATAATTCCAACTACATAACATTCTGGAAAAGACAAAATTGTGAAGACAATTTAAAAGTGAGCAACAAATAAATAATTCAAGAAAAATAGTATGCTAAATGAACAAAGTCTACAGATTAGGAATGAACAGTCAAGAGCTGGGTTATAATCTTTAGTGTTATGTGACAATGGGACATAGTGGGAAACATTTAAATAAGTTTGGATTAGAGCCTTATTACAGAGAAAAAAATGTTGATTTCTAGGCTTGGAAATGTGTGCTTAAATTGATGTACACTGGAAAACCCGAATATTTCTGAGCAGAAAAGTGGAGTGATATGAATTCTGCTTGCTGTTTGTTGTTCAGTCACTCAGTCAGTCATGACTGGCTCTTTGTGACCCCATGGACTGTAACCCACAAGGCTCCTCTGTCCACAGGATTCTCCAGGCAAGAATATTGGAGTGGGTTGCCATTTCCTTCTCCAATGAGTTCTGCTAGAAAAAGGTTAATCTGGAGACAGAGTAGAGAATACATAGGAAAAGTTTCAGGGAAGGAGAGTGGAGGGCGAGTAAACCACTTATAAGTCTACAGCTGAATTTCAGGTAGGAAATCTTGTGCAGGATTTGGGTAGAAGTTTCAAACAGACATTCAACAGAAAGTTAGCACAAGGCGCAAGAACATGCATATGCATCCATACAAATAAAACACTACACTCCTTTTGAGGAAAAGCCTACGTAAGATCCAAGTCACCCTGAAAGTTTAAGCACTAAATGACAAAAACAAGGTGGATGTTAATTGTTAACAAGTTTTGGAGCTGTGCCCCCTGCCCAGCCATGGTGCAGAAAGGCAGGTTTTACGCACTTGACCCCATCCCCACACAAGTGTACCAAAGAGCCCATGGAAAAGAGCACTAAGGAACCAAGAAAGCTAATGATGAAGCATGATCCATCTAAGTGAGAAATCAGTAGTGGTGGAGCTGGGAGAGAGATTTCATAAAACTCTTACCTTCTGCACAACCCTACTCTCTTGTTATTGTGACAAAGTTGACAAAGTTCAGAAGTACCTAAAGAGTCAAGGCAGGTTCCAGTCAACTCTGAAGCATGATCTTTAGTTCCTTCTCCCAGAGCTCCCCACACTGAAACTCACCTCGATTTTCTGTCTTCAAGGAATGTCATCTCAATGCTTTTTCACTTTGCTCTTCTTCATCCTATCCTCTCTCTCCCAAACAACTCACTTGATCTCTGCTCTGTCCTTTCATACTTTGATTCTAGATCACAGGATAAACCAACCAATGCAGACACGGGTGACGCCAAGGTCTCGCATCTGTACGTGCAGTGGTTGTCCCATCCATCGTGCCCACTTCAGGAACTCCCTCCCTGCTATTCTCTGACTGGGACCTTGTCCTGTGTTTGCTCAGCCTTTGCACTTGGTGTCCTGGGTTATCCAGAGATTAAACACCCCCAGGGGCAACCCTCACAACCAAAGGATGGATGTCAGAGGAAGTCCTTGGTTTTCACTTAATCCTGATGTGCATTTCTCACATTTCCTTAGACAATCTTCAGCTAGAAGGAGGCCAGGTTACAAGCAGCAGGAATTCTCTAACATGATTTTCATTGACTTTTCCCCCTTCCCTGTCTGACTTGCTCCTCTACCTCCTTCTACCTTCCTGGAATCACACCCCAAATAAACTGCCTTCATCAGAGTCGTTTTCTAAGGCTCTGCCTTGGAGGGAAACCTAAAAGATAAATTACATACTCTGTCACAGGTCATTGTGATATTAGGCTGCACTATTTAGATTACATTTGAGTGCTTACAGATGCCTTCTCTGGAGAAACAAAAGAATAATCTCTTACTTTTATAAAGGAGTGACAGTTGAGCTGGTGATTTGGGACACAATTACAGAGCATAAAGGAGACACTTTGAAGTATATGGCACCTATAAATACCCCCAAACACAACACATAAACCCATACTTAGGAGGTTTTTGCCCCATATGAAGATGAAAATTTCCATACTTAGATCCACAACCACAATGAAACAAATTGAGATTTCATGCCTAGACAAGCTGTATTGTTCATTACAGATATAAATTACCTTTTTACATGGGGATCAATTTGAACTACAAATGACGAATGTGGTATAGGCTGAGGAAAGTCAAAATTGGCACTACTGAATACAACCACTGATTGATGACCTCCTATGAACCAGAATGTTAAAGCAACATTCAAAATATGCTTACAATCCCTATAATTTAACTTAAATGGAAAAACTTTTAAAAGCCCTAACCATCTTACAATTTTCATGACATCAACGTAAAGAACTCTTGAATTTAATAAAGAAATAAATTGCATTTACATTGAAAATGTATTATACCCAATGCAGGGAGAAAGAGACACTAATGGTCAGAGTGTTAGCAAGTGTGTCATTTCCCTTTGTGTAAACTTATGTTGCTACATTTTAAATCAGTTCTCAATCCCTTAAAATACTGTGTTATATTTATACACTGAACAGCTGGCATATAAAAAAACACAATGCCAGGCCCACAGAGATGAGTTGGATATAGTTCTGACCTTCCACGACACTATGGTCTAATAGGAAATTGAGCTAGTATAAAGGATTAGATTTTCAATCAAACTTACATGAATCAGAGATCTTACCCAATATCAAGCTTTATTAATAATTCAAGAATACAACTTTCAGGAAGCAGAGACTAAATAGAGAGAGGTCTGGGCTCTCCCATGTCTCCCATGTGTCCATCTCCCCACATTAGATATGTGCTTTCAGGCCCCACACCGATAGATCTGCTAAGCAAGAGCTGTGGGTTGCCTTACATAGCAGGGAGCATGGGATTATGACATATCTTCATTTTATACCCAAGAAAATTGTATAGCTGATAAGACATTTTCCAGGGAATCATGCTTCATAAACCTATAGATCCCAGATATGTTTCCCTAAGCACACCAAAGACATTCTGCTAAGTGAAATCTATAGGGAAAAGACTCTCCTTCTAGGAAATACCATTAGTCTATTTCCCAAAGATCCGGTTACTTTGCTGACAAGGAGATTCAACCAGGTCACCTGCCTTCCTTCCTTCCCTTGGAAGAGTCTGCCAGTAACAGGGAAAGAAAATCCATCACAGGCTAGCTGCTTCAATTCCTTCCTCCCCAGGGAGAGAGGATATATGCCCAAATGATGACAAGACCCAATAGGAATCTGTAACTGTTATAAGGGATCAGGCAGAGGTTGATAGAGAATTCAGAGGATAGCAGAGCGCTGAAGACTCTACTGTCTGTGAGAGCTCAGCATGCACATTTTACAGCACCTGAAATCATGCCTCCTACTTATGAGATGCATATCCAGGGAGCCACAGAGACCAGCTGGGTCCAATATTGGAGGGTCTGAACCAACCAAATGAAGATATGAAAGTCTAAAATATTCAAGGGCAGGAGACTGGGGTTAGTAGCTAAGGGGTTGAAAGCTATGGTTTGAAAGGCATGTGCTGTTAGAGTGTGACGTTCCTCAGGTAACAACTTTAAGAGGGTTTGTTCCTCCTCTCCATCTCCCCTTCTTGCTCACTCTCTTACTCTCTCCCTCGCCATACTTTCTTCTCCCCTCCTGCTATTCTCCTTCTCTCTCTTTAATTCGGTATAAGTAGGGGTTGTTGTTGTTTAGCCGCTAAGTCGTGTTGGGCTCTTTTGTGATCGCGTAGACTATAGCCTGCCAGGCTCTTCTGTCCATGGGATTCTCAAGGCAAGAATACTGGAGTGAGTTACCATTTCCTTCTTCAGGGGATCTTCCCAACCCAGAGATCGAACCCACATCACCTGAGTTGGCAGGTGAATTCTCTACCACTGACCCACCAAGGAAGCCCAAAAGGTAGGGTTGGAATAAATAAATATACTTTATACCATATTATAAAAATGTTTCTATAATATGGATTCCCTGGTGATTCCCTGGCCTTCCCTGGTGGCTCAGATGGTAAAGAATCTGCCCAGCATGCGGGAAACCTGGGTTCAATCCCTGGGTCAGGAAGATCCCCTGGAGAAAGAAATGGCAACCCACTCCCAGGAAATAGCAACCTACTCCACTGTTCTTGCCTGGAGAATCTCATGGACAGAGGAGCCTGGTGGGTTCCATGGGGTTTCAAAGAGTCAGGCACAACTGAGTGACTAACACACACACTTAAAAATATTTAAATCTACTTCTTATAATATAAACTCTAAATTACATATTTACAGATGTGTGTTTCTGTATAACAATTAATACTGACTTTAGAAAATACTTATTGAATATCCCCTAAGTGCTGTCAGGCACTATTCTCAGTTCTTGTGATATATCCATGCACAAAATAAACAAAAGCCCTTCCATTTTGGAGCTTTCATTCTATCAGGAGGATATAGATAGCAACCAATAAACATAAGTAGCCTATATTGCTTGTTAGGATTCCCTTGGGCTTCCCTTGTGGCTCAGCTGGTAAAGAACACTCCTGCAATGCAGGAGACCTGGGTTTGATCCCTGGGTTGGGAAGATCCCCTGGAGAAGGAAAAGGCTACCTACTCCAGTATTCTGGCCTGGAAAATTCCATGGTTTATATAGTCCATGGGATCAAAAAGAGTCAGATAAGACTGAGCAACTTTCACTTTCATTGCTTGTTAGAAAGTCATAAGAACTAAGGAAAAAGGAATAGGACTGCTGAGAGGGAGCAGGCTGAAATTTTAAGTAGAGAATTCATCCTGCCATTAGAGGGATAATGGGGTGAAGGCAAGGGGCAGATGATAGAACTTTATAGACCATGTTGAAAGCCTTGGCTTATCTTCAGTGAGAAAAGGAGAATCTTTAGAAGGTTTTGAGCAGGGAAATTCTGTCATCTGATCTATGTCTGCCATGTTGAGCAGACTGTGGGGGCTCAGGAGAAGCAAGGATACCAGTTAAAAGACTATTACAAGCCAGACAGGACATGAGGGTGGTGGGAGCAATGCAGGTGATAAGGAGTGATCAGATACAGATATATTTCAAAGATGCAGCCGACAAAGCAGCTTCCAACTTCCTTGGGAATTGCATTTCCAGACAAAGACAGGGACTCCGGGAACCTTTCTCTGAGCACAAAGGATGACTGAGACTGTGCTCCTGTGAATGCTGCCTGGGAGGAGGAGAATATTTTCTCCTATCCCTGCATCTGGCCACAGAGAAAAGGCTGAACATGTGGTGCATGGATTTGCAGGAGGTCCAAACTGGAGAAAACTTGGGGCATGATGCTGAGTATTTCACAAGCCTCCCACATTGACAGGAGGAAACTGGGTTCCAAAGGGACAGTGGCTTGGTCCAGGATCACTCAAGCTCCACACCCTACTGTCTCCTCCGATTTTCTGAGAGCCTGGCCTTTGGATCACACAAGCTTAGACCCAACATCTGGTTTCATCATTTTCAAGTTGTGTTTCCATGGGTTAATTTCCTCAAACCTCTCTAGACTTCAGCTTTAGCATCTGTAAAATCTAAAATGTATCAGTGTAAAATTGATCATGATGGCAGTCTTTTCCTGAGGTTGTTGAGATGATTACATGTGATCATCATTATGTGAAATAGCCTAGTGCCTAGTAGACAGGGAAGGGGAGCTGTTGCTATTAAAAATGAGTGGCTGAGCTGGGATTCAAGCACAGTTGGCACCAATGAGGCTTTCTACTATGATAGTCACTAGAAGCAGGGCCAGCAGGGATTTACAAGCAGTAATTGCCTCTTTCTTTCAAGAACTACACAGGCCCAGTGGGGAGAGGGGTCTTTTCTGTGCAGCACTCCCTGATCCTGAGACATCATCCCTGCTGTACACAGTATGTCGCTCCACACCTCATCACAAGTGCCAGAAATCTTGTTGGAAGGAGCTGTGGCTGGGGGAGTCATCCTTGGCTGCATCTGAATAGAAACTGAGACACAGAGGAGGCTTTGCTTCCCAGGCATCCACTATCCACTCCCAGAGGATGAACCTTGTTCAGATGGAGACAAAAATCAAATGCAGCATCAAAGACCAAAGAGGTCAGACTGTGCTTTTTCCTGCCCTGGCAACAGTGAAAGGACCCTTTCATATTTATTGATCCAAAGAATGTTTCCTGATTGCAAACAGCAAGAGAACATACAAAGAAGGTAGTCCTTTAACAATGGGGTTCTAATCCCTAGATGAACAGTAGAATCATCTGGCAGCTTTGTATAAAAACTTCAGTGTACTGCCTCCACTTTAGACTTCCTAAATCTAAATCACTGGAGATGGAGCCTTGGCCTTAGTATTTTTCACATGGTCCAGATGATTCTAATGTACAGCCTAATAGTCTGTATCAGAGAAATAATTTTATAGACCTAATGCTGCCATTGAATGTAAAAGCACCTTTTGGGTCTATGTTAGTTTCTTATTGCTGCTATAACAAATGATTATAAATTCAGTACCTCAAAAAAACAGAAATGTGTTATCTTACAGTTCTGGACGTCAGAGAGCTAAAATGGGCCTTACTGAACCAAAGTCAAGGTGCTAGCAGGGTTGCATTCCTTCCGTAGATCCTGAGGGAGCAGTTTGCCTTTCATCTTTTCCAGCATCTAGAAACCACTTGAGTTCCATTGCTTATGGTTCCTTCCTCCATCTTCAAAGCCAGCAGTGCCTAGGATATCTTCAAATCTCTTTTTCTCTTTGCTTCCATTATCACATTTACTTCTCTGATGCTAATAAGGACCTTTATCATTACATTGAACCCATCTGTATAATCTAGAATAATCTTTCCATCTCAAGATCTTTAATTTAATCAATTTAATCTCATCTGCAAAATCTACCTTGTCATATAAGGTGATGATCCAAGGATTGTTTTTTTAGTTTTTATTTTTACTTTATTTTCCTTTACAATACTGTACTGGTTTTGCCATACATTGACATGAATCCACCACGGGTATACATGCGTTCCCAAACATGAACCCCCCCTCCCACCTCCCTCCCCATAACATCTCTCTGGGTCATCATCGTGCACCAGCCCCAAGCATGCTGTATCCTGCATTGGACATAGACTGGCGATTCGATTCTTACATGATAGTATACATGTTTCAATGCCATTCTCCTAAATCATCCCACCTTCTCCCTCTCCCTCTGAGTCCAAAAGTCCGTTATACACATCTGTGTCTTTTTTGCTGTCTTGATCCAAGGATTAAGAAATGAATATCTTTGGGAGTTCATTATTCTACCTGCCACAGAATCTTTTAAGAATGGAGAAATGGTAGCAGGGAGGTAACCTCAAAGGGAGGTTACCTTTGGCTGCTGCTGCTGCTGCTGCTGCTAAGTCACTTCAGTCATGTCCAACTCTGTGCAACCCCATAGATGGCAGCCCACCAGGCTGCCCTGGGATTCTCCAGGCAAGAATACTGGAGTGGGTTACCATTTCCTTCTCCAATGCATGAAAGTGAAAAGGGAAAGTGAAGTCGCTCAGTCGTGTCCGATTCTTCGCGACCCCATGGACTGCAGCCTACCAGGCTCCTCTGTCCATGGGATTTTCCAGGCAAGAGTATTGGAGTGGGTTGCCATTATCTTCTCCAACATTTGACTGCACAGCTGGGTAAATTTTTAAATCTGCTTAGACCCTGAGAAAAAGTAGTTTTAAAAATTTACCTAGCTACCAGTTTACCTAGCAATCAAAGGTAATGAGACTTCCAGAATTACCCTATTACCCAGAAAAAAAGCAGAGAGATTTCAGGTGAGAATTTTGTGCTGACTCTCACTACTGCTCACTCTTTCAATTCTTGCCTCCCACCAAACTCCCCAATGAAACTTTAGAATTCTCTGCAGGCTATTAGACAAAATCCTTAATGATTTTTATTAAGTAGATTTCTACCTAATAGATTCTGAAAAAATCTTTCAGAAGTAGATTCTGAAAAAAAAAAAAAAGAAAGAAAATTATGATTCCCTCACTTTAACCAAGAAAAACATCCTATAAGACTTCCCTGGTAATTCAGTGGTTAAGAATCCACCTGCCAATGCAGGGGACACAGGTTCAAAGCCTGGCCCAGAAAGATTCTACATACCGTGGAGCAGCTAGGCCCATGCACCCCAGCTACTGAGCCTGCACTCCAGAGCAGCAACTTCTGAAGCTTGCATGCCCTAGAGCCTGTCCTCCACAGCAGGAGAAACCACCACCGTGAAAAGCCTGTGTTCGACAGCAAAGAGAAGGCCCTGCTTGCTGAAACTGAGGAAAGCCCACATGCAGCAATGAAGACCTAGAGCAACCAAAAATAAATAAATATTTTAAAAAGAAATAAAATAAAAGAGGCAAATAATAAAAAGAGAGGCAAGGCCCTAAACATGGGAGCACAGTTGAGCACTGGAAGCCTGGCCATCCATTTATTTTCTTAGCCGCAACATGCATGCACCATGTGTATATATTTACAAGTTGACGCTACTCTCCAATTGGAAATCCTTTTAAAGAAGAAAGGAGACTGTTATTTCCTCTCTTGTTATGGGAATAAAACCTTGCAAACAGGTGTCATGAGGCAGAAACCTTTTCAGGAAATTCTCCAAGATGAGCATCCTATTTTCTCTGCCATTTCTAATCAGCCAGGGATTGAGGGATTCCCTTCCTCTTAAGGTCCCACCTTGTACTGCTTGCAATTCCAAAGGAGATTTAGGGTTGACCAAAAAGATCATTTGGGTTTTTCCTTAATATCATACAGAAAAATTCTAACAAACTTTTTGGCCAACCCAATACTTTAATAGATTACAGATTATTTTCAGTAGCTGACCTAGACATAGCATCATCACTTCCTGATTATATTGATATGTTTCTATTATTTGCTTATTTGTGTCTCCAGAGACAATTCTTTTTTGTCTTATTGTAAACAGCATAGCAAGGACTCTGTATTAAATCATAATTATTTACCCATGCAGTTCATGCACCTTTGTCCCTGGGGAATCTGGTGACGTGAATTTACAGGAACGTCAGGGTATTTCTCACCAACAGTTTCCTGTTATTGGTATGCTTTTGTTTAGTTGTGATCTTTTTTTTTTTTTTTTCTTTTCACTCCTTCGGTTTCTCAAGGGAAAAATAAACAGGCACGTGAAAATTATCACAGTCGTGGGATATCATCTGGGGACTTCACATATGCGTTTTCATCAGGGACTGGGAACTCTGGCAAGGCCAAACACTGTGGGATTGTCTTGACAGACAATTAGTTATCATTCATTTTTTCTCTTGGTTTTCCCACATGCTTCAGATAGCTATCTTAGTTCATTATGTAGAACTTCCCAGTCAAGAAAGAGCCTGTACAAAAATAGAAAGCATTATATGAGATTTATCAATGAGAAATAATCAATTTTCTGAGTTCTGAAATATAGGAATCCAGTTTGATATTTTCATCTGCCAAATAACAATACAATTAGTCTCATCAATAGAGATGAGAACTCTTGTGAGTTGAAGCATCCATGCCACTTAAAATAGAAAACTGTATTATGTGGTTACTGATTGAGACTGCAAAGCTTGGAAAGCTTCGACATGTCCCCAAGTTTTTCAGTCTTCTTACTTTAGTACACATTTATCATGATTTTTAATATCCATTAGAAATTGAAAAACAAGAATTCTTATCCTCAAAAACATTCAGGAAAACAGAGCTGGTTTTATAAATCCTCTTCTCTATACCAATATGCTTACAAAACACAAACTGAGAATAGACATCAGCAAATGACTTTCTGGAGTTGTTCTGTTCAATACAGTGTCTGTGAGCCACTACTTAAATTTAAATTAATGAAAACTAAATAACAATAAAATTTCAGTTTCTTTGTCATTCTAGTCACATCTCAGTCACTCGATAGGCATCTGTAGCTAGAGGATATTGTATGGACAACCCGGACTATTGAACATTTCTGTCAGTAAACAAAGTTCTGTTGGACAGCTATGATCTAAGATGGGATTCAACTTGCATCCAAATCCAATAAATAGAAAATTAATACCTTTCGAGGTGAACAGTTACTAGTGGAAATTGCAGCTAAACTTTCCTTAGGTTTGAAAAGGCTGCGCTTTTTTATTTTCTCCAGTGAAAAGAACCCTCTTAAACCTAACATCTCCTTTATATTTCTCTGCCCCCTTAGTTTTTGTTCCTTTTCAGAAACAAGTTAATAAAGTATATAGATCTGGTAAAGCTGAAAAATGAATCAGGAAATATAACAAAGGACTGTGAAGCATCATCTTGTCCTGGGGCAGCAGTGTTTACTGGACCAGCTGATAATTTGCCTGATGCTTGTTCATTTTCCTTTCCTTCCAGTCCTTTAAAATGCCACACTTAAGTGCAGATTTAAGTAGACATCAAAGCACGTAAATATAGAAGTCAATTGTTTGGAAATTCCTTTCATGATCTGTTTGCTCTTAGCATCAAGTCCCTTTTATCTGTAGTCTCTCAAATTTTATTACCCATCTCCCCACTCCCAGAATTACCTCCAACCTGTTGATCGCTTAAATATGCTAAAGAGATGAACTGGGACAGAGTCTCTAGCTCAGATTTTGAGTCCTGTATCTGCCACTTATCTGGAGCTCTCTGACCTTGAGGAAGTTACTTTTTTCTGAGTGATGAACTTCTCACTCCTACAGAATGAGGGATGCCACTAAGCATATCTGCTCCCCAAGGTTGCTGTGAAGGCCCCACAAGCTGCTAGAGGTGATGTCACCACATAAGAGGTAGAGTTGGTGCCTATGATCACTGGTTATCTTACATTATTGGCCCCATGGGAGGCTCGAAGGTCACAGCCCCTGGGAGTCATGTGGAAGGACAAACCAAATCATTGATTCTTTTAGGGTCTTTAGAGTTCCAAGAAAACTAGACTTGCTGGTTTGTCACCTCCAGGATCCTTTGTCAGCATTTTCCATCCTGCTTTAGAGATGAGAAAGTCAATGTTCAACACTAAAATGCTTGTCCAGTTCCCCGTAAGTCTTGGCCAGTCAGTGCCATTGGACATTGAACACTGAAGTTCCTTATCAGAAATTTCTTATGTTGAATTTACATAATCTAATTAAGTCATCTAATCTGGGTACTGTTTCCAAAACTCTTTTCCATAAGTAATATAAATGCAAGCATAACAGAATAAGTAAAATAATGGTGTAACCAGAAAGAACAGAGGGAAACCATCTACCCAAATAAAGTATTTAGAATATAAAGAGCTGATTCTATTTTTCTACTTAAGCTTCACTGGAAGATTCTTTTCCAAGCAAAGAAAAACTTTGCTTTTGTTCTACCCGCTTTGTCCTAGTCATCTCAGATTTGATTCTAGGGAGAAGGATTTCCTTGTTGATGAAAGAATGATTGATTTTTAAGTTCATGAAATGGAACTCCTGCCAGGACTCTACCAGCCAAGGCAGTTCATGCAACAAACCTCTGAGCAGGCTGCCAGTAAGCCCCTGCTGTCCCCCTCCTCCCCACTGTTTGGGGATTCAGTTGGTCAGGGTGGTGTGAAAGCCCTGAAACCATCACAGTGCCAAGTTCTCTGTTGGACACTTGAATAGGGCAGTGCTCTGCAGTTTCAACAGTTTCTCTTTTGCAGTGTAAAACTGATCATTTGGAGGCAATTAACCTTGCTATTCCTCATTTTTTTCATCTGAAAATTGCATGCCTTACCTGGGATACTGTGAAGACTACGCACAACATCCTATTTTGCATGTCAGCACGGTGCTGGCAGAAGTGCAACAAATGTGAGTGGATCTTATCCTCCCTTTTGTGTTTCCATCAATTCAATATAACCAGCATTTATTCAATGTTCCAAGACCCAGCTAGCACTGGGAGGGATGCAATGGGATAAAATGGTCTTCACTCTTGAGTGGTATACACTCTAGGAGTGCTGATGAAACAAGCACATGAATAACTGTAGCATCAGGAAAAATATAACACTTGCATATCGAGGCAACAATCAAACTTCTAAAGAAGCACAGAGGAAGGAGAAAGTGATTCATTCTGGGGAGATCTCTTAAGATTTCGTGGAGGAGATGGCATGGGCTCTATCTTTTAAAAAATCATAAGAGAGCCACTGTGTAGATGAGGAAGAAGGGCATTCTAAGTGAAAAAAATGGAAAGAGCAATGCATGGAAGGCGAAAGTGAAAGGTTTTAGAAAAGAATGGTTGGCCCAGGGAGTATGAAAAGGGCTGTACATGAAGGGGAACTGTGAGAGGTCAAGCTCAAAGAGAAGGCAAGATTGTATGGCATTGAATGCCTTGCAAAGAGTTTAGATCTTATGACCAGGGCCAGGGTGTCTGCCCTTTTCCTGTCATGGCACACATAGGAAATAACCGTGTTTGTACAGCACACTGGAGTAAGTGGATGAGACAACCTTTGGCTAGAGGCCACAGCCTGGAGCTCCCCAAAGGCCAAGAGGATCACTATCTCAGCGTACCTCTAATTGACTCGTAGCACAGCTGGATCCCACGGCATGTGGACGGGAAGTGGGGTAGGAGATCTCAGCTCTAATCGATGGGAACTAGGGAGGTTTTCTGAACAGGGGGAGTTACAGTACCAGAACTTACCATTAAATAGTCAACTTTCCAAGCCATAGGCACATATGTCATGGCTGAAGTCCAGAAATGGTGAACGTCTGCAGAGAAAAAGAAATCATTCTACACTGGATTTCTGTTTAACTTTCTATTTGCAAAGCTCACTGTTCAAATAAGGATACTTGACCCAATGGATATCTTAATATTTGAATTGCCATTCACATCCAACTTATTGGGAAATGCAAGGCTTCTGAAATTAAAACATGTTCATGCCTGAATGGCTTAAATCAACACATTGGCCTTCCAAAATAGGAAGGTTACAGCAATAAACTTGGTAATTGTTTTTCCTAACTGAAAATCCTTGCTTAAATTTGGTTCTTTGGCTGTAAGATATAGTCTCAATTTTTCTGACATTTTTCCTTAGAGAAACTTTAAATATGTACACAAAACTATAAAGGAAATTATAAAGGAAAAAAACTGTGTAACTAGCCTGAAAGGATTATCCAAGTTTTGCTTTTTTAACTGTTAAATGTTATCCTTAAATGTTAAGTAACTCTTGTGTCTGGTTAGGTTATTGGAAAGTTCTCCAGAATTCCTATGAATATTTAGCCATTTTATTTTTCCTTTATGTCATGCTCCACTTGTATCTTAAAGGAAAACCTGACACACAGAAATCTAATGAATCAAAGATGTAAAAGAAAGTTAAAACCCAAAATTAAAGCAGGAGCAGTCATATTTTATTTTGTCTATATATTATCTTTAATGACGGAGAAGGTGATGGCATCCCACTCCAGTACTCTTGCCTGGAAAATCCCATGGACAGAGGAGCCTGGTAGGCTGCAGTCCATGGGGTCGCGAAGAGTCCGACACGACTGAGTGACTTCACTTTCCCTTTTCACTTTCATGCACTGGAGAAGGAAATGGCAACCCACTCCAGTGTTCTTGCCTGGAGAATCCCAGGGACGGGGGAGCCTGGTGGACTACCGTCTATGGGGTCACACAGAGTCGGACACGACTGAAGCAACTTAGCTTATCTTTAATGAAGATGATGAAAACTAAATTAAAATGTATTAGTGCTGGAAGATAAATAACACATATGACAATCTCTTTTCTCTTGTTCTCGCTCAAGCTCTCACTTTCATTTTGGTGGAAGGAAGTTAAATTCCTACTTAGATGATGCTATCTTTAATTGTTTTATCTCAGATCTCAAAGATAATTTTAAGTGGGTTTGAATTGCTAGACAGAGTTAATATGAGTTGCCAAACTATAAACAAATATACTAATATACACAAACATATAAAGACATAAACATGAATGTTTTGTGTATGTACGTGTATGTATATATAAATGTGTATAATTGTTCTGTGCTGGAGGCAGCCACCACTGGCCCAATGAAACCTGAGAATATGTATCTCCTCTCCAACCCCTAGTCCTGTGACATCAAATTGGTACCATGACATAGACCATGGTGGAATATTTATATCATGGAAATCAGAAAACACTATAAAATGAGACTTTCCCCCCCAGAAAGCCTGTTATTAAACATTTGTCAGCATACCTTGACTGCATATGTATACACATGTGTTTATGCACAAAAATTTGCATCTGTGTGTATTCATACACAAAGATATATATATGTTTTGAAGATTAAGTAGCATATGAAGAGATGAGAGGATTTAGGAGAAGAGACTTCACTATCAGGAAAACAAGTGAGCAGTAACAAGGAGGTGGCAAAGCACAGTGTGTATCCAAGATCACAGAATCTTATGTTTTGGTCAGAGTGAAAAACGTGTGAGGAAGAAAAAAGTAGGAGGTCAGGCTGGGAAGTGTTTCTTGGAGACTGGGCATAAAAGGCACAGAAAACTGACATACTAGACATGCAAATTCCCAGTATGTCTTAAGAATGTTACTTGTGTAAGTAATCAGAAAGACAGATTGAAAGGAGCGGACATCAGTCAGAAAACTAGATGTTTGAATTAATGATTTTGAAGGTACTTATGAGTGATTAGATCTGAGGTGGTAGGGCTTCCTTGATGGCTCAGCAGATAAAAGAAACCGCCTGCAATGCAGGAGACACAGGAGATGCAGGTTCGATCCCTGGGTTGGGAAGGTGGGTAAAGAGAAGGGGAGAAGGCATTGTAGATGAAGAGGTGGTAGAACTGAGGGGCCCTGGTGTTGGATAGCTTGTCTTCATGGCTAGAAAGAGCCCCAGGATGACAATCTAAAGGAAGCCTATGAGCCAAGAGCCCAAGTCATGACATGGTGTCATAGTTGAACAGCATGATCTTTAAAGGTGCAGGGATTTTGCCTCATATTCACAAGCAGAAGAGAAGTACGCCAGAGCATCAGGTTGACAAGATTAGAAGGTGACTATAACCTGTAGATTTCCCAGCCTATATAATTCTAAAGATATCCTCAAGATGCCCTTGATTTTGCTGGTGGTTAATGTTTTTTTGGTCTTCTCTACCTTTTAGGATACTAATTCCCCTGCTACTTGTATTAACCCAGCCAGAAAATGAGCGCCTTCTCTGAGTTCCACTGGGTAAAACTTTACTCTTCCTAGGGATTTGAGAGCATGACAGACTTTCCTAAAGATCTGGGGCCTGTTTGGAAGCGAGGGAGAACACATTTACAAATAAGCAGCGCAAACAATTGCAAATTAAATCATAAGTATCACTGTCCTTGAAATGTCCCCAGGCCAACCCAGCTGTGAGTGTGAGCTTCATGCCACTTCACCTTACCTGGCCTCAGCCTCTCTTCATCTCATTGGTTCTTCTCTCTCTTCTCTTCTCTCATCTCTCAAACCCTATCCAGTCTAAAAAAATATATATTTTAATTGCTTAGATCAACTTGCTAACATCTCCATTTTCCAAATGGAAGATAGAAAAGTTTCACTGGCAGTTGAATAAGTAGCCCAGTATCACTGAACTGAAATTAGATGACCCTCTCTCTCCTCACCTAGAGAAATAAGAAAATCCCTTTTCTTCTGCATGCAGAGGAATTGTTCTCTCTTCCCTAAAGCTATCAGCCTTTCCAGGTTATAGGGATTCCACATATTTTTGCAGGTTGATTCTTCCCCAAGGGAAATCCTGGTGTCAGATGTTATAATACAATAGTAATCCTTTATTCCATGTCATCACTCCTATTTATAACACTATCTCTTACCATTCTTTCATCCTAATCAGGCTAGTAGACAGCAGTCCTGAAATGCAGGTAATCAGTGTGCTCTGGCCACATCAAGAACTAAAGAAAAAAGCCAGATTGTACTAAAATGGTCACAAAGCCTTTACATGACTATCAGTTACACAATCTCTTAGGAAAAGAGACTCCATATGGCAATTTTCTGTCCAAGTCACTATAATTTTTACCACTGCCACTGAGTGAAACCAAGCTATTATAATTGCCATCACTTATCCGGCCAAAGGCCAGCATCTGAGCCAAATGAAATGCAAGCACGTATGAGCTGGATAGGAGGAAGCCAGCTGATGATGTGCACGAACTCTGCGTGATGCCTATTGGCACACTACCTCAATCAAATCCTTTCTTCAGGCAATCAATGCTAGAATCACTCATGAGAAAGTGAATGTTCTAAAATGTGTGTGTATATGCTCAATCATGTCCGACTCTGCAACCCCATGGACTGTAGCCCACCAGGGCCCTCTGTCCATGGGATTATCCCAGCAAGAATATTGGAGCAGGTGGCCATTTCCTCCCCAAGGGGATTTTCCCGACCCAGAGATGGAACCCGTGCCTCCTGCAGCTCCTGCATTGGCAGGCAGATTCTTTAGCACTGCACCATCTGGGAAGTTCTGAAATGGCTTTAATGTAATTTTGGCAGTTTCTATCACCTTTTTCACTGGTTGCCTTTCTTTCTTATCCCCAACTTGAATCCTCCATCATCCTCCTAAGTTGTTTCTTCTGTTACACCCTGTAAGTAAACTTACATCCTCTAAGTTTAATTTAGAGCCTAAATGACTGCAGGCTCTTATTATTTAAATAGAAGGCAAGAAGATCTAAGCGTCTAAGTTGGGTGGATAATCCAGTGATCAAATCTGTCAAAGTTGTCCACCAGTTTAACTCAGTTGCCTTGTATCTGCTGCCTAGACTGTTTGAATATGGCTTCTCTGAAAATGCAAAATTAAAATTTATATCCAACACCCCTCACACAGTCTCTGATCTTCCTCACCCCCCTTTATTTCAGCAACTGAAGAGGCTGCCAGTCCCACTGGGACTCTGACAAGCTTCTTGAGGTATAATATTCAGTGCTTCCCCTCAGACCCATACCAAGTATCTCTTACTTCATGGCCTGAGGCTTCTCCATCACAGCAAAGCTGGGTGTGGACAGGAGCAAACACAACCTAGAAATGTAGGAGAGGCTACCCCCAGGGATTTCCTGTAACCAATGGAAAATGGAAGCTAATGGATAAATGCGTCTGACAATTGTGCTATCTTATAAGAATACTGTTCTGAGATATATTTAGTAAGACTTCTAACAAGGCTGTGACAGAGGACCAGTTGCCCCAAACTGGACAACTTGAAGTGAAAGTGTTAGTCCCTCGGTGTGTCTGACTCTTTGCAACCCTATGGACTGTAGCCCACCAGGCTCCTCTGTCCATGGGATTCTCCCGACAAGACTACCGGAGTGGGTTGCCATTCCATTCTCCAGGGGATTTTCCTGACCCAGGGATCAAACCCAGATCTCCTGCAATGCAGGCAGATTCTTTACCACAAAGCCATGGACAGAGGACCAATGACCCCAAACCAGACAACTTAACCCTTCTAATAATGCTTTTTCCTGCTTCCTGTTTTCTTCTCTATGCCTCTCTCCTACTTTCTGAGAATACTTAAAAATATCTACATGTAAGACTCTACTTCAGGCTCCCCTTTGGGGGAAGCTCATCAGTTGTAAGGCAAAACACTGCACCTCATAACTGTTTTTAGGATAAGAATTTTGTCTTCCCTAATTTTATGCTTTCACATGTACAGTGTTCTCAATGAATGGCTGTGTGGTGGTACATTGACAGGTCCTCAGATCCTAGGACTGCTGCTGCCAACTTAGCCCTCAATGTCTGAGTCACTAGAAAATGGCCCATTAAGAGCTGAGTAATCAGACAACACGAATGAACTGCATCTTCATTACTGCATGAGATGACATATGGTAAGGTATAGTATGGTACGGACAGTTTTTTAGTGAATTGAAGCACATTATTTTATTCCTAAAACTATCATTGGTGATATGAAGGGAGGAGATTACAGAAATACTTTCATTTTCACATTAAAGTTTTAAAATAATCCAAAATGTATATGAATTACAGTATCACTTTCCATATTTGCCCAAGATACCTTTTTTCCATTCCTTTATTTTCAATCTTTTTATATCATTTTATTTTAGAGTATGACTTTGGAATGGAGATAGATTTTGAGGTTTTTTTTCATCTAATCTAATAACCTCTATATTTTTAATGGAGGGGGAGGAATCCACTTACATTTATTAAACTTACCGGTATATTTGAATTTATTTCTTCTATTACCTTTAACCTTTTTTCTAGTCATAAATTCATCCAAAAGGCAGAGATAATTCTTTAAAAGGATGGTAAAGCTTCCTTCAGTCAATCTCTTTTTCTCTCATTAAGTTTCAAAGTTATTGGCTGCATTTTCACTTTTTGTGGTTATTAGGTACGTATATTTTTAAAACTAATTTAATATTTCTTCCTGAAGTTATTCTATCCTCATTCTGAACAAATGAAACACCTGAACATACTTGAGTTACTTTTTCAACATTATTTTGTATTATAATATTGTTGGGGCTTCCCTGGTAGCTCAATCGGTAAAGAATCTACTTGCAGGAGACCTGGGTTCAACCCCTGAGTCTAGAAGATCTCTTGGAGAAGGAAACAGGCACCCACTCCAGTATTCTTGCCCAGAGAACTCCATGGACAGAGGAGCCTGGTGGGTTACAGTCCATGGGGTTACTGTGATTCATGGAGTCGCAAAGAGTCAGACACTGACTGAGCTACAAAACCACCACCACCATAATACTGTCAAAATTTAGTTTTACCCATTTTAAACACATGTACACAGACACACATACTCACACACACATGGTCATTTTTTACTAAAATTTACCAACGTAAAAAGTTGATCTCTGTGGTCACAGATGTATTTTTCAGTTCAGTTCAGTTCAGTCACTCAGTCGTGTCCAACTCTGCGACCCCATGAATCGCAGCACACCAGGCCTCCCTGTCCATAACCAACTCCTGGAGTTCACTCAAACTCACGTCCATTGAGTCAGTGATGCCATCCAGCCATCCCATCCTCGGTCATCCCCTTCTCCTCCTGCCCCCAATCCCTCCCAGCATCAGAGTCTTTTCCAATGAGTCAACTCTTCACATGAGGTGGCCAAAGAACTGGAGTTTCAGCTTTAGCATCATTCCTTCCAAAGAACACCCAGGACTGATCTCCTTTAGAATGGACTGGTTGGATCTCCTTGCAGTCCAAGGGACTCTCAAGAGTCTTCTCCAACACCACAGTTCAAAAGCATCAATTCTTCGGTGCTCAGCTTTCTTCACAGTCCAACTCTCACATCCATACATGACCACTAGATGGACCTTTGTTGGCAAAGTAATGTCTCTGCTTTTGAATATGCTATCTAGGTTGGTCATAACTTTTCTTCCAAGGAATAAGCGTCTTTTAATTTCATGGCTTCAGTCACCATCTGCAGTGATTTTGGAGCCCCCCCTAAAAAAGTCTGACACTGTTTCCACTGTTTCCCCATCCCATGAAGTGATGGGACCAGATGCCATGATCTTCATTTTCTGAATGTTGAGCTTTAAGGCAACTTTTTCACTCTCCTCTTTCACTTTCTTTAATTCCATGCATTTTATTTGAGTTTGCTCTTCCTTTTGTTGAAATAAATACAATAACAGTTTTTTCACTATAGATGGTAAATTCTTTGGTTTTATATGTCAGAAATTGCCATTATTTCATCCTTAGCCTTGAATAAGAGTTTATTTGGATATAAAAGTTGATTATTTGGATATGAAAATGTTGATAATCATTTTTCCTAGAATATTGATGGTTTTGTTCCAAGTTCTGGTTGTATCTATTGCTGCCAACAAGAAATCTGCCATCAGGCTAGTAGCTATTCTTGAGAATAATCTGTCTTCTCATTTTGACAACTTAATTATTTTTCTCTTTATTTCTAATGTTCTGCAGTTTCACTGTAATATATCTCAATATAGGTTTATTAGTTTCATTTTCACCCTTGGGAGTACATTTTCAATATGAGAACTCAGATTCTTTTTCAGTTTGTCTTTTAACTCTTTATTTACGACTTCTGTACCATTCTTGATCTCTTCTTCTAGAATGCCAATAAAGGAGAAGCTCAGAGTCTCCAGTTATGGGCACTTCACTGTTCATTAAGGTTTCTATTTGTCTCCATATGTTTCATTGACTGAATTTCTCAGGGTTGTGCTGTGCTTGTCGCTCAGTCGTGTCTGGCTCTTAGTAACCCTATGGACTGTAGTCAACCAGGCTCCTCTGTCCGTGGGGATTCTCCAGGCAAGAACACTAGAGTGGGTTGCCATGCTTTCCTCCAAGGAATCTTCCCAACCCAGGGATCAAAGCCAGGTCTCCCACATAGCAGGAGGATTCTTTACCAACTGAGCCAACAGGGAAGTCCTAGAATACTAGAATGGGTAGCCTATCCCTTCTCCAGGTGATCTTCCCTAGCCAGGGACTTGAACTGGGGTCTCCTGCATTGCAGGTGGATTCTTTACTAGCTGAGCTACCAGAGAAGCCCGAAGAGTTCAGTTCAGAGCACTCAGTACCACCTACTAATTCATAATTTTGTCTCTGTATACAGTACAAAGTTTACTTCATTTACCAAATATTTTATTTAATATTTATATTTTATATTTCCAAGATTTCTACCTGTTTTTAAAATCATCTATTTTTTAACACATTTCTTTCTGTTCTATTTGCATGTATGTATGTATTTCTGTGTGTAATTTAAAATATCTATTGAGGTCCTCAGATTTGATAAAATTCACTTCATTTTCAGAAAATTCACATTCCAATGATTGATTTTATTGCATGTTTTTCTTAGCATGTATTTTGGAATGCTGGTGTGCAGGCATAATTTTGAGTGGAAAGTTTTAAGAATCTGTTTGTGGGATTTTTCTCTCTCTCTTCCTTCTCCATGCTCCCTTCCCTATTTAGTGGTTTCATAGCTGACTCCCTCAGGTGCCACTGGCCTTGCACTGAACCTCGCCAGGCACAGAGCTTGCGCAAGGATGGTTTTGGAAAGAACTGCAGATCCATCTACCCACCCAAAGGGCATCTTGGTTCATAGGACTACATCGGCAGGATTTCCTTCGTTCAGAAACTTCCCTAAACCACAGCTTCTGGCAGAGGTCTCAACCTCCTTTCATATCTGCAAAAGCTCACCCTCTCTTTTCATTTCAGGGGAGTCTGAATCCTGTCCCCTGTCTTTTAAAATACCTTTTTGTTCCCATTATCCTTGTCAAAGCTAAACCTTCAGTTCCAACTCAAAGCTCAGAAAGGTTATAACTTTAGCCCTGCTCACCACATTCAAATGTCTTCCATTTCATGAGAATTGTTCATGAGGGTATTTATCTTGTTTTCTAATCTGGCTGTGTCTTTTTTATTTTCTCAATATATGTGTTTGGCATAGAAGGGATTACTCAAGCATGAATTTATTGAGCCATTTTTACAGAAGTCTTTTATTTACTTTTATATTCAAGAATAAAAAATACACTTACTTTTGTTTTAAAGTAATGTAATCCTCTAAGACCTTACCTCCATTTAAAAAACATAAAATGGGAACTCATTTTAAATTGTGAAAAATAGCTATAATTTTAAAATTTTAATGTGTTTTTATTCTGTTAAACTGTTTGTTATCTCTGGAGTCATTTTTAAGATTTTGGTGGCAATGTGGTTTTACAGTAATTTTGGTTCTTGACTATTAAGTTATAAGTATATTCGATTTTCAAGAAAAACAAACATCCAACATAAAATAAAAAACCGTCCTGGCAATATATTCTGTATGGACTAAATACTAGACTGAACATAGTAAGTGTAAAGTTAATGGCTGGTTTGGAGAGCCACAAAAATATATGCCAAGATTCTCCATTTGAACTGTAGGATAGAATATTTAAAATATGCCTATCTATGGATTTTTGGCCCAAACTTTTAAAAATGCAATTTCTTTGGCAAACACTCCATTTGAAAAATAAAATAAAATACACTTAAAATATAAAAGTCTTCATCTTATATTTGATCCCAAACATATATAAAATTTTTATGTTTTTTTTCACTTTGCTAACTCTCATTTTTGTGCAAAGTGCTAAAACAAACAAGCAAACAAATTCTTTATCTAACAGCAGAATTTGGAGCCAATGACACCTGTTCCCTTTTTCATGGAAAATGTTATTGCTCCCCAGAATTGTTGCTTCCTTTACTATGGTTGATTATGCACTCTCCATCTCCCTCTTCTGGAATCTTGCTAAAGAAGACTCTGTATTGTTTTGCTCAGATACAATAAAATTTAACACAGGCTGCACGGTAGTAACTGGAATCTGTGGTCATGAAGCACCCCCAAGCCACACATCCTCGGCACTCCAAATGTCAGGTCACCTCACCCTGACAGTTTCTGGTTGGGTGTGTTCCTCAGTGGGTCTGCTAGTCAAGGCTACATTTCTACAGAGATTATGAACAAATAGTGTGGAAAGGTTCATCTGCCGACTCCTGCCTTCCCAGTAGAGGGGTCACTACTGGCAACCATAAATTTCTACAGGAAGAAGGTGTCTGCCATAAACTGTTGTGTGATTTTACAAACACTGTTTAAATCCTCACTGCAAAGTCTGGGACATCTCTGCCCCTGCCCATCTCACAGCCTGTGTAAGAATCCAAATGCTGTTATATTTAGAAGAGTTTTGAGGACTGAAAGTTCTCTATACATGTAAGGGTACTATTTGTGTTTATCCAGGTCTGGATATGAGGTCATCCCATCACACAATAAACAGCTTGACAGCTCAAACTTCCTGCTGTTGGTACATCATCATCCTCATTGTTTCATTACTGGGCTATAGCTACCTTGAAAAAGCTAAGAAGCAGTTCTTCACCTTCATTTTGTGTCCATTACACTGATATACAATTGAGTTCATCATCATACAATTGTGCACAAAACTGTGTACAGTTTATAACTGATGGCTACAGGAGAAAAATCACCTCCTGTATATCGCACTGAAGAATTTGCACACTCTGTCTTGAGCCTGCCTCTACAGTTTCACATTTTTTTCTAAAACTTCATCTTAAATTCCTCCATCCTCTAGATGTATTAGCTATTAGATCTACTTAATATACCCCAGACATGCCATGATCTCACAAATCTCCATGCTTTTGTATACACTGTTCCCTAAGTCTCAAGCTTCCTTGACCTACGTAGTTCCTCATCGAACTGCTACATGTCTCAATTTTCCTTCTGTGAGATGCTTCTTTAAATCTGTTGTAGACTGGACACACTTCACTTCAGGGTTTATCCCACTATATTATCCTCTATGTGCAATAGTCTGTCCCCTCTCTCTGTAGATCCAGGATCTGATTCACGAAGGGCAACTAGTAAACTTATTGAATGACTAAATCAGCTGAATTCATTCCTTCAAAACTACTGCTCTTCTTGTTCTTATTGCTCATCTAGTATGTGTGAAATGTTGGACCACACATATCTAGGATACAAAATGACTTCTCCTGTCTTTAAAGAGCTCCTATCTGTTCACGGTGGTAACACATCCAAATCAAGGCAAATCTTAGAGCCTGTCTCACTGTCCCAAGTCCTCTCGACAAAGGAATTTTTCTATTTTTACTATGCAGACCCTTCGGATGTTCCATCTAGAGTTTCTTTTACTTGGCCTAAAATTAAATGCAAGTAGTCCTGATGGAATTGTGGTGCCTTTTCTCTGGTTCCTGTCTATTGTTTGCCAAAAGCCCATGAGTATTGTGGTGAGCTGTCTCAATACCCAGGAGATGCCACACAACACTGAAAAATATTTTTTGATTGTGTCTAAATAGCAAACAGCAATGGACTCCCCAGCCATCTTCCTGCCACCTCAGAAGTTGCCTTTAATTCTGAAGAGCGATTTCCGTTTTGCATTTTTCCCTTTCAGATTAATAAAATCCCAAGGACCTGAGCTCTGATGAACTACCTATGGAATTTCCTTTTAGTTTATTTTTTTCCTCAAATTCAAGACATTTTATTTCACTTCCTCTCTGATTTTTTTCCCACAAATATTTTTATCTTTTTTGTAGTTTATCCAAACTTAATAGGCCTGCACACTGGTGATATGGAAAGCTTGGGTTGGCAAAAGATACTTTCTGGTGGTTGAAAGCAGATTGCCAAAGAACACCCACGAGGCAGATACATTACAAAAGTGATTCTTCCCAGCTGATGAACTACACACAGGCGCCCCCTCCAGGCAGGGGAATTTCCAAAAAAGACACCCACTGGGGCAAACAATCACCAAAAGGCAGCCATTGGGTCACACTGGCTACAACTCGGTGAGCAGGCGTGGGTTGTGTGAAAACCCCCAGTACCCTCTAGGCAGGCTGCTCATCACAGGTTGAGTTCCCTGGGAAGACAACTCCAAGATGGAGATGAATAAGCAGGTGGTTTATTAGGGAGCACCCTTGGAGCAACACCTGTAGGAGGGAAGGGAGGAGGGGAAGAGGAGGGAAGAAAGGAGAGGGAAGGAAGGGAAGGCAAGGGACAGGATTAGACAGAGGGAGAAGCTGACCTGTGATGCAGTCACCACAGAAACCTCAAGGGAGCCTGCTGGGAGCTTTGAAGCCAAGAAGAGCATTCAGAGCTGTCTCGAGTTGGGGCAAGGGGACCGGGTCTTTACACTCCCATGTTAGCTAGTCTGTGGATGCAGGCAGCCCCCTCCCCCCTGAAAGACTCTCCCTGGCAGAGTCAATTGTAAAAGGAAGCTGGCAGCTGAGAGCATAGCTCTTTTGGCAGCAAGCCCAGCAATGGGCACCTGATGGAGACTCTGGGCAGAGTGCAGAGTTGCCAGCACAGATCTGCACAACAGTGTTCATCCTTTCAGCTATAATGGCCCTCCAGCGTGGCTCTCCACATTAGCATCTCCTCACCTTGCATGATGGTGTCAGCAGATTTGTCAGTACGATACAGTCAGACCCGATGTTCTCTGAGATCTTGAGGAGAATGGAAGGAAATGAGGTAAACCCAAATGCCGCCATCCTATTCAGCTTTGAGATCTGTTCTTTAGATGGCCCCACCCAGGTATCAAGGACCTATGGACGGTGCAGTTCTTCCTTACACAGAGAAAAGATGTGTGGATTGAGAGACGGCTCTGGTCGTCTCTCATTGCCACTGTCAGCAATAACCAGGCTCTTCCTTCGATCTCTGAATCCTAGTTAACACAAGGCATGGCCAGGGCATGTGAATTCAGCCTTCCCCAGGAGAGGCAGGGTGGTTTTCATGTCTTGCCAAGTGAGGGTTGGACATGGGGTCTCTTAAGAGAGTCTTTGGGTTCTACATGGTGCTTGGTGTTAAGGGTTTATGTTGAGAAGGTAAATGCCAAAGAAGGAAAGCCTACTCACACCTGCTATCTCTTCACTAATTGAGAGAGCGGGAGTTCCAGTACCTTTTCCCTTCACCTATCACTGACGAGCTACTGTTCTTGGGGTCACAAGAGTCAGACACGACTTAACAGCTAAACAACAACAACAAATCACTGCTCTTAGTCAGCCACACCCTAGACTTGTAAAATATTAGTTGAAGAAAAATGCACAAAAGGAAAACTTTGCTTTATACAGTTTTCCCTGATGAAGCAAACCACCTTAAAACTAAAAATTTAACGCATATTAATTGAATCCTTACTATATGCCAAGCACTGGGCTACATCCTAGAGATAAATGATGAGAGAAAACAGTTAGATGCAATTTCTGTCTCCATGGAGCTTATAGTCTCAGGAAAAGACCTAGTGTGTTCTTAATTGCTAGATAATCGCATCTCATAAATGACTGCAGAAAAACTGTGTATGTTTGGAGAGCATATCAGAAAGTAATTTAGCCATGTCTACTCTTGTCTGGAAAATCCCATGGATGGAGGAGCCTGGTGGGCTGCAGTCCATGGGGTCGCAAAGAGTCGGACGCTACTAAGCAACTTCTCTTTCACTTTTCACTTTCATGCATTGGAGAAGGAAATGGCAACCCACTCCAGTGTTCTTGCCTGGAGGATCTCAGGGATGGGGGAGCCTGGTGGGTTGCCATCTGTGGGGTCGCACAGAGTTGGACATGACTGAAGTGACTTAGCAGCAGCAGTAGCAGGGATCTAGGCAAAATTTTAAAAAGCAGACAGTTAAAATGAAATTTAAAAAATGACTAAGAGTTAAATCAGCAAAGAATAGGATCAGGGAAGCACTATAGACAAGATAACAAGATACACTAAAGCCAGAGTGATTAGAGAGAACCCTGATGACCTAAGTGTAGCCCCTGAATTAAGTCAGACCTGAAAATAACCAGAGCTATTTTTCTGGGCTTCCCAATTAGGAGAACCAACACATTCCTTTTTGTATTTAAATGATTTCATGCTGGGGTTCTGTCACTTACCACCAAAGCATAGTGAAAGAGCACAGTAGATACATTGTCTTCAGAAAGATTAATTGATTGGCCTGTTGACCAAACAGACCTTTCTCTCAAAAATTTGTACTTACACACTCAGAAACTGTTATATAGTCAACCAATGAGTTTGAGTTCTAGAAATAAAAAGATTATGTAGGGTTGGGAAAGAAATTACTGCCAAAACATGGCAATACCTAGTGCAAATCAAAGTAGTAGAGGAGCACCCTGCCAAGACAGAATCACACTGCTTGATTTCAAGATCCATCTCTGCCATGTATTAGCTGTTGACCCTGGGCAAGTTACCCCACTTCACTGTGCCTCAGTGTACTCATCTGAAAAATTGGTATAAAAATAGTACCTGCCTCATGGGGTTGTTGTGAGGCCTAAACAAATTAATACATATAAAACACTTTAGAACAAGGCTTGTACAGAACAAACATTCAAATAAGTATAAGCTACCGTTGATATTATTATTATTAACATTATGGTTAAGCAGAAGAAGCCATTTAACAGAAAGGAGAGTGAACCAGGCATAAACAGTGGAACAAGATGAGGAGCAAAGTGACCACACAGGAAGAGAAAGGAGTTGTCTCTATTTCAGATGTCTCTTTAGCTCCCATAGGACCAGCCATACTTAATGTCTATTTCCTTTAAATAGCCACCCTGACTTCCCTGGTGGTCCAGTGGCCCATGACTCCATGCTTCCACTGCAAGGAGCTTGGGTTCAATCCCTGACTCGGGGGACTACGATCCATATGCAACAGGGCATAGCCAAAACATAAAATAAATTAAATAGCCACCCACTCACCCGCCAATTTTTTTAAAAAAATTTTGAGCTCCTTTAATTGAATTTCTGTTCTTGTAATCAAATAAGCCTAGACAAAATCATGGCATTTGAAGCACATGATGCAGGCCAGACCAGATAACACTTCCATATTCAACACCATCGACAGCTCCCCCAGCAGATGATGTATGTGTACTCTCTCCATTGAAATCCATCTTACTTCTGGGAAAACAATTCAAAAGCAAGTATGTCTCAGATGGCAGGCGCCAGCATTATCTCAGTTGTACGGACACTCGCCGTGCTAACCGGGAAGCCCTAGCCTGGTCCTATGTTAGGAGGACAAGAGGGAATCCTCTTCATTTCTACCTTAGAAGAGTAGGTAAATCATTTCCTTTGTTGGGATCAGGCATCCAGGATTGCCCTGCGAATCCAAAGTGTTTCTAACATTCTCCTTCCTAAGTTCTATTCATAGAAAACCTTGGCCGGATGCCAGCTCTGTGTCACATTGTTTGTGTGGAATGAGGATGTACTCTGCTTTTTCAGAATAACAAGCCCATGTTTTCGGGTCATTAAGGAAAAAACTTTTCCCACAGCATTATGAGTAGAGTTCACTTTAACACCCCCAAGATGTGTCATTCCAAAGGACACAAATAAAATGCCCCCTAAAGCCACACACACTCCAGCTCCCTTGTCAGTGAGTAAACAATGTGTCTGAGAAGATTTACCCCAATGCCCTCACATTCTTCCCCAGGAAATTTACTCCCTCTCAGACCTTTACTCCTTACTTCAAAACACACAGAAACCTAAATAAGGGCAGCCAAGCCAGCACTCAGAGGAAAGAAAATAGACCCTGGAAGAGGTGAAAACATCTGGTCTAGTTTTTTCCACCTGAGTTTTCACCCATCAAGGAATCAAAATTCACCTTGATCCTGAATTTCAGAATTACAACCCTGACATATCAGAGCAGTCTCAGTGACAGCCACCAACCTATAAAGATGGAAATACATAAATATACTCATCTCCCCATCAATTAGAGTATTTCTCTGAAAATGGAAAATTAATCTTACTTAAACAGGAATAGCTAACCATAGTTCATTAATTTTTTAAATTTCTTCTTAATTGAAGGATAATTGCTTCATAATATTGCTTTGGTTTCTGTCATACATCAACATGAGATAGCCATAGGTGTACATATGTCCCCCTCTCTCTTGAACCTCCCTCCCATCTCCCACCCTTTCCCACCCTCTAGGTTGTCACGGAGCCCAGGTTTGAGTTCCCTGAATCATACAGCAAATTTCCATTGGCTATCTATTTTGCATACAGTAGTGTATATGCTTCCATGCTACTCTCTATTCATCTTACCCTTTCCTTCCTCCCCAACACCCGTGTCCATAATTCAGTTCTCTATGTCTGTGTCTCCACTGTGTTAGTGTTAGTCTCTTTGTGACCCCATGGACTGCATCTCACCAGGCTTCTGTCTCCATGAGATTTTCCAGGCAAGGATACTGGAGTGGGTTGACATTTCCTTCTCCAGGGGATCTTCCCAACCCAGGGACCGAACCCAGGTCTGCTGTATTGCAGGCAGATTCTTTACCGACTGAGCTGGCAAATAGGTTCATCAATACCATCTTTCTAGATTTCATTAATTCTTTTTTTATTGAGGCATAATTGACACACAACATGATATTAGTTTCAGAAGTATAACATAATGATTCAATATTTGTATGCCTTGAGAAACAGTCACCACTGTTTTTGTTAACATTTTTTTCTTATATTGAGAATTTTACCATCTACTCTCTTAACAACTTTCAAATACAAATAGTATCATTAACTATAGTCACAGTGCTGTACATTAATCCCCAAGACTTATTTATGTTATAACAGAGAGTTTGTACCTTGATTCAGACGGTGAAGAACCCACCTGCAATGTGGAAGACCTGAGTTCGATCCCTGGGTCGGGAAGATCCCCTGGAGAAGAGAATGGCAACCCACTCTAGCACTCTTGCCTGGAGCATCCCATGGACAGAGAAGCCTGGCAGGCTACAGTCCATGGGGTCACAAAGAGTTGGACATGATTGAGTGACTTTCACTTTGTACCTTTTTACCACCTTCACCCATTTTGCCCTCTCCCCAAAGCAACTCTGTATCTGGCAACTGCCAGTTCATTCTTTTTGTCTATGAGCTTGGTTTTTTCTTGTTATTTTTTAGATCCCATGTATTAGTGGGCTCATACAGTATTTCTCTGACTTATTTCACTTATCATAGTGCCCTCGAGGTTAATCCATATTGTCACAAATAGCGAGATTTATTTCTTTTTTATGACTGAATAATATTGCATTGTGTATCTACCACATTTCTTTATTCATTCTTTCATTGATGCACACTTAGGGTGCTTCCATGTCCTGGCCATGAATGCTGCAATAAACTTGAGAGTGCAGATATTTTTACAAGTTAATGTTTTCATTGTCTGCAGACAAACACCCAAGTGGAATTTCTGGCTCTCATCAATTCTTTATTGCCTGAAAACAATTGCACAAACCAAAGAAGACAATGTTGAACAGATGTGGTACTTTACAATGAGCGACAATGATCATAGAGTTAAGAGGAATCTTGCATCTGCTCTGGAAAAAATCCTCAGCCTTGGACACATCAGCTCCCTTGGGTGCGGACACCTCCCCCTGGTTATTGCCTTTACTCACTGTAGGTGTCAGAGTCAGTCTTAACAGGGCACTTCCATCTGCAAAAAACTGGTGTTCTGGTCCCTCAGTGATGCAATCCTTGCTTTTCCTGTTACTTCTGGGTGTCATGGCCCTCATGCAGACTTAGAGATGGACAAAAGATGCTTTTCAGGGTCTCAGAAGCAAGGGCATGGTCACCTTCCTGAGCATATTTCCTAAAAGTAGCAGCTTTTCAAGATTTTTAATAGGCGTTATGTTGACCTAATTGTTGTAAGACAATGTGGAAAAGACAGTAAAGGAAGCAGCATGGAAAGGCTGATCAAAATACCAGTGATCACTTCTTGAACACTTACTTTGACCTAATTTTAGATTTACAGAAGAGTTTCAAGAATGGAAAATAGTTCCCATATACCCTTCATCCAGATTCCTCAAAGGTTAACATTTTTATCACTTTTACTTTATCATTCCTGCTCTCAATATGTATGCATATTATATGATTTTCCTGTTTGAGCATAAGTTGCAGCTATTTAGGTAGGGTTGAAAGGAAGAGGTTTTTTAAAAATATACTTCAAGATGAAGAATAAAAAGTCACTGATGTTAAATAACTGGATTTTCTTGAAGACAATTTTGTCTAATGCAATTGTGAATAATAAAGTGTTTTTTCTTTGACATCAAAATAAAGTCATTTAAGAAAAAAAAGAAAGAAATTAGTGGTTAGATTATAAGATGGGTCAAAGGGTGACTGCTTCCTGCCACTGACACAACAGCCCTTGCCCCCATGCTGGTCCCATCTGAGCCTGGTCAGGCCTCTGCTCCATTCATTGAGAAGCTTCATCTAACCCATGAAGACACTTGAGCAGCACAACCCATGAAGACATTTGGTTCCACACCCAAGAGTTCTGATAACGCAAATGATCTAGAATGGTCCCTATTTCCTAACACCCCAAGACCACAGGGTTAGTTTCTTTGTTCCTGAAAGCACTCTTTCTTGCCCCAGCCCTATTCCTACCTGTTATCTTACACAACTTATTTATCAAAACAATTCTGCCCAAATTAATCAACATTTCACTGGCCACATTGAGCTTTGAATGGCTTTGACTACATCCAAAAATGAAATCCAGGCTTCCCTTGTGGCTCAGCTGGTAAAGAATCTGCCTGTGATGCAGGAGACCTGGGTTGGGAAGATCCCCTGAAGAAAGGAAGAGTTACCCACTCCAGTATGCAAAAAAAAAAAAAAAAAAAAAAGATGAAAAATCCCATGGATGGAGGAACGTAGCAGGCTACAGTCCATGGGGTCGCAAAGAGTCAAACAAGACTGAGCAACTTCACTAGCTAGCAAAAGGGAAATTCACCTCAAAGGAGGAATGTGTGTCAACTGAACTCTTCATTAAAACAGGCCACAAGGCCTGAGGGTGATAGCCCCAAAAAGGAATTTCAGAGAAGCAGCACCAGCATAGGGAGAGAACAGCTGTAGCTCTCTATCCCAGCAAGGATGTCTATTCACTCCTGTCACCTGCACCTCCCAAGCTACCCTGCATCCTCCAAACTGATCGATTCAGCAGGTGTTCTGATTTTCCATCTTGGGAGATACGCCATATCCCATCAATGAATTACACTTTTGTTGAGGTTGGCCAAAGTCAACTTTTTCAGTTCTGTTTTGTTTTGCTTGATGATACCCAAGAACCATAAACCACCACATAGGATTCCACTGTGCACCGGTGTGTTTCGGTTCTGTCTGTCCAATCGCCACTGTCTCTCTCTAGGGCTCTTTAAAGATGGGGGTCATCATCTACTCTGCTTCTGTTGACGCTATACAGGATGAATACTTCCCCAACCACACTGCCTGACTGCTCATAGATAAAAGGTGAACTATCCCTAAACTAGACTTCCAGGACTTTCTCCTTATTTTTTAAAATGACTATACTTTTAAAAGGCACTTTTAAAAAGCTCACATCTTAAATACTTATTGTATTATTTTTGGCTATGCTGTGCCTGCTTTTCTGTAGTTACAGAAAGCATGGGCTTCTCTTGATGCAAAGCAGGAGTCTAGCCAAATAGTTGCAGCATGGTTAGTTGCAGCTCCCGGGCTCTAGAGCACAGGCTCAGTAGTTATGGCGCAGGGGCTTAGTTGCTCCGAAGCATGTGGGATCTTCCTGGGTTCAAGGATCAAGCTCGCATCTCCTTCACTGGCAAGCAGATTTTTTTTTTTACCACTGAGCCACCAGAGAAGCCCTTCCTTATTTTTTAAACTGAATTTTGCTTTAGTCTAAAAATACTGAATCAAAGTCCATCTCAAATTCCTTCAGTTTCTGCAAGGCATGAAACAATTTCATGAAAATGGTGTTCAAAATCTTCTAATGCCTGGTTTCCAATCCCTCTGCAGCTCTGATCATTAAATAACTAGAAAGTCAACCATGACCCTGGATTTCCAAGGTTGTTTTCAAACCAAGAATTCTGTTGTTGCCAAGACTAGTGGGGGTTTCTGAACTGGTCAACATTCCTTGAGTTTCCTTTGAGAGGTGAAAAAAAAAAGCCAGCTTGAAATGCACTATATAAGTAAGAAAGATATGAACAAGTTAAGGGGAAACTACAAAGGAAGCGGGCCAAGTCCCAAAATAAAAGGCAGGAATAGACAACTAAAAATAGTACGCAGGAAAGTGTGCCACATCTGTAGGGCTCCCTCACATTCTCCTGAAGCATTGTACCTTTTTTTTCTTTCAGGAGCATGCTAATAATTGTTTGGAGACTTAAATAGAACACTATTATTTGTTCTTTAAAAATAGTAACTTCTTTTGTAGAAGTGTGAGAGTTCCAGGTGATGTCAATTGAGTTTCGTTCCTTGCTACTCACCTTTCACAGGTATCTTCAAGTTTGTTAAGGAGTCAGTTGATTTTCTACAGTCTATGTATTCACTTTTAACAGAATGTGAAATACTTTAAATATTTCAGTCTTGCTGCAATTAATCTACATCTGAGATACCCAAAAAGTGAGAGTGGCTTATATAATAACACTTAAATTATCTGCTTTGTGGGATAAGCTTAAGCTAGGCAGACACAGGGGCTTCCCTGTGGTTCAGTGGTAAAGAATCCACCTGCCAATGCAGGAGATGTGGGTTCGATCCCTGGGTCAGGAAAATCCCCTAGAGAAGGAAACGGCAACTCTCTTCAGTATTCTTGTTTGGGAAATCCCATGGACAGAGGATCCTGGCAGGCTCCACAGTCCATGGGGTCACAAAAGAGTCAGACACAACTTAGCAACTAAATAACAATGCAGGTGCAGCGACCTGTCGTATATATGTCGACCTGTATGTATAAAATGACATACAGAGAACTTGTGCACAGGTCCTTAGGACTTTGCACATAAGTCATTACCTACACTCTGCCGAGAAGATACTGGAACGACATGGTTGAAGAACACATCTGAAGTCGATAATAAGTGAGTATCGCAGTGAGCTAATCCTGGCTCACTCAGATCAAAGTACTTCCAGAGTACCTAAGATAACAAAAATATTTTTCAAAATGGCTAATTTTGTATATTTAGCACAAAGCCAGAGAAAGGATACTCGTTGCTTACTTTCTCAGTTTTGCTTACTTTTGAAGACATCGAATTTATATTTAAATTACGAAAATATATAGTACACATCCCACCATTAATATAGGTGCCATTCCTCCTGGGTATAAGGTTTATCTTCCATCATTCAGTCAGTTGTCAGATTATTATGACAATTACTTTTTCCCTTAAGAGAAATATGTCATGATAGATTTTAAGAAAATGAAATCTCATACTGAGAGCTGCCTATGTAGAAGTCCTTCACAACTTGTTTAACCATCACTTCCAAGTTGTTAATTCCTGTTTTCTCTAGACACAACAGAAACAGGAAATATTTACCAACTTCACAGGTGTCAGGAAATGCTTTAAAAACCCTGATTGCCTAACCCCCTGTTTAAGCAGACAGCATTTCTGTGCATAGGTGCAGAAGGTATATTATAATTTTAAATGTCTACTATAAGCCAGAGACCTTTATCTATATTTTCCAAGTATTCACTGGATTTGGTTCTGTTGAACAAAGATTTGCTCCACAAGAGAAGTGCAATGTATGCTAATGTGCATTGTAGCCTTTCTAGTATTTGCAAGAAAACTATAGTTCTCTACATTTACTTGCTTTGAAATCCTATCTCCCTATTTAACATAGTACCAGGATGACAAAGTACATCTCAAAACAACTGAAATATAGGAAGATGCTCTTAGTTCACCATGTATATAATAAACCACTAATTTGTTTTCATTCGTTTAAATTTGCCACAATTTAAATTTTCAAAAATGGAAAGAAAATCTTTTCCCCTATTATAAAGTTAACTGCGAAATTCTAGAAAATGGCTAAAATTGTAAAGAATAAAATAAGTATCATTGTTAATAAAACAAGTACAATTGTTTACATTGTAAAATTGTATTTTTTCACAAAGATCATATTATTTATATAGCACTGTTGCATACTTTTTTAACGTAGTATTAAGTGCTCTCGAGCAACCTTCTCTTAATATTCTCACAGGAATCACACATACTTCCATTCTCGCTGGATAACATAGAATCTTGACATCCTCAGTGTCTGCTAAAGGATGCAGGTAGGCAGGTCTGTCTCTGGGATGCACCTGAACACTTTTGCATTTCTACCAGTTGAAATAGAAACATACCAAGAGGCTGTTGCATTTTTTTCTCAAACTGGTTTGTACCAGTTATCATGGTTACATAATTTAAATATTAAAAGGTCAATAATCTAGTAGCACAGAAACAGGATTGTTGTTTCTATAAAAACTAAGGTGAATGTTTCACTCTAACCTGACGAAGGTATCACTTTAAAAAACAGGTGAAAATCTGGAAGGAGTCTGTATTCTGATTGTGGATTCGACAAGGAAGCCCATGTGTGCTCCACTGCCAGCCACAGTACCTGACCAAATCCCAACACCAACTACGTTGTCACCCTCTGCTTTGCAGTGAACACGTCAATCACTGTATGAACCTCATCATTTCTAGTGTCTAAATCAGAGTCTGTGCTTGGCTCCACTGTCATTTCTTTAATCAGTACCCTATACATGACCTCTTCACATCTTTTACAGTTTTTCAATATTGTAGAAACTGCCACATTAGTCTGTAAAACATTTTCGAAAACTTGAAATTATTTCCTTAGAATGGACTTGGATAATTTTTGCATGAAAGTGTGTATACCTTTTAAAGCCTTCATTTATGTGTGTATGTGTGTTGAGGTGTGTATGTATTTTTAAATATGAGGTAGGGGCTTCCCTGGTGGCTCAGTGGTAAAGAATCTGCCTGTCAGTGCAGGGGATGTGGATTTGATCCCTGAATCAGGAAGATGCCCTGGAGAAGGAAGTGGCCTCCCACTCTAGTATTCTTGCCTGGGAAATCTCATGGACAGAGGAGCCTAGCAGGCTATGGTCCACAGGGTCGCAAAAGAGTTGGACATAACTTATCAACTAAGCAACAAGGCAAACTAAAGATTTTAATGTTTTCATTTCTAAAAATCAATGGCTAACAGTGGTACAATGACCCTTTACAGTAGTAGAGTTTTTACCACCAAGCATGGCATTTTATCACTGAAATACTTGGATCTAGGGAGTTTTATAGTAAAATAAAAGATTTACACTAATTCTTAAGGCCCCTCTTCTCAACCCCAATATCTCAGATTTCTATATACTGCTGTATTTTCTAGGGGGCTTGAAAGTTATAAATATATCTACTTTATAAAAGTTACATCTCAAAACTCTATATAAATGGAATTTTCTAAACTGGATTCAAGTAATCACATCAAACTATACCATCACTTCAGAAAGCCTTTATCTGCATCTCTGACTGATAACCACTAGCTTAGAATGGTGTCTCTTTAATCTTGGGGGAGGGGGGGACAGAAGCAAAGAAATATTCTGCTAGTAAGTAGGGTTTCTCTTCTGTACTTGCAGACTAACTGCTGTTCTGTCCTTCCCAAATGACTTTCTGGAAAAGTGCTCACCTGCATGCAGTGTTCATTCACACGTCTCCATTGAGCTCTTCACGGACTTTGCTCAATGCTGGCCACCAGGTGCTCTTCGGGTCTGCCTGATGTTCCACAACACATGGCGCCACTCATCACTCTTCTTGAGGCCACAGGCCCCTTAATTACTTTCTGAGTCTTTGGTTCTTCCACCTTTACCCTCCCCCTATAATCCTCTACTGTCCCTCACAAGTCTCCATGATTTAGCTTAAAGTTTCTCTGACATTTCAACCTTCTCAGCAACTTAAATAGTTAAGTATCTTCAAGTAAAATATTAAATGAACCAAGTGGTGAAGAAATATTGCAACTTATTCTTTCATAAGGCCAGTAATGATAGATTTTGATAGCCCCTTAGTTTATCTCACTTCTAGGCAAATCTAAATTTCCCTGTATCAGTGATTCTAGAAGTGTGGTCCCTGGATCAGCAGCATCTGCATCACCTGGAAACTTGTTAAAATGGAAAATTCTTGGGCATCACCTCAGACATACAAATCGGTAATTTGTGCTTTACAAAGGATTCTGATAGGCAGAATATCAGATATGCAGGTGAAACTACCCTTATGACAGAAACAGAAGAGGAACAAAAGAGCCTCTTGATGAAAGTGAAAGAGGAGAGTGAAAGCTGGCTTAAAACTCAACATTCATAAAACAAAGATCATGGCATCTGGTCCCATCACTTCATGGCAAATAGATGGGGAAACAATGGAAACAGTGACAGGCTTTATTTTCTTAGGCTCTGAAACCACCACAGATGGTGATTGCAGCCATGAAATTAAAAGATGCCTGCTCCTTGGAAGAAAAGCTATTGACAAATCTAGACAGCATATTCAAAAGCAGAGACATTACTTTGCCAGCAAAGGTCCATCTAGTCAAAGCTACAATTTTTCCAGTAGTCATGTATGGATGTAAGAGTTGGACCATAAAGAAAGTTGAGTGCTGAAGAATTGATGCTTTTGAACTGTGGTATTTGAGAAGACTCTTGAGAGTCCCTTGGATTGTAAGATCAAACTGGTCAATCCTAAAGGAAATCAACCCTGAATATTCATTGAAAGAACTGATGCTGAAACTGAAGCTCCAATACTTTGGCCACCTGATACAAAGAGCTGACTCATTGGAAAAGACCCTGATGCTGGAAAAGATTGAAGGCAGGAGGAGAAGGGGATGATAGAGAATGAGACGGTTGGATGGCATCACCAACTTGATGGACATGAGTCTGAGCAAGCTCTGGGAGTTGGTGATGGACAGGGAAGCCTGGTGTGCTGCAGTCCATGGGATCGCAAGAGTCAGACACGACTGAGCAACTTAACTGACTGACTGAAGGATTCTGATGCACGTTAAATTTTTTAAATTTATTTTTAATTGGAGGATAATTGCTTTACAATATTGTGTTGGTTTCTGCCATATGTCAAAATGAATCAGTCATAGGTATACATATGTCTCCTCCCTCTTTAACTTCCCTCCCACTTTCCACCCCTTCCCAGCCCTCTAGGTTGTCACAGAGCACCAGTTTGAGCTCCCTGAGTCATGCAGCAAATTCCTACTGGCTACCTATTTTCTACATGGCAATGGATACATTCCATACTACTCTCTCAATACATAGCTCTTTCTCCCTCCCCCACTGCGTCCACAGGTCTGTTCTGTTTGTCTGATACACATTCAATTTTGAGAACCACTGCTCTGTAACATATACACTCTAAACTCTAGCCTTAGTTTAATGACTAATGTTAACTGATGAATAATCAAAAATAATCAATTCACCCTCTAAATATCTGTCTGATGTTGAACATCTATGGATTCTTCTCTCCTAGGAAGCTCAGAATAAACAGAAGGGATAATGTGTAGGATGGAAACAACAGTCTTCCCAAATTGCCTCTCACAGAAAATAATGCTTCAGTCTGGCTACCAAGTGATGTTCCCAGTGCCTGGGGGAGACAAACTCCCTGTCTCTGTTGCCCTGGGCAACCCCTATTTGTCATACTCACTGACTCTAACATATGCCCCTGTTTTCTTCAACCCCAATAGGCAGAATAAGTTTGCCATCAAGGAAACAGAGGAGCTGGCAGATGAAAGGAAATGAGAAGCCATCTACTCCCTCAGTACTGCGGCTCTGCTGGAGGCAGGAGGCCTGTTACCTGCTTCATTCATTCCTCCACTTCATCACCTACTCATCCTTCTCTCTTCGCATTTATCCTTCCACCCACCTGTCTACCCATCCACCCTTTCACTCGTCCATTCATCCACTCATCCTAGAAATATTTATTATGTGGAATATGTGCCAGCCTGGTTTCTCTTCAAAATCAAATGAGGTTGGGCCTCACTGGAGATCACTGAGCCATGGCATTTTCTTTTGCTTCTCGGGTGGCTCCCAGGATAGCCTATTGGGATGGAGGAAGAAAATCTCAGAATTTCTATTTATATGTATCTCTTATCCTTTAAAAATTTTTTAGTTTGGCTGTCCATGGGGTTGCAAAGAGTTGGACATGACTGAGCAATTATATACATTTTATAATGAACATAATGTACTAATACCATACTATGTATATATCAAATAGCATGCTCAGAAACTGCAATAAAAATATGCAAAATCCAAAGATTTAAGAGACCACTGCTATGAAGAAGTCAGAAGATGACAGAGCAATTTAAGATAGACAGGTACTAGTGTTTGGAATGAAGAAAGCAAAAAGTACTCAGTAGCATGAAGCTGGGTAGCTAGAAAACATGCCTGCAACTAAGACTGGATCAACCCACCTCTGTTTGTCTGTGGTCACATACATGGTTGCTACAGAGTCAGGAGCAGAGGCAATCCCTGCCCTAGTCTAGCTAGTATTCCATCATTCACTATCCCAAAGGGGCAACTGAACTGTGTCCTGGCCTTCAGTTCAAGATGGCAGATCTTTAAGTAACCCTACCCCTTGAAAACATATTCTGAAGCTTCACTGCCCACTGGTGAAAAGTAAAGATTTTTGATGCTTTCTGCTTTACTTAATAATAATATTTATATCTTATATTAATGTAACATTGTCTCATTCACATCCAGTTTTTCCCTTCTTTAAAAAAAAGAATTAATTTATGCAAACTCGATATTTTTTTTCAATTCACTTTAAATGTTTCTGTAATTTTCATATAAGACTGAGTGAACTTATACTATTCTTTTTTAATTTTATTGAAGTGTAACTGATTTATACAATGTTGGGTTTAATACTATTCTTGATTTTTATATTCTCAACCTTCAAATCTGTATGTTACTCTACTCTTTTGTAGGCACTGACACATTTGTCTTTTCCTAACTGAAATGTTTGTAACCACTGTCAAATACCAATAGAAGTGTTTTCTTGTTAATATACAAGAACCAACTTTTTTAGGAAGCTGTAAGAAGGCAAAGGAAAAATTTTTAACAGAAGATGCTTATCTGTAGGAGAAAATTTACATGCGAAGCCTGTCTAATGTGCATTAATGAGCTATTATTCATTGAATGAATCGTTTAAATATTTTAATGATCAATGAAGTCATGAATGGACTCAGGAGTGACCGTCTTTTTTTTTTTTAATTGATCAATCATAAACTTGTCTTTTAAAAAGAAATCCAAATAGCTTATTCAGTTTACATTAAAAGACCCTCCCACACACACATTCACAATTCTGTAGGCAAACTTCGAGACTAAAATACAGACAAATAGTGAAATAATCTTAAACAATTCTTCACTCCAAATAAAATACTTCTGCAAATATTTCCTAACAAAATCTAGTACAACAGTCCTGTTTGTGCTAAGATCCTTCCAAGGGTACTCATAATTCCACTTATCAACCAAGTTTAAAGAAAAAAATACATTAAAATTAACTATATTTTAAAGCTGACATCTCCTGCTAAAATTGACTCTTTTCAAACTTAATAAAAAGCATTTTCTACTTTAAATTTAAAGCTCATGTAAATCATTGCACTTACTTTTAAATAAATTCCCTCATGTGTTTTGACATTTTATAAATCCATGGTGACTAAATTTTTCTAAGTTTCTCTTATACTTACTGTTAATTGTACTGTAATTATTGATAATAAATTTACCATACCATTTTGAACAATGATATTATGCTTATTTTCTCAAGAGAGTGATAAATATGGGTGTGGAGGATGACTTGTACTAACAAGCGTTTACAAAAATATATAAATATTTACCTTCACACTTCTCCTAAATGGGCAAAATACTTCCTTACTGTCAATCTGAGGTGACATTCTTTAAAACCATTTATGGAAGTGTGTATTGGCCCTGTACCCAAGAACCATCCTTCAGACGGGGTAAACTGGGAACTACATTAGCCATCCTTTGAAACCTGCCTCAGTCCAAGGCTGCTGCTCAAACTCCCACAAGCTTCGAAAGTCCCACTTCCTTCAGGAATTGTTTTGTTTTGACTTTTTCCAAAGTGAAAAAAAAAAAAGCACTGAAGGAGGAAACAGACAGAACAGGTTCCATCTTGAAAGCAGGACTCCATCTTGGGCCGGACTGTGGACTTTGAGCTATATGCCCAGAATCTATGGAAACGACATACCAACTGGAAAACCAGGCCCCCTGGATGGAACCCCAGGGCTCATAGCTAGACTCTCTGTTGCCTAAAAGAATACCCTAATTATCTGTGTAACTGAATAAAATCATAAATTCTATTACACTTATTGGTGTATGACCACAGGCCTATTGATAATTGTCCACTGTTAACTACCTAGGCTTAAGGTATATGAATCACGGGTTAACTTTGATTGTATCTTTCTTTTCCTTTGTTCAGACTAGTTTCAGGGAATTTGGGGAGGTGGGTTTGGGCACGTACACTTGGGGCATATAAGGTTTTCAGAAAAACTGGTCAGGGTCCTTTGCTAAGAGGAGACTCTGCCTTGGGCCCGCCGGTGTAATGAACTGCACTCCACTATCTGCATTGTCCTTCTGAGTGAGTTTGTTTCCCGGAACGCGTGGCTACAACATTTGGTGCAGGGACCGATAAACTCCTAATTTTGAGAAGACAAGTCCCATTTGGGACTACTCCAAGGCCTTGTGGCTTGAATCTTCTAGAGGAGGGAAGGCGCCTGGCCCTTCTGGAAGGATTCTGCTTCTCAATGCCTGGACCTTTCACGTTAGCAGGTAGTGGATGGCAGCAGGGGAACTGAGCGCTCAGGTGAGGAGGAACCCACCTGGTAGGGTGGAAGAGAGGGCCTGATCACCCCCCTGGGAGGGATTAGAAGGGGCACAGACCCTCAGGAGCCTGGATTAGGTAGGTGGCAACGATTGCTTGGTACACAGGTTGCCAAGCATGTTAGGGTTTAGGAAGGAAATTTGTGAAGGTCATTTAGGAGGTGGTGTCCACGCCGTCTTGGGGAAAATTATTACCAAGCAATTGCCAGGGGATTTTTAGGAGAAGAAACTTGGTTTTTGTGTGCTTGTATTCTGCTCTCGCCAAGGAGGTGTCCCATCTGCTATGAAATTCTTGACCCCCTCGGAATTGTCAGGCTGGAAGGAGGGGGATACATACGTGAGTATGAATTGGCTTTTCCGGAGACGGCCTGGGACGTGGGATATTTAACCCATCTGTATTTTCATCTGCACCTGATCAAGCCCACCAAGGCAGAATGGACTTTAAAAGTTAAGGGAGAAACAGTCTTGGACCACGTGGTGTTCTGGTTTGGCTGTGCTGACCGGCAGGTGAAGGCATGCGGATCCCTCTTCTCCCTCCGGGATCTGGCAGGTAAGGCTCTTCTCACCCCAGTTAGGAAGAAGGCAGAATGGCAGTTTAAGTGTCATTGAGTGGAAATATCAGAAGTACATAGGGTAATGAGAACTTCATAGACAGAATGAAAAGGAAAAGTAGAAGAAGGTCCAAGAAGGTAAGCAAGATGAGGAGAAGTGAATCTAAGGCAACTGTATTGGAGTGCATGATTAAAAATTTAAAGAAGGGATTTGGAGGAGACTATGGGGTGAAGATGAAGCCTAACTGCCTCCGCATACTCTGTGAGGTCAAATGGCCCCCTGTGGGAGTAGGATGGCCACCAGAGAACACCATGAACTTAAAAATAGTGGAAGCAGTCTATACAGTAGTCACAGGAGAGGCAGGACACCTGGATCAATATCCATATATTGACTCATGGCTAGGGTTAGCTCAAGACCCTCCTACATGGACAAGGTTCTGTATCCAGAAGGGAAAGGGGAAAATAGTAATGGCACAAAAATTGACTGATGATAAAAAAGGAAATTCTACAGGAGTTGGATGGGGATGACCTGACCCCTTCCCCATACTGGATAATGACACGCCAAGTGGTCCACCAGGACCGGAGGCCGCCTTAATTAATGCTCAATCCAGGGCCAGGTGAAGTTCCTGCAGCAGCCACTACTCTTCCGCCACCTCTCCCGGAGTTCGTAGAGCTGCCGTTTCGGCAGGCTCCAATCCCAGCAATGGAGACCTCTGGTCAATGCCCCCAGAATTCCACCTCAGCTGGGCCTTCTAGATTGTATCCACCTCTCCCGGTGAGTACTGATGGGAAGGGGGAAGAAAACACAGCAATTAGACAGAGGCTGCGCTCCACCAAGGAACAGGGGGAAAGAACCCCACTACAGATGCCCCTCAGATAGCTACAGCAGCCTCCAGTTCAGGACGCATGGGGCACTACCATCAGCTCCCTGTAGCCTATTATTACCAGCCATTTTCCTCTACGGATATATTAGACTGGCAGAGACACGCTCCACCGTACTTGGGGGACCCACAAGCCATGATTAGGCTAACGGAGACTATTTTTCGAACCCACCGCCCTACCTAGGATGACATAATCCAACTACTAGTCTCCCTTTTCAGCACTGAGGAAAGACACAGGATCCTGAGGCCAGAAAATGGATAAGAGAAATGGCACTTGAGGGTACTGCAAACCCGCAGCGGTGGGCAGAACCAGGCACCCCTGATGAGAGGCCCAATTGGGACTGTAACACAGAGGAAGAGAGGGGCCACCTGGAGAGATATCGGGTGACTATTTCACGAGGTCTCAAGAGGGGGGCCCAAAAAGCTATGAGTATTGCAAAACCCTCCAAAGTGAAGTCACTCCGTCGTGTCTGACTCTTTGCGACCCCATGGACTGTAGCCTACCAGGCTTCTCCGTTCATGGGATTCTCCAGGCAAGAGTACTGGAGTGGGTTACCATTTCCTTCTCCAGGGAATCTTCCCGACCCAGGGATCGAACCCGGGTCTCCCGCATTGGAGGCAGACGCTTTAACCTCTGAGCCACCAGGGAAACCCAAGTGATCCAAAGGGAAAGCAAATCACCCTCTGAGTTCTGTGAAAGACTGTGCGAGGTCTATAGTCTTTATACGCCAATAGACCCAGCCAGAGGCTGCTGGGTCTCAGATGGTGATAAATGCAGCCTCTGTGTCTCTAGCCTACCCTGAAAATGTCAGATGGGGGGACACCAAGTGACTCATGAATTTTTATACATCCCTGAATGTCCAGTATCTTTGTTAGGCAGAAACTTGGGGGCACAAGTGACCTTCCCCCGACGAAAGACCCACTGTTCAAGTGGGCTCAACCACCTATTTACTCTTCCTCTCAGTAACCCCTCAAGATGAACAGAGGTTGCTCTCCCGGCAAGGAAACCAGATGGGCTAAACAGTCAAGAGAGAGAGTTAACTCAGCAATTCCCTGAGGTCTGGGTGGAAGACAACATACCCGTCCCAGGCTTGCAAAACAAGTCCCACTGGTAATAGAATTCAAACCCGGTACAATTACGTCAGCACCCACATTGGGCCTGCCAGACCTTGCTAAGCCATTTACTCTTTATGTGACTGAAAAGGACAAGGTGGCTATGAGAGTGTTGTCCCAGATTATGGGGACATGGGACAGACCAGTGACTTATCTCTAATCAGATGGACAATGTTGACACTGGGTGGCTGGGATGCTTATGGGCAGTTGCTGCAGTTGCCTTACTGGTCTGGGAGGCAACCGAGCTGACTTTGGGCCAAGATTTGTTCATAAAAGTCCTGCATGAGGTCAACACTCTCCTGCGAGGGGACCCCCATAAATGGTTGTTATCATCCCGGACTACTCAATACCGGGGACTGTTATGTGAGAACCCCCATGTTACTACTGAGCCTTGTCAGGCCCTGAATCTGGCCACTCTCTTTCTTGTGGGAGAAGGTGGGCCCTCACATGATTGCAAGGAAATATGCCAGCAGGCCTGACTTGAGAGACCAGCCAATCCTGGACCCAGATTTGGTCCTGTACACCAATGGCACCAGCCTGGTGAAACAAGGACAATGACTGTTGGGAAATGCAGTAGTCATGGAAGAAACCATCGTTGAGGCTAGCTCTCTGCCATCACACTGGTCCGCTCAACAGACCGAACTATATGCTCTAACCCAGGCCCTCCAGCTGTCAAAAGGACAAAATCTCAGAACTGCACTGCCTGCTCACAGGTCAATGCTGCCTCTCGGCACAGACAGAAACCTCCAGGGATTCAGGTAAAAGGCACACTGCCCTTTGAACACCTAGAAGCGGACTTCACTGAAATGAAACCTCACCGACACTACCATTACCTGCTGGTCATAGTAGGTACATTCTCAGGATGGGTAGAAGTTTTTCCTACCTGGGCTGAAAGAGCATCAAAAGTAGCCCGGTTCCTGCTTAGGGAGATAGTTCCCAGATTTGGATTTCCTACCACCATTGGATCGGACAATGGCCCGGCTTTTGTAGCTGATTTACTATAACAAGTAAGCAAAACTTTAAACATCAAGTGGAAATTACATACAGTATATAGGCCCCAGAGTTCTGGGATGGTGGAAGGAACCAACCAGACACTTAATGAGACACTCTCCAAGTGGATCTTAGAGACTGACTGTTCCTCGGTGGACTTGTTTCCGACATCTCTGCTCAGACTCAGGATGACCCTACAGTTCCATGGCTCTTCTCCATACAAAGTTGTATATGGGAGACCCCTTCCCATAATAAAACAGGTGTCAACAAATTTGCCTCAAGTAAGGGGAGATGAGATTTCACAGCAGATGGAACAACTGGGTAAGGTAATAAATCAGGTAACTAAGTCTGTACAAGAGAGGGTGCCATTCCCCTTGGGGAACAGATTCATGAATTTGTGCCTGGGGATCAGGTGTGGTCAAGGACTGGAAACACGACTCCTTGAACTCACATTGGAAGGGTCCATACTGTTGTTCTAGCCAGCCCGACTGCAGTTAAAGTTGCAGGTGTCACTTCCTGAATCCACCACACGAGGGTGAGGAGAGCATACCACACAGACCCGGAGGATGTCAAGCGGACTACACGAAAAGGACCCCACTGGGCCCTGTGAAACCAAGATCATCTTTAAGAAGAAATAGAGATGAAGCTCTACAGTCAACTGCTGCTACAAGGACTTGCTGGTATCATCTTGAGACTAACCATAGTTTCAGTACAAAGATGGACCCGTCCTATAATTAAAGTTGAATGTTGTGTATTTATTCCCGATTTATCTGGCTATATATCAGCCACCCTAGATGACATGAAAGGTCAGGTAAAAGTTATGTCTGATGATAATCTTCCTTTTTGGACTTCGGTCCTATTTAGGTAAAGGGTGGTTGGTGGAAAACTATATTTACCATTGTTATAGTTGCCCTGATAGGTCTGCTTTGTGGACCCTTATTTTACAATGTATTATGAACTTTGTAACCAACCCAAAGGTCGATGTCATTCTCCCAAATTGGGGGTTGGAGAGTCAGGGTGCAATATATCCCTATGAATGATGCTCATACTATGAGTTAAGAGCATCAAGAGGGGGGAATGAAGGAGGAAACAGACAGAACAGGCTCCATCTTGAAAGCAGGACTCCATATTGGGCTGGACTGTGGACTTTGAGCTATAGGCCCAGTATCTATGGAAACGACATACCAACTGGAAAACCAGGCCCCCTGGATGGAACCCCAGGGCTCATAGCTAGACTTTCCGTTGCCTAAAAGAATACCCTAATTATCTGCATAACTGAATAGAATCATAAATTCTATTATGCTTATTTGGGTATGGCCACAGGCCTATTGATAATTGTCCACTGTTAACTACCTAGGCTTAAGGTATATGAATCACGGGTTAACTTTGATTGTATCTTTCTTTTCCTTTGTTCAGACTAGTTTCAGGGAATTTGGGGAGGTGGGTTTGGGCACGTACACTTAGGGTATATAAAGTTTTCAGAAAAACTGGTCGGGGTCCTTGGCTAAGAGGAGACTCTGCCTTGGGCCCGCCGGTGTAATGAACTGCACTCCACTATCTGCATTGTCCTTCTGAGTGAGTTTGTTTCCTGGAACGCGTGGCTACTACATTGGGTGCATGGGCCGGAAAACTCCTTATTTTGAGGAGACAAGTCCCATTTGGGACTACTCCAAGGCCTTGTGGCTTGAATCTTCTAGAGGAGGGAAGGCACCTGGCCCTTCTGGAAGGATTCTGCTTCTCAATGCCTGGACCTTTCACGTTAGCAGGTAGTGGATGGCAGCAGGGGAACTGAGCGCTCAGGTGAGGAGGAACCCACCTGGTAGGGTGGAAGAGAGGGCCTGATCACCCCCCTGGGAGGGATTAGAAGGGGCACAGACCCTCAGGAGCTTGGATTAGGTAGGTGGCAACGATTGCTTGGTACACAGGTTGCCGAGCATGTTAGGGTTTAGGAAGGAAATTTGTGAAGGTCATTTAGGAGGTGGTGTCCACGCCGTCTTGGGGAAAATTATTACCAAGCAATTGCCAGGGGATTTTTAGGAAAAGAAACTTGGTTTTTGTGTGCTTGTATTCTGCTCTCGCCAAGGAGGCGTCCCATCTGCTATGAAATTCTTGACCCCCTCGGAATTGTCAGGCTGGAAGGAGGGGGATACATAAGTGAGTATGAATTGGCTTTTCCGGAGACGGCCTGGGACGTGGGATATTTAACCCATCTGTATTTTTCATCTGCACCTGATCAAGCCCACCAAGGCAGAATGGACTTTAAAAGTTAAGGGAGAAACAGTCTTGGACCACGTGGTGTTCTGGTTTGGCTGTGCTGACCGGCAGGTGAAGGCATGCGGATCCCCCTTCTCCCTCCGGGATCTGCTAGGTAAGGCTCTTCTCACCCCAATTAGGAAGGAGGCAGAATGGCAGTTTAAGTGTCATTGAGTGGAAATATCAGAAGTACACAGGGTAATGAGAACTTCATAGACAGAATGAAAAGGAAAAGTAGAAGAAGGTCCGAGAAGGTAAGCAAGATGAGGAGAAGTGAATCTAAGGCAACTGTATTGGAGTGCATGATTAAAAATTTAAAGAAGGGATTTGGAGGAGACTATGGGGTGAAGATGAAGCCTAACTGCCTCCGCATACTCTGTGAGGTCAAATGGCCCCCCGTGGGAGTAGGATGGCCACCAGAGAACACCATGAACTTAAAAATAGTGGAAGCAGTCTACAGTAGTCACAGGAGAGCCAGGACACCTGGATCAATATCCATATATTGACTCATGGCTAGGGTTAGCTCAAGACCCTCCTACATGGACAAGGTTCTGTATCCAGAAGGGAAAGGGGAAAATAGTAATTGCACAAAAATTGACAGATGATAAAAAAGGAAATTCTACAGGAGTTGGATGGGGATGACCTGACCCCTTCCCCATACTGGATAATGACACGCCTGCCTCCCAGTGCTCCACCAGGACCGGAGGCCGCCTTAATTAATGCTCAATCCAGGGCCAGGTGAAGTTCCTGCAGCAGCCACTACTCTTCCGCCACCTCTCCCGGAGTTCGTAGAGCTGCCGTTTCGGCAGGCTCCAATCCCAGCAATGGAGACCTCTGATCAATGCCCCCAGAATTCCACCTCAGCTGGACCTTCTAGATTGTATCCACCTCTCCCGGTGAGTACTGATGGGAAGGGGGAAGAAAACACAGCAATTAGACAGAGGCTGTGCTCCACCAAGGAACAGGGGGAAAGAACCCCACTACAGATGCCCCTCAGAGAGCTACAGCAGCCTCCAGTTCAGGACGCATGGGGCACTACCATCAGCTCCCTGTAGCCTATTATTACCAGCCATTTTCCTCTACGGATATATTAGACTGGCAGAGACACGCTCCACTGTACTTGGGGGACCGACAAGCCATGATTAGGCTAACGGAGACTATTTTTCGAACCCACCGCCCTACCTAGGATGACATAATCCAACTACTAGTCTCCCTTTTCAGCACTGAGGAAAGACACAGGATCCTGAGGCCAGAAAATGGATAAGAGAAATGGCACTTGAGGGTACTGCAAACCCGCAGCGGTGGGCTGAACCAGGTACCCCTGATGAGAGGCCCAGCTGGGACTGTAACACAGAGGAAGGGAGGGGCCACCTGGAGAGATATCGGGTGACTATTTCACGAGGTCTCAAGAGGGGGGCCCAAAAAGCTATGAGTATTGCAAAACCCTCCAAAGTGAAGTCACTCTGTCGTGTCTGACTCTTTGCGACCCCATGGACTGTAGCCTACCAGGCTTCTCCGTTCATGGGATTCTCCAGGCAAGAGTACTGGAGTGGGTTACCATTTCCTTCTCCAGGGAATCTTCCCGACCCAGGGATCGAACCCAGGTCTCCCGCATTGGAGGCAGACGCTTTAACCTCTGAGCCACCAGGGAAACCCAAGTGATTCAAAGGGAAAGCAAATCACCCTCTGAGTTCTGTGAAAGACTGTGCGAGGTCTATAGTCTTTATACGCCAAAAGACCCAGCCAGAGGCTGCTGGGTCTCAGATGGTGATAAATGCAGCCTCTGTGTCTCTAGCCTACCCTGAAAATGTCAGATGGGGGGACACCAAGTGACTCGTGAATTTTTATACATCCCTGAATGTCCAGTATCTTTGTTAGGCAGAAACTTGGGGGCACAAGTGACCTTCCCCCGATGAAAGACCCACTGTTCAAGTGGGCTCAACCACCTATTTACTCTTCCTCTCAGTAACCCCTCAAGATGAACGGAGGTTGCTCTCCCGGCAAGGAAACCAGATGGGCTAAACAGTCAAGAGAGAGAGTTAACTCAGCAATTCCCTGAGGTCTGGGTGGAAGACAACATACCCGTCCCAGGCTTGCAAAACAAGTCCCACTGGTAATAGAATTCAAACCCGGTACAATTACGTCAGCACCCACATTGGGCCTGCCAGACCTTGCTAAGCCATTTACTCTTTATGTGACTGAAAAGGACAAGGTGGCTATGAGAGTGTTGTCCCAGATTATGGGGACATGGGACAGACCAGTGACTTATCTCTAATCAGATGGACAATGTTGACACTGGGTGGCTGGGATGCTTATGGGCAGTTGCTGCAGTTGCCTTACTGGTCTGGGAGGCAACCGAGCTGACTTTGGGCCAAGATTTGTTCATAAAAGTCCTGCATGAGGTCAACACTCTCCTGCGAGGGGACCCCCATAAATGGTTGTTATCATCCCGGACTACTCAATACCGGGGACTGTTACGTGAGAACCCCCATGTTACTACTGAGCCTTGTCAGGCCCTGAATCTGGCCACTCTCTTTCTTGTGGGAGAAGGTGGGCCCTCACATGATTGCAAGGAAATATGCCAGCAGGCCTGACTTGAGAGACCAGCCAATCCTGGACCCAGATTTGGTCCTGTACACCAATGGCACCAGCCTGGTGAAACAAGGACAATGACTGTTGGGAAATGCAGTAGTCATGGAAGAAACCATCGTTGAGGCTAGCTCTCTGCCATCACACTGGTCCGCTCAACAGACCGAACTATATGCTCTAACCCAGTCCCTCCAGCTGTCAAAAGGACAAAATCTCAGAACTGCACTGCCTGCTCACAGGTCAATGTTGCCTCTCGGCACAGACAGAAACCTCCAGGGATTCAGGTAAAAGGCACGCTGCCCTTTGAACACCTAGAAGCGGACTTCACTGAAATGAAACCTCACCGACACTACCATTACCTGCTGGTCATAGTAGGTACATTCTCAGGATGGGTAGAAGGTTTTCCTACCTGGGCTGAAAGAGCATCAAAAGTAGCCCGGTTCCTGCTTAGGGAGATAGTTCCCAGATTTGGATTTCCTACCACCATTGGATCGGACAATGGCCCGGCTTTTGTAGCTGATTTACTATAACAAGTAAGCAAAACTTTAAACATCAAGTGGAAATTACATACAGTATATAGGCCCCAGAGTTCTGGGATGGTGGAAGGAACCAACCAGACACTTAATGAGACACTCTCCAAGTGGATCTTAGAGACTGACTGTTCCTTGGTGGACTTGTTTCCAACATCTCTGCTCAGACTCAGGATGACCCTACAGTTCCATGGCTCTTCTCCATACAAAGTTGTATATGGGAGACCCCTTCCCATAATAAAACAGGTGTCAACAAATTTGCCTCAAGTAAGGGGAGATGAGATTTCACAGCAGATGGAACAACTGGGTAAGGTAATAAATCAGGTAACTAAGTTTGTACAAGAGAGGGTGCCATTCCCCTTGGGGAACAGATTCATGAATTTGTGCCTGGGGATCAGGTGTGGTCAAGGACTGGAAACACGACTCCTTGAACTCACATTGGAAGGGTCCATACTGTTGTTCTAACCAGCCCGACTGCAGTTAAAGTTGCAGGTGTCACTCCCTGAATCCACCACACGAGGGTGAGGAGAGCATACCACACAGACCCGGAGGATGTCAAGCGGACTACACGAAAGGACCCCACTGGGCCCTGTGAAACCAAGATCATCTTTAAGAAGAAATAGAGATGAAGCTCTACAGTCAACTGCTGCTACAAGGACTTGCTGGTATCATCTTGAGACTAACCATAGTTTCAGTACAAAGATGGACCTGTGCTATAATTAAAGTTGAATGTTGTGTATTTATTCCCGATTTATCTGGCTATATATCAGCCACCCTAGATGACATGAAAGGTCAGGTAAAAGTTATGTCTGATGATAATCTTCCTTTTTGGACTTCGGTCTTATTTTAGGTAAAGGGTGGTTGGTGGAAAACTATATTTACCATTGTTATAGTTGCCCTGATAGGTCTGCTTTGTGGACCCTTATTTTACAATGTATTATGAGCTTTGTAACCAACCCAAAGGTCGATGTCATTCTCCCAAATTGGGGGTTGGAGAGTCAGGGTGCAATATATCCCTATGAATGATGCTCATACTATGAGTCAAGAGCATCAAGAGGGGGGAATGAAGGAGGACACAGACAGAACAGGCTCCATCTTGAAAGCAGGACTCCATCTTGGGCCGGACTGTGGACTTTGAGCTATATGCCCGGTATCTATGGAAACGACAAACCAACTGGAAAACCAGGCCCCCTGGATGGAACCCCAGGGCTCATAGCTAGACTCTCTGTTGCCTAAAAGAATACCCTAATTATCTGCGTAACTGAATAGAATCATAAATTCTATTATGCTTATTTGGGTATGGCCACAGGCCTATTGATAATTGTTCACTGTTAACTACCTAGGCTTAAGGTATATGAATCACGGGTTAACTTTGATTGTATCTTTCTTTTCCTTTGTTCAGACTAGTTTCAGGGAATTTGGGGAGGTGGGTTTGGGCACGTACACTTAGGGTATATAAGGTTTTCAGAAAAACTGGTCGGGGTCCTTGGCTGAGAGGAGACTCTGCCCTGGGCCCACCGGTGTAATAGACTGCACCCCACTGTCTGCATTGTCCTTCTGAGTGAGTTTGTTTCCCAGAACGCATGGCTACAACAGCACAAAGAAATTCTACTGAAGCTACCAAAGAAAGACCTAAATATCATACTCTCCCAGCCCCCAACCCCACCTTCTCTTGCTCTTAATTCTCTCCAGCCCATATCTGGACATTAATGTACATCGAATCAAAGAGCCATAGACTGGCTGTGGTCTTCAGCTTTGGCTAGCCTTCTCTTTGGCTGATTTCCTTCCAAGTTAAGGTTATTCAAATCGCATCTTTAGTTCGTCACTGCGACTAAAAACACATATATAACACATCTATATGCATTCAAATATTTAACAAATATCTAAAAGAGTTCAGTCATACGCATTGTATGGATTGCATACTTTTTTTTTCTGGACCCACCCTAAATCACATTGGTCTCCAAAAATCATATGTCCGTATGCTATAATACAGAGAATTCCTAAAATGTTGGCTGTGTGTTGAATGATTGGTAAAACAGGGTCTTCTCTCAGAAATCCCACCCAGGATCAGCGTGGATTTAACCGCTTCATTACAGGAGATCGGGCGTCATTCTCCTTCACAAGTTCTTCTCTCGTAGCATTGCCATCTCCAGATGCCACGTCATGCTCTGAAATTAGAAGGAATATAAGTCATGTCCAAATGTTTATAACTGCAAGATTATGTAAAATTTTGTCTTATTCTTGTATTATAACACATTTACAATGAAATCTATAATAGATGTGAAAAGTCTATTCCGTGTTCACCTGCCCTCTACCAATTAGCATTTCCTTGAATTAAACGTCTTTGTTCACCCGTTATCACCTGACATTATTCTATACATTTATTTGTCTTTTTTTCCCCCTTTTTTCCCCTTTCTCACTGTACCACTAGAATATCAGCTCTGTGATGGCAGGGACTTGTTTTGTTCACTGTTGCAACAGTGCTTGGAACATGGTAGGCACTTACTACTTACTGAATGAGTAAATGGTGTAAGTATAGATCTCTAAGTAAGATTCTTTACTATCCGATATGGATGAGGAATTAGCTTACTGATGTGGCTCTAGAATGCAGAAAGCAGACCAAAGGGCCTTTTATAAACGTTTATGGAAATAGTCCTTGCTCTACCTAACAAGTTTCTAATATTTAGAATTTTTTTTAAATGTTTCTGCTTCTAAGAGTAGTGAAGTGTGTTTGCTTCTGCAGTGAAATTGAATGCTATTAAGAGGTTAGGATGGTCCAGTAGATAAATGCATGTAAATTCATGAAACTCAACCACTATCCCCACCCCACAAAAAAAAAAAAAAAAAAAAAAGATGCTTGTGAATTTCCAGTCTTGGAAAGTCGGAGAGCTAATTACTAAACAATAAAAACAGCAATGACAAATGAAGATGAGAAACCAGGAAGCCCACTTGCCAAGGATGCTGTGACCAACAGGTAGAAAGTTAGAAAAGACCACTTCATCCAATCAAGGTATAAAAGGCTCCTCCGGAAGTCCCTATGCTGAGGAACCTTGGCGCAAATTACAAAGACTGGGCCCAAACAGACTTGGGCAGAGATGATGTGAAACTCGTGGCAAGGACTGAGGCCGCAACCAAGCCCCGTCCTATATGCAGTAGCACTTAAAACTCATTAAGTCCCATGTGGAGATGCACGACTGAACAGAAGGGCTCCTGTGCATCCTTACCACGAGGTTTTTAGGATATTCTGCACTCCATCCTCAATCTAACTTTTATGAAAGTGAAAGTCATTCAGTCGTGTCCGACTCTTTGAGACCCCATGGACTGTATACAGTCCATGGAATTCTCCAGGCCAGAATACTGGAGTGGGTAACTGTTCCCTTTTCCAGGGGATCTTCCCAACCCAGGGATTGAACCCAAGTCTCCCACATTGGAGAGGGGATTCTTTCCCAGCTGAGATTTAAGAAGAGGACACTAATAGTCATCTTTAGTTGCTCCTTTATCAAAGGAAACACCTTAGGTGCATTTTCCATAAATTTCAAATAAGAATCTTGATATCTAATTGAGTACAGAAATTTTTTTAATGTAACCCTTAATGTAATTTTCATCCAGCAAAATACAGTTGACCCTTCCTTGAACAATGCTGGTATTAGAGGTGCCAACCCCTGAGCAGTGGAAAATCTGCCTACCACTATATCTGTCCCCCAAACAAAGTAACTGGTAAATGACTCACCCAAGGGCAGAAAGCTGAAAGAGTCTGGATAAACTCAGGACTCCAACCCTAGTTCTTTTGACTCTGTGGACTGTGATCTCTAATTGAAAACAAATTCCCCCCCACACTTAGTTAATTTAAAGATCTGTAAAGCGAAAATATAGGTCCTATATCTATTGGGGGTAAAATATGTGTATAAGTGGACCAAACTATTCAAATCCATGTTGTTCAAGGGTCCAGAGTATCTTTTTCCAAGGCAACTATACATTGGTCAGGATTTTTGCAGAATCTGCAAGCAAATGAGAGAAAGTGACAGGCCCGAGGGAAAGAGACAGCACACTGGTCCAGAGAAGCAGAAGACGTGCTCCTGTGTGTGCAGCAGGAAGCATGGAGGGGAGAGAAGAGTTCCATCTCTGAGGACATTCCAGAGGAGTTCTAGAGCACGCCCCCCAGACATACACCCCAAAGAGAGACAAGGATTCACCAAATTCAATTCTCTCTTGGTGAGAAAGGTCAGGAGCAATCTTAATGAGAGAAGAAGGATTCTATTAATAAAGTTGTTCCTTCAATGTTCTTTGTAGCCTGTGGTTTTAAGAAAGCAAAATAAGACAAATGAAGCTTCAAGTATTTGAGGCAACTAGTAGTGCTGAAACAATAAGTTTCAAATGTGTGTGCATGCTATGTCGCTTCATTCATGTCTGACTCTTTGCAACCCTATGGACCATAGCCCACCAGGCTCCTCTGTCCATGAGATTTGTCAGCAAATCTACTGGAGTGGGATGCCATTTCCTCCTCCAGGAGATCTTCCCCATGCAGGGACTGAACCCTTGTCTCAAGTCTCCTGTATTGGCAGGCAGGTCCTTCACCTGGGAAGCCACCCGGGCAGCCTGGCAACTGAAAATGTCAGAAGGTAGATTGGAGGTTGCTAGAGGCTGGAGAGTGGGGGTAACTGCTTGATGGGCACTGGTTTTATTTGGAGCTGAGAAATTTTTTCAAGAACTAGATAGAGGCTGTGACTTCCTAACACTGTGAATGTACCAAATGCCACTGAATCATTCACTTAAAAATGGTTAATTTTATGTTAGGTGAATTTCACCTCAATAAAAAATTGTTCAGGACTTAAAACTCAATTTTCTTCCATATTGTTTGTCAAAGACTATAGGGACAAGTCATAAGAATTTAAAATGTTAATATTGATCTTAATTTCCAGATCAAGTATTCACGAAGATATTCATGCAGTAGGTTTTTTTTTAAGGTTTCACTTTAATGTTTAAGGCCATAGCCACACTTAATAATTCATGCAAAAATACAATATTTCCCATTTATTTTGAGGTACTTAATTGAACCCACATATAAGAAGGAGGTAAAGCTGAGAAATAAGCACATTTGTCAAATATTTCAAATTCTAATTAATTTGAAGTGTGAAGAACCAGAAACAAGAACTGAAATAAATCTGGATTGTCAACTATTTATATCTAGGGGAGAAAAGTGTATAGTTTGTGGATACTGGTAGTTGTTGTGGCTACTTGTTGCCTTAAATGAGCTACTTCCAATTTAACCATTTATTCAACAAGATTACCAAATATGCACTTAACATCATCTTACAAGCTGTATTTCTCACATTCTAATAATTTGTGTAAGAAATACATAAGCACTAACAATTAGCATGTGAGTATTATTACATTTTCATTCAAAGGTTTAGAGATGATTCCCAAATTTTAATCATAGATACTATCTCTTATTCTCTCCAAAATCCACAAAAAGACATGCTTGGAATTATTCCACTTAAATACTTCCATTTGGTTTTTAGAAAGAAATGTTTTATATTTTCTATGTTGGCTCTTAAGCCTTATCCAATAAATTCCTCAGAATACTCTTTCACTGTTAAGTTGGGAGAGAAGTAGCTTTGTCTAGTACATATATAAAACAGATCACTGAAGAATTTAAAGAGCTTTGTATATCTTGGTTATTTTTATTACCTTTTTGGGTAATCAGTCATATTTATCCTCGCTATACACTGGGTAAACTTTGTGAAAAATTGTACAATCTAAAAATTATTAATGAAGTCTCTTTGTAAAACTGCAACAAATTTCAACAGCCACCTACCTTTCCCGTAAGTAGAATAAAAGAAACAAAATCATTTAAACCACCATCTTGTTCTACTCATCCATAATTTTTCTTATTCAAACTGAAAATGAGACTGTTGTTTCAGTGTTTACCTGGGAATCAGTTCTTACCTGTGTGTGATGCAAATCTCTGGCTGGTAGCCTTGGTTACTGAATGTTGGAAGAAGGGAAACTTCAGACATTTGCCGGTCACCCTGTCGCATATGCCAGACTGACAGCTGCAAATCTGTTTGCATTCCATCCCGAAGGTGCCGAAGGGGCAATCTGAGGACAAAGGGAAGCTTGAGAGAGGGCGCTCTTGATATACACAAGCTTCCAACTTCACAGTCCCTGTGTGCACAGCCTCAGTAATTGAACAAACCTCTTGAATCTTGACTATCAGATAAAGCCCAATTATATGAAAAGCCCAAGCTTTGAAAATATGAAATGTGAATCCCACGCTTAAAGTCACAGATGTGAAATCACACACTAAGACCAGATAATGGATTCCTTAGTTGTAGTGCCTTGCTGTGAAGTTTAGCTGAAGACAGATACACATAACCAGTATCTCTGAACTGGGTTTAATTCTGTCTACTGTCTGCTTAGAAACCAAAAGGCAGCGTCTCACTGGGCTACCTCTGTGACAGCTCAGTGAAGGTAGGCAATTGAAAAGACACGTGTATCAGCTCTTCACAGAGTTTAAAAGATATGAAATTGAATTCTGTCTTTGAATTCCCTGTAGTCACAGGCAATTTACTGTTCTAAATGTCTAGGAAAGGGCTTAAACTAACCAGGGGCTAAGAGGGCTGTCATCTCAGCTCTTCATCAAGTGACCAATCCTCAATCTGCTCCAACTCTTATCAACTTCCTTATCTATCAAAACGACAGTACAAACATATTCAACTCCTCCAGATGTTAAGAGGATTCACTAATAAAGTCCTCTGCAGAGCTAAAATACAATATGCTAAATGAGAAGAAAGCTGAGAATATATTCATATACCTACCCAAATCTGGAAGCTTTTAGAGCTTTGATGTTCCCATACTTAGACTAAAACATACTATATTGAGAAAAAGAGAACAAATTCATTATTAAAAATGCATGTTTTTTATGATGTGAACAGCATCTCAATAGAATAGCCAGCCCTGAACAGCCAAGCAGAATAGATGCAGAATATTTATTCTCCTGGCACAAGAATGTCCTTGTAAATGTACAGTCACACATGGGTGAAGAAACAAATTGTGAGGCATCTAAGTCTTTGGCAATCTAATATTGTCCACAGAATAATCAAGATAGGTATTAATTAAACACATTTTTTAAGAGATTTATGACTGCTGTACTCTGCGTCCTTCAGATTAGAGAAGCACATGGTTTTAAACACTAGCCTCTCTGCTGGGAAAAAAGAAGTCCTAGAAGCAATATGAAAAAGCCTCTGGCAGAAAAGCATGCAGGATTAGGATATGACTGTGTCTCCAGTGATATTGAAAACTAAAACTCTAGCCAAATTCTCAGTTATGCTCCTACTGTATCCCCCAATATACTAAATAGTGCTGGGCAGATAGTAGGTGCTCAATAAATATTGCTATCTGGCCAAGGCAATGCAAAATACCTGAATATTTAGAAAACATCCAGATATGCAGCTATAGTATACAGTTTTCACAGAGGTGTTCTGTAAAAAAAGTTGAAGGACAAAATTTTGCCTACAGCAAAATACAATGTCTCTATGTAGCTGTCGAGGTTCACACAGCTTCACTATTTCCAGCAGAAAGAAAAATGTTCGTAACCAGACCCATGTGCAATCTGAAGGATGTCTAAGAGCTATCCTAAACAGCTTTTTAAAATAAATCTTATTAACAGCTACCTCGATCATTCAGTGAATATTGGAGTGCTAAAGACTCCAGATGCCTTACAGCCTGTTTCTTTACCCATATGTAATTGGACATTTACAATCATATATACAATCAGTTTTTATGCCAAGAGAAAAAGCAATACACGGCATATACTTGTTATATAGTAAGTATGATTGTGTTAACCACTTCCTCCCTAATTTCCTTATGTGAAGTACTCTTTTCTTGGCTGATAAGCCCTGTAATTTACAGAAATCACAGATCCCACTCAGCTGAAAGACATGTCTGTGAAAGTCCACCAAAGAAAATGTTTCCTCAGTATTCTACTTTTCATTGGTTATAAACAAAAATAAACTAAGCAAAAAACTAAAATTCTCCTTAAAGTTCAACCATCTATTTCCTAATCTTTAGTATTTTTTGTGGCTTAAAAGTTAATCGACTTATATTTTTCAAAAAGAATTCATGAGCTTAGCTCAATACTGGATGATTATTATTCATAAAAGCTTACAATTGTGTTAAACACATTAAAATTATTTAGAAACTTAGTCCCTTTAATTTTAAAAGCTTCTTTGTACTATAAAACTGATGAATGGACCTATCACATATGTACTGAACCTTAATAATAATCCTTAAGGAGATCATGAGGTATCCATACACAGAGTATTTTTAAATCTTCATTTTTTCATTTCTAAACATTTTAAGCTATAGTCACTAAGTTTGAAATAAATTCTACAAATGTTGAACTACACTGTTTAGCTATAATTTCAACCTAATAAAGTTTTTCTTTAAGTCTTTTTCTTTACAGAGTTCCATTGTTTTTTTTCTTTAGGCGCTATTTTTGCTTGTTTTACACTATTTTTCTGGGTTTGCTTGATACTTCAGGGTATCCTCTTCCAAGAACGTGACTCCTTTAGCTAGATGACTTAAGTCATCCTATTTCACATAGTGCATTAGTGTGCATCAGAAATACTTGATCATGAGAGGTGCCCTCAACCCTGTAGACTCTCTTAAGATCAAAGAATCACTAAATCCCAGGGCTAGCCACCACTCCAAGAGGTTATCCAGTGCAGACCTATGTAATCACTGCCTATAGAAAAGAGACCACCTACTCCAGCCATAACAGATTACCTGTCAAATTTCTAAAGTCTTCCAGAAAGGGAAGCAACACAATTTTCCATTGCAACTTAAAAAAAAAAAAAATCTCTTAAACATCACGAGTGAAACGCTGTATTTCTTTGTGGGCTTTCTTACATGCAGGGTTCCCAGCGGCAATCTGTAAAGTTATCTTTCTCTCTCTCCCTATGACAGCACCTGTGGGGGGAACCTGGTCCCTAAACCCACCTGCATTTTCCCTCTTTGCATTAGAAGGAAAGGCTCCTCTCTTCCCACGCTGGCTAAAAGCCTTCAGGGTGCCCTAGGCAAGGAGCAAGAAGCAAGGGGTCGCTCTTTACCTTTGCAGATACCAATCTCGTCACCAAAATCATCCTCCTCATTGTTAAACTGACACCTCAGCCCGGGGCCACACTTCACGCCATCCATGCCCGAGACTGTGCGGTAGCAGGTTTCTCCCAGCTCCGCGGCGCACACCCGGCAGCAGCCACAGTCGTCTAGCACTGTCCTCTTACAGTGCAGGCTGCTTTTGCACTGGCTACTGTCACAGGGCTGGGGACAATCCACCGCGTACTTGAGGCTCCAGGCCCCCTCCAGGTGCGCGGGGACCAGCAGCGTGGCTAGCAGCAGGAGGCACTTCATGTTTCCCGCGGCTCCGGCTCCGCTTCCCGCGGCGGGGTCTCTGCTGGCGGGAAGCCGCCGTCCAAAGTGGTAGCTGATCGTCTGCCTACACGTTTATGAGTTTTATACACTGGGTTGCCCGCATGCTTCCCCGTCATCAATTTCCTCAACCCAGCAGCAGCGCTGTCCTCCGGGCAGGCTCTCTTGTTTTAGTTTATGAAATCCAGGATGAAGGCTGGATTAACACGCTGCTGCCATCCAGGAATTGAAAAGCCTGAGCTGATGTCATCTGTTATGTTTAGATGGTTGTTTTGCATGAGGACTGAAAAACTCGCTCACATCCGTCTCAAGGGCTCAAGGACGTCTGTGAAGGGGGAGTAAAGAAGGTTGCACACCCTCCTCCAGGACAGGAATTGTTCTGACACCGGCTCATCCGTGGAGGTGTTGCTTTGTCTCCGAGCCTCTGCAGTCAGGAGGAAAATTATATCGACGTGAATCATCAGAACCGAAGAAGCTCCTTTTAAAATAAATAAATAAGCATTTGGTATTTCCCTTCAATAAATAGCTATGAGATCATTTGGAAGAAGAAAGGGTTAGAGTGTGCCTTTTCAATACTGAGGAGAAAGAAAATATTTTTAAAGGGATTTTTTTTTTTGAGACACTCTCTTCCTTCCTCCCACCCCTCTTCAAATGTTTTTTTCTAAAACAGCTCATATGACATATATTTAAGTTTATCATGGATGTAGCTGTATTTTCTAGTGAGACGTGGAACTGCCGCAGAGAATTTCCTTTCAGATCAATACAAAAACCACAAGAGGTAAGACGCTGCTGGCACTGCTTCTGGTTTACTCAGTTCTGGAAAAACTTACCAGCTGGACTTCTCCTGAGTTAAGACTCACTGAGGAGAAGGCTCATCCATCACCAAGCCTGCCTGTCCAATCACTGAGCCCACTCGGAGCCCTACCCCTCACCTCCTGGCATTGATCAGAATCCTCACTAAAAACCACCAAGCAAGGCAGCCAGCCCAGGGAAACAAATGAGCCAGCAGGCAAATCGGAATGTGGTCCAGGGAGGCAAGTCACAGAGAAGGGAAAACATAACCCATCAGGGAACAAGGTCTACATGCTATGGAGGGTCACAGTGCTTAGATCCCTCCAGGAAAGACCAAGCAGTCCTCTTAGTACATTAACTGGATCAAGGCCTCATTAAGCAAGGTTTGTGGGACAGGAACAAACAAAGTGAAAGAGGAGAGAGGAGAGTTCTTGCACCAGCTATGTGTTGGATTCTAAGCTGCATCCACCTATTGAAATAGGCAAAATCCCACTGTCTTCTAATAAATACACCAATAAGGTTGACAGCTCTTGATTTGTCACAATGTAGTGATAGGCAAGCCACAGGTTCCTCTCAGCCTCTGCCTCCCTTTTGAGAACTGACAGTATGAAGCTAGCTGATCACTTAAGCTTTTTGTCCCTTGTAGAAGATAAGGCTGAGTTCATTGGATGCAACTTGATGATCAGCCTTCGAAAGTGCAGCTTTAGGAGGATGTAGGGGACAGAAGGTGCAGGGAAGTGAGAACACAGGAAATGAAAGCAAGTGACTCAGCTTCCAAATTTCACATATTTTTCATGACAATCCAGTTTCAAATATTCTACCTTAATCTCCCAGAAGGAAACATAGACTTGGCAAATGGCTCATTGGTTGTTTTCAATAGTGGGTAACATCCACTGAGTGCATGGTATGTGCCAAACACTGTTCTGAAGCATTTTACATGTATTAATTCACTTGATCCTTACCACAACATTATGAACTAGGTACCATTTTCATGCCCATTTTATGAGTGAGGAATCTGAGTCAGAAAGACACTAAATAATTTGTCCAAGATCCCTGTAATGTCAGAGGCTGAACTTGAACCATGTCAGTCTAATGTCAAACTCACATTGCCAATTACAACATGATCATGTTTCCATGGCCAATGGTCTTGATGGCCTTGTTCACAATTTAGGCTGATCCTGAGAAAGGGTTCTTGTTCAAACTTTGCTGAACTCTAGTTTCTGAGAAGAGTGGTTAATCAGGATAGTGGTTATTAATAACACCTAAATAGTCTATTGATATAAAGCTTATGATGTATCAGACGTCATGCTAAGTTCTTTATGGAAGTTACCACACTTAACTTTCAAAGACACCTCAAGAGCTAAGTGCTATTCTTATCACCATCTTAGAGATGTGAAAACTGAGGACTCACGGAGTTAAGTAACTTGTCCAAGGTCACACAGCAAATCTTAAAAACAGGACTCCAACCCTAAGGCAGACCATCTCCAGAGACTAGAACAAAGATTGTAAAGTCAAAGACATGTAGATTCCAAACAGGTGACCCAAGTGGGTGAGGTGGTAAGCTACACCAGGCGGCATGTAATACAAGGAAGGGGATTTGTCCACCTGCAAGCACATGCCTCCTCTAAGGGGAGCAGCCAATCCCTAGGATTGGCTGACAGTTGCCATGTAGGAATATGAGCACATTGTGCCCAATCTTCTGATTTCTTTAAAGAGAAGGTAGAATCCAGACTTTTGAATGTAATCCCTTAATTTTTAAATGTTAGCCAGTATTTCGTTCAAATTAGAAAACATCATCTGTGCCTTCATTTCTTTTGGACTGGATCCAGTCTGCACACTAATTTGGTCTAGCTATAAATTTTGGATTCTGTCAGAGCCGGATCCAAATCTCTACTCTGCCACTCACTCCCTAAGTATACTTAGTTTAGTGTCTCTAAGCCTCCCTTTTTTGCATGGCACACAATGGGCTAATAATACCTTCTTAATAGGGTCAGTGTCTAGATTGATAAGTGATGGAAAGTGTCAGTCAAGTAATATGCATTCAGTAAATGATGACTACTCTTCATTTTAAAAATAGAGCCATCCCAGAATTGGCACTGAGTTTAAAAAAAAAAAAAGTAAGAATCTTCTGATTTTTATAGGAATTTAAAGAAGAAACAATAAAGGCCTTTGAATGTCCAAATCCCAAGAGTTGAGGGGAAGAAGAGGCGCTCACAGGAAACCACCTTCTGCATTTCTCAAAACTGGTAATACTTAGGGCTTCCCTGGTGGCTCAGAGGTTAAAGCGTCTGCCTCTAATGCAGGAGACCTGGGTTCGATCCCTGGGTCAAGAAGATCCCCTCGAGAAGGAAATGGCAACCCATTCCAGTATTCTTGCCTGGAGAATCTCATGGACAGAGAAGCCTGGTGGGGTACAGTCCACGGGGTCGCAAAGAGTCAGACACGACTGAGTGACTTAACTTTCACTTTCACTTTAGTAAATGATAACAACAAAGAGAGAACATATCAACTGAGGATACCAAATTCACAAATAATAGCAAACTGTAACACAATACACAGAAGAGTAAAGAAAATATGCTCAGCAGAGCTCACAGGCAGTGAAGCCAACTCAACAAGTGGTACCTCACATCTCATTTTGGGGGCTCCTTCAACTCTTTCCAAGACCCCACAAAAACTGTTGGTCCCAGCACAGTCCCTAAGGGATTTTTGTCTAGCTGTATTTTTGTCTCACCCAACCCTGAGCTCAGATCAACCAGTCCTAAGAGGAAAGCTAGCTATGACCATGAAGAGTTAGGAAATCAGAGCATGAGTTAACAAGGAGCCATCTTTAATCTGCAGGGGGCGGAAATAAGATGAAGACAAAGCTGATGATGTTGAGGATAGGAAGTCCACCTGGCAGGCTTGCTTTGAGGTACAACCAGCAAATCTCTAACCTTACTGTGTACATCGGCTGTCAGTGAGGTCAGGAGGAATCACATAAGCTTTCACAGCTCTGAAAATGCAAGTTCAAGCCATGGTGGGTCAAACAGACCACCTCACGATCCAAAGGACAGCATGTGGCCTTCTGCAGTAGGGGCTGGAGACACAATAAAAACCATATAACTATTCAACTCAGTACACCGTGTGCATTTAAAATACCATTGTGGTTTTTTTTTCATGTTTTAATTTAAATTTTTTTAGTTGGAATATAACTTCTTTACAATATTATGTTGGTTTCTGTCATATATCAATATGAATCAGCCACACTTATACATATGTTTCCTCCCTCTGGAAACTCCATCCTACCTCCCACCCCATCCCACCCCTCTAGGTTGTCATAGGGCACTGGATTGGAGCTCCCTGCATCGTATGTGATATTATGCCAAGTAGAAAAATAGGCCTAGGTAATGTGTACTGGCATTTTGTGCTTGACATTGTACATTATAATTGCTTGTGATTATATCAAGCATCTTTTCTGGATAGCTAAAGAGAGAAAGGCTCTGAGAATATTCCAAAGCTCATGGTCAATTCAAACTTTACCATGCTTATTATTGTACATGGCACAATAATAATTCCTCACAAAATTCTTTATCAGATAAATTTGGTTTAAATTGAGTTACAGGGACTTTCTGGTGGTCCACTGGTTAAGAATCTGCCTTGTAAAAAAAAAAAAAAAGAATCTGCCTTGTAATGCAGGGACATGGGCTTGATCCTTAACTGGGAAGTAAGATCCCACACGCCACTGAGCAACTAAGCCCATGGGTCTCAACTGCTGAGCCCACACACCACGACGAAAGATCCTGCGTGCAGCAACCGAGACCCAAAGCAACCAAATAAATAAGCATTTTTTCACCTAAATTGAGTTACAGAGATAAACTGGAAGATTAATATTGACATATACACACTACTATATGTAAAATGGGCTTCCCTGGTGGCTCAGTGGTAAAGAACCCACCTGTCAATGCAGGAGATGCAGGTTTGATCCCTGGATCAGGAAGATCCCCTGCAGAAGGAAATGGCAACCCACTCCAGTATTCTTGCCTGGAGAATCCCATGGAGAGAGGAGCCTAGTAGGCTACAGTCCATGGGGTCACAAAAGAGTCAAACACGAAGACTAAACAACAATATATCAAATAGATAACTAGTAAGGACCTACTGTGTAGGACAAGGAACTCTACTCAATACTCTATAATTGCCTATATGGGAAAAGAATTCAAAAATGAGTGACTATATGTATACGAATAACTGATTCATTTTGCTATACACATGAAACTACACAGCACTGTAAATCAACTATACTCCAATAAAAACTTTTAAATTAAAAAAAAATTTTAATAAAAATAGAATGAATTGCAAAGGTGAAAATTTTGAAGGTGAAAATTTCCAAGGAGCAAGTGGAGGCATGTAAGTGTCTGAGGCTTTTTTCTAGTTTAGTTTTGGTTTTGGTTTTTGGTCTCATCTGAGAGTTTTACTGCTTTGACACCAGCTGATGGCAATTTTGCATGTGTCTGTGGTGAGATCTAACATATGATTAGAGTTTATACTTAAAAATATGTGAACACATACAGTTGTTTCCCAGAATCATTTTCAGACAGCAGTAAGTTAAATATGGCCCCACCATGTTCCCCAGAGGAAGCAAAGTAAGGCCAGGTTCTTGGACAGGATGGAATGAAGTAGAGATGGCAGAAGCAGCTGAGGGTGGAATGGGGTCTGAGGAGAGAGGTTGGTCCCATCCCGTCAGCTCCAACATAGCTAACCAGCTTTGTCCTCCTGACCTGCAGCCTTGGGTCTGGGAGCACCACATTCTGGAAACAGCTCCATCACTACCAAACTATGTGACTTTAGGCAAGTCACCTTAAACCCCGCATCTCTCCTTTCTACCTCAGTAATGAATTAAGAAGACCAAAAGGGGCATTGTGACTATTATTAGGAAGAGTCTGAATTTCTAAAGATTTGTTTCATTCTTTTAAAATGATCTTATGCCTTGGAGCAAATATTTTCCCAAAAGAAAAATCTCTCCAGTTCTCCAATTTTCAATTCTTAATAAAGACAATTTTAATAGCAAAGAGGGATTTGATGTTACAGGCAATTTTCAAAAACTACACCTGCTTAGGGGAGTAAAGAAAAGTGCACTTTTTAGATTTGGCTTGCTGCCTGCAAGGGGCCCTCTGATTGGTCTTAATGAGCAAGCAGGTCAAGGCTGTAGGCAGGTGAGGGACAATCATGGTTGCTCAGAGCAAATAGCCCTGCAGGAACAGCAAGTGTGGGGAAGTTTGAGAAGGTTAGCCCAGGACACCTACAGTTTCTACGGCAAACCTTGACCCTGAATCTCTGGGCACCCCTCAAAGAACTTGAACACCATATCCAGAGCTCTGATTCCAACGGAGCCCCCTGAGGAAGCAGACACAGAATCAGGTTGTTTTTCTAACCCTGACCAAATCTAGAAACTTCCACTGTGGACTCAAACTGGCAGGATTTCTTTTAGAGTGAGAAAGTCTAGACTCGGGGGCATGTGAGGAGCTCTCACTGCCCAGCTGCCTATGTCTTTGCCCCCCAGTTCTGGAAGGTGCTAATGTGAGAAGTCTAACAACTAGCCCTTTCTCCAATCAGGGTTCTGAGTCTATGATCCATCTGTAAGATGTCATACAGTGTCCTTCTACCTCCAAATATGAACCCACAGCTAGAAGCACTGGGCACTTTCCAGATACCAGAAGAGAAGCAGTGAGTCCCAAAAGCAGCTCTCCACTTGGAGCCAGGAGATACCGAGTTTCAGTCTAGCTCCACCATCAGTCCTGGTGCAAGACACCAACCAGCTTTCCTGATTAACATGATGTCATTTTTTTCTCAGCAAAATATAAGGGATAGAAACTCTGTTGTCTATTTCTTAAAGCAATGTGGTAAAAGATCAAAGATAATGTAGACGTGAAAACATATTTTCAACTCTAAGCTATTGGTGCTGGTGTGAAACATTGTTACTTATTTATAGGATAAATTATATACCAGAAAAGAAAATAAGCCTGGGGCTGTCTACCTCAGACCTCACCCCTTCCTCCCTTCTCCTCACCTTCTTCAAGGTGGTACCATTTTTCATTCTCTCAGTCTCAGAATGATGGTTAAACACCCACTTTCTGGCTTAAAAGGACCCCACCACTTCTCCCTACAGCCTCACCCCATCCGGAGTGGGATGACTAAACAGCCCACAGACTGCTCTTTTAGACCGAAAGTTTTTTTTAATTGCTAGTTTCCTAAATGACTAAAGAAATAGTTTAGGCATTGGAAGTCATTTACACATTAGAACTATCTGACATAAGAGAAAGTAGGTTTAAAAAGTCATGTTAGATGTTATTGCTAAGACATTTGGAATTTTCACTAGGAATTTTAAAAACTAGAATTTCTGATTAATACAAGAGTCATAGGAAATGATTCTGCTACTTTGCTTCTCTAACAGTATGGCACTTCCTTCTTCTGACCCTAAACTGACACCTTCTATAATGTAATAAAATGTTAATAGGACCAACCTGGCCAGACTCATCAAAATTTATCTCGTGATGAAGAGCCCTAACTGTTACATGATATATGGGTTGAATAAATAATTGCATGTTTTATTAAAATGTAAAGGTAAGTACTGAAAAGAGAGAAACAAGAAGCAGAACTTCCACACCTCTTATTTAGAATTTTGTAAGGAATTACAATTTCAGACTCTCTGATCTGGTATAGAATTATGTTGGCTCTTTTCTTCCTAGGATGTCCTCAAGCCACACAGTGACCTTTAAGTGTCTTTCTTTCTTTTGGCCACTAAGGAGTCCATGAAGTTTCCAAGCCTACTGTCTGAGGGCTTAATGTACACTAAAGATACCTCAGATAGGAGCTGGTGCATCAAAGCACTGGCCCCCAGACTACCTGCATCAGAATGTCCAGGTAGCTTGTCAACATATCAGCGCCAGGCCTTCTAATTTCATAGGTCTGGGGTAAGCCTAGGCATAAACATTTTTAACAAGTAAGCCATTTGTTTCTGACAAATAAAAAATTTGAGAAACTTCTAAACTAATGGTTTCTCCTAATTACATCCCTTCATATTAGCAGAATTAGTCTATAATATTTACTCTGGAGATATGACAGGAAAAACCTATCTTTGAGTCCTTGACCTATAATTTTTAACTACATTATGCACTACAAATATTTTAGCATATTTTACTAAGACATATATCACATATTAACCGGACTGAAGTTGGGATATGGCCATTTTAATGTAATTGGCATTGCTTACACATGCACATCAGAATTAGCAGGAGGAGTGCCAGTTATTTGGAAGAGATTCTCATAGACAAATAGTGAAGCTAGTTTTTAAGAAATGCTGCATTACTGATCATCTCTGTGACATGTGATTCAGAAGGACCAGATATAAATAGGGAGTCATTTAGGAATATTTTAACCAATTTATTGAATTTATTTTCCCTCTTATTTTCCCTCTTAGGAATGTTCAAAAGTTCTAAATGATAGAAATCTATGTCCAAATAAGCCTAAAAAGTAGTTTCAATAAGTATAAATAGAAATTCTAGTTATGCAAAAGCATTATGTCAGAGTTTAATTGGAAGGATTTTTTTCTTTCTCAATGACATAATGGCACATAATATACTGATAACATTTCTGAGTCAATGAAATATAGTATTTGTCTAAATAAACAGATCTGCTTTTATTTGTATTGATCCACCATCAATAGTTTACTTAGCAGAATGAATTATTTCATCAGTCTGTAATCTTCTACTAGAACCTTATGTGATGAAATTGAAGACCCAACTCTTGCAAGCTGCCTGATAAATATCCTAACCTGTCCAGGTATTTTAGAGTGATATATACGTGCTGTAAAGCCCAAGTTTGATACCCCACTCTCAGTTCCAAAGTATACACACACACACACACACACACACAGCTTACATTTCTAACAGTGCCTCATGAGCCTGTGTACATACCACCACTTCTAGACAACACGCTGAGCCTCTCTCCTTTGTAAATATATTTAGGAAGTGCTTACTGAATAAAACACCAAACAATGTCTTCAAGAATAAAAGGACTCCAACATATACTTTAGGCTTTCAATACTCTAAGTATCCTCAAAATCAAAATTTCAACCATCATGTGGTCTAGTCTAGGAAAGATCAAGAGTATAACAAATGGATAATTTGATGAGAAATTGACTCATGCTAATTTTTTAGTATTAATGCCTTCATTTTATAAACTTAAAATAATGGAACTTCAAATAAGGCCACGGATGATGGCCTTTTAAACACCCCACCGCCAGACATGTACTCATACTGAAAACAAGACAATGTGGGGTATCTGATCCTAGCAGGGTATATCTGACGGGCACGGTTGAAGGGACCTGAAAGGAAACCAGTTAGTAAAACTGTTGAAAAATGGATGACTGTGTGGCATGCTTGCCTTGATAGCCTCTTCCTTGGTTAAAACACAGACACACACACACACACACAAACACACACACCCCATAAAGGCAACAACAGCAGCAACAAAAACAGAGGTTCACTCTGTCAAACAATCCTACATGATGAGCCTTCAAAACAGCTCACTTGCAATTGGGAAACCCACGTAAAGCTGCTGCAGGGAGACAGGCTTCTGTCCTGAGGAGAGGATGTCATCAGAGCATGTCAAATTCAGTTCCAAGAGTCCAAAACTTCAAAATGGAAAGTAAAAGCTCCCTTCCACATAGAGTCGCGCTGCCAGGGCAACTAGAATAAACAGGTAACCAAAGACTCTAGTAGCTGAAGAGAGGAGAAATGGGCGGAAGCAATAAAGTAACCACAGAAAACATCTCAGCCCTAAATACACTGGAGCTTAGAACTAGAGAAAGTCTGATTTACGAAGTGGTTTTGGATAAGTTATTTATTCAACTGCCAGAGGCCAGAAATAATAAACATTTGATAATTTGGAATTTTCTAATTTATTTTTAACTAAATATTTTTTAAACTTTTGTTTTTAATCTTGACCTATATACAACACTATATAGGTATTTATACTATAAGTATTTACAGTTCAGTGTTTCTCATCATAGAAAACAAAAATGACCAGATTGTAGGCAAATGTGTCCACAGTTGCTAACAATGTGGCCTGAAGGCTTCTCCCCCATCCACCTTTCCCCTTCTTTTCTGCATCCATCAAAACACTTCACCCCTCATGGTCAAACCCTCAGGGATAGTGCCCCTGCTGAGCTCCTCTGGGCCAGAATGGAACCCTCACCCAACTTGGCATACCTGCTCTCCAACATAATTCTTTATATACGCATACAGAAAGAATTGTATCCGGGGATCAGATATATTTAGGCTACCAGGGAAGCACGTAAATATCGAGTTGGACACAACTCAGAGACTGAACACACACAGGCTTGTATTTATTGATCTGACGGCACCGGGTCTTGGTTGCAGCACTCAGGATGCACGACCTTCATGGCAGCAGGCAGGATCTCTAGTTGCGACATGTGAACTCTTAGTTATGGCATGTGGGATCCAGTTCCCCATCCAGTGATCGAACCCAGGCCCCCCTGCATTGGGAGCTTGGAGTCTTCGCCACTGGACCCCCAGGAAAGTCACCTGGGCACAATTCTTGATGTGCAGGGAGCCCACCAGTTGAGGTGAGCCAGCACAATTCTACAGTTGTTGTCAAGATCGTGACAATGCTTCCCTCAGATACTGCACATCCGAGGGGCTCAAGAAATGACATGTGCAAACTTTAGGGACAGTCTCACACACACCAACCCAGGGACAGTGACTGAGACAGCCATCCCCATCCCCCAGGTTCCTCCCACCCTGCCGAGATTTCAGGCAGCCGTGGCTGCAGGTGTGATGCTTCGCTTCACCCTCCTCTAAAGGTAAACAGTAGAAGCAGCTCTGGCGTTGCCTCATGAGCACATTGGTGGGAGAGAGTTTATAGGATCACTCTCTGCCCTGTGCCTTCTGCCGCCTCCATTCCCTCCTGTGCCAAGCCTACTTCTCTGGTGACTCCTCGCTCCACTGTTAGGAATTAAATGGAGATGGAAGCAGTAATTTTTTTCACCATATAAAGCAGTGGCTAAAAACATATGCTTTGGTGTCAAACCACTTGAATTTGGGCTTCCCTTATAGCTAAGTCGGTCAAGAATACCTATGGCTGATTCATGTTGAGATTTGACAGAAAACAAAATTCTGTACAGCAATTATCCTTCAATTAAAAACTAAGTTGTTGTGTTTTTTTAAAGAAAGAAAGAATCTGCCTGAAATGCAGGAGACCTGGGTTCAGTCTCTGGGTCTGGAATACCCCTTGGAGAAGGAAATGGCAACTCACGGCAGTATTCTGGCCTGGAGAATCCCACGGACAGAGAAGCATGCAGGCTACAGTGCACAGGGTCATAAGAGTCGGACACGACTTAGCGGCTAAACCACCACCACTTGAATTTAAATCCTGAGTACACGACTTTTTCACAGTAAAAACTGGAGCATAGCATTTCAGTCTCTAAGCCTTGACTTCCCCGGGTGCAAACACACATGAGAATACCTACTTCCTAGGGTTAAACTGACACACCCAGCCAGCACACAGTAAAGCAGTGAGCTCTCAAAATATGTTGAGGCCTTGGGTTGGGTCTCCCCCAGATGGCCCCTCCATGACCCCAAGATTTCTGGCCTCTCTGGAGCATCCAAGAGGATGTAAACAGTGTGAAAAGAAGGGACAGAGAAGATCTCCAGTAAGTTATAGAAGCTCAGGTTGTGTCTCCTCCCACTAAACCCTTTGATTCTCTTTACTTATGGGGGTGGGGGATATGGATAAAGCTTGAATTATACAACAAAAAGTCAATTTAAGCCCAAATTGTTAAAATGGTTTATTTTTATAAACACAATCTCATGCATGTGGAAGGAGTCTTCAGCATTGGTCCAGCGCTCTGGGGGATCTGCAAAATCCACCCTCAAGGCTGAAGGTCAAGACAGCCAGGAGTGGGCCTTATTTATAACAGTCCAACAGTTTCCAGGACAGTGCAACCACAACAAGACTTGGTATAGGATGACTCACAGGGACTCACAGGATCAGAGAAGTCACAGAGGATCAAAGAACGGATGAGCCTTCCAGCTCACTGCTCCTCTGAAACCAAATGTTGCATTTTGCAAGGCTCACTATAATCTGTTCCAACTAATTTTAGGGATTGCATCTAGAGAAAGAGTTAGCAGGAGATTTTGTTGCTATAGCCACCTGGATCTCTGACAAAGTGGACTTCAGCAGAACAATAAAAAGTCGATTTCTCACAATACCCACCCCCAAACAAAATGAATGGAAGTTGAAATCGTACTGATGCGGAAGGGATTAAAGACATAACTGAACAACTTGCAAAGCGATCAGAAATAAATATGGACATAACTGAGCAACTTGCAATGCACTGCAAATAAATATTACTAATTTATTCAAGGGCACTTATGTAATTATTTTGTAAAGGACACATCTATTTTGCTTTTCCGGTTGAATTCTTTGTCCCATGATGATGTCTGCCCACCAGCCACAGGTGAGGTGTCACAGTAATGTCACACTTCCTAGATGTAGATGAAGTGGGCAACATTCAAGATGAGGCCCACTTTGCAAAACAACATAGATGAGTACCTTGGCCTCATGACATGACATGACATGACAAAATTAAAGGAAATTTTGGCTGGAGAGTTGGGGGACTGGGGGAACTCTCCAAATCTCCTGTGGGAACCTTGGTGCCACCCATACCGCTCTATTGGTTCCTGCCTCGGTTTCTTGTAAACAAAGACAGCTGGCAAAGCTGTATACACACAGCTGATCTTACAGAGCAGAGTTCACTGGGGAGGTGGGAACGGTCTCCCCATGACCCATCCTAGAGCCGTGCACCAAGAGCCAAACAGAGTTAGACTTTGGGTCCCATGATTAGGAGGCCCCAGCTCTTTACCTGATGTAATCAGAGACTGGATGCAAGAGTGACATGGCATGTCAATACCTTAGCTCTGTCCCACCAGCTGGGCATTCACACTGAGGGAGAGGCCCGTCTTTCCTGACATGATGGGGCTTTGGGCTTTGGAATACCACAAGCTAGCTGCAGAACTCCCCTCCCAGCATTCGTGATGAGGAAGAACTAGCCCATCTCCTGGCACAATTAGAGGCTGCCCGGCACTGATTGCCAAAAGCACTGGCGCACCAGGTTTCCATGGAGAGAGGCCACCTCTTCCCTGGGGAGGCCAGGCTGCTCACCTCTAATGAATGATCTCTTATCTCTAGCAAGTGTATGCTACTTTATTCAGCACATGCCTACTACACATGCTGCCCACCTGGGCCCTGTCTAGGGCCAAAGAAAGAGTTCAAGTGTCCCATAAGAGCTCAAAGGACAGATTTCTGGGTACTATGTGGCGTTTTCTTCCAAGGAGCAAGCATCTTTTAATTTCATGGCTGCAGTCACCATAAGCAGTGATTTTCGAGCCCAAGAAATAAAGTCTCTCACTGCTTCCATTGTTTCCCCCATCAATTTGCCATGAAGTGATGGGACCAGATGCCATGATCCTCATTTTTTGAATGTTGAGTTTTAAGCCAGCTTTTTCACTCTCCTCTTTCACTTTCATCAAGAGTCTCTTTAGTTCCTCTTTGCTTTCTGCCATAAGGGTGGTGTCATCTGCATATCTGAGGTTATTGATATTTCTCCCAGCAACCTTGATTTCAGTTTGTGCTTCATCCAGCCCAGCATTTTGCATGATGTACTCTGCAAATAAGTCAAATAAGCAGGGTGACAATATGCAGCCTTGAGGTACTCCTTTCCCGATTTGGAAACAGTCTGTTGTTCCATGTCTGGTTCAAACTGTTGCTTCTTGACCTGCATCCAGATTTCTCGGGAGGCAGGTAAGGTGGTCTGGTATTCCCATCTGTTTAAGAATTTTCCAGTTTGTTGTGGTCCACACAGTCAAAGGCTTTAGCATAGTCAATGAAGCCGAAGTAGATGTTTTTCTGCTTAATGAAATTAAAAGATGCTTGCTGCTTGGAAGAAAAGCTATGACAAACCTAGAGAGCATATTAAAAAGCAGAGACATTACTTTGCTGACAAAAGTCCATCTAGTCAAAGCTATGGTTTTTCCAGCAGTCATGCATGGATGTGAGAGTTGGACCGTAAAGAAAACTGAGCACCAGCCACAGTCGCTCTCCAACGGCAGCTGCCTCTAGCTCGCCGAGCTCCAGCCGAAGGACAAGCGGGGTAAATAAGGAGGTCTCTATACCATGGCTCGTACAAAGCAGACTGCCCGCAAAGCGACCGGTGGTAAAGCACCGAGGAAGCATCTCGCTACAAAAGCCGCTCGCAAGAGTGCGCCCTCTACTGGAGGGGTGAAGAAACCTCATCGTTACAGGCCTGGTACTGTGGCACTCCGTGAAATTAGATGTTATCAGAAGTCCACTGAACTTCTCATTCTCAAACTTCCCATCCAGCGTCTGGTGTGGGAAATTGCTCACGACTTCAAAACAGATCTGCGCTTCCAGAGTGCAGCTATTGATGCTTTGCAGGAGGCAAGTGAGGCCTATCTGGTTGGCCTTTTTGAAGACACCAACTGTGTGCTATCCATGCCAAACGTGTAACAATTATGCCAAAAGACATCCAGCTAGCACGCCGCATACATGGAGAACGAGCTTAAGCATCCACTATGATGGGAAACATTTCATTCTTAAAAAAAAAAAATTCTCTTCCTCCTGTTATTGGTAGTACTGAACGTTAGATATTAGATATTTTTTTCCCATTGGGGTCAAAAGCTACCTAAGTATATGATTGCAATTGGAAAATAGGGGACAGAAATCAGGTATTGGCAGTTTTTCCATTTTCATTTCTGTGTGAATTTTTAATATAAATGCAGGGACATAAAGCATCAATGAGAGTCAAAATGCTTCAGTGAGCAAGTTTCAGCAGTTCAACTTTATAACAATTATAAATAAACCTGTTAAATTTTAAAAAAAGAAAACTGAGCACCAAAGAATTGATGCTTTTGAACTGCAGTGTTGGAGAAGACTCCTAAGAGTCCCTTGGACTGCCAGGAGATCAAACCAGTCCATCCTAAAGGAAATCAGTCTTGAATATTTGTTGGAAGGACTGATGCTGAAGCTGACACTCCAATTCTTTGGCCGCCTGATACAAAAAGCTGACTCATTGGAAAAGACCCTGATGCTGGGAAAGATTGAAGGCGGGAGGAGAAAGATGACAGAGGATGAGATGGTTGGATGGTATCACCAACTTAATGGACATGAGTTTGAGCAAGCTCTGGAAGCTGGTGATGGACAGAGAAGCCTGGCTTGCTACAGTCCATGGGTCATGAAGAGTCAGACACAACTGAGTGACTGACCTGAACTGATGTGGTTTTTTGGGCTTCCCAGGTGGTGCTAGTGGTAAAAAACCTGCCTGCCAATGCAGGAGATGTAAGAACTGTGGGTTCAATCCCTGGGTTGGGAAGATGCCCTGGAGGAGGGCATGGCAATCCAGTCCAGTATTCTTGCCTGGAAAATCCCATAGACAGAGGAGCCTGGCGGGCTGCAGTCCATAGGATTGCACGGAATCAGACACAACTGAAGTGACTTAGTATGCACGCATGTGGTTTGTTGCCACTCATCCCACTCACCCCAGATTCAACCTCTGCCTTTTTCCTGCCCTTGCCATCACCCAGGCTCCCTTGCCCTTTGACTTCTGGCTGGGTTTGGCCTCCGGGAGACACCTACAGAGGATCACAGCAGGAGAAAGAGGCCATGGCATTTCCTCCCTCTTCCTTTCCTGCTCTAGCCTGCATCTGTGTTGGAGGCTGAATCCCATCACACCTGCAGTTCCTGTTAGGCCCCCTCTCCAGAGCTCAGCTCTTGTTGGGCTGTTGGGAGCAGCAGCGGCAGCCCGCATGTCCCTGGGGGCCACCAGAACCTTCACCCTGCCCGCTTCTGTGAGTCATCCCTTCACTGAAGTCTCTTCATTTGAATCACCTATGACCGTGTCAATAGTTCAGTCCTGTCTGGCGCTTTTTGACCCCAAGGACTGTAGCCTGCAAGGCTCCTCTGTCCCTGGAATTGTCCAGGCAAGAATACTGGAGTAGGTAGCCATTCCCTTCTCCAGGGGCTCTTCCCCATCCAGGGATCAAACCCGGGTCTCCTGCACTGCAGCAGATTCTTTACCATCCGAACCACCAGGGAAGACCCATTGAATCACCTGAGTCAGATTCTGTTTCCTGACAGGATGTGATTGAAACCGGTATCTTTCAGCCATAACATCCTGTGATTCTAACACTTGTAGCCCAACCACACACTTTGAAGAAACAACATTCTGAAAGGAGTATATTATGGTACTAGAATTATGGCTTCTAACTCAGGTGGGTTTTCTTCTGCCCTGTGAGTAAGTAACCCTGCCTGGCTACCTCTTTGCCTCAGGACTGTATAAAAGGATCTGTCTAATTATATCAAGTTTACTAAGCAGTTCCCTTTAAAAACACACACATATATAAACATATATAAATACTGAAGTACTATTCCTGGTGACAGTTCAGGTAAAAACCTTGCATTCACTAATGAATTGGATAAAACAGAAAGCTCCCATAGTAGACGTGCCTGGATTGTCCCTTGTCTCTTTACTTGCATTATCCACATGCTGATGACCATTCTGTGTACGTTCTGTGTTGATCTTGTTTTGTGTCCAGGACTTGATTCATGGTCTATAAAGTGAATTTCAGCAGGGACTAATCCTTCATTGCTAAATTGCTATGGAGTCTTGGCTTTGCTCTGACACACTTGGCAAAATACAGGCCGCCTACTTCTCTTATTCCCTGTTTTCCCATTGGAAGAGTAACCTTTATTTAATAAGTTTAAAATATAGTTCAAGATGCCAACTGTTGCCAATGGTTATTATTACTACTTTAAAACTTGAGAATGAAGAGATTTCCCCCCAGAAAATTATTTCTAAATAAAATACAGGTTTCGCATATGTTGGGTTTTGACCCAGAGATTTTGCATCAATTTTTCTGACCCTTTCCCTCAAGAGGTTTGGCCATTTGGATGCACACAACCTTTCTCATCGCTAGTCTCTTTTCTCTCTGAATCTCTCCTGACGCTTTCACAAAACAACATTGCAAGAAAAAAACCTAAAGAATGAACAGTAAAGAGTGTTCTTGATGTCTGGGAGGGAAAGCTGACAGGTCTACTAGGAAAGTTTTCCTTCTTCCCTGAACTATAAATCATTGAAAGCTTCTCAGTTGGCACTAGAGGTAAAGAATCCACCCACCTGCCCATGCAGAAGATACAAGAGACACTGGTTCGATCCCTGGGTCGGGAAGATCCCCTGGAGAAAGGAATGGCAACCCACTCCAGTATTCTTGTCTGGAGAACCCCATGGACAGAGGAGCCTGGCGGGCTATAGTCCATGGGGTGCAAAGAGTCAGACAAGATGGAAGCAACTTAGCATGCATCATCTAGAACACCTTGCCCTTTGATTTATATCCCACAACAAGCAGCCTTGGCTTTGATTCGGGTCCATCTCTTTGCATGCAGTCAGCTGGGGCTGCAACTTGCTGGGTTGGATCCTGTCGCATTTTTGAGACTTCTAATACCATGAGACTTTATTCCTACAGCAGGTATCTGGCAGCTAAGAACACAAGGGAAGCATCACTCAGAGAAGGACCTTCTTCCTTAATAGCAGGCTACCCACTTGCCCAGCTTCCTATACCCTTAGTCCGTAGTACCTGGAAATGGCTTCTGTGCATGTGTGTCTGTGTCTGTGTGTGTGTTGCTGCGTCTGTAAACCGGAAGTCCACACTGTTCCTGCAGTCCTCGCCCTTTTTGTGTTCTTTGCCCCCTCATAGGGATATTTAAGCGAGTAAATCACTCTGATTGAAGTCTAAAGTTTAGAAGATTTCTCTGTCCACCTCCCACACAACCTACTCAAATACATTGGGCAGAAACACATGTGCCTTAGCACTTGTAGTGTGACAGTTTTAAACATCCGCTGGCAGCAGCAGTTCAGGAACGCCCAGCTTCTCAATTACTCAACAATATGCAAAACACAGCAACAAAAAAGTCATTCTTAGAGTAGGTGATGCCTATGTGATGTGACAAGGAATATTCTCTACCACCCTGATAGCTCATCATTAGAGATGCTTCCTCTGAATATTTAGAGGTTTTTTTTTTTTTAATTTAAGAAACATTAAAGAAAATGAGAATATACTATAAAGTAGCAACATCTTAAAATATTCTTGAGCTATCAGGTATTTGTGGGTATTTGCTAACAAGAAATCCTTGCAGATAAAGACTATTAAGAGAAGTAGGAATTCTGAGAGTGGAAATGAAAGGCTCCCCATGGTCAGTTTTACCTGCTTCAGAATGTGAACTTGGCCAGTTCTGATAATTCTGGGTTTTGTCAAATTTTATAAAGCATAAACAGAACTAAAAAGACATATTTTCAAACTTCATTTTGTTTATTAAGGGAGAAATGGGCAGAAGAGAACTTTGAAACACGTTCTTTCCTGTTGACACATGTTCAAAGAATGTCTGGAGGAAATACTAAATTAAAAGACAGACTGATTCAACTATTGGCATCAAATCACTTACAATGAAATATGGTTGCTATCTTGAATACAAGAGAAAACAAAAAGAAGCTTCCCAATGTTATAATTTTGTTGATGAAGACAATGAGCCACAGAACAGCAACAAAACAATGAAAATCTTAATTTAGACTCCATTTTATGTAATTTTTATTTCATCATTGTGAGTCCCTTGGACTGCAAGGGAAATCAAACCAGTCAATGCAAAGAGCTGACTCATTGGAAAAGACCCTGATGCTGGGAAAGATTGAAGGCAAAAAGAGAAGGGGGTGGCAGAGGATGAGAAGGTTAATAGCATCACCACCTCCGTGGACATGTGTTTGAGCAAACTCCAAGAGATAGTGGAGGACAGAGGAGCCGGGTGTGCTGCAGTCCATGGGGTTGCAAAGAGTCAGACAGGACTTAGCAACTGAACAATAGCAACCAGGGTTTAGGACTCCATGCTTCTTCTGCATGGGGTCATGGGTTCAATACCTGGTCCAGGAACTAAAATCCCACATGCCGCTGGGTGTAACCAAAAACAAACAAAACACAGTTTATCTATCAACTAGTTATCTATCCTTAACCTTCTGCTGTGGAACTATTCAACCCCACATCTAACTTCCTGTTTGCTTGCTCAGAGTCTACTTAAAGAGTTCTGCTGCACAAAATCACAGGACCCTAGTGGGCTAGCCCACCAGCTCCAAGGGTGGAGGAGCCTGGAGGGCAACAGTCAGTTCAGTTCAGTCACTCAGTCATGTCTGACTCTTTGCGACCCATGAATCGCAGCACTCCAGGCCTCCCTGTCTATCACCAACTCCCGGAGTTCACTCAGACTCACATCCATCGAGTCAGTGATGCCATCCAGCCATCTCATCCTCTGTCATCCCCTTCTCCTCCTGCCCCCAATCCCTCCCAGCATCAAAGTCTTTTCCAATGAGTCAACTCTTCACATGAGGTGGCCAAAGTACTGGAGTTTAAGCTTCAGCATCATTCCGTCCAAAGAAATCCCAGGGCTGATCTCCTTCAGAATGGAGTGGTTGGATCTCCTTGCAGTCCAAGGGACCCTCAAGAGTCTTCTCCAACACCACAGTTCAAAAGCATCTGTTCTTCGGCTCTCAGCTTTCTTCACAGTTCAACTCTCACATCCATACATGACTACTGGAAAAACCATAGCCTTGACTAGACGGACCTTTGTTGGCAAAGTAATGTCTCTGCTTTTCAATATGCTATCTAGGTTGGTCATAACTTTTCTTCCAAGGAGTAAGCATCTTTTAATTTCATGGCTGCAACAGTTAATGGGGCCTCGAAGAGTCTGAGGCAACTGAGCAACTGAGGACAATGATTATAATGACCTTTGTCAGCAAAGTGATGCCTCTGTTTTTTAAAACACTGTCTAGGCTTGTCATAGCTTTTTTTTTTTAAGAGCAAGTGTCTTTTAATTTCACAGCTGCAGTCACTGTGTGCAGTGATTTTGGAGACCAAGAAAATAAAATCTGTCACTTCTTCCACTTTTCCCCCTTCTATTTGCCATGAAGTGATAGGAACCAATGCCATGATCTGTTTTTTGAATGTTGAGTTTTAAGCCAGCTTTTCTACTCTCTTCTTTCACCCTCAACAAGAGGCTCCTTAGTTCTTCACTTTCTGTCCTTAGAGTGGTGTCATCTGCATATCTGAGGTTGTTGATATTTCTCCTGGCAATCTTGACTCTAGCTTATGATTCATCCAGCCTGGTATTTCACATGTTAAATAAGCAGAGTGACAATACACAGCCTTGACGTAATCTTTTCACAATTTTGAACCAGTCAGTTGTTTTATGTCTGGTTCTAACTGTTGCTTCTTCACCTGCATTTAGGTTTCTCAGGTAAGGTGGTCTGGTATTCCCATCTTTTGAAGAATTTTCCAGTTTGTTGTGATCCACACAGTCAAAGGCTTTAGTGTAGTCAATGAAGTAGAAGCAGATGTTTTTCTGGAACTCCCTTGCTTTCTCTATGATCCAACAAATGTTGGCAATTTGATCTCTGGTTCCTGTGCTTTTCTAAACCCAGCTTGTACATCTGGAAGTTCTCGGTTCACATACTGCTGAATCCTTAAAGCTTAAAGGATTATGAGCATAACCTTACTAGCACGTAAAATGAGCACAATTGTATGAAAGCCCCTTTGCCATGACAAGGCTGTGATCCATGAAAGGCCCTAACCACTGGACTGCCAGGGGATACACAATAGGTGGGCCTTGTTAACATGACTATCTTGTTCAGACTGGAAAGAGATCAGACATGTCCAAAAGAAAGCTAGTAGATGTGGCTAAATTGCAAGAAGGCCAGTGATTAGAAATTCAGACGAGAATAGGAAGTATGTGTTTTGGACTTTAGAGAAAAGTAGAGGTGAACTAAGGAAGTTGTTCATTCAAAAGAAAGAGGATTGACAAAGTTCAAGATTAAAAGAAAGATCGCAATCATTACATTGTTGTTAAAACCCATCCACTGACTTGTCAGCCAACAATGAGAATTTAGTTTTAGTAGATTATGCTTTTGCTGATTTATATCTTCTCAGCTTAGTAGTCTTTTTATCAGTACTTGCTATAGTTTTGTCATTAGTACATCAAACTTATTGACTTGCACAAACATGAAATGTGCTTTATTTTTATTCTGTAATCACCAAGATTTTTTTAAATATTATTTATATGCTAGGTTGTTAGTGAGGAGATGTATTTAAAGCATTATTTTGTTTATACTTATACTGATTTATCCTTCAAGTTTATTTATTATTACTCTTATCTTCTTTGATGGATCTGTAAGAGCTCTTCATATATTAAAGATATCATCTTTGGGGGAAATGTTTTCTCATATGCCTTTGGATATTGCCTATGGTGGTTTTTGCTTTACCAAAGTATTTTACAGACTCTAATGTATTGGTGATTTATTTTATGCTTTCCTCTCTCAAGTCTTATTTTTAACTTATCATTTCACTTAATGTTCATAATATTTTTTTTCATAGAAAAATCTCTGATTCACCTGGAATTTATTTGTGATAAAGATAGGATAGGTATTTAAGGATCAGTGGTGTGGGGCAGGAGGGATGTGCAAGTGTGTGTGTGTGTGTGTGTGTGTGTGTGTGTGTGTGTGTGTGTGTGTTGTTTGGTTAATCATTCATCTTTGGAAAAAGTATTTTTAACACACAACTGTGTGAGTTTCTACTTGAATTCAGTCAGTGAAAAATTAAGGAATACAGAATCAATTGATTTATTGAGTTTCAGTTTGGCCATGGCATTTATTGTGTTAATGAATGAATCCCTTATTAATGAATCCGATCATCTCCACTGAAATACTTACTATTTTACCTACTTTGACTTGACTTTATGATTTGTTTAAACAACTGAATTGCTTTCAATATGATAAGAGTACTCATTTTAACAGATCTATTTCTATTATAAAAATATGAGATGTTCACGTCTCATATCACAGCATCTGAGATGTTCAAATATAAATGGAAGTGTTTCATTGTAAGACCTCCTTTCCTCCATTGACTGCTTCCTTCTTTCCTCTACAATATTTGTTTATTTCCTTCCTTTTCCTTCCTGCTTTCACATTTATTCTGGTCTCTGTCATCGAGTTCTTTTCCTGACATCTTTCATTTGACTACATATTGACCCATTTTTTTCCCTAAAGCTTCACCAGGGTCATCCAAGTCCTCCATTCCTTTCTTCAAGACCAGTGTTCCTACAGGTCTTGAAGATTTTCAATATCCAGTGATATCACAGGACCACCCCATGTGGGACTTTGCCTCTCATAACCTTTCAACTCAGTGAAAATGAACATCAAAGGCCACCCTGAAGAAGAAAAGAAAAAGAAGAGTTATCACAAAAGGGCAGCTTGAGGCCTGGAGAAAAGATTGAGATAAGGACAGTGTCTGCCCAGGCAGTCAGCTCCAAGTGCACTGGGAAGTCCCCATTTGCCAAATTCTCAAGCTGTTCTTATGTGGTTATTCCTTATGCCAAGATCCTATACTCACCCACTGTACTTCCTATCCACTGCCGTTATTTCAGAGTTGATTTGGAGAAGAGTAAATGAGAAAGAAGTTAAAGGACTATCCTGTTCCTTAACTCAATGGTGACTAGGAAACATATTTAACAAAGGAAGATAATTAGTATGTAACATGTTCTGACTAAAGACTAAGGCAGAGAAATATGACACAAATTTACTTCTATCCTACTTTCATCACCACCGTCATTCCACCCAGGGGAGAGAATAGAGCAATTCGGACGGAGGAGCCTGATAGGCTGCAGTCCATGGGGTCGCTAAGAGTCGGACACAACTGAGGGACTTCACTTTCACTTTTCACTTTCATGCACTGGAGAAGGAAATGGCAACCCACTCCAGTGTTCTTGCCTGGAGAATCCCAGGGACGGGGGAATCTGGTGGGCTGCCGTCTATGGGGTCGCACAGAGTCGGACACGACTGAAGCGACTTAGCAGCAGCAGCAGCTTAGGAAAAAGACAGGACTCCATACACTCCAATCCAGCTTACCCAGTTTCTCTGCACTGAGATTAAGACCACAGCTCCAGGTCTGAATCAAGGGATACTTTGTTCTCTTTTGCAATTATTCTCAAGCTCATCCATTTTAAAGAATCTCGTGGGAGGAATGGCTGTAATCTGAAGTAGGATTTATCTTCTGTGACCTTCGGATATAATGTCATCATACAGCACCCCAATAGCCCTCCCTACTGCAATTTTCAAAACTGCCATAGTTTCATCATAATTGTTAGCAGATGCATTTATCAGACTAGCTAAGTCATTACTGGACAGAAACCAAGGCCCAGCAGTGATGGTCATAAAGGAAGGACCCGGTAGAATTCTGCCAAATCGTGAGCTTGAATGCCTGGGGCAGGGGAAAATTGGATAGGCATGGGAGTCTTGGAAATCTTGGTGTTGGAAAACTTTCTGAAGGAGGCCAAAAGGGAAGAGATGGGGAGGGCTTGAAGGAAACCTGCTTTGCAGTTGTGTCTACAGAGCAGTTCTCAAACTACCCAGGGGGAAGACCAGGTGTGTTTTGGAATTTTGTTTTATGATTTGTTTGGTTTTCATTTCAATTCATTGTGGACTATACAATAGAAATACGTAGAAAAATTAAAATTTTTAAAGGCATATAAAATGCATGCCCTAGTTTATGATTAGATTGGACAGATATTATATTGCATTTCATGAAATAAAATAAATTAGTATAGAGTCAGGTAAATGGCTGTAACAACTTCTAAACTCTGACTCTCAACTTCGGTCTTCCTCTTGCCCGGGATGGATGCTAAACAGGTCACAGACCAGTACAGGTCTGAGGGCCATGCTTTGAGTGACAAAGCTTTAGAGGGAGTGGCTAAGGAAGTGATAAAAGCCCATGGGAGAGAACCACGTGTGGCCTTTGGAGTTTCTAGACAGCTGTTCTATACGAGTCTCTCAAAACATAGAAGTGTCAAGAGAGAAGAGGGATGGAGGAAAACAAAAACCCCAAGCTCAAAATCAGCATCCCCAAGAGCAGCTAATAAGGACAGCTGAACACAACACAGCGAAGAAGCTCAATGCCCCCAACCAGTGAACTAGTCCAGCACAGAGCACTGCCTCGCGCTTGCTCAGCCCAGCACAGCTGCTGCAAAATCCATCCAAAGCAAACATGGCTCTCGCCGTACCAGACTCAACAGAACAAAAACCAACACCCAGAAATAAATTAGCTCTCAGAGCTCATCATGTTACACAGCCCACTGTTCTCAGATCCAGGATCCTGAATGTTATAATAAATGATACCATTGACCCACACATCGGTCTAAAGCCCAAACCAAGTAACTCTTGACTATAAACCGACATGATCTCAGAATTTTCCTGGTCAGCTACAAGAGTTATGAGACTGTCCTCCCAATTAAATTAAACCTCACCATGTCTAATTGCAGTATATACAGCTAAATCCTTTTTCCCTTTGCACAGCCAGCTTGCCTCTTAGAGCATCTAAGCCACAGAACTTCTCAAAGCCCAGCAGGCATGTGGTCAGGTTAAAAGCCACACGTAGCCTTGGAGCCAGCACCTAAGGGTTTAAGAACAAACTCTGCCACCTGCTAGCTTGGTACTTTCCATCAAGTCTTTATCAACAAAGCAAGACTAATATCAGCCACTTCCCTGGAAACTGAGTTGAAAACGCCTACCAATTTGTAAAAATGTATGTGGATGCTAGTCCTTGCTACACAGAAATATGCAGCTGAGAGATGTTTTTAACCATGCCCCACTCCGCCAGAACTGAAGGAATAAAGCTTTGTCTTTTGCACACTTCATTTCTTCCTCATAGTTAAATCACTTCCACATGTCACACCTGATCTTGCTTAAGTTCCCAACATCATTGTGATAGAGTGAGGAGCTGGCATCATCACGTCCACTCCACAGCTTGCAAAAGTGGCAAAAAAATGAGGGCTCCATCGAGGCACACCAACAGTGACAAAGGTGACTTGAAAAGTAACAGGAGCGTATGGCTGTTTGCTTTATTAAGTTTGTGGCTTTTCTTAATCTGGCTTCTCCTTTTCTCACCAGGTCTATGAGACAGGAAGTCACCACTCTGCATTGGGTTTGTTCATTCTTCTTGTTTTCTATGCAGGAGAGCTTTACTGTTGCTGCATCCTAATAAAGTACAAACAGGATATTTCTCATATTTTGTGCAAGGTGGTATATTTATTAATACACAACTTATTTTAGATCAGGCAATTGATTTGATCCAGCGTGTATGCTGTGTAACTTTAGGCAAATTACTTAACCTCTCTTGAGTCAATTTCTTTAACTGTAACATATATAATAGTTTGTCCTGCCTTCCACACAGACATAAGACATGAAAACATATAAATGACCATGTAAAGAGAATTTTAGGAAGATTTAAGACATTTGTTAAATTTAATGTAGAATATGCAAGTATAATAGTTATTAGTGTTATTCCTACTGTCTTGCTAGAAAACAATTCAGTAGGAGTCTTTTGCAATCTGGCAAGAATAATAGCTCTGGATTTCAATTTATTTTTGTAAAAAAATAAAAGATAGGATGCAAATATTTTAGAAGAAAGAAAATAAGATCTGTTAATTAAAGATTAATTTTGATCAGTGTTTTTAGAAAGCGCTTGGGGTCTTGTGCGGTGCCTAATCGGTCTGTCTGTATTCATTTAATAACATCTACCCTAGTGATCAGCACCCAGCACAGACAGAATCTCATAGAAGCTTAAGGCTAATATCTTTTATAGTAAAGGAGAAAGTACTATAGAAAGGCTGGCAATGCATTTCATCTGTTCCTGGGGAGAGTGACAAAGTGCAGTCCTTGATTTTGAAAAGATACTATTATTAAGACCCTGGATAAACACATGGTCATTTTCAATTGAAAATGAGTAAAATAAAGACTCAGAATTTTAAAATATGTTGCCAATGTTCCCCTTTAATAACATTATGAAATCTCCCAAAAATGTAACTAAAATTTAACCAAATTTGGTCACATTTAGAGAAAATGGCATGTCTAGGAATAAGCTTGCTACAAAACATATGGGTTTCTCTGGATGATATTCAGGCTTTAGCTAAGACTTATTGTAAGGCAACCATGATCTGTGCAAGGTTCCATGTCTCTCTATGTAATAAATCTATGTCCAAATGAAAAATAGAAACTAAATATGATAGGCACCATTTTCTGCCAGGAAAAATAGTAAGTATTACTTTAGAGCAATGAACATCTTTGAACTCTGTCTGCAACTTCATTGAGTTCTTATGGTTTGGATAATTTTTATTCTCTCACCATTTATAACATGAGTACTTATACAGATACTGAAAATGGTTAACTCTGGAAATGAGATCTTTATGGCACACATACCTTGTTTCAAAAAGTCCTAAAAGCATAATTCTGAAACTCCCCAAACTGATTCATACCTTTAACATTAGGTGTGAAAAACTTTACCTCCGAAACACCTGTGGTGAGAAGGTTAAATTTGCAAAATCAAAACTCCGCCTTCAGACTCTTCTTCCGTCTCCAATACAGTCAGAATATTTCATCTGGGCTTCTTAAATCTAAGCGACTAACATGACTAAGTTTTCTTCTTTTTTTCTATGTTTCCTACTAGCCGGGACTTACATGACTCCAGACTGTAAGTATCTCCTATACCTACCACCTGTCAGCATTCAATGAGTTTCTAGTGATTGTGTTACCACATTATAAATGAAAATAATGTTTATATTCATGTAGATCCCAATAAGCTATAATGTAGCATGCAATTGTTCATCAGTAAAATTATGATCACTATTAGGCGACTGAAAGATTTTTAATCTTAGAAAATGACATAATGACTGTCAAAAGAATTAAGAGAAATAATCCACTTAGATCTCTTCCATTAACTCTTGGTTTTCTTTGGCAGGTTTTAACATGGAGATTATTGGAGGGAGAGAAGTGTCCCCTCACTCCAGGCCATTTATGGCGTCCCTGCAGTACGGTGGCGACCACATCTGTGGGGGAGTGCTGATCCATCCTCAGTGGGTGCTCACAGCAGCCCACTGCCACTTCTGGTGAGTATTACTTGCTGTGTTCCCTCAAGTTGCCTAGAAAAGAAGCTCACCTCTCCCGGGAGAAAATTCAATCTACCCTTGTGCGTGCTAAGTCACTTCAGTCGCGTCCAACTCTTTGTGATCCCATGGACTGTAGCCCGCCAGGCTTCTCTGACCATGGGACTCTCCAGGCAAGAATACTGGCGTGGGTTGGCATTTCCTCCTCCAGGGGATCTTCCTGACCCAGGGATCCAACCTGCGCCTCTTCGGTCTCCTGCATTGGTGGGAGGGTTCTTTATCACTAGCACCACCGTGATTTACCCTTAGCTTCTGTGATAACTGGCGAATTGGTGGAGCCGATTTTACCGACTCACACATCCTTGATTCTGCCCGAAGTTCTACTTTTCTGGGAGATCTAGACAACCTAAGAGACAAATTCAAGTCTTTCATGTAATGCCGAGGAACACAGCAACAGTTACAACTGAAGCAGCAATGTTCCTGACCTGGTTAGGGGAAATCAGACATCCTGACTTTGCACCCTATTTTAAAAATGGGTTATAATAACTGTAGTACATAACTGCTTCATGGGGTTTTGAGGATTAAATATTATCTATTTAAATATTTTAAAATACTTAACAGATAAGTTGCAATAGATTGGCTTTGCTTATAGACTTTTAGACCCTAACCTTAACTCCCCTGCTCAAGGCCTACCCCAGAGGCCTGAGTTCACAATTTAGGAATCACAGCTATAAGGGGCAACAGTTGCCCTAGGTGAAAAAAGAGAAAAAGTTTAGATGATTTACACAGAAAAAGAGGAGGTGAGTATTTTTCTGGGATACCAAAAATGAAAGTATTTGTAGAGACAGACTATAACCTCTCACTCTAGGATTCTCTCACTGTTGTTCAGTAGCTAAGTTGTGTCCCACTCTTTGCAGTCCCACGGAATGCAGTACTCCAGGCTTCTCTGTGCTTCAGAGTTTGCTCAAACTCATTTCCATTGAGTCAGTGATGCTGTCTAATCATCACATCCTCTGCTGCCCCTTTCTCCTCGTGCCTTCAAACTTCCCCAGTATCAGGGTGTTTTCCAATGAGTCAGGTCTTCGCATCAGGTGGCCAAAGTACTGGGAGCTTCAGCTTCAGGGTCAGTCCCTCCAGTGAATATTCAGGGTTAATTTCCTGTAGAATTGACTGGTTTGATCTCCTTGCAGTCCAAGGGACTGTCCAGAGTCTTCTACTTCAGCTAAAAGTATCCAAAACCCTTCTTGGGATGCTGCAAACATCATCAAAGAAAAGCAATAGAAAACTACTTTGGTGTTTGTTATTTTATTTGCTTGTTTTGGTTTGGGGGAGTTGTTTTTTGTTTGTATATTTCTTCTTTATCTTTCTAGCCTGAATAAGCTAAAAAATAAGAAAAGATGAGCCTTCTCTTTTCCTTACAAACACGGCAGCACTACACCTAAGAACCTCTTAGCCACAATCACTTACCGTCTAGGCATCAGTTATATGCCTAAAGGAAACAACTGATTGACCTTGCTTTCATATCTTGGGGATTTTGTTTGGTTGCCCCCATTTTAATGAGACTATTTGAAGACAAACAAGAAATTTTGAAGCCTGCAAACTGCGTGAACTTCTGTTTTATTTCTAAATAGCAAGCCACTAATTTCTGACTTAACATGGCTACTTCATTTAAGTGGGGTTCTTGCTGTCACAGAAATAACACTTGGGTCCACATCACTTCTGTCCTTTCTAAGGCATTTGTCCCCTGGGGACCAGTTAGGCAAAGGCTGACCATCGATAAATGTTCATTTGATTTCAAATACGCACACTTCAGATATGCTTGTGGTTACACATTCAAATGAATTATCACCTCCCCAGATATGGAGCTTGATTTATTATAAAGGCTGAACAAATGCTGGATAGGAAAAAGGGAAATAAATTGGAGAAGAAGGGTTTTTTGGTTTTTGCTAAGCTAAAAGCACATTATGTGACATCCTTTGTAAGCCGTAAAGGGCTACCCAAAGGAGAAAAGTGAGAGTGTTAGTCAATCAGTCATGTCCAACTCTTTGCAACCCTATGAACTGTAGCCCACCAGGCTTCTCTGTCCATGGAATTCTCCAGGCAAGAATACTGGCGTGGATAGCCAACTACCCAAAGATAAATAGTATTATTAAGTTGAATTCTAAATTTTGTCAAATGAACTTGATTCAGTAAAAATACATTCACAAATTGAAAAATGGGGAAAAGAGAATCTTGGAATTAAAAAAAAAAAAACATTGCTAAATATTGTTTTAAATGGCTGGAGTTTAAAAGAACTCCAGAATATGTGGCTCAGATTTCCTCTACAGGACACTTGGGTGTAAAAATGCAGGCATATTGGTGCTTGGAAAAATATTAAACTTTATGAAATCCAAAATATTTATGAAATAGTTCAATGGTGGCTTCCCACAAATGTACTCCCAAGTATCCTGTGGGAATAGCTTAGTAACACTAGACCCCTCTCTCAGCAAAACGATGAAGGAGGCCAGATCTGGGGTGTTCCCTTCTCACTACTCATCCGCACTAAGTTCTTCACTTAGGCCCCTCTGTTAGTTGCCACGCTGATGATAAAAGGAAACTGGCAAAGAGAAAAAAAAAAGTGTCTTATATAATCTTATTTTCAGCATTTCAATTTATCAGAAGCAAAACTCTCACCAAGTCATGTCTATTGTCTTCCTGAGTCTCTTCCAATGCCTTCTCCCACTGAACACTTGCCCCATCATGTCACCTGCTTAGTGAAAGTCACTCCGACTGTTTGCGACCCCATGGACCCCACTATGGTCCATTGAATTCTACAGGCCAGAATACTGGAGTGGGTAGCCTTTCCCTTCTCCAGAGGATCTTCCCAACCCGGAGATTAAACCCAGGTCTCCCGCATTGTGGGTGGATTCTTTACCAGCTAAGCCACAAGGGACGCCGCATAACCTGCTTAGCCAGCAAATATTATAGATAGAACCCCACCTCCACCCCTTCCACATGCCCTCATTCCATTGCAAATCTCTCAAGGCTCCCATAGTAGAATGGTTACAAATTCAGACCTTGGGTTCAAACCAACAGAGCTTTAATCCTAATTTCACTGCATCCTGGAGCCTCCGCTTAGTATCAGTGGGACTTTCTCAAGTTTGTTAATGTATCTGATCATCAATTTCCTCATCTGCAAAATGGGATGATCATCATACCTCCCTCACTGGGCCATGGTGAGGTTTAAATGAGGGAAAATATGTAAAATGCTTAGCACAAAACCTGACACACTAAAATAATTTAATAAATGTTGTCTAATGTTATAATGTTATATTGGACATGAATCTGAGGAAACTCCAGACAGTGGAGGACAGAGGAGCCTGGTGTGCTTCAGTCCATGAATGAGGTGGCAGAGTTGGACATGACTTAGCAACTGAACAACAACAATGTTATATTAATATCTGTGTATTTGTACCTTCCACGGCAATCACTCAGGAACAAATTTCATGATCCAGTCATGTTGATGGAATAAAACCGTAATAGCCCGTCTCTGACAGCCTGGTCATTCCCTCCTCTCTTATGCAAAAGATCTCAAAAAAATAGGAAATCTACCTTCACTATCAAACCCAGAGGAATGGGTCGAAGCAGAAACACTGCTCAGTGCCAAGGCAGATTGGCAGAGGAAGTAAGAGGCTTGAAGGGACTTGGCATGAGCTTATAAAGTTGCCATGCAGCCAAAAACCTCCAGATGATTCTGAAGCTGGTCTTTAGACCACCCATAGGGAAACACTGTGCTGTGCAAATGAGACGCCTGTATTGTTGCTTCTCCTCCAAGGGAATTCAAACCTGAATTTAGCTAAGGAGGTGGGATTCTGGGACTCAGGTAATTCCAGGTATCCTGTGGGCAGAAAATATTGACCTTTGTAGTACAGATTACAGTTGAACTGTATCTAGAAATGGAAAATTCAAAAAACATTCATGGTCTGCTTGGGTTGTTTTTGGTATTCACATGTCCCAGTGGAGACAAAAAGTAAACAAAACACTTCAAAGTCATTAACGGATCAAGGACATTGGTAAAAGATGAAGGAAAACCAGACATTTTCTCTGTCCCCTTCCCCTAGTCAGGATTCATCTTCCACATCCCACATTCTTATCTCCCTGCCTTTCCATGTTAGTTATTTGTGTACATACCTGTCTTTTCTATTTAATCAGTAGCCCCAGGGATTTTATATTATCCTTCCCCTCCACAGCTTTGGGTTTAGCAGGTACACTGAATCTGAGTTTGAATCAATCCTAGGAAATCCAATCCACATCCTTTGAGAATTTCATCCCCATCCTGATTTTGCAACAGGCGAATTTTTCAACAAATAGAGCTGAAATTCCCAAAATAAACCAAAATAAACTCTTTTGGTGGAAACCCCAAAGTGTTAATTCCCGGCAGTCAGAGCCCTACCATACAAACCCATTTAAGCACAGTCATGCACTGGTTCCCCAAACCTGAAACAAACTTTTCTTCCTTTTTCTGTATGTTTCTGTGCTCTTTTTAATTTTTGCTAATCTTTATTCGTCTATATATATGTGTGTTTGGGCTTCCCTGGTACCTCAGCTGATAAAGAATCTGCCTGCAATGCAGAAGACTTGGGTTCAATTCCTGAGTTGGGAAGATCCCCTGGAGGAGAGCATGGCAACCCACGCCAGTATTCTTGCCTGGAGAATCCCCATGGCAGGCTACATCATGGGGTCACAGACAGTCGGACATGATTGAGCAACTAAGCACAACACAGCACAGCATATATGTGTGTTTATCAGATATGTGTGTTTTTATTGTAATCTGCCCTGACCCTTTTCCATATGACAATGAAATAGTTACAAATGCAAACAAATATAATTCTTTTTTATTACCTTCCTTGTTCTAAAAAAAGGATTCGAAGATGGGTGTTTCCTGAGAACACACATAAAAATGGGACATTTTTGTAGAATGCAAGTGGTTCCAAAATGTAGTGAAAGTGTTAGTCACTCCAGTCGTGTCTGACTCTTTGCAACCCCATGGACTGTAGGCTGCCAGGCTCCTCTGTCCATGGGATTTCCCAGGCAAGAATACTGAAGTGGATTGCCATTTCCTTCTCCAGGGGATCTTCCCAACCCAGAGATCGAAAGCAGACTCTTTACCATCTGAGCCACCAGGGAAGTCTGGAAACAGCGCCAAGGTGGTGTTGAAATCTCAAAAATAATTTTCTATTTTCATAATGATGTGAATATAATTTTACTCAACATACAATAAATCAGATCAACTTTTGAAACATTGGCATACTATAATTGTATATGACTGGAGAAGGCAATGGCACCCCACTCCAGTACTCTTGCCTGGAAAATCCCATGGATGGAGGAGCCTGGTGGGCTGCAGTTCAGGGGGTCGCCAAGAGTCGGTTCAGACATGACTGAGCGACTTCTCTTTCACTTTTCACTTTCATGCTTTGGAGAAGGAAATGGCAACCCACTCCAGTGTTCTTGCATGGAGAATCCCAGGGACGGGGGAGCCTGGTGGGCTGCCGTCTATGGGGTCGCACAGAGTTGGACACAACTGAAGTGACTTAGCAGCAGCAGCAGCAGCAGGGATTTAAAAAAAAAACAAAAGTATTGTTTCCATCATCTGACTCACCAGTTTTATCCTCTAAATCTCCACCATGGAATTATCTACGGCTACTAACTCTAAAGTACCTTAATTTCAGATGATTTTTCACCTAGAGGAAAGTTTTCCTTTCTTATCTGAATCATCTTTCCAATTGAGTGGACAGAACATATGAGAATGGATCTTAATTCTCCCTATTGCCCTGAGATGAGATTTAGACATACCAGATTAGCAAGTGTAGAGTTGACTTTGTTGTTGTTTAGTCATTAAGTTATGTCCAACTCTTTGCAACCCCATGGACTGTAGCCCATCAGGCTCCTTCGTCCATGGATTTCCCAGGCAAGAATACTGGAGTGGGTTGCCATTTCCTTCTCCAGGGGATCTTCGCACCAAAGAATCAAATCTGCATTGGAGGCAGATTCTTTACTGCTGAGCCACCAGGGAAGCCCAGAGTTGAGTCTTTTCCTTTTAGTTATTAAAATATTTAATATTGGGAAGGTGAATAAACTTGAATTTGGTCATTTAGGATTTTCCTTCTTTCCCTCCCACCATATGGCACTAGCTGATGGATTTGGCCCTTGTTTTCATTCTTTCATTATTGGGCCCATGACCTCTGTCACTCCACCTAATCCTGCACAAGTTACCTTGAAGCTGGTCCTTATTCTTGTATGCATATGGTTTCTCCACCATTTCTACTCCCCACTGGAAGATTGGGGAGCCATTCTGTGTGTCTATTCTTTTCGCTTTTTTTAGGTTTCCCAAAAGCCAGTCTTCCAAAGTGGTTTTAGGAGCACACTCCCTCTCAAAGAATGAGGCCTCCAAGCAAACATTTAAGATTAAAAAATTCATACGATTCCCAGGATTTACAACAGACCCTAAATCAAATGACATTATGCTGGTTAAGGTATGTAGCATTGTGTTCCTTCAATTTCTCCAACATTCTTATACCTCACAGTTCAGTTGTTAAATCATCTAACAAAGCATTTTGTTAGCATTCTCCCTCTGTTCAAGGTGATGTGTGGTGACATATTCTATTAGGGCTCATTGTACTCCAGTTAATGCCTTGAAAGAAAAAAGAATATATCATAAACACGCCTGGGCTATGTTTATACAAGGAAAAACAGCTCTGATGTTCACATTCGTGGGAGGAGAACCTCCCAACAGGCGCAGGGATCCACACTGCAAGCTTTTTCTCCCAATGCTTTTCTCATTAGCAAATGAAAAGTACAAGTCGCTTATACAACAGAGCCAAGCAAGTGACTTCAGGAACACAGAAGTGAGTTACAACTTAGTCTAGACCATACCAAGTCCAGTTCAAACTCAGTCTAGACCATACTCAAGGGTCCTATCCAGCAGGAAAGAGCCCAGCCCTCAAAGTCATGACCTATGGATGTTATTCCACAGAAAATCATCCAATGCAGAGCAAAGGCCAGTTGGCTTGAGACTGGGCAAAATTCCTGCTCTATGTAAGCTTCCTCCCTGAGCATCACTGAGCTCTAAAGGGAATGAAGAGCATGTTCAGAAAAGCAACAACCACAAATGCAGCTGTGGGCTACCACCAAAGTAGATTCAAGAAAAAGGACGCCCTCAGAGTACAGAGGGACCACACATACATCGATCAGACTAATCACAAAATACTACTGGGGACAAAAGATCATTTACTCTCTTTTCAATCTGTCAGCTTCACACAGCCGCAATACTCAACGAACATGTCCAACTGCTCCACCCAAGAGCTAAAACTGATATTAAAGCTGGAACAAAATGCCAGGTTGTTGGCTGGGGAGCCACTGATCCAGAATGCTTAAACCCTTCTGATACCCTGCGAGAAGTCACTGTCACTGTCATAAGTCGAAAAATGTGCAACAGCCGAGATTATTACAACCACAACCCTATTATAACTAGAACCATGCTATGTGCAGGAGACGCCAGAGGCCAGAAGGATTCCTGTCAGGTAAGAATCCCTCACTCAAACAGGCATTTCAGGGTGCTGAGCTATAGTCAAGCTCTATCCGCACACTCGCAGCAAGGAGGAGAGGTGTGGCGAACACAGCATCACAACTCCGAAAAGGTGCTCTCCAATCCTGCACAGCCTCCACTGTGCTTTCTCATCTGCCACTACAAATAAGCCACAGAACTTGTGAAACACACGGTTAGCACTCATTAATGTTTGTTAATCAGGGTAATGGACTATATCTGATAACTTTTACAGGCTTCCTCTGAGGTGTACTATCCTCCTTAGAAAGCCTACCAACCCTGAGGTCACAAGTGGTGACTAGAAAATAATCCCTCAATCCCTGACCCACCCCAGCTTTAAACTAATCAATATGTGCGTGCACACTTCAGTGGTGTCCTACTCTTTGCCACTCTATGGACTGTAGCCCACCAGGCGCCTCTCCAGGCAAGAATACTAGAGTGGGTTACTATGCCCTCCTCCAGGGGATCTTCCCGACCCAAGGATCAAACCCATGTCTCCTGCACCTCCTGCGTTGCAGGCAAATTCTTTACTGCTGAGCCACAGGATAAGCCCCTAAACTAATTAATAGAGAGGTCTTATAAAATTCAAATGCAAAAAGCTCAAATGTATATTCAATATTCTGTGTTTCATAAATAATGTTGACTGCTAACTGACTAAAAGAACAACATTCATGTTTTTCAAATTCTTTGTTTCTTGAGTCATAAAAAAAAAAAGGACTTCCCTGGTGGCTCAGTAGGTAAAAAATCCTCCTGCAATGCAGATCAGGTTTAATCCCTGGGTCGGTAAGATCCCCTGGAGAAGGAAATGGCAACCCACTCCAGTTTTCTTGCCTGGGAAATCCCATGGACAGAGAAACCTGGTGGGCTATAGTCCATGGGGTCTTAAAGAGTCAGACACAGCTGAGTGACTAAATCACCACCATGTTAACAGGTGATGAAGGCTACCTAGCACAGATGGATTACTTTAGAAAAATATATTCACATCATGCTATATTAAGCATTTTTAAGGGGAGGATCTGATGATCTCAAAGATCATGTGTGACTGTAATACCCCAAGATTGTCACCTCCAAATCTCTATTTTCAGGGCCAACCAAGCACAAAGTACTGCACTTTTGGACCTGCATGGCAGCAGAGGCAAAGGCTGCTCTTTAGATTCAAAACCCAGCTCCTTATCTGAAAAGCCAGGCTTCCTTCTCTATTACCTTGTCACTTTCCTTGACAGAATTTTTGTTACATGTTTTGTTGTCAGAGTGAGTCCTCAAGAATCTGTTCATTGGGCAAGCATTTACTAAGTGTTGGGTATGTGCAGAGCCCCATGTTCAACCATATGACAATGGGAAAAAAATAATAGAGAAGGTAGAGTGCCCACTACCAAGACATTTACTCTAATATATTGCTTTTTTCTGTCAGCCTCAATAGCAACTTGATTTCAAACCCATGAGCACCAAAATGAAATTCTTAATTTTAAAAATTTCTTTTATTTCAGTGGATTATTTCAAACTTCCTTGTCTCCCCATTTCTTAATGAATAAAGCTCAACAGTCCCAGTGACTGCTAAAAGACATATACATGTACAAAGTCTTCGAGACAGGGACATGGACAAAGAGAGGCAGAGAGACAAGTGGACAAAACCATTGTTCTGGATGGAGAGAGAGACACAGAGAATTTATACTGCTCAGGGACTGTATCAGGCACTCTGTAGGACACAAAGAAACCAATGACCCAGATAATAATCATTTGATGGTTATTAACAGCTGATAGTCCAAAAAGTTCAACATCTTCTTGCCAAATATCTGCCCGTTTTCTTCTTTCCAGGGTGACTCAGGGGGCCCCTTGGTCTGCAAAGGTGCCTTTCATGCCTTAGTTTCTGGAGGTCGCAAATGTGGTGATGCCAAGAAACCTGGAATCTACATCCTATTAACCCGGAAATACCAAGCTTGGATCAAAAGCAACTTGGCCCCATCTCATGCAGACTAAGACTACAGATGATTTTCTTGGCTCTGTCAGTTGCTTGTTTTCATTTTTGTTTCATTAATGTGTTCCACAGGCTAACTTATTTGCACATGTACTTGAATGTAGTTAAGGTGGAGCACAAACAGGGTCCACTCCTGACCTGTTAGGACTGATTTTGTTGAGGAATCAAGTTCTTTTTCACATGTACCACTGATGTATTTCTTCTATGCTGCTTTTATTCTGAATAAAATTTAGAAGAGTGTCTATTCATCTTATATGGAAATAAGATACAGGGAATGATATGTCCCCCAACTCAATCTACACCCCCACAATGTGCAAAAAGATGATTAAAAAGACAGTTGTGGCATCACCTTCAACCATGTTTACGTTGTTATTTCTGCTGTATCATTCTTAAAGCTGTATTTTTAAAATTATTGGTGTTGTTCATTGCTAAGTCATGTCTGAAGAAACACTAAATTCAAATATCCCAGCTCAAGTGAAGAAAAAATTATCAAGGTTTATACAAATATTTAGATAGTGCTTATTATTTTTATGTCACATTTTCTTCCCAACAGGATTTAAAGCAACATATAAAAAAAAAGGCAATTTAAAAAATGTGAAATTGTAAACAATTTTTCCTGAAAAAAATAAAAATACCATGTGATCCATCAATTTCACTTTCAAATCTTTGAAGAAAATTAAAACACTACCTCAAAAAGATATACGCACCCCATGTTCATTGCAGTCATCCCTCGTGATGCAGAGGTAAAGAATATGCCTGCCAATACAGGAGACTCAGATCAGGAAGACCCCCCTCGAGAGGGAAATGGCAACCCATTCCAGTATTCTTGCCTGGAGAATCCTACAGATTGGCGGATTCCAGTCTATGTGGTTGCAAAGAGTCGGACACAACTTAGCAAGTAAACAACAACATGTTCATTGCAGAACTATTTACAATAGCCAAGATATGGAACAACTTAAATGGCTATTGATGGATGAGAAATAAAGAAATTGTGGTTTATACACACACATACATACACACACATACATACACACACACATAATGGAATATTAGTCGACCATAAAAAATAACGAAATCTTGCCATTTTCAAAAACATAGATGGACCTTGAGGGCATTATGCTAAATTAAATGTCAGACAGAGAAATACAAATACTAAATGACCTCTCTTATATGTGGAATCTTTAACAAAAAGATCATAGATACAGAGAACAAATTAGTGGTTGCCAGAGGTGGAGGGTGAGGAGTAAGAGAAATGGGTGAGGATGGTCAAAAAGTAAATAAGTGTGATTAACTAGCTAATTAATTAAAATAAATTTGGTGAAGGAATTGAGACAAGGAGGAAATGAGAGTAAGAAAGAGAAGATGAACATAGGGATGTTGTTAATACTCAAAGTATCACAATTTCCTCCCTACACTTTTGCTAGAAGGAGCCATATTTGGCCCTATGAGTCAATGCAAAGAGACCAACACAACAGTTATATGAATTACAGTATCCAAGGAATAAAAATACTGTTTTTCCAGAGGCAGAGCCTCTGGTACTGGAAACAGAACTGTCTTCCATGATCCCCTTAAGAAAGACATAGTGCCATGGTTCATATATTTCTACCAAAGGCATCAGGATAACCTGAGAAGATGTTTTGGAATATAGACTGCTCTGGCTTCTTACCTAGGGATTCAGATTGAACAGGGTTGAGGTGGGCCTGGAAATCTGCATTGTTTAAAAGCAATGTAGTTGATTCTAATAAATTCTCAAATCTGAAAGCCACTGATAATAAACATCCTTAATAACATCTTACAAAAAAGAACAATAAGTCTCATGGCATTTTTTTTTTTTTTTTTACAAATCCTTCAATACGAATTGACACTTGAAGACCAAAGCACAATTCAGTAGGGGCACTTGTGGGTCTCAGCTGTCCTTGATTGTGGTGGTCCAGTGATTACAGTGATAATAATTTCTAATTTGAATGGGTGGTAGCAGAGCATGGGAGCATAATTCAGGCTTCTCCTTCAATGGTCAGCAGCCGAAGGATTCATCTCGGCCTTTACATTTAACCTGGGTTTCAGAAGAGAAATAATGCTCTTTTCCATGTGACATCATTGAGTTTTCTTATATTCATATAGAAATAGATACTTTTACGCTTGTTTGTTTGTTGTCTTGGCTTTTAGAAACATTAACCAGCACTATTTGACTATGAATACTTATAAATGGAAGCACTGTGTTAAAAAGCAATCTAATTAAAATTATAGAACTTCTTTGAGAATAAAGTAAAAAAAAAAAGATTCTTTAAAAATTACATTTTAGTGTCATTTTGATTCATTGAAAGTATACTGATTATGACCTAGAAATCCAAGACTATATTTCATAAGAAAAATAGAGGGGGGATTTATAGAAACTCTGGACTCACTGGTAAAAAAAATAATTATCTCATCTAAATTTCAAATCCATGGAACGTATTGTTGTAAGCCTCTTTAATATAACAAAAGGACTGTTGAGATTTCCTCTGATTGCCATTGGTGAGTATCCTGATAATTTGTTGCTAAAAACTTGAGAGTTGTGTTTTGAGTTTAGACTCCATGCTGTTCACATCCAATAGTCCAACCGGATCAGATTGCCAGAGAGGAAGTTTCTATCAACAGCTATGGAAGGTCTGGTGACTCTGAAACTGGAAGATAAACAGTTTATTTTGACCAGCAGCTGATGATGGAGCCCACAATTGAAAAGTATCCCTCATCCTTTCAGGGAAGTAGTATTTTATTAAACATACAAAAACCTTCCCAAAATAGCCTAAAAGAATATGGCATTTTAGTGTGGGGAATTCTGTCTTTGAGGGCTTATTTGATTCCATCTATGGCCTCAAAGGTAAGTTGAGAGTCAAAAACAGACATATTTTAAAACTGCTCTTATTTAAATTTTTTTAATTCTTAACTTTAATTTCAAATTAAAAAATTTTTTAACTGCTCAAGGGTTTTAGGGGAACATATTATGTATTGCCATTCTGAGTTATCCCACCTTCTCCTTTCTTCATGACTGTGGACAAAACACATTTGCATTCCTCACAGACACAGGAAAAGGCTTCATGCTTTATTTTACGTCTATCCAGTTTTAATAAAAAGTGACAGCACTGAAAACAATTAGGTCCAAATATAATCAATATTAATGCATGTGAGCAATTAAACCGACATAGGACTAGGGAGCAGAGTTAGTCTCTTTCACAGTTTTTGAGCAAAATAAATTCCAGCTCACCCTGAAGTAATCAGAATAGTACTTCAGAGCTTGATTGTTTCAGAAAGTTATTTCATTAAAGGAGAGCTGCTTTCTGTCAGTCAGACCCCTCTTCCTCTTTGACAAAGCTCTCCATTTGGGAAAGGACACACATGTGATGAGGGAGAAAACAGACTGTCTGAGGGCGATATACTCAGATCTCTCAAAAAGCTTACAATTCCACAAGATTACTGAGACACACGTGAAAGCTACCCAGGGGCTGTCTTATGAGTTCTTTGAGTACCAAGTCATTCTGGCTCAACAGTTGTCTTCCTTGAATAGTGGTCAAGATTCAGCCCTGTTTTCAGGCTTTCACACGTTGACTTCCTGTTAACTGTTTCAGTCTTTTTGCTGAGTCATACCAGTCAACTCTAGACTGACATACCCTCCTCATCACCATTTATCCTCCACCACAAAAGGGTTATGTTCATTTTCTGGCTTTAACAGTAAATGTCTATGTAACAGCCTATTAGAGGCAGCATATGGGGCTTTACTGAGGCATCTCCTGAGAACTTAGAGGTAAGTAGAATTAAATTATCCTCTGAGAGTTAAATTTTAACAGAATTAAAATTGTAAACTCCACACATACTGGGGTAGAGTGGAAATACACAAATCACTCTGAAGAGACAGTGAGGTTCCCACGTCTACAAGATAGGCTGTAATCAGCTTGAAAGTGAACATCTCTCAAGAACATCCCAACCAAAAGGAGAGGAGGACGTCTGGGGATACAGGGAAGACAGGGAGATGAGTCCTTACACCTGCCTTCTGATCCCACAGCAAGCCAATCCTGCCTTTAGCCTAATTCCACTAGGCATTCAGATGATTTATCTGGTCTTTTTCTAATTCCATGCTCACCAAGCAAATTTCTGTGAGCATTTTGCTCCCTGAAACTTATTTCTTATTGCAAAATAATAATAAACACTTTGCTTTGTTACATCTATGATTTTTTTTTTTTACCTTTAAGTTAAGGGTGTTTGAATTTCTCTTTAAGACTCATATCTACTTTCAGTGTGCTTTAAAAAAAAATCAAGTTTCAATCCCTACAGTAATGAAGATCAACCCTGAATCTTGATAAATTTGCCAACATAATGAATTTTAACTACCCCATGGGACATTTCAACAGATCTACAACCTGCCTTTCCCTCAAAGAGTACTCAGGCCATCCCTGCTCTGGCCACAGATACTCACATTTGGAGTATCTCTACATATACATTCCCATTGGTACTCTGATCATCCAATAACCCCCAGAAAGTGTTATGGCTTTTATTTACCTGTGTTTTATCTGGTTTCTTCAGTAGCAGGGCCTGCTGATTTGCTACTCAACAGCCATCTCCTTATTCCCTGGTAACAAACCTCAAATTTTATTTGGAGTTACAAATGTACACAGCTAAAAGATGGTCTTTTCCAGGCTCTCTCACTGTTAGTAATGGTCCAGGAGATGTAAGTAAAAATCACTGGCTGAGAGCTTCCAGAAAGTTATTTATTTTTTACTGTTAATTTAATTTTTTTAATTTAAATTATTGTTGATTTACAATGTGTGTTAGTTTCAAATGTACAGCAAAGTGATTGAGTTATACATACACACACAAATGCACATGGAACTTCTTTTTCAGACTCTTGCCCATTATAGGTTGTTACAAGACATTGAATATAGTTCCCTATGTTATACAGTAGGTTCTAGTTGCTTACTTATTTTATGTGTAGCAGTGTATATATGATAATCCCAAGCTCCTATATTTTTTCTCCACTCCTTTTCTCTCTGATAACCATAAGTCTGCTTTCTATGTCTATGAGTCTATGTCTGGCTTGTAAATAAGTTCATTTGTGTCATTTACTTTAGGTTTCACATATAAATGATGTCATATGATATTTGTCTTCCCTTTTCTGACTTATTTCACTTAATATAATAATCTCTAGGTCCATCCATGTTGCTACAAATGGCATTATTTCATTCTTTCTTATCACCAAGTAACATTCCATGACACATATATATATATACCTATATACCCATCCTCTTTATCCATTTAACTGTCAATGAACACTTAGGTTGCATCCATGTCTTGGCTACTGTAAATAGTGCTGCTATGAATGCTGAGGTTCAGATACCTTTTGAATTAGAATTATTGTCTTTTCTGGATATGTGCCCAGGAGTAGAATTGCTCAGTCATATGGTAACTCATTTTTTGAGGAAGAGTTCTTTAAAGTGGCTATGCCAATTTACACTCCCACCAATGGCGTAGTAGGGTTCCTTTTTCTGTATACTTTCTCTAGCAGTTATTAATTATAGACTGTTTAATGGTGGACATTCTGACTGGTGTGAGGTAATACCTCATTGTAGTTTTGATTTGCATTTCTCTAATAAGTAGCGGTATCGATCATCATGTGCCTGTTGGGCATCTGTATATCTTCTTTGGAGAAATGTCTGTTTATGTCTTCTGCCCATTTTTTGATTATTTTTATATTAAGCTGTATGAGCTGATTGTATATTTTAGAAATTAATCCCTTGCCAGTAGCATCATTTGCAAATATTTTCTCCCATTTCATAGGTTGTCTTTTCCTTTTGTTTATGGTTTCCTAAGCTTTTTCATCCAAAACCTATGGGACTCAACAAAAGCAGTTCTAAGCGGGAAGTTTATAATGATACAAGCTTACCTCAGGAAACAAGAAAAATTCCAAACAACATTTGAACCCAAGAACCTGGTTCTTTGAAAGGATAAGCAAAACTAATAAACTTTTAGCCAGGAAGTTCCTTTAAAGAAAGCTGATTCAGCAGGAAGGAGTGCCCTTTTCCCCTTCCTCCTTCCTTCTGCCTGGATTGTAGATGTGATGACTAGAATTTCAGCAAAAATCCTGGTACCATGTGGCAAACTTAAATAGAGACCAAGTGTTAGTGACAATGAAACAGAGAGAGCCTCTATACCACTCCTGTACTCTCTGCCTGAGAACTTCCTTTACATGAAAGAAAAACATTTATATGTTTAATCCACGATTATTTGGAACTTTCTGTTACATACATCTTTATACGTGAGTGCTCAGTCTTGTCCAACTCTTTGTGACCCCATGGACTACAGCCCGCCAGTCTCCTCTGTCCATGGGATTTCCCAGGCAAGAATACTGGAGTGGGTTGCCATGGCCTCCTCCAGGGAATCTTCCCGACCCAGAGATCAAACTCGTATTTCCTGCCCCTTCTGCATTGGCAGGCAGATTCTTTGCCACCGAGCCACCGAGGAAGTCCATTATACATCCTTGACCAATCCTAACAGATAAAATCAGAAACTTAAAATGTCTGTCCCTGGTTTATGCTCCAAACAGTGACAAGCATATGTCTTTATGCCCTTATGCCCATATTCTCCAAACTTCCTAATGATTTTAGCCCTATTAAAATAAGAGTTGATTCAGAAAAGTAACTTTTAAATGTTATAATCAATAAATCACTTCCTTCTTGTTGTTTCATCCTGTGGCTTAACATGGAAAAATATGCCCTGACTTATTTGAAAAGATATTTTTATCTTAACCACATACTGCTGCATGGCAAACATTCTTGTTCCTACTATAAAAATAATACATGGTACTCAGTAGTCTGTAACACTATTTTCTCCTTTTGTGTATATTTTGTAAGTGGATCTTGTAGAATTGTTTTTTAAGTTTGATGAAAATAATTTTCTCTGACATTTGAGATTATTATTTATTTTATTATTTCACAACCATTTGAAATAATATAGCAGCTTTTCCACCCGAACTACAAGAGCAACTCCACTGGAAGAACACTGGATATAGAAATACCATGAATAGTAGCCATGTTGTAGAAAACCTAAGCAGGCTCACATGTGGTCACACCAGCCAACAGTGCAGAGTGGCCACGTTAATAACCAACCCAAATACACTTCTGAGTCCTCACTATTGAGCATTCAGAGAGATTCATTCATTCACACAACAAACACTTATCAAGCACCTCTATTAACTGAGCGAGCTTTCCTGATAGATCAGTTGGTAAAGAATCTGCCTGCAATGCAGGAGACCCCAGTTCGATTCCTGGGTCAGGAAGATCTCCTGGAGGAGGGATAGGCCACCCACTCCAGTATTCTGGCCTGGAGAATTCCATGGACTGTATAGTCCATGGACTCGCAAAGAGTCAGACACAGCTGAGCCACTTACTATTAACTGAGCACTGTGCTGATCCCTGGAAATAGCAAGAGGAAAAGACAATTCCTGCCATGTAGGAACTCAGGGTCTAACAAGCTAATGTGAACATGCAAATAAATATGCTGTGTTCCAAAAATTATTATAAAAGTGATATGCAAGAGTAGTCTTAATGGCAACAAGTATCAATGTAAAACACCTATAATACAAAAATTATTCTAAAGAAAGCTCAGTCAAGTGTGAGTCATTCAGAATTCCTGCAGGACAATTTCCTCTTAACACTCTTGTCCAGTACAGATGAGGCCTGATTCACTAGCAGTTTGTCAACGATTTCCTAAGGTAGAGGGAAGGAAATATCTAAATCACCAGTTTAGTACTCCCCATCTCTGACTAGACCAAAAAAAAAAAAAAAGGCTACAGCAATTGCTGTGGTAAAAATCATGTCATTGAAAATAAAGGTGAACTCATTTGCTCTTTTTGAGAACTCAACTCTCTCAGGACCTAACCCAGCATAGAGATATCTACGACTAAGCAATGTGAGCAAACACATTTCTGGAGGAAATGGTACATTTCTCTCAGCTAGAGATGAGTCAGCTTGCTCTATGAGTCAGGAATGATTATTTATCTGCCCTTTTAGAAGCGTCAATGACCAAGGAAGGGAAGAAAAATTTGCAAATCCCAAGTTGACATAGGAATTTTAAGATGGAAGCATCATAAATTTTAGCCTTGCCTGTAACCTCTGTTCTCTTAATTATTTTTTTTTAAAAACTTAACAGAACAACATTAAAACAGAAGTGAGCTAATATATTGGTTTCCATGAGCCACTGCCTTGCTTTGCCACACTGACACACCTCATAATGTGATCTAACCACATTAATCTGCACGGAATACAGGTTTGTGTTTGTTGAACTCAGCTGTATTCAGACAAGGCCTCCATTCTCTTTTCAAATGTTCTTATCTCTAGATCTGTGCAACTGAAAGTATTATACCTGAAATTAACCATCTGAATCTTAATTAGGAAAAACATATTTCAAAAATTATTTTGGATGGAAACAGTATAATCACATAAATCTTATTAGAATTTATGCTGTAGAATTTACTATACTACTAGCTCCATGAGAGCTGAGACCCATAACTGTTTTGATAACCACTGTAGAGCCAGAATTTACCATAAGACCTCACATGTGGTGGTTGCTTAATAAAAATTTGCAAGTATATGGGTGAGTGTGTGGATGAAAGGATGGATAAATAGAAAATTTTATTGTAATGATGAATGATTGAAAAAATGGACGACAAATTGATAAAACTCTACTTCTAGAACCTTTTAACAATATAATTATCATATGCTTGAAGTTATTTTTTAAAATTCTTCATAAAGGTGAGTGGTAAGAGGCAGTGAAGTAGGTGACTTAGAAAGTTCAATTATTATTTGATAATTCTTGGAGCACTATGGTAAAAAAAAACTATATAAACATTGAATATTATTACTTAATTAAAATTTCAATGAGCCATCCTTTATATTAGATTTGGTAAGTTTTGTCATTACTTTGTAGGAAGGGAAAAAAAAGGTTACAAAAGCACTTAGTATGCCTGGTCTGAAAGAGATTACTTTCACAGTTACTTGTTTTGGCCTTGTCATCATTGTCTAAATACTACTTAGCTTTTAGCAATATTGAACTTCAAGGAGTAAGATATTTCATTAATTTTAATAAGATGCTTGTTCTTGTCAGTTCATTGCATAAAAGATTTAGAAATGTAATATTTTCCAAATCTGTATAAAATTATACTTTCAAAGGAGCCTGCTAAACTTGATGTAATTATTAAAATACTATCAGGGTCAATAAGTCTGAGAATGGATACAACTTGCAAATTTTGTTAATGGTGGTATTGATGCAAGAGATGTCAGACAATTTGCTTCCAGCCCAAATTTTATTTAGGAATTGGTCGTCAAGAAGGTTGAATTCCTGAGTTCTACAAAGAAATGGTTTATTTTGACATTTTCCCCCTTCCCAAGTGTCAGTCTATGTGGCTTGCTTATTTCAGGAGGATTCTGTGATACTGTTAATTCTGAATACCTATTCCTTACTTACCCCAGGGAGATTTCCATAGAAATACTAATAGCTACAGCAGAAAAACAGTCCCTAGGACTTCCCTGGTGGTTCAGTGGTTAAGAAGCTGCCTACAGGGAACATGGTTTTCAAAACTGAGATCCCACATGCTGCAGGGCAACTAAGCCCCTGTGTCACAGCCACTGAAGCTGGTGTGCCCCAGAGCCTGTGCCCTGCAACAAGAGGGCCATAATGAGAACGCGCTGTACTGCAGCTGAAGAGTAGCCCTCACTCACGGCAGCTAGAGAAAGCCCACAGGCAGCAACGAAGACCCAGCACAGTCAAAATTAAATAATTAAATAAAAGAAAAAACAACCCTTAAATTTGGGGGTTGAAATTGTGGTTGCAGATGAGGAGAATGGGGAGAGGCAGGAAGAACAAGAGGCTAGAAGGCTGCTATCCTACTTTGGACTTGCCCAAAAGCAGATCCTGAGGTACAGATTTGAATGTGAGAAATCATGACATGTAAAAAATATATATTTGGTCATTCAAATGACCAAAGTGTATTTCTAATATCTATTTGGTCTTCTCCATGGTTTCTGGCTCACAGATCTCCAAAGTCTTGGAATTTCCTTAGTGATAAGAGCAATGGGAGCATCTTCTGTTACAATATTTGATCTCCTGTCTTCAGGTCCTGGGGCTTCCCCCATAGCTCAGTTGGTAAAGAATCCACTTGCAGTGCGGGAGACCTGGGTTTGATCCCTGGGTTGGGAAGAATCCTTGGAGAAATGAAAGGCTACCCATTCCAGTATTCTGGCCTGGAGAATTTCATGGACTGTTAAGTCCATGGGGTCATAATGAATTGAACACAACTGAGTGACTTTCACTTTCACTTCAGGTCCTGAAATTGCTTGAGAGCCACAAAGGTGAAATGGGTGTCATACTATTCATAACAAGCACCTTTCCTCCATAATGGAGTTTGCATTAAAAGATGACTTTTGGAAAGTACCTAAGGACTGATGAGATGACTTTTGGAAAGCACCTAAGGATTGGGAACTGGTTGTCAGGGGAACCTACCACGGGACTTTCAGTTCTGCCCCCTGATTTCTGGAGAGGTAAGAGGAGTTGAAAGTTGAATCAGTCACCAATAGCCAATGATTTAATCAATCATGCTTGTGTAATGAAGCCTCCATAAAAACCTGAAAGGAGGCAGTTCAAAGAGCTTCCAGGCTGGTGAAACAGAGCCCTTCCACATGCCACCATACCAGGCCCAAATTCCACAGGAACAGAAGCTTCTTTGTTCGGAACCTCACCTTATGTATCTCTTCATCTGAACTGTGAATTCGTATCCTTTAGTATTCTTTGTAATAAAGTGACAATTCAGTGAGTAAACATGGTTCCTGAATCCGAGAGCCACTCCCAGATATTAATCAAGGGAGTCATAGGAACTTCTGATTTATAGCAAGTCAGTCAAAAACACGAGTAACAACCTGGAATTTCAATTGGCATCCAAAGCAAGGGCAGTCTTATGGCACTGAGCCCTTAACTTGAGGAACCTGATGCTCTCTCTGATAGACAGACACCATCAGAATTGAGTTAAATTGTAGGACACCCCAGCTGGTATCAGAGCATTTCTTGGTGATATAAAAGTGAAAAAGAAAGTGAAAGTTGCTCAGTCATGTCCAGCTCTTTGCAACCCCGTGGACTGTAGAATGCCAGTCTCCTCTGTCCATGGAATTCTCCAGGCCAGAACACTGGAGTGGGCAGCCCTTCCCTTCTCCAGGGGATCTTCTCAACCCAGGGATCACACCTAGGTCTCCCACGTTGCGGGCAGATTCCTTACCATCTGAGCCACCAACGAGGGAGACCTCTCCATACACACACACTGAAACTGATATCAGAATTTCAGTGTGCAGGTAACCTAGTTATGAGACATACCAATAGGAAACCACTAGGATAGTAGAGGAGTGAGAATAAACAGGTCATAAAGGGCACTTTTTTATGCTGATTACCAGTATGGGCAAGGGAACTCAATCCCATGGGGGAACTGGGAGGCAGTGCAGAACACACCTCAGAGTTATTCCAAATGTGGGGCTAGGAAACTGGGGTATTAGCCTCCAACTCACCCACTGTCATTGGAGATGTTGGAGAGTTACTCCAGGGTCATTAATGTTTCTGCATTTCCAGCCTGCCCTGCTCATGGGCTGAATGTACTCCCAGAGCTACAGAATAAAGCACCCTGAGACAGAGTTCAAGGTTTCTGAGAAAGCAGCCTTCAGAATACGGAAGTGATAGCCAGGGGATATGGGCACCAACAGTGTCTACCATAACTGCCTTGGAGGTGTTCATCAGGTTCCTGTCAACTACAAGTTGTGACTCACCCAGAGCATTTGCCAACAACCACAAGGGCATCTGCCATCTGCCTGTGCTGCTGCAGCTGCCAGCCTTCAACGCTCCCTGAAGGGAATTCAGGTGGAAAGTAAGGCAGTCTGTGCTCCAGGGAAACTGGTGGAGCAGGCTTTTAGATAGTTCGATATTTTCAGGAACTGATTTCATGGTCCCAATCTTGCATCTTCTCATACCTAGAAAAGCATTAAATCCCTTCATGTGACATCAGCTCGTCAGGACTAGTGGAAAACCTTTTATAAAGTAAGTACTTGATTGCATTGAACTCCCCCTTCACCAGAATCTTATATATTGACCTTCCCCTACTGCTGCTTTTGGAACAGTTCCTCAGAGCTATCTGAGATGCTATTTCCCAGGCTGCAGTCTTCATTTCGCCCCAAGTAAAACTTAACTAGCAACTATCACGTTGTGCCAGAGAAGGCAATGGCAATCCACTCCAGTACTCTTGCCTGGAAAATCCCATGGACGGAGGAGCCTGGTGGGCTGCAGTCCATGGGGTCGCTAAGAGTCAGACATGACTGAGCGACTTCACTTTCACTTTTCACTTTCATGCATTGAAGAAGGAAATGGCAACCCACTCCAGTGCTCTTGCCTAGAGAATCCCAGGGTTGGGGGAGCCTGGTGGGCTGACGTCTATGGGTCGCACAGGGTCGGACACGACTGCAGCGACTTAGCAGCAGCAGCAGCAGCAGCACGTTGTGCATCTTTTTTGTTGACATTCCTCGATATTGTTCTTGACTGTGCTTCCTACCATAAAGGCTTGGCTAACTGACTAGCTCTCTCTTGGATGATGAGTGAATTGACAATGAGGTGTATGATGACTTATATGATTACACTTATTACTTCTAGATAACAATTAATCATAAAACAGTCTTTAACTTCATTAACCAGGGCTGAGGCTTTCAGGCACTGTATCAGCTCTAGATTGAAGAAGACTTCTAATAGCCTAAGAAATAGTTCACACACTCCAGGGTAGTTTCAGCAAGCAGGCTCTATTTGAAATTACCAAGTGCCTAATGATCTTCTGTGCTGTTCTGTGCTTAGTCATTCAGTCAAGTCTGACTCTGCAGCTTCATGGACTGTAGCCCACCAGGCTCCTCTGTCCATGGGGAATCTCCAGGTAAGAATATTGAAGTGGGTTGCCATGCCATCCTCCAGGGGATCTTCCCAACCCAGAGATCGAACTGAGATCGAACCATTGCATGCAGACTCTTCCCCCACTGAGCCACCAGGGAAACCTGATGATCTTCTACCTAAGTCCTACTGGTCATGCCCAGTGACTGCTACTTGCGTGCAGTCTTAGGTCACAGCCAACAGTGACTGAATGGTGCCAGGCCTTGGTCTAAGAGTTTTAGTCATACTGATTCATTGAGCTTTTACAATGACACCACGATGTAGATGCTATAATTATCCTCGTTTTATAGATGTTATACAGACGTTGATAATTTATATAAGGTCACACAGCTGGAAAGCAGTAGAACATGGATTCAGTCTCAGATTATCTGACACCAGAGACCACTTATTGTATAAACTCCTTCCTAGAAACACATCAAGGTACAATCCATTCCAGATGTAGTCTGGAGAAAAGGGCACAGAACTCTGGAAACCAGCAAAATGTGAGCTCTGACCCCAGCTCTGCCAGGAGCTCTGCAACCTTGACCAAGTCACTTCATGTCTCTGGGCTTTCATTTTTTTTCATCTGCCACAAATGATTTGGACTAGAAAAGTTATACGGTTCCTAAGAACCCTAAAAACCCATGACCCAAGTTTCAAAACTGTTTCTCAATTACTAATGCTACACGGAGGCAATATTTTATGTTCTTTATTGAGCAGTTGACACAGTCCTACTGCTGGAGTTCCCTCCCTTTCAGATGCCACATCATTTCCAAGCCACAGCCACAGATGGCTGTTGGGTATCAGTATCAGGGACCAAATGGAAGAAGCAGAACCCTAAAGAGCAAGTCAGCAACCACACTAGGCTCCTCACCCCAGTTTCAGTTTCACAGGTTTGGCAGCCCCCGATTTCTCTTACATTAGGGGAGCACACGGAAACAGTATCTCAGCAAATTCATTTTTCTTTTCATAATAATATTTGTTAGTATCTAAGGAAACGGGAACCAGATGGCAGGTCCTAAACATGGTCAGACCAAGCCTTAATGAACTCAGAAAGTAAACCTTGTATTAAGTAGGTGGTCTCTTTTTTGTTATTAACCTTTTAGCATGAATATTTTTGCACATTTGCAAAAGCAGAGAGAGTGCTGTAATGAGTCCTCATGAATCTATCATCCAACTTCAACAATTCTCAATTTATGGTAAATGCTGTTTCATGTCTGTCCCATTCAGTTCCCCCACCTCTGAAATATTTTGAAGTAAATCCCTGTCTGTGTCATGCCACCTATAAATATTGCAATATGTGTCTTCAGAAGACAACGTCTCTTTTTAAAAGCATAACTATTACTGTGGTTTTTTTAACTTTTTAATTTGAACATTTTAAATTTAATATTAATTCATTAAGGTCAAATTACATCCAGTCAGTGTTCAAGTGTCACCAATTGTCTAGTTTTTTAAGCAAGCAGCTTAGTTAAGTTAATATCCAAATAGCGTTCATATATTGAAATTGATGAATATGCCTCTTTGGTCTCTTTGCTAAGTCGCTTCAGTCATGTCTAAGTCTTTGTGACTCATGGGATTCTCCAGGCAAGAATACTGGAGTGGGTTGCCGTTTTCTCCTCCAGGGAATCTTTCCAACCCAGGGATCGAGCCAGTGTCTCACATCTCCTGCATCGGCAGGCAGGTTCTTTACCACTAGCACCACCTGGTCTCTTTAAACATACAGTTTTCCTGCCATGATTTTTTCCCCCTTGTAACTTAATTGTTGAAGAAACTGGGCCATTTTTCTGGTACAGCTTACCAGAGTGTCTCTTGATTATCACATCTCCACAGAAGATCCCCTGGAGGAGAAACTGGCAACCCACTCCAGTATTCTTGCCTGGAGAACCCCGTGGACAGAGGAGCCTGGGGGGGCTACAGTGCACAGAGTCTCAAAGAGTAAAGCACAAGTGAAGCAACTTAGCACACACAGCATCATTTAGCATGTTCCTCTCTCTCCATTCTGTTTTCTGTGGATTGGTAATAAGATCTAGAGGCTTGATCAGACTGACGTTCAGTTTCTATTTCTGCTAGGAACAAAAGTACCTGTCTTTCTTGCAGTGTTAGCAGTTATTAATCATTGTCTAGATCCATCAGTTCACTAGAGTGCTCCTGGCTAGTGGCTCAGTCATCATTTCTAGCCCTTTTCTGTAGACATAGATAAGAAAGGAATTTGTATGTTTGCTTTAAAACGCATAACCAGTTAACACCAATACTTACTATGTGAACTTAGGTACACAGGATATGCACTTAAATTCTTGGATTCATAGCTCCTTTTTCTCATGCTGAAATCCCAATTCTCAATGATATAAAAGGACATTCACTGGCTCTTTCACAAAATATACACATAATCTGTATTTCACAAAATACACACATAATGTCGATACACCAAAAATACAATTGCTAAAAACAGTTTAAGGGTTTTTTTTACTTTGTTCTGAAGTGGTTTGTTTATTTTGCAGAGCTTTTTTTCCTAGGGTATATCTCACTAAGAATTCATTGACAAAATCTTGCATTATACAGACAGTTAAAAGAGTTTTTATTTGTGTGGTTATGCAACCAACTTGATACACAGGTATACTTGTTTCTCATTGCTTTCAATTATTAGACATTAGTTTTTTAATTGAATTTTGTTTTTAATTATATTGAACATTTATATAGTTTCAAAGTCAAATCTGCAAAATAAATAGTCAGAGAAGTGTAGCTTTGATCACTGTCTTATTCCTTTCCTTTCTAATAGATAACTATATTCTTATGACAAGTTGTTTATTTATTCTTCTATTTTTATATGATTGCGTACTTTGCACATTTCATCTCCCTTGCTTTTCTTGAAGTTAACATGGTATTCCAAAGATTACGTCCTAGCATTATACTGAGATAGTCCTCATTTCTTTCACAGCTACATGGTACACCATTGTATAGATATACCAATATTTATTCAACCAGTCTTCTACTGATGGACACTTGGACTATTTACAGTCTTTCCCAATTCCAACAACGCCATAATAAGTAGGATGTCTCTTTCTGTTTTTTGTTTTTTTTTTTTGTTTGTAAGATTCACACAGAGAGCTGAGGGAGAAATTCTCTCTGCCTCTATTCTCAATGCTTTGTATTGTCTTCATCTTTGTGTCCCTAAAACCTGGTACAGAGTCTGACACATAGTAAATGCTCAATAAACTTTTGCTAAGTAAAAAGCACAATCATTCATGTGTAAAATCTATAAATATATCAGTTAAGTTCATGAATGAAAACTGGGAAATGTTGCTGAGGTAAGTATAAATCCTATAGGTTAGTGAATATTTTATGTATTCAAAGACTTCTTATCTATTGATGAACTTTGAATTTAAAAACTTCTAGCTAATTTATCATGAGGATCCATTTTTAAAAGGATACTCTCAGTGAATCAGAGAATCTTGTGTTTGTTTTCTGGAATGGTTTTTGATCAAGAGGTTGGAAGTGTTGATAACCAGTGTGAAAGAGAAGAGTGTGGCTTCTGGGTGGTTGTACATGTATACAATAAGTACCACCAAAGGGTTAATGATGATATGGTTTTCTTATTATACTATTATTAATGCTTCTTAATTTTATTATGCTAAAATATATTTGTTTCCATGAAATCTGTGTTTCCTACCAGAATGTAAGTTCTTTGTGGGCAGAGATCACATCTATGTCTGTCTTGTTCTGAGTCCTATCCTTAATGCCATGCACTAACCCTAACACATGGTAGATATTCAATTAACATTTCATGAGTAAGTAAATGAATCCAAGGTTTTAACAGGAAATACCTCAAACCAAAAAGATCCTGGGTAGCAAATCTGACTTTAACCTTTAGTTTTAGCTGTCTTCCTCTGACACTGCTCCAGTGAGAAAAGAAAGGCTGCCACCTCATTCCTGGCAAGTGGAGGTGGAAGTCCAGTTTTCCCACTTAGGCTCCACTGATGCCTAAGCAAGGGACCCCTTCATTACTACTGGGCTGAGGAGCCGGTTCTGGCTTCCCACGAGATCCCCACTGAAACGTGTTTGCCTTGGAGGGTTAGGACTGCCTCATTATTGATCCCCACATGCCCTCTACTGACACCTCACGGGCACGGGCCACTCACTACCTCTCAGTGGGAATGAAGTCCCAGCTCCTTACTCAGTTTTCTCTGTCAGCACTCCAGGTAGGAGGAACTTGAGAAAACTCATTATAGACTGGGTAGAAGTCTAAGATTCCCACCTGGTTTTTGCTGGCATGGCAAGGGACCTAGAGTTTTTTTGTGAAGGTTGACTTGAGTAGTTTTTTTTTCCCCCAAGTTTTCTGTCTTTCTAGGCTGCTCCTTTCCTGGCCCTTTGACTAGATAGAGCAAGCTTTTGTTGGGGCCTTTTTTTGTCTGCACACACTGGTGTTTCCAGGTTGCCAGCTCACTCAGCTACAAGTCTGGGATAATAAGGACAGAAAGAAAACCTGAAGAACTCACCAATGAGCTCTTTGGATCTCCAAGTCCTAAGCAGTCTTTCTTCTCTCCAACTTTCAGAGTCTCCTTATGCTTGTTTCTTATATAATATCTAAGAAAGAAAAGGATAAAGTATGTTTACTATGTCTTCCCAGAAGTGGAATTCTGGCATTGCACCTTTCACTCCTTTTTTCTAACACTGATGTGTTAGGCAATGTTTTATCACTATGACATTGCACGTATCCTCATCTACTTATTTGCTAGATCGATGAGAAATTATTGAACTCTTACCACATGTTCAACACTGATCAGTCCCTGAGGTTAAAAGGAAGAACAAGATCACATTTCTCAGTCCAGTGGAGGAGATAATATAAAATGAAGCAGACTATTTTCCAGTAGTCACGTGTGGATGTAAGAGTTGAACCATAAAGAAGGCTGAACAGTGAAGAATTGATGCTTTTAAACTGTGGTGTTGGAGAAGAGTCCCTTGGACTCCAAGGAGATCAAACCAGTCAATCTTTTTTTTTTTTTTAACTTTATTTTACTTTACAATACTGTATTGGTTTTGCCATACATTGACGTGAATCCACCACGGGTGTACATGCAATCCCAAACATGAACCCCCCTCCCACCTCCCTCCCCACAACATCCCTCTGGGTCATCCCCGTGCACCAGCCCCAAGCATGCTGTATCCTGCATCAGACATAGACTGGTGATTCAATTCTTACATGATAGTATACATGTTTCAATGCCATTCTCCCAAATCATCCCACCCTCGCCCTCTCCCTCTGAGTCCAAAAGTCCACTATACACATCTGTGTCTTTTTTGCTGTCTTGCACACAGGGTCATCATTGCCATCTTTCTAAATTCCATATATATGTGCTAGTATACTGTATTGGTGTTTTTCTTTCTGGCTTACTTCACTCTGTATAATCGGCTCCAGTTTCATCCATCTCATCAGAACTGATTCAAATGTATTCTTTTCGATGGCTGAGTAATACTCCATTGTGTGTATGTACCACAGCTTTCTTATCCATTCATCTGCTGATGGACATCTAGGTTGTTTCCATGTCCTGGCTATTATAAACAGTGTTGTGATGAACATTCAAACCAGTCAATCTTAAAGGAAATCAACCCTGAATATTCGATGGAAGGATTGATGCTGAAACTGAAGCTCCAGTACTTTGGCCACCTGATGCGAATAGCTGACTCATTAGAAAAGACCCTGATGCTGGGAAAGATTGAAGGCAGAGGAGAAGGGGATGACAGAAGAGATGAGTTGGTTGGATAGCATCACTGACTCAATAGACATGAGTTTGAGCAAGCTCCAGGAGATGGTGAAGGACAGGGAAGCCTGGCTTGCCACAGTCCATGTGAGTCTCAAAGAGTCAGACAGGGCTGAGTGACTGAACAACAATAATAGTGATCTACACCAGTCCAAATTCAATGCATGAAACAGGGCACTCACAGCTGGTGCACTGGAGCAACCCTGAGGGATGGGATGTGGAGGGAGGTGAGAGGGGGGTTCAGGACGGGGGACACATGTACACCCATGGCTGATTCATGTCAATGTATGGCAAAACCACTACAATATTATAAAGTAATTCAGTTCAGTTCAGTCGCTCAGTCGTGTCCGACTGTTTGTGACCCCATGGACTGCAGCACGCCAGGCCTCCCTGTCCATCACCAACTCCCCCCAGAGTTTACCCAAACTCATGTCCATTGAGTCCGTGATGCCATCCAGCCATCTCATCCTCTGTCATCCCCTTCTACTCCTGCCCGCTTCCAGCATCAGAGTCTTTTCCAACGAGTCAACTCTTTGCATGAGGTGGCCAAAGTATTGGAGTTTCAGCTTCAGCATCAGTCCTTCCAATGAACACCCAGGACTGATCTCCTTTAGGATGGACTGGTTGGATCTCCTTGCAGTCCAAGGGACCCTCAAGAGTCTTCTCCAACACCACAGTTCAAAAGCATCAATTCTTCGGCACTCAGCTTTCTTCACAGTCCAACTCTCACATTCATACATGACCACTGGGAAAACCATAGCCTTGACTAGACAGACCTTTGTTGACAAAGTAATGTCTCTGTTTTTTAATATACTGTCTAGGTTGGTCATAACTTTGCTTCCAAGAGGTAAGCATCTTTGAATTTCATGGCTGCAATCACCATCTACAGTGATTTTGGAGCCCCCAAAAATATGCTACTTGGAGGCAAACCATTCAATAAAGTAATTAGCCTCCAATTAAACTAAATAAATTAAATAATAATATTAGTGCCATACAAAGTGCTACAGGAGACCCAGGAGAAATCAAGTCATTGGAATGGGGTACAGATGAAAGTGGAGTAGATTCAGGGAAGGCTCCACAGAGGAAGAAGCTATAGAATTAGATTAAAGAATGAGTAGAAGCTTTCCAGGTAGATAAGAGGGAAAAGTTGTTACAGGCAAAATTAACAGCATGAACAAAGGCACAGAGGCAGAAAGTGGGGAACAACAAGAAGCTCCTTGAAGGAGGAGCATGGGATAGAAGAAAAAAGTGATGAGTGGAAAATAGATGGGAGAAAGATCATAGAACATATCACAAAAGGCCAGAGCCACAGTTTTTCTCAAGCAAAATTCATGCAGGCTGCACTACATGGATGGTAAAATACGCTTCCTGTTCAGATGTGGCAGAACTGAGTCTCTTTCCATGCTTGGTTGTTATGAATTACCCTCTTTATCCAGCCAAAGCACATTTCTGTCAACAGTTTGTCAGTTCCAGGTTCCCCAGGCATTGCCACAATCATACCCCAAAGAGAGAGGACTGCTGTGTGTCTCTCAGCCAATTAGTGGTCCACTTGTGCCTGCCAGCAATTTGAAGCCTCAGAAACATTTTCCCATGAAGTTTATTTATGTCGCTGCTGCCCCAAAAACTAAAATGATAGAACAAAAGAGCAAGAAAGAAAATAACAATATTAAGTGGAAGGAAGACCTTAAACAAAGGCTCCAGACTTAATCTTATTCCTAATGGGAGGCCTGTATATAAAGGAAGTGGGACTGAAATTGACGGGCTTTGGCTGGAACAGTATGTTCGTCTGACTACAGGAGCAGCAGCTGTAATCGATGGGAGGATTTGGCCCTTTGATGACAATCAACAATTCTGTTGGGGACTCTCATGGACACGCTGTCCCCTATTGTGGTGTGTTTCATGATCCTTTGACCTTAAGCATTAGTCACTCCGTTGTGTCCAACTCTTTGTGACCCCATGCGCTGTAGCTCACCAGGCTTCTCTGTCCCTGGGATTCTCCAGGCAAGAATACTGGAGTGGGTTGCCATTTCCTTCTCCAGGCAATCTTCCCCAACCCAGGGATTGAACCCAGATCTCCTGCATTGCTAGCAGATTCTTTACTGTCTGAGCCACCAGGGAAGCCCAGAGTGAAGATATAAGTTAAGACTTATGGTGTGGAAAATCCCATGGATGGAGGAGCCTGGTAGGCTGCAGTCCATGGGGTCGTAAAGAGTCGGACATGACTGAGCAACTTCACTCTCACTTTTCACTTTCATGCATTGGAGAAGGGAATGGAAACCCACTCCAGTGTTCTTGCCTGGAGAATCCCCAGGATGGGGGAGCCTGGTGGGCTGCTGTCCATGGGGTCTCACAGAGTTGGACATGACTGAGTGACTTCACTTTCACTTTTCACTTTCCTGCACTGGAGAAGGAAATGGCAACCCACTCCAGTGTTCTTGCCTGGAGAATCCCAGGGACGGCGGAGCCTAGTGGGCTGCCATCCATGGGGTCACACAGAGTTGGACACGACTGAAGCGACTTAGCAGCAGCAGCAGCAGCAGCATGGTGACCCTAAGGCAGGACCACAGACTTCACTCCTATTAGATTAAGTTTACTACCCATGCTATGAGCGGGGAGAAAACAAAACTTACAGAATGTTTGCTCAGAGCTTTTAGCTAAACTTCTACTTACGACAATAGATATATGATATATTTAGTTGAGTGTCCAAGATCATAATTTAGAAGATGCAAGATAAGGACAATATTTATCCCTATTTTTGTATTTATCCTTATTTTTGCTTGAGCTGTTCTTTCTTCCATCTTGGTGTTCCAGGATTCCTTCTTTTTATCATTTCCTTTCTGTTGAGACAACTTCCTCTTAGAACAAACTGTCTTAATTTTCCTTCATCTGAAAATGTCTCAATTTCTTCTTTACTCATGAAAGATATTTTCAATGGATATAAGGTTCTGGGTTGACAATTTTTCTTTTTTTTTCAGCATTTGAAAAATGTTGTGCTGCCTCCTTCTGGCCTCCATGTTTTCTGATGAGAAATCTTGAGTCATTTGAATTGTTTTTTCCCCTAAAGGTAAGGTGTCATTTCTCTTACACTGTTTTCAAGACTTTTGCTCTGTCTGTAGTTTTAGAAGTCTGACTATGATATGTCTCGATGTAGATTTATTTGGACTTACCATGTTTAGGATTGACTCAGATTTAGCTTTATGTCTTTCAGCAGATTTGAGAAATATTCAGTCATTTTTTTCTTTGAAGAATTTTTTCAGGCCCACTTTCTATCTCCTCTTTCCAGAACTCCTATGACATGAATGCTGCTGCTGCTGCTGCTGCTGCTGCTGCTGCTGCTGCTGCTAAGTCACTTCAGTTGTGTCCGACTCTGTGCGACCTCGTAGATGGCAGCCCACAAGGCTCCCCTGTCCCTGGGATTCTCCAGGCAAGAACACTGGAGTGGGTTGCCATTTCCTTCTCCAATGCAGGAAAGTGGAAAGGGAAAGTGAAGTCGCTCAGTCGTGTCTGACTCTTAGTGACCCCATGGACCGCAGCCCACCAGGCTCCTCCACCCATGGGATTTTCCAGGCAAGAGTACTGGATCTGGTTCCACAGGTTCCTCAAGTTCTGTTCCTTTTCTTTTTTTCCCAGTCTATTTTCTCTCTACAGTTCATATTAGAAAATTTCTATTGTTCTATACTTCAGCTGACTAGTTCTTCCTTCGTCCCAGGTGTGGGGAGGGAAACACTGCCCCTTCTCTAGGGCACCAGCCTGGGCTCAGGTGGAAACCAAGGCAGAAGATCCTGGGCCTGTGAATCCCAAGGGCAGCCACACTCAGTAGCCAGCTGACAATCACTCTTCATGTTATAATTCTTTCCTTACCTTTGAATCATCAATTATATCTGTTTAAAGGATACAGCCTGGCCCGGCAGTTCTATGAAAACTTAAGTGAAAAGATATGTCCACATGTGGCCCAGTGAAATAAAAGAGCAGCAATATGAAGATTTGGGGAAGGGGCATCCAGAACTACATGCACAGTAGCCAGAGGCTAAGCAAAGAGGCGCCCAGGTGACTGCAAAGACACAGATGCGGTGGGATGGGGCTTGATGAAGTCACAGCCACCAGCCAACCCCCCAGAATCCTGAAAAGAGGAAGTGGAGGTCCTGCTCTCACTAAGTGGGGATATTCACATTCACATAGTGGCAGGTTTCCCTGATTGCTCAGATGCTAAAGAATCTGCCTGAAAGGCATGAAACCTGGGTTCCATCCCTGGGTAGGGAAGATCCCCTGGAGAAGAGAATGGCAACCCACTCCAGTATTCTTGCCTGGAGAATTCCATGGACAGAGGAGTCTGGCAGGCTACAGGGTTGCAAAGAGTCAAACATGACTGAGCAACTGAGCACATATACTCAAATGAGTGAGACGGAAGAGTTATTCAGTCCACACCCATTATATAGATAAGTAAACTAGACTCAGGTGTGATGACCGCAATAACAGCCTTTAGTAATAGCAGAGCTGGCATTTGCACCTTGTTGGACTGACTTCAGAATTTATGTTTATTAAAGGAGAAGGGGTGAATTCTGGGGAAATGTGTGGCGAACTTGGCAGATTAAGTTAGACTCCAAGAATAGTATGAGAGGAAATGTTATGAAGTGGACACTCCAATGGTGCTATCTGTGAAGAAGATGCTAGAAGCCTGCAAGTGGAGAACCAGAGGGTTGGGAACAGGCAGAAGTATCTTTGGCCAGAGAGAGCTAAGTCGTGTGATCACTGAATGTCGGCAGTCATATGTGTCCCTTCAGAAATGATTGTAGCACATTAGGCAGCATCCATTGAATGTACTCAAAGTTCACAACTCTATAGCAAAACTGAGAAAGTAAAAAGCACACTGTTCAGCAAGATGACTGCTTGGCAAGTGTACCCACAAGAGTTTTTACAGCCATGTCTCTGCCTAACCTAAAACAAGCCATGAACCATAGCTTCAGTGCAGACAGAAAATTTCTTTGAGCCACTTAGTGCCCATTAGACTGTGCCAGCGTCCCAGATACACCATTTCCTCTGTGTCTTAGTGTACTAGTCTGCCAGCAGAAGAGGAAAGCAACCCCACCAAATGCTGGGGTGATGCCTCAGTCTTCGCAATTATCCCAGATCTCACAAGCATGGTGTAAGTGCTACTGCTGCTGCTGCTGCTGAGTCGCTTCAGTCGTGTCCAACTCTGTGCAACCCCATAGACAGCAGCCCACCAGACTCAGCCGTCTTTGGGATTCTCCAGGCAAGAACACTGGAGTGGGTTGCCATTTCCTTCTCCAATGCATGAAAGTGAAACGTGAAGTGAAGTCGCTCAGTCGTGTTCGACTCTTAGCAACCCCATGGACTGCAGCCTACCAGGCTCCTCTGTCCATAGGATTTTCCAGGCAAGAGTACTGGAGTGGGTTGCCATTGCCTTCTCTGATGGTGTAAGTGCAATGCCCCTGAAAGCAGAGTCAGTGGTGTATTTGTAAATGGTTAGCAACAGGCTGGCCCTTGGGGGAGGAACCCTAATTTACAGTATTTGCCTATTTCAGCTGCTTTCAAACAACCATTACGATATCACCAAACATGAAGTTGGGAAGAGATGCACAGTAGCCTATCATAATACAGCATGGATATGATTGAAATAAAACACCTCGAAAGTACAAATATTAATCAGTTCAGTTCAGTCACTCAGTTGTGTCCAACTCTTTTCGATCCCATGAATTGTAGCACACCAGACCTTCCTGTCTATCACCAACTCCCGGAGTTTACCCAAACTCATGTCCATCGAGTCGGTGATACTATCCAGCCATCTCATCCTCTGTCATCCCCTTCTCCTCCTGCCCCCAATCCCTCCCAACATCAGAGTCTTTTCCAATGAGTCAACTCTTCACATGAGGTGGCCAGAGTTTCAGCTTTAGCATCATTCCTTCCAATGAACACCCAGGACTGATCTCCTTTAGAATGGACTGGTTGGATCTCCTTGCAGTCCAAGGGACTCTCAGGAGTCTTCTCCAACACCACAGTTCAAAAGCATCAAGTTTTCGGCACTCACTTTCTTCACAGTCCAACTCTCACATCCATACATGACCACTGGAAAAACCATAGCCTTGATAGACAGACCTTAGTCGGCAAAATAATGTCTCTGCTTTTGAATATGCTATCTAGGTTGGTCACAACTTTCCTTCCAAGGAGTAAGTGTCTTTTAATTTCATGGCTGCAATCACCATATGCAGTGATTTGGGAGCCCCAAAAAATAAAGTCTGACACTGTTTCCACTGTTTCCCTATCTATTTCCCATGAAGTGATGGGACCAGATGCCATGATCTTCGTTTTCTGAATGTTGAGCTTTAAGCCAACTTTTTCACTCTCCTCTTTCACTTTCATCAAGAGGCTTTTTAGTTCCTCTTCACTTTCTGCCATAAGGCTGGTGTCATCTGCATATCTGAGGTTATTGATATTTCTCCCGGCAATCTTGATTCCAGCTTGTGCTTCTTCCAGCCCAGCGTTTCTCATGATATACTCTGCATAGAAGTTAAATAAGCAGGGTGACAATATACAGCCTTGACGTACTCCTTTTCCTATTTGGAACCAGTCTGTTGTTCCATGTCCAGTTCTAACTGTTGCTTCCTGACCTGCATATAGGTTTCTCAGGAGGCAGGTCAGGTGGTCTGGTATTCCCATATCTTGAAGAATTTTCCACAGTTTATTGTGATCCACACAGTCATAGGCTTTGGCATAGTCAATACAGCAGAAATAAATGTTTTTCTGGAACTCTCTTGCTTTGTCGATGATCCAGAGGATGTTGGCAATTTGATCTCTGGTTCCTCTGCCTTTTCTAAAACCAGCTTGAACATCAGGAAGTTCATGGTTCACATATTGCTGAAGCCTGGCTTGGAGAATTTTGAGCATTACTTTATTAGCATATGAGATGAGTACAACTGTGTGGTAGTTTGAGCATTCTTTGGCATTGCCTTTCTTTGGGATTGGAATGAAAACTGACCTTTCCCAGTCCTGTGGCTGCTGCTGAGTTTTCCAAATTTGCTGGCATATTGAGTGCAGCACTTTCACAGCATCATCTTTCAGGATTTGAAATAGCTCAACTGGAATTCCATCACCCACACTAGCTTTGTTTGTAGTGATGCTTTCTAAGGCCCCCTGAGTTCACATTCCAGGATGTCTGGCTCTAGGTGAGTGATCACACCATCATGATTATCTGGGTCATGAAGATCTTTTTTGTATAGTTCTTCTGTGTATTCTTGCCACCTCTTCTTAATATCATCTGTTTCTGTTAGGTTCACACTATTTCTGTCCTTTATTGAGCCCATCTTTGCATGAAATGTTCCTTTGGTATCTCTAATTTTCTTGAAGAGATCTCTAGTCTTTCCCATTCTGTTGTTTTCCTCTATTTCTTTGCATTGATTGCTGAGGAAGGCTTTCTTATCTCTTCTTGCTATTCTTTGGAACTCTGCATTCAGATGCTTATATCTTTCCTTTTCTCCTTTGGTTTTTGCTTCTCTTCTTTTCACAGCTATTTGTAAGGCCTCCCCAGACAGCCATTTTGCTTTTTGCATTTCTTTTCCATGGGGATGGTCTTGAACATCATAAAATGATTAAGATGTGATAGATTTAGAGTATTAATTATCCTTATTTTATATAATTTGTTTAATTGCAAGTTTATCTAATTTAATTTTTAATATTGACTATGTTTAACAACTGGCTTACAAATTTCCTGAAAATTTAACAATTGGCTCTTGTGAGTTGGTATAAGCCAGAACTAGTATCGTACTGAGCCAATGTTTCCTTTTATGGATAAGTATTGAGTGAAAGGTGAACTTGTAAAAGGATGGGTTTTTACATAGGGGTAAATTATCCAAGGAGGTAACACACACACAAAAAGAAGCTGTGAAGCAGCCTTAGGGGTTTTGTTTTTACTTTTTACTTATTCTATGTCAGAATAGTTTTGCTGTATCATTTTACTTAATGATTTGTCAAACTGTGGCTTCTCTATTGAGCCCTCTGTGGAATATATCAAAGGCCTTCTGCATTTCCATCATAATAAAATATAATGGGTACCATCTTTATAGTTTATCTGTCTCACAGACACCATGAATGGGGGACAGAGGATGGATGGGGGAAGATTGTAGTTGAATAAGATGAGCTGGTGGTTTAGCACCACTTCACTGCCAACAAACCCTATATTAAATTTAATGTGGCCATCAAAGAGGCAGACAGACACATGCGGAAATCAGCAGGATGTGTTAGAGCAATTAAAGATCAAAGATACGGCTAATCCCTGCCCCTGAGGATTCTGTTCATGGATGTGTCCCCGGTGCCCAGTGCACTGCCAAGCAGACGCACAGGGGTACCTGGTGCTCTCTCACTGGCTTTCGGTTCTCCATCCCTCAGGAGCAAGCTCAGCACCCCCGATGCAAAGACAGCTGTCTAAAGAAGAAACTCAGGCAAAATGAACTAACCGTCTGGAAATTCAGCACCCTGTTGCATTGTTCAGATTTCTAAGGGAGACCTTCTTAGGAATATATATATTGTTGGAAGAGTTACAGAGTTTATAAATTGTAGACCTCCAAACCTCCATGAGTTATTAAAGAAAAGCAACTCACTACCACTTATTTTGCAACAACCAAATATCAAACTCAGGTCGGTTTCTCCTTAACTTGATAATGGCCTCACCCATGATGGATTAAGTTTCCCTGAGAAAATCTTCACCTAGGTATACAGGATTGAGTATATTGAAAGTGAAAGTGTTAGTCTCTCAGTCATGCCCAACTCTTTGCAACCCCATGGACTGTAGCCCACCAGGCTCCTCTGTCCACGGAATTCTGCAGACAAGAATACTGGAGTGGGTAGCTATTCCCTTCTCCAAGAGATCTTCCTGAGCCAGGGATCAAACTCAGTTCTGCTTTACTCTGCAGATTCTTTATTGTCTGAGCCACCAGGGAAGCCCTTACAGGATTGCTGGCCAACAACTAAATCTAGCCATCATCGGGCCCCAAAGCTTCAGAGGAAATAGCATTTCTTATCAGAAGTTACCTCCTCATAGTCTGCCTTTTCCCCCTGGACAGCATCCCCTTCCTTGAGCTCCTGCCTATAAATTTCATCTGATTTTCAAAATTTTAGTGAGTCTGCTGTGAAACACTTAAACCTCCAATAACACTCAAAAAATTCAAAATAACTCCTTGACCACATACTTTTCATGTTCCACAATAAATCCTCACTTAAGACATACAGAATATGCAATTTATGGCAAATCACATTGTCACATAACTAAACCTAATTTGACCAGGTATCCTTAAATCATCTTCCTTCTAGACACTCATGAAACTGACATTTGGAAATAAGAAAGTCAAAGAATGACCTATCAAACAAAATTTAAAATATTTCCCATTAGAAAGGTATACGACTCAACAGGGTGAAATTTCACAAATGAGACTCTCAGCACAAAGGGAAGAGGCAATAAATATTTCCCTACATATGTAAAGCAAGGAGAATAGAATTTCAAGTCTCACTTAGCTTTTAAGCTGATGCATAGCTGAAGACAATAATATACCCAGGAACCAGCATGAAGCCATCTTTCCAAGGTGGGACATTGTAGGAATCTGAAATAATAAGTGTAACCTAAGGCGTCTGTGAAAGACAAAGCCGTTCTTGGGATAATAGCGACAAGACATTTTCAAATACTGAATATAGCAAGATGACCAAAACCTTGAAATGTTCAAGGAAATTCATTTTTATTACATAATATAAATAGCTTCACAAGGGAAACACACATAGAATACTTTCAGCAGGAAAAAAACCTTTTTATATAAATTATAAGCAGTTATGGAGCTTATTTTCACAGAAGCATAATTTTAATCTAGTTACAGTCTTTTCATGTGTCATTGTTTTATAAACTTTTCACCATGCAACAGCAAAGTCCACCTAGCCATCATTGTAATGACTGTCGTAGGTTGGGTTCCTCCAGAACAGATGCTGAGACGTGAATGCAAATAGCTTCTTTAGGAGGTGATTCCAAGAAGCAGTCAGAAAACTGAGGAAGTGAGACAAGGCTGTTCCCAGTGTGTGTTAACTCCCCAACACTTTGAGGCTGCCTTGTTCAAAGCTGAGAAGACCCCAACAGCTGGAGGAAGCTCACAAGTAAAGATCTGTAGATCTTTCTGCAGCTGAAAGTTTGGGGGTAGAGTATATGAGCCGGAAGTCTTGAGGGTGTGTGGCCAGGTCCCAAGAGCATCAGACACAATAATGAGATATCTCATCCCATTGCTGTGTCATTGTTTTTCTATTTGCTTTGAGAAACACAGATTTAATTGTCCAAGTTTCAGGAAGAAATCAGTCAATGTAACATCCATGTGAAACTTAGAATAAGTACCTGGGGAAACAAGATACATTAAACTGCTTTGTAATCAATGCTCTGGAAAGCTAAGTACATCATTACTATTCAAAAAGTGTTCAATCACTTCACCCTCATTATGACAATTATTATTTTAAAAAACACAGAATACAGTAAGTATTGACGAGGATATGGAGAAATTGGAACCCTTGGGCATTACTGGTGGGAATGTAAAATGCAGTTACTATGGAAAACAGTATTAAAAAATTGAAAAATAGTATTATCCATATAATACAATAATTCCACTTCTGGGTGTCTACCCAAAAGAATTGAAATCAGGGACTGAAACAGATATTTATGCACCCATGTTCACATTAGCTAAAAGAAACAACCCAAGTGCCCATCAGTAGATGATTAGGGAAGTAAAATATGGTATACACATATAGAGGAATATTATCCAGCCTTGTAAAGGAAGGAAATTCTGACACAAGCTACAACATGGATAAACCTTGAAAATATTATGCAAAGTTAAATAAGCCAGTTACCAAAATACAAATGTTGTACAGTTCTACTTTTATGAGGTACCTGGGGTATAGGTCTTCCCTGGTGACTCAGATGCTAAAGATTCTGCCCACAATGCGGGAGACTTGGATTCAGTCCCCGCGTTGGGAAGATCCTCAGGAGAAGGGAATGGAAACCCACTCCAGTATTCTCACCTGGAGCATTCCATGAACAGAGGAGCCTGACAGGCTACAGTCCATGGGGTCACAGCATGTGAGGTACCTAGAGTAGTCAAATTCATGAAGACAGAAAGCTAACCAGTAGTTTCCAGAGACTGGGGGAAGGAGGAATGGGGAATGACTGTTTAATGGATATAGTGTTTCAATCTACGAAGATGGAAAAAGTCCTGAAGGCGAATGATACTGGAGGTCGCACAACAATGTGAGCATATTTGATACCATTGAACTGTACACTTAAAATGGTTATAATGGTAAATGTTATTTTATTTATATTTTACGGTAATTTTTAGAAAATCTTGCAAATTTTTAAGTTTTTCTAAATAAAAGAATTAACTTCTATTCTATACAGCAATATTGGTAAGTTTTTCCAAGACGTTCATCAATTTTCTCAACATCTTCCAAGCTGTATATACTTAGTTTCTGGAAATTAACATCTAGAGCCTGTGAAAATATTTTAGCAGAAGCCACTTCAGGACCCTCTCATGTTCTTCCCATCCTCACTCTGTGCACACCCAGGGTCTTTCTCGTGCCAGAACAAAGGCAGTGTTAGGTCCAAAAACTGGAATGGTTTCACTTCAGCTCTTTCTCCAAGATACAGTTTATTTACAGTTGTGGGTTTCTAGGGTTTATGCAAAGGAGCCAACTCACCAAACCAGGAGCTTTCAATCCCCAGGAAGAGCTGGCAGCAGGGATCCACCAGTGGTGTTTGTGTGGACAGTTGATTTGCCTGCCCCCTCCCCTCTGCTTGAAACGGGCGTCAGGATCTGCTGAGGAAGCCAGTGAGGAAGGAGGTTTTCAAGTTGGTCTTTTGGCAGATTTCTCTCCTCAGCAGAATCCTGAAGGCTCCAAGACTGGAGGTAGCTTTTGTCCCTAACTCCTTTCTCATTCGCACTAATGGAGGCAAGATTTGGGCCTGATTCTTTCTTCCACATGATAGATACTTTCTTCCACCTTGTTCTCGAAGGTGCAGGCACTGGGTAAGACAAAAACCATCGAATTGCTTTTAATAACCTGCTCCCACCAAACTGAACTGCTTGCTGCGTCCCACTTTCCCAGCTCCAGGCATGAGGAGAGACACACTTCCGCCCTCTCTCCCCAGTCTAAATCCACTCTTCTCCTCCACGATCCCTTGCTCAGTCACAAGTTAGAGGTAATTTATTCCTCTTCCACAATCCCATAATACTTTGGAAAAACTCAGATTTTTGCATTTGGCATTTTTTATCTTGTATTTTCCTTTGCAACCCCACAGACTGTAGCCCATCAGTCTCCTCTGCCCATGCAATTTTCCAGGCAAGAATACTGGAGTGGGTTGCCATTTCCTTCTCCAGGGGATCTTCCCGACCCAGGGATGGAATCCCATCTCCTGGGTATCCTGCATTGATAGGTGGATTCTTAACCTCTATGCCACCTGGGAAGCCCCATCTTGTATTTTAGGTATTGGTATTTCTATCTTCTCTCCCTTACTGGCTTCTAACTTCCTTTAAGACAAGGTCCCTATCTGATTTACCTTAGCACCCACTCCACTCAGAATGTTAGTGCAGCCTCTTTCCCATAATAGGAAGTCAGTAAATATCTCACAAAGAAATGAATAAACCAGTGACTGAATGAATGCATGAAATCCTACAAGAGAAGCCCACCAAGTCTGGGAAAGCTCTGCCACCAACCGTTTAGTTTCCAAATGTCTGTGTTTCTGCCCTGCCCCGCCCCTTTCCACCCTTGAAGGAAATAGAGGCTATAATGAGAGGACATGTCGTCATCTTCAAACCTCTATCTATACCCCTTGAGCCTCTGAAACATTAGACAAGCAATAACCCCCATCACCCCTCTCTGCTCATCTCCATCCCTATGCCTTACAGTCACTTCAAACCTGAGAGCCCAGATTCCTCCAGTTAAGGAGCCTGAGTGTAGACCACAAGTTTCCAGGAGCTCTATCATCCCAAGAGGGTGACAGGACCATGAGGAGGAGACTGGGACAACAAGGCCTTGGGACCCACCCCCACCCCCCCACCCCGCACATACACATACACACACACACACACGTGCGCGCGCACACACACACACACACACACACTCCCATTGTGCTTCAGCAAAAGCAGCTCTGGTTTTCATCTACTTTATATTTTAGTTTTACACAGATTCCATGGGGAAGAGAAGTTTCCCTGCTCAAAAATATCTGAAAAATACTGGTATTTTTCCCATGTGGTTGGACTTTGATTTGCAGAAGGGCAAGAGATCAGAAAGGTACCATTCATTAATCCCTCATACCTGGCACAGTGCCATAAACTTAATTAGGAAATGCCTCAAGGGCACCAGGCAAGAAGTGCCAATAACCTAGGCCCTGGGCCCAGCTTCAGTACAAACCAGTTAGGCAAGTCCCTTCTCTGAGCTTAAGTTTTCTCATTTTTAAAAAAGGAAATTGGCGGAGATGACACTCTGACTAACAGGGAAGACAAGGACCTGTGGGGCGCTAACGGAGACTGCAGGATCCCCAACATTTTCTGAAGAAATTTCCACCTTAGCTTTCAGGGCTGAAGCCTGAGTGGCCTCAGCCCCTCACCCATTGGCAGCCCAGGCACTGCCCCTCAGCACTCCTGGTTGCTGAGTGGCCAGGAGGCGATGCTGTGGGCCCAGACGACCCCAGTTATGCCCAAGAACTTGATCTGGTGCTGCTGCCTCATTCCCGGTGCCGTGCACAGGGGCGAGGGCTCGAAGGCAGCTTGCTAGAAAACATTTTTTAATATATATTAAGACATTGAGTTGTGCTTTGAAGTGTTTGAGAAAGGAACTTGCATGTACTTTTATATAGATCTATTTTTATTTCGTTATTAAAATTTTCAACTGCTTTAGCCAGCTTAGGCTAAGTTATGCTGCAATAACAAATGATCTCAAGCCTTGTAGATGAAACAATAAATGTTAATGTCTTGCTCAAAAAAAAATTAAAACAAAAACAAGGGGATTGGTCCCAAAGACTCTAGAACAGCACTGTCCAATAGAATTTTCTAAGAGGATGGAAATGTTCTACATACATGATGTCCAATATTGCAACCACCAACAGTATGTGAATAGTGAGTAGCTAAAACGTGGCTACTGAAACCAAGAAACTGGATTTTAAATTTTAGTCCACTTAATTTACACAGCTATACGTGGTTACTGGCTACCATATTGGACAACCCGGCTCTATAACATGGTCTCCAAGAACTCTTGCAGCTTTGGCATCCTAGAACTCTCTAAATAACCCTGCATTCACCCCACTACTCCCACCACCAAGCATTGTGATTACAAATCCCTCCCATTAACACACACATAGATGCTGAAACTAAAACTCCAATACCCTGGCCACCTGATGTGAAGAGCCATCTCACTGGGAAAAAAACCCTGATGCTGGGAGAGATTGCAGGCAGGAGAAGGGACTACAGAAGATGAAATGGTTGGATGGCATCACCAACTCAATGAACATGAGTTTGATAAAAATCTGGGAGATAGTGAAGGACAGAAGAGCCTGGCATGCTGCCATCCATAGGGTTGCAAAGAGTCAGACACAATTAACAACTCAACAACAACCACAACAACACACACACACAAGCGCACACACAGCCTTGAATTCAAAGGACTAAAGTTAGCTACCTTCCTCTAAATGAACAGTAGGTGTCTCCCTCACCCTGAAACATGGACTGCTGCAATTATGTTAGAAGCTTCGGCGATTAAAGCAGCGGTAGTATTTGCCAGTGCGCTGCCAGCCAGTTGTAACTAGGCCCAGAAATCAAGTCACTCTATGGAAACTCCCCTCTATGCCAGACTACTGGGCAGTCACCCCAAGAAGCAGAAGGTCAGGCTTCTTACAGGCCCCCCAGGCAGCTGCCCAGCCAGTCACCACCAGAGGTTTTCCCCTATCCCCTGAGCCCCAGGGTCCTCTCCACACTTCCTCATAGATTCCCACACTTCATGGAAAAACAGTCACAAGGAAATTGTAAATTGGTATGTATTTGTCCAAGATGACATTCTGAAAGTTAATTTTGCAAATTCTCCTCTAGTTTCTGAGTCATTGCCAGGACTCATGTGTAACTATCCACCCACGAAAGAGACAGAAAATGTAGCCGCGAAGTAAATAAATGGATGAGAATGGGGACAATCCACAGAGCGGGCTTCCTGGTGACTCAGTGGTAAAGAATCTCCGCGAAGTAAATAAATGGATGAGAGTGGGGACAATCCACAGAGCGGGCTTCCTGGTGACTCAGTGGTAAAGAATCTGCCTGCCAGCGCAGGAGACACAGGTTCAATCCCTGGGTCGGGAAGATCCCCTGGAGAAGGAAATGGCAACCCATTCTAGTATTCTTGCCTGGGAAATTCCACAGACAGAGGAGCCTGGCAGTCCATGGGGGTTACTAAAGAGTCAGACACAACTTAGCGACCGAATGGTAACAACAATATCCACAGGGCACTGAGAGAAACAAAGACAAGATCCAGATTTTCTGCAGTTCTCCAGACTTTGCACACTCGGACTGAGCTGGGTTGACCAGCTCCCTCATTTTAGGGAGCTAGTTTTAGATATCACTGTTGCTTAGACGTTGGGCAAACACCACCATTGCTCAGGTATCACTGGTGAATATATGGCACTACTGCACAGTGATTAAGAGAATGGGCTCTGGTGTTGGCCTGGATCTGCATTCCAGGAGCACAGTCAATGAGCTGTGTCATTTAACCTCCCTAAGCATCAGTGTATAAAAAGGGTAGTTGAGAAAGCTGCAGGAAATTATCACATGTGGCAGAGTTCTGCTTATATATTAGTTAAGGAAAATTAGTTCTTTCTTGTAATTCAGCTATATGATAACTGCTGTTCCATCTTACTCTTTAAAAACTGTGCCAGCAACTTAGAGATGAAGCTGGCTCTCCTGGGAAAAGCACCTGGCCTGGAGAGTCTGTGACTAAACCCTTTAGGAGCGAGAGCCAAGCCTGGGGTGGATCAGCAGAGCCTGGAACCTCTCTTAACCCCTGTTTGTCAGACAAAGACCTTGCTCAAGGTCAGCTGGACAAGTCTCACACATACATGGGCAGAAACTTAGCTCATACCTGAGTGGTCTCCAGGAGGACACAGGCTGGCACAGGGGCCAAAAGCCCCTTTCATTTAGAGGTTTCAAAAACAGTAATATCGTTTACAAAGGGGGTCGCAGATGGACAAAAGCACAGTTTAGGAACACGTCCTTAGATGGGCACGTGCTCTATCAGGTCTCTGATCCAGTGACTCACCAGCTTCAAGGGCAACGGTCAGTTCTCGGTCAGGCAGTCTTGGGCTCAAATTCTGGCTTGTCAGCTATTAGTGATGCAACTTTGGGCAAGTTATTTACCCAGCCAAGTTTCAATTTCCTCATCCGTAAATTGAGAATAAACAATTCCTCTTTCACAACAATAACAGCAAATGGTGCCATTCTGGAGATGTTCTTGTTTAACATCTTGGTAGAATTACCTCATTCACTCTTTCCTCAGCTTTGTTGAAATTTTTCATTTTAACAAAAGGCATCCTAATGAAGCCCTTTGTTTTCATAATTAGTCAACTTATGGCACAGACATATAACTTTCACTCCACACCACCATCCCCCTACACCTCACCCCCATCCCACTGCCAAGGGCACTGTGTGACCCTACCCCATCCCTTTCCAAATGTCAATTAAGAAGATAAAGAGGTCTCGTCTCCATTTACCCTCAAACACCTTATTCAGAGGTAACTGAATCTGATCTAATAAAGTAGCCCGGTGGCCAAAGCAAAAACAATAACCCAATACCCAATAATTAGTTCTATTCTCCCAAGCATCAGTGTGGTTTTCACCCTTCAAACATTCTTACTTTAATAAGATGGGATATGTCTAACTCAAACATGGAGCTACCACTCCCTGCCCAACACCTGTGCTTTCAAGTGGTTCAATTCATGGCCACAAAAATTGTGTCTGTATTGCTTTCAATGAAGCTATAAAAAGTCAACATACTATACATCTCTTCAAATTCACCCAGACCAAAAATAAAAAATCAGCCATCTCACAGATCATCAATTAAAACAAATCTAAGTCCAAATAAAAACAGGATAAGCATTTGCTTCCCAGGTGGTGCCAGTGGTAAAGAACCCGCCTGCCATTGTGGGAGATGCAAGAGACACAGGGTTCGATCCCTGAGTTGGGAAGATCCCCTGAAGAAGGGAATGGCTATGCACTCCTGTATTCTTGCCTGGAGAATTCCATGTACAGAGGAGTCTGGCGGGCTACAGTCTATAGGGTTGCAAAGAGTCCGACACAACTGAAGGGACTTAGCATGCCAAATGGAGTTTAAAGGTTTTATTACGTTATAACTCATTGTAATTAGCCAAATTTTTCTGCTTGGTGATACAGGATATTTGGTAAACTGGCCAAGTTCAACAATACATCTCCCTATGAATAGCAAGAATATACTAAACGGTCACTCTTCTGTCAAAGGTTCAAATAACACAGAAAGCACAGGAAAACCATCGAAGTCTCTATTTTTTTAATGTGCAAAAGTATAAAGAATAATATATGAATCCCTATATATCTATCACCCAGTCCCCGCTACCAGTTAATTATCAAATGTTGCCAATTTGAAAACCTTTGAAAGGTAAATTTATACCATCTTAGGGCTTCTCTGGTGGCTCAGAGGTTAAGGCATCTGCCTCCAATGCGGGAGACCTGGGTTTGATCCCTGGGTTGGGAAGATGCCCTGGAGAAGGAAATGGTAACCCACTCCAGTATTCTTGCCTGGAGAATCCCATGGACGGAGGAGCCTGGTAGGCTACAGTCCACGGGATCGCAAAGAGTCAGACATGACTGAGCGACTTCACCTTCACCTTCACCTTCCATATGTCATCTAAAGCATGCATTCTCACAAAAAATAAAATAGGCACCTTGTTGTTTCAGGGCAGCTGAAAGACTGAATTAAATCTCAGAGAAGGAGAGGAAGGCACCACACATGCTCTGGTGAAAAGTAAACCTGGGAAGTGTGTTGCCTTGAGCTAAATCCCTGGTCTCCAAGTGCTTAGAGAGGCCGGGAGGGTTATAAAGTCCTCACCCTCTTTGTTCCTGGGAAACAGGCCTCAGGCAGCTCCAGCCCAGCCAATCTCTGACTCACTGGCAGCAGACCCTCCTCCTCCTGATTCCTTCCATTCCCCACCCCAGTCTCAATAAAGAAGAAACCAGCCTCCGGGCAGCATCTGGCCAGGAGTGTGATCTGGAGATGATTCCAGGTTAGCCCAGGAGGTCCAGCAGCATTGCTGAGGGCCCTCTATGTGCCAGGTACCACATTACCACAGCACTTCCCTGTCCTGACTGCCACTTTATAATCACCTGGGAAACTTTGGGGGAAACACCTGGGATCACCCCAGACTAAGTATCTCAGCCATTACTTCACAGCAGTCCTTCCAACAGTCCAATGAGCTAGGGACCTCTGAGCTCAGAAAGATGTGAATGTTAAATGGCAGAGCCGGGATTTAAAGGCAGGGCTCTCTTATTTCCAAACCCTGCTGTCCTCATTGACCACAGTACTGAACATCAGTGTTTCTATGTCTTTCTTTAGGCCATAAGATCCATTCAGGCAGTAATTCCCAGATCTAGCTCATGGCAGGTACTTTATACGTATCTTAAATTGAATGAATAACTAAATGGATATTTCATGTTCTAGAAATTGAATAAGAGTTGTATGTCCACGTAATCCAGATCAGTGAAGGAGGGAGAGATAAATTGGGAGATGTACCTATACACACTACTATATATATATACAATAGATGACTAATAAGGACCTGCTGTATAGCACAGGGAGGCCTACTCAATACTCTGTAATGGCCTATATGGGAAACGAATCAAAAAGAGTGTGGGTGTGTAACAGATTCACTTTGCTGTACATCCGAAACTAACAGCACTGCAAATCAATTACAATCCAATAAAAATTTTTTAATCAACTATACTTCAGTTTAACAAATTTAAAAAATGAACTCCTTTTTTTTAACAAATATGAAAAATGAACAAGTAAATAAATAAATTAGAATAGAAAAAAGAAAGGAAAGAAAACTGCCAAATGAGGGACTTCCTCAAAAAGCTAAACACAGATTACCATACAACTATGCAATTTCACTCCTAGGTATATACCCAAATGCAAGGATTAAAACAGATACTTGTACATCAGTGTTCATTGGAGCAGTATTCACAATAGCCAAAAAATGGAGACAACCCAAATGTTTATCAGCAGTGCGTGTGTGTGCTCACGCTTTCAGTTGTGTCTGACTCTTTGCAACGCAGTGGACTGTGGTCCACTAGGGTTCTCTATCCATGGAATTTTCCAAGAAAGAATACTGGAGTGGGTTGAAATTTCCTACTACAGGGGATTATCCCAGTCCAGGGATTGAACTTGCATATCCCGCATTGGTAGCTGATGCTTTACCACTGTGCCACCCAGGAAGCCTGACCATCAACAGGTGAATGGATAAACAATATGCAGCATATTCAGCCATAACAAAGAATGAAATTCTAATATTTACTACAACTGAACTAATCTTGAAGACATCATGCTAGGTGAAATAAGCCGAATAAAAGGACAAATATTGTATGATTCCCCTTACATGAAATATCTAGAATAGGCAATTTAATAGAGACAGAAAGCAGATTACTTTCTGGAGGCTGGAAGGAGAGGAAATAGGGAGTTAGTACTTAATGATTACAGTTTCTATTAAAGGTGACTAAAAAGTTTTTGAACTAGATAACTGGTAATAGGTTTACAACATTGTGAATATAATGCCACTGAATTGTCATTTCAAATGGTTAAAATGGCAAATTCTATGGTGTATATATATTGATTTTATATATGTGTGTGTATATATATATACATATGTATATAAAACCACAATTTTAAAAATTAATTGTTGTATGTTAAAAACCATTGAATCATAATATTTTAAGTGGGTGAATTGCATGCCATGTAAACTGTATCTAAATAAAGTGACATTTAAAAAGAAATGAAGTGAAGGGGACTTGTCCCAGTGGTCACAGTAGATGCAGCAACAGCGGGGTGGTGAGTGACCTAATAGGGTGACATGATCTGCAAATCTGACGGTTGGGGAGCAGGCGGAGAAAAATGATCTGTAGCTTGATTACCTAGAAAACCTACCACACGGAAACCTCTGACCCTAGACCACATCTAAATGACCGAATTACAATTAGAAAGATTTGGTGGGAACCTCATAAAAGTCTCTTCTCACTGTAACAGTTCCGTCAAGGTTCACTCTAAGTCCAAAGTTCAAATGATCGAATAAGTTACAATTACCCGTCTTGCACATGTCCCACTTCAGGGAAATCCCACTCCCACACGTGTCCCTTACTGGGAGGCAGAGGACAGGCTGCCCAGATCCCACACCATAGGGTAGGAGAAGCAAAGGCACCCACTTACCACCACCAGTGGGGTCCCCTGTGTTTCAGATCAGTGAGTCTCAGTCAACTCTAAATCCAACTTTGTGGATCTAATGTGTAAGGTCACTCCCAACTCCTAGGGCCACTCCCAACTGTCAGCTTGAGTTTCCAGAGGCAGAAGTTACGAGCTACCACTTTCTTAGAGATGAGAATTCTTGAGAAGGGGGTAGCAGGTGGTGTGGAAAGAGAGGAAAGGAATGTTGAGGAGAAGCACCAATACAAGGGTGAATGGCTGGACTGGAAACTTGGCATCAAGCACAACTGATTGCTCAGACTCTCTTCCCAGAAACATAAGAATTAGTGCTTCAAAGAATATTTATCCATTAGATTCCATCTCCTACTAGTAAATAGATTTCCTTAAAAGACTTGAAATCTCCTGCACTTGGGCATCGTGCCCTAGATCTCAGCAGCAGCAGTGGATTCCAGTGGTAGGAGGCAAAACCTGTGTCACGCAGGCATGAAGCAAGGTGTTTTAAGGTGGTGCCTGATATGGTACAAGGCCATGCAGAATTGGTCTCCACAGAGTAAGCTGAGAAGAACAAGTGGCCAAGGTTCATGGATTACATGAGGTCAAGGGCTTCTGTGGTAACACACAAGAATTGTCTGCTATGGCAATAGTTTTTTGATCACTTTCCATGTTATTAATATTTAATTTTTGCACAGAATGGTTGTACAGATTAATTAGAGCCAACATACAATATATGTCAAATAATGCTCCCCATCTAGTCAAGGATGCTCACATCCTAATCCCTAGAGTCTGGGAATGTGAGTTTACAAAGCAAAGGGGAATTGAGGTTTTAGATAAAATTAACATTGCTAATCAATCCACCTTAAAATAGGGAGATTATCTGAGTGGGCCCATTGTAATCACGTGCTTGCTGGCTCAGTCGCTAAGCTGTGTCTGATCCTTTGTGACCCCATGGACTGTAGCCCACCAGGTTCCTCTGTCCATGGATTTCCCAGGCAAGAATCCTGGAAGAAGTTGCCATTTCCTTTTCCAGGGGATCTTCCTTACCCAGGAAATCAAACCCACGTCTCCTGCATTGCAGGCAGATTCTTTACCACTGTCACTTGGGAAACCCAAGGTAATCAGAGGGGTCCTTAAAAGCGGAAGCAGAGGCAGAAGAAGACTCAGTGTCAAAGTGATGCAATGTGAGAAAGACTCCACCAACCACTGATAGCTTTGAAGCTGGAAGCGGGCCACAAGCCAAGGAATGCAAGCAACCTCTTGAAACTGAAGAAGCCAGAGAAATGGATTTTCTTAGATCATTCAAAAAAGAACGCAGCTCTGTTGACACCTTAGCCCAGGGAGAGCCACATCAGACTTATGACCTACAGAACTATAAAATAATAAATGTCTATTGTTTTAAGTCACTAAGTTTGTGGTAATTTGTTACAGCAACAATGCACACTGAATAAGTTTAAAGATTGTTGTTACAGCAACAATGAAACTAATACATCTCCACAATTTTTTAAAGTATGAATCATAGATGTGACTTGTTGGGTCAAAGATCATGCAAAATTTAGTAATCCCTTTATATGTATTGCATTCCAGGAAGATAGTAGCAGTTTTAAATGCCATCAACAAAGAGAATTTCCAAAATCAGAGAGTATTTTTGTTTTCTAATTTTTAGTAATTGACAGGCAAAATTTGTACCTAAATGTTTTAAATTCATTCTTATTATTGATTACTTATGATATGTGTTTATTGATTCCTCCATAGACTAGGAATATAGCAGCCATTTTTATTTCTTTTTTTGTAAATTACTTGTTCGAATTCTCTGACCATTTTTCTTTCCAGGTATTCATCTTTTCTTATTGCTTTATAAAAATAGGCATTTGTGTCACATAGGTTGAAAATGTTTGTAATTTGGCTTTATGATTGATGTGTCTAGGTACAGAAGGTTCAACTTTTATATCATAAATCAAACTTTTCCAGTTTCTGCCTTTGATGTGATAGCTCAAAGTCTCTTTCTCCTTTCTACATGTACAAATATTCATCTGTATCTTCACTTAGCGCTTTTATAGCTGAACAGTGTGCATTAAGAATATAGTTCAGTTTCCCCTTAATGATTACCCAGCAGTCTCAACAGCAAAAGGATCAACTATCTGTCCTTTCCCCACTAGAATAAGTTTAAAGATGCTATTTCAAAACAATTTCTGATATAGACTTGAATTCTCAGCTTTTTAATATAAACTCATATTTGAAAGTGAAAAAGTTGCCCCTAAATAGCAATTTTCTGTTTATTGTTCTCAGTTTATCACAGTCTCATGGATTCACATTTACACTTTAAGGTAGGAAAGGTCTAACCCTGAAAGAAATGTGAAACAAGTAAGTAACCACAGCATCTCTAAAATAAAGCTATATTTTCCAGTTATAAAACACCAAAGTCTTTAGCCACAAAGCAGAGAAAGAAAAAAATAAAAAACCCACATCCTTTGTGTTTCATTATATATTACTATCAGTACCTGAAACTAAATAGTCTCCATAAGAAAATAACAGAAGCCATGAATATTCCTTTTCCTTTCTCTTTTCCTCCTGCCATTTGTCTCCTTCTAATTCCTGGAGGTAAGACATATTTTCATATGCTTTTCAGTTTTGCTTATAAGAAAATGGAATTGTATATTGGTTTACTCTTGTTCAATATTGTGTAAAAGTAAAAAAGAAATCATAACTTAATTTCTAATAATATTTCATGTTACTTTTAGTCTTTGCTATTGAAATGGTATGTTGCTTTTTAAAATGAAAACATAACCTATTGTGTTTACAGCAACAATATGAAAGCATAACTATATCTGGAGGGTCTCACAATTCAGTCCAGATCCACAGAGCAAAACTGGCAAGTGAAAAACCAACAAAGCCATTAAACTTGGGATGGATAGATTATTTATCAACTGGAGAGCTTAGTTACCCTCTGTCTGGTGGTTCAGACAATAAAGAATCCAGCTGCAGTGCAGGAGACTGGGTTCGATCCCTGGGTTGGAAAGATCCCCTGGAGAAGGGAATGGCAACCCACTCCAGTATTCCTGCCTAGAATCCCACGGGCAGAGGAGTCTGGTGGGCTACAGTCCATGGGGTTGCGAGGAGTCAGACACAACAGAGCGACTAACACAACTCATAACTCTCAGATAAATCTTAAGATTTTGGTTTTCAGAATGAATTATGTTAATTTCCAGTAGTGGGAATGGTAAAGAAAGCAATAAATCAATGTAAAATAATCCAATGAACTATATATATGTGTGTCAATAATAAAACTTACAGTTAAGTATATTCTAAGTATGTATTATTGTTATCAGCCCAATTTACATATGAGAAAACTAAGGCCAAAGAGGTTAAGACAATTTACTGAAGTCATCAGCTAGTAAGTAGTAGGTCTGGGATTTGAACCCAGAGTTCATGTTCTTAACCACACATTATGATATTTTATAGCTCAGTGATACCTTCAGAGCTGGGATTCTTAATGCAGGATCCATGAGCTCCTTCAAGGGCCTGAATGGGCACTAAGAAGTCTGTGATTCTCCCAAAGTGAAAGAAAGAAAAGTAAAGTGAATTTGCTCAGTCGTGTCCGACTCTTTGAGACCCCACGGACTGCAGCCTACCAGGCTCCTCTGTCCATGGGATTCTCCAGGCAAGAATACTGGAGTGGGTTGCCAGTTATTCTCTAGGGGATCTTCCTGACCCAGGGATCGAACCCAGGTCTCCCACGTTGCAGGCAGACGCTTTAACCTCTGAGCCACCAAGGAATCCCAGTGTTCCCATTGCACCTCAAGAGGATGTGGTCTCAACTTGACACTGGAGAGGAACTCCAGGGGTCGTGCCACCATTTCAAAAGACCCCTGATGTCCCAATGCACTATATGCAAATATTCACAAGCATATCTGTGTCTGTACTTTATTTAGATTCTCAAATGGCTCTACATTTCAAAAATAACAAAGGTACTTCAGACAAACAGTTCTTCACAATGGATAGAGTGTATTTTTTTTCATGATGAGGAACTGGATTAGAAGACTGCTTTACTATTTATCAGTTGTGTGAACTTGGGCAAGGTAATTGCTCTGTCTAAACTTTACGTTCCTTATCTCTGTATGGGAATAATAACACCCACCTTGCATTGCAGCAAACAACAGAACCAGAGTCTGAAACTTACCAGTGCCTGGTAAATCATAGATGCTTTCACTATTATTGCTACTATAGTTATTGTTCTTTCTTCAAATTTAATACAATTTACCAAACCATCATTCCCAACAATAATCTCATCATGGAACACTGAGATTTTTAAAGTCAATAACACAGTGGCCAACCCCAGACTGAGACAATGAAGCCTGTAGTAGGAAGTGAACTGCTGAGGAATGGCAGAAAAAGGAGAATGAGGTTTCTCCCCCATCTGCTCTTCCCGTATGCTACTGGGTAAGTCTTTAATCTTTTTGCTTTTTGAGCTTTAATAAAAGAGATTCTATTGCCTGACAGTTTCTGCCTCCCAGGGATAGGAACGAGATGGATATTAGGTTAAAGGTGATCTGAATTCTTGAGGAAGAGAAGTAGTATTTAAATTCAAGATACTATTATCCGAAGCTATCCTGGAAAATTGTAAAAACTCCGAACCACCTGGACCACTTTGATCTTCTCTCCCTGGACACAAAGTGCATGTCTAAGTACTCGTTCTGGATCTGTTCATGATTATCAGAACTTTCTCAGGGGGACACGTAACTCGGTAAGACAGGATTTCACTCTGAATCACTCTTGCAGTTTTTGCAGTATCCTGCGAGGGAATTATAGGAGGAAATGAAGTGGCCCCTCACACAAGACGCTACATGGCTCTAATCAAAGGGCTGAAACTCTGTGCAGGGGCTTTGATCAAAGAAAACTGGGTGTTGACAGCCGCTCACTGCGACCTGTAAGTGATTCTGAGCTCCTCCCACTCTAGACAGCCGGCGGGGCGGGGAGGGGCGGGGAGGGCGGGGAGGGGCGGGGAGGGGCGGGGAGGGGCGGGGCGGGGCGGGCGGGGCGGGCGGGGAGGGGAGGGGCGGGGCCGAGGCTGTCAGAGGGCTCAAGTCCAAAACCAAAACTAGGCAGGGATTCAACGTTATATGCGCTTATTATGTTTGTCTCTATAAGCAAAGGCCAGATCCTGTAGAATAAAATTGAACTCTATGACTATTTTCTCATATTATTTTTTTAACTATAAATAGCAATATTATTAACATTTTGAAAATCAAAATGGTGAAAAACAGCACTCCTAATCTTATCAACTTCACATAATCACTGTTACTATTTTGCTATATTTTATTTCAGGCTTTTTTCACAAATGTATTTCACACAGTCGAGCAAGTTAAGTGTTCTCTATGATTACAAGTGATTTACTTACTGTGATCTAGTTAGTCTTATCCCATGTTGCTACATATTAGATTGAACCATATATTGCTGATATTTAACTGTCTGACTTTTCAAAACAGTCATTTCCTATCAAACTAATTTTTCCCTAATTGTGATTTGAAAGTCAGAATAATGTTTATCACCTGGATATGCTGCTGTTTTCTTCATCAGTACTTGTTGTTGATAACTGGAACCTACTATCTCCCTGCTCACTTTAGTATAAATTGCATGAATAAAAGAAAAGACTTAAAAACTAGCCCCCCACAAAGAAGATCCAAGGAGATGTGCACTATGTTGTGTCAAATGAGAATTTATCAAGTGGCAACTGCAGCACAATGTACACTGTAAAGATCACCATTGGCTTGGCTAACAGGCCCACTGAGCGCAAAGTCTGTCCAGCAAAGCAAGAAAAGCTTCTGCCCATGTCTCCCAGATTAGCTATCATTAGGTTCACAAACTAGACTTGGGGGCTAGCAGTTTATTTCCTTCTGTGTGTGTGTTTAGATTCAGTTCAGTTCAGTTCAGTTGCTCAGTCGTGTCCAACTCTTTGCCACCCCATGAATCGCAGCAGACCAGGCCTCCCTGTCCATCACCAACTCCCAGAATGCACCCAAACTCACATCCATCAAGTCAGTGATGCCATCCAGCCATCTCATCCTCTGTCGTCCCCTTCTCCTCCTGCCCCCAACCCCTCCCAGCATCAGAGTCTTTTCCAATGAGTCAACTCTTCATATGAAGTGGCCAAAGTACTGGAGTTTCAGCTTTAGCATCATTACTTCCAAAGAACAGCCAGGGCCGATCTCGTTCAGAATGGACTGGTTGGATCTCCTTGCAGTCCAAGGGACTCTCAGGAGTCTTCTCCAACACCACAGTTCAAAAGCATCAATTCTTCGGCACTCAGCTTTCTTCACAGTCCAACTCTCACATCCATACATGACCACTGGAGAAATCATAGCCTTGATAGACAGACCTTTGTTGGCAAAGTAATCTCTCTGCTTTTGAATATGCTATTTAGGTTGGTCATAACTTTCCTTCCAAGGAGTAAGTGTCTTTTTAATTTCATGGCTGCAATGAAATTAAATGCAGTGATTTTGGAGCCCAAAAAATAAAGTCTGACACTGTTTCCACTGTTTCCCCATCTATTTCCCATGAAGTGATGGGACCAGATGCCATGATCTTACTTTTCTGAATGTTGAGCTTTAAGCCAACTTTTTCACTCTCTCTTTCACTTTCATCAAGAGGCTCTTTAGTTCCTCTTCACTTTCTGTCGTAAGGCTGGTGTCATCTGCATATCTGAGGTTATTGATATTTCTCCCGGCAATCTTGATTCCAGCTTGTGCTTCTTCCAGTCCAGCGTTTCTCATGATGTACTCTGCATAGAAGTTAAATAAGCAGGGTGACAATATACAGCCTTGATGTACTCCTTTTCCTATTTGGAACCAGTCTGTTGTTCCATGTCCAGTTCTGTTTCTTCCTGACCTGCATACAGGTTTCTCAAGAGGCAGGTCAGGTGGTCTGGTATTCACATCTCTTTCAGAATTTTCCACAGTTTATTGTGATCCACATAGTCAAAGGCTTTGGCATAGTCAATAAAGCAGAAATAAATGTTTTTCTGTAACTCTCTTGCTTTTTCGATGATCCAGCGGATGTTGGCAATTGGATCTCTGGTTCCTCTGCCTTTTCTAAAACCAGGTTGAAGTTTTGTTTTTCGCTTTAGTTCTTTATCTGGCTGCGTGGCATCTTTGCTGCATTAAAGAGTACCTTTCATTGTGGCATGCAGACTCTAGTTGTGGCATATGGGCTCAGTAGTTGCAGTTTACAGGCTTAGTCGCTCTGAGGCATGTGGGATCTTAGTTTCCCAACTAGGGATCAAACCTGCGTCTCCTGCACTGCAAGAGAGATTCTTTACCACTGGACAACCAGGGAAGTCCCCTAGATTCAGCTTTAAAATTTCACTATTATGTCAAGATTCATTTCTTCAGTTCTACATATTCAGTTCTAGGCTCTTTTCCATCTTTGTCATCTTCGAGGACAAGCAAGTTACACTATTAGACTACCACAAAGAAATAAACCTGCTACTTCTGCTCTCATTCTTTGGTTTAATCTCTAGTTCTTTGGTTTAGTCTCTAGTTCTTCGGTTGAGTTTCCTCCATTAGGTGTTGATTCCACAAATCCAAGGCAGATGGAGAAACTGGCAGCTCTTTCTGCAGCAGCCCATGTGGTCAGCACCCGAACACACCTCTCCAGGCCTTGCCAACACAATGCTCCTGCTGCTGTCAAAAGGCCTGGGATTCCTTTCCTGTTGCTTCTTCCCTGAAAAGACCTGAAGTTGAACCATCTAAGATAATACATGTCATAGGAGTTTTAGGTAAAACACCTAAAGAAAAAAAGCCTCATAAATGCCCCCTAACTTGCTGTGCTTATTTATATATAGGAAACCATCTAAAAGAACTGATTGGATTTAATAAATTAAATTCATACTTAATTTCATCTGTTCTGTCACATAAATTATATCGTCCTTGTTTTTTCCAGGAAGGGAAATCCTCAAGTTATTCTTGGGGCCCACTCTACATCCCATAAAGAGAAACTTGACCAAGTATTTTCCATTAAAAAGGCAATTCCCTACCCATGCTTTGATCCACAGACATTTGAAGGGGATCTTCAACTACTTCAGGTAAACATGTTTTTTTTTCAACGACTATTTTGAAATTGCAAAATTTTGAAATTTGGTCAGTTTAACCTGAAACCAGTTTTACGCACTGGCCTCATAGTCAAGACTGGCTAATGCCAGGATGTAGGGGTAAGAAGCACAGCGGGGACCCAACATAATTACACAAATGTTCACCTTCTTGGAAGTCAGTTCAATTTAACAAATATTGATGAAAGTCCTACTGTGGTAAGACCTGTCAATCCAAAGTGATAATGTCACCAGCAACTCAATTACAGTCAAACCAGGTTGCATTTGTTGACTCTTGCTCAGCAAGGGCGACTGCACACCATTAAGAATCATGGAGTGGCTTGTAAGAGTGTGAGATGGGACTTATCCCAAGATTTGGGCTCATGTCAGATGAGAAGGAGTATTCTAGGAAGTAGGAGTTTGCTCTGAACTGACTATTGTCAGGAAGTGGGGTAATTCTATGATGGAGCATCTCAGTGAATCTTACTTACCTAGGAGGCTAAATCTGTGATTGATAAGAAGCAGCAGCCACTCATTTTAACCAATAGGGGACGTTTGGTCATTTTTGTGGCGGGCACAATGACCTTACTTTTTTGCCTGTACTCAAACATGACTGCAAAGTGGCCTGGAATCTTGCTCCTTTCTTTAGGCTCACCTTATCTGATATTAAAAGCAAAAGTATTAGTTGCTCAGTTGTGTCCAATTCTTGTGATTCTTGTGACCCTGTGGAGTGTAGCCCACCAGGCTTCTCTGTCCATGGAATTCTCCAGGCAAGAATCCTGGAGTGGTTTGCCATTCCCTTCTCCAAGGGATCTTCCCGACCCAGGGATGAACTGAGGTCTCTTGCATTGCAGGCAGATTCTTTACTGTCTGAGCCACCAGGGAAGTCCTATCTGATATTGGTGGTCTATAAAAGTGTTCATGATCAGTAGGAAAAGTTGTGGCCCAGCTGTAAGTGCCAGTAAGATTTTCTCTCTTCATAAGATAAACAGGTGCTGTTCTCAAAGTGTTCACAGTTTCTAGTGGGAGAGACAGACAAATACATCCACAGTTCTGAGCTGGCTGTATGTAACTCCTCAGTGATGGAGATGACTTAGAAGTGGGCTCTGAGGGATCACGGCGTGTCCAGGCAGTCAGGGAAGCTTTCTTAAAGAAGGTTACAGGAGTCAGGAAGCAAAAAGAGGAAAGGGCCTTCCAGGCAGGAAGTATAAGAGGAGTCTTTAATGGAAAATGCATTTGGAGGAAGAGGGAAGAAAGGGAAGATATCATGAATTTTAAGAAAGAGGGCACCCAGACATTGTAAACCATGGGAAGAAGTTTGAACTTTATGAGGAAGGAAATGGGAAAGTATTTTAAGCAGGGCAGTGACATGATGAGACTTGTTTTTAGGAGGATTACCTGACTGCTATGCAGAAAGTATGATCAAAGAGGCAGAATTGGGCAGAGTGTGCAATCCACAGTCTTCCAGAGGGGGTTGAGGAGAAATTTCCTCAGCAAGACTTAAGAGGAAGCTCGAGGAATCCACACGTTCCCATATCAGGAGTAAAGAGAGGAGCTAGAGCTTTGTATGCTTCTGGCAAACTCCCCACACTCCTTGCCCCCCGTACTTATCAGTGACCCTCACACTTTCTGCCTTGAGACTCTAGGCCCTGCCTCTCTCTCAGGTCTCCTCTCCTCCCCCATGCTCTAATTCCCTCCCGTCCTGCATCCTGCACGGGGCAACGTAACTCCCTCCCCCGCCCAGTAGAGGGCGCTACCTGGCCTGCTTCCCTCCTGCCCTTTTCTCCACCGCAGGGCACTTCTGATATATTCAATACTTTAGATTGTTTGTCTGTCTCCCTCAGTGCGATGTCAACTTCAAAGAACAGATATTTTTATCTTTTTATTTCTCCCCTATACCAGGGAGTATAGTGCCTACTACACGGTAGACCTTCCATGAACATTTTCTGAATAATTTTGGATAAGGGATGGAATTAAGCCAGACAGTGGCAAACCCATCAAGGGAAAAGATTCTGAACTCAGGTTTCAAGAAAGTGGTAGCAGTGGTCAAGTCTCCTTTAGGACATCAATATCTTTATAAGAGTGTGCGGTGGGTAAGGGGTGCGAAGTAGAGTCAGGAAACCCTCTCACCTCTGACACTGTGGCCAGAAAGGCGAGGTTGCTGGAGAAATCTTAAAGAGGGTGTCAGGACCTCCCCATGGTTAACCTTCCAGTGTGAAAACCTACTGATGTGCCCATCACTGGTCTGTGTGCCTGACCCCAGGAGAGCTGTCTACAAGTATATGCATCCTGACTCCAATTCTGATCCATTCATTCAGATCTGCAGTCCTTCTGGGGGTTCTGCTGCCTCCTTGTCAATCCAACCAGATAACAAGCATGAATGTGAGCAGGACAGAAGGACAGGTGTTGCACGTGGGCATTTGGAGTTCTGTGGAAAGAGTTTAAGCTGTGGCCATTTCTTTTTCTAAATTCTAGTGGGGCAGGGGGGCACATCACCGACTCAGAGGGGGCACTGAAGAAGTGGGGACTGTCTAAAGTCAGGAAGTGGGGCCTGAAAGCAATGCAATGGTAGGAATGTGGCAGTGGCCTCTGCTGCTGTGCTCCTGTGTGTTTAGAAGGTCCGCAATACTAGGCCTCCCTACAGCTTGAGGCAAGAAGGAAAGAACTAGAATTATCTTCCTCTACTCTCTTCTCAACTTTTATCACACTCCCTACTCTCCTGACCTTGAGTTTTCAGAAGAAAAAGAGAGAAAGCAAGGTAGTGAGGCAAGAAGAGGGTCTGGCAAATGAAAGCAAAGGGCAAAGTGTGCGTGAGCCCTCGAAGGCAGTGCAAGTGGGTTGCGCTTGCTCAGAAGAGGGGAAGCCACATTTCCACTGAAGTGGAAAATGTCACTGACCCCTTTCCCACCCTGCCCCACTGCACCTGGAGCTCTGGTTTCCTTTCATTGGCCTTGATATCAGTCAGTTCACAAACTTAAGATCACCTGAATAAAATAATGATTGAGCGCTCCAACACAGCTTTTCAGCCACAGAACTGTCAGCCACCACCAATAAAATTTCATCATTGATGGGTCAACTGACTGAAGTTTACTAGACTATCCTAGCAAAACATGCCTGAAAAGGTATGCTGTGACTTTAAAAAACCAATAACTGATGGTCAATTCGGTTGGAACATGTTTTGATTTATATTCTTCATAAGAACATGCTAAATAAGCAAGTTATCTATTTAAGTCAGAGCTGTTTTCTGGGTTTGGTTACTGTTGTCCTTGCCTTAAACTGCATCTTCTGTCTCTTTTCTAGCTGGAAGGTAAAGCAACTATGACCAAAGCTGTAGGAATACTTCAGCTACCAAGAGCAGGAGACAGAGAGGATGTCAAACCCCACACCAAGTGTCATGTGGCAGGATGGGGAAGCACCAAAAAAGACGCATGTCAAACGTCTAATGCCTTGAGAGAGGCCAACGTTACAGTGATAGATAGGAAAATATGCAATGATGCCCAGCACTATAATTTTAATCCAGTTATTGATCTCAGTATGATCTGTGCTGGTGGAAGAAAAGGTGAAGATGATTCGTGTGAAGTAAGTAAAGTAAAACTTTAACCATTTTGGGCAATGGGAAATCAGGTTAAATAGCATGCCTAAGAAGAGCAAGGTGGACTGTTGTGATTCCTTCTTATATCCGAGGCCTGAAAGAATGTCTGCTTGACACTGGGCTGCTGTGTGCTCCCTCGTCCCAGGTGAAACCTACCATCCAGGGAAACTCCTCTCATTACCAAAGATCAGAATCGCATTTAAACACCACTTATGGTGCTGTGGGCTTACTGGTGGCTCAGATGGTTAAGAATCTGCCTGCAATGCAGGAGACCTGGGTTTGATCCCTAGGTTAGGAAGATCCCCTGAGGGAGGGCATGGCAACCCACCCCAGTATTCTTCCCTGGAGAATCCCCATGGACAGAGGATGCTGGCAGGCTACAGTCCATGGGGTTGCAAAGAGTTAGACACAATTAAGCAACTAAGCACAGCACAGCACATGGATTCTGTCCTGCTGATCATGACAGCTGGCATTTATCAGATGCCAAGAACTATACTAAGTTGTATATTCTATGCCAGTTGATCCTCAAAGAGCCCCATGGGATAGACACTATTATTATCAATCCTATTATATAGATGGGGCTTCCCCGGTGGCTCAGTGGTAAAGAATCCTCCTGCCTTGGGTCAGGAAGATTCCCTGGAGGAGGGCAAGGCAACTCACTCCAATATCTTTGCCTGGGAAATCCCACAGACAGAGGAGCCTGGCAAGCGACAGTCTATGGGGTCGAAAAAATGTCAGACACATTTGAACCCAGGCCACCAGCTCCTGTGTTGTTCTGCCTTTCCATGTGCCAAGAATAGGCTTGACCAGGGTTCGGCCTTATTTAGATCTCATGTTCCAGAAGTGGTTTGCAGGGTCAGAGAGAATATGAAATGAAAACTGATGACCTGGAAAAGAGCCCTAAAATTTGTTTGAACTCTCACAAGTACTCCTTGGTCTGAGATGGCTTACCCTGTGTTCTTCTTTAAAGCAGGATGTAATTCAAATCCCATCTCATGCCTCAGGCAGTCTTCCAGTCTCTTCCCCTAACATCTACTGACCAAGAAAAGCGGACACAGGGCGACTGAGGGAGACAGCTATTTTCACTGTTAAAGGCTTCCCTTGCTGCTCTGTCTTTGTTTTACAGATGAAAATAAATTTTGCACATCTCCAGAACTGTCTTTTGCAAAAGGGAAATGATTGGAAAATATTAACAGATCTGTGCAATTGATGCTGAGGGCAGACAATTAATAAAAGAGATATAAATTAGCCTTTAAGGAAAGAGAGAAAATGTGTGAGTGAATGAGTGAATTAATGAATGACTAAAAGGGTGATTAAATATCCTTGGAAAGCTGCTGCTGCTAAGTCGCTTCAGTCGTGTCCGACTCTGTGCAACCCCATAGATGGCAGCCCACCAGGCTCCCCCATCCCTGGGATGCTCTAGGCAAGAACACTGGAGTGGGTTGCCATTTCCTTCTCCAATGCATGAAAGTGAAAAGTGAAAGTGAAGTCCCTCAGTCGAGTCTGACTCTTAGTGACCCCATGGACTGCAGCCTACCAGGCTCCTCCATCCATGGGATTTTCCAGGCAAGAGTACTGGAGTGGGGTGCCATTGCCTTCTCCAATCCTTGGAAAGCACTCCTGTCTAAATCATGTAACTTTCTGTTTCAGGGGGATTCTGGAGGTCCTCTGATATGTGATAATGTTTTCAGAGGTGTCACCTCCTTTGGCAAGTGTGGTAACCCCCAGAAGCCTGGCATCTACATCCTCCTTACCAAAAAACACCTCAACTGGATAAAGAAAACCATTGCAGGAGCCATATAACATTCCTACTTCAAAGCAGAAAATCGAAGTAACCAAGTGAAAGGGTTTTAAACTTGACCTATCCGAAGAAGCACCTTGCAACCCTCTGAACTTCACATACAAACTGCCGCCTGTCTAAAATAAATTCAGCAATGAAAGAAATGACCTCCTGCTATCACTCTTCCCCAATCAGCAAAGACTGAGTCATCACATGTTCTCTATCCATGGTGAGAGATGTCCCGAGAAAAACCTCTCCAATTCCGTGACTTTTTGTTTTATTCAGAATTTGGACTGTCACTTTTGTGTTCATTCTTGAAAGGAAGTCAATCTCGAGAAACTTAGAATATTCTTTCTTCCAAATGAAGATCCAAAATATTTCTGTTCTTAGAAATTCAGAGCCTGATATTGTATTCAGTGTGAGAGTAAAGATAGAGATAAGGAGGGATTATTCACTTCTTACTATATGCTTCTGCATCGCTTAACTTCTTACAAAAATTCTAATTATGAATACAGTGGGAACGTATTCATAAAATGCAGTGTGTGTTTTAGATAGTGGGAAAATTTAGAGTTTGAGGTTAGAGATAATTCAGGGAAACTGCATCACTTATTAATTACAAGTAGACTAAAATTACATAGACGAGTAGGCTGCAGTCCAGCCAGTACTTTGGTATGTATTTTGCTTTAGCTAGACAATTTATATATGCAATCACTAAGTTTAGTTCTATGTTATTCTTGATAGACTGTGATATATAATAAATAAAGATGCCTTTTTTATTACCTACCATTTATAATCTTTTTGTTGCACTGTTTCTCCAAAGAGCTAATTTATAAATGCTCATTCTGTAATAATTCTGGCTGACTTTTCCAATTTAATTCCTCAAACATTTCCTGAGGGCCCACCATGTGCCAGGCATTCTGTCCAGATTTATAAATATTAAGACGTGACCACTGCTTTCAAAATGTTTGAAGACTAGTAGGAAGCAAGGAGAAATCCATAAGTATGAGGACATCTGCTTTGGGTCCTAAAGAACATGTAACAGAGTAAGGCTATCTACTGTGTTGAGAAGTGGTGGGGGAAAGATAAACAATATTTCACTCTCCCAGAAGCCATCCCAATTATCTCTCAGAGTCTTCCTCCTGAGATCTGCCCTCTGTTTAGACAGACCAATACAAATTTTGGATTCCCGACTAGAATGCCACAGACATCACAGCAATCTGGTGGGAAGATCACTGGTCTACAGGTCGGACACCGGCTCCATCACTAGACAGTGTAAGACCCTGAGCAGAGTATTAGTCTGTGCCTCCATTCTCACATCTATAAACTGAAAATCTGTAGAGGGACTTCACTGGTGGCTCAGTGGCAAAGAATTCAAGCTCCCAATGCAGGGAGCCCAGGTTTGATTCCTTGTCAGGGAACTAGATCCCACATGCTGCAACTAAGACTCGGCATAGCCAAATAAAGAAACAGACATTTCTGTGTATCCAATGAGAAAATCCCAAATATTGAATGCTTTCTATCTACAAGACACTTGGTCCTAAGCAACGTCCCCACTGGTGACACTGAGACAACTTGTGCAAAAGCGACCTGTACTGTCCTTAGCAGAAACCCCACTACAGAAGCAGTTCATCTGCAGCGTTGATTGGTGGAGTAAGCAGAGCAACGAACCTGGGCCAGAGGCCCTAACTGCACTCTGCCTCTAACTCACCGCACGACTCTGAAGAAATCATTCAAGCTCTCTGGCCCCCGTGTCCTCAATTTGTCATGAGCAGAGTGGCCGATAATCACCCAGATCCAAAAATGTGTAAATAAAATATCCTCTAACGGAGGCCTTTGCACAAACATTAAGAACAGTGAACTTACCTCACTGTACAAGGCCCTGCACAAGCTGGCGTCTCTGTACTCACTTCACTCCGGCTGTGCCAAGATTCTTTCCTCAGTCACACACACACACACACACCAGGATCTGTGCCCTCACACACATTCTCACATATGTCCCCACCCTCACAGGCACTCACACTCACACCTGCACACACACCCACTCCCCACTAGGTTTTCTCAGGTTGGCTTTAATGTTGGCTGCTCAAATGGCAACCCACTCCAGTATTCTTGCCTGGAGAATCCTGTGGACGGAGGAGCCTGGTGGGCTGCAATCCATGGGGTCGCGCAGGGTCGGACACGACTGAAGCAGCTTGGCATGGCATGGCATCCTCTCAGAGTCAGACCCTCTCTTAGTATTCTCCACTTCAGAACCCAGTTTTGTTCCTTTCAGTTCAGTTCAATCGCTCAGTCGTGTCCGACTCTTTGCGACCTCATGAACCACAGCACGCCAGGCCTCCCGGTCCATCACGAACACAATTTAAAAACATTTCATATGTTTATAAATTTCTTTCTTAGTAGACGTTATGCTCCATAAGGCAAAGATTAAATATTTATTCACCTTTATGTCTTATCTCCAGCATTTAGCACTGTGTCTAGCACCTCAGAGGTGTTCAATTAATATTTATGTAATGCATTAATTAATATGATTCCAGGCCTTGTCCTCAACAGCTGATTCACTTCTCTCTGACCATGGAAAGAGGACAGCAAATCAAATATAAATGCGTATAATAGCATGCATTGCTCTTTTGGGAAATATTAATTCATTGAGTTATGTAGATTTTCCAAGTTCTGACACATTCATTGCACAATATTTTAAAACTACATCTATTAATATCACTACCATCTGATTGGGAAAGTCCTTCAGTGTTGGGAAGATGTCAAGCTTGTGAGAGCAGAAACAAATGTTTCCAAAATTCTAATTTTATCGTTAGCAACAAACATTGTCAGTTGTTTTCTCTAAAGTGACAGTTTCACTTCATTCATATTTGAGAAACTGTCATTAAATATCAAAGTCTGAATAATCATATTTTGTCTGTCAGCTTCCTTTTTTTCTTAATTTTACTGCAGTATAGTTGATTTACAATATTGTATCAGCTTCTTGTTGTTGTTTAGTCGCTCAGTCATGTCTGACTCTCTGTGACCCCATGGACTGCAGCACGCAAGGCTTCCCTGTCCTTCACTATCTCCCAGAGTTTGCTCACATTCATGTCTATTGAGTCAGTGATGCCATCCAACCGTCTCATCCTCTGTCGCCGCTGCTGCATAGCAAAAATGAATCCGCATCCTTTCAAATAAAAATAGTATTCCATGAAAGAGATAGATCAATTAGCAACTCAAACAATTACACTAGTGTTTTTCTTCAAAGCAACCATAGTACTTTAATGTGCAACCAACATGCTTCACACATACATTGCACACTTCCCACATAACAGAGAATATTAAGAAGACATTTACTACAGACATTTTGACAATGAATACAGTGACTATTAGTACAGTCTGATGCTACCGCACTGATTTGTGCTAAGACACCAGCAGTTTTCCCCATCATTGCCTTTGTGACATTAGTGAAAATGTTAACACACAGGTATAGAAACAACCAACATCTTAGCGTTATTATGAAAAGTAATTTAATCTCAAAGACCCCTGAAAAAGTTTCAGTAACACCCAGGGGTCCACCAACCACACTTTGAGAACTACTGGCTTACAATATTGCAAAGGCTCACTCATAACTGGAATAAATTAAACATTTTCCCAAGAGTATAAATAGGTAGCCTTAATTTACAATTTTTTAAATTTATACTTATGGGACTCTCCTGGTGGCACATGAAAAGAAACTCAACATTAGTCATTAGTCATTACAGAAATGCAAATCAAGACCACAATTAGAAACTTCTTTATACTCACTAGAATGGCAATTGTAAAAAATAATACTAATAGCAAATATTGACAATAGTTTAGAAACCTGGAATCTTCATACATTGTTAATGCAATATAAAATGATTCAGCCACTTTAAAAAGTAGAAGTTCTTCCAGATGCTAAACATAGCTAAAATATGACAGTCATCCCACTCTTAGGTTTATGCCCTGCTCCCGAAAGGAAAACATATGTCCACACAAAAACATGTACATAAATGCTCACAGCAGCATTAGTCATAATAGGTAAAAAGTAGAAACAACAAAAAGTATATCAGCTGCTAAATTGGCAAATAAAATATATTTCCATGTGATGGAATATTATTTGACAATAAAAAGGAATAAAAAGCATCATGCTAAGTGAAAGAAGTCAGTCACAGAAGACCACATATTGTGCATTTCCATTTATATGAAATGTCCAAAGCAGGCAAGTCTAAGAAGCCAGAAATTAGATTAGAGGTTGTCTAGGGCAGGGGAGTCAGGGAAAGGAGGGTAATGCTGAGTGACTGCTAATGGCTATGAGACTTTCTTGGGGAATGATAAGTGTTCTAGAATCAGATTATGGTGATGGTTGCACAACTCAAAATAGCTTGAAAGCCAGTGAATGATACACTTCAAATGAGTGAACTTGATAGTATGTAAATTATATCTCAAAAGCTGTTAAAAATCATCATGAGGTATTTCCATGGGTGGTCCAGTGCTTAAGAGCGCCCCCCCCCCCCCCCAGTGCAGGGGCACGGGTTCCTCCCTGGTCTGGGAAGATCCCACAGGCCACAGGATGACTAAGCCTGTGCTCCACAACCACTGAGGCTTCACTCTAGGGCCTGGGCTCCACACAAGAGAAGCCACTGCAAAGAGAAGCTCCTGCACTACAGAGCAGCCCCTGCTCACCGCAACTAGAGAAAGCCCACATGCAGCAAGAAAGCCCTAGAACAGTCAAAAACAAAATCAATAAATACCTTTTTAAACATTACCATATGTCGAGGGAGGGTAAGCATATTCACATAAAAAGAAACAGAACTATATAAAATTTCCTTTAGGAAATTTTTCAGTAGCTTATAGTCAATTAAAAATTGACTTTTTTAGTCTGCATTAAAATTATTCACCAAAACCAGAAGCAGGGAATCCCACTATTTTACTGAAAATGATTCACCTTTGATGCACCAGTGATAGCTGAGAAAAAGAAACACAGGGGTCTCAGTGGGGTTTCCTTCCAAGGTCATGTGATTTCTGAAAAAGCAAGCTCTGAGTTTGAAAGCCTCAGGGTGTTAACTCTGGGGATGGCTGGTTAACAGCCAACACCCTGATCAAACACATTACTATTTATGTAGTATAATAAAGACCACATCCTCAGCTCAGAAAAAGAGCTGATGACATTTCTAATAGAAAGCATACTGAATACCGTTCCTTCAGAGACTGAGAATGATCCTTCTTAGAGTTGTTCTCCAATATCGGAATAAAATAGCGATATCTGACTCCCATTTTCCTTTCTTAGCTAAATCCAGAAAGAAGGAAGGGAGAAAGGAAAGGAAGGAGGGAGAGAGGAAGGGAAGGAGGGAGGGAGAAGAAATTCAGATACTCTCACACGTCTAAAGTTGTAAAATCAAACCGTCAGGGAAGCACAATCAGAGGCCGGCCTGGAAAAAACCAGTGCTCCCTAACCCCACCAGCCTCTGTCCCCACCTGCCAGATTCCAGATAGGGGCACAACAAATTACCTCAACAAAGTGGAGAAGGAAAATCCAGGCAGGAGCTTATGAATAAATAAGATTCCCTCCTACATTTCCATGTGTACTTGGCCGATTCATTCTTGCAAAATCCTCGGCGATAACTAAAAAGACATTTGGCTAGTGACTAATTTTTAGGTGACCGATTTTAAATCTCTGATTAAAGACTATAAAGAGCTTTCATTTGTGATAGGTAATGGATACAGAAGATAATGTTGCTGATGAAAACTAGAATGCTCAAAATCTCAGTTGAAACATTTGAGGTCTCTTCTTGTATACTATCTTCTGATGGCAGCAAAGCCCCATAGTCCCCACCTGCCACGGATTTACAACCCTCTCCCTGCAGAGGTCCTCGCCGAGGGGGGTCACACCCTCTGGTGAGGAGCGATTACTCACCGTTCTCACTTGTGGGGTTCCTTTCCCTAATGCCTAACTTTGAAATGGGAAAGAAAGAAAAGAAAGGAAACCACATCCTTTGTACTCTCAGTGTATAAATAAGAGCTAGTCAAGAACTGAAAACAGATTTCACATTGATTGATGTGGGGACACCAGCCACAATGAAGAACTCCTCTATCTTTCCGGCAGCCACTGTCTTGATTGTCGTTTTTCTCCTAATTCCTGAAGGTAAGACTGATCCTTGTTATTTCCACTATAATAAATTAAGTAAAACGGAGTAGACTTTTTGGCAATATTAACTAAGTGTTCTAAGAGGAGGTTTTTTTCTGCAAGTCTTAACATTCTTCCTTGGATTCTACATATATCTTTTTTTTTATTTTTATTCATTCATTTACTTGGTTGCACTGGATCTGGGTTGCGACATGTGGGATCCTAGTACCCAGACCAGGGATTGAACCCGTGCCCCTGCATTGGGAGCGCAGAATCTTAACCACTGGGGCATCTGGAAAGTCCCTCTACCTATATCTTTATTTTAGAAGGAAAAATCCTTCTTTCTTCTTTATAATTCCTTTATAAAAGATAATGGAACCACCAGTGCTGCCAATGTGTGGCTTGCAAATTGCCCAAAAGGACTGTAAAAACAAGTAATCAAATAGACATAAAGCTCTGAAATTAGGAAAACAAATAGCACCTTTCAGGAAAGGAACAGCAACACCTCAGCCTTTCTTGCTGCGGAAAATCAACTGTACTTCAATAATCCATCAGTCTTTAAAAAAAACCTGACCTAGATGTACCCCCCAAGTCAAACTGATTCAAATATTCATCATTATTTCTCTAGGCTAGTATGTCCTTGGGAATACATTAGGACACGGGGAGCATCGACTCTTTGGCAGTGCTATAGAGTTTTGTAATAAGTGTATTCTTTGATGCACTAGGTAGTAACCAAGACTAGCCTGATTTTATGTGAGCTGCACAGGAATTAGTTTAAAACGCTGTAAAATTCATGGGATTATCTCTAGAAGGGTAATAGGGTACAATAGCCCTGAGTAGCTCTAGAAATTCCCTAAAATCTTTCTTGGTACTGATAGCGACTCTGGGGCTAGGCTGAACTGTGCCAACAAGTGTAGAGCTTGGGTTTTCTCCATGGTCTGGCAGTTTTTGGAGGTGGAAATAGTGGACAAGGGCTGATGGAACCTATCTTACCAAAAATTCCCAAGGAAGATCTCTGCATCTAAAACTAAGGAGAAATTTTAGAAATAATAAGGTTGCAGGACATTTTAAACAGAAGAATGGACAGAATACTATTAATATAAGCATGGGCTTCCCTTGCGGCTAGGACGCTAAAGAATCCACCTGCAGTGCAGAAGATCTGGGTTCGATCCCTGGGTTGGGAAGATCCCCTGGAGGAGGGCACGACAACCCACACCAATATGCTTGCCTGAAAAATCCCCGTGGACAGAGGAGCCTGGCGGGCTGCAGACCATGGGGTCACAAAGAGTTGGGCACGACTGAGCGGCAGCAAAATATGAGCGTGCCCCAGCGGCTGTGTTAGAGCATGTTATTGTTGGGTAGTCACTGAGTCACGTCTAACTCTTTTGTGAACCCATGGACTGTTGCCCATCAGGCTACTCTGTCCATGGGACTTCCCAGGCAAGGATATTGGAGTGGGATGCCATTTTCTTCTCCAGGGGATCTTCCCGACCCAGGGATCAAATCCAAGTCTCCTGCATGCAGGCAGATGGACTTCCCCCACTGGGGAAGCCCATGTCCTATGAAACACTGAAACCAAGCAGATTAAAAAAAATCCAATCATATCTTTTCTTCAAAGGAAACAGCAAATGCAAATTACTCTGTTTCCTTCAGTCAGAGAGAGTAGTATGGGTTCCCAAATGGAACAGACACAGCAAAGCAAGATTTAATCCTCTAGACAGGTTGTCTCAATTTTTCTACACATTAGAATCCTCTGGAGACATTGAAACAATATTGACATCTCAGCCCTGGTCCTATCTGATTTTAATTTATTTTGATTCTAGGTAGGGACCAAGAATTGCTAGTTTTTAAAGCTTTTCACCTGTTCTAATTCCTCTTCCTGAATCCTAGTTTGTGGGAGATGAGGACTTTTTTCTGTGCTCACCAATCACAGGACTCTGCAAAATGAAGTATTGTACTGAGTTTACAATTTCTACAGCTCAGACAGTCCAAAGATGCATCTTTGGAATCCATCTCTTCATGATATCCGTCAGGAAAATTGAGATGTAGGTGAAGTTCTATTTGTTTCGCTAAGTTCCTTATCCTTTTACTTCTAGAGCCTAGGATTTCCCCTTCCCAACTCCCTTCTGGAAATGAGAGCCCTTCTGGACACCCATTTTCCCTGCCCCTCTCATCGTTTACATCTCATTGTAAATCTGGCAATAAGTTGGCTTTATTAATAGAGAAACAGGCACAGTACCCTACTGAGAGAACCATGAGTCCTAGTCAATGGTCAGGAGCAATGCTTGAAAAGAATCCAAGAACATCTGGTGTAGAAGGTGGCACTGAGAGTATATCAAGAGGGCACAACAACCTTTCAACCAACAGGGATGGTTTACCTTGTGCTTCCATCTCAGTTCAGTTCAGTCACTCAGTCATGTCTGACTCTGCGACCCCATGAACTGCAGCATGCCAGGCCCCTCTGTTCATCACCAACTGCTGGAGTCTATCCAAACCCATGTCCATTGAGTTGGTGATGCCATCCAACCATCTCATCCTCTGTCGTCCCTTTCTCCTCCTGCCCTCAGTAATGTCTCTGCTTTTTAATATGCTGTCTAGGTTGGTCATAACTTTCCTTCCAAGGACTAAGCATCTTTTAATTTCGTGGCTGCAAACACCATCTGCAGTGATTTTGGGCTTCCATTTCACTTTTCTCTAATAGTCTCTACTCTTGGTCTATCACCAAGGAAATTTGGCTAAAGCAGAATTCTCTCCTTATAGCATCTTCTCACTTAAGGGGCTTAGATTAAACCACGTGGTTCAGTCTGGAGATTGAAGAAGAGTTTCAGGTGCGAAAGACAGTCTCTCAATTTATGAATGAGAAGGGTACAAATTTCCATAAGGAAAAGACTCATGATGACCAAAAAACTCACGCGTACAGTTACAGCTAAAAGGTGCTAATGCCAGTTTGTAAGCTGTGGTGTTTTGCAAGAGCTCGGGGTGAAAAGGGAGGTTTTCAAGCTTATAAAAGCCACTCTGCTTCCCCCAGATTAATGCTTAGCCAGAAAAGGGGAGGGATGGGCAGACACTAGCAGTTCCTGTAGCACCAGTTACTGGTATAAACTCATGCACAGTTGTCTGCCCTTTACAAGTCCTGAGGCCTGAGGCCAGTGGCTGTGACAGATTTCCAGCCTGATAATCCCTGGACCTGCCAATGGCATGGCTTCTGTGGGTGAAAGAGCGAGACCTCTCAGACTCCAACAGGAATGGGATTTACATTCAGGTGTCTGATCTGGGCCCTGCCAGTGGCTCCACGCTAAAGAATCCGCCTGCAGTGCAGGAGCTGCAGGCAACACGGGTTCAATCCCTGGGTCGAGAAGATCGCCTGGAGGAAGGCATGGCAACCCACTCCAGGATTCTTGCCTGGAGAATCCCGTGGACAGAAGAGCCTGGCAGGCTACAGTCCATAGGGCTGCAAAGAGTTGAACATGACTGAAGAGACTTGGCAAGCACGCCCACATCTGAAATTGACATGAAGGGGTGGAATATGCTCTCATCCCTCCTCCTCTCTATGTGGGAAAAGCATGTCTAGCCTTAGAAACGTGATTATAAGTAGAGCTCTTTAGGGTGGTCACTGATATGACTTGTCTTCGTCTTTTGAATAGATCTCTGTGAAAAAATTATTGGAGGAAATGAAGTGACTCCTCATTCAAGACCCTACATGGTGCTACTTAAGGCAGAAAGTATCTGTGCCGGAGCTTTGATTGCCAAAGACTGGGTATTGACTGCAGCTCACTGTGACCTGTAAGTTCTTGGGTTTAAAAAAAAAAAAAAAAAACTTTTGTGGAGATAGTCTAACTTGGGGGAATATCAACAAAGAGAGTAAATATCATTAAAGCCACAGGATCTTCACAGCATTTACATTTTGGCAGCTTGCTTTAAAACCCCAAAAGGGAGTTGAGGCCAGACTCAGCCCCAGAGAATCAGACCAAAGAAGAAGCAGCATCCAGAGCACTTTTGGAAGATCTCCTCCGGAGCCACCAGGCTCAAGGGCTGCAAGTCTTGGCTTCTGGTCTTGACCTCATGATGGTGCAGAAAGGCGAAAAATTTCAGTGTGCCCTCAGGGACCTGAGCACCACTGTCAAGTAGAGAAGGCTTCTTTTGAAAACCTTCCTGTTTTCTTAAAACTTTTCACACCTTCAGCCATTTCATAACCATGGTCAACCACGGCCTTCAAACCTCTTTGAGAACTGGTCTTTTCTTCCCTCCCTAAATCAAGCCTTTAAACTTGGGCTGTCCATTATGACAGCCTCTAATCATGTTGGTTACATGCGTTATCTATAGTTATATACATTTGCATTCATTAAAATTAAATCAAAGGACAAATTTAGATCCCCGGTCTCACTGGCCACATTTCAAGTCCTCAGTAGCCCTACATGGGGCTCCATATTGGACAGTGAGGACTTATAGAACATTTCATCATCAAAGTATACTCTACTGAAAGCACTGTTCTAAGGTCTAAGTGAGACTAATATCAGCTGTGTACTGGAAAAACAGCAGTGTGAATATATTGTTGGTGTAGTTTATACTAAGTTATGAATGATAATGGCCTTCATCATTAATACATCAGAGAGTATCTTGATTTTATTAACCAAAATGAATCTTCAGCATGGAGTAAGAAAAGGAAGATCCGAAGGGGCCCCCCCTTTAGACCACCTTTCCCTCAAATATACACACTCAGTGCCATGCACATAGGGTTTTCCATTAAGCAGCCTATTTTTGAAAGTTTGCCCATTTAAGATAAGCTTGTTGTCCTCTTACTAAGATTTCTTCAGTGCGTTAGTTCTACAACTACATAGTGTCTTTTGCTTTTGTTGCTAGACCACTGAGACTTGTTTTCCAGTCATCTGCAACCAGATTCTCTATTACAACCAAAGGAAGGTTGAGGGGACAGCAGTATAGCTCCAACAGAGATCCCAAGACTTGGCTTGGCTACCATGGAATTCTCTTTTTTTTTTTCAATATTTATTACATATTTATTTTAATTTTTGGCTGTGCTGGGTCTCCATTGCTGTGAGCAGGCTTTCTCTAGTTGCGGCAAGCAGGAGCTACTCTCTTTGCTGTGTGTGGGTTTCTCCCTGTAATGGGTTCTCCTGTTGCGGAGCACAGGCTCTAGGGCCCACGGACTTCTGTAGCCATGGTGCACTGGCCTAGCTGCCCCGCAGCATAGGGGACCCTCCCAGACCCGGGGTGCAATCTGCGTCCACTGCACTGGTAGGCAGACTCCAACCACTGGACCATCAAGGAAGTCCCCCATGGAATTCTCTTATCATTTGATTTTCAATGAACCTAGTTCAGCTTGTTATAAATAAGCTGCAGGTCAGCATGATGATAATGATAAATTCATAAACAATTCACTTTTATTCTTAAAAGTATACATTTTTTTCTGAGTCACAAACAGGTATTTCCACAGCAAGCACATTTATAGATGGCACAATGAAACTGATCAGCCCATAATATGCTTAGCTCCTGTTTTAAAGAGTTAACCAAATTAACAGTATTGCATCTGTTTTCAGGAACCAGAAATCCCAGATCATTCTTGGGGCTCACTCAATAAGCAAGAACGAGCCTGAAAAACAGATCAGGGTCTTTAAGAAAGAGTTTCCCTATCCGTGCTATGACCGGAACACACATGAAGGCGATCTTAAACTTCTAAAGGTACAAACCTTTGATTTTACTTTTGATTGATTCAAAAGTCATAGAAGCTCCTACAGTCTGGCTTCTGACATGGAAATCTATTTTAGTGGCCTGATAACTGTATGAGAGGGTCCCTGGCAGTTGGGCTAGAACTTAAATTTTTAAAATGACATTTTTATTATCTTGTTCCATTAACTCTTTTTGCTTGCCTTCCAACAGCTGAACAAAACAGCAACACTTAATAAAAACGTGGCTATCCTTCAGCTCCCCAAAGTGGGCAGTGATGTGAAACCAGGAACTGCATGTCGAGTTGCAGGGTGGGGACAGTTTAACAACAATTCCCCTAAGTCCGATATTTTGAGAGAAGTCAATGTCACCATCATAGACAGAAAAATCTGCAATGATCAATCACACTATAATCATAATCCTGTGATTGGACGGAATATGATTTGTGCTGGAAGCCTCCGAGGTGGAAAAGACTCCTGCCATGTAAGTAAATTAAGATCCCAAACTTGAGCTGTTGGGTTAAGTCATGCAGATATAGAGAGTGTGACGTCATGCTTTGCATTGGCTTCTACAGGGTCCTAGTGCTTTTTAAAAGAAGTCTGATAAAACTCCAGTCAAATAAATTAATGTTCTCAGCTCAGATGAGTTGTTCATCAAAAATAACAAGTTCACTGCTAGTGCCTGGGTTGAACTACTTGCATATTCTTAACTTTATATAAAAAACCACTAAGAAGCAGTTTTTGCTCATTTTTCATGTTAACATATATAGATCTAAACTGAAAAAAAAATGTAACACTCAGGAGAGCTGAAGTCAGGGTTCATCTAGGGCCTTCAGTGCCTTTCCCCATCTGAGCACCCCCTAATAATTCCTCTGCCATTTAGCCAGGTAAGTCTGAAATGCCTACATTCCCAAGACTGACTGAAGATCTTGGAGTAAATTGCATAGCTTCCTAGAGCCGAGCTCGACCTTTGGAAACAACTTCCAAGCACTCCATACCAGAGAACATGCAAGCCTCCCTCTCAGTGTGCCCTGAGAAGGGCTGGGACAGGTCTCTGCTTAAAAATAGGGATAGAAGAACATTTGACTAAGGTTTAAGCCCTGAGCACTGGTTTGTCCCTTCTCACCTCACTGGGATGGAACTGCACTCTCAGAACCTTTCGTTTGCAGAATTCCAGGTACAAGCCTCAATGACTCTTCATTGAGCAACACCAGTCATCCCTAAAGCCACAGCAGGGAAACAGTCAATCGGGTCTCTAAACTTTAAATATCTTTAAATATGCTGATCTAGAGTTTCTTGTGGCTTCCTTTGTGGCTCAGCTTGTGTAGAATCCACCTGCAATGCAGGAGACCTGGGTTTGATCCCCGGATTGGGAAGATCCCCTGGAGAAGGGAAAGGCTACCCACTCCAGTATTCTGACCTAGAGAATTCCATGGACTGTATAGTCCATGGGGTCACACGGAGTTCCTGGAGAGAAGGCAAGGTCACATACTGGGTAGTGCAGTCACAAGAACAAAGCGTGACTCACAGCTAACTGAAGCCCCCTCCTAGGGAGGGAGCTCTGAAGTATAATCACTGACTTCCAGGAGCATCCATCTAGCATCAGATGCCTAAGAGAGTTAAGAGGAAGGGCGAATAGTGCAAATTCCACAAGAGTAGTACTTTTCATCTATTTTGTTCACTGACGTAGTCCTAGTGTCTAGAAGACTGCATGGCACCTGGTAGGTACTCCATGAATATTGACTAAATGAACAGTGTTTGCTAGAGAAGAATGGCGTTTGTGGGAGTTTGAAGGGATGGACCTCCAAGGTCTAATATTCACTGAGCCTATGATAAGGTGATAGACACAAGCTTTACCATGTAATTTTCTCTTCAATGGTTACTGTATTGATGAATTGATGAAGTTTGAGTCTTTCACATTCCATATGCTCTTAAGAGGTATGACTTCTTTCATTAAATGTTTCTTTCTCATTAAAAAAAAAGAGAGAGAGATTCAAGGGAGCAATTTCTGTTTGAGAAGGTGAAGAACGAGTTGCTTTGGTTTTGTTCCTTTGAGAAGACAATTAACTCCCAGAAGAACTAGAAAACATAGCTTTTATTTTTTGCCTCAATGGCCCATCTGCATTTGACTTTTATGCTTTGAGTTACTCAGCATTTTGAGAAAATGACAAAAAGGAGAGTTTCTAAATCAGAGAGTTTGTCTCAAAATCACTGGATTCCACAAATAATAATTCAAGTTTCGTTTCAATTTTCACTGCTTTGTAAACAAATCAAGAAAAAAAAATTGACTATATCATTGAATATTCCTCAACATTTTGGTTTGTTAAGCACTCATCATCAAGTAAGTCAAGGTTGGTCTTAACTTCATGTTAAATGCTTCACACTGAATGGCATTTCTTCCATGCTGCTAGTGGTCACACCTGACGCTGATCTCCACCATTCCTCTTGTTTTCCCCAAGGGAGATTCTGGAAGCCCTCTGATATGTGAAGGCATTTTCAGAGGCATCACTGCCTTTGGCATTCCGAAGAGATGCGGAGACCCTCGAGGGCCCGGCGTCTACATCCTTCTCTCAAAGAAACACCTCAGCTGGATAGTTAAGACTATGAAGCAAGCAGTTTAGATGCTTGTATTTCATTTGCTGTCACTCTTTTAAAAACTGTATTGAAGTATAGTTGATTTACAATGTTGTATTAGTTTCAGGTGTACAGCAAAGTGAATCAGAGTTACACATATATCCTCTCTTTTTCAGATTCTTTTCCTATATAAGCCATTACAGAGTATTAAATAGAGCTCCCCATTCAGGTTCTTATTAGTTACCTACTTTAAATAAACTGATAGTAGTATGGATATGTCACTCCCAGTCTCTCAGTATATCACTCTCAGTATATCACTCCCTGATAACCTTAAGTTTGTTTTCTACATCTGTGACTCTACTTTTGTTTCATCAATAAGTTCATTTTACCCTTTTTTTCAATTCCACATACATGTGATATCATATGATATTTGACCTTCTGTATCTGACTTACTTCACTAGTATGACAATCTCTACGTCCATCCACATTGCTGCAAATGGCATTACTTTGCTCTTTTTAGGGCTGAGTAATATTCCATTGTATATATGCACCACACCTTTATTATCCATTCCTCTGATGGACGTTTAGGTTGCTTCCATGTCCTGGTGATTGTTAAGTGGTGCTTCAGTGAACATTGGAATGCACGTATCTTTTTGAATTATGGTTTTCTTCAGATATACACCCAGTGTATTAATTAAGTCATTTCTTAATTTCATTATAAATAAAATCAACTTCTATCACTGTACTTGTCTCCTATAACATATAGTAGTAGATATCCACCAGCAAAGTGGAACAGAGTAATATAGAGATCTTGTGGATCATGCAAGGGACAGGTCAATGGACCAGGGTCACCCGTGTCATCCATGTGACAAGTGACATGCAAATTTGACTTGAATTATTCACTTCACTGATTCAATGGGCCAGGCCCAGCAGGAGGAACACTAAGGTCAGTCTGTCTAGTAACAAGTACAGTCAAGGGCCCAGCAATTCTGCAAGAAACAGAAGCAGCCAATCTGGAGCATTTGGATTAAAAGGAAATATTTGCCCTTCACAGGCCATTGTTCCACATCAACACCTGCTACTCAGATTTATATACAAGAACCTGAGCCCACTGGGAGAAGCAGAAACAGGAAATTCCTTAGAGTATTTTTCAAAGCAGGCGAGAAATGGAAATTAAAATTCTAGGGAATATTAACAAGGCACTTAGCTAGAAAAAGTCAGCCTCCTTTCTCAGTAGTTTGAATTTAAGCTTTGGGTTAGCTAGGTGATTTCTTGGTTCTCCTCGTCCTTGAGCCTGGGTAGGTACAATCAACATGGTTATGGTGGCTGCCATCTCATACTAGGGAGTGAGTGCTGAATCATGGTCTGAAAGTTTCCTTTGGGAGAGAAACCAAGATGTTCATTCAGCATGCTGAACATAGTGGATAGTCATCAGCCCAGTAGCTGCATCAAGATGAGATTATATGAATAGATTCCTTTGATTTCCATCAGTTCATTTTGGAATATAAATTTTATGTGTGTGTATATATATATATGTAAACATATACATATAAACACATGGTATGTCCAAACTAAGAACATACAGCAACACTGAGACAGCTTCTTAAAACAAACGAAAGGACATAGCTTACAGACTGACCAAAATACTGGTCCACTGGTTTTCAACAATGGCTGCCCATTAGACTTACCAGGCTCTTTAAAATGACCAATGTCTATGCCTCACTTTTATTTTTATTATTATTTTTTTAATTTTACTTTATTTTACTTTACAATACTGTATTGGTTTTGCCATACATTGACATGAATCAGCCACGGGTGTACACGAGTTCCCAATCCTGAACCCCCCTCCCACCTCCCTCCCCATATCATCTCTCTGGGTCATCCCAGTGCACCAGCCCCAAGCATCCTGTATCCTGTATTGAACCTAGACTGGCGATTCGTTTCTTACATGATAGTATACATGTTTCAATGCCATTCTCCCAAATCATCCCACTCTCTCCCTCTCCCACAGAGTCCAAAAGTCTGTTCTATACATCTGTGTCTCTTTTGCTGTCTCGCATACAGGGTTATCGTTACCATCTTTCTAAATTCCATATATATGCATTAGTATACTGTATTGGTGTTTTTCTTTCTGGCTTACTTCACTCTGTATAACTGGCTCCAGTTTCATCCACCTCATTAGAATGATTCAAATGTATTCTTTTTAATGTATGCCTCACTTTTAGAAATTTTTATTTAATTTGATGAGAACCAGGACAAAGTGTTCTTTTTATGTTTCCCCAATGATTTTAATATGAAGCTGGTGATAAGAACCCTTATATTATAAATGAAACCTCATGCTGATATCTGAAAGAGATAAGAGTCACTAGGATGATATTTTAGATGTCTGCTATAATCCATAATTAGGATTTTAATAGCAATAAGAAGATAGATGGAATATTCTCTACTGGCAACATTTATTAGAGATTTTGAAGTTCACTTAAAAATAGTTGTGTGAAACTCTTGTTCATTGCTGGTGGAAGTGTAAATTGGTAGAGTTTCTTAGGAAAATTGACAGTGTCTATTAAAACTGAATAAACACATATGCTCTGACTTAACAATTCTTACTCTTGGGTATAGTCCAAACAGAAATGAGGGCTTTCCCCACCAAATATGTGTTTGAGAATGTCCATAGCAACTTTATTCTTGAAAGTTAAAATTAAAAATAAATGTCCATCTATAATTAAATAGAAAAACAACTGTTGTATATACAATGTGATATTATTTAGCAATTTAAAGACCAAACTATAGTTACATGCAGCAACAGTAACTACTCCTACAAATTTAATGTTGAATAAAAGAAACCAGACTCCACATAAAAGAATATTTACTGTATTATTACATTTATTGAAGATTGGCAAAAAGAAAAACTAATTCATGGTAACCAAGGTTGGAATAGTGGAGGGGTGTTGACTAAGTGACACAAAGAATCTTCTGGGGTAAAAGAAATGTTCCCATCTTGATCTGGATGATTTACTCATAGATCTTGATCTTAATCTATTCATAAATTAAATACATTAAGCTATACACTTAAGATTTATATCCTTTATGTGAATTATTACTCCATAAAAATTTTATACTACACAATTTTTGTAGCTAAATCTTCTGTTTTGTGTATTGTCTGAGTTCATTTTTTCTTTACTGAAACCATATTCCAGACTTCCATAAAACTAACAGCGGTAAAAGATACATTGCTGTTTTTCTTAAATGAGAACCTTGTTCACACACCAGTATTAATTGAGAGAAGTAATCTTTGGTCCTTTGGTCATGTCTTAGTCTCATGAGATTTTTAAGAGAGATGTAACCATATCAGAATGGTGGGGGAAACTGGAAATGGTCTCACCATTTTGCTCCTTTCCCTGCTAAACTTTTTCTTATAGTTTATACTTGGCTAAATAAGATCAAATGACAGCCATTATCTTAAAAAAGAAGAGTGTGCATTAGAGGGATGTATCACATTTGCACTTTTTGGTGACCTAAAATTTTGTAAGGTAAGAATTACTAGCACTACCAAGCAGATTTTCTGAGTTTAAAAACAGGGTAAAGAACAGAATACATTGTCAATTTGTCAGGAGAGTCCTAATACTCCTTGTATTTACTATTCCACTTTTCAATTATCAAGGCATTATTTGGTCTTCCCTGGTGGCTCAGAGGTTAAAGCGTCTGCCTCCAATGCAGGAGACCTGGGTTCGATCCTTGGGTCGGGAAGATCCCCTGGAGAAGGAAATGGTAACCCACTCCAGTATTCTTGCCTGGAGAATCCCATGGATGGAGAAGCCTTGTAGCCTATAGTCCACGGGGTCACAAAGAGTCAGACACAACTGAGCAACTTCGCTTTCACTTATTTGGTATTATTTTTTGAAGAGAGATATTACAGGAGTATGTGTGTATTAGTAAAAGCCATTTATGATAAAGTAAATAATTTAATCAACATATGTTAGTTGACACACGCAAAACATTCCAGAGGGCACCAAAAAATATAACATGTGCTCCCTCCACTCCTCAATACAATTTTGTGAAAGAAATAAGCATGCTGAAGTTTAAATAAAGATTCCCATACTAATAAAAGATTTTTTAAAACAATTAGAATAGTTATAATAACACAAAGTAGGTGACACAGGCTGATACCAAGAGTTCAAAGCCAGGTAACATTATTTCAAAACACTTCCTGGAGAGGATAGGACTTAAGTGAAGGTACAGAGCAAAGGAACTGAGAAACAGGAATTCCAGACTAGATGAGTGCTCCAACAAAGGCATAAGGCAGGAAATCATGACAGCCCAGCAATAACACAGGAGGTGAGTGAGGGTTACCGTTAAAAAGAACAGTGACCTGATGGAGCTTCAAAAAACCTTAGCAGCTATCAAATCCAAAGCCCTGTTTGCAAATGTCGTGGCATACCCAAGGTCACTCAGTAAGTTTATGGCAGAGCCTAGTTAAGTATAGGTCCCCTAACTTCGGATTCTGGGCTCAGATTCCAAGGTTGAGGTCAAGGGGGTTAGATAATGGGGAGTCACTGAGAGTTCATGAGCAGGGGACTGGGAGGATCAGCACAGTGCTTTTAGAAATTAAACCTAACAGTAATGTGGAAACCCATGAGGCAATTGCCACAAATTGGTCATCAGGTGTGTAGGATGTTACTCCTGCTGCTGCTGCTGCTAAGTCACTTCAGTCGCATCTGACTCTGTGCGACCCCATAGACGGCAGCCCACCAAGGCTCCTCCGTCCATGGGATTTTCCAGGCAAGAGTACTGGAGTGGGGTGCCACTGCCTTCTCCGAGGAGTTACTAGGGTGAAACAAAAGATAGAGAACAAGGAGAAAACTGAATAACCAGGAGGCTCCCTGAGTGATAGGATGACTAAGGGTAAGAGGAGATCATGAGGAGAGAGAAGGGAGTCTCAAGGAAGTCCTTGTCTGGAGGAAATAATCCATATGCTTAATCCATATTAAAGTTAGTTTCTCAGTCATGTCCGACTCCTTGTGATGCCATGGACTATAGCTCACCAGGCTCCTCTGTTCATGGAATTCTCCAGGCAAGAATATTGGAGTGAGTTGCCATTTCCTTCTTCAGGAGATCTTCCCACCTCAGGTATCGAACCCAGGTCTCCCACACTGCAGGCAGACTCTCTACCAACTGAGCCACCAGGGAAGCCTTATGCTTGACACAGAGGCGCACTTTAATCAATATTTAAATGAGTAAGCTGTGCTTATTCAAGTGAATAAGTTGTGGTTTTAATGTATTGAGTTTGAGCTAAAGACAGCAAAGGATCTCAGTGAAGAAATAACCAAGGGACTTCCCTAGTGATCCAGTGGTTACAACTTCAAGTTTCCACTGCAGGGGTATGGGTTTGATCCCTAGTCAGGGAACTAAGACCATGCCACACCACGCAGCCAAAATAGAAAAAAATATATATATATATATATATATACACACACACATATATCTCCAGAGACCCAAGTATAAGGCTGGAGCTTGGAAAAAAAGTGAAGGGGGAAAGAAGAGTTTACAAATCGTTGCAGTAGATATTCTTGGGACTATAGCAGTGAAAATGCATCTCTAACAAGGAGGAGACAGAGGAGAAGAAGAAAAGTGGAGGAGGAGGAAAGCAGAAAGAGCACAGAATGAGACAACATCTGGCAGTTGTGGTGGGGTGAAACAGAGCAAGCAAAGTAACCTGAGAAAAAGGTCAGGGGAACAGGCGTTCACCTCAGGAAAAGCGCCATCTTGTTTGAGCCTCGTGACCACGCCGTGGAGAAGGCAAGGCCAATATCATTATTCTCGTGTCAAAATGAGGAAGCTGAAGCCGGGAGGGGCTGAGTGACTAGCAGCAATTCCATATGCAGGCTGTGCCATCCGCTGCAGCAGAAAAGACTCGGGTCTGGTCTGGACTCAAAGCCAGGTGTAGCACTCGGCCTCGGTGGTCTGTGGGAAGACAGACAGACAGCTCATGTTCCATGTGTCAAGGGCTGTTGCCTAGGACTGGGAAGCACCCTAAGCTGGGGGCCATGAATCCCATCCCAGGATAAAGGGCTTCTCCAAACACCTGCCACATTCGGGGCTGGCGCTCCCACTGCACCTTTGCCAAGAAAACACAGTCAGGGTGGGCTCTGGGGAACAGCCTAAAGTGGCCAAGTTCTGCTTCACCGTTGCCCCTTCAGGGTGTTTCCCCCTTGTATTAGATCCCTGGGGCTGCTGTAATAAATTACCACAAGCTGCATGGCTTAAGACAACGGAAATATATTCTCTCACAAGCCAGAAGTCCCAAATCAAGGGGCTGGCAGGGCTGGCTTCCTCTGGAGACTCCATTCCCTGCCTCTTCTAGTTCTGGCAGCTGCTGACCGTCCCAGAATGGTGGCCACATCACTCCAGTCTCTGCTTCAGTGGTCAAGTCGCCTCCACTTCTGTGTGTCTGTTCTCCTCTGTGTGCCTCTTTTAAGATGCTTGCTATTACATTTAGGGCCCATCTGGATAATCCAGAATGATCTCATCTCAAAATCCTCAACTTAATTACACCTGCAAAGACCCTTTCACCAAATAAAGTTACATTCCCAGGTTCCAGGGACTTGACTTGGATAGCTCTGAGGGGACCAGCTTTTAGTTCCCCACAACCTCATGCCTTCTACCATTATTAGTTCTATCTTCTCTACTCCACCAACTCCCAGGAATTCCCTTGGCCATATTCCTACCACATACCCCATCCCTCTTTTTATCCTCCCCTGAAAGTAACCCCTTTAGGATCTTGGTTTCAAGAAGCTAACCAAATAAACTCATGTAGCTTAATGGAAAAGGATACAAAAATCTGTCCCACAAAGCAAACATGAGCCTTTTGTGTGAAATTCTGAGGACAATACCCCTCTTTCTGTTATCCAACTGACCATTTCTCAAAGAACATTCTGTGAGACAAAAGTTTTATGTGAGGTTGTTCGGTGTTTAAAAATGAAAAGAGTCTTTAATGATCATGTTAATTTGGGAGCTCCAAGTTAAGAAAATTAAACAGGATTCCTTATTTCAAAACTGCTATATGCATTATAGGGCTTCCCTAGTGGCTCAGTAGGTAAAGAATCTGTCTGTAATGCAGGAGACCCAGGTTTGATCCCTGGGTCAGGAAGATCCCCTGAAGGAGGAAATGGCAATCCACTCCAGTATTCTTGCCTGGAGAATTTCATGGACAGAGGAGCCTGGAGTGACAGTCCATAGGGTTGCAGAGTTGGACACAACTGAGAGACTAATACTTTCATATGCATCATAAATATTTGGGAGAAGAGGCTATAATAGGCAGCATTTCTGAAACCTACTTGGTCCTTTTGACTTGAGCCTCTTAAAGGACTAATGTTCCTCGGAAAATAAACCTATCCTAATCCAACAATGACTTTCATGATCAAAACTTTACACGGAAAGAGACAAAGCTGACTCCATGAAAGAAAGCTGGAACTAGGACAAAGTAGGAAAGAAGTAGGGGATATGTTTCTGAGTGCGTAGGCATTTGGGGGCACAAATAAAATCAAATGAGATGGGTGGTCACCCCCTCATAGAGCAGTATGGCTTACAATTCAATTGAGAGCTGGAATTTCAGAAATAATCTTGTTCTCTTGACACAAGATTCTCAACAGCAAAGAGTATAGCTACACTATTCCACTCCTAAAGGAGACATTTCTTAGATACTTAGGGCTTTTTCCACCTACACACAGAACTCCCAGTGCTCTCCTTCATGCATACACAGACACATACAACACACACAGAGACACCCCCCAAGGACACGGGATTGGCCCTAGGCATGTTGGTGCATAAAAAATGTTTAAATTCATTGATATAATGCCATCCTTTTAATTTAGAGTTGAAGAAAAACTTTAAGAATATCAAACGCTTTGTTCAAAGTCACACAGCTTGTTAATGATAGAGCCAGAACTAGAACCCAGTTCAAAGCTTTAACTGTTTACCATGCTCCAAACTCAGCATAAAAAAGAGTTTCTTTTTCTATTAAAGGCCAGTATCCATTATTAAGCTGGGAAAGATTGAAAACAAAAGGAGAAGGGGTAGCAGAGGATGAGAAGGTTAGATGTCATCACTGGCTCAATGGACATGAATCTGAGCAAACTCTGGGAGATAGTAAAAAACAGAGGAACCTGGCATGCTGCAGCCCATGGGGCCGCAAAGAGTCAGATAGGACTGAGTACACACACGCACACACACACACACACACACACACACACGCGCCATATAAATGAAAAACAACTTAATTTAGTTAGGAAAATATAGATCGTTCAGACTGGTTCCAAATAGGAAAAGATGTACGTCAAGTCTGTATATTGTCACCCTGCTTATTTAACTTCTATGCAGAGTACATCATGAGAAACGCTGGACTGGAAGAAACACAAGCTGGAATCAAGATTGCCAGGAGAAATATCAATCACCTCAGATATGCAGATGACACCAACCTTATGGCAGAAAGTGAAGAGAAACTAAAAAGCCTCTTGATGAAAGTGAAAGAGGAGAGTGAAAAAGTTGGCTTAAAGCTCAACATTCAGAAAACGAAGATCATGGCATCTGGTCCCATCACTCCATGGGAAATAGATGGAAAAACAGTGGAAACAGTGTCAGACTTTATTTTTCTGGGCTCCAAAATCACTGCAGATGGTGATTGCAGCCATGAAATTAAAAGACGCTTACTCCTTGGAAGAAAAGTTATGACCTACCTAGATAGCATATTCAAAAGCAGAGACATTACTTTGCTGACTAAGTCTGTCTAGTCAAGGCTATGGTTTTTCCAGTGGTCATGTATGGATGTGACAGTTGGACTGTGAAGAAGGCAGAGCGCCAAAGAATTGATGCGTTTGAACTGTGGTGTTGGAGAAGACTCTTGAGAGTCCCTTGGACTGCAAGGAGATCCAACCAGTCCATTCTGAAGGAGATCAACCCTGGGATTTCTTTGGAAGGACTAATGCTAAAGCTGAAACTCCAGTACTTTGGCCACCTCATGCGAAGAGTTGACTCATTGGAAAGGACTTTGATGCTGGGAGGGATTGGGGGCAGGAGGAGTAGGGGACGACCAAGGATGAGATGGCTGGATGGCATCACTGACTCGATGGCCACGAGTCTGAGTGATCTCCAGGAGTTGGTGATGGACAGGGAGGCCTGGCGTGCTGCAATTCATAGGGTCGCAAAGAGTCGGACACGACTGAGCGACTGAACTGAACTGAACTGATACTAATGCTTTAAAATTAAACCTAAAAAGAAAATTCTATTCAATAAATATAATCAGTGATAAATACTCATGCGTTCTTTATTATGTGCATTAAGATGAAAAGGAAGGAGGGAGAGAAAGTGGAAAAAGAAACAACAGGGGGAAAGTCCAAATCTTTTATAGAACAGACTTTGAAAAATATCTTGACTTAAAAAAAGATGGACAGCTACTTCCAGAACTTGTTAGGAAAATGGCCTTTGGATGGAAACAAAAGCATTCTTGAAATACTTCTTTCACATTCATGACAATCTTAGTTTACTAGATAGAAGGAAATGCCACCTTATTTCAGATGAAGTTCTTGTTTGGAATTTACATCCCCACGTTCCAAGAGTACTACTGTCACTGGAAGCATTGAAAGGTTGGTTTTCTTTATGCAGCAACAGCCATAAGTGAGCCCATGTACTGACACATATGTGATGGACTGATGGAACTTAGTCAAAGGCCAGGTCTCACTTATAAGCTAGAAAGTCAGCTACCACTGTTTCAAAGCTTAGAAACTACAGCCTTGGCAGGGTGGGGGGCGTAGCGGGGTGGTGGCGAGGGTGGGGTAGGGTTGGAGGGGAAATTATAAGGCATCTTTCTTCTATAGTCAGGCGGATGAGAACCTCTTTAACTAAAATTTTCCTCCAGAGAATTACGACTGCGGGTAGCAGTATCAGAATTACTAAAAGCATGACCATAATTGAAAATAGCTTCTTTCCAGCTTTTTGACCACAATTCATTGTCAAAACTACATTTTATGTGGCGACCCCACACATAGACATGCAAATGTACTGATGACAATGACTAAAGTTTCATAAAATAAAACCTACTTTTCCATTTTTCCATTCTATACCATTCTACTTCTTTTTTTTTCAATGCTGATCTTGACCCATGATGGAAATACTGACTCACAGTAAAAACACATAGCAGCTGAAGACCTCAGCAGCCCCACACCATGTGGCATTGTCCACTGAAGGGTGTTCATGGAGCAAGATCTTGAGATGTTCCGATACAAAGATTTCCCAAAGAACTTCAGTTCAGTTCAGCTCAGCCACTCAGTCATGTCTGACTCTTTGCAACCTCATGAATCGCAGCACGCCAGGCCTCCCTGTCCATAACCAACTCCCAGAATGCACCCAAACTCATGTGCATCAAGTCGGTGATGTCATCCAGCCATCTCATCCTCGGTCGTCCCCTTCTCCTCCTACCCCCAATCCCTCCCAGCATCAGGGTCTTTTCCAATGAGTCAACTCTTCGCACGAGGTGGCCAAAGTACTGGAGTTTCAGCCTCAGCATCAGTCTTTCCAACGAACACCCAGGACTGGTCTCCTTTAGGATAGATTGGTTGGACCTCCTTGCAGTCCAAGGGATTCTCAAGAGTCTTCTCCAACACCACAGTTTAAAAGCATCAATTCTTCGGTGCTCAGCTTTCTTCACAGTCCAACTCTCACATTCATACATGACCACTGGAAAAACCATAGCCTTGACTAGACGGACCTTTGTTGGCAATGTAATATTTCTGCTTTTTAATATGTTATCTTCTGCTGCTGCTGCTGCTGCTGCTAAGTCACTTCAGTAGTGTCCGACTCTGTGTGACCCCATAGATGGCAGCCCACCAGGCTCCCTTGTCCCTGGGATTCTCCAGGCAAAAACACTGGAATGGGTTGCCATTTCCTTCTCCAATGCATGAAAGTGAAAAGTGAAAGCGAAGTCACTCAGTCATGTCAGACTCTTAGCGACCCCATGGACTGCAGCCTACCAGGCTCCTCTGTCCATAGGTTTTCCAGGCAAGAGTACTGGAGTGGGGTGCCATTGCCTTCTCCAATATGCTATCTAGGTTGGTCATAACTTTCCTTCCAAGGAGTAAGCGTCTTTTAATTTCATAGCTGCAGTCACCATTTGCAGTGATTTTGGAGCCCAAGAAAATAAAGTCTGACACTGTTTCTACTGTTTCCCCATCTATTTGCCATGAAGTGATGGGACCAGATGCCATGATCTTAGTTTTCTGAATGTTGAGCTTTAAGCCAACTTTTTCACTCTGCTCTTTCACTTCCATCAAGAGGCTTTTTAGTTCCTCTTCATTTTCTGCCATAAGGGTGGTGTCATCTGCATATCTAAGGTTATTGATATTTCTCCCGGCAATCTTGATTCCAGCTTGTGCTTCTTCCAGCCCAGCGTTTCTCATGATGTACTCTGCATAGAAGTTAAATAAGCAGGGTGACAATATACAGCCTTGATGTACTCCTTTTCCTATTTGGAACCAGTCTGTTGTTCCATGTCCAGTTCTAACTGTTGCTTCCAGACCTGCATATAGGTTTCTCAAGAGGCAGGTCAGGTGGTCTGGTATTCCCATCTCATTCAGAATTTTCGACAGTTTATTGCGATCCACACAGTCAAAGGCTTTGGCATAGTCAGTAAAGCAGAAATAGATGTTTTTCTGGAACTTTCTTGCTTTTTCGATGATCCAGCAGATGTTGGCAATTTGATCTCTGGTTCCTCTGCCTTTTCTAAAACCAGCTTGAACATCTGGAAGTTCGCAGTTCACATATTCCTGAAGCCTGGCTTGGAAACACCAAATGATTCCTCTTGGAGATTCCCAACACACGTAATGTATCAAAGGCTTTGAAACATCATTAAGAAAGAAAAACTTTTCTTATTTAACTCAGAATTTCCAAATTTATCTGACCACATGATGTGCATTTGTAAAACAATCTTCCTGCTAAATGCTTTAGGGAAACATTGTACATAGAAGAAACTACTGAGTTAGAGATGAAAATGAGTGTCTAAAAGTTCAAAATTAACTGCATCTTCTCTAACCAAAAACATTGGGAGAAGACAATGGCACCCCACTCCAGTACTCTTGCCTGGAAAATCCTATGGATGGAGGAGCCTATAGGCTATAATCCATGGGGTCACTAAGAGTCAGACACAACTGAGCAACTTCACTTTCACTTTTCACTTTCATGCATTGCGGAAGAAAATGGCAACCCACTCCAGTGTTCTTGCCTGGAGAATCCCAGGGATGGGGGAGCCTGGTGGGCTGCCACCTATGGGGTCACACAGAGTCGGACACAACTGAAGCGACTTAAAGGAAGGAGGAAGGGTTAAATATACTCCCTGCTGTCTAATATTTAAAAAGTTCACAAATCATTAAAACTAAAAAGTATAACTTATTATGACCAGAGAAATGAAAAAAATAATAAAAGCACTAATACCTTATTTATTCTGAGTATCAGCAAATTCATGCAAAAGTTATCTATCAGTACTCCCACCTAAGTTTTAAGGCTTGATTTAATGTTTCCCTAAACTAAAAAGGTCTGGTTAATTGTAATTAATATATGCCAAGGACCACCTCATGCTTCTCCTACACCCATTCTGGCACTGATATGGCTCTGTCAAGAGCTGTCTGTATTTTTATTCACCAAGTCACACAGTATAATAGCTGAAGGATAGAAAGTCATTTTGAGGCTAAGCAGAGCTCTAGCCAGGATGAGCACCAGAAGCAGGAAGACTCTCTGTTGAGGCGTTTCATCATTGCCAAATAACATTCCCAGAATCTCCAGAGTCATGGTATCATCACCACCTAATATCGTGTATATTTGACTTTTGTCTACCTCCTCCCACAGAAGTATAGGCTCCAAGAGGGCAAGGATATTTTCTGTCTGGTTCACCTGTGTATGCCCAGCAGCATCAAAATTGCCTGGTACATAATAGACGCTTAGTATTAATAAATAAATGTTGGATAAATACATTTGAGGGATGATCAGAAAATGAGTTGAGTGGCAAGAGGAAGAAGACAGAATATATAATCAGAGGTCTACAAGAGACTGGATGTCAGTGCCCTGTTCCTTCAACAACCAACACTTCTATTTTCCTCAGCCCCCCTTAATATTTCAGATTGCACTCAAAGATAATTTAAGACTCTTGAGAACAAGGTCTGAGTCCTGTTCTCCATCATGAGGTCTTGCTTTCAAGAAGTAGCCAGTAAGTGTTTACAGATCCACACCAGGAAACAATATCAGTCTGTCTTGAAAGGGCAGAGGCTCCCCCAGAATCTCATGCTCTGGAATGGTCTCCCCGCATAGAATAATGTCTCACCCTTTGCATATTTTCTTATCTTCCACACATTTTAGCACAGCTGGTTTTTCTTCCAAATAGGGTAAAATGAGTTACAATGCTAACTCCAGAGTTCAGAAACACAGTTTGAAAACTGTCCACAATTATCACTTCATTATCCCTACACGTATGCAAAAAAAAAAAATGACCATTATAAGTGATGAACAATCTTAGTCAAATTCAGAAACACTCATCTATCCCTGAGGTGTGGTAAGTAGGGTTTTCCCCCCTAATAAAATATATACTTCAAAAAACCAGAAGAAGAAAATCTTCCATTCATAGCTTTTTCCACCAATAACAGCTCACCATGCAATAGATACATGTCATTTTACCTACTTATATACTTACCAAAAAATCCACGTGACCTGGCCAGACCAGGACAGGTCCACACAGTCACATCATTCTTGGGAGAACCTTGGCCAGTTGCAATCTCCTTTGTCTTAGGTAGCCAGGTTAGGGAACAAATCTGTAATAATGACCCCCAAAATATAGAATTATGGCAATTTCTGACTCATTGAATGCATTTTAAACTAAGTTCAGGCAGTATGTTCTGTCCACATCTACTTCCAGTCTACATATAGGGTTAGGGTATTAGAGGAATTATGTTAGTTCCAGGTAAGTTTATCCGAAAGCAACAAAAAAATAAATATACAAAGAGACTTAGGCACAATGAACCTATGAATTGAAGTGGACTATGATTATTTTATTTTCTTGAGCTCCAAAGTTACTGCAGTCAGTGACTTCAGCCATTAAATGAAAAGACACTTGCTCCTTGGAAGTAAAGCTATAACAAAACAAGACAGTGTGTTAAAAAGCACAGACATCACTTTGCCGACAAAGGTCCATGTAGTCAAACCTATGGTTTATCCAGTAGTCATGTGTGGATGTGACAGTTGACCATAAAGAAGGCTGAACATCGAAGAATTGATGTTTTCGAATTGTGGTGCTGGAGAAGACTCTTAAGAGACCCTTGGACTGCAAGGAGATTAAACCAGTCAATCCTAAAGGAAATCAACCCTGAGTATTCATTGGAAGGACTGATGCGGAAGCTGAAGCTCCAGTACTTTGGCCACCTGATGCAAAGAACTGACTCATTAGAAAAGATCCTGATGCTGGGAAAGACTGAGGCAGGAGGAGAAGGGGACGACAGAGGATGAGATGGTTGGATGGTATGATCAACTCAAGGGACATGAGTGAGGAAACTCAGGGAGTTAGTGATGGACAGGGAAGTCTGGGGTGCTGTGGTCCTTGGGGTTGCAGAGTCGGATACAACTTAGCGACTGAACGACAACAGCATGATCACTGTCCAGTCAGACTGCTCCCAATTTTCACAGTTAAAGCAGAGCTGAGAAAGAAAATGAAAAAAAAAAAAAGAAAGAAAGAAAGAATACACAAGTTAAATTAACTTGCAACTCACAGGTGAAAAGGGTTTTACAAACGGAAACTCTGAAGAGCTGAAACTCCTATAGACTCAGCAGCTAAAGAGAGGTGTGTTTGGGTCCTATGCTCTATCATATATTAGTTTCACAAGATTCCAGAAGATCAGAATGAAGGTGAACTCCAGAAAAGACATTTACCTGTGAGTCTGTGCTTGGGGTCTGGATGCTTTGCCCAGTATTTATGTCCAGGATGTGTAAGCGTCCATCCTTCATTCCTCCTCCAACAGCGAGGACTTCAGTCTGCCAGGGACACCAATCAATGGCCTTTAAAGTTCCAAATAATCACACAGGCAGGTTAGCTTTGGAGGTGAACTCATGAATGAGATGCACACATATAACCAGAAGTTCCAGAGGTCTGCCCCCATGGCAGATCTCCAGAACCTCTGATCCAAAGGCAAGAGCTACTGCCCCCTCCAGAGATTACTTCTCATGGACTAGAAATCACCTATTGTTGTCTTCTTCAAATTTAGGTAACAAGTGCAAGTATTTCAAACAGAAAAATTACACAATAATATGTTTGAAAAGCTACATTCAACATATCCTCTGGGGCAAAAAATCTGCTGCTAAAATATTTGACAGGTACCTCTAGAATCTGATTACAAAATGCAGTCTTCCTCTGGTTTGTCTACCTGTGTCATTAGGTTCTAGGTCAGAGAAGAGAACAGAAGAGAGTGGAGAGCTATACCTGCTTGCTCGCAACACAAAAAATCTTATGTTTCAAATCTTAATGAAAGGTTGCTACGAGCTGTGAACGACACCAGGATTCGTGTCTTCTGGAAGAGAGGGATTTGAACCAGGGCCAGAGACAAGGCTTGATCACTCAGAGCTTTTGTATAACAAAGCTTTATTGAAGTATAAAATAGAGAAAGCTTCTGATATAAACATCAGAAGAGGACAGAAACAGTGCCCCCTTGCTAGCTTTTAGCAAGGCGTTTTGCACCTGTTAGCAGCTTGCTAATCGGATAAAGGAACACCTCAAAACTGAGAGAGCTGGACCAGGCCCCTCTCCCCCAACATGCATCTGAGATAGCACTGACACAAAGTGAGTCATCCCCAGTCATAAAGCAATTCACATGAATCTTGAAGAAAGGCAGATCTCCAAGCAAATACATGGTTTCCTTAACATGGCTTAAGAGAACATTTCCATGAGTAAGAGGTACTAGTTTGTTGATCTATTATGAGTTCAAGGTTTGAGTCTTAGGCGAACCAATTTGAAGAAAGGCAGATTCCAAGGCAAATACATAGTGTCATTAACATAGCTTAAGAAAAGCTGTTAACATTTCCATAAGAAAAATCACATTGTTTAGCTCAAGGCTTGAGAAAAGTTAAGTTCAGATTGAACCAGGTGTTGCCATGACAAGACAGGATTAGAAGAGAAAAGAAAAAAAAGAAAACTTCTGCCACTTGCAGTTCACTTCCTCCTGCCTCCTGGGGACCTCTGGCCTCCTACCAAGGCTGCTAGCCCTCTCACTAATACAGTTCAGAAAATAAAATTGCCTGTTCTTCAATTATAAATTACTATTGCTAATTCTGATGTTTTCACTTATACTGAAGCAGAAATTCACAGGGCCTGGACTCCATCTTAGGCCTGTTGATGCTGATCATGCTCGGCCACCTTTCCAATGGGCTCTGAACTCTGTTTAGTGCCTATGAAAATAACAGAAGGATAAGACCCCCTCCAGACCGGGGAACCTTGAAGATCGTATCTAGGTTACTCATCGCCTAAGAGAAAACATACACTAATCACCCCTTCCTCCAGACAGGCCATAAATTTTTATGTATCTATCAGAGTGTTACCTCAGGTTTATTGATTATTGGCTAATTGTTTGACTGTTTGAGCACATGAGTACACAGCACGTGAATGATGGGGTTATTGGGGTTGTATTTTCCTTGGTTTATGTAAGTCTCAAGGAATTTGGAGTGGTGGGTTCAGACACATACACATGGGGTATAAAAGATTTTCACAAATGCTGACTGGGGTCCTTGGCTAAGAGGAGACTCTGCCTTGGGCCCGCCAGTGTAATAAATGTTATACCCAAGTCGCGAAATCTCCCAATGACCACCAGGGAGCCGATATCCAATGCAAAAGCGAGAGAGTTTTCATTACCAAGCTCGAGCTGGGGCTCTCACTGATATCGATGCAGCGGCTATAGGGAGGAGCCCCGGGTCTTGGATTACATTGCTTATATAGGGAGTATACATGGAAAAAAGGATTTCTAGGTAGGGGAACGTCTGATTGGTCACTTTCTTTTGAATGGTTGTGTGTTGGTTCTTGATTGGTCCCTGTTGTCTAGGTAGACCACAAGTTCCTGAGCGTTAAGTCAGGAGATTTTGGTCTGGGGTCAGATTGGCTCGTGGGCGGTGGGGTGAGGTCAGGGGATTTCCAAAGGCTCTTGGATTTCCAAAGGCTCTTTTCCCGGAACCTTACAAAATGGAGTTTTTCTGTTAACAAAATGGAGTAGCTTAGATTCTTCAATAAACTGCACTCCACTGTCTGCATTGTCCTTCTGAGTGAGTTTGTTCCCTGGAACGCATGGCTACAACAATATGGTTTCCCATGTTTAACATATTTTTCAAAATTATAATTTTTAATTATCCCACACTATTCTATCATGTTATTATACTCTAATGTTTGTTCTAATGCTACACTCAGGTTGATTTTTTTTCATTTGTTTTTGGTTCCAAATGGCAATATTTTTTTGGCTGCACCACGTGCAGCTTGTGGGATCTTAGTTTGCCAACAAGGGATCAAACCCAGGCCCCCAGCAGTAGAAGTACAGAGTCCTAACCACCATACCGCAAGGAATTCCCTGATCTTCATCTTATTTTCATTTGGTTTGCACTGGGTTGGGTTGAGTTTTTTGGAGAAAGTTGTGGGGCGGGAGGGGAGGGGGTTGTATTGTTTGTTTTTATAAAGAATACTCTAATGAATATATTCTGGCATATGTCTTTGTTTCCAATATATTATTTTTTAGGTAAATTCCAAGCTTCAGAAGTGCTGACATAAATTTTTCCAAATAGTAGTAACTTTTTACAACACCAGGATCAGATGAGTACACTACTCTCATCCTCAGTTTAAGCTCATTTATCATTAAAAATTAATGTCCCATCCCACTTGCCCATCTAGAACTTTGCCAACATCCTCCATCAATATGTAGAATCTCATTCTCCTCCCTTTGAATCTGGGAGGGCTTGGGACTGGCTTGCAAACAACTGACTGCACCAAAAGTGTCACTACATGGCTTCGGGAATTGGGTCATAAAAGGTGATGCTGTTGCTGGAAGGGGGACCCCTTCCAGGGCCTGAAACTGGGCTCTTGTCTAACACTCAGAAATGCATTGTCCGAGCAGACACATGTACTGACAAAACAAGAGATTTATTGGGAAAGGGCACCCGGGTGGAGAGCAGTAGGGTAAGGGAACCCAGGAGAACTGCTCTGCCACATGGCTCATAGTCTCCGTTTTTTTTATGGTGATGGGATTAGTTTCTGGGTTGTCTTTAGCCAATCATTCTGACTCAGAGTCCTTCCTGGTGGTGCACACCTTGTTCAGCCAAGATGGATGCCAGAGAGAAGGATTCTGGGAGGTAGTCAGACCTGTGGTGTCTCCTTTTGACCTTTCCTGAACTCTTCCAGTTGGTGATGGCTTATTAGTTCTGTGTTCCTTACCAGGACCTCCTGTCGTAAAACAACTCATGCGAACGGTTACTATGATGGCCGGCCAGGGTAGGCGGTTTCAGTCAGTGTGCTTCCCCTAACGAGGCCACTTGCGCCTTGCTCTCTGAAGCACTGGCCCTGTTGCCCTGGACCATGAAGTCCTCCTCCCTTAAGGCAGCCACGTGGTAAGGAAGCCCATGTGGTAGGACTAGCCCAAACGATGTAGAGAAGCTCTGAGACCACATGAAGAGGGAAGGGTGACTGGCCAGCCAACATTGTCCTGGCTCTTAGCACTTCCAGCTTCAGTCACTGTCTGATTGCAATCTCATGAGAGTCCCTGAGCCAGAACTGCTCAGAAGAGCCCTTCCCAAAGTCTGACCCACAGAAACCATAAAAGACAATAAAATAATTATGTTAAGCCAGCCACTAGGACTCAGGGTAATTTGTTACATAATAATAGATATCAGAATAAATATAATTAGAAACCACAGACAATGAAATATGATTGTAGTTCATACAAGAAAGACAGTGAAGAACTCTAACCAGCCAAACTTCATTCAAAGTAAAGACCTTGGCCTTTTATTATGAATAAATGTACAATTTAATTTTGAAATTAAAATTGAATTGAAATAAAATATTTGTTGAATAAAATAAATTGAATTAAATATTTACAATATATATGTACTATATCTTACAGTTACCTGCCTTAATTGTCTTTTTCAAATCACCATTCTATTACAACCTTTACTGGGCTGAATAAGAGAGCTATTTCAGTAAACACAAAATTTTGCATCTAATTTAAAGAGGCTGAGAAATTCTCCTGAGCCCAGGAACCTCAGTTTTATCACAGGATGAATATTAGTATTTTTTATATTTATTAGTAATCATTCTCTTCAGTACCCTATTTCTAATTAGCTTTTACTACAAACAAGCTGTTTTGGCAAAACTAGAAGCTCCATCATGAGCAGAATCACACAGATGTCAACATCTGAAGTCTGCTCGTTACACTAATTGGCTAGTCTGCAGTGCCTGTGAAAACATTTACACTAGTGACTGTTTTTATGATTCTCCAGGTAGTAGATGCCACAAGGCTTGACTTGTTCAGGTTTCCAGAAACTCTACTGTCAACTTACAAAAAATGCACTGCAGGAAGAGTTACGAGTAAGTTTTACATGGGGCAAAATGAGGATGATAGCCCAGGAGACAGCAGCTCAGATACCTCTGAGAAACTCCTCCAAAGAGGTAGAGGGAAGGTCAGTATATATGTGATCTTGGTGAGTACATGCATTCAAGCACGTATTTTCTGCAGAAGGTTTCTGCTAGTCACAAGGAGCAGTCGTGACCATGAAGGATTTTAGTGCTTTTCTAGATGTGGGAGATATGAGAATTGGGCTCAAAAAATCAGCTCCTGAACTCTCTGAAGACCTGTTCTGCCTGTTTTCCCCAAGCACACTGTTTCATTTCTGTTCTTCACCCCAAACTCCTTTCACGCTACACTGTCGCTTCAGTCGTCTCCGATTCTTTGTGATCCTGTGGACTGTAGCCTGCCAGGCTCCTCTGTCCATGGGATTCTCCAGGCAAGAATACTGGAGTGGGTAGGCATTCCCTTCTTCAGGGGATCTTCCTGACCTAGGGATCAAACCTGTGTCTCCCACATTGCAGGCAGATTCTTCACCATCTGAGCCACCAGGGAAATCCTTCAGAGGGTATTGAAAAATAGCAGCTGCAGCAGTACATGATTTAATTCTTAAAGAGGCAGATGGCAAGAGCCAATGGCAAGTGCCAATTTGTAGTCGACAATATCTTAGTTCAACTCACTGTATTTCTGATAAGACATCTAAGAATATAAGCAACTCCTTGCAGGAAGCAGCTCTCTGCAAGAGAGCTTTTGCCTTGTCACTTTAGCAAAGCTATATTTTAACTAACCTTTACACCAGATGATCCCATGCTTAACCACCAGCCCAAGCACACCTTTCAAAACTGTTGAATTTCTTACCTTGACTGCTGTAGATTGATGTATGACTTTTAGTGGGTGACTCTGTGCATTTGCACCTGGATCATGGGGCCATATAGTTAGCAGTCCATCACTACAGCCACTGGAAAGCAGCCTGCCACCCGGCGCCCACTTCAGACCACACACAGCTTGTTTGTGTTGAAGAGTTCCAACATGGTGTTGGGCTACCCGAATGTCATGATGATAAACACGGCCCAGTCTCGACCCACTGCCAAGAGGTAAAGGGGCAGGTTGGGACAGAGAACTTGAGCCCTGCTGCTGCATAAGCATAACATGAAGGGAAGTATTGTTCATACTCCCAAAAAACCCCTTAGGATAGGTTCAAAACATAGACATTTCTTGACTTAATAAGGATGGAGTATTCTGTCTGGGTGATTATTCTCACAAGTTAAGTAGATTTGTCTGACAGTTTCAAATCTGGATATTAGAAATATATCCTTTGATAGATATCTCCAATGGCTTTAATATGATACAGACAGGCATGGAGAAAATAAATTTAGAAGATTATCATATTTTCCCAGATAGTAGTTTATGTATTGGACACAGGAAATATTACTTTTCTGGAATTCAATGCTTCATATTATCTCAATTAAATGGTGTATATACCATATATATGTTAGACATAGAAATGTATTATTTCCTTTTTCTATTAATCTGCAGATCTACTTGTTCATTCTACTATCATCTAAAAGATTATAAAACTATCTGAAAGTCACAACAAACTGCAATATGATTCAAAATCACTGGATCCAAATTTGGATCCAAATGATGATAAAGGTCCTATCACTCAAAGATAATGAGTGATACTGATAATGATTTCTGCACTAGTTTTCTCCAAGGAGAAAATAAATAAGTGCCTACAATCATTTCTTGAAATTTCTCAAAGTACAGTGTCAGAATTTTTAAAAACTACATAGGCTCAGCCCTGAATAGAGTTCTGATGAACTATATAGACTCTGCAGCCAGACCACCTGGTTCAAAGCCTGACTCTTCCCCTTATGCTAACCATGTGACCTCAGGCTGCTGTCTCAGTTTACTCCTCAAAAAAAGAGGGTGCGGGGGATATAAACCAATTTCTAGTATTATTGCAGGGATTAAAACAAAGTTATACACATTAAGGAATCTTCCCTGGTGGCTCAGATGGTAAAGCGTCTGCCTGCAATGCGGGAGACCCGGGTTCGATCCCTGGGTTGGGAAGATCTCCTGGAGAAGGAAAGAGCAACCCACTCCGGTACTCTTGCCTGGAGAATCCCACGGACGGAGGAGCCTGGTAGGCTACAGTCCATGGGGTCGCAAAGAGTCGGACACGACTGAGCGACTTCACTTTCACTTTCACACACATTAAGAGTTAGCACAGTTCCTGGCACAGAGTACTCCAAACATTTTGAAAGTGAAGGCGCTTACTCATGTCCAACTCTTTGCAACCCCATAGACTGTAGCCTACCAAGCTCCTCCGTCCATGGGATTTTCCAGGCAAGAGTACTGGAGTGGGTTGCCATTTCCTTCTCCAGGGGATCCTCCTGATCCAGGGATCAAACCCAGGTCTCCCGCATTACAGGCAGGTGCTTTAGCTGCTATTATTTTAAGAAAATATTTGCTCATATTCCTCATGGATAATGAAACTAAACTTACACAGTGTAGATTGTAAAAGAAACCCAAGTATAGAATTGACTCGGCTGCAACAACACCTCAGGGTAAATATTTATTCCTTTATAAGGGCATTTTGGGTAAGTAGTTTTAAGTTTGGCTATAATCACAAAGTTTTGAAATCTCAATTTACATCTGAGCCACTGAAAGAAATTATAGAAGGCTCTGAGTTTTATTTAAGAAATACAGTATGAAGATGAATTACTTATTAAAGAAATATTTAGACTGATTATGTAGGCTCGCAGGAACAAGTCATTTAACTTTTCTAGTCAAAAAGAAGCAGTTAGACAACTAAATCATTAGTTCTCAAAAGTGAGGAAGCATCAACATCACTTGAGAAATTAGAAATGCATATTATCAGCCCAACATCAGACCTACTGAATCTCAAATTCTCAGAGAGAGGTCAGCAATCTGGGTTTTGAGGAGCATTCCAGGCCATTCTGACGCATGGTCAAGTTTGAGAATCACAGAACTGATTATTCTATGAGGTTCCTTCCAGCTCTAACCTCTGTGGGTCTGTGAATTGGAATTATGCCCCCAGAAAGCGTAACATATTCCACATTAGTGATACTGACAGCAATAAATACTGATTTCAACAAAATATCCCTCTAGCAAGTACACAGAGAAACTTTCTGCTTAAACAGAGTTTTACATTTTACTTTAACAATCATTTCACCTGTGATCTTGAACCTCACAATCCCAGTACGAGTACACGCTGCAGACACAGAGCCACCATGGTACAAGTGGGACCACGTTTATCACCAGAAGGTCTGAACAGCTGACAGTTATGGTAGGATAATGACTGCTACTAATCATGTCTGTTTGGTTTTACTTTGGTTTTGGTTTCAAATTTTATAGTTCTGTTCACCTGTAATCAATTGGTGATGCAAACTTAATTGGTTCCAATAAGATGCTTCTCACCTGCTAAGGATATAGTGATTCCAGCTTAGAGCCCCAACTACTGACAAATGGCCAAGCATATTTCTCAGTCGCTTTTTAGTGACCACATCCCATAACTGAAAAAAAAAAAAAGAAAGAAAAAGCATGGTTATTTGGCATTTTCACAACCCACAATCTTCTCAAAGGGCTAATAGCCAGTTAATGTTGATACACCAGCCCTCATGAAAGTTCAGCACCTCTAACCCTAAAGCAGTTTTTAACGCTGTCTACATATTTGGATCATCTAGGAAGCAGAGTTTGGGTGCTAGACATTCTGATTCAATGGTGGGAGTAAGAGCCTGGGCATACGGCATTTATTTTAAAAGTTTCTTGGAGGCAGGAGGAGAAGGGGATGACAGAGGATGAGATGGCTGGATGGCATCACCGACTCGATGGACATGCTGCTGCCGCTGCTGCTAAGTCGCGTCAGTCGTGTCCGACTCTGTGCGACAGGAGTTTGGGTGAACTCCGGGAGTTGGTGATAGATAGGGAGGCCTGGCGTGCTGCAATTCATGGGATCACAAAGTGTCGGACACAACTGAGCGACTGAACTGAACTGAACTGAAGTTAATTCAGTCAACTGCAAAAGGTTGAAAATCACTGTTTGACACTTCTAGTTCCTTCAGACTATGGGAATTCCAAAGCTGGAAATCCACCTACAGTTATCAACAAATAAAATTTGAGTGCCTACACAATTTCTAGGGTCAGGAATTCCATTTACTGCTAAAAGACTCCTTTCCTGCCAGCTATAAATGATATTCTAAGCCGTATGTTAGGAATGAGAACTTTGGCATAAGAAGAAATCACAACATGACCCTCACAGGCTCATTACAGAGATTAAAAAACAGTAGAGCCATCTGTGGCCCTCCAGAGTCACTGGGCCCAAGCAATATTGTTTATCTGTTGCTAATAAGCAATAATAATAATACATGGGAAATTAGAGAGATTGATGGAAACTTGCTAAGCTCCCATTTTAGAGAGCCTATTAGAAAAAAATTCACTACTTTTAAGTAACTCGACTTCTGATTTTGGCTTTAGGTAAGAAAGGAGGACTGGAAGGTTATCTATTTCAGTTTTAGGACTTCTCTCCAACGTTCTAACAACTGGGGATCTCATAAGCCCAACTTTAGTTTGAGAGAAAAAAATAAGGGGATAAAAGGAAATGTGACACAAGGAAAGACTGTGTGAAAAAATAGAGCAGAGTATCCAGTATCCCCACATCCTCATTAAACAGCATTCAAAGGAGACCCCAGAACGGCCTATCCTCTTACGCCCCATAGCTTCAAGTACCACATCACTATAAGTTTCTCTATTTTATTAAATAGTCAATCTGTTATTAAAAGTCAATCTTAGGGACTTCCCTGGTGGTCCAGCGGTCAAGACTTCACCTTCCAGTGCAGAAGGTATGGGCTTGATCCCTGGTCAGGGGGCTAAGATCCCACGTGCCTTGCAGCCAAAGAAACAAAACATAGAACAGAAGCAATGCTGTACCAAATTCATTAAAGATTTTAAAAATGATGCATATGAAAAAAAAAAGCTTTAAAAAAGTCAACCTTGGTTATCCAGCCACTATACAGAGCACACTATGAGACAGAAACGCTGCCCAGTACTTGTATTTCTCCCTCGCTGGTACCAACGGCCAGGCAGGTCCCCTCTGTCATCCAGGACACAGAAGACACGTAGTTACAAGGGAGACTGAAGCACATATTTTCAGTTCTGTGGTGATTATCCCCATTCCAGATGTACACAGAAGATCCAAGTGCTATGGCAACAAGGCTTTGAAAATTCCAGTCCAGGATATTCAGATCTATAAGAAAGCATTTCAGATTGGGGTGACTATACAGCCAAATAAAAATATTTTCAAATAAACAATTTTACTTATAGGTAGAGGAGAAAGATTAACGATTTCCCCACAGTCAGCTGGAAAACAGAATCATGGATCCAATCAGATCATTAGAAGTTCAAAAATGAAAGCTGGAATGGAATCTTATATGAAGATACACAATAATGCTTGTATCAAGATAAGCAATAACGCTTATCATTTATGCTCATATATACTTATTTAGATGCATTTAGAAAACTTGGCAGTTTCATCTACCATTATAAGTAATACATGGATTTTACCTGACAGATCATTAAAGTTTAAAAGCACATAATTCTTATGGTGACATCCTTGGACCTAGAATATCCAGATGAGAGTTGCCACCATCATTTCTAATCAAAAGACAGCCTAACTATAGTCAATCTAGAAGGGGTGTCTCTGGCTTATTTGTGATACCGGAAGTTCTTAGTATTCTGTATCTTACACTCTAAGAATTACATGAGTGCTCAGAGAAACCATATTTGTGTGACCACATACTAAGCCACACCTGATCTTATTTCTTTTAAGAAACTCCTATCCTGATTGACACACATCAGTATGAAACTATGAAGCTCACCAGCTGCACCAGAGCAGTCTAAGCTCCCTATAGCTCATCCCTCCCACCGATGCAAACTACAAAACAAAATTCTAAAAACAAACACCTGAGAACTCTGGAAAATCAGCAAAAGCAGGTAAATCAAGTTAAGGAAGTGAAAACTTGGGGAGGCAATCCACCCAGGGGTGAGTTTTCCACTTTTCTCCTTACACAGCTTAGCACTGAGGGTGGGCCCCAATCAGAGAATAACAGCAGTAGTTCAAACTCTAATAGAAAGCCTACCTTGTTTCTGGTCAAAGAAATCAGAGAAAGGAGCTCGAGGTGGCCAAAGTGTGAGGAGAAAGCCTGGGAGGGGAGAGGACCACAGAAAGGCATCCTCTAATTGTGAGTGTATGAACCCACACACACCTCAGCCTAACCCGAAAGTGTGTAAGTACAAGGAAAACTCGTATTATCCAATCTATAAAACATGGAGGAAAAAAATTTTGAAGAAATGGACAGAACCTTAGGGATTGGTGGAATAATATCCACAGATCTAAAAGTGAAAATGAAGTCACTCAGTCGTGTCCAACTCTTTGTGACCCCATGGACTGTAGCCTACACAGTCTCCTCCGCCCATGGGATTTTCCAGGCAAGAATACTGGAGTGGGTTGTCATTTCCTTCTCCAGGAGATCTTCCCAACCCAGGGATTGAACCCAGGTTTCCTGCATTGTAGGCAGACAACAACATTTCTAACATATATGTAATTGGGCTCAGGTCTTGGAAACAAGAGAACAAGGTTTCAAATGAGTGCTCATCAGAAACCATAGAGGCCAAAAGTCAGTGCAACATCTTTAAAATGCTGAAAATATATCTGGCAAGCCAGAATTCTATAGCAAGCAAATATATCACAATAAGGGTAAGAGAAGCCTTCAATAAGAGACCTGATCTGCAAATACTAACAGAAGGTTTTTGACTGAAAGTAAGTTATATAAGAGGAACATTTGGCTCTTTGGGAATGGAGGGGAATGTTATAATTGGTAAATATTTGGGTAAATATAAGGACCATTTTTCCCTCACATAAATATGTATGGCTTTTTAAACTAAATGACTTTTTAACCCATTTAACAATGGTGAAGTTTTCAGTGGACATAGATTTAAAACATAGACAACTAAAGTAACTCTCCCAAAAAAGCTGAGGGTTGGGGAAACACAAGACTGTAAGATTTTTACATATTGTGTAAAATAGGCAGCAGTAATTCTAGGTAGACTGAGAAAATTTAGACTGCATGGCAGTCCCTAAAGCAATAACTAAAAACATAATACAAGGAGATACAGCCAGAAAGCCAACAGATCAACTAACATAGAAGTCAGAAAGAAGAGATGTCCAAGGAATGAGACTTGGTGCACTTTGAAATTTAAGAGACCAAGAGACAGAAGAGGAGGGAAATCAGTGGGGGGGGGGGGGGGGGGGGAGACCAAGCAAGAGTTAACAGAAAACTAGGAGGCAAACAAAGACAATGGGATATCAAGGAGAAGGGAGTGACCAATTGTCTCAACTATGGTTGACAGAGTTAAGTAAATGAGCTCCAAAAAGTGATTGTTAGATTTAGCAGTGAAGAATTTTGGGTGATGTTACAAACAGCAGTTTCAATGGAATGGTGAGATTTAAGAAATGTCTCAGTTCAGTTCAGTTCAGTCGCTCAGTCATGTCCGACTCTTTGCGACCCCACGAATCACAGCACGCCAGGCCTCCCTGTCCATCACCAACTCCTGGAGTTCACTCAAACTCATGTCCATCAAGTCAGTGATGCCATCCAGCCATCTCATCCTCTGTCATCCCCTTCTCCTCCTGTCCCCAATCCCTCCCAGCATCAGGGTCTTTTCCAATGAGTCAGCTCTTTGCATGAAGTGGCCAAAGTGTTGGAGTTTCAGCGTCAGCATCAGTCCTTCCAATGAACACCCAGGACTGATCTCCTTTAGGATGGACTGGTTGGATCTCCTTGCAGTCCAAGGGACCCTCAAGAGTCTTCTCCAACACCACAGTTCAAAAGCATCAATTCTTCGGTGCTCAGCTTTCTTCACAGTCCAACTCTCACATCCATACATGATCACTGGAAAAACCACATCTTTGACTAGACAGACTTTTGTTGGCAAAGTAATATCTCTGCTTTTCAATATACTATCTAGGTTGATCATAACTAGCAAGGATTAAAAACAAAATGGGGAAAGAAATAACAAATTATGAATTATGGACATCTTTTGACAGGTTTGCTGTCAAAGGGAGACAAAAGGGGTTATGGCCTGAAGGGGAAGAGGGGGAAAAAAGGGTTTTGCTTGTTTTTTAATGAGTGGTGTGCTTTTTAAACACCTCTTGAAATGAATTCTTCAGTTTTCGTTAGTCATAGCAATAAATTCTCTTAGAGAAGGAGGTATAGGAGAAGAATGATAGGGGAACTGTTCCCTTTAGTGATTTTGTGTTTTACCTGCTCGTTCCTCTCCATAAACGTGCTCCAGAACCAAACCTCATCCCTCTGCTCTTTCTCCCTCACCAGAAGAGCTCACCCTAGCTGTCAACTTCAAACATAGTCATCTGACCTATACTCCAGCCTTTCCCCTCTTTCACCAACCTCATTTATAATGATTTCCCAGACACTCTTAAATGTCTCACTGTTCCCTCAAACGTAATACTACAAGAAAAGTCTTCCCTCCTCATACCATTTTTCCTGCTAACTTGTCTTCTCGGTGACACCATCCTTCTCCTGCTTCAAAACTTGGAATAATCTTAAATTTATCCCTCTTCCCATATATTTTTCCTCATGCAGAGAAAATAGTCCCTTACTTTTTGGTAACTCTTCTACTGAATGCATTCTGCGTACTCTGCCATGAATTTTCCTTTGATGTTTCGCTTAGTTGAGAATTTGTGCAACAAATCTAAAAATCTGCTTCACACTTTGAAATTTCTCTATAATCTGCATCCACCCCCTATTCCCCACTCCCCAAAGTATCCTCCTCATTGCCACTGATTATTATTAAAAAGCCTCTTGATGAAAGTGAAAGAGGAGAGTGAAAAAGTTGGCTTAAAGCTCAACATTCAGAAAACGAAGATCATGGCATCCAGTCCCATCACTACATGGGAAATAGATGGGGAAACAGTAGAAACAGTGTCAGACTTTATTTGTTTGGGCTCCAAAATCACTACAGATGGTGACTGCAGCCATGAAATTAAAAGACGCTTACTCCTTGGAAGAAAAGTTATGACCAACCTAGATAGTATATTCAAAAGCACAGACATTACTTTGCCGACTAAGGTCCATCTAGTCAAGGCTATGGTTTTTCCTGTGGTCATGTATGGATGTGAGAGTTGGACTGTGAAGAAGGCTGAGCACCGAAGAATTGATGCTTTTGAACTGTGGTGTTGGAGAAGACTCTTGAGGGTCCCTTGGACTGCAAGGAGATCCAACCAGTCCATCCTGAAGGAGATCAACCCTGGGATTTCTTTGGAAGGAATGATGTTAAAGCTGAAGCTCCAGTACTTTGGCCACCTCATGTGAAGAGTTGACTCATTGGAAAAGACTCTGATATTGGGAGAGATTGGGGGCAGGAGGAGAAGGGGATGACCCAGGATGAGAGGGCTGGATGGCATCATGGACTCGATGGACATGAGTCTGAGTGAACTCCAGGAGATGGTGATGGACAGGGAGGCCTGGAGTGCTCCGATTCATGGGGTCACAAATAGTCGGACATGACTGAGCAACTGAACTGAACTGAATTGAACTGCCTTTGTTCATGGTGCTAACATTGCTGAAAATGCTCTGTCTTCTCTTTACCACTCCTCCAAGCCTACCCATCTTTTTAAGATTCATCTCAAGTCTTAGTATTTCCACAAAATCTTTCCAGACAGTTCCGAAGATCACCAAACTATATGCAGTCTTACGGCTCCTTATACCCCACAATTTATTATTTATACTCTACACTGGCATGTTGGTAGCAGTTCAATGTGAGTTAGTCTCATTTTCCCAACTAGATCACAAGCTAGAGACATAAGAAGAAACTAGGGACAAACAGCCAATGCAGTTGTTTGACTGGTAGGATTTATCCACGTTTAAAATATAAGCATAGGAGTAGGTCATCATTTGTACAGTTCATTCTATTAGAGTGTGTGCTTCTTGTGCCCCACCAAGACAAACAATGCCCATTCCTGAACATGAAAATTCTACAATGAGAAACTCACAGTAGTAAACATATTCGGATGGTACACCATTTAAGCATGAGGCACAAGGCCATTTGCTTCTTCCAGAATCAAATTTCAAGTTTATGCTACAGCACAGGATACATTCTGTCATTTCAGCGTTTTAATTCATGATCTCAACAATAACATACAATAGTCATTTCGAAGACCTGTAAGATGAATCTTCACCTCTGGCTGGAGTATGGGATAGTTTATATCACTCAATCTTTGGAAGTATCCATCTCTGATTCCATTGCTGCAGCCTGCAAGAAACAAACAGTTCTACACTATAATCCTGAAAACAAAATATTAATCCTTGCAAGTTAAGAGATATTGGAGTGAACAAGAAAGTGGTCATCATGATAAAACTGAATTACAAGCTGCAGGGGGAGGAAAGGAAGAAACAGACTTCACAATTTATTTAAACACTTTGAAAAAATATTCAATGACATTTATAATAAAAAGCACATGAGTACCAGACCTAAATGTAATGACAGAGCTTGTGGGCAGCACACAGAGACACTACATCATGCTTTGAATATTTGTTTTGTCACTTGAGATTTTAAGACCAAAGCAATGTTCATGTATCCATGTGTCTATAATATCAACAATTCTCTAATAGACCTAAGCTCTGCTCTGAGTCTTTGTCAATAAAACTGTTGATTCATTGATTTTTACTCTTTTTCTCACTGTTTTTGTACCAGAGCACACAGAGTTACTTTAGGCTAGTGTTACCCATGACTATCTGAATTTAAGGTTATATCTTGTGCTCAGTTTTACTTCTCATCAAAAGACCCCACTAAGTCTAAACCACAAGCCACTGTCTTTTCATCTTTCCAACCACCTGTCTTGCATCAAACTGAGAATAACATGATCAACAGGAAATGAGCCCACCTAGGTGACTTGTGGTCCCTATGACCACATAGCTTCTGATAAATGAAAGAGAGCTTCACAATGCTGCACCAAGAAGCCAGACTGTTACTCATAGACTCAGTACTAACTATGAAAACCTGCAATTGTGAGAATTACATGGTTACTAGAAATATATACTCAAGCACTGCCAATAATGGTTCAAAAAAATCAAGAACAAACTGTTACAAAATAAATAAATCATGAGAATTTAATGTACAGCATGTTGAAAGTTGCTTTAAAAGTAGATCTTAAAAGTTCTCATCACAAGAAAAAAATTCTGTCATTATATCTGGTAACAGTTGTAAACTAGATTTATTGTGGTGATCATTTATAATATATATAAATATATCATTAATGTTGCATACCTGAAGCTAATATAACATTATGTATTTTTTTTAAGTAATACCCAAAGAACCAACAAAAAACTTCTGGAACTAATGGCAGATTATAAAAAGATATAAGATTAATATACAAAAGTCAATTACTTTCTTATATACTAGCAACAAGCTACTGCAACTTTAAAAGCACAATATCATCTACATGCTTCTGCTTCTAAGTTGCTTCAGTCGTGTCAGACTCTGTGCGACCCCGGAAAGAGCAGCCCACCAGGCTCCCCCGTCCCTGGGATTCTCCAGGCAAGAACACTGGAGTGGGTTGCCATTTCCTTCTCCAATGCATGAAAGTGAAAGTGAAGTTGCTCAGTCGTGTCGTGACCCCATGGACTGCAGCCTACCAGGCTCCTCTGCCCATGGGATTTTCCAGGCAAGAAGTCCCCCCAAATTAAATAGTTAAATATAAATCCAACAAAATATGTACAAGATCTGTATAAGGGAAAACTACAAAACTCTAATCAAAAAAAGCTAAATAAATGAAGAGGTATTTCATGTACATGGATAACAAGACTAAGTATTATTAACATTAGCTCTTCCCACCTTGATTTATAGATACAATGCTCTACAAGTTAAATCCCAGCAAGTTGCTGTGTGAACATTGCCAAGATGGTTGTAAAGTGTATGTGGAAAAAAGTCAACACGATATTGAAGGAGAAGATTCAAGCTGAAGGACCTCCACTATCTGACTTTAAGACTCACTAAAAAGCTACAGTAATCAAGGCATCACTGATTCAATGGACATGAACTTGAGCAAACCCCAGGAGATGATGAGGAAGAGGGAAGCCTGGTATGCTGCAGTCCGTGGGGTCGTGAAGAGTTGGACACGACCTGGCGACTGAATAACAGCAGTCAAGATAGTGTAGTATTTGCAAAAGAACAAATATATCAGTGGAAGAGAATAGAGATCCCACAAATAGACCCACAAAAACAGAGTCAACTGATCTCCGACAAAGGAGCAAAGGCAATAAAATCGAGAAAATTAGTTTTTTCAACAAATGGTGTTGGAAAAACTGAATATCCACAGACAATCTGGAAAAAAATGACTGAATCACTTTGCTGTACACCTGAAACTAACATAAAGTTGAGAGTCAACTATGCCTAATGGATACATGTATATCCATATGTATCACTGAGCTCCTAGTGGTCCACCTGATACTATCACAACACTGTTAGTCAACTATATGCCAATACAAAATAAAAGGTTTAAAAAAAAAAAAACAGAGAACTCAAAAATTAACTCAAAATGGATTGTAGATAGACCTAAAAGTAAAACACAAAGCTATAAAATTCCTAGAAAATAATACAGGAAAAAATCTAGATCTCCTCAGTTTGGGAAATGACGTTTTTTTCTTTTGCCATGCTGCACAGCTTACAGGATCTTAGTTCCCCAACCAGGGATTGAACTCAGGTCCATGGCAGTGCAAGTGCTGAGTCCTACCCACTAGACTACCAGGGAATTCTCTAGTAGTGACTTTTTAAATATAATACAAAAAGCATGATCCATGAAAGAAGTCACTGATATGCTGGATTTCATTAAAATTAGAAACTTCTGCTCTCCACAAGACATGCCTAAAGAGTGAGAAGATAAACCACAGACTGAGAAAAATATTTGCAAAAGATATATGTGATAAAGGACTCTTACCCAAAATATACAAAGTAACTCTTAAACCTCAACAACAAAAAGACAAAAATTTCTATTTAAAAATGGGCGAAATATCTGAACACCTCACCAAGAAAGGTGGTAAATAAGCATAAGAAAAGATGTTCAACATCTTTTTCATTATATTTCATTAGAGAATTGCAAGTTAAAACAATGAGATACCACCACACATCTGCTAGAACAGCCAAAATCTGAAACACTGACCACCACCAAATTCTGGCAAGAACTTTTATTCATTGCTGGTGGGAATGCAAAATGATACAGCCACTTTGGAAGATAGTTGGGCAGTTTCATATGAAACTAAATATGCTCTTATCATATAAGCCAGCAACTGCAAACTTTGATATTTACTCAAGTGAGTAGAAAGCTTATGTCCACAGAGAAACCTTTACACAGATATTTATAGCAGCTTTATTCATAATTGCCAAAACTTGGAAGCAACCAAGATGTCTTCGAATAGGTGAATGCATGAATAAACTGTGGTACATCCAGACAAAGAATATCATTTAGTTCTAGAAAGAAATGAGCTGTCAAGCCATAAGAACACACGGAGGAAGCTTAAATGCATCTTACTAAGTGAAAGAATCCTATGTGAAAAGACTACATACTGTATGATTCCAACTAAATGACATTCTAGGAAAAGTAAAAGTAAAACTTTTACAGGGTTAGAGGAAGAGAGAGAGATGAATAGGTGAAGTATAAAAGATTTTTTGAACAGTAAGACTCTTCTATCTGCTGTTATAATGGTGGATACGTATCATTACATATTTGCCAAAATCCATAAACTATACACCACCAAGAGTGAGCCCTAGTGTAAACGATGGACTTTGGATGATAATAGTAGTGTCAATGAGGTTCATCAATGATAACAAATGTACTAATCCAGTGTGGGATGGTGATAGTGGGGAAAGCTGTGCGTATGTTAGGGCAAGGTATACACAAGAACCCTGTATTTTATGTTCAATTTTGCTGTGAATTCAAAACTTCTCTGAAAAAATAGGATGGACAGAGAGATTAATACACACATACATACACAGCAGTAGATAGATCTCCTAGGATATCAAAATAATAAAGGTATATTCTCTCTGCTTTTATAGAATATACGTGGCACAAGTGGTAAAGAATACGCCTGCAATGCAAGAGACCCATGTTCGATCCTTGGGTCAGGAAGATCTTCTGGAGAAGGGAATGACTACCCACTCCAGTATTCTTGCCTGGAGAATCCCATGGACAGAGGAGTCTGGTGGGCTACAGTCGAAGAGGTCACAAAGAGTTGGCCACAACTGGGCAAATAAGCACACACACATCATATCATTTCTATTCTACATCAAATATTCAGCATGTTACAGAAACACGAACTTGTTACTGATCAGATCAGAAGAAAGTGGGAGAGCTAAGATAAGACATGTCTCTAGATATTTTGCTTTTAAGAAAATACAATTATAAAGAAAAGCATAAAGAAGGAAAGGATATGATTCACTCATTCTTCCAACTGTATATTCCCAAACCACCCAAAGAATATTCAGCCAGCCTTCAACTTTTGTGCCTGTTTTTATGATCTAACTGTTTGTCCCCTTTATACTGCTGGGAAACAGAGGAATGAAAAGCACGCATGCACAAAGTTATCTTCTCCCAGAGGGAAATGTAACAGGCAAGTCTCCTTGGCATTCATGAATTAATTGAACCACTGGTTGTCTTAAGTTTCTCTCACAGAGCTAGAAAGTGAAAGTGAAAGTGAAAGTGAAAGTGAAGTCGCTCAGTCGTGCCCGACTCTTTGCGACCCCGTGGACTGTAGCCTACCAGGCTTCTCTGTCCATGGGATTCTCCAGGCAAGAATACTGGAGTGGGTTACCATTTCCTGCTCCAGGGGATCTTCCCAACCCAAGGATCGAACCTGGGTCTCTCCCGCATTGGAGGCAGATGCTTTAACCTCTGAGCCACCAGGGAAACCCCCTAATCAATTATTTTCCAATCATGATAACAATTTCATGAATGACAAAAAGACTTCCAACATGGAAAGGGGAAGTAAGAAGGAGAACACATGATGGAATGCAGGGTAAATGACATTGGGAGCATTAAATGCAGAATGGAAGGAAGGCCTTCTAGAAACTGCCACAGGAGCAACATCTCTCCACTGCATGGCTGCAGACCTGCCCTGACGCACCCATGACATCACCACCCAAAGATTTGTACCAGCTTTGGGTCCAATAGGTATATTCACAAGTCACAGAAGGTATCCACCGTGAGGTTTCAGAGTCTTATCAAATATAGACAAGGCATAAAGAAATACTTTATATGCATAATATCTGGATAAAATTTATCCCAGTGATCCATTTTCCTAAGGTTAGTTATCTGGCCTATCTGGAATGCATTTCACATTTTAAATCTCCTTGAGAGAATTAAGAATAGAGCCCTACATAAAATGTTCCTTTTAATTAGTCTCTGCTTCCAACAGCTCTCCCTTTCAAATCTTCTTCGGTGTCACCACCAATGATCTCTCTAAAGCAGGGCAACAGATTTGCAGTCAAGTCAGGGGAAGGGTCACATAAGTGTCCTTCCTCTGCCTTCTATTTTCAACCTCACCAGCATGACAGCTAATGACTTGTTAAGGTGTGGAGATATCAGAACAAAGAGTATGGGAGTGAATAGAGCAGTAAGAAGAGACTGCAATAATTTTCTGCAAAATGGGTAAAGGTTTGATAACTGACCAGGAGGAACATGAAAAATGAAACTCAAATGCCTATAGAGGGGACATGGTAAAGAAAAGCAAGCTGATTTGTCTTGCAGAAACCCCATAAGGGGTCAGGGTTCAGAGACACAGCAAAAGTTTAGAAAGAGATGAGTTGGTTGAAAGATGTCAAGTTCACACACACACACACACACACACACACACACACACCCATACATACATGCGCACATGTCAAAAGAAACCAAGTGTTTATTCTCTGAATAAACAAAAAATGACAACCTCTTAACTCAAAAGCATGAGCAAAGATAGATTGTGTGAAAACCGTTATACTGATTTTCAGTCAGTTCAGTTCAGTCGCTCAGTCATGTCCGACTCTTTGCGACCCCATGAATCGCAGCACGCCAGGCCTCCCTGTCCATCACCATCTCCCGGAGTTCACTCAGACTCACGTCCGTCGAGTCCGTGATGCCATCCAGCCATCTCATCCTCTGTCGTCCCCTTCTCCTCCTGCCCCCAATCCCTCCCAGCATCAGAGTCTTTTCCAATGAGTCAACTCTTCACATGAAGTGGCCAAAGTACTGGAGTTTCAGCTTTAGCATCAGTCCTTCCAAAGAAATCCCAGGGTTGATCTCCTTCAGAATGGACTGGTTGGATCTCCCTGCAGTCCAAGGGACCCTCAAGAGTCTTCTCCAACACCACAGTTCAAAAGCATCAATTCTTCGGCACTCAGCCTTCTTCACAGTCCAACTCTCACATCCATACATGACCACAGGAAAAACCATAGCCTTGACTAGACAGACCTTAGTCGGCAAAGTAATGTCTGTGCTTTTGAATATACTATCTAGGTTGGTCATAACTTTTCTTCCAAGGAGTAAGCGTCTTTTAATTTCATGGCTGCAGTCACCATCTGCAGTGATTTTGGAGCCCAAACAAATAAAGTCTGACACTGTTTCCACTGTTTCCCCATCTATTTCCCATGAAGTGATGGGACTGGATGCCATGATTTTAGTAGCCCACAATTCTTTAGTTCTATTTCCAGAACACCACACGTTTCAGAAAGCTTTAACTCTGAAAGAGTGAAACCAAAACTACCGGGGGAAGAGCTAAGCAAAGAAAGACTATTCAGGAAGAACAGCAAACCTCTTAATGCTTTATATGAAATTTTTCAGAGAAATAAGAGAAAATAGTATATACATGAAGCATGAACAGGATGCTGGAAAGAGAGAAGGAAGGAAGGAAAGAAGAGGGGCAGGGAGGATGGAGAGGAAATGAATGAGGGCAGGAGAGAGGGAGAAGGCAAGGGGAGGGAGATGAGGGGAGAGAGAGAGGCCTGACGGAGTCCAAGGAACTTTAAAATTAAAACTAGGAGAGCCAAAAGAAATTTAAATGGCAAGGCTAGTTCACAGAATGAGGTAACACCTAGAAGTAGAAGGAAAGAAAATTAGATGAAAAATAGAATAGAAAAAAATAAGAGAATTAATCCACAAGGAGTAACAATTACAGCCAACATTTCAGAAAGAAAGAAATAAAGATGAAGAAATTACTAAAGAATAATTCAAGAAACGTTCCAAGAATTAACAGATACAGGTGTCCAAGACTGAAAGACCCGCTCGAGTTTGTCGTTTACCGTGAGGCTTTTTTTTAATATACACAAACCTTTATCATCATGAAATTTTAAAACAGTAACAATAAATTTTTTTCTATATGTATTCAGAGAGAAAAAGCAGGTGCCATAGAAAGGATAGGAAGTCACAACAATATATGACTGGCTCAGCAGCAACAATGGGTGCTGGGAAACAATAAAGCAATACCTTTCCCACAAAGTTCTGAGTAAGACTGGCATCTGTAGCCAGCCAAACTATGACTCAAGTGTGACAGTGGAATAAGCACACGTTCAGACCAGCAGACCCAGAAAGAGCACAACACGGCTGCCAGGGGACAGTGGATCCAGCATCAGAGAGGAGTCCCAGAATCACAGCCGTGGCACTCACCAAGAGAGTGGCCTATTCAGCAGGTTCTGGGTAGGAGGAGCCACCAAGGAAAACAGGGACCCATGTGTGCAGGTACATGGAAAAGGTTACTGATGGCTGTGGAACAAAGCATGGGAGCATTTAGGGAACACGGTCATAATTTCATACGTATCTAATAAATGAAAAGAGAAAGCAACTTTTTAATTCCAGGAAAAACAAAGAGTTAAACTAGAAAAGAGGTACAGTTAGAGTACACTATTTGGCTTGTCAACAAATAATAATTGTATAGTAATATGATATAAATATTAAATACTAATTTTACTTTGTTAAAGTATAATACAAATAGAGAAGTGAATGAAACAGGAGAAGTAAGTTCTAACTATGCTAGAAAGTTGTAATTTAGTCTAAAATTATAAAAAAATAAATTTATAGTTTACAAATATTACTTAGAAACTAGATGTAAATACCAGGGGGCATAGCTGGCAGAGCTAAGGTGGTTGCCTCTAAGAAGTGGGAGATAGGGGTCAGGATAGTTAAGACAGAGGATTATGAGAATTATCCAAACTTTATAATTATGCTGATTTTTGTTCTAATGTAAAAATAATATATTTTAAGATAAGGAAAAAATGAAGGATGCAGGGAGAGAGGAGGGTGGGAAAGCAGGACAGATGGGAAATCTTTGGCCCACACCTTTCCAAGTGCATTGGGATCCCTCACAGAACTGCATGCTCCCATTAACCTGCTGAGCCACGTTCTGGGTTGAAAATAGCTGGTTTAAGCATTTCTGAAAACAAACACAAGGAGAATACATTTGTGAGAAAACATTTGTGTACATCTCAGGTGTATTACATGGTGTAGAAGTAAGACTGATAATTCACTGGAAAGTTTAAAGACTACACATTGTCAAAACCAACACTGCAATAGTTGCCATTATTTATTAAATAACCACCATGTAATGAACACAGTACTGAACATTTTACTAATATATTATTTCTTTTTTTAATTAATTTTTATTTACTTGTAATTGCTTTATGGGCTTCCCTGGTGTCACAGTGGTAAAGAATTTGCCTGCCAGTTCAGGAGATGCAAGAGACACACATTTGATCCCTGGGTAAGAAAGATCCCTTGGGGAAGGAAATGGCAACCCACTCCAGTATTCTTGCTTGGGGAATTTCATGGACAGAGGAGCCTGGTGGGCTACAGTCCATAGCATTGCAAAGAGTCGGACATGACTGAGAGACTAAACAACAACAAAATAGCTTTATAATGTTGTATTAGTTTCTTTGGGGGAGGAGGAATTAAACTAGTTTTTTTTTTTTAATTTTTGTTTTTACTTTATTTTACTTTATAATACTGTATTGGTTTTGCCATACATTGACATGAATCTGCCATGGGTGTACATGAGTTCCCAATCCTGAACCCCCCTCCCACCTCCCTCCCCATATCATCTCTCTGGATCATCCCCATGCACCAGCCCCAAGCATCCTGTATCCTGTATTGAACCTAGACTGGTGATTCGTTTCTTACATGATAGTATACATGTTTCAATGCCATTCTCCCAAATCATCCCACCCTCTCCCTTTCCCTCTGAGTCCAAAAGTCCGTTCTATACATCTGTGTCTCTTTTGCTGTCTCGCATACAGGGTTATCATTACCATCTTTCTAAATTCCATACATATGTGTTAGTATACTGTACTGGTGTTTTTCTTTCTGGCTTACTTCACTCTGTATAATTGGCTCCAGTTTCATCCACCTCATTAGAACTGATTCAAATGTATTCTTTTTAACAGCTGAGTAATACTCCATTGTGTATATGTACCACAGCTTTCTTATCCATTCATCTGCTGATGGACATCTAGATTGTTTCCATGTCCTGGCTACTATAAACAGTGCTACGATGAACACTGGGGTACATGTGTCTCTTTCAATTCTGGTTTCCTCGGTGTGTATGCCCAGCAGTGGGATTGCTGGGTCATAAGGCAATTCTATTTGCAATTTTTTAAGGAATCTCCACACTGTTCTCCATAGTGGCTGTACTAGTTTGCATTCCCACCAACAGTGTAAGAGGGTTCCCTTTTCGCCACACCCTCTCCAGCATTTATTGCTTGTAGACTTTTGGATCACAGCCATTCTGACTGGTGTGAAATGGTGCCTCATTGTGGTCTTGATTGCATTTCTCTGATAATGATAAACTAGTTATCTTAAAGGTCCTTTTCCACTAACTCCTTTTCCCATGAGAAATGGAAACATCAACTCACAGAGAGGTTAAGTCAATTGTCTAAATTTACATGAGCACAAAAATCAAGTTGCTATTTCTCTGGGCAAGTATACAATGAGCCCTCCTGACATTCTTATATCTGTGCGTGTGTGCTAAGTTGCTTCAGTCCTGTCCAACTCTATGCAACCCTATAGACTGCAGCCTGACAGGCTTCTCTGTCCATGGAGATTCTCCAGGCAAGAATTCTGGAGTAGGTTGCCGTGCCCTCCTCCCAGAGATCTTTCCAACCCAGGGATTAAACCTGTATCCTCACATCTACCTGCATTGGCTGGTGAGTTCTTTACCATTAGAGTCAGCTGGGAAGCCCCTTTCTTACATCTAACTCTGATCAAAAACAAAGAGGTAAATTAGTAAAAGGGGGAAACAAAAGTACTTATTCTAGAAATATAATAGTGAAGAGTCAAAACAGAGAAGATTCTTTTTTTCTCCTTCTCAATGATACATTTAATCACTGGATCACTATAATTCAGACAGAAGTCTCTCCGCCAAGCATCACTTTGATATTTTGGCTTTCTTCCCAGATATTATGTCATGTAATAGGCACTGCCAGTCAATGAATCATGGATGTTTAGGTATTCAAAGTAGAAAAATTAAATATACAGTAGAGTTTCACAACCGCAGAAATATGGGCAAATAATGCATTGTTGTGGTCTACCAGATACCTTCCCCCTGGCTTCTGATCCTCAAAACTATCTTCAGACATGTCAGATGCTCTGTGGGGAACAAAATCACCCCTGTTTGAGAAGCACTGGTATAAAATACCATTTTTAAATGCCCTGCTGGCCAGTAGCTCAGTGCCACTCTTCATGGATTCATTCTTCAGAATCCCGTAGAGACAACAAAGCTGACCCAGGCATTTCCCAGATAGTGTGCTTGCACTCCATGCACCCAGGAATACTCTTCACTGGGTGAGATCTCCTATTGCTTTAATGAGCAACGTGGCATACAGCTGGCTGGGTACGAGAATTCTGAACATCTCCATAGCTAGTCAGTTCTCACTATGGAAATACCCGCTGGATGATCTCTGAGGACCACAGGAAGACACCTGTTCACCACCAAGGTGAAAGACCTCGCTTTACATCTGCACTGTTTTTGCTGCTATTGGACTCCCAACTAGTCATGACAATAAATGCTCTACATAAAGTAGTGAAACAGCTTCCATTATCCCCTGCCCAGGTTCTCCAGTGAAACTGGGATGATGTTCAGGCTGGATAACAATTGCTGTATTGATGGTAACTTGCCTGCACCATCGTGACCCCACCAACAGAGCCACCAACTTTGCTGCTCCCAGTTACCAGACAGCACAGGGGAAGGGAAGGGGAAGTCCGGGAAGTCCTGGAAGTCAGGGCAGTAAAAGCTCCAGCCACCAGAAGAGGGTGGAAAGGACAGTGGTGCTAATGGCCTGGCCTGGGCGTGAGTTCAACAGCACACATAGTTCCCTCAGCGTAACTCCCTGGCCATCTTACCCTTACCCAGCAACAAGCAAGTAACGAGTGAAGTCACTCAGTCACGTCCGACTCTTTGCGACCCCATGGACTGTAGCCTGCCAGGCTCCTCCATCCATGGGATTTTCCAGGCAAGAATATTGGAGTGATTTGCCATTTCCTCTTCCAGGGGATCTTCCCGACCCACGGATCAAAGCCGGGTCTCCCACACTGCAAGCAGACTCTTTACCATCTGAGCCACCAGGGAAGCCCCACGCAGCAGCAAAGCACCTAGGAGAAGACTTGCTCTAATACAATTGTTTTCAACTGCATATAAGTTCAAATAATTAAACTTCACATTCACAATATTTTATTGTTCCTCCCGCAAAACACATATGCCAAACACAGGAAGCACACACCAAATGACCAACTTTGCCTAAATTGAGAATTTATGACATTCCTAGTTCAGTTTTCTAAATGAAACATTGATTCCTTCAGAGGCTCTTCACTGGATACGATAAACCTAAAATCATGCTATTGATATTTAATGTGCCCAAAGGATTTAGGGTGGACTATGATATTAGAATCATAATCAATAAGATCTTTAAAATAATTAAGTTAACTTCATAGAGAAATTTAAAAAAAAAAAACACAGAGACTTAGGGGAAATTTTGAAAAAACCATCTTATAGAGGAGGAGTCAAACCAATCTGACAAAGGGCAGACCATATTACCACACACTTTCCAAAGAATTGGGAAAAGACTGCACAACAGAACTTTGCACAGAGAGGAAACATACATAGTATGCATTATTTTATTTTATTTTATTTTTTTTACCACACTGCTTGGCATGCAAAATCTTAGTTCCCAGACCAGGGATAAACCCACACCCCCTGCACTGGACCACTGGGGAAGTCCCTCTGTTTTTAATCTTTACCTTTTGGATGGTTAGTCTCATTTTCACTTTTTTGATTAATGCTAATTAAACATTTTTTTGTGTTAATTAACAACCCTGTTTCTTTTTGGAAGTGTCCTTCATACACTCATTTTTCCTATCAGGAACCCATCCTTTCCTTATTGATTTGTAAGAGCAGCTAAGCCAGCTCTTATCTCACGTTTGGGACTCAGCTGTTTGAACTTCTCAAGATGAGAAATCTTCGGTTTTCTCTCTTCACCCACCAGGTCTTTTGAAGCAACTTTATCCTTCCGGCCTCTATCCACTGCATGAGGTGCCTTGCCAAACTGGAAAGCAGAGTTATTTGTCCCAGAACTTTCTTTGTTGGGGGTCTTCAGTGGTTCCTTGCAGGATCCTGCCAGAAAACATTTAGCTTTGAATTTGGTTTTTAAAATAATAGCTCAGTTGGTAAAGAATCTGCCTGCAATGCAGGAGACCTGGGTTCGATTCCTGGGTTGGGAAAATGCCCTGAAGAAGGAAATGGCAACCTACTCCAGTATTCTTGCCTGGAGAATCCCATGGATAGAGGAGCCTGGCAGGCTACATAGAGTCCGTGGGGTCCCAAGAGTTGGACACAACTTAGAGACTAAACCACCACCATAATCTCTTAAACCTTTGGTGGGAGGTCAGTCCTTGGCATGTACAGAACAGAATGTGAACATGTAGGCCCTCATCTCTCCAAAGCCTTAGGCGGGGTGGGGTGGAGGGGCAGCACAGGGTCGAGGGTACTGGGTTCATGAGTGAACACTGGGTGAGAAATTCCCTTGGTGGCCTCAGAACCAGGAGGAAATGTCAAGATTAAAGACCTGACTCCAACTGCAGCAGCAGCAGCAACAGAAACACTTTAACTCTGCATGGAAAGAACACATTTGCGCATTTGAAAAATGGATACAAACAGTTCAAAGTTTAAAATGATGGTGAGAAGAGCAGCTGGTTTGCTCAGGTGGTGAACATCCTGCCAGGAAGTCACTATAGGATGCCTGCCTTTCAGTCACTGATGTTCACTATGTGATTATAGCAAAACACTTCACCTCTCCCTCTTCCTGGCACACAAAGATATAAAACTAGTTTGAGATGACTTCAGTAAAATACTTCCAAAGGTACTGTCATGGAAGAGCCAGTGTTGTTTACCTTGTTATTATCCATGTCTATTCTCTTCTCAAGACTGAGAAAGCCCTTTACCAGACTTTTAACTGCAATGAAAACCTTGACAAGTCATCTTCTTAAGTTAAATATCTGCTATATCACTTGTTCATCAGAGGACCAAGGGACAAATGGATTAAGTATTTTGGCCTTTTGCCATGTGACAATCTCTTCTTATTTGGACAAACATGTGCTGGATAAGCTGTCACTGATGTTCCTAGAGCCCAACCCCTCAAGTTCTGGGCTATCCAAAATCTAAGAGGAAGGAAGAATCCAAAATCTAATTTTAACTTTGCAGAAATGTTCTGCAAAGTTTTAGATCTTACTCTTTGTCCTGAAAAATTATGCATGCCTGTTTTGTGATATTTGTAGACAAGTAAAGAGGAGAAGCAACAGTTAGAACTGGACATGGAACAGACTGGTTCCAAATAGGAAAAGGAGTACATCAAGACTGTATATTGTCACCCTGCTTGTTTAACTTATATGCAGAGTACATCATGAAAAATGCTGGGTTGGAGGAAGCACAAGTTGGAATCGAAATTGCTGGGAGAAATATCAAGAACCTCAGATATGCAAATGACACCACCCTTATGGCAGAAAATGAAGAAGAACTAAAGAGCCTCTTCATGGAATTGAAAGAAGAGAGTGAAAAAGTTGGCTTAAAGCTCAACATTCAGAAAATGAAGATCATGGCATCCGGTCCCATCACTTCATGGCAAATACATGGGGAAACAGTGGGAACAGTGGCTGACTTTAGTTTTCTGGGCTCCAAAATCACTGCAGATGCTGACTGCAGCCATGAAATTAAAAGACGCTGACTCCTTGGAAGGAAAGTTATGACCAACCTAGAGAGCATATGAAAAAGCAGAGACATTACTTTGTCAACAAAGGTCCGTCTAGTCACGGCTATGGTTTTTCCTGTGGTCATGTATGGTTGTAAGAGTTGGACCATAAAGAAAGCTGAGCACCGAAGAATTGATGCTTTTGAACTGTGGTGTTGGAGAAGACTCTTGAGAGTCCCTTGGACTGCAAGGAGATCCAACCAGTCCATCCTAAAGATCAGTCCTGGGTGTTCATTGGTAGGACTGATGTTGAAGCTGAAACTCCAATACTTTGGCCACCTCATGCGAAGAGCTGACTCATTTGAAAAGACCCTGATGCTGGGAGGGATTGGGGGCAGGAGGAGAAGGGGACCACAGAGGATGAGATGGTTGGATGGCATCACCAACTCAGTGGACATGGGTTTGGGTGAACTCTGGGAGTTGGTGATGGACAGGGAGGCCTGGCGTGCTGTGATTCATGGGATCGCAAAGAGTAAGACACGACTGAGCGACTGAACGGAAACTGAACTGAAAGAGGAGAAGAAGCAGGCTCTCTGAACCTCAAATGAGAAAGAAAATGTTGCAGTTGAATGCTATTACTGACAATCATCCCAGTTATCAACAAAGAGTTCACGTCCACCAGCCTAAGGAATCCTGGACCTCTCAGATTTTGTCCACAAAAGCAAATGAACCTCTCTACAAACATCCCTTTTAGGATGGGGAGGGTCCTCAGTGTTCACCTTTCTGGAACAAAAAGAAAGAAATCCCACAAGCAAAACACCAAAAAAACAATGTTTCTGACTAATATGCAGTATAAACTTAAATAGAAAATAAAATAGACTTTATTATAAAATTATTTTGTCTGATTATCTCTTAGAATTCTAAATTTCTCATGCAATGCCTTATTTGAAAATAACTAATTAATTAAGGATCTATGAAAGAAAAGGGAGCCACTTTAGTCAGAAATTCCTCTGAAACAATTAGCCAGAAATTCCTCTGAAACAGCATTAAAATCACCTCTCAATTTAAAATATCTTTCAGAAGACAGCCGTTAGGATGACCTTCCTCCAACCCTGTATCTCCTATTGCTTCAGCCAACTATTTTCAGTATTGGTACTTACTATTACATGAGAATTTCATTGATTTAAAAAAGATTTGGGCTCCTTCCAATCTGCAGGACTATGGTGCCTCATTGTGTCTAATGTCATATTTAAAATACAACATACTTTCCTTTGGTTTTGTTTCAGCCCTCCCCTTCCCCTGCCCCCTTGGAAATTTCTTATTCAAAAGGAGAAAAACAGAAAGCAGTTGACTAAATACAACACTAGGTATTTCTGTAAGACAGATTCTCTCAGAAATATATCTTTTTTTAATATTTCAAAACTGGCTTGTGGCATTTCTATTACCTCACCTGGAGTTAAGGTCTCTTTCTCAGGAGTCATCTTCAGCACAGTTTCAGGGAGGTCAGTAGTTGAACGCTCTTCCCCAAAGGAAGGGGCTGCCACATCCCCAGCTTGGCTCTGCCGCCATCTTGCGGTAATCGGGCTACTGGCAACAGGAACTTCAGCTGATAGTCTCTTTGCCAAGTGGCTGGTGAAGTTAGAGTATGTAGTGTTAACTACATTAAATACCTATTTAATTACAAAAAGATCCATGATTTACAGTACCCTCAATGATACAATCATTAAGATTCCTTAAAGAGAATTATAAACAACTCATCTAGTACAATACAAAATGTATACATTGATACATATACATGAAATTTTTAATTTTTGTGACCTGGGAAAATGTTATTTTACATATGCATATAAAATAAACATATGACTACATATTTTAACATAGACACACACACACACACACATACTCAGAGCCTCTGCTGAGGGTCTCAAGACACCAAAGCAATTGAGGAAATGATTATGCTTATGTTTATTACTATTACATACAAATATAAAATATGAAGTTGAATAACACTATATACTGAGCATATAAGATGCTTACATAAAATCATAAAATCTGAAAATAAACAGCAATTTTCTAGTCCAATCCATTTCACAGATAGGAAAAATGAGGCCTAACTTGCACAACGTCTGTCCATCCTTTCTGAGAAACAACAGGAGTTTGGTAGTTATAGATCCATTAGTGGTGAGCCATGCCCTGGAGCTATGTGGAATTAAAATGAAAATGAATTATTTTTTAACAAAATGACAGGCATGTTAAGTTGTGCCCGCTAAGCTGTTTCAGTCATGTCTAACTCTTTGCAACCCTATTGACTATAGGCCCCCAGGTTCCCCTGTCCATGGGATTTTCTAGGCAAGAATACTGAAATAGGTTGCCATGCCCCCTCCAGGGGATTTTCCTGACTCAGGATGGAACCTGTGTCTCAAGTCTCTTGCACTGGCAGGCAGGTTCTTTACCACTAAAGCCACCTGGGAAGCCCCATGTTAGGTTAATATGCTGTGCTTAGTTGCTCAGTCATGTCCAACTCTTTGTGACTCCATGGACTGTAGCACACCAGGCTCCTTTATCCATGGGGATTCTCCAGGAAAGAATACTGGAGTGGGTTGCCATGCCCTCCTCCAGGGGATCTTCCCAACTCAGGGATTGAACCCAGGTCTCTCGCACTGCAGGCAGATTCTTACTGTCTGAGCCACCAGGGAACCCAAGAATCCTGGAGTGGATAGCCTTCTCCAGGGTATCTTCCCAACTCAGGTATCAAACCGGGATCTCCTGCATTGCAGGTGTATTCTTTATCAGCTGAGCCAAAAAGGAAGCCCATATTAGGTTAATATCCTTCTATAAAGTGTTCTTACAGAAATGTAGAAAAGTTTGCCATCCCATGGGAAAATGAGCATGAGACATAAAAAGGCAGCTCACAAAAGAGATATAAATGTTCCCAAAATATTCAAGCTCATTTGTAATCAAAAAATGCACATTTAAAACAATAATGCTGCTACTGCTGCTCCTAAATCACTTCAGTCGTGTCCGACTCTGTGCAACCCCATAGACAGCAGCCCACCAGGCTCCCCTGTCCCTGGGATTCTCCAGGCAAGAACACTGGAGTGGGTTGTCATTTCCTTCTCCCATGCATGAAAGTGGAAATTGAAAAGTGAAAGTGAAGTCGCTCAGTCGTGTCCGACCCTTAGCGACCCCATGGACTGCAGCTTACCAGGCTCCTCTGTCCATGGGATTTTCCAAGCAAGAGTACTAGAGTGGGGTGCTATTGTTAGCAATTTTTAAAAATGGCATTTCCTAATGTTGAAGGTTCTAGAAACAAGCACTGGCGTGCAGTACTGGTGGAGTGTCAATTAGTATTTGGAAAGGACAATTTGGCAGTGTGTGTTAAAAGCCCTTTATAATGTGTCTAACCTCTACTGACCTAGCAATGTCACCTCGAAGAATTCAAGGAAGAAACCAAAGACTGCAACATCTATTGAGTGCTTACCACAAACAAACCCATGTGTTAAGAGCTTTATGCACATTCACATATAATCCTCAGCAAGACTTGGTAAAGCAAATCTGTTATTTATTCCCATCTTACCAACGATGAAACTAAGGTTCAGAAGTTAAGTGAATTGCCTAAGACCACACAGTGAGTAAATGGAGATGCTATACCCTAACCTTCTCTGTCTGGATCCACAGTCCACACTTTCAGTTGAGAACACGAGGATGTGTACTGCAGTATATAAGGGAAAAAGATGAGGGGACTCAGTGCTCACCACGGGAGAACTGATCAGGTAAACTGTGGCATCCATAGAAAGGAATACTCTGCAGTCATTAGAAGTGATGACGCACATTAGGGAAATGCAAATCAAAACCACAGTGAAGCACCACTTCACACTCACTACTATAATCAATAAATGTATCTATCTATAACTGTTGGTGAGTATGTAGAGAAATTAGAATCTTTGTACATTCCTTATGGGACTGCGAAACAGTACAGCTGCTGTGGAAAAAGTTTGGCAGTTCCTCAAAAAGCTAAACCTAGAATCACCATATGACCAGCATTCCACTCCTAGGTATATACCCAAAAGAAATGAAAACAGGTACTCAAATACCGATGTATGGATGTTCATAGTAGTGTTACCAACTCCAAGCTCACTCTGCTCGCTGCCAAACGGCAGGCCAATGAATCTGAGAGACGAGATGTTGAGGAAAGGAAGAGACTTTAATCAGGGAGCCAGCAGACCAAGAAGATGACAGGCTAGCACCTCAAAATAACCATCTTATCGTGTTCTGGAAGCCAGGTTCTTTTATAGATCAGAGATGGGGGGAGGTGAGGAAGCAAAGTAAAGAAGCCCTTAATCTTGCAAACATCTCCTAGAATGGCAAGCCTCAGGCAAGGGATGTGTTAATTTCTCCCTTCCTGCCACCGGCAGGTGGACAGGGTTCTGAACAAAGGCACATGTTAGTTTAACAGGCAGGCAGAGGGGCAGGATTCTGAGGCAAACCATTCTGTGCAGTATAATAATAAATGGACAGGGAAGCCTGGCATGTTGCAAAGTCAGACACGACTAGCAACTGAACTGAACTGAGTAATAGCAAAAGCGAAAAAAAGCATCAGAACATCTGGGGTCAGAACTGGCTTCCTCCCTGCACTGCTGTATTATTCATAATTGCCAGAAGGTTGAAATGGATAAACAAATTGAGGGCAGAAGTATGTGTGCAATGGAATACATACATATTCCTATATAACAACATATATATATGAATATTACTCATATAAAAAGAAATGAAGTACTCATAAAATGCTACAATGTGGATAAACCTTGAAAATACTCTAAGTGAAAAAAGCCAGAAACATATTGTATGATTCCATGTATGTGAAATACCCAAAATAGGTAAACTCCACAGAAACAGAACACAAATCAGTAGTTTCCATGTGTTGGGGGAAGGAGGAAATGGGGAGAAACTGCCTAATGGTTATGGAGTCTTCTTTTTTCTTTTTTTGAGTCATCTTTTGTGATGATGAAATTATTTTGGAAGAAGATAGAGGTGGCAGTTGTACAACACTGTGAATGTACTAAAGGCCGCTGACTTTTTCATCTGAAAATGTTTATTTTTATGTTTTTATATTTTATGATTTCACTTCAATTTAAAAATCTTTCAAGTAGAATAAAATTCAAAACATGAAAATGCTTACACTCTACTAACAAGCAAAAAAAGGACACTATATAAGAGTATTCCAATATGGTCCCACTTCCTATTTATAAAAGAAAGATAGGAAGAAAGAAAATATGCGAGAACATTTAAGGCAGGGAATATTGGTTTTGTTTGCTTTTTTTAGTGAGTATGTGTGAAAGTGATCGTCCTTCCCAACTGCAGACAGGCAGTCGCTTCATCAGGCAAGAAGAATTCTCTCCCCAAGGCATCAAAAGGACACCTTCCCTAGAAAAAAGAGAAGTCAGGAGCCTGAGGTCTCCGCTGCTATGAACAGTGTCTATGAACAGTGTCGCTTGGGGTTGATTTTTTTGCCTTTCAATTGTTCTACCCTTGTAATTGTTTTTGAGTAGGAACAGGAAAGCTGAAAAGCAGGAAGGAGAGAGCCCGGGAAACATAAATCAGGCGTCTCTCACTCAGAAGTCTAGACAAGGGGGCAACAGGGAAGGAACTGGCAGGAGCAGACCCCCAGGGAGAAATGTGGCCCACTCAGATTTTCCTCTTCCTACTTCTGGGGTACTGTCCTCCAAGGAAACCACAGAATCAACGCAACGACTGGAGAGGTTCAGCCGCAGGCACAGGGAGACTGGGTGGTGGGAGTCTTTCTCCGACTGTAAGGCTCATGTCTCAGCCGAGAAAGACAAGGGGCTTCCCCCGCAGCTCAGTGGTCAAGAATCCTCCAGCCAATGCAGGAGACACGGTCAGATCTCTGCTCCAGGAAGATCCCACATACCGCAAAGCAACTAAACCCAGGCACCACAACTACTGAGCCTGTGCTCTAGAACCTGGGGCGAGCCGCAACTGCTGGAGCCCACTCGCCGTAGAGTCTGTGCTCTGAAACAAGAGAAGGCACTACAGTGAGAAGTCCGCACACAGCAACTAGAGAGCAGCCCCTGCTCGCTGTAACTGGAGAAAAGCCCTTGCAGCGGTGAAGACCCACCATAGCCAAAAGTGAATAATTAAATATTTTTCAAAAAAAAAAAAAAAGAAGAAGAAGAAAGTCAGAGGGGCACGTTGTCCCTGCTTTAACAGAAATTGAGACTTTTTCATCAATTTCCCTATTTCTTAAAGTCTTCAAATGATTCAAAAATTTTCAAATGCCATGGGAAAGCAAGCTTGTGGGCCCCGTTCAGGCTGTGGGTTAGGTCTGCAACTTCTGCAAATACCAGCCAAGCCACCCTCTCCCTTCTTGGTGGCAAGAAAGAGAGCAGCCACCATATTTGAAGATTAACTTGCGCCAAACATGATGCTCTTGATCCAAGGTTTTCTTGGAGCTCCAATTTAAATATATAAAAAAAAAATAATCCTGAGTTTAGAAGAGGGAAAATAAAGGAGAATTTGAGTATGTCCAATTGAATGTGAATTGAATATATGTCATATGAATATGAAAAGAATATGTCAGCTAAGAAAAATGATTAGGCAGTTTCACACTGACGCTGACACTGAGCCATGTTTCTCTGACTGTTACTCTCACCATACAGTGCCCCCATCTGGGATGCTTTTCAACTGTTCTCTCCCGGAGCAAATTCTAGCCTTGCAGCTGGGATCAGCCGGAACCCCTTCCCGAAAGTGTTGATTTGGTAGACTAAGAGATCCCTCACCAAAATGGATGGGCACCATCCAATCCGCCAGGGGCCCAAATGGAGCAAAAAGACAAAGGAAGGGCAAATTCTCTTGCTTCTTGAACTGAGATGTCCATCTTTTCCTGCCCTCAGATATCAGAGCTCCTGGTTCTTAGACCCTCAGACTCCTTGACTTATATCAGCAATTCCCTAGTTCTCAGGCCTTTGGACTTGCACCGAATCACACCACTTTCCTGGTTCTCCAGCTTGCAGATGGCAAGGTTGTGGGGTTTAGCTCCCATAACCTCACAAACTTCTGTCTATATCTCTATTGGTGTCTGTGTCTATGTTAATGTCTATGTCTATGTCTCTGTCATATATCCTGTTGATTCTGTTTCTCCAGAGAATCCTGATACAACAGTGGCCCCCTAAGATATGCAGGTCCTAATCCCTAGAACCTCTGAGTGTTCCCTCCTATGACAGAGGTTTTGCAGATGTGTTTATCAAGGTCAGGACCTTGGGATGGGGAGATCATCTCGGATTATGTGGGTTACCCCTCCCTCTAGAAGGAGGCAGAGGGAGACTTGACCACACACAGAGGAGGAGAAGGCAATGCCACAGAGGCAGAGGCAGAGGCTGGAGCATTGCTCAACCAAGAAATGCTGGCTCACCAGAAACTGGAAGAGGCAAGGAACAGCTCCTCCCCTAGTGCCTCTGGAAGAAGCAAGGCTCTGCTGACTCCTTGGCTTCTGCCAGCGAAACTGACTTTGGACCTCTAGCTTCCATAACTGTCAGAGAACACATGTGTGCTGTTTTAAGCCACAGAATTTGTGGTAATTTATTACATCAGTCATTAGAAACTAATACTTAGCACTCCTTATGCTTCCATGGCTCACTGTGTGTGCTTCCAATAGAGCCAATTATGAATAATAACAGCATTCATTGAGTGCTCAGTATGTGCCAAGCACTGAGATAAAAGCATTAGAGGATTTCTCTTTAAAACCTCATCACAATGCCATGAGATAGGTACAATTGGTTCCCCCATTCTCCAGAGTTGGGAAGTGAAGGTTAACAGGCTTGAACAAGATAACTTGAGCAAAGACACAGCGCCGACAAGTAGGAGATGCAGGATTCAGGCCACCGCAATTGTAGGCAACGTGACAGCCCCTGCAGCATGCAGTGCACAGCCTCCTAACCGACCAGGGCAACTTGCAGTCCCAACTCACAAAGCCATTCAGTCTTCAGGCCCTGTGCTTTTAACATCTCTGCTCACGCTATAGTCTCAGTGTTTGCGTTGCTCCCCTAAAGTTAGTCGCTCAGTCATGTCCAACTCTTTGCAAATCCATGGGGTGTAGCCCACCAGACTCTTCTGTCTATGGGATTTTCCAGGTGGGAATACAGGAGTGGGTTGCCATGCCCTTCTCCAGGGGATCTTCCCAACCCAGGGATCGAACCCAGGTCTCCTATACTGGAGAGAGAGTCTACCATCTGAACCACCAGGGAAGCTCAGATGGTAAAGAATGGGATTCGTGCCCTTAGAAAAGAGGCCCCACAGAGCTGTCCAGCCCCTTCCACCATGGGAGGGCACAAGAAGTCTGCAGCCCAGCAGACAGCCTTCAGCTGGCCACACTGGGACCCTGACCTCAGACTTCCAGCCTCCAAAACTGAGAAATAAAATCCTATTGTTTATAAGCTGCCCAGTCTGTGGTGTTTCGTTACAGCAGCCCACACAGACTAAGATGGCTCATATTTCACTTTCCTGATTATTGTTATGTCCTCCTACTATATCAGCAGTTCCTAAAGACCAGAGACTCTGTCTTTTCTCTTACCAGCCTCAGATTACAGGATATTTATTGGCATCTAGGAGTGCATGAACAAATGAATGAATCTCTTTCCTCTGAGGCAATTAATCCTGAAAAGGCACAAGGGATTTAAGAAACAATCTAGAGGCAGGGAAATAAGCTATCTTCTTTCTTTCTTTTCCATTAAGAATGATTTTCAAATTGGACAGCATATAATAAACATTTCTGCAGAAACTGGAGAGTGAGATAAATTAAGCAGTAAGTACTCTTCTGAGCAATTTAAATAAGTTCAATCACTGGGACCAGATAAATGAAACCTCAGAACACTGGCAACACTTCCAGAATGGACACTGATTAGTGATCTATGATGACAAATGAGAAAATGCCCCCCCAAATTTAGATAGACAGATGTTTTTCATGGTTTTCCAATGGGAGGAATAAGTCACTAGAAATAAGTAGCTTGCAGACAGCAGTCCAGAAGGCACAAGTCTTATTGAATCCATGTGAGCCTGAATGAATCCCCCTGCAATATACTAGGGGGGTTGTCCCTGGCCTAACACTGTTCAATTTGTTATTAGTGGTTTGAATGGGAATTTATCAAAATTATTTTTCCCAAGTTGAGAAGAAAGTTAAAATATTAAAAATATAAAGCCTGGGACAAAGACCAAAGTCAGCAAAATTCCATTCAATAAGAATATGTGAAAAATCTTCCCATTTAGATTGTTTTCACTGCACAGGCCTAACGTGGGAAAGAACTGATAAGAAGTAAAAATGACAGGCAGTATTAAACAACCACCTCCAGAATATGAGACAACAGTATAACGCCATTACTTTGCTTAACTAGTACAATTTTAGCTCTTATTAAGGAAAAAAACAGTGTCCAGGAAAAAAGCAAGCAAAATCTGATTATCTCTGCACAAGTCGGAACTCATCTGGAGAACTGCAGCCAGTCTTAGAACCATTCTTTTAAAAGGAGATGGACAAGCCAGGATTCAAAACTTGATTTTATTTGGAGGAAAGAGACCACAATAATAGGAGATCAGGGAAAACACAGTAACAGAGCGACACATGAATGGGGTGAAGGCACCTGGGGTATCTAGTCCAGAGGAAAGGGGGCCCAAAACAGAGCTGTATTCTTCATTTTTTATCAGTTGTGCCACACAGCTGGTGGGGTCTTAGTTTCCCCCACCAGGATTCAAACCCACATCCCTGCATTGGAAAGTCCTGGAACTGTCTTCTTTAAAGGGAAGCAATTTATGAAATAAAAGCAAAAACGTATTTTTGTATTGCTCTCCTGTGACAAAACTAGGACCGACCCCGCGAAACTAGGACTGACCCCTGATGCATGGGAGGAGGCAGATCTGTATCCAACACAAATGACAAGTAAATCACTGGTAACATTTTGAATATATAGCTCTCAGGCAGCCCCTCCACGAAGGAAGGACATGTGGTTTTTAAGGGCACAGATGAACATTTTTTATGAGTTATGTATTTTAATGTGTGCTTTTTAATGTTTTAACTTTTTCAAAGTTGATAGAAAGTTTTCCCTTATGAAAATTAATTCAAGTAAAATAAATGACGATTTGAACGACAAAAAAAATTAAGTCATTAAAAAATGGTATGCAGACAAATAACTATAGCTTAAGAAACCCGCTGCAGACTGTGGTATTTCATCTTCAATGTTTTTAAACTTTTGTTTCAGGATCTATCTCCTGCTAAGGAAATGCCTGTCGCATAGTTTTAAATGACTCAAGTATTTATTAATAGAGAGGAAGAGGAAGATAAGAAAAATAAGACAAAGAAGGGAAAAGGGATGAATGACTTGATAGTCCAAGCACATCAGTGTGGCTTGTTTACCTTTAGAGTTCACATCATATTGACACTAAATCGGGAGGAATGCAGGGCACCAGGGCCAAAAAATAAATAGGATAGAGAGGTTAAAAATAAGGTCAGGAAGTAACAAAATGAAACAACTAGGAAAATAGAAACAAATACATATCTAGTGATAAATAATCTGACACACAAATATTCAGTGGGAGGGAAAAACTCAGACATCCCAAGGAAAGACAAGCTGGTGATTTCAGGATCTTTCTAGAACCCAGTGGCAGAGACAAAAGTAACAAAGATGGCCCAACAGCTATCCAACATATCCCCAACCACCCTTTCTTAGCCTCTGAATGTCTGCCCCTACCACCACCCTCACCACCACAAGCCCAACACAGCAGTCCACAAGGCATTTCAAATTCAGGGCCTCAGTACTATTTCAGGTTAATCGTGAAGACTAAAATGATTATCTTCTCCTTCTTTAACATCCAATGCTTCCTTGTCCTAGGGAGCAACACTACCCAAGCAAAGACTCTCAAGATGAGACATTCTTAATTCTGTCTTGCCAACGCCTGCCACTAGGGGCTCCAGAGTGTCTTTAGCGTCTATGCCTTCCTTTCTAAGTCCCTGACGAAGGTTGCCTTCTTTAGTAAGTTATCCTCTCTGTTTGGCTTGTTGCTCTACAGACTCTGACCCCTTCCAGAACACTTCAGTACACATGGCCAAGGTTTCAGCCGTTCTTCTCCACTCCCTCCCCTCTTCAGACCCTTACAGTGATTACTTATAAAACTAAATGTTTCCTCATGAATAAAACCCCTTCACCAGAGGGTAGTACTGTCACATTCACCAGCAGTCTGACCTTTCACGTTTTCTCCTAAGTAAGCATATTTTGCATCCCCAAAAAAGGCAATGCCAAAGAATGCTCAAACTACCGCACAACTGCACTCATCTCACATGCTAGTAAAGTAATGCTCAAAATTCTCCAAGCCAGGCTTCAGCAGTACGTGAACCGTGAACTTCCAGATGTTCAAGCTGGTTTTAGAATAGGCAGAGGAACCAGAGATCAAATTGCCAACATCTGCTGGATCATCGAAAAAGCAAGAGAGTTCCAGAAAAACATCTATTTCTGCTTCATTGACTATGCCAAAGCCTTTGACTGTATGGATCACAATAAACTGTCAAAAATTCTGAAAGAGATGGGAATACCAGACCACCTGACCTGCCTCTTGAGAAACCTATATGCAGGTCAGGAAGCAACAGTTAGAACTGGACATGGAACAACAGACTGGTTCCAAATAGGAAAAGGAGTACATCAAGTCTGTATACTATCACCCTGCTTATTTAACTTATATGCATAGTACATCATGAGAAACGCTGGGCTGGATGAAGCACAAGCTGGAATCAAGATTGCTGGGAGAAATATCAATAACCTCAGATATGCAGATGACACCACCCTTAAGGCAGAAAGTGAAGAGGAACTAAAGAGCCTCTTGATGAAAGTGAAAGAGGAGAGTGAAAAAGTTGACTTAAAGCTCAACATTCAGAAAACGAAGATCATGGCATCTGGTCCCATCACTTCGTGGGAAATAGATGGGGAAACAGTGGAAACAGTGTCATACTTTATTTTTCTGGGCTCCAAAATCACTACAGATGGTGACTGCAGCCATGAAATTAAAAGATGCTTACTCCTTGGAAGGAGAGTTATGACCAACATAGATAGCATATTGAAAAGCAGAGACATTACTTTGCCAACAAAGGTCCATCTAGTCAAGGCTATGGTTTTTCCAGTAGTCATGTATGGATGTGAGAGTTGGACTGTGAAGAAAGCTGAGTGCTGACGAATTGATGCTTTTGAACTGTGGTGTTGGAGAAGACTCTTGAGAATTCCTTGGACTGCAAGGAGATCCAACCAGTCCATTCTAAAGGAGATCAGTCCTGGATGTTCATTGGAAGGACTAATGCTAAAGCTGAAACTCCAATACTGTGGCCACCTCATGTGAAGAGTTGACTCATTGGAAAAGACTCTGATGCTGGGAGGGATTGGGGACAGGAGGAAAAGGGGATGACAGAGGATGAGATGGCTGGATGGCATCACCGACTCGATGGACGTGAGTTTGAGTGAACTCCGGGAGTTGGTGATAGACAGGGAGGCCTGGCGTGCTGCAATTCATGGGGTCGCAAAGAGTCGGACACGACTGAGCAACTGAACTGAACTGAAGCATATTTTGTCTATTACAAGAAAAAGATAGTTTTTTTAATGTCTTTAAAATAATTTTGCTTATGAAGTTGAAAGTCCTAAATTCTAATTTTAGCTGTCCCTGTTACTAGTTCTATGATAATGAGGAGCTATTAACTTCTCTATATTTCAAAAAATTATTACATAAGTCTACAAAGATCTTTATACAACACATGATTCCCTTTAACATAACTATGTACATACTTATGTATTAAATATAAAAAATTGCTCTCTACAAATGTGATTAGAATCATGTGTAGTATACAGCTCTTACAAACGTGAGTCATTTCTTTAGCACTTGGTTATCTGCTTCCTTGTAATCATTCCCTAGTTGTTTCATGTGTTTTATGTCCAAACTTGATTCCATACTTGTGTAAAGCTGCCTGCATCATTTACACTTTATGGAATTTTCTACTTTGCCTGAGTTGATTAATTAACTGAATCAACTGCTTTAGCCCATTCTTAACCAAATAGCATCCTTTAACCTTGACCTTCAACCTCATCAATCTCTTCTCCCTCTTTTGGAAGCTTTCCTAGATCTTCTGAAAGAGTGTTGGTAGGTTTTCTAACATATGATCCTCTATGAAGAGAAATCTTAAATGTGGATTTATCTATAATCTGAAGATGGTCTCAGTATGGATAGAACATGTAAGCAATGATGACAGATCCCCAGAAAGCTAAGAGATGATGAAATCAAATATATACAGAGAAAGACTCTGCCAAATGAAAAAAAGGAGAAATTTTTAAGATCCAGAATCTGTGTTTACCACTGTCTAGGGTGGAAATTTTCCAAACTGTTGTCTTGAATGTTTGGTTAATGGGCCTGTATGAATATTTATATATCATAAATATATATCTATATATGTATATATCATGCTCCCAAGCCTTAAGAATCATAAAATTAACAAACCTACTCTGATCTGATTTTGTCCATGACAAGAGACTTATTTAAGCTTTCAAAGCCGTTTCCATATAGAGTGAATTTTCTGGTCAAACTAACATAAAACATCAGGTCTGCACAATTGTTATATTTCTGGTTGTAAATCTAGCACGGTGGCTTCTACAGCAATTTCTTGCAAGTTCATATAGCATAATATTGGCCTTCTCAAGCCCTTTCGGCTCCGGATCACTCAATGGGAGATTCTCAGAAAACAATGGACTAGAAGCTATCATAACGATTTTATTAAAATTACATCACCCTTTGGGGCCCTGGCTGGGAGATGGTCAGTCAACATCCTTTCCAGAGTTCTCCCTCGGTCCCCTGTCTCAAAGCACAGTTATAATGGGATGGATTTACATGATTCAAATTATAGCAGGGTCTGTGAACTGAATTTTAAAACTGTTTGCTTAAATAGTCTGAGGAGTTAACGTAGCTGCTGTAGACACAGAGACATGAAATACATTTAGTGTGGAAGATAAAGGGAAATGAAAGAAGCTTGTTGCTCTGTAAACCAGAAAAAGATTAAGGTCTAAAGTTTCTCAGACTTAAATGTGCTCTTGAGTCATGAGGGGATCTTGTAAAAACGCAGACCCTGATTCAAAACAGGCTGGGATGAAACCTGAAATGCTGTGTTTCTAACAAGCACCCAGGTGATGGCAGTGCTACAAACAAGGACCAGAATTGGAGGAGGAAAACCAGAGAATTTAAGCTATAGATAGCAGTGTTCAGATGTAATATAAACACAGGGGCTTTATCTTTTTCAATGACTCTGCTAGAGAACACCAAAATAATAATATCACAGTTAAGTGATAGAATACATTTTGTGTACATTTTTAGTTTTTACTAGAAATTTTATTTATAAGAGATTAGTTTTCTTTTGTATCCATTCTTATCAGGGCCCAAGAGTGGGAGTGAAGTGTTTTATGGTCTCTGAAGGTTTAGGTGCCTCAGCAGTGGACGTTGCTCAGCTGCCTCCAAACACACACAGCGCAGGAGCAGGGCTAGCAGCCACTTTAGCATTTCCTCTAAATCTCCAGAGATCTAACAGCAATGGCAAGGGACTCTCACAAGCTTCTCAAATCATTCCATGCACTTTCCTAGCACTTTCTGCAAATTCACCACAACATCAACAGTCAGGCCCTGGTGGAACAAAGCAACTTCATTCAAAACTTGCTATGTGTCCTAAACAGGGCATTTTTTTTTAATGGCTAAAGGAACCATGGCTTTCGGTATATGCAGCCTTCAATTCCCTTTCCATATTTGCTCCTAAAATTTTCAGCAAAGTTAGGCTTCCCATAGAAGGTGGCAGCCACAGAAAAAAATGAAGACAAAAGATGAAACAACTAGATGACACACCCAAGTAGAAAGGTGGGGGCAGGGGGTTATGGGGAGCAGTGTTTGCCTTTTGTATAGAAATATCTTCCCTGGTAGCTCAGTTGGTTAAGAATCTGCCTGCAATGAGGAGACCACCAGCAATGCTCGAGACCTGGGCTTTGATCCCTGGGTTAGGAAGATCCCCTGGAGAAGGAAATGGCAACCCACTCCAGTATTCTTGCCTGAAAAATTCCATGGACAGAGGAGCCTGGTGGGCTACAGTCCATGAGGTCACAAGAGTCAGGCATGACTTAGCAACTAAATCACCACCACCACCACCATCTTATTTAATTGCTAAAAGTCCTGTGTTATTATAGAGTTAAGTTTTTCCCCATCTAGAGTTTGCAGCCCATTGGTGAACCTTGAAATCATTTTGAAATCAAAAGCAAGCTGTTTTAAAAACACAATAGACCAGGATGTGCTGCAGTTCAAAGGGGAAACCTCGTTTAATAAAACTTCTCGGTTACACCTGTCTGTGTATATACTGAGTTATACCATAAAGTGCATTTCTTACTATGCACCATAACCAAAAATTTGAAAACTCACTGAACTACAGTTTGTTTTATGATAGAGGAGGGTTTTTTAAAGATGTCATTGTTTTTCATCTGTTTATTTTTACTATATTCACCTGGCTCTGCCTTAGCTGGATGAGGTCGGAGCAAGTAGCCTTTTCGGATATTTCACTGCCTTTTCCACTATAAATTCCTTGAAGTTACAGTATGCTTAAGCCATATGACTTTATATACATATAAATATCAAATTCCTACTGATTAGGTGACATACTAATAGACCAATTTAATCGCCACTCTGAATTATTAGGTATTATACACCCAATCTGCCACATTCAGCCAACTGCTGGAAGCACTTTACAGCTTTTAAGATACAAGGGCACCATCTTCTGGTGAAATATTTTCTTTGTTGGGCAGATATGAAAGAGCTACCAAAAATGTCATTTTTCGAGCAAAAATTACAACTGACATACTATATACATTGATATTTTTAGAGCTTTGTACTTCATTTAGGAATTGGCTCCATCTCTGAAAAGGAGCTTTCTATTCCCCAGCAGTGACAGGAGCTAGTCTGTCCTTCCTGACTTTCCGTTAAGCGGAGCTGGTTTCAAGTTTCAGCTCCTCCTTGAATTCCAGCTTGCTGAGACTTTCCTCTAGAATCATCCAAAATGGAGCCTCTCACAGCCTACCCTTTGAGATGTTCAGGGCCCAAAGCAAAGGCATTTGCAGTCTTGCTGTCTATGATTCTGTGCACAGTAATGCTATTCCTCCTACAACTCAAATTCCTAAAACCTAAAATCAACAGCTTTTATACTTTTGAAGTGAAAGATGCAAATGGAAGAGTGGTTTCTCTGGAAAAGTTTAAAGGCAAAGTAAGTTGCACCTTCTGACTTTTCTATTGTTTGTCCATGTTCTCTGCTTATTGTCGTAACAGTCTATTTTTTACTGTTATATGTTCATGTTATAATTTAGTCCTCAGAGAAATTAGTATATCACTTTAGCCATCAGTGCTCTCATAGTTTCTATGCTAATTGATAACTGATTATCTTAACTATTTGCTTTAAGACGTTTTAAGTGCTGGATTAATACTTTAAGTCATTTAGGAAATTCTAATAGTAATGTGATTATGGAGTATGCCATATAATGTGAATATGAAAGTATTAACTCCGCAATCTAACAGCATTAAAAAGCACTCTATCAATAATCATATTTTATCTTTTATTTTAAAAAAAACTTTCATGAGTACCTAGGGCTTTATTAATGGTTGTGATCTTTCAGAGTTTTAACTCAGGCATTCGGGTTATGATTTTCAGTAGAACTGGGGACATCTACTGTATCAAATAAATTTCATAAAAATATGAAATAATCATCTATCAAAGGTTGTATTCCTCCAAAATGGTTTAGGGCTTTAACTACTTGCAGAATTTTTTTTTAATATTTTATTTGCTTCACTTTCCGGTTGGATTTTTTTCTTTTTCCGGGAGGTTGCACTAGTTGTAAACGTGGCTAGTGACTGCCAACTCACAGACAGAAATTACTTAGCACTGCAGGAACTGCACAAAGAGTTTGGACCATTCCACTTCAGCGTCTTGGCTTTTCCATGCAATCAGTTTGGAGAATCGGAGCCCCGCCCGAGCAAGGAAGTAGTATCTTTTGCAAGAAATAACTTCGGAGTAACATTCCCCATCTTCCACAAGATTAAGATTCTAGGATCCGAAGCAGAACCTGCATTTAGATTTCTTGTTGGTAAATATCTACCTTGCCTCACCAATTTAATGTTTTTAGTTGCTTTCATTTTTAAAACAAATGTACCAGGACCATACTTTCCTATTTCATTTTAAATGTTTTAGTGGGAAAGTTTTATAAAACTATCAAAGAACTAGATTCTCATCCTCTGTAACTTTCTAGAAGTTATGTTTTCCTAAAATCAATGTTTTAACTTCTTGGATGGCAAAATAAATCTACTACAGTGTATTTTCCTTATTATTTTCCCAAAGAATGTACTTTAAGCTGGCTACACATCTCTTATCAATATTGCTGAGCATTACTAGTTAAACTAATCTTTCTGGTTAATTTTATGTTGCCTTATCTGAGATATTATCCTCACGGGTGAACATCTCAGTTTGCCAGGTGGTTTTTGGTAAAATTCAAAATAACACATCTTGATTTTTTTTGGAGGAGGGTAGTGTTAGGCTACCTCTGTAATTAAGCTAATTATGGAAGTCTATTTAAAGACTTTTTTCAGCATAAAGGGAGTGCAGTATTGTGACTAAGGGCTAAGCTTTAGCCCCAGCATACCTGGGTTGAAATCCCTGCTCTGTTACCTTTGCTGTGTGACTCCAGGCACATAACTTAACTTCTGTCTGTTTGCTCCTTTGTAAAATGACATCAATAGCATCTACCCCTTAAGATTGTTTGGAGGTTTAAGTTGTTAATAGTAAAAATAAAGTACTTACTTAGAGCTTCCACTGTGCCAGACCCTATTCTAAAGGACATTCAGCTCACGTCCTCTCATCTAACTTAGGTGGATGATTGCCTCAGTCATTTCCACTGCAGGTAATTTGAATTTTGCTAAAACCATGACCTTAGCCAGGCAATCAGTCTTCCAATCCAACAAACCGGCTAATGATATTCTATACTATTTAAGTATGAAAGCAGAATCTTCCAAAGACACTGTATTCAAATTTCTAGGGACAGTCAGCATAATGCTTAACACCATCAATAACAACAAAAGTGAGGTCTTTATTCCTTTTATTTCCAGTATACACTGAGGTGAAGAAAAGCCACAGTATGTGCCCGTGTAGTCATCTCTCAATTATAAGAGCCAAATACTTGAGCACAATAGCTCCTAGGTTCTTCCCCTTTGTCACTAAAAAAGAAACTCCACTTACCCTGTGTAATCGAAAAGGTAACAGTGATTTAAGGTTTCACTAAAGTTCGATGAAGCTCCAAAGACAAAGACTATGAAATGATGGCTAAATGAAAATTAGATCTTTTTAAATTGGCCAAAATAGATAGTAACTGATCATGTGATCACAAACAAGATGGCTCTGTACAGGTGCGCAGGTTGTTCACTGAACAGGAATAAGGGGTCACATGGGAGCTGAAACCCAGGCAAATGAAACATACGTGCCTAGGGACTGTTCCCACCTAGAAGGGTATCTTTTTCTAATTCACACAAAGATACTGCCTAGAGAGAGCCCTGCTCTGATGAGTGTTATCTTTTAAAATACATTTTCCATTATAGAAAATGTCTATTTTTCAGAATGATTTTAAGAAGACTTTAACCAATAATATGATGCTCCTACCAAGTCAATGATGTTTGAGCTAATCAGCAATACTCCTAATAATGAAATAATCAGTGTAAGTGCTTGGCACAGTACGCAAAGTATAGCACACATAAGTAAACATTAGGCTACTTTTTATTTTTTTTAACCTATGTTCCCTTATTGGTTCTTTCCCCAGCATAAACAAAGGATACCCCACCTTTAAAAACTCTAAGCAGCAGTATGTTCCTTCTACCTACCTCATCACTAACATCTTTGAAAGAATAGTTAACATTTGGTTTCTCTGCCTCCCTGTGTCTGCTTCCTTCTTGGATCACCGTGTTTGATCTCTCATTCGACGACCCTCCTGAACCTAGCGGGTCTCAGTGCCTATGACTTCTACTCCAGCTCCTTCTCTTCCTTCCAGGTTCCTTTTTTCCATCCACCCTTACCTCTACTGATCCTCAGGATTCTGCCACATCCACCTGGGCTCTCCTTACTCTGTCCCCTTTCCCTAGGTGAGCTCTAGCTCCTAAGCTCCAAAGCCTCCTCTGATGGGGTGTCCCACATAACCTGAATCCCCTCATGTACAAAAATGAACTTGTCATTGTTCTCCTAATATCTACTTGCTTTGCCTTGTCCCCTATTTTAAGAGCATGAGCTCTTCTAATAGAAAGGACTAACTAGATATCAGTCCAGACTCTACCTTCACTAGCTATGTGACCGTGAGTCTAGACCTCCATTTTTCTCATCTGCAAAATGGGGATAATAATAATAGCCAAGCTTTACAGGGTTGCTATACAGATTAAATGAGAGGATCCATTGAAAGCACTAAGCATACATTACTAGGCATATAATAATTATTTATATTTTTCTCATGAAGTGAAGTTGCTCAGTCATGTCCAACTCTTTGCAACTCCATGGACTGTATAGTCCATGGAATTCTCCAGGCCAGAATACTAGAGTGGGTAGCCTTTCCCTTCTCCAGGGGACCTTCCCAACCCAGGGATCAAACCCAGGTCTCTCACACTGCAGGGAGATTCTTCACCAGCTGAGACACAAGGGAAGCCTTTTTTTTTTTCATACTAGTCAATAATAACGCACACAAATCCTGTATGATATAAATAGAAAAAGTTCTACATTTCTTACCTAAATTAAGATGTATCAAAAGGATGTCTACAGTTATTTAGCATTCCTTACTATGTAATACACAACAATATCAAAAACATATACTTACTACGAAAAGTAATCCATACATTCATGTTACCAAAGACCATAAAGCGTCACTTTATCTTAAAAAAAAATGTTAAGCAACTGAAAGTTTCAGCTAGTGACAAGGTAAATTTTTTAGTGGTTCAGATCAACAAATCTAGTTTTATTTCATTTCATGATTCTAGTTCAGTACAATCTTCAGTGAAGTCACCAAGTATATAGACATCTGATTACACAGACTTTGAGTTTGGGTGTTTTGCTTTTTGTTTAATTCAGTTTTTGCAATGATGACAATTCTAGAACTTGATTCTAAAGTTGTAATTTATTCAAATACTAATAGAAATGAAAATCTTGACAAAGAATAAAATTTTACTCATGAAAATATATTCTGATATTTTAGATTCTTCAAAGAAGGAACCAAGGTGGAATTTTTGGAAGTATCTGGTCAACCCTGAAGGTCAAGTTGTAAAGTCCTGGAGGCCAGAGGAACCCATTGAAGTCATCAGGCCTGAGATAGCAGCTCTGATTAGACAAATGATTATAAAAAAGAAAGAGGATTTATGAAAATGCCATTGAACCATTATACGGCAATAGAATAAAAAATGTCTCCATGAGGGTTTGATCCCCTTTTAAATTAACTCTAATTAAATATGGCACTGAAGGATAACTTTCCTTTTATGTTATCTTGTGAGTGGTAATGAATGTCCACAGTACAGATGTTACCTAAAGCAAAAATAAACAGCAGCCAATGACTCTAAATGAAATATATTAAATACTTCATCCAACCACACTAAATAATTCAGAATACCAATGTGCTTCAATATCCTATTATTTCACTTGACATTTTCTAGGATTGTACTTGATGGAAATGTCAATACACTAGACCACTGTTTGAATTCAAGATACCGTGTGACATTTCCAGGGTAACTGTAAATGATATTTTTATGTAATAAAAGGCAAAATAAACATTGAAAATGTGAAATATACATAGATTCTAATCATTATGTATTTTTGTTTCACGTACAGAATTTTGTTAAGTACAGGGTCATGGTATGTTTTACCATATCCAGCCAGATCAATGTCATTTAGTCACTTGGTCATGTCTGACTCTTTGCTACCCCATGGACTGTAGCCCACCAGGCTTCTATGTCCATGGGATTTTCCAGGCAAGAATACTGGAGTGGGTTGCCATTTCCTTCTCCAATCCAGCCAGATCAGTTCAGTTCAGTTCAGTCATTCAGTTGTGTCCAACTCTTTGCGACCCCATGGACTGCAGCACACCAGGCCTCCCTGTCCATCACCAATTCCCAGAGTTTACTCAAACTCATGTCCATTGAGTCAGTGTTGCCATCCAACCATCTCATCCTGTGTCATCCCCTTCTCCTCCCACCTTCAATCTTTCCCAGCATCAAGGTCTTTTCAAATGAGTCAGTTCTTCATTCACATAAGGTGGACAAAGTATTGAAGTTTGAGCCTCAGCATCAGCCCTTCCAATGAATACTCAGGACTAATTTCCTTTAGGATGAACTGCTTGGATCTCCTTGCAGTCCAAGGAATTCTCAAGAGTCTTCTCCAACACCACAATTAAAAAGCGTCAATTATTCAGTGCTCAGCTTTCTTTATAGTCCAACTCTCACATCCATACATGACCGCTAGAAAAACCATAGCTTTAACTAGATGGACTTTGTTGGCAAAGTAATATCTCCACTTTTTAATATGCTGTCTAAGTTGGTCACAACTTCTCTTCTAAGGAGCAAGCGTCTTTTAATTTCATGGCTGCAATCACCATCTGCAGTGATTTTGGAGCCCAGAAAAATAAAGTCTGATTCTCCATCTATTTCCCATGAAGTGATAGGACCAGATGCCATGATCTTAATTTTCTCAATGTTGAGTTTTAAGCCAGGTTTTTCACTCTCCTATTTCACTTTCATCAAGAGACTCTTTAGTTCTTCTTCACTTTCTGCCATAAGGGTGGTGTCATCTGCATGTCTGAGGTTATTGACATTTCTCCCGGCAATCTTGATTCCAGCTTGTGCTTCATCCAGCCCAGTGTTTCTCATGATGTACTCTGCATAGTTGTTTATTAATGACATTATCATTTAATGTCAATATAAATGACATAACATTTGAAAAAGCCTTGATCATTTTCAATATTTCTTATTTTCCAGAAGTAACTCAAATTCCACAATTAAAATATTAACACTTGAGTCAGTCTGTATTTCTGAGTGAAAATTCCAAGTGTAAGAAAAAAGCCATAAGTATATGATCATTCAGATTGATTCCTTCAGGTTAATTTTGGTTGCTAATCTGGTCAAACTAGATTAGCCATTTGGAAAGAATTCAATGGTACATCATTCCCATGGCTATAATAAGAAGAATCAACTCCAAACAGTCAAAATGGTTAATGTAAAAAAAGGGAGTGAGTGTAATTACACGAAAAACATCAGCAACCACTGAGTTTGTTGAGAATCACAATATATTTTTTCTCCCAAAGTCCTGATCTTTATGTTTTGTCAGCCTTCTAATTACTAACAAAGCAACCTTAGCCCCATGAAATATATCTTCATTTCATAAAGGAATTAAACAGGAATAGTGGGGGCAAAACAATGTGAAAAAATTTGGCTAAGAAGGAAGACCCAATCTAAATAAGTGAATTGACTCTCCAATTCTGACCTGATGAGTGAAAGTGAAGATTCTTTTTCATGATGAAATCAGCAATGCCCGCCTGAGTATATAATTCTGCTACAGCACTTACAAGTTCTTAAACCAAACATATCCTGGAATACCTTCTGCTTCAACATATATGTCCAACCCTCAGCTCTGAATGGATTTAGGAAGCTCTCAGGTAGGGGTGGAGTGTGGTTCCCCTCAGGTCAAGGGGATCTGCAGGAGCTCCTGAAGAATGGCAGTCAGTGTAAGCAAGCCTGCTTCTCCCTCTCACCAGCAGTAGGGCCTTTAGCCAGGCCACTACTTTTCAGTTTTCTCACCTGTAAATTGGTTATGGTGGGGATAGGGGGAGTCAAACTGAACAAAAAGCCCCTTCCGAATTACCAAGGTGAGTCAAGTGATCAGGAATCAATACTAACCTATTGTTGAAGAAATGGAAACCACCTAACCAGTCTATCTGTCCTTTGCCAGTGTGCCCCCAAAAGCCTTTAAGCAATTTGAATTCTGGGCCTCTAAGCAAAACTTTGTTTAGCCTTCAAGTGCTGCTTCCGGAACATTCTTGCCATATATTCCCACTTATGAATTCCATGAGTTCACAGCAGTACTGTGAGACTGCTGGGGTGCTTATGTGCTCACATCAGGGTATGTGCAGCAGTGCAGAGGCTACACAGACACCCCACTGCCAGACAGACCAGAACTGTCCCGGAGAACACAATTCAGATGTCCATCCTGCCCCAATCCACCAGTTCTCTCCAAAGGCATATAAAGTGGGTTTTTAACTCATGTATCTCCTGACTTGCTTGCCTTATTCATTCTGCAGTCTCCACGAGATTGGACTTGATTCTCTCACCACTCTGAGGATGCAGGAAGGGGAGGTGGGGGTTTGAATGTGTGACGTATGGGTGTCCATTCAGGGTTATGGCGTCCAACCAGGCTGTGCTGGGCTGTGTGCTCGGGCACCTCAGTTGTGTCCGACTTGATGTGACCTATGGACGGTAGCCCGCCAGGCTCCTCTGTCCATGGGATTCTTCAGGCAAGAATACTGGAATGGGTTGCCATGCTCTCCTCCAGGGGTCTTCCCCACCCAGAAATCAAACCCACATCTCTGGCATCTCCTGCATTGCAGGCGGGTTCTTTACACACTGAGTCAGCTGGGAAGCCTGTCCAACCAGGCTACATGTGGTAAAAGGGAAGAGAGCCATTTACTCATGTTCTGCTGCCCAGACCTTAAATGACTCATGAACACCGCCAGCAAACACACAGAGGAAAAAATAATGCATCTTTCTTGAATTGAGCATAAGCTCTATCTCAGCATCAAAAAGTCTGGGAAATAAACTGCTATGGGCTGCCTGACTGAGAAGGATAACAGAAAAATAGTAGGTAAAAGAGTATTCAGCAGTTGCCCTTCTGACACAGACAAAATCTATTTTACTTTTAGTGGTTAATAATTCAGTGACTTGAAGTTTGTTTCAGTTTGTTTGGGAAGTGGAGAGGAGTACTTCCTACTAACTCCTGATCTTCATCTAATGGCAGCAGAGTGTGCTGTTACATATAGCAGAGTGTGCTGGAGATTTGAATATGAATTGGCCAGAAATATTCCCTAGAAGTTGTATTTCATTTTTGAAATTTTATACTAATCATAGTGTACCTATAGCATGTATATACATACATAAATGTAATTCTTAATAACTATAATTAATCACAATGTTGTGATCACTCACCTAGAGCCAGACATCCTGGAATGTGAAGTCAAGTGGGCCTTAGAAAGCATCACTACGAGCAAAGCTAGTAGTGAAATAGCTCCAGTGGAGCTATTTCAAATCCTGAAAGATGATGCTGTGAAAGTGCTGCACTCAATATGCCAGCAAATGTGGAAAACTCAGCAGTGGCCACAGGACTGGAAAAGGTCAGTTTTCATTCCAGTCCCAAAGAAAGGCAATGCCAAAGAATGCTCAAACTACTGCACAATTGCACTCATCTCACACACTAGTAAAGTAACGCTCAAAATTCTCCAAGCCAGGTTTCAGCAATATGTGAACCGTAAACTTCCAGATGTTCAAGCTGGTTTTAGAATAGGCAGAGGAACCAGAGATCAAATTGCCAACATCTGCTGGATCATCGAAAAAGCAAGAGAGTTCCAGAAAAAACATCTATTTCTACTTTCTTGACTATGCCAAAGCCTTTGACTGTGTGGATCACAATAAACTGTCGAAAATTCTGAAAGAGATGGGAATATCAGACCACCTGACCTGCCTCTTGAGAAACCTATATGCAGGTCAGGAAGCAACAGTTAGAACTGGACATGGAACAACAGACTGGTTCCAAATAGGAAAAGGAGTACATCAGGCTGTTATTGTCACCCTGCTTATTTAACTTCTATGCAGAGTACATCATGAGAAACGCTGGGCTGGAAGAAGCACAAGCTGGAATCAAGATTGCCGGGAGAAATATCAATAACCGCAGATACGCAGATGACACCGCCCTTATGGCAGAAAGTGAAGAACTAAAGAGCCTCTTAATGAAAGTGAAAGAGGAGAGTGAAAAAGTTGGCTTAAAGTTCAACATTCAGAAAACAAAGATCATGGCATCTGGTCCCATCACTTCATGGGAAATAGATGGGGAAACAGTAGAAGCAGTGTCAGACTGTATTTTTCTGGGCTCCAAAATCACTGCAGATGGTGACTGCAGCCATGAAATTAAAAGATGCTTACTCCTTGGAGGAAAGTTATGAGCAATATAGATAGCATATTCAAAAGCACAGACATTACTTTGCCAACAAAGTTCCATCTAGTCAAGGCTATGGTTTTTCCAGTGGTCATGTATGGATGTGAGAGTTGGACTGCAAAGAAACCTGAGCACTGAAGAACTGATGCTTTTCAACTGTGGTACTGGAGAAAACTCTTGAGAATTCCTTGGACTGCAAGGAGATTCAACCAGTCCATTCTAAAGGAGATCAGTCCTGGGTATTCATTGGAAGGACGGATGCTAAAGCTGAAACTCCAGTACTTTGGCCACCTCATGCGAAGAGTTAACTCATTGGAAAAGACTCTGATGTTGGGAGGGATTGGGGGCAGGAGACTACAGAGGATGAGATGGTTGGATGGCATCACCGACTCGACGGACATGAGTTTGAGTGAACTCCGGGAGTTGGTTATGGACAGGGAGGCCTGGTGTGCTGCAATTCATGGGGTTGCAAAGATTCAGACACAGCTGAGCGACTGAACTGAACTGACCTGATCGTATATATGGGCTTCCCTGGTAGCTCAGTAAAGAATCCACCTGCAATGCAGGAGACCCAGGTTCAATCCTTGGGTCAGGAAGATCCACTGGAGAAGGAAATGGCTACCCAACCAGTATTCTTGCCTGGGAAATCCCATGGACAGAGGACCCTGGTGGGCTACAGTCTATGGGGTCACAAGAGTCAGACAGGACTTAGTGACTAAACCACCACCATGTAACAAACATACAGTGGTGACTCATGAATGCTTAACAACCAAATCCCTAGTGGAGGAGTTCCAATTTGCGGCATTTCCAATTTCTATGGCGTGAACAATTGCACATAGTCAATTTTAATCTACTGTTTCATAACGGGCTTGTAAAATTTCTGAAAATTTAGCAATTGATTCTCACCAACTAGGACAAGCTGGCTCTAGCACAAAAAGATTTAAATCAGACTTAATCAGGGTATCATAAGAATCTCAAAAGAGAAAAATCTGAAGCAAAAACATAACATATATACTCCTTCTTGTTATCACGAATATACTATTTTGACAGGTTATATATAAATGTGGATGTATATGCAGTTACTGAATTATGAAAAGCTGCTAACACTTTAAATGTATACTCACACTATAATGACTGCCAGAGGCCACCACGGGAGATCCCACCCATGACAAAGGCCATGTGGAAGAGAACTGTTAAGCAAGGCTTCAGAACTCAAGGGGCTCCCTAGGCTTTCTCGAGCATCTACCCCAAAACCAGAATCTGTCTGTTTTACTGTTTCATGACTTTCACCAACCCCTCTGACATTAACAGGGGGCCTCGCAGAAGCTTGGTCACCCCGTGTTTCTTCTTCTATCTTTCTCTCTCTCTCTCTCCCTCTCCCTCTCTTTTTCAGGCTGATCCCTTGGAGCATGGGGGCTCCCTGCGTTCACTTATCTGCCCGGGTTTCTAAGACCTGAACGGGAAGACGTTCTGCGTCTTCACTCCCTCGGGAGACCGGGAGGGCACCTGTGGCCTCCGTGAACAGGGCAAACTTCTTGTCTTGAAGTTTTATTGGTTCTCTATGTAAACCAAGGAATATCAGCCTTTCTCTCCTCTATTTTCTTATCTACAACATTCTTATCTATCTCTCTCTAAATCAATCGCAATTGCCAACACCGTTTCTCCTTCGGGTTTCCCTGGATCCTGCGGGGGCTGGACCCCAGCAAATGACCTAATTGGACTTCAGGTAATTTCAAGTAGGAAGACACTCCAGTAAAAAATAAGAAAAAATATATATATACAAAATCTAAGAAGGAAAACAAAAACTATTTCTCTATTTTCTTTAAACATAATGACTGTGTTTCAAGACTGCCCATCATGAGCTGGAAAATCCTGAGTGATCCCTGTACAAAATCACGTGTAGTCCTGACAACATGTCCCTTTGAAAGAAAAATGTCAGTTTTGGGTGAAGCTAATATGATGACACTCTATATTTACCCCTCAGCTTGACTTCATCTTCCCCAGGGAACAATAAAATCCTAACAACTGTTACACCAAGAAACTAATACATAACACTTCTTTCCATTCTTCATATACCCTCTTCCCTCTGAATAGTTAAGGCCACACTTTGCAGAGGGAAGCCTTCTCTTTGGGGGGCAGGAGCTGCTGGGGGAGGGCAAGTAAAGAGTAGTGAGGGAGCAGGACATTTTCCAGAGGGTGTGATGGGAAGCAATTACATCCCCGGCACCAATGGGGCTGCCGCAAGAGAAAACACCCAAGAAAAAATACTCTGAACCAGTGTTGCCTGCCTCCCTCTTCTTTTTCAACCCTCTTTCCTCTTCTCATCCTTTGACATCCCAAGTGTGACCCCTCTCTTTCCTTCCCACTTCTATGGCAACGTTTTCTCTTTGAATGTATACATACAATCACCTTCTTACCCATTGATCTCATTTATTTTTACTGCACTCCATTCTTTCTTCTTTCTCATCATCTCAGTAATAGGAACAACTATGTCTTCTGTTTATTCAGTATCAGTGTTGGCATTTTATGTCTTGCTCTTTACAAAAATTTTTAAAAAGTGAAACACAAAGGACCAGCCTCTTAAATTTAGTAGGTTTTATTTTTTATCAACAGATCAGTGGTTGTCTATAGAAAATAACATATTGACATTTAACCTCAGAAAAACAAGATGAAAACAATATTTACATGTAAAGGATACTTAAATACATAGATGCTGAAAATGGAATGACACTAGGCAACAACAAGGAGATAAGATTTGAAAGTAGCAAAACACTTAAGAGTCAAATCATAGGTATCTATTTAACCCATGGTTCTAAAAACACTTACATTCAAATAAGAATTTAAATTATTTTACCAATAACTTATAATCCAATGCAGTAAAGAATGTAATGTATTTCTTACACCTAATTTAGGGTAAAAATAATTGACCAAACCAGCAAAAGTCAGTTCCAAGAACTTGCTGCAAATGTCTACACGACCACAGTGTGTCTAGGACCCAGCACAAACCTGGAACTGCTCCATGGGTCAAAATGTGCTCCAAGGGAATAAGAAAATATTTAAAATTATGTTGAATGGTCAGTTCTCCCCCTTCTCAAACTAAATCTCATGCTCTTTTCTAAACACTGTATGAGTCTGTGATTTTACAGAAAATGAAGACTGGAGACAAGTCTTCTAAACAATCAACCCCATCTCCCAGCCCCCCCAGACCCCCAGTTTTCTTCATATTCAAGTGAAAATGTTTTAGTTGACTGACTCATTTGGCAAGTTACCTACATTCTACCTTTAGCTGTATACACACATGGTAACTGAGACCTACTCTAATGTCAAATTAAGAAACTAATCATTCAAAAGGAATATTGAAGACTTAGTTGAAAATTGGAGGAAACATTTTAGTTTTTCCATTCCAAATTGTCATTATATTCTAAATTTTGTACTTCAAATATATAATTTCTCAAATACTTTAATACTGTCTACAAGTATGACAGACTCCAGAATATTATCTGAAATTTTTAACATGATTAAGTAATAGTTGATTATTATTGAGTTGTGTCTTCATCATTATAAAGCTGTTCATTGTATTGTAAGTGAAAAGTCGTAATAAGCATTATGTAAAGAGGGTCCTGGTTCATGGCAAAAAGTACACACACACACACACATATTACCTAGATTTAATTATACCCATCACTGATGCTCATTATACATGCAATAAGATAGCAGTTGCATGTTAGCTGATGGCACTCACATATTCAACCAGCTAACAATACACTGCCAACCCATCACACATAGGTCACCGGTATACTTCGTTAACACGAAGAATTTATCCAGAAGCAAGTGGCAGGGCAGTTGTGGCTGCTGAATTGACCCAAAGCAGCCAGCTAACAATACACTGCCTACCTGATTCAGGTCACTGCTGCTCATCATGGCCCATGAGGTCACTGAGGCTAAATTTGTAACATGAAACAGTGGCAGAACTTTCATCTTAATAGTAACATGTTTTAAAACTTATAGACAAAACCTGTTTCTCCAAAAATATTATAAGAAATAAAATCAATATTTTTTCATCTATTCAAAAACTTAAAAAAAAAAACTTTCAAAATACTTCCACTTAGGTTTATAAACTAAGGCTCAGATATGAAAATAGTTATGGCTTACAAGTGAATTAAGAAAGTTATAATTAACTACAGTTTTTCCAATGACTTTTATTTACAGACCAAAAAGCCAGTCGTTTGTATTAAATAGTAAAATATCTAGGAGTCATGGTTATGCAAAATCTGGGCATAAGACAAATCTTCAGCTATGTTCAGGAAAAATAAATATATGAGTATTCAGGGAATTTAAGGAATTAAATGCCGTTTGTTTTCTCCTGATACAAAGGATATTAGTCATTGCATTCTGAAAGTGCATTCTGAAAGTTATGTGTTGAATTTATTATGTCACCAATGAAATACAGAAAAATGTGAAGGTCTAGAAAACTCTAAAACTGGTGGATTTGAAACTAGAATCGATGCGTAAAGACTAAAGGAATGTGAACTATTTAGAGAGAAAAAAAGTGAATCCTGATAATGAGAAATCTAAAGCATACGCATGCATGCTAAGTTGTTTCAGTCGTGTCTGACTCTGTGCGACCCTATGGACTGCAGCCCACCAGGCGCCTCTGTCCATGGAATTCTCCAGGCAAAAATACTGGAGTGGGTTGCCAGTTCCTTCTCCACCGGATCTTCCCAACCTAGGGATCAAATCCGCGGCTCCTTTGTCTCCTGCATTGGCAAGGCGGGTTCTTTACCTCTAGCGCCATCTGGGATCCATAAATATAAAAGAGCTATTTATGTGTAAAAGTTAAGATGAAAATCTTTGGATTTGTTTTATTTTCACACTGATTACAAGAGAAGCTGAAAACCTTTGCGTTCAGACTTTCAAGGTGAAATTAACTGGATCAACAGTTAAATTACTAAGCTAGGACGGTGAATTATGCACTTCTCCTCTTGACCACAAGATGGCACCATTTCCGATTCTTTGGAAGGTAAGATTATGAATGCAACAGCGGGGAGTGCAACTAGCAACTGTTAAAATGAAATATTAACAGCCAGCTAGAGATGCACTGCCTACCTGACACATTCAAGCTTTTTTTTTTTTCTGTAGAGGCAAAAACTGGAAAGCACCATTCAGATACAAATGATTACCGTTATTTGGCAGAGATCTTCAATCACTTACAAAAATGTTTTAGATATAGACTCTGTAGTTAGTGATGATATGAGACGTACAAATTTTCTACATTTTCAGACCATTTCATACTTCCAACAAATATCTTCTTTAGCAAGAATTAGTTTGTTCAAAGTCATATTTAAGACAGAGAGCTCGATTAAGCACTGGACACTCACCTTGGGAGAAACTTGACCTCTCCTCTGCTTCATGTCTTTGTCGAGCACCCGCATGACATCCTCCTTTGAAAATAGAGGCAACATATTGGAATACAAACTGTTTACAAAAATCATAATATTAGGTGTGAATGTTTCTAGAGCCTCAGCTTGTCAAATTACATTCACTTTTAAAGCAAACAACCATCTCCAGAATATAAATTACACAATTCAATATTAGATTTAGAGTTCTAACTACCTCTTGGTCCTAGACAGGTATTACAAACAGTGACTTCGACAAGAAACCCCTTTAGGAAGTTGGGGCGAAGAAACGGAGGAGCGTTACTCACCCACAGAATCTCTTCTTCAGTGCGGACCCTCCTCCGGGCGGCGCGCTCCAGTTTCCACTCCATCTCTGGAGGCGTTTGTCCTACTGGCTCGAGCGTAGCCTCTCCTCGACCGCTTTTGGTTTTGTTCCCCAAGAATAAGCCAGTCTTGACCCTTAATCGACAAACCTCTGGAGTCTTGTCCCCTAGGACGACCATATTTCACTCCTAACCTCCATTTTCCTCCCCCTCCTCCCACCTCTCTTAGAGCGTGGTCCCCAGAGTACCGTTTAAAAAGCCTGCTGGGCGGCCGCCGGAGCGGGAATTCCCCTACCCGACTTCTCATTGGCCAGAACTGCGGTGACGTCAGACTCCGGGAGGGATTCCCCCTGCGCGCGCCTGGGTCCTCCCTCCCTCCCGGCCGCGGCCCCGCCCCGCAGCCTCCAGCTCTTTGTCCGCGGAGGCGCGCTCCGAAGCGCCAAGGTTTGCCGCGAGCCGTGGCGGGTCTGAGCTGCGGCGGGCGCGGAGGGCTGGAGAGCCGCAGGAGGCGAGAGGGTTGGCGGGCAAAGAAGCGGGTTCTGTGAATTAACGTTCTTTCCATACTAGAAACAAAAATGTTTCGTAATAACGGGTCCTGCACCCTTTTCCTCGGCCCCCACTTCTCATTCTCCAACCCCATCATGCTGCCTTTGAGGCATCGGAGGGGTACAGTAACTCTGGCCACCTCTGTTTTGGCGATAATCACCGTTGTGTAAGCAACTGAGTTTAGGCGTGTTCCCCCAACGTGTTCATCAGCTCTCCCTCCTTATTCAGAGTGACTGGGAAATGTGGCAAGATTTCTATGCTGATAAGAAAGGGGGGAGCACTGATTTACTTATTCAAGAAATTCTCCTTTGCTCTAAGTGGTCAGCTTCTCTCACTTGATCTTATGAGCTTTCTTCCCAAACAATGGTTATTGAGTTGGTGAAAGAGCCTGTGACCTGATAAGGAGTGAAGACCCAGCAAGAGAGCTGAAGAGACTAGGAAATAAGTGATAAAGAAGAGGATGATATTGGGGGTTGAAGGAGGGGCTTGGGGGAAAACGAAAAGGAGCCAGATGGGCTGTGCAGCCTTAGCTGCCACACCTGAGCTGCCAGGCTGCCAGGAGAGGAGAGCTGTGCCATATGGCAGGAGGCGAAACCGCCTGGGAAACCTCTGACAGTCTGAAAGCCTGCTCCCTCCTCCCCTTATCAACTACCTCCTCCCTGCCCCCCCACCCCACCCCAACTGACAATGGATTGGAAGTGTTAGTCACTCAGTCGTGTGGGACTCCTTGTGACCCCATGGACTGTAGTCCATCAAGCTCCTCTGTCCATGGAATTCTCCAGGCAAGCATACTGGAGTGGGTTGCCATTCCCTTCTCCAGGGGATCTTTTCCCTCTAATACAACATATGAGTTTATGCCTTTGAGGTGGGGAAAGTAACAGATATGATGATAGTCAAAAGGGTCAGTGATTTTGTAAAAAAATCTAAACTCAGTCTCCTGTGTTCCTCCACACTGAAAGCAAGAAAAATGGCACCAAGGCTAAGACCCAATCTTAAGACAATTTTCTATCTACAATGATAAAGGTTAGGGGAAATGCTGCAGAGGGTAACAATCTTCAAATGAGATTCATCAAAATTCTTGCTAGTCAAATAACCCTTGGATTAAAAGATCTCTAAACTTCACCCACAAGAATTCTACTTTCCTTTCAGTGCATTCAAAGGATACTCATTCCAACTTCCAGTAAATCCTTTCAGCAAACATGGAGGCTAAATAAAGTAAAATATCATTGGATAAGAGTCAGATGTTCTGTTGATTTAAAGGATTAGTTTTCAATACCAACTAAAAATAGCAATACATTGGAAATAGTGTTAAAGACTTTTTGTCTTTGGTCTATTTTAAATACCATTTCACATTTACCCATTTATAAGAATGGGTACAAACTTAGGAGTAACAACCAATTCAGTTAATGAGTTTATAAATACATATAAATTATGATTTTAGACCCCATGTTCTTTACAAGTACTAAGGATAGCAAATTATTCATTTAGAATGCAGTTTTCTATGAGCAATACCTTCATAAATTCCATTGTAGCCACTAATTCCATGGTGTATCTCACAGCCTCCAAATACCTTTTCCCTCTAATGTAAAGTAGAAAAATATTAGTCAAAATTTTCCTTTTAAAAGCTATTGTGCCTTTTAAATATTCAGATTGAAATTTAACTTCAGAATAATGGAAACAGAAAAATCACCATTTGGCAAATATCACACACTATCCCAGTCAGAAACCTTGAATGCTAAAACTGGTGTGAATATGATGAGGATGTTTGCCTCTTATGATTAAATACAAAAAGAAAAATTATGATGTTTCATTGGACAAACCTGGCAGACTCTACCTTCACTAAGCAATCTTACCATTAATGACACATAAACCTCATGTGCCTCTTGATATTGTGTACTTGGAAGGGGACATTACTTCTGTGATATTCTTGCCCCCCCAAAATTATAACTTCAATAATGAGAAAATACTAAATAAACCCAAATTGAAGGACATTCAAAATAATTGGCCAGTAGTACTCTTCAAAAGTGTCAGACAGGTAGAAAGACTGAGAAACTGCCACAGATCAGAAGAAGCTAATTAGACATGACAATTAAATGCATTATGAGATCCTGGATTGAAATCTAGACTAGAGCTGGGGGTGGGGGGAGGACATTTGTTGGATACTTGTAGAAATGTGAATAATATCTTGTTGATTAGTTAATAGAGTAATAGCAATGCTAATTTCCTGACTATAATCATTTATTATTGGTATGTTTAATGTTAATATTTAGGGAAGTTGGGTGAAGGATATAATGGGATTCTATCCACCATTTTTGTAACTTTTTCTATGCCAAATTAGTTCAAAATGAAACCTTAAATATTTTTAAATTAGTTTAACATCATGTGGTTATACAAGTAGGAAAAAACTATGGTACAACTGTTTAGGAAATATATATATCTATATATACATACTCTATAAAGATTTTTATCTTAACTTTTTGTCAAATATGTTTTACGAATAACGGGCTAATTCAAATGTTCAGCTCCTGAGTAATTTACTATCCTCAAAATATCTTTGGGAGTGAATTTTGAAGATAGATTTGTAATAATGAGAAAGGCTGTGCGTAAGATCCCTTGGCAAAGGCCAGAGTCCACCTCGAAGGATTTGGAATAAGAAGGTGACGGGGAAACAGGTGGTTTAGAGAGGCACGGAGAAGGGCGAGAAGGAAGAAGCTTTTCTGGGCTCATCTCTTGCTGGTGCTCTGAGTCTGAGCAGGGCTCTACCGATGGGAAGGAAAAGGACACCCAAGCTTCCCAAACGCAGGGGGTTTTGTTAATTACATGATAACATTTTCACTCTAAATAATAACAACGTTCACTATCTCAGAAATGTACAATGTACAAAGTAAATTCCTTTCACCCGCTCTTGCAAGCTACTAGTCCTTTCCTCAAAGCATCGTCAGACCTTTTCCAACGTATTTACAGACTTACACATAAATAATCCGGCTCTGTGACGCTTTCTACATAGATGGGATCTTACTATACTTATCCATTTCGCAACTTGCTTTTTCTGCTTCACTGATTTCAACTGCTTTCCCAGAAACGCAAACCGAGAGCTCCCCCGCCCCAATTCCAACGGTCTGTTGGCGCGTCCCTCGGACCGCGGCTCCTCCCGAGCGGCTGGAGGCTGGGAGCGTGTCCACAGCCCAGCTCGCGCCCCAGCGCCCGCGCGCCCGCCCCACCCGCCCGGCGCGCGCGCTCCTTACGGGACAGGAGGGACGGTTGGTGTTTGTGCCAACCGTCCGGGGGCACGAGCCACGCCCGGTGAGGGGAAAGCCTGCGTGGGGCCGGGGAGGAGCGGGACGGGGTTGGGGGGCCCGCGGGGTGGGGGGCGGGTGCGAGACTGGATGAAGACGGACTTCAGATCTCTCCACTACGGAGGAGGAGTGAGGGGAAAGGGAGGGAAATAATAAACTCTCTGAGAGTGCTTTCTCCCCAAAATATATAGCTCAAAATAGCGCGGGGGAAGAAATCAATGTATCCCCTCATAATTCAGACTATCAGTAGGACTCTTAAAATGTAACCTGTGAAGGTTCTAGCTCTGTAAAAGCGTCAATCAGAAGAGTACCCAGGAGAGTAGGTCACCTCTGGTTACACGACATTATTTTTCAATTAGCAGTAAAGTACATGCTGGGAGGGATTGGGGGCAGGAGGAGAAGGGGACGACAGAGGATGAGATGGCTGGATGGCATCGCTGACTCGATGGACGCGAGTCTGAGTGAACTCCGGGAGTTGGTGATGGACAGGGAGGCCTGGTGTGCTGCGATTCATGGGGTCGCAAAGAGTCGGACACGACTGAGCGACTGAACTGAACTGAACTGAAAGTACATGCATGTTGTCCCGTTACTGAATGATTTCTTAAGAGTCTGTCTCTTTCAAATGTTTTTCGCCATCCATACCCCAGTTAATGACTATGGAGAGTAAAGTCGGCAGCTGAAAGCATAAAAATCATATCACTTCCCCTCCAACCACTTAACTCATTTCCCCCTTCTCTTTCTCGGCAGGGTAGCTCTTGCATAGGGTATTAAGTTATTTCCCCACGATTTTAAGGGATGTAAAGTTAACTATCAAACCAAAATGAGAACAAATCTGTATAAAACACAACAGATGAAGTCAGGCATATGAACATGACACCTCCTCAAGGAAAAGAGGGCTCAAAAGGCTCTAGACCTGGAAATTCTTGTATTAGATGTCCTACCAGCACTTCAAATACAACATAATCCAAAACAGAACTGAGACTCTTTCCCTGTTCCCATCCTCCCCAAAAGACTGTTCTTTTCGCTTGCACCTTGTTCCCAATCTTGCTATCCTCCCTGTCGAGAAAGTCAAAGGCACCCTTCACTCTCCTTTTACCATGAAATCCACTATCAAAGACGGTTTTTTTCCTCTGTAGTGTTGATTCCATGTGTCCTCTTTTTGAAAATTACAAGAACCTAGCTGATAATTCAACCTCTAGTCTACTCCACCTCCCTTCATGTCACATTTATTTGCACCCAGCAAGCACCATGCAATAGGCAAAGCAGTGGAGACCCAGTGACAAAGCTTCTAAAGGCAGTAAGCATCATCTTGAGCTGATCATATTTCTCCCTTGCCCCAAATCCCTGAAAGGATCTTCTTTACATACAGAATTAAGCTCTAAATTTTCTAGATCAAATACAAGTCCTCTGTGGTTTTAACATCTCTTTACCTTTCTTGCATCATCTGCCACAATCCCACCAAAATGTCTCTAGTCCTCCATGCTGTGGGTAATGCCCAGCACTGTCCTGCCTTCAGGCCTTTGCTGAGGGAGCCTCACCTTAGAGTTGTTTTTCCCTATCGTCTCCTGGCAATCTGATCATAAAATTTCAGTTCCCATTTCCCAAAAGCCTTCTCAGATCTTCTTAGTTGGAATTTTTTCTCCTCCTTATGTTCCCATAGCATATCTTTTGTACTGCTTATCTACCTAATTCCAGCTTTTACGTATGAGTATGTGTGAGTGTTCTCCACTATATTGTAACCTTCAAGTATTCAAGAATCTTGCTTTTTCATCTCTGTGTCCTCTTTAGAGAATAGCTCACTGCCTTGCACATAGTAAACTTTGTACATCGTTGTCGTTCAGTAAATGTTTGCTGAATTGATTTGCAGATTTGAGATTAGGATCTTTCCCAAATCATGGAACTAGGATTTGCTGTTGTTGTTTAGTCCATAAGTCATGCCTGACTCTTTGTTGCCCCATGGACTGTAGCCCAGGCTTTTCTGCCCATGGGATTTCCCAGGCAAAAATACTGGAGGGTATTGCTATCTCCTTCTCCAGGGGATCTTCCCAACCCAGGGATTGAACCCCAGTTACCTGCTTGGCAAGCAGACTCTTTACCACTGAGTCACCTGGGAACTAGGACAATAGAGCCACAAAAGAAAGACCTTCCTACCACTTGCTAGTTGTGTGACTTGAAAATGTTATTTGGCCCCTGTAAGTCTCAAGTTCCTCATCTGCAAAAATGTGATAATTATTTTCTACTGTACAGATTTATGATGAGAATGAAGAGAAATCATATAAGGCCTCTAAGATAATAATTTTTTTCTTTTGAGATAAAGTAATGGCACTTAGCTGTCTAACTTAAAAGAGTGTTTGAATAATACATCTCTATAAAGCACTTGTCAAGAGAAGACTATCCCTGGGCCCAGAGCCTACACATAGTAGATGCCTGACACATAGCAGATGGTCAATAAATATTATGTGAGTGAATACATTCTAAAATTCCAACCTCATTGTCTAAATAGAAATATCCTAAATCAAAAGGAATCCATGTGGCTTCTCTGGTTTGATGATTATATCATTAGAATACTCATATATTCCAATTCTGTGCTCACCATGCAACCTTTTGATTTAAGACTTAAGCTTAAGTTTGAGAAAAACTACCCCTGATAGGGACCTGCCCCTACTCTAGACAGTTACATATCTACAATTGGAAATGAATTGAATTCTGATTTATCCTCCAGATTTGAGCTGGGGTAATGTAAAGCAGTGCCCCGTTATCGTTCTGAATTGAGAACATTTCTGGAGAAGTAGAATAGAAACTGGATGGGTGAAAAGGACAGTGGACTTCTAGTGCAAGCTAGACACTCTTGTTCTGCCATTAACTTGCAGTGTGATTTTAGCCAAGTTACTCCTCTCCCAAAAGTCTGATTACTTATAAAATTAGGAGTTCTAATATTCTTTCCACCTCTGTACCATACTGTTCACCAATTAACAACTAAAGTAAGCACTAACAACTTGGTAATACTCTGCTTTAAGTCACAACCAGAGCAGAGACATTACTTTGCCAACAAAGGTCTGTCTAGTCAAAGCTATAGTTTTTCCAGTACTCAAGTATGGATGTGAGAGTTGGACTATAAAGAAAGCTGAGTGCCGAAGAATTGATGCTTTTGAACTGTGGTGTTGGAGAGACTCTTGAGAGTCCCTTGAACTGCAAGGAGATCCAACCAGTCCATCCTAAAGGAGATCAGTTCTGGGTGTTCATTGAAAGGACTGATGATAAAGCTGAAACTTCAATACTTTGGCTACCTGATGTGAAGAACTGACTCATTGGAAAAGACCCTGATGCTGGGTAAGACTAAAGGCAGGAGGAGAAGGGGACAACGGAGGATAAGATGAGATGGTTGGATGGCATCACCAACTCAATGGATATGAGTTTGAGCAAGCTCGGGGAGTTGGTGATGGACAGGGAAGCCTGGGGTGCTGCAGTCCGTGGGATCAAAAAGAGTCTGACACGGCTGAACAACTGAACTGAACTGAGTCATCATCTCGCTGACTCAAATGCCAATAAACTGATTAGGACCAGAAACCCTAACATTTATCTTGGAAGACATTCCCCCATGGGTCTCTCACATTCCTGCATGTCTTGTTGAATATGCTAAGGATGGGATGCAAAGTCTGGATGACTGGTAAACCATTTCTCAGAATTTGCAACAGTTTTGAGGGATGGGGTAACCTCTCCATCTGTAACAAAGAACAGGCTTTCTTCTGCTTACTATAAAAGAAATAGATTCCCCAACTAAGTTTTCCTCTTCTCTAACACAACCCACTGTGGGGGAAGGCATCTGTTTGGACCCTTCACATCATCCCTGTGGGATTTGAGGACAAGGTGAATTGATGTAAATATGATGTTCATGCCTCTTGCTGTGTTGTAAATAACAAAGTCCTTTGTTCTTAAAAAAACTTATAGCTATGTGTGGCAATAGATGGGGCTTCCCTGGTAGCTCAGCTGGTAAAGAATCTGCCTGCAATGCAGGAGATCTGGATTCGATCTCTGGGTTGGGAAGATGCCCTGGAGGAGGGCATGGCAACCCACTCCAGTATTCTTGCCTGGAGAATCCCCATGGACAGAGGAGCCTGGCGGGATACAGTCCATGAGGTCGCAAAGAGTCAGACACGACTTAGTGACTAAGCACACACAGCACAGCATGGTGACAGATGTTAACTAGATTTATTGTGGTGTTCATCTCCCAACACATACAAATACCAAATCATGTTGTACGCCTGAAGCTAACATAATGTTATATGTTAGTTATACTTCAACAAAAAAATTTTTATTTAAAAACAAAATCTTTTGTCTCTGCTAGCACCCATGCAACAGTAATAGGCTAATTTATCAGATTTAAATAGGATAAAATAAAATTGAAGCCCTAAATGGCAACCCACTCCAGTACTCTTGCCTAGAAAATTCCATGGACAGAGGAGCCTGGTGGGCTACAGTTCATGGAATCACAAACAATCGAACACGACTGAGCGACTTCACTCACTCACTCACCCTTAAGTGATAAGTTAATATGAGAGCGAAAGCAGAAAACCAAGTTTCATACAACCATAGGTTTTTTCTGTTTGCTCTTCTGTGTCATTTTCATAGTCCAAGTTAGGACATCTGCACATGGCTGGAAATTTAGATGTTAGAGAAATTTAGTTAGCCCATGGTGTACTAACAAGATCAAAATTATTATTTCAATCTCTGCACAATTTATTTAGTTTACTAGATTTATTTTTAAATTTTATAAGTATCTGGATACCTACATTAGAAGTCAGTTAACACAAATGTGACAGATAAGAATTTTAAAGGCTCAACAATACAATGCACTAAAAATTTGCATTCTAAATAGATGAAACTTGTTCTATGGTTAAAGTTTTCAATGTAATTCCAGCTAAGCCATTATATCCTCTTATAATCCTAATTAAAATAATGTGTTTAAAGGACCAACCTGCCTATTATACTCTAAATCTTCTGATTTAAGTTTTTTATTTTATTTATTACATACATTTTAGTAAGAATGAAGTAGGTTACACTCAACAAAAACATTCCTCTTGATTTATTTTTGTTTAAAATTCTATATTGTTCTACTTAACAAATTAAGGCATTTCCAAAGACTAAAGCTTTGTCTTCATTTGTCTTCTTGGTTTTCCTTTTTCTTAGTAGCTACTATTGGTTCATTCTTACTAAGCTTTTGAAATGTTTAAATAGCATGCTGCTAATCAGTTGAGAGGCATGGCAAGACCTAAAATTTGAAGTTTTTGCCAATTTCTGTATCGTAAATATTTCCACCATTGCCTGTTTCAGGTTACCAACATGACATGCAGCAATGGGAAGAGAAGAGCAAATCGGCTCATGGAGCACTGCAGATCAGCTCCAGCCCACCACTGGGGGGTTTCCTCTTAACACTATACCTACTCTCCACAGGTAATCTCAACCTTGTTCATGGTGTCAGTTACCTATACCTAATCCAGACAAATAAGCTTCACAAGCACCTCAGACTTTTACTAAGAGCAAACTAAAGACCTTCCCCCAAAATCTTGGCCTCCTCCAATATTCACCAACTCAGTGAATGTGCTGTAATCTATCCAGTGATAAAAGCCAGCATCCTTGATATCTCATTGCTTTTCCTTGTTCTATCCACTACCAGATCCAATCAATTTTACCTCCTAAGTTTTACTCACTTTTCACAACCATCTTCTTAGTCTGAGGTACCATAAATTCTTTTTTTAATTGAAAAAAAAAGAGATAAAATCACAAGAGTAAACTAAATGTGAAAAAAGGCTTAAAAATTACAATGAATCTGATGCTCTTTCCCTAACTGAATGTATTTGCATTGAAAACATACAGATAGTTTGGAATTTTAATCTTTAAATGATCCTTTTCATTCATTCTCTTAGAAAAAGCACATGTATGTTTTAAGAGGTCTTGTTCTGCTAATATCAAGAAATGAACAAAGCAATTTATGGATCATCTGCAACCTAACAAAGTGAAACCTGGGACATAGAAGTGAATGTTGTTCAGTCGTGTCCAACTCTTTATGACCCCCATGTACTATATGGTCCATGGAATTCTCCAGGCCAGAATACAGGACATAGAAAATGAGAGAAAAAGGCTAAAGGTTTCCAAAGGAAGAGATGATGGAAAGTCTGGGATTTGAAGTCCTGTGGTTCAAATCTATTATGAGACTATGACAAGAACCCACCACTCTGAGATGTTTTCAGCAAAGTGTGTGAGCATCTTCCTCTAACCAAGCTCTTGCTACAAATCTGTAGAGATGCAGCCATAAGTAACAATACCTCTGGCCCTAACAATAGCCATGACTGTCTGGCTATTCTCCCATATCCATTCTTCTTCTCTAACCCATTTTTTGTTATAGTAAAGTCTGAGTGATCCCTTTTAAGGATAGATCATGTCACTCCTCTGCTTAAGTTTTCCTAAGACCAGAATCTTCACAAGACCAAAAGTTCCTCTATGATCTGGCCTCTGCTTTTCTCTCCAGCCTCACCTGGAACCATATACCCCTTTGCATTGTATTTGCAGTAAACTTTCCTTTTCTTAAAGAAACCATATTCCTTTCATCTTGAGATTTTCATATATTTCATTCCTCCTAATGCCCCTCCTCCTCAACCTAGTTAATTTCTTCCCTGATTCCAGAGTTCAAACATAACTTCCTTTCTTAACTTTTCAAATCATATCCCAGCCCCTAATTTTTGATGCCAGAGCACCCTCTTCTTCCCCTGATTAGGATTTATCATAATTCACCCCACTTCAAAGGAAGTGGTAAATATATGAGATTCAGCTACAGGAGATCTTGGAGAAGATCTCTTATTTAATTTCTCTTGTCCAGGAGACTTTGGACAAGATCTCAGCTTCAATCTTCCCAAATGTAAAGCAAAGTTTAAATTAAAGCCTCTACCTTCTATACATAGCTCTGATTTCTATGATTCCAAGTAAAGGTTATTGCAGGAGGTAGTATAATGTAGATATTAAGAAACTGGACTCTGGAGTCACCTTGGTTCCAATACCACTCTCTTCTTTATAATAATTTGTATATTATGATCTAAGTATGATATTCTGAAAGAAAATAAGTTAGAAACATTCACATTCCCTTTCTAATCAATTTTTTAATTGCCCCACATCAAAAATTTAAAACTCTGCATTGAACACAGCCAGGCAGAAAAAAATCAGACATTCTCATGATAATAGATTAAATTAAAACTAACATTGTCTTTATTATGCCTAATCATCAAGTATATGACCTAGCTCAAATCAAGAAGGACACACTTGCACTAAATTAAAATGAAAATTTTTCCTGAAGGTGGCACTGTGAACAAGGAAAAGTAATAAGTCCACTAAATTTTTCAGGACTACAGGACTATCTTATTAGGTTAAAAAAAAAAAGGCAACATAATATGCATCCTGGTACCTTTGACTTCTTACTTGCCATTTTCTTTTCACTTTGATTCTTTAAATTCATTGTTAATTGTAGGTGTACCCATTAGCTTTTTGAGTAAGTTTTTAAATTGATATTATCTTGATTAAAAAAAACAACTAATAGCTGAAATTTATTGAATGCTAACTATGTTCAACCACTGTACTATAAACTTCAGTGAATTAAAGGAAGGAGGTTTTGGTTTGGTTTGGTCTGTACCACACAGCATGTGGATCTTAGTTCCCCCACTAGGGATCAGACCTGTGCTTCCTTGCAGGGGGAGCCTAGAGTCTTAACCACTGTCCACCAGGGAAGTCCCAGGAGCTCTTCTGAAGTAATATTTAACTCACACAGCTCCAACCTACTTGATTTTGCTAGGGAATTGAAGCATTTATGAACTTGTTCCTCTGCTTACCGCCTCCCGCCCAGAGACAACACATAAAGAGACAAGGTAGGATGTTTGCTTTATTAACGGGAGATTTGACTAAATAAGAGCCTTTATTTTGTTACCTGCTGCCAAATAAAAGTGAAGATCTCATCAAGGACATTTTCTGTTTCCTGTTGTTAAACACCAGTCGACGTGCACCAGAATCAGACCTACTTTATAGCAAGGTACAAGCCACCTAAATTATTTTGTCATCCAGTGTAGGAAGGTGTGAGTCCAAAAACCTAAAAGTTTACTGTTACCTTACTGCCAAGAGGCTAGTACAATTTTAGAACAACCTTCAAAGTTTGAGAGCATAATTTGAGTACGTGGATTCGCTGTGTGCCACAGGGGCTACCAGTCTTAATTTTTCTTGAGGTTTCATAGCTTTATCTCCTAGATATTAGTTTTTCAAATTGCTCAGAAAACTTGAATTGTCTCACTATTATGGAAAACGTGCCCCTCAGTTGCCGCACAAGACTGTTAGACCATCAAACTTAAATGAAACACTTCCAACTATGCTTATCCAATGAGTAAATATACCTGTGTAAATACAGAAACATTTAGTTAACATTTCATACAGTTCAAATTAGCAACTTGGTCATAATTTCAAAACAATTATGTTTACATTTCAGTAATACTATACACAATGACCTGATTTACTAGAGGAAGGCAGAGGCAAAGCTTCTTAAATTCTTTTTCACGGGACTAGGAAACACACAGTAGCATACAGTCACATGGCTGGCAATTCCTTTAGAAACTTATGAAAATTGGCATAGTTACTGTAGGCAGGACTAAACTCTGGCTACTCTCTAGTTCTCTGAGAGATCATGATTACGGTCAACTCCTGTTCAATAGACAGCACACACTACAGGGTAAACCGAGAATTGAGTTCATTTCTGCCCTTGGGGAGGTCTTGGACTAAAAGTGAAGAGGAAACAAGCTCAGTAATAGTTCTAATATTGACAGTCTCCGAGAGGGGACACATGAAAACGCAAGGTGTTGTGGAATATTCATTTATATAAATATATTGTTGTCTGTAAGCTTCCTCTTCTTAAGATTAAATAATTTCCATTTCTATTTCTCAGTGCTTTGTTTACTGTGCTCCTCTGAAGCCTCAGGTTTCAATATTTAAGATTATAGAACTCAAAACCTTCCCACCATTATGACTCACATCCATTGAGTCAGTGATGCCATCGAGCCATCTCATCCTTTTCCTCCTGCCCCCAATCCCTCCCAGCACCAGAGTCTGTTCCAATGAGTCAACTCTTCACATGAGGTGGCCAAAGTACTGGAGTTTCAGCTTTAGCATCATTCCTTCCAAAGAACACCCAGGACTGAGCTCCTTTAGAATGGACTGGTTGGATCTCCTTGCAGTCCATCGGACTCTCAAGAGTCCTCTCCAACACCACAGTTCAAAAGCATCAATTCTTGCGGGTTAGGCATGATCTTATAAAAGTGCTCGAAACCATCATTATCCCTCACGGAACAGTGTATCTGTATTTGCTTTAAACCATGGCATGAGTTAAAAAATAATTGAATTTTCCACATCCTATACCTAAATGCAATTTCTAATTATTACTTGTTTATCTATATAAATCAGGTAAATCTGTAGTGTTTCTTTTCCCTTGCATCAGTATAATATGAATAAATGTAACTAATTGACATGTCTGATTTATGTTGTGTTTTGTTAAGCAGCTAAAAGTAAATATTGAAAATAGAAGGAAATGGCAACCCACTCTAGTATTCTTGCCTGGAGAATCCCATGGACAGAGGAGCCTGGCAGGCTACAGTCCATGGAGTCGCAAGAGTTGGACATGACTTAGCGACTACAAGTTTGAACAGTTGTTTGCCTCAAGGAAGGCTATAGATCTTAAAGTGCAGGGCTAACTTAATCAAAGCAAATTACTATCCTAAGTATGCAGATTCCCTTAACATTGAATGATACTCAATTTTCTTTTTTTGTTTGTTTTGTTGCCATCACTTGCAGCTCCAGGAGATCACCGACCAGGGACTAAACCCTGGCTCCCCACAGTGAGTCTTAACCAGTGGACCACCAAGGAATTCCCGATGGTACTCAGTTTTAACCATCCTATTTCATGTAAGTTTTCATTACAAATGGTCTCAGAATAATTCTAGATGTAAGTGGCAATCCAATATGAACAACTAGATGAAAATAATACACAGGACCTCATAAATGAGTGAATCAAAGTTCACTCCAGACAGAAAGAGGTACTAGATGAAGATGGATTCATCAATACGAGGATATATTTTTTTCAAAGAAAGATCTATTAGGTACTTGGGATGGCAAGAAAAACTCAGTTAATCCAGTGAGTTAGAATAAAAATGTAGAACTTTTAAGTAACATTTTTAATAGGCTTGTGGTCACATCATAATGCATTTTTAAGCTTTTCAGAATTGTGGGACATTGAGATATGCATAAAATGTTCTCTCTTTTTAAATCAATGCATCTTTCCCCAAGGGACTAAGATGCCTCCAGGACTTGGGCAAGTTTCCTTCTATCACTCAATCTGAGATACCTGGAGGCAGGGAATTCCACTGGGAAGGAAGAACTGGATTCAATTTACTGTTTCTGGATTTCCTCCCCAGGATTGCCTAGAAGAGTTAAGAAACTGTTGTGAATGTCTCCAGCACTCAATAAAATTGCTCTCTAGATCCCTACATTTGACAGGTAGGCTCCAGAATTCAGCCGTGAGCAAAGACACCACATTTGCTCTCCAAATGCAATCTATGCCCACACTTTCGACATTAACGCATACCTATATTTTTACTTCGTGGGCAGTTTTCTCCAGTTGGAAGCAAGAGAGAAGGATGAGTTAGAGTCCAGTGAGAAGGATTTGATACACCTTGCTGGCTTTGAGATTTAGGGGCCCACATGCAAGGGCCAGAATGACAGCTCTAGGAGCAAAGACAAATCCCCAGTTTGCAGCAAGCAAAGCAGTACGGACCTTGGCCCTGCCATCGTAAGGAACTGGATTCTGCCAACAATCAGACTGAGTTTGGAAATGGAATCCTCCCAGAGTCTCTAAATAAGAATCCAGCCAACACCTTGATTGCTAAGAAATCCAGAGCAGAGAACCCAGCTTAGCCATCTCCAGCCTACAGAACTATGAGATAGTAAGTTTATGTTGTTTTAAGCACTAAGTTTATAGCAATTTGTTACAGCAGCCATAGATAACTAATACAAACAGATAAGTATAGTGTTTATCAGGTAACAGGCACTGTGTCAAGCACTTGAGATGCATCACCTCGATCAGGCTCACAATTTCTATTGTCCTGGTTTCAAAATTGAGCAATAAGGCCCAAGTCACCGAGCTGACCAGTCCCCTCAGGACCATGATAGGAATCAACCATCTCTATGTGACTGTAGAACCTTTGACCATTTTTATTCAGTGGTCCACAGCTGCTATTCAATAATCGTATGTATAGAGGATCCAAGTTTTAAATACACACAAACATACTTACGCATTCACATATGTATATATATTAAAAATTTCTGAAAGAAAATATACCAAAATATTCAGAATCATATCTTTAGATGGTAGGATTACCACTTCTTACTTCATTGTGTTTTCCTGTTTATCTGAATTACTTTACAATGAGCATATTTTACTTGCATAAAATTTTTATTTCCTTTTTTTTTTAGTTAAAAGATGAAGGTGAAAATTTATTACAGAGAATCTGACCTGAGTACCAATCATTTCTTTCATCTTATTCCCAGAGACTTCCACACTTAAAGACTCAACACATACCCGAGTCTCAGGCTTGAGCGGCAGCCTTCCAAGTGCTTCCTTCCCTTTCAGGCTCCCTGGTCCCCAAAGGAAGGCCAAGAACTATCCTGGGCCCTCTCTGAGGATGGAAGCCCACCTCACTCCCTGCTAAGGAGCCCAAGCTCTGGTGTCAGAGTCTAAGGGACACATTTCTCCTGTCTTTTCTCTTCAGGTTTCTCTACATTACTGACACCAACAAAACCTCTGAGACAGATCCTGTTAGATAGTGTAAGAGCTTTTCCCAACTCCTTTCTCTCTTGCATACCTGTTACTCTAGTGGCTAGGAGAATGAGAAACTAGATTCTCCAACCTCCCTTGCCAAGTAGGGGTAACTGTGTGCCTCAAGTCTGATTCTGAGACTCAAGTGAAAACCCACCTGGGAATTTCCTGGGAAATGCTTTTTTGCTTCCTTAAACAAAGAGACAGAAGCAATCTGTGAAGCTTTCTACCCCTCCTTTCTTCTTATCTTTAATGCAGACAAGATGCCTGGAGCTACAGTAACAATCTTGTGATCATGAAACATCGAACATGAAGACAAATGTCTAATAAATTAGTGGAGCATAAACCATGAAGTCTGGTTTGTTGATAGCATCATTAGCAGATGTTAGCAACTCCTGTCTCACCTGATTATGTGTGGAAAAACAAACCCTTATCTTAAAACCCAAATGTGATTACCTCCATTCCTATCTCAACTGCCTGCTGCAGACATTAGAGTACTGGTCCTCTTTTCTGTTAGATGCAGAAATGAGATAGAGAACAGGGAGAGGGGAGGAGAAAGAAGAAATTGGGGGAAATCTGTTTGTGTTTTCCACATATAGATTGCTTCAAGTCCCTAATTTTGTCCTGTCCCATAAAACCCTATCCTGAAACCAAGACATCATGCTTATCACTTATGACACAGGTTTCAGCCCACAGGATCTATTTTAAGGAGGAGACATTAAGATTGACATTTAGATTCAGTCACGTGACCTACAGAATCATCCAGCCAATGATTCTACTTATGTTTTGATTCAAATAAATTTTTCATGAATAACTGTTAAAATGGAATGCCATTTTATTCCTGTAGCATACTAAAGGCCATGAGCGTAGTCTGTCTACTTGAAGGGCCAGGACTAAGAAGATACATTGCCTGGACACTTTAACAAAATAAAACCAATTACAAGTCTATTATGTAAATTGTCTGTTATGTCAGATGAGTAATTCTAAATAAATGGGATAAAATATTCCTATCTGAAAAAAGCTTTTGTTGGTTAGTCTAAGTTCTACAATCTATGGTCATTGATGAATTTTAATACTACAGATGGAAGCTTCAAATCAACACACTTTTATTTCTTATTCTCTTAGAAACACTGATAGTTAATTGAGAAAATCCCCATTATACAGTCAGTCCTCAACAAACAGGGTCTTAACTACATGTCTTTGAGAGAGAAAGTTCCTCATGTTTTAAGCTTTGTGAACTTGTGTTAGTCAGAGTTCATGTCACTCATTCCTGTGATATATCATTTTGTTGCATTTCAACAGGAGATTAAAATTGAACAACACTGGCACAGTGAGCAAGCAAAGAAATGTGACTTATTTCAATTATGTCATGTTAAGTGGCCAGTTGGAATTTTCACATATTGCTTTAAATTTTAAACAGTGAAAATCAGTGTAAACTGCAAGGTATATTGATTTTCATTTGTTAAGTGAACATTGTGTCTTGCACAGGAACTATTTTAATGCATTTGAATCTTTGTTATTGAAATTTAGTCTCTTGTTTTTTCAACTATTTTTATACAGTTTTTCAAAGTTATTTTCCATTTACCATTATTACAAAAGATTGACTTTATTCTCAGCGTTGTATGACCCTTGAGGCTGTCTTACACCCAGTAGTTTGTAGCTCCGCCTCCCCCCACCTCTTTATTCCTTCTCTCCTACTAGTTTGTCTCTATATCTGTAAGTCTGCTTCTTTATTGTTGTAGTCACTACTTTATTTTTTAGATTCCACATGTAAGTGATATCATACAATGTTTGTCTTTCTCTGTCTGATCTGTTTCACTTAGCATAGTGCCCTCCAAGTCCATCCATGCTCTTGCAGATGGCAAAACTTTATTCTTTTTAATGGCTGAGTAGTGTTCCATTAGGGGCTTCCCTAGTGGCTCAGATGGTAAAGAATATGCCTGTAATGCAGAAGACCTGGGTTCAATCCCTGGGTCGGGAAGATCCCCTAGAGAAGGAAATGGCAACCCGCTGCAGTATTCTTGCCTGGAGAATTCCAAGGACAGAGGAGCCTGGCAGGCTACAGTCCATAAGGTTGCAAAGAGTCAGACACAACCGAGTATTCCATTATATATACACTCTCACATTTTCTGTATCCAACACTATGTTGTTTCCATGTCTTGGCAATTGTAAATAACGCTGCTTTGAAAATAGGGTGCATGTATCTTTTTGAGTTAGTGTTTTGGGGTTTTAAAAGCATATTCAAGAGTGGCTGGGTCATATGGTAGTTCTGTTTGTAGTTTCTGAGAAACTTCCATACTGGTTTCCACAGTGTGTGGGTTAGTCACTCAGTTGTGTCTGACTGTTTGTGACCCCATAGTCTGTAGCCCACCAGGCTCTTCTGTCCACGGAATTCTCCAGGCAAGAATACCAGAGTGGGTTGCCATTTCCTTCTCCAGGGGTTTCCATAGTGATTGTACCAATCTACATTCCCACTAACAGAACACAAGGATTCTCTTTTCTCCACATCCTCCCTGATTTGTTATTTGTGTTCTTTTCGATGATAGCCATTCTGACAGGTGTGGGGTAATAGCTCATTATGGTTCTTATTTCCATTTCTCTGTTGATTAGTGATGTTAAGCATCTTCTAATGTTCATATTGGCTGTCTACATTTCCTCTTTGGAAAATGCACAATATATTCAGTTCTTCTGCTCATTTTTTTCTTCCTAATTTCTTTTTTTTAACTTAAATTTATTTATTTTAATTAGAGGCTAATTACTTTACAATATTGTATTGGTTCTGCCACACATCAACATGAATCCACCATGAGCATACACATGTTCCCCAACCTGACCTAATTTCTTATTTTATTACCATAGAAGTAACATAACACATTCCGACCCATTTTTTAATCAGGTTGCTTGGTTTTTTGACATTGAGTTATATGAGCTGTTTATATACATTGGATATTAATTCCTTATTGGTCATATCATTACTCCAAATAATTTTAAATTCTTTAAATATTATTATACTATCTAGTTCTCCTTTAGGTTAAATATAGACACAAAAATATCATTAGGTAATATTATAAATTAATGACATTATAATCCTTCAACTGGAAGTGTTACATATTATTCTTCTATGTGAACTTTGAGTTAATTAGAAGAATTAGGACTAGGTCCTGATCCCTCTGCCCATGTTTAAGGGTCAGTTGAATTGAGCTTCTTTAACACATTTCATAAATAATTTTATTCAAACTCTTCATGCTTATTTTCAACATCAAGTCTTTCATTCAAGGTATTTAATTAATCACTGAAGCTACCTTCTGTGTTGCTTAACATCATTTTTCAAAGTACATTATTGTCACTTCCAACTTTTTGAAATATATCCCTTTTTTGAATGTAAGATTTTTATTGTTAAAAACTCAGTCCTAAATCACAAGAATTATTTGCATGCCATCAGGTCAGCTGGTTTTTGTTTGTTTTAATCTTTTTGAAGTGATCTTTAAAAAATTTCTTTACAGCAATGGCCCTAGATCCAAGCATCAACATCACCTAGCAACTTATAAGAAATTGACATTCTCAGACTTTACCCAGATTCACTGAATCAGAAACTCTGGGGAGGTCCCAGCAAGCTGGGTTTTAATAAGCCCTGTAGGTGATTATGTGGAAAAGGGAATAGAAATCTACTCCAGTGTTCTTGCCTTGGAAATCCCAAGGACAGAGGAGCCTGGTGGGCTACAGTCCATTGGGTCGCAAAGAGCTGGACAGGACTGAATCGACTTGGCATGCAGTAGCATAGCTGATTCTGATACATGCTACAGTTCAAGAACCACTGCTTTGCAACAACATCTAACTGTTGCAAATATGAAGTCATTTCCTTAAAAATAATTTAGCTAAAGTGTGTGCCTCCTTTTTAAAACTGATTGTGCTGCTATAGAAAGTGTTCGAGAAACACTCCAACCATGTTATCTAAAATAATGATTCCAGTTACATCCTATCCCTAAACCCTGCTTTATTTTCTGTATAACAAGGTCTTGGTTTTGTTCATGCTTGACTCCCCAACATCTTGAATGGTGTCTGGTCCTATTTGAAATGAAATTATTGCGATAATTTCAGGCTAACATGTCTTCATGATCTAGGCTAGATCACACAGCTGAATATAAGCTCAAAGAATCATGGAGAAAATGGCTAACATTTGGTTCAAAGCTGTTCTCACTGATGTTTTCTACTAAACCAGCAACAAGCAGTAACAAGAATTCATACCATGGAAGGAACATAAGGACAAATATTAGTGAGCACAGCTCCCGTCATTGCTAATATAAGCACTCAGTCATTGGGTGGTTAACGTCCCAAAGAAGTAAGGAAAACACCAGGTCAAGGCAGCTGTGCTTTGTGCACTCATTCAGCTCAGGGAAGGGCCCCAAACCACCAACCACCTAACACAGAATTCTTGATAAGTCTTATAATTTTTTAAATTCTAGCCATAAGACAAGTAGAAAAATACATATAGATAATTTTTTAACTTTTCTGTCATTGAAGCTAACGCATTATGAAAATACCAATTGAGGAGTGGAGAGGAAAAGAACTTTTAACAAGCAGTTTCTCGAAACAAGTTAAAGGGTTTTGTTTTTGTTTTCTGTGTCCTCTGATGCTGAACTGCAGTGACTTCATATTTAAGCTGATAAAAAGAACTCTGAACCATCCAGTATATTTTTTTGAGTCCATTTGTTAGACAAAGTATGAGGAAATGTGCTCTATCACTTTTTCGTTTGTTTTCCAAATGGCCATTTCAATGTAGATAACAGTACACAGGATAAACTGGAGAAGCAGGTTCTGCCACCACGCCCAGCTCACCTGCTTGTTACCTGATCACTCCATTCAGAATAGCATTCAGGTGGCAGAACCAGCTATGTGGCATAACAGGGTTGGAAACCTGCCCAGGCCGAGCCCCCAAAGACAAGAAGTAGCCCTCATGATGAGGACTGTGGCAATGGGGACAAATCACTGCTTGACACACTCTACCCACAAAATCGCACGACAGAATAGGAAAAGGAGTGGCACTCAAAAGCGAATAAACAAAAGGCAAAGTGAAGGCATCATGTAACACCCCCATTTTTTTAGGAGATGAAGCCAAGAAATATGAAACATGAATGTGTACCCTAGTTTTATCCACGGAATCCAAATAGTTTTACCAAGATTTCCACACTTGGTTTCTGCCAAAAAAAAAAAAATGAACACGCTAAAATACATTCTTTTTCACGTGGGATAAGCCATTTTCTTAAAATGTTTTTTACTAAGAAAGCTTGCTTTTTCTGTGGTTATTCTGTTTAGACAAGTAAAATTATACTATTCATATAAATATTTATCATAAATCTTACAAAATCATAAGAATGATCATTATAAACAAATGTGTTTAGCACCTGTTTTTGCCAAAAACCCATTCACTCAGAATCTGCACTTTCCTGTTCTATTGCTTGCCCTGAGACAAGTGATTATAAATTCTTTATCCTAACCTCTCCTAATTTTTATTCCTTCAGCTACAATGAAAAGTTTCAATAGTAACAAAAATAAGTGTTCTTCATGGATCAAGGGAAGTGAGTGATGTACTGAAACCGTTCACCCAAAGACCTGGCTTCTGGACCTACAATCTTTGAAAAAAGTAGTGAGAACACTCAGAAGGCTTCCATGACGCCTCTGATTGTAGACAATTACTTAATTTCTTCTAATTCCTTTTGCTTCCTGTGGAAGCAGGGCATTATGTAATTAAAAACAGCTAAGTGGTTTTTAGGTCACTTCCAGCTCTGAAAAGCACAGAATTCAAAGCTGCTAAAAATAAATACTTTAAAACTGACTGATATATGCACACACACGCACACACACACACACACACACGGTTTCGCTGTGAAAAGGGGAGGGACTATACAGTATTTTACAGAACTTTACAGTGCATCAGTATCAAAACGTTTTAGGTTCTTGTTCCTGAAAAAAAAAGTTTCAGGGTGGCATCAGCCCTGCAGGGAGAGTTCAGCTACCCGCGTTTAGCTTCCAGGCGCTTCAATCTGCATAGAGGCAGTGTTTCGGAGGACCACATCCCAGCTCAACTGGGGATCCAGCGGAATTTGTAACCCCCGTTGGCGGTCCGGATGGTGAAGGCATTGCCCTGAGGGAAAGCAAGGGTGCGGATGGTGCTGTGGCTGCGGATGGGGGTGCTGAAGGAGCCGCCCTCCTCGAGCTCACTGTGGCTCAGGTTCAGCGTGCTCCGGCTGCAGTCTGTGCGCAGCCCCGGGAAGGCGCCGTGTAGGTTCCCGGGCCTGCGGTCCAGGCTCGGGGGCTCGGGCTGCAGCCGGAGCCTCTTGGGATCGCGGCTCTGCAGAGCTTCATCGCAGCGCTCGGAAATCTCCCTCAGAACTGCGTCCACTTCCGCGCAATCCTGCCCCGCAGCGCTGAACAACTCCTCCAGGCTCCTTTTGGCCGTCGCCTTGAGCAGGAAGGGCTCGGCTGCCGCCCCGGGATCCCGGGAATGGGTGATCATCAGCTTCTACAAGAGATGAGGAGGAGCGCCGCCCTGGGGCCTGCCAGACTCGCCTCTGGCGCCCGAAGGAGGCCTGGGCTAACTTCCAACAGCGCGACTCGGCAGACCCCTGCAAGTGACTCAGCAAGCTGCCAGCGGTCCTCTCCTTCCCTCGACCCTCGCTGGGTCCCAACACTGGGAGCAGGGTTGGGGTGAAGGGTGCACAGGAATATTTCCGACTTCTGCAGTGCTCTACACGCCCGCGCCCCACTTACATCCAGCACCGAGGCCAGGTGCCGGGTCCGACTGGCGAGTTCCTTCAGTTGTACATTGCGCTCCTTCAGGGAGGCGATTTCCTCCTGTTTCTGGGTCAGCGTCGCGTGCAGCTGCAGGAGGGGACCCAAACATTGAGCTGTAGGCTCCCGTGCTCTCTCTCCTCTGTACACTCGGCAGGAACTGAACCCAGATCCTCACATCTAATCAGAAACTTGGGGGCCCAAGAACGTTTACACTAGTGAGAATAATAATCAGTTTTTATTACAAAGCACTCAATGTTTCTCAGTGAATCCTCAGTATAGTGATGAGGAGTGCTGACTTGGGCAACAGGCAGATAGATACAGATTCTGCCTCGAAGTTCAATCTTCTTGTATCTCAGTTTCCTTATCTGCAAAGTGAGGCTGGTAAGAGTATCTAGCTCAGTGTCTGTGGGTATTAAATGAGGAAAAGTAAATGGGTAAGTGCAATACTAGGCATATAGCCTTCAATAAATATTGGTGGCCCTAATAAAAATCTGGTGGGTAGGATTATTCCCACTTAGGGACGTTGTAAACTGAGCCAGTAGAGGAACAGCAGCTGCTTGGACTGATCCACTGGCTCTAACATGCCAAAGGGGCACATCTCTGTGCCTGCAGCCTCCACTTTGTCCCCGAGCACCATGCCCTGCCCCTGCCCCAGCCCAGTGTCCCTACTTGATTATTCTCGATGAGCGCGTCCCCCAGTGCCCTCTGGTTCTGGTCGGCCACCTCCTTCCAGTACTGCTCTGGCAGGGGCACTTCGGGCGGGCTCAGCGGCGGGGAGATACAGGGACCAAACGGCAGGATGTCGCTAGGAGAGAACGGGAAATCTCCGCCCGCCAGGGAAGGTGACATCAAAGAGGATGAGTCTGATGAAGAGGAAGAGAGGGAGCTGGGTTTGCAGCCTCAGACTCGCGCCTGGCTAACTACAGGGACAACATGTCACGACGGGTGTAGGGTTTATATAGAGATTTTTCTTTATTGATAAATCAACCCTCACTCTGCAATCCCCAGGATTCCCAGGCCCTTCCTGATATCCTGTACACTCTCAGCAGGCGCTCAATAAATGCCTGTTGAGACGCTCTACACTGAACTTCCACAGTGGCCGGGACAAATTTGTCTGAAGTCACACAAATCCACTACTCCGCACACTCCTGTCACCCAGGCTCTTCCTAGCCACGTCACAGCTTAAGGCTGGGCTCTCTTCCAGAAGTTGCACTGGCAAGTGGAGAAAAGGCTATCTATAGCGATCCAGCGATTCATCTTCTCCATAAGGAAAAGGGAGGGGATCCCCTAAATATGGAAGAGCCTGACACTTTGATGAGTTGCTGGCGAGTTGTTAATGAGTACACAGTTTACCACCTTCAGGGCCACGAAATTTGAACTTGTAGGATTTGAGGGGTGGATTACTGCAGAAACTGCACTTGCCTGCAATGAGATTATCCACGGTGTCTCTGAAATCCTGCAGATCGAAGTCCGCTGCCGTTTGCAGGGAATTGCTCTGAAATAAACCAGAGGTGAAAACTAGTTAATGTTAAGCCTGGCGGGTCTCGAACACCTCCTAGACGGTCAGCTAACCTCCGGGACTCGGTGGCAGGTCTACGCGCAAACGCGTTCACAGTGGAAACTTATACCTGAAAATCAAAGCCCCGCCCCAGGCGCAGAATCCAGGAGGCTTGCACCTCCGTGGTGGGGACCCTGCTACGAGGGTCCTGCCGGGCGCTGAAAATGCGTTCAGCTCACCGCCGCCACCTCGCGCCTGGCCTCCGGCAGCCGGCACCTTTCCGCGCCGCCTCATTGGCCCGCCACCAGCCAACCCTACGCGTTCCTAGTGAGGCCGCAGACCTCCAGCTCAGACTTACCTCTCACAGGCCAAGGGGCCACAGCTCTAAAAGCTGGGAGCACGGTGTGCAAACACTCCGTCCTTGCTCCCAAGATCTGCCGGCGTACAGGGACATCCAAAACAGTAACTCCAGGCCACATAACCCAAGAAGGCTCAATCACAACTAAACCACCCGTCCCCACCAAGAAAGGGAAAAGGTCGGCTAAGATATGATGGGCCAAGAATGCTATGTGGAAAGTGCCTCTGTTCAGCACGCAGCCGGCATGGTCCCTATTGCTCTTTTGCTTCTCGAAAAGTTGGAATTGACTTTTCCCGTCCAGCGTGATACACCTCTAACATTGTGGACTGGACGCTCTCCTGGGTTCCTGCAATGTGCCTGGGTGAGTGAAACGGAAGGGTACGGTAAAATGCTGGCTGCCAGGAAATTTTTTATTCCCTTAATTCGCGGACAAAAGAGCTGACAAAACTCTTTTACGTTGATTTTCTCTGTTAATTCTCACAGCAGTTCAGGAAGCTGGCAGAGATCAAGAAGTGATTCCTCCCCTGATGGAGAAGCTGAACTCAGAGAATTGCCCAAGCACCCAACTTTGAAATAGTGAAACTGGAGCTTCTGCTCCAGAATGCTGGTGCCTATTTCAAATCCTCTTTCCTCTACCCCTCGTTGCCTCTAGCTTTTATTTCTTTTTTAGGAAAGTCTGGCTTCCAGTGAAGAGCTCGGGGAAGGCGAAAGAGGTCCCTCAAGGGGCATGATCTGAGGGGCCCACCAGAGATATCTGTTCTAATGATCTTTGTTCTATCATCATTTTTTTTATTCCTCTGGGTTAAACTTACTCGTCTCCCAAACCCTCATCTTAACTATTCAGATACTTCTGAGAAGAGGAGCTTAATCTGAAGTGAAAGTGTGAAAGTGAAAGTCATTTGGTTGTGTCAGGCTCACAGTCCATGGAATTCTCTAGGCCAGAGCTTAATCTAACTCTAACTTCAAAGAATGTACAAGTTATCAGTTTCCTTCAGGGAGCACTAATTGAGATCTGACGTTGTAAAGGGAAGTCAGCTTAGAAAGGGAGGACTGAGGGCCCCAGACAGATCCTGAAGCACAGATTGTTCCCTGGTTAGGTCAGAAATTAGGCATTTTCCAAGGGCTAAAAGGTCTCCCTCTTAGCAGAGAAAAGCCCTTACCACAGGAAGACTGGAGGCCATCTGAGGAAATGGTGCCCAGGAAATGCTTTCTCCTGTGCTATCCCAGGTCTTGGCCCATTCTGGACCCCAAACACTTCTAGAGCACTTCCTCTCTGTGTCCACTTTCCCCAACAGGAAGGAGAAATATAACCAGAGTGTGTAGTGGCCAGAGGGTTCCCCTGGAGAGTCTTTCTCTGGGGATGTATCTCCTTCTGCACCAGCTCTGCCTTCCTCAGGACAACTGAATCTCTTGGGCCATCTGGCAAGAGCTCTGCCCTTAAAACTCTCTGAAACTCGAAAGAGACATGGGCTAATTTTGGTTCGGTTCATGGGCTCTGGTTTGTGGGCTTAATCCTTGGTGCAGGCTGTGCCAAATCCCTTCAGTCGTGCCTGACTCTGTGTGACACTATGGACTGTAGCTTGCCAGACTCCTCTGTCTATGGAATTCTCCAGGCAAGAATACTGGAGTGGGTTGCCATTTCCTCCTCCAGGGGATCTTCCTGACCCAGAGGTTGAACCTGAGTCTCTTATGTCTCCTGCATTGGCAGGTGGGTTCTTTGCCACTAGTGCCACACACAATCCTAGGTAATTCAATGATATTTCTGTGGTTACTCTGTTACTATCTTCCCAATTAGATAAAAACCTGGCACTTTTCCAACACAAACAGCGGGGGGGGGGGGGGGGGACTAAAACAGAACATGATGTCAAATTTAAGTTCTGTATTTATAAGCCAAAATTCAGCAAGAGCCTGCTTTTTCTCTTGCAAAATAAACATGTTGCAGTAAGGGAGTGATGTAACCCTCTGGGTCAGTTGAATGATGTTCCTGTATTGTCTTTTTTTTTTTTTTTTAATCTGAGCATCCAGACTCTAAGAGAATAAGAGAATAAATAGCCTCTGCAGGGCAACACCCACTCTTCCCGCCTTCCCAGTCTCTGCTCTCAGGGGCCACCTACCCCAAGTCTCCCTGGGCTCTGGCCCAATTCTAAGAGGCACTTAGACCCTGGGACACTTTGTTCCACCATCCCAGTCACAGTTCTAGGGGGTGGTCATATCCTCTGGGGAGTCCCTAGCACCTGCTGCCAGAAACCTCGAACAGGCACCCTTCTTGTAGGTGCCATCTAGCTAGGACCTCCTGTTCTTCTGGGCACTTCATATCCCATCAATGAGCCAGGCTTCTGGTCTCAGCCCTGGTGAGTGGGAGGAGTGAGATGTAAGTGAGAGGATAGGTTTTCTTGGGGGAAATGCCTCTTTCCCCCACGGGAGTGACAGTAGCCTTTGCAGAGGGTGAAAAGGACTTTTATAAAGTGCCCAACTGCTGAAGGGCCATCTCTGTACAGAACAACGTTTTCAGTCAGATTTCTTCAAATCCTTTGTCACTCTTCCGGCTTCCTCCAAATGTAAATTCTCTTCGTTTTTTCCAGTCTTGATGGAGAAGTTATTCTCCAATCTCCACACTCCTTAGACATCCAGGGAATGAAAGTAGTTAATGAATGACCCGGAAAGGCATGTTGGAAGGACAGAGAGGACGCGCTGATCTGGTGCCCAGGGCGCAACTGTACTCCCACTCACCCACCTGATCCCTCGGTGAGCAACCTCCGAGTTGCTCTATCGCAGCTCGGAGGAATTGATGGGGAGGAGAACCGGAGACCCGTCTGGCAGGGGAGCCCTCCCTGCGCAGAGTTGGTCAAAACAGCTCTGAGAATGGAGCCACCGTTAACATGCTAGGAGGGAGGAGGAAGTTCCTATTTTCGCGGCTCGGATTCCTGCAGGACATCTCTCCCTGCTAGCCAGGTGTTCCTGTGCTCCCCTCCCCTAACGGTTCTTTAAGGAAACTCGGGAAATAGAACTTTGGGCTGAGAGGCAGGGGGATTCCACCAGGGGAAGTACCTGTGAGGCGGCTGAGTCACCACCAGGCGGCGGGTCGGACCCAAGAAACGAGGAGCAGTCAGCGAGGTCCTGCAGGTCTATGGTGGTGAGCGCTGCGCGGCGAGAACCCGAGACACGCGCCGGGCTGACCCTGAGCCTCCCCGCAAGGTCTCGCCGCGGGCATCGCCGCCAGACATTCCGAAACCCCGGGGGAGAAGGTTCTTTTGAGCCTCGCGCGCCCCACCCACCTGACTTGGGGAACTCGAGGGGTCGAGCGGGGACCACCGTGCTCACCTGGCAGTGCAGGGGTCTCGGCGTCTGGGGGATCCTCGTACACCGACACCCGGCTGCAGCCGCTGCTACCGGAAAAGAACTTCCGCGGAGGAGCGAACTAGCCGGGCACAGAAACGGTGAGCGCGGGTCAGCCCTCGGGGCCGGGAGCGTGCGGACCCTGCCCGGCCCCGGCCCGTTGGCCCCACCTTCCTCTCCGGCTTCCCGGGCTTGCTGATGGGCCGGCCTCGCGGATCCAGCATCCTGTTGGGGCAAATGCTGTCGAAGGCCCGGCGACCCGCCGCGGTCCCCCCGCACTCCTGCATCCTGCCTCCCGGTCCGCTTCAGGCCCGGAGCCCCGCGCCGACTTCTCGGAGGCGGCGGCCCGGGCCAGGATGGCAACCCTACACCCAGCGCTCCGGAGGCTCTGAGGCCGGCCAGAAGTCGGGAGGCGCGTGGTCGGGGTGGGGCTAAGGAAGTACAGTGGAGGTGAGGAGGGAGGGCCGGTGGAGAAGGGGGGACCCTGCGCGGGAGGGGCGGCTCGCGCCGGAGCGCCAGAGGTGGCGCCTTCAGCCCCGGACAATCTGCACTTTGGCGGAGGCGTTAAACCAACCTGGCAACGCGGCTTCCCCCGGGAACCCGGAGCGCGGGGCCCAGGCCCGCGAGCGCCCTTTAGGCTGGCATTGGCGCCGCAGCCTCCCGGCCGCGCCAGACAAGAGAGGAGAGGACATCCCCTACTGGTCCCTAACGCTGGGTACAGCCTTCCCGCCTACGGACGGCGGGAATGGGAAAGTTAACGATTCTGATTTCATTTTCTTCCTCCCCCAGCCACAAGGCACGAAACAAACTTGGAGCGTCCATCGCCAAAGCCAGAGCCCAGCATTTGCCCCGCCATGTCTGTAGGATTTGGTGGCAATGTAGATTACGGAAGATACCCCAGATTACGGAAGGGCTGGAGGAGAGCCCTCCTGGTGGCTGACTTCACTTTGTCTGAAGCCCAAAGCCCTTCTCCATACCCGTACCCCGCACTTTCTCAGGCAGCAGCACCTGAACATAGCCTTTACAACAGAAGGTCGCATATCTCTACAGCCCCAAATCCCCTAAAACCCAGGTCTCTCCCACGGAAGCCCCAGCCACCTCTCCAAGCATTTGGCCACTTTCCGTACAACCTGCTTCGACCGCTCTGCGGGAGTCTTGGCTCCTCTTTCTCACCCTGGAAGCCTCTCCCAGGAAGGGGCATCTTCATCTGCTTGGGTGAGAGGTCTCTCCCAGGACCAGTTTTACATCCATCCAACTTGAACAATCATCTGAAGTTGACATCTTTGTGACCCTCTATTGGGAGCCTTGTGGATGTCTTATACCTCACAGGAGTAGTGCAAGGTCCTCTTTTAAAGGGCATGATCCTCTTTTATTTGCACCTGTTATCTGGATTCATAGACAAGATTGCCCTAACAGAGATGGAAAGCAACCTAATGATATAATTAGAAGAGACTTAGAGACTCTCTGACCCACCTATAGATGCAGGAACCCAGTGAGGTCAGCCAGATAGAGTTGGTGTGGTATTGCTGATGGCGAGGAAAAAGCTCTGGCTTTAGGGTCGAAACCCAGGCTCCACCAGATCTGTGAACCCTAGTTCTTTCGGAAAACCATTAAACCAAAACACTAACTAACTTCAAGAGAGTTGCTGTGAAGATGAGAGTGTTTATGTAATGTGACTGGCCCCTGGTGTGGATAAATTAATGTTGTTTTGAGAAGCCTTTTCAGCTGCATGTCCAGCCTCCCACAGCCTGTTGCCCAATCTGTCTCCTACTTCCTCTGGTTCCCCAGTGGCCTAGCCACTAGCTAGTCCATTCCCAGGCCCTATCCTTAATGACTTCCCAGTTTGTAAAAGGAGTGGGAAGCTCTTAGCTGAGTTTCGGGGAGATCTCTACATATCCCAAGATCCAAAACAGGCCCATTTTCTATCATGAGTTCCGAGCTGAAGTAGAAAAATAAGGGTATTGTATTTTTAAATGTGCAATAGATTTTCTGTGGCAATGGGAGCTGGAATAGCATGATTGTCCTGGTCTGGATGATTTCTGGCACAAAATCACCCATATCAGTTTCAACTGAGTGATGGAGTAAATGCTGGTGAAGACAGCTGCTCCTCAAGTCATTCTTTTGCAGAGATACCCCACCCCTAACACTCAGGCTGAGGGCTCCAGATATTCTGGAACTTGGAAGAGATGGTGTGATTTTTCTCCTCCTCCTTTTCACCATCACAGACTAGCTTTTCCTCAAACAGCTTGGCGATTACCACTTCCCTTTCCCTGAGCTAAGGAGTAAGTTCCTGGAAAGCATAGCATATCAACCCATCAGGAGATAAGGGGTCCCAGACACCTAACGTCAGGTGCTCTTCGCTCTAGAGTGTACATGGGTGCCTAAGAAGAGCAAGGAAGTTTCTCTAAATATGTTTTGAGTTTGCTTTTTATTTGTTGCATTTGTCATACATTCAGGTTTATGCTAAATGCAGTAGAAAGACAGTTTATTCCCAACTTGAATTTTTTCTACCATACAGAAAATTTGAAAAACCAATACAATGAACAATGGTAGCATTAACATTTTCCTATATTTGCTTTATCTCTATTTTTTTTTCTTTCTGTGTAATCTCCCTTCCCATCATTGTGTAGGCTGCACCAGCCTTCTTGAAGATTTGTTATGTACCAGGCAAGACCTGTGCCGAGGGGTGTGTAGAGAACATTTCATTAAATCTATACCTCAGCACTTCCAGGTAAGTGTTACTGTTATTCTCCTTTTTACAAGAGAGACTTAAGCACAGATATGTGACTTGCTTAAAGTCACACAGCAAATTGATCTCAGAGCCCAGATGTAACCACTACTTTATAGTACCTCATAAGAATCTAGTTTAAGCTTCAGAACAGCCCTGGTGACAGTTGGCTTTTGGGTTCAGGTTAAGAAATTTGCAGGAGGCTACAGATTCAGGGCCTACAGCAGATTCCCAACAGTAAGGATGAAGATGGTGGGACAGCTGTGGAGTCAGAACTCCAGCAAGCCTCTGTCCCATTTCTTAACTCACTTTTCCATCTGTAAAATGACTCCTGCAACATGACCAGAGGCAGGGACTGTACTGGCTCTCCAAATACTTTCTCCATAGTCCCTATTGAATGGAGGGCATTGAGCAGATCACTTGTCCCACATGTGCCTTGGGAAGAGACTTTTTTGAGCATTTTCAGAAACCTGTGAGAGAAATTGAGCATTGTGGCAAAGTGTGGAACTCTGGATTCAGACCACCTACTTTCAAATCCTGATTGCTCCAGTTGCTCAGCCTCTCTGTGGCCCAGTGTCTGTCTCTGAAAAATGGGATCATAGACTCTGCCTATTGTTGGAGGCACCGAAATAACAAATGCTGAACACTGTGCCTGGTACACCTAAGCACTATTACTATTGTAATATTGTTACTGTGGGTTCACATGTAGCAGGTATAAGACAAGTGGGAACCCTTCAACCATGTGACAGGATAAATGGATTCAATTGGTAGTGGCCATCACCGCCTGCAAAGCCTTCAATTTTCCTTATCTGGCATTTATCAGGGTAGCTCTCACTTGCCCTAGCTAGTGGGACTGCCTGGTCCCAAAGTTTGTCAGCTTGGCGCCTCCTGCACCAGCAGTGTGCTTCATGCCCTCCCCCTCCCACCCCCAGAAACAACAGCGGCTGCAGTGCATTCTTTTCAGTCTCACACCCCACCACACCCTTTGAATCTCTAGGAGTAAGCAGTCAATTTCCTAACAAGAGGATCCCTGGTTTCAGGCCAACAAGTGACCCTGACTCGCCTTGTAACTGGCTACAGAAACCTCGAGGGACCTGGTGTTTCCAAACAGAGATGCCCCCAGGGAGGGAGGTGCTCTCCTTAGTTACTGACCACTTCTGTTCTCACCTTGCTTTCACCTTCCCTCTTCCCACAAATGCTTGCATTTGTAACATTCAGTCCACCAAGACAGCCTGTTTATTGAGGAGAGATTTGCTTTTCTCTGTGCTCTTAGCAAAACAATGAGATGCTACTACCTTACACTATACAACCTGCAGGATGACCTGGAGACTAAGTGGGAGCCCTGAGAGCCCCTCTTTGGGTCAGTACTGTACTGTTTCAGTGCAACGGGAGAGGTCCAACAGCCAAGAGGGGATCAAAGGAGACCAAGGGTCTACTTTATTTCGAGCTTGGGGACAGGGAGCACTTCTCTCGGATCTGGAGGGGCAACATATGAGTCAGGGAGGTTCCATTTATGGCCACCAGAAGCTGCAGCTTGCCCAGGCAGTCCTGCAGCGCCGCCTCAGGGTGCCCACCCAGGCGCAAGTCCATGGGGCGAGGGAGCTGCAACATACGGTCGGCCAGCGCCAGGCAACAGATGGCCAGCAGGGAGGGGGTGTAGCTGGTGAAAGCGTAGTCAGCCAGGCTCAGCTCCGCCACCCCGCGCGCCAAGGCTTGCGCTTCCAGGGCTTCGGAGACCTCGGCCTGCCCGGCCTCCACGCGCGCGTGCGTGAAATGCTCCAGGAAGAAGCTGATGGTGGGAGCGCCCAGGCTGAAATGCAGTTTGTGCAGCACGATGCATTCGAGGTTGCAGAGCTGCTGCCTGGAGAAGGCACCGCAGCACAGGGCCAGGAGCTGCTTCACGCGAGGCGGGTGCACCTCCACCTGTAACACAAAGACACTCAGCCCTCGTTGTGCAGCATCCAGGGCCAGAGAACCCCCCAGGCGAACCAGGACTCCCCTCATCCCTTCCAGAGAGAGATGTGGGGGTTCCTCTCTCCATACTTCCACTGTAGTTGTCTGGGGTATACTTTCTGCGCAATTTCTCTAACTACCGTAGCGCAGAAAACAGTTTGAGAAATTTGGCAGATTCCCCCCACCCCGCCCCCGCCCCGCCCCGCGACTAGAATAGAGAGGCTACAGAGAGCTGTGAAGACTCGGCTTTTTTCTTTGGGGACTGAGTGAAAGGATTGTTCGTTTGGCCGGGGCGGCGGCGGGCGGGGGGACGGGTGGCTGAGGAGTTGTGAAGTTAAGGCTGTGGGGTAGGCAAGTGTACAAACCTCTGCCAAAATGAGTTCAGGGAGCCTAGACCCACTCCAGTATTCTTGCCTAGAGAATCCCAGGCATGGGGGAGCCTGGTGGGCTGCCGTCTATGGGGTCGCACAGAGTCGGACACGACTGAAGCGACTTAGCAGCAGCAGAGTTCAGTCAAGTGCACTGGAGAGCCAGAGAGGCCGGGAGCCTGGCTGCCCCCAGACCCCATGAGGAGGTACCTGTTTGCAAGCAATGAGCAGAGAGGTGACCCCGAGCAGCTGGAAGCAGTCTGCAGCCACGGGCGTGGTGATAAGGAAGCGGTCCAGAGTGTTCACCGCCAGGCACAGCGACTCGAAGGAAAGGCCGAACTGGCGGTGCACGGGGATTAGCCAGCTGAGCAGCTTACAGCGGGACTCCGCCGTCACCTGCCGAAGGGAGGAAGGAGGCGGGCCCGCTGAGCCTAGGGCTCAGAGGGACTGTGGAAGGGACAGGGCACCAAGACCCGGAGCGTCCCCGGAGGGAGGCGGGAAACAAAGGAAAAGCCGAGAGGTGCTGGAAACTGGGAAACAGGTGCGCAGCGCCGCTGAGGAACGAGCACAGGCGGGGCTGGGCGCCGGGACGCCTGGATTCACGCCTGGCGCTGTGCCCAGTGCGGATACACGTTACCTCGTGTAACCCTCTCAGCAATTCAAAGGGTCCCCACACTTGGCAAATGAAGAAGCAAGCCTCAGATTGTTAAGTAACTTGCCGGGGTGGGTAGGAGTCCGGACTCGAACCTAGAAACTGCCGTAACTCCTTTGCATTCTACCGGGTCCCTGCTACCCAGTTTGGAGACCTCGGGCCGGTCACTGAGGCCGTCCAGGCCCCACTTTTCTCCATCTGTAAAATGAGGCTGGTGGCCCGGCCCTTCAAAGCTCTTTCTCGCTCCGACCCGAGCGGAGGGAGGGAGAGGAGCTGGGCTGCCGAGGGCCAGGGCGCCGCGGAGGGCGGACAGAGCAGGAAAAGAAAGAGCCCGGGAAAGGAAGAGGAGCGGTGGCGGAGAGCTGGCTCCGCCAGCGCCTCACTTGTGGCTGCCGCGCCAGCGACTCCCGCGGGTGGAAGCGGCCTTCCCGCGCCTTGCGGAAGGCGTAGCAGCTCTGACCATAGTCGCGGAAGGTCTGCAGATCGAGTTGCGCCAGCTGCTGGGCGGCACCCGGCGCGGGGCTGCAGCCTCGCGCCGCGGGGCTATCTGCGCCATCCGAGCCGGAGCTGGGGGACTCGAACAGGTCGCAAACGCCAGAGTCTCCCGGGAGCGGGCTTGTGTTAAGCGGCTGCAGCGGCTGCTTCCTCCGTAGGCGTGGGCGCCGGCTCTTCTTCACCGGGGCGCGGAGGTTCCGGGCGTCCCGACTCCCAGCCCAGGCGGCGGGGCTCATGGGGCTGGTGGGGCCGGGGGTCACCATGATGAAGTCGGACGGCCGTTCTATGACTCCCGGGCTGCGGAGAAGGTGGACCCGCGCGCCTGGGAGTGCGGAGGAGACCAGGCCGGACTCGCCTCCAGCCCCTAAGTACTCGGCCTGCGCGTTCCCTCGGCCACACCCCCGGCCTCTCACTGGCTGAGCCCAGAGCCCCACGAAAACCGCGCTTTCCCGGCTAAAGACCCGCTCACGAGCGAGCAGCTGGCACACTCAGCCTCCTGCGTCTGCACCGGGGAGGGGTAGCTACCGCCGGACGAGCGCTCTCGCCTTGCGCGGCCGGCTCCCAGCGCATCCCTTGTTACCTGAGCAACTGCGGCGGGATTTGCCCGCGCCGCGTTGGGTAGTGGTAGAGGCCGGGCGGCGGTTAGGCCAGGTGAACGCAGAATCCAGCTGAGGGGCTCTACTGTGCGCCCGGGAAAAAGATTTCCCCAAGGGCATCTCCTCAACTTGACCAGATGGTTTCGACACGTGCGAGCACCTTCTATGCCGTCTCTAATCCAGGTCGGTAATTTTGTAAAGGTCATATTTCCCAGCTCCAAACGAAGCCTCCAGCTAGAATTCGGGCAGCACAGAAGTTTTCTTCAGTGAGCAATACAAGCAATAATGATAATTCAATTGCTTCTGTGATTTTCGTTTTAGGCAGGCCTGAGTAGTATCCCTCCTTTCGCCGGGCCGGGGAGCAGAGCCTCCGAAGGTTCCTGGGCGCTGCCGTATCTCCAGGGGCCAGTTCAGCCAGTCAGCCAGGTATTCGTGCTCCTAACAGAAGACTGCCCGAGGAACCTCCAGCAGCGCGTACACGGCCCTGGAATACTTTCTGCGTATTTCCCCCCCAAAACAAGTAAGCTGCAGTAGTTTAAGAACTGCGTATTCTCTGGGGGTTGCATTTCTAGCTTTACTGAATTGCTCACAGCATGTTACGTTTTAGATCATTAACTTCTGACCCTCTGCCCCTGGAGGCCCAATCTTTCTTGGTTATAACGTGCTTCCCGTTTCTTCTCCTTCAAAATGGAAGTTTTCTTTGAGGAAGCTTCCTTCAGAAGCTTAGAGAAGTAGAACTGAGGTTGGGGAGGCTAAGAGCGTCCTGGTGAGAAAGACTGGATTAGACGGCAGCTTCCTGTCCTGGTAGGGACGACAGTGCTTCTCTGGCCAGAGTGAATCTTCCTAAGGGGCTCAGATCCTTTGGGACAAGAGGCACAAATAGCATCTAGTCAGCCTTACAGGCATCTCCCAGTGGCAGAAAGCCTGCATACTCTCTGGCTGATGAATTTTGCAGAGTGCTCCAAGAGATGAGTTACTAGGTGCTGTATTGAGAGCAGATTCAGCCATTTTCATTCCAGAAGAAAGCTGACAGATATATGTAATCAAGGTGTAAATCCTTGTTCCCAGAAATATGTGGGGTGATGTCTTCAGGAGATTCAGGTAAAAGAAAAGGGACAGGTTTCAGGTTCTTGTCAGTGTTACTCCTATTTCCTAGCAAGGTCTTTAGTCTTCAGACCTAAATAGTGTCATTTATAACATGAGAGATTAGTTAAGACTTACTTGTATTTCAAAATACAGATGCCAGGCCTCCTTGTCTCCTCTCAGGCTGTTGTTGGGGAATCTTTTAGGAGGAGCAATTAAATCTTTGGAGAGGAGTCAGGTATCAGACTTCTTTGAGAGGGTTTCTAGGAGAAGAGGAAGAATATAAAGATTCTGATTCTTTACATTGGCCAGATGGCCGTGTGGTACCGGGGAAGAGCACATGGTCCTAGGGTCAAAATGGTTACTCCCTTTGACTGGTCATCTTGGACCAGTTGCTTACCTTCTCGGAGCCTCTGTTTCCACATCTGTTAGATGTGGGTATTAATACTTGCCTTAAAAGTCAAGTGAGGAATTCCCTGGTGGTCCAATGGTTAGGACTCTGCTATTTTTCTGCTGGGGCCCTGGGTTCAATCCCTTGTCAGGGAACTAAGATCACACAAGTCATGCGATGTCACAAAAAAAGAAAAAAGAAAGAAAAACAAAACCATTTGAGTCTTTCCTGGTGGTCCAGTGGGTAAGACTTCACCTTGTAATGCAGGTGTGAGTTCAAGCCCTGGTCAGGGAACTAAGATCCCACATGCCTTGCAGCCAGAAAACCAAAACAGAAAGAGACAATATTGTAACAAATTCAATAAAGACTTTAAAAGGGGTCCACATAAAAAAAAAAAAAAGAAAACCTGACAAAAAAGAGTTAAGTGAAAAAGGTGTGAAAACACAGTCCTTTTTTGAATATAAAATGGTAGGGTCACCTTAAAACTGTCCTTGGGAGTCAGTACTATCACACTGGCAATACTCTGAAAAGTGGTACCACCATTTTATCCACCTGAGGACATGAGATTAATGGTACCTGTTGAAATGCTTTGTCCTCCTAGAGAGTTTGCCTGTTGTTAGAGTTAACTGGTAATAGGGGGTGCCTGAGCTTTGGCCTGATGGCTGTATTCCTCAGACCATTCCTGCTTGGCAGGCATGTATTTGTGGAATACCTGCTGTGCCAGGTCCAAAACAATGAGCAAGGTTGCCCAGGCCCTGCCCTCACAAATTTCACACTCTAGGTGGGGAAACAAAACCACTTGTCATACTTTTAAAATTACTAAAGTGTAGTAAGGGTGACATTAGAGGATCGCCTGTGTGTGAGGTTGACAGATGAAATACAGGTCTCCCAGTTAAATTCAAATGTCAGATGAATAAATGTGTAGTGTGTCTCAAATATTGCATTGTACATAGTTATACTGAAAAATTGTTCATTCTTTATCCAAAATCCAAATATTGCGTGGGGTTTACTTATGCTAGGAGAGTATTTGTTGTTTAACTGACATTCAGTTTTAACCGGACCTTCTAACCTCTGGCAGTCCTGCCTGGAGCCGTGGGAGCCCATGGTAGAAACAACTGGTCTGGACTGGAAAGGTTCCCCAAAGCAAGTGGTGGTTAGGCAAAGATAGAAGGATGCGGGTGGAAAGAAGATCGAAGGGAGATTTGGCCGCAAGTATTTAAAATAGAGAAGCAGGATGTGGGAAGGTCTGGAAGAATGATTCTTGAGACATTCTCAGACCTATCAGATGCAGAATGGCTGGAAAACAGAGTTGGGGGGAAGGGAAGAGAATAGGGGAGATAAGAGATAGTAGCTAATATTTATATAAAACTTTTTATGTGCCAGGTACTGTATTGTGTGTATGCTCTCTCTCTGTATCTATTTATATATGTATATATAATACTTACTCTTCACAACTCTATGAGATAGAGTATATTATTATCCCCATTTTACAGAGAAGAAAAACTGAAATATAGACAGGAAAGATCATGCAGATAGTAAATAGCAGAACTAGGATTCAAATGGAGACAGCCTAGCTCTTTGCTCCATAATCACAATGCTCTACTCCTTCAGTGGGCTTCCCTGGTGGTAAACAATCCACCTGCAATGCAGGAGAGGTGGGTTTGATCCCTGGGTTGGAAAGATCCCCTGGAAATGCCTAGGAAATGGCAAGCCACTCCAGTATTCTTGCCTGGGAAATCCCACAGACAGAGGAGCCTGGCAGGCTACAGTCCACAGGGTTGTAAAAGAGCCAGACGGGACTTTGCAACTAAACAACAACTCCTTCAATAGCAAAATCATGCAATTTCTTGTAGTCTACGTTAAATGTTTAGACTTTACCTGAAGCGAAGACACTGAAGGTGCTTGACCAAGGAAGAGACATGATCTGCCTTTTGTTTTAGAAAAATATTATTCTGATGTGTGGGAAATGGATTGGAGGAAGCGAAACTGGAGGCCTTTAGGTACAGTAATTGTAGTTCAAGCTGAGGGTGTTCTATTTTTCCTGTGAAAAGTCTCTAAAATTAATTTCTGCTTGTTAATCTTTCTGGGACCTGGGCCCAGTACGTCTTAAGGGCATTAGGTACATCTAAATTACTTTAAAAACGTGAAACCTAATTAAACCCAGGCTGCAGTGATGAAAACTGCTTAGCCAAGATTTGACCCTGCTTATTTTCAGGTGTTGCTTATGATTTTCAAGTGAGTATTAATATAATGGAACCAATCTTGTCTTTTTTTTTTTTTTTTCATTTTAGCTTCCATCAAAGCCCCTAACCTCACACTGCCCCAGGTCTAGGATGGGAGACTGAAGGGGAAGATGACATTTCCTGGCAGTACCTTGTTTCAGCAAACAAAGCAAGTGGGTTGCTACTTAGATATGGACAACTTTGTTAGCACCACACATGAGCCTTAAACTCAGTTTTGATGTCACTAAATATATTCTCCAGGCAAGAATACTGGAGAGGGTTGCCATTTCCTTCTCCAGGGGATCTTCCCGACCCAGCTTCTCTCATGTCTCCTGAGTTGGCAGGTAGGTTCTTCACCACTAGCGCCACCTGGGAAGCCTTAAAAATATTTGCTTAAGACTCTATTTTCTATTCATGTATATAAGTGCCCAAATTGAGAAGTATTTAAAGTACTTAAAATCAGACAAGTTTTGCTGGTATTTAGTAAACAAAGGAGGAGAAGGCAATGGCACCCCACTCCAGTACTCTTGCCTGGAAAATCCCATGGACAGAGGAGCCTGGTAGGCTGCGACCCATGGGGTCGTGAAGAGCCGGACATGACTGAGCAATTTCACTTTCATTTTTCACTTTCATGCATTGGAGAAGGAAATGGCAACCCACTCCAGTGTTCTTGTCTGGAGAATCCCAGGGATGGGGGATCCTGATGGGCTGCCATCTATGGGGTCACACAGAGTCGGACACAACTGAAGTGACTTAGCAGCAGCAGCAATAAACAAAGGGCAGGAATTTTCAGCACCTTTAAAAAAATCCAGACATTTTACTGGCACATCTAAATGTCCACACCTGTTACCTGCCTTCTTGGTGCTTTGCCAGTTACCAGTTCATTAAGGGTTTAGTACACATGCTCAAGTGCTTCTTTCCTCGTGCATGCGTGTACTTTTCTCCCAACTCACATCCATCTGTGGCAGTCTGGTCAGCACAGGTGGTAGCATGTAATGGTTAAGAGCTTTGATTCTGGAGTCCAGCTTCCTGGATTTGAAACCTTGGTATGCAGTGCACAAACTCTGTAAAGAGGGGCAAGTTATTCAACCTCTTTATTCCTCAGCTTCCACAGCTATTAAAAAAAATGACATAGTCAATTCTAGTGTGATTTCAATTCTTTTAAATTTGTTGGGATTTATTTTGTGGCTGGAATGTGATCTACCTTAGTATGTATTCTATGGGAATTTGAAAATAATGTGTATTTTGCTGTTGTTGCTTTTATTGTTCTATAAATGTAGATTAGGTTCTGTGTTTGATGGTATTATGGAATACTATATCCTTGCTTATTTTCTGTTTAATTGTTTTATCATTTGGTAATGAAGTGTTAAAGTCTCTTAAAAAAATGTGTTAGTGAGAGTATCCCAATACTTAAGTTCCAATACTGTGGCCACTTGATGCAAAGAGCCAACTCACTGGAAAAGACCCTGATGTGAAAGACTGAAGGCAAAAGGAGAAGAGGGTGGCAGAGGATGAGATGATTAGAGCATCACTGACTCAATGGACATGAATTTGAGCAAACTCTGGGAGAGAGTGGAGGACACAGGAGTCTGGTTTTCCACAGTTTTTGAGGTTGCAGAGTCGTACACGACTTAGTGACTGAAAAACAATATGTATTAATACTACATTCTTTTGTTCCATCATTATCATTAAAAATAAATAACATGACATTTGCCACTTAAATAACTTTAAGTATTAAAAAAAATTGTTGTGAGGATTAGATAAGGCATATAATGTGCTCATGTAGTACTCAATATGAGTTACCTGCTGGTATAATAATGAATTTTCCTAGCTAAAGTATGTGGGCTATTTTGCCATCCAGGTTGGCTGAGGAAAATAAAACATGTCATTCAGTGTGTTGATACATATATGTATTACATATATATACTATCTCATATATAGCTGAACTATATGTTGATATATGTTTATATATAGTTGCAAGGGTCAAGGAGGCTGCTATTCATATTACAGTCCCACTGGACTTCATTTGAAATCTGAGGCTGATCTTTGAAGTGCTGAATTAGAGATATAGCCCACTGAATAAGAATCACCCTGGATAACGTTTAAGAAGTTTTCTTCTGTTAGGTGTATATCATTTTGCCACATATGAGAAGGAAGATGTAATATTGAGGTGGGAGGTCTCTAGCAGCAGCCTGTCCTTGCAGGGCCTGAGTCAGAAGTGGGCACTGAGAAAAACTGAAAGAGTAGTATAAATCTGTTTTTTAAATGGCATTTTTCATATACAGGTGAATGGAAAGTTACAAAGTGGGGCCCTTGGGAGAGGCCTGAAAAGTGGCGATAGATGTCATATGTGGACATTAGACAAGAGGGGGTAAGAATAAGACAAGGCCTGGGTACTCTGGGAGCAAAGTTGCATTGGGTCATAGCTTCATATACAAGGCTTTTGCTTTGGATCTTGGATTACATCAGCAAACAGAACTGACATACATCCCTGCCTTTGTGGAGCTTACACAGGATGGCGGTGCAAGGAGAGACAAATGTTATAGGGACGGGGGCATTGAGAGTGCGAGCAGGCAGGTTGCAGGATTAAACAAGTTGGTCACATAAAGCTCATTGGGAAGTTCGGAGCAGAGACCTCTAAGAAGTGGGGGGTTGGTCAGAGGGGAATCTGGGGGGAAAGCACCCTAGACAGATAGGATAGCTGGTGCAAAAGGCCCTGAGGTATAAGCAAGTCCAGTGTGAGGAGGAATATCGAAGAGCCCAGTGTCACTGGAGTTGGGGTGAGGGGATAAGCAGGTGAAGTAAAACTGGGAATAGAGCCACATCCTGTAAGACCCTGTTATTGCCCACATTCACTGAGTTCTCATGCTTTGTTAGGTTGCACTTCTATTTGTTGTAGCATTTAACCATTGCCTGAACTGTATGAGCTTGTCCCCATTTTCCAGATGAGAGAATCTTTAGAGAGGTTAAGGAGTTTGCTTGAAGATTCACAACTAGTAACGGAATACCAGGCCTTAAACCCAAGTCTGCAATTCTAGACTGGACATTCATCCTGATGCTGTTCTCTATTTATTTATTGTTTGTTTCCTTATTTATTTTAAAGATTTTTTTGATGTGGACCATTTTTTTAAAGTCTCAATTAAATTTGTTACATTATCGCTTCTGTTTTGTGTTTTGGTGGTGGTTTGTTTTTGGCTGCAAGGCTTGTGGGATCTTAGCACTCTAACCGGGGTCGAACCCGCACACCCTTCATTGGAAGGCAAAGTCTCAACTCCTGGACTGCCAAGGAACTCCCTGTTCTGTATTTACTAAGCACTAAGGGAGAACTTAGAGCAAACCCTGGGAGATAGGAAAGGATAGGGAAGCCTGGTGTGCTGCAGGGCACGGGGTCACAAAAACACAACTGGGCGACTGAACAACAAGGGAGAACTAGGGCTTCCTCGGAGAAGGCAATGGCACCCCGCTCCAGTACTCTTGCCTGGAAAATCCATGGACGGAGGAGCCTGGTAGGCTGCAGTCCATGGGGTCGCGAAGAGTCGGACATGACTGAGCAACTTCACTTTCACTTTTCACTTTCCTGCATTGGAGAAGGAAATGGCAACCCACTCCAGTGTTCTTGCCTGGAGAATCCCAGGGACAGCGGAGCCCGGTGGGCTGCCATCTGTGGGGTCGCACAGAGTCGGACACGACTGAAGCGACTTAGCAGAGTTAGCAGCAGCAGGGCTTCCTAGGTGGCTCAGCGATAAAGAATCCACCTGCTAATGCAGAAGACACAGGTTCAATCCCCGAGTTGGGAAAGTCCCCTGGAGAAGAAAATGGCAGTCCACTCCAGTATTCTTACCTGGAATATCCCATGGACAGAGAAGCCTGGTGGGTTATAATCAGCGAGGTCACAAAAGAGTTGGACATGACTGAGCGAAAAAAAAACAACAAAGAAAGAACTAAGAGAAGACTTTGAATGCTCCCTTGGGCCCCTGCTCTGAAGGAGAGCCTCCTCCGCTCCAGTGGGGCATCCTGTGTTAACATAAGCTCAGGTTTCTCTGTTGGATAGGGCAGATCTATCATATCTCTTCTTTCTCTACCACACAGAAAACAAAGAGGGTAGCAATTAGTGTCTTCAGTCCCTGGGAAAACAACCGCCTGTCCCAAAAGTAAAGCAAAGCTGGTCCTGTTGAAAAGCAACAAAGAGGAAGGCTGAAGGGCACAGTATGCAGTGCACCTACTTGGATGTCAAATCACAGGGTGCAGATCAAAATAGAGCAGCTGGCGAGGGCCACCTCATCACATGTTTCTCAGAATTTATGAGAAAAGGCACCAGGGGCCTGCAGTTGACAAAGGCACTCAGCGTGGAGCAGGTTAGGCTGCCCTGTTGGGAGCACTGGCCAGTCTCTGAGTGAGTTCAGCTATGCAGATTTGAAATGAATGGACCATGTGGATGGATTTTCTCCCCATGTGGCAGGTCTGGGTGTTAAAGTTATATCCCTCAGGAAGACTGTTTTCTACTACTTTTGGTGAGAGTAGTAGAAACAAATTTTCATTTTTATTTGTCATTATAATCTGCATTTCTATATGTTGATTATGTCTGCTGTTTCTGTATCAGCTTCAAGGTATACACGTGTGAATCATTTGTGGAAAATCTGGGTTTTGTTCCAGACATTGTGCTCTCAATGTGTTCCAGACATTTTGTCTGCAGACGTTGTGTCCTATATAGTGACATCAGTTTGTAACTTAAGGATAAACAACAAGGTCCTAATGTATAGCACAGGGAACCATACTCAGGATCCTGTGATAAACCATAACAGAAAAGAATATTTAAAAAGAATGCATATGTATAAAAAAATTTGTAACGCAAAGAACAGTTGGAGGTTGTCTTTTTGGTGATATGTGCAATACAAGTTTCACACAGAACTGTGAAAACTGTTTTTCTCCAAAGTAACATGTTTAGAGAACTTGCCTGACTTATTTTGGAGATGTACAATCATTCTTAAGTAGCTAGGGTTTCCAGGAAGAGGAGAGACAGCAGCATGTACTCCTTCCTCTAATATGGCTGATACTGAGCAGAAATGCTTTTCATCTCATCTCCCAGTGTTCATTCAGTGTATGCCCTGAGCCTGGCCTCATGCTTTCTCATTAATAACATTTATTATATGCTCCTGATTAGAAAAGTAATGTCTGTTTATTGTACTACAATTAGAAAAATCTCATAATGAATAGAGAATTTTATGATTACAATTTTATAAGAGAAAATACTGGCATTACAGTATATATCTTTCAGTTACTTGTGTGTAAACATCTAAACACATATATACAATACATACACATATGTTTTTATATATACTTTTTATTAACAAAATCAAGCTCTTCATACATATACATGTGTGTATATATATATACACACACACACACACACACTAGGATATACTATGTCAGTTAAGTTTAGTCGCTCAGTCGTAACTGACTCTTTGTGACCCCATGAACTGCATGCAGCATGCCAGGCCTCCCTGTCCCTCACCAACTCCCGGAGTTCACCCAAACCCATGTCCATGGAGTTGGTGGTGCCATCCAACCATCTCATCCTCTGTTGTCCCCTTCTCCTCCTGCCCTCAATCTTTCCAAGCATCAGGGTCTTTTCAAATGCTCAGCTCTTCATATCAGGTGGCCAAAGCATTGGAGTTTCAGCTTCAACATCAGTCCTTCCAATAAACACCCAGGACTGATCTCCTTTAGGATGGACTGGTTGGATCTCCTTGCAGTCCAAGGGACTCTCAAGAGTCTTCTCCAACACCACAGTTCAAAAGCATCAATTCTTCAGTGCTTAGCTTTCTTCACAGTCCAACTCTCTCATCCACACATGACCACTGGAAAAACCATAGCCTTGACTAGACGAACCTTTGTTGACAAAGTAATGTCTCTGCTTTTCATATATATATAGCTTGCTATCCTAGTGTATTCATTGTCCTAACAACTAAATCTGCTCTTAATGACTTAACAGAAAAAAGGTTAGCTTCTTGCTTTTAGCATAGTCCTTACAGATCAGGCAGCTGTTCTGGTCAGCTTTCCTCCAACAGTATAGTACAGATAGATTGATCAGAGCTGCTTCTGCTTTGCCAGTCACCATCTTTGGAGCTCTGTGCTTCCAGCCATATAGCCATGTGTTTAGGAGAGTGAGCTTAACTAATTTGCAGTGGTTTTTTACTGCCTAAGACTAGAATGTGATGCATCATTTTTGCTCACATTTCCACTGATGAGAAATCTAATCATATGATCCCAACCTAACCCAAGGGAGGCTGGTCTATAAGCTCTTTCTTTGTAAGCTCGGAAAAAGGAAGCAGTGCAGCCCACATGTATTGTCTGTGTCCCATCACATAACACGGTGTCATGGCATTTTCCTCCAAATCATTAAATATTCATCAAGATCATGATTTTTAATGGCCTTAGAGTTTCCCTTCAAATGGATATAGCATTCTTCACTTAGTTAAGCATTCCAGGATGTTTCCTGTACAGCTCTCACTCCAAAGGGATTTCCTGAAGCCAACTAACCTTAGGTTTTGGACATTTAGTGTGTTGGCATTTATTTAGATAAGATACTCATGTTAAAGATGCAAAGGAAAATTTCTCTTTACCTTAGCACAAACTTACAGTTCAAAACCGTAAACAGAAGGGCAAAGCTACTTTCTCTATCCCCAAATGTTCCATCTCTTCTGCATATAGAGTGTTGCCCTGTACCCTCCCATTTTCCTCTACTATCATTTCTCTTCATTCACACCCTTTTATCTTCTTCTTTCCTATGCAAATTTCTGCCCCTCCCCTCCCCAGCCCAACCCCATTCCCCAAACCAACTCAAGGGGCTTCCCTGGTGGCTCAGACAGTAAAAAGTCATCCTGTAACACAGACCAGGGATCAATCCAATCCCTGGGTTGGGAAGATCCCCTAGAAAAGGGAATGGCAATCCACTCCAATATTCTTGCCTGGAGAATCCCATGGATAGAGGAGCCTGGTGGGCTACAGTCAATGCGGTTGTGAAGAGTCAGACCCGACTAAGCGACTGAGCACGCATGCCAGATCAGCTCATCTTGAGTTATGCTGCTCTGCTTTCCCCCTTTTGTGCTATATTTCATCTCCTTCCCCAATCCCTCCTGACCCTCTTCCCCTCCAGAGGTGCTGGGCTTTGCCCGCCAGTATTACCACTCCCCTTACGCCTTTGTCCACAGGGATTTAGGATGAAGGGATATAATGTTAGTAGCTGAGAAAGAGAAAGGACTTGTGTAACCAAGCAAAATTGGACTTGCTTAATAGCTCTCAACAGACTGTGGTTTGAGGTAAATTAATAATTCAATTTTACAATTAAATGTGAAATATGTGGGTCTCCACCAGTCTCTAAATTCTTACACATAGAAATTAAGTAGCCCCTGTGACCTTTTAGTAGGATATTGATCATTTGTTTTAGAATACTTTATCTCATAATGACTGTATGCCAAAATCCATACAGCTTTTGAATATATTAAATTGGCCTACTAAAAGGTGTCAACTGAAAGAAAGGCACAACCCAGAAATTGAGAATTATGTTTTATTCAGGGATGTTACTGAGGTCTATAGCCCAGAAACAGCCTCTTAGATAGCTCTGAGGAATTGTTCTAAAGAAGTATGGAAAGAGCCAGGAGTTTGCTTCACAGAAAAACATGTAGTCTAATATATAAAAAGATGACTGCTAATTACAAAAGAACACATATCTCAAATTAATAGTTTTAGTGCTTTTCTGTGTATCTCTCTCTCTCTTTAGTCGCCAAGTTGTGCTTGGCTCTTGCATGGACTGTAGTCTGTCAGGCTCCTCTGTTCATGGGATTCTCCAGGCAAGAATACTGCAGTGGGTTTTCATTTCCCTCTCTGTTTCTATGTGTGGGAAGATGCAAGAGTTTGGGCTCATTGAAATTATTCCTTTGATAGCCATCTTAACCATCTAGGGTCAGTATCGTGTTTTTCTCCATCCTAAATTCCCTTCAGGGTACACTGAGGAGGGGAGTAAGGCAATTGGAGTGGGGCTGCAGTAGCTGATGGCTTGATGGCGCAACACTCCTTGTTTTCTGAAATAGCAGACAATATTTTCTTTTTGTCCACATAGGAAAACCCAGTGTATGGACAAGGACAGACAGTCCTGATTCTGTCTGGCTTTTACTTCAGAGGGTCCAGATACTCCCATTGGACCCACAGTTGCCACACTCACCTGATCCTTTTCTCTTTTGTTATCTAGAGGCTAGAATAGAATCTTTTACAAACATATCAACTAGAAAACTGAGGGGAAAATATATCCAGAGAATTGATTCCTTCTACAGATTCTAGTCTAAAGCTCTACTACTGACTAGTTGTGTGACTTTGTCTTGACCTAGTTTTTGGGATTCTTGACTGGATAGAATTTTAACTAGGTACCATTGTTTACTCTAGTAAAATTCCAATTTACTCCTAGATTATATCTTAGTGTTTTCCAGGTATGTGAGGTCTCTACGCTAGATTAAATTTTACTTGTTAGCTACCATACCCATGAATACTGTTATATAGTAATTCCCTTTCTATATGGCCTCAGAAATTCACAACCTGAATATCAAGGCTACCCAAACCTAACTTTAAAATCTCTTTCTTTACTCCTTTTAATAGTTCTTTACGACTGTCACCCCATAAGCCCTGCCCTTATTGGTGGCCCTATTTTCCTAGGCCTTGTGTGTGGTTTGTCTAAATTAATATGACTGTAACGGTAACAAATCTGCCTGCAATGTAGGAGACCTGGGTTCAGTTTCTGGGTTGGGAAGATCTCCTGGACAAGGGAATGGCTACCCACTCCAGTATTCTTGCCTGGAGAATTCCATGGATGGAGGAGCCTGGTGGGCTACAGTCCATGGGATTGCAAAGAGTTGGACACAACTGAACAACTAACACTTATACTTTCACCAGCTAGTTCTTAAGGGTGGTACTTTGGTGAAGTTGTTCTCTTTACCTCTGATTCTTACTTGACACTTGGATTGGTCTCTCTAGTGCCTGAGTGGCATGGGCTGAGTTGACCGGGCTCTCTTCAATGGAATCTGCCTTTTGTGTGTTGTTGTTGTTCAGTCACTAAGTCATGTAGGACTCTTTTTGACTCCATGAACTGCAGCACGCCAGGTTTTTGGGTCCTTCATATCTCCTGGAATTTGCTCAAACTCCTGTCCATTGAGGCATTGATGCCATCCAGCTATCTCATCTCCCATTGCCCCCTTTTTTTCTTGCCCTCAGTCTTTCCCAGCATCAGGATCTTTTCCATTGAGTCGGCGCGTCACATCAGATGGCAAAGTATTGGAGCTTCAGCTTCAGCATCAGTCCTTCCATTGGATATTCAGAGTTGATTTCCTGTAGAATTGACTGGCTGATCTCCTTGTAGTCCAAGGGACTCTCAAGAGTTTTCTCCAACACCACAGTTCCAAAGCATCAATTCTTCAGTGCTCAGCCTTCTTTATGATCCTGCTCTCACATGCCTACATGACTACTGGAAAAACCATAGCTTTGACTATATGGACCTTTGTTGGCAAAGTGATGTCTCTGCTTTTTAATATGCTTTATAGGTTTGTCATAGCTTTTCTTCCAAGGAGCAAGTGTCTTTTAATTTCAGTTGATTTTGGAGCCCAAGAAAATAAAGTCTGTCACTGCTTCCATTTTTCCCCCATCTGGTTTCCATGAAGTGATGGGACCAGATGCAATGATCTTAGTTTTCTGAATGTTGAGTTTTAAGCGAGCTTTTTCACTCTCATCTTTTACCTTCATCAAGAGGTTCTTTAGTTCCTCTTTGCTTTCTGACATTTGGGTAGTGTCATCTGCATATCTGAGGTTACTAATATTTCTCCTGGCAGTCTTGATTGCAGCTTGTGCTTCATCCAGCCTGGCATTTCACATGATGTGCTCTGCATATAAGTTAAATAAGCACAGTGACAACATATAGCCTTGACATATACCCCGTTCCCAATTTGGAAGCCGTCTGTTGTTCCATGTCTGGTTCTAACTGTTGCTTCTTGACCTGCATATAGGTTTCTCAGGAGGCAGGTAACGTGGTCTGGTATTCCCATTTCTTGAAGAATTTTCCACAGTTTGTTGTGATCCACAGTCAAAAGCTTTAGTGTAGTCAGTGAAGCAGAAGTATATGTTTTTCTGGTATACCTTGCTTCATCTTCATCTCTGTGTTCCCGCCATGTTGGTGGTTTGGCCTGAGGCATTCCAGCACTGGAGCCTACAGGCTGTGGGGTGGGGCCAGGTCTTGGCCTCAGATGACTGCATCCAGGACAGTTCACACCAATGAATACTTCCTAGTACCTCTGCCACCAGTGTCCTTGCCCACACAGTGAGCCACAGCTGCCTCCTGCTTCCCGGAGAGACCCTCCAAGATCAGCAGGTGGTTCTGGTCCAGGCTGCTATTCAGTCACCGCTTTTTTTCCCCTCAGGTCCTGGTGTTGATAAGACCTTGTGTGCATCCTCTAAGAGTGGAGTCTCTGTTTTCCCCAGTCCTGTGGAGTTCTTGTGATCAAGTTCTGCTGGCCTTCAAAGCCAGATGCTCTGGGGGCTCCTCTTCCCAATGTTAGGCCCCCAGACTGGGGAACCTGATGTGTGTGGCCCCAGACTTTCACTCCTGTGGGAGAACCTCTGCGATATAATTGTTTTCCACAAAGTCCTGTGGATCTCAAAAGTTCTCATCATAAGAAAGAACAAAAAGGAATAAAGAAATAGAAAAAAGAAAAAAAAATTTATAGCCTTACATGGTGATAAATGTCAACAAGACTTATTGTGGTGATCATTTTGTAGTGTGCAGTTGACCCTTCAGCACTGTAGGGTTGGGGCACCAACCCTTCCCCTTCCTGCCACACTACTGAAAATCCATAGATAACTCTATTAATAGCCCACTGTTGATTGGAAGCCTTATTGATGATGTCAACAATCGATTAACATATTTTGTATGTTATACGTATTATATACTATATTTTTACAATAAAACAAGAGAACAAAAATGTTATTAAGAAAGCCATAAAGAAGACAAAATAGATTTAGAGTCTGTTTCACTCTAAGATCCCAAGGTCGTGTGTATATATGTGTGCTCAGCTGTATCTCTTTGTGACCCTATGGACAGCCATGAAATTAAGACGCTTGCTCCTTGGAAGAAAATCTATGACAGACCTAGACAGCATATTAAAAAGCAGAGACATTACTTTGCCAACAAAGGTTCATCTAGTCAAAGCTATGGTTTTTACAGTAGTCATGTATGGATGTGAGAGTTGGACCATAATGAAGGTTGAATGCCGAAGAATTGTTGCTTTTGAACTGTGGTGTTGGAGAAGACTCTTGAGAGTCCCTTGGACTGCAAGGAGATCCAACCAGTCAATCCTAAAGGAAATCAGTCCTGAATATTTATTGGAAGGACTGATGCTGAAGCTGAAGCTCCAATACTTTGGCCACCTGATGCAAAGAACTGACTCATTGGAAAGACCCTGATGCTGGAAAGGATTGAAGGCAGAAGGGGACAACAGAGGATGAGATGGTTGGATGACATCACTGACTCAATGGATGAGTTTGAGCAAGCTCTGGCAGTTGGTGATGGACAGAGAAGCCTGGCATGCTGCAGTCCATGGAGTCGCAAAGAGTTGGACATGACTTAGCAACTGAACTGACTGACTGGACTGTAGCCCACCTCTGTCCATGGGATTCTCCAGGCAAGAATACTGGAGTGGGTTGCCATTTCCTCCTCCAGGGGACCTTCCTGACCTAGAGATCGAACCAGCATCTCTTGAGTCTTTTGCATTGGCAGGCAGATTCTTTACCACTGCACCCCCTGGGAAGCACAACACCAAGGTCACTTGAATGCAAAAAAGCCTTTTATTAACTTAAGTTTCTTATCTCCTCAAGTCCCTAAGCATTTCTGGGTAGGGAAAACCAAAAAGCTTTTTCAAGTTGTTCTCTGTATTCTTCTTTAGTTCTTTCTTGGGCTCTTTCCAATGGTAATATTATCCTCAACCTCAGCTAGTTATTTATCTGCAAATCAGTGAAGGCCTTTTTTTATCCTAAAGTATCTCATTCTTCAACTTCTTATGCTGTTTCTTCACCACACCTGTAAGGAGTAATTTTCACTTGGTACCCTACCTTTTAGTTTTAATCATTCTCTAAAAATCCTTTGTGGGAAAGGATTTGGTAGCTCTGTGAGTGTGCAGGTAAGAGTTTTGAACACAGCAGTCCTGAGGTTACTGTCTTTAGATGGGTCTGTTTGCAGGGCTGGCTCTTGGCTGGAGCCTGAGAATTCATTTCAGATAATGCTTTTTTTTCTGCTTGAGGCCCTGAATGCCTGTTTTCCTTCTGGGAGTCTGGAACTTTGATAGTTATGATTTTGGTCTTTGTGTCTCTAACCAGCCCTCAGTAAAATCCTTGGACTTCGAGAGTCCAACAAACTCCTCTGGGCAGAGACATTGCACAACATGTAGAAAACCTGTTGGTAGATTCCTCCAGATTCCCTGTGAAGTATCTTCCCCTGGCTGATCCTATTGTATATCTCTCTCTATCACAGTAGTCCTGCAGGTGCCTTTAGCAAACCACTGAATGTGCAGGTGGCTGTGCGACCTCTCAGTGTCCTTCCTTGCCAGCCTTAATTCAAAACACTGCTCTCAAAAGTGGGACCTGCTTATGAAATCTGCAAGTCTTTTCTTAGTCCGTAACATCTGTTGACAATACCCTTGCTTCCCAGAAACTCTCCTTCCTGGACTTTGGCAAGAATGCCTGACGCTGCCCCTCCTCATACCTCATTCATCTTCAGCAGACATTTATTGAATGCCTGTATGTGCCACAGCCAGTATACAGTAACCCGGGAAAGCAGTCAAAATGCAGTCTGTGGTCCTGTCGGAGAAGACAGAAAGCAGATGGTACCTTCTGAGAAGAGTATTGTGTTGAGCGATTAAAAAGGGGCGCTACACTTCAGCAGGGTCATCAGTGAGGAAGTCAGTAGGGTGGTCTGTGAAGACAGCAAAGGAGCAGGATAGTCTGTGTGGTAAAGAACCAGAATAGAGAGCATGTATAAATAATTAAAAAGCAACTTGGCATCTTCTGGGATTCCAAAGGAGCCTGGTGTGGCTGGAGCATTCCAAGAAGAGATTAGACAGGAGAGAAGTTGGAAGGTAGCGAGATCCAGATCACTTAGAGCTTTGCAGGCATGTTTCAAAGTTCATACTTTAAGGGTAATGGGAGGCCAGGCAAGGGTTGAATCAGCCAAGCAACAGATAACTTTTAATGATGGTGATGTGGGTCTGCGTTATGGCTGAGGAGATGGAAAGGAGTGAGTGGATTTTGAAATATGGAGTTCTGTTAAGAGTTTAACATCACTTATTTTCTATCTGCTCTCTCCTTTGGTGGTTATCTTCATTCCCACATTGTTAACTATCACCTCTGTGTGAAAGACTCTATGATCCGAATCCTGATCTGAGCCACTGTTTTCACATTTTCAAAGGTATGGTTACATTTCAGAAATGTAAATGGCTTCAGAGTCATAATGCTTCTGCCTCATACTATCAGCCTGCTCTTGGACCAGTTATTTCACTTCCTCAGGCCTGTTTCCTCATCTGTAAAATATAATGCACTACCTACCTCGTAGGGTTGTTGTGGAGATTAAATAAGTCAGTATACAAAAACTATTTGGGCTAGCATGCACACACAAAGTAGTCCACTGACGTTAGTTCCCGGAGAAGGCGATGGCACCCCACGCCAGTACTCTTGCCTGGAAAATCCCTTGGACGGAAGAGCCTGGTAGGCTGCAATCCATGGGGTCACTAGGAGTCGGACACGACTGATCGACTTCACTTTCACGCATTGGAGAAGGAAATGGCAACCCACTCCAGTGTTCTTGCCTGGAGAATCCCAGGGACGGGGGAGCCTGGTGGGCTGCCGTCTGTGGGGTCGCACAGTCGGAGACGACTGAAGCGACTCAGCAGCAGCAGCAGCGTTAGTTCCACCAGCACAACTTCACAATTTCTATGTCCTTGTATTTCACGAGTTGAACTGCCTCCAGCACCCTGTCTAGCTCTTTAACATTTCCATTTCTATTAATGGCATTGGAGAGGGAACCGCAGTCACATTTGACTCCTTGCTGTCAATTCACTTCTCACACTGCAAGCAGTAACCTAAAATGAGATTGTTACTATTTTTACTTTCATCTGCATATAAAGTGGAAGTTATAGCTTCTTTTATTCATTCATCAACAGATGCACTAGCCCCTTGGCCAACATAGGTCTGAACTATGTGGGTTCACTGAAGAGATTTTTTTCAATAAATATATTGGAAAATTTTTTGAAGTTTGTGACAATTTTAAAAACCTGCAGATGAGCCATGAAGCCTAGAAATATTTTTTTAAAAATTAAGAAAAAGGTATGTCATGAATGTATAAAATGTGTGTTAGATGTAACATAAAAAAGTGAAAGTGAAAGGCGTTCAGTCCTGACTCTTTGTGACTCCCAAGGACTATACAGTCCATGGAATTCTCCAGGCCAGAGTACTGGAGTGGGTAGCTGGTACCTTCTCCAGGGGATCTTCCCAACCCAGGGATCAAACCCAGGTCTCCTGCATTGCAGGCAGATTCTTTACCAGCTGAGCCACCAGGGAAGCCCTGATATAACAGAAAATACATGTTAATCAGCTGTATGGCTTCTGGGCAACAGTAGGCTAGTAGAAGTTAAGTTTTGGGGGAGTCAAAAGTTATACACAAATTTTTGACTGTGTGGAGGGTTGGTACCACTCTATGGATGGTCAAATATAGTCACTAAGTACCTACTCAATTCTAATCTTTTGTCCTTCAGATACAATTTTTGCCATTTAGTCTACACAAAAATATATTTGAACTTCCTAGAACTGTACAAAAAAGAGCTTCATGACCAAGATAATCATGATGGTGTGATCACTCACCTAGAGCCAGACATCCGGGAATGTGAAGTGGGCCTTAGAAAGCATCACTACAAGCAAAGCTAGTGGAGGTGATGGAATTCCAGTAGAACTATTTCAAATCCTGAAAGATGATGCTGTGAAAGTGCTGCACTCAATATGCCAGCAAATTTGGAAAACTCAGCAATGGCCACAGGACTGGAAAAGGTTAGTTTTCCAATCCATTCCAATCCCAAAGAAAGGCAATGCCAAAGAATGTTCAAACTACTGCACAACTGCACTCATCTCACATGCTAGTAAAGTAATGCTCAAAATTCTCCAAGCCAGCCTTCAGCAATACGTGAACTGTGAACTTCCAGATGTTCAAGCTGGTTTTAGAAAAGGCAGAGGAACCAGAGATCAAATTGTCAACATCCACCGGATCATCGAAAAAGCAAGAGAGTTCCAGAAAAACATCGATTTCTGCTTTATTGACTATGCCAAAGCCTTTGACTGTGTGGATCACAATAAACTGTGGAAAATTCTGAAAGAGATGGGAATACCAGACCACCTGACCTGCCTCTTGAGAAACCTATATGCAGGTCAGGAAGCAACAGTTAGAACTGGACATGAACAACAGACTGGTTCCAAATAGGAAAAGGCTGTATACTGTCACCCTGCTTATTTAATTTAAATGCAGAGTACCTCATGAGAAATGCTGGACTGGAAGAAGCACAAGCTGGAATCAAGTTGCCGGGAGAAATATCAATAACCTCAGATATGCAGATGACACCACACTTATGGCAGAAAGTGAAGAGGAACTAAAAAGCCTCGAGGAAAGTGAGAGTGAAAACGTTGGCTTAAAGCCAAGAAAACCAAGATCATGGCATCTGGTCCCATCACTTCATGGCAAATAGATGGGGAAACAGTGGAGACAGTGTCAGACTTTATCTTTTTGGGCTCCAAAATCAGTGCAGATGGTGATTGCAGCCATGAAATTAAAAGACGCTTACTCCTTGGAAGAAAAGTTATGACCAACATAGATAGCATATTCAAAAGCAGAAACATTACTCTGCCAACAAAGGTCCATCTAGTCAAGGCTATGGTTTTTCCAGTGGTCAAGTATGGATGTGAGAGTTGGGCTGTGAAGAAAGCTGAGCGCTGAAGAATTGATGCTTTTGAACTGTGGTGTTGGAGAAGACTCTTGAGAGTCCCTTGGACTGCAAGGAGATCCAACCAGTCCATCCTAAAGGAGATCAGTCTTGGGTGTTCACTGGTAGGACTGATGCTGAAGCTGAAACTCCAATACTTTGGCCACCTTATGCGAAAAGTTGACTCACTGGAAAAGACTCTGATGCTGGGAGGGTTTGGGGGCAGGAGGGGAAGAGGGCGACAGAGGATGAGATGGCTGGATGACATCACTGACTCAATGGACATGAGTTTGAGTGAACTCCAGGAGTTGGTGATGGACAGGGAGGCCTGGCGTGCTGTGATTCATGGGGTAGCAAGGAGTTGGACACGACTGAGCAACTGAACTGAACTGAACTGAAACAATCTTGACAGAAAATGGAAAATTCCTCAACATAATCAAGATGGAGTTTTAAAAATCGTAAGTAAAACAAAGAAAACCACTGAAAAATATCTAAGTATGCTTTAGTATCTTAAAGTTACTGACCTTATCAATCCTATTATCAGTACAAAAAAGATTCAAGAGCAGTGATATCAAAGCTTATGACTGAGGAAAACGGTGCAAATGGTGTCACCCCGGGTTGACAGTAGCATTATCCATTGCTGCCTATGCTCCTACAGTACTCTGTCTTTGTGCTTTAGTGAATGCTACTGATACAGATGGCATCTATTAATAATGTATACCTTATTTAGATTTTGACTTTTCCTATCAAGTATTAAATAACTGAAGCTGTGTATGTTTTTGTGAAAATTTAATTACAGCTGGTTTTGGAGCTCATTTTCTCCTCTGGGAGAAAGACCTTTAGACCTTTTCCTCCTCAAGAAGGTTTGAACTCTCTAGACATCAAGGACTGATAAGAGGATGAGGCACGTACACAGGGAATCACAGTAGTAAGTTCCGATACTACAGACACAGGCTTTGCCCATAAGGCATATGATGATGAATACCACATGGATGGTACCAAAGAATTTATTGTAAATGTAGTGGCAAATACACTGAGAATAGCTATCATTAAAAAGAAATTAGAAAATTACACACGTTTAAAGTATGTGCTTTTTTCTACCACCTTTACATTAGGACTAGTACCAACATTTTAAGTACTGAAATACTTAATGGGATGGTCCATTTTCACATCATTTCATGACTCTCTTCAAAGCAACTGATCATGAATTGCAGTTTCAATTATTATTCTGTTTTTATCAATTCGGTAATGATCTGGAGAATCTTGTCATCTGGATGGAAGAAGAAAAAACCAATGAATAAATTCAGCACTGACTAATTTTTCAGTGTATACACATGTAAACCACAGGTATACTTTATTAAAAGATTCTTTTAAATTAGAATACAGAGTTAACACCAGCAATATTCACTTACAAAACTAGAGATGCCTCTATTATTTCTTAAAAATTCTATTCAGACAGTAAATTTCCTTTTTCACCTAGCTCAAGTCTACTTTTTGACTCATCCATGTACTTCAGAATTAGCCAGGATGCAAACAGTATGGGCAAGGAATAAAGCACTCTTTATCTGTTTTTCCATGTTTAGTTCAAAGGAAATAAAAAAATTTACCAGGGAAGTGCTCTACGAGAAGTGTGGATGGCACAGTGACAGACCTCTCTACACAACAAAGGAATCAAACACCAATTAACTGGACAAACAGACTAAATAGGGGCTACATTATTTGTTAGAGGTTTTAACAGCTGCCTCTGCTTTTAACCAGTTGGCCTGATATTGTGACTTCATAACTACTTTCTGAATAGTTGTAATTATCAGGACTCCCAAGACTGAAATTCTTATCTTATTAGACACTTCAATAAGAAAATGGTCTATGTTTCAATGACTGGAATGGAGAATTTTGATAACTGGGCCCATGGCCTGACATTCAGGCTCTTGGAGGCTATAGTGGCATTAAAAAAAAAAGGAGTGAGGGAAGAAAGTTCACTGGCTGCAAGGTGAACATGACAGGTCTAGAAAGAACTATGATTTTTAGTCTGAGAACAGTATAGTAAAAGAAAATAAAAGACCAACTTCAGTTATTTCTTTTTCAAAAGCTTGGTGTCCCTTAGATCCCAACTTCTCTTACTCTAAAGTCCAGAAAGAGAGGACACTAAGGTACTTCATCCTCCCTGAAGTCAAAAATACATGCCTCATCAGAGGGCAGGTTCCACTTTTCCTGTTATGGCAAAGAGAAACATTGAGAGCATTTTAAAATTGATTTTTCTTAATTTAAAAGTTGAGGTTCAACCTGTCCTTAATATAATGTATTTTTTGTTTGTTTTAGGCTGTGTTGTAGTATACAGAGTTCCTCAAGAGAAGAGCCCACTTCTCTTAATATGTCAAGACCTGATTTAAGTTTCCAGCAGTTCAGGAAAACCAACAGTTAAGTGCTTATTCATTCACCTTCAGTTATGGAAATTAACATAAAGTATGAGACTTCAGGGCAGTAGCACTAGACCAGTAGCTCCCAACTTGCCTACCTACTAGAATTAATTGGGATATTTGTGAAATATAATCACATTGAACAAATTGATCAATTCTTATCATTAAAAACAAGAAAATCAAACTGATGTGATGCAATGGGAAGGATATAGCACCAACCAAAAAATATTCTTTTCCTAAAAACCAGATTCTAATCAAGTCATTAGCTATAACTACTAGTTTTCAGGAAATATAGAGAACGTGTATGTATGTTAGTTGCTCAGTCACGTCCAACTCTTTGTGACCCCATGGACTGTAGCCCACTAGGCTCCTCTATCTGTGGAATTCTCCAGGCAAGACGACTGGAGTGGGCTGCCATGCCCTTCTCCAGGGGATCTTCCCGACCAAGGGATCAAACCCAGGTTTGCAGAAAATATAGGGAACAGAGAAACATTAAATTAAAGCATGAAGATGCAACTGCCCAAACCCTAAAGGTAAGAAATTCCACCAGAAAAACAACCTAGTTTATTAAAAATAATTGCATTTTAAAATGGGGCTGGTAGTACAGGGGAAGTGTTACAGATGATGATTTGGCAAGTCTGGGAAACACTAAACCAGACTACCCTGGAGGAGGGCATGGCAACCCACTCCAATATTCTTGCCTGGAGAATCCCCATGGACAGAGCAACCTGGTGGGTTACAGTCCACGGGGTCGCAGAGTTGGACACGACTGAGTAACTAAGCACAGCAAAGCACACAGCAGACTAAGTGGCAACTCAGGTGTCCACTGCAGATTTCTGTTGAAGGATTACAGACTAACAGCTCTACATTTGGGAGACTGGTAGAGAAAACATATTGAGAACCTCAGAGAAAGTTTCTCTTTCTTAGAGTCAAACACTTACTTTCAAGAGACATCTTAGGGTTTTCAAGTTTTTTTCTTAAAACAGAATCAATGAGAACTCGTAGCTGCTTGAAAATGACAGCTATTTTAACAGGTGCCTGTTGAGAGATGACAAATTGAACGTTAATGGAGTATGAATGCGTTTAAAAAAATCAAGGTAAGCATATATGCCTGACAATGCGCTTTAACACATATTGACTTAAATATAAAATGTTATGGGAAAAATAAATTACCTCCTGCAGCTAAGAGACATAAACTTCAATTTCCTTATTAAGTACCCATAAACTTGATACCTCTTTCCAGAATAAAGCAACCATTTTGCAATGATTTTCTTCTCTTGTATCAACTCTATGGGAGTGAAAACTACAGTTTCGTTTTTGTGCTTTTTTATTTTATTGCTCAAAAATGCTTCATTTTTAAATTTAGCTTTCTGACTCTGTGCTTGTGCTTTCAACATTTTCACAATGATCTTCTGCTCCTCGATAAGGAAAGCATGCTTGTTCTGTTGTGGACACATTTAGCACACATGGAAACATCACAGGCCCAGCTGATGGTGTTTCTTCATTTTAGACAACCTCATAAGAACTTTAGGTCTCACAGCATGAACTCCTTGAATTCGGCCTGAGCACAGCCCACATGTGGATTCTGGTGCTTTCCCCACCTTCTTGGTATAAAGGTAAACAATTCCATTACCAGGGATTCGGCACAGCCTGGTTTTGTTAGAGGCTGGACCATCCTGAATGCCTCTAGATATCGTCCCCAGAAGAGGAAGAAAGAGGGCTACAGGTTTTAAAATGGAATTTTTAAAATAGCTTTACTGAGAAATAATTTATAGATCATAAAAATGTACTCACTGTGTACAACTCAATGATTTTTAATGCACTTATAGAGTTGTACAGCCATCACCACAATCCAGTTATAGAACACTGTTACCATCTCCCCCTCTTTGTGAGAAGTGCATGTATTTTTAAACTGCCTTTAAAATTTACATCTCCAGTCTTAGACAAACAGCTATCATGGTATATCAGAGCAGAATGTATTAGAGTTGCTTAAAGTGGTCAATGTTGATAAGTTACAGAGAAATAAACTTATTGTTGGTAGCACTGGTTGGTCTAATTTTTCCAGAGGAGAATTTTAACAGTATGAATTAAATGAATTTGTGTCTTTTTATAGGTGGCATGATATAGCAGAAGGAGCACAAGTTTGAGGATCTAGGTTTAAACCTTGCTCCACCATTAACAATCCATGTAAGCTATTTAACTCTCACTAAGCTTAAGTGCCTTGTCAGTAGAAAATCATCTAACAAGGTTGTTAGGGTATTAAATTAGGATGATCCATGTAAAGGTAACTACTGAAGTCCACCACATGGCAAATCGTTATTACTGACAATAAATGTAATATGCAATTAGGAATATAGTTTGATTTTAAAACTAAACAGATTTAAAACCATACAGGCAAGATAAAATATGGACATCTTCTATTTAAGTCAAACCATAGGAAGAAATTACGCAAACTCCAATAAAATTAAAAAAAAATCTATCTCAATGGCACTGGTAATAAAATTTTAAGATCAGGTGTAGCATGTACCTGAAAATAGATCCAGCCATCAACAGAGATAAGGCGTTCCCGGTGCTGAACTTCTATATCACCACCAAAAAGTAAAACTGGAAAAGGGGTTATTAGGGTAGTTTCCCTCAAATACACTCGGGCATATCGTATCTGTATTAAAAAAAAAAAAAACACTTAACAGCCTAAAAAAATTAAAAATTCAGTCTGTTTCATGTAAGCATTTTTCTACAATTTGCTACTATTTTAAACTGTTTTATAAAGCTACATGTCTACATTATGTTGCACAATCTCTTTTATAATAATCACAATCACCACCTGTGTATTTATACTATTATAAGGATTTCAAATGTTAATCGTAAGGCTGAATTGTATACCTTGAACATAAAGGATGAATAAGCAGTGTTATGCTAATACTGTTAAGTAATTAGTGGAAAGATAAAATTAAGTTTCAAAGTGTCTGGTTTCTACAGCAAGGTTCAACAATGACTATTAGTCAGGAATTTGTCTTGTTTTACACGTGTAAGTCTCCTGATAAGCTGGGAGTTACTCAAGCCAATGCTTGAAATTATGGATCTTTATTAATTTAATGAGCTATGATTCAAAAGGTTGACTGTTTTAATCTACAAACATTTGCTATTAAGTTATCTTAGGTTGCATTGTGTCTCAGACTGTTGTAACATCATGTTTAGTTCTATCCCATTCCATATTCCCCTTATTTGGAGATGTGGAAAAAAGACATGTTTATATTTTTGATGAGAAACCATGAACATCTTGATTTCAAATATGAACAAACATGAATAGCTCAGTTTAAGAATCAAATATAGTATTTAGTGGGCATCCAAATTTGTTATGACTGACTTCTAGAATAATGTCCCGAATACTGGAATTAAGAGAATGAGCACTTTACCTTCTCCTGGTATAAAAGCCATCCATAAATCTGCAAATCTCGATTTACTGAGGATGGATGTACTTGTGCTTTGCCTTGGGCTGTCTCCACAATGCAAGCCAATTTTTCTGTAATATCAACTGATTTTGTATACATTATCTTCCCCACGTTGTCATACAGTCCAGCAGTAAGTACAGCTTTAAGAAGGGCAATTTCTTGGAAGGAAAGGGTCTGTGTGGCTCTGTTTCCTTCGAAGCTATTAGAAGTTGTGGATGATAAAAATCCTGCTGCTTTAACCAACTTGATTAACTCCTGCTTTACATCCTAGATTGGTTTGTTAAAAAGAAACACAATCATAATCAATTTAAAGAAGCTGCCAAACAACCTTGTACTTTGTATTACTGTTTCCTATCAAAATGGACAGGATTCCAAAAAGCTAAAAAGAGAATTACCACATGATCTAGCAATCTCACTCCCGGGCATAAATCCAGAAAAAAATGAAAAGACTAATTCAAAAAGATACATGAACTCCAATGTTCATAGATGTTTACAATAGCCAAGACATGGAAGAAACCCAAATGTCCATCAACAGACAAATGGAGAAAGATGATAATACACACACACACACACACACACACACACACACACACACACACAATGGGATATTATTCAGCACAAAAAAGAATGAATTTTTGCCTTTTGCTACAAAGTGGATGGACCTGGAAGGCATTATGCTAAGTGAAATAAGTCAGACAGACAAAGAAAAATACTATATGTTATCATTTATATGTGGACTCTAAACAAAAATAAAATTAGTGAATGTAACACAAAAAAGAAACACAAACATAGAGAACACATTAGTGGCTACCAGTAGGGAGAGGGAAGGAGTGAGGGGCAAGGTAGGGGTAGGTGGCTGAGAGGTACAATCTACTATGTGTAAAATAATTAAGTTACAAGGATATGTTGCCAGCACATGGAATATACCCAATAAAACCCAATATTCTGTAGTTAACTATAATGGACTACAATCTTTAAAATTTGTGAATCACTATGTATATACCTGAAATTAATATTACAAACCAACTACATGCCAATTAAAAAACTTACGGAATTTAGCATGCTAAAATGTTTCATTTCTAACCTTATTATAAATATTAACATTTGTCAAATATTTTCCTAATCTATCATATTACTAAGTAAAACCAGCAGCATGAAGTATATACCTCTGTGCGTTCTTGTTTTGTTTTTTTAATTTTTTTGGCCACATCTCATGGAATGTGGGATCTTAGTTCCCTGCTGCTGCTACTGCTAAGTCATTTCAGTCGTGTCCAACTCTGTGCGACCCATAGATGGCAGCCCACCAGGCTCCCCCGTCCCTGGGATTCTCCAGGCAAGAGTACTAGAGTGGATTGCCATTTCCTTCTCCAATGCATGAAAGTGAAAAGTGAAAGTGAAGTCGCTCAGTCGTGTCTGACCCTCAGCGACCCCATGGACTGCAGCCTTCCAGGCTCCTCCGTCCAGGGGTTTTCCAAGCAAGAGCACTGGAGCGGGGTGCCATTGCCTTCTCCGTTAGTTCCCTGACCAGGGATCAAATCCATGACCCCTGCACTGGAAGCACAGAATGCCGGCCACTAGACTGCCAGGGAAGTCCTTGTGCATTACTCTTTGAATAATACTTTATTAGTTTAGCAAACTCTTTAGATTAGGCATTTCATTAATGTATCAGTTTATTTTCAAGTTTAACACAGCCAATACTTTGAAGAAATGTCTTAATATATTACTATTCCTCAAGTTCCATAAATATATAATAAAACTTTAATAAAAGTGAAAAAAAGAAAAAAAAACTCTGCCATTTGCAGCAATGTTGATGGACTAAACAGTATGCTTAGTGAAATAAGGCAGAGAAAGACAAATACTGTATGATATCACTTAACTGTGGAATCTAAAATAAACAAATGTACACAGCAAAACAGAAACAGACTCACAGATATAGAGAACAAAGAAGTGGCTACCATTGGAGGAAGGGAAAGGGGGAGGAGCAAGATAGGGATATGGAATTAAGAGGCACACACAAGTCTGTATAAAACAGGCCACTAGGATATATTGTACATCACAGGGAATTATAGTCAGTATTTTATAATCACTTCTAATGGAGTATAATCTAGAAAAATACTGAATCACTATGCTGTATGCCTAAAATATTATATTATAAATCAACCATACTTGAATTAACCTACGAATGTCTAATATGTGAAAGCAATAAAAATGTGCCTGAACATATTTTCAGCCAGTGTATCTACTTTAACAGTAGCTCTGCTTTCAATAGGTTTACTCAGAAAGGATGGTCACATAGAGACACTGAGGAAGAATTACAGAGGACTCTGATCCTAGACTGCAAGAACCTTCTTCTCTTGTCTCTGGGAAACAATTTCCTAAAGAACTCTGACAATGTTTATTAATGGCAACCATCTAAACTTGTTGCTTAAAATCTTTTTCTACCTTTAGTAATGCCAATCAGCTAAAATACCATAGGGAGGATGAGCACTTTTTAAAAAAAATCCAATTTTATTTATTTTTTTGCCTTTTTTTTTTTTAAATTGGAGGCTAATTACTTTACATGGGTTTGAGTGGACTCTGGGAGTTGGTGATGGACAGGGAGGCCTGGCGTGCTGCAGTTCATGGGGTCGTAGAGTCAGACACGACTGAGAGACTGAACTGAACTGAATTACTTTACAATATTGTGGTGGTTTTTGCCATACATTCATATGAATCAGCCATGGGTGTACATGTGTTCCCCCCCATCCTGACCCTCCCTCCCACCTCCCTCCCCGTCCCATCCCTAAGGGTCATCCCAGTGCACCAGCCCTGAGCACCCTGTCTCATGCATTGAACCTGGACTGGCGATCTATTTCACATATGATAATATACATGTTTCAGTGCTATTCTCTCAAATCATCCCACCCTTGCCTTCTCCCAGAGTCCAAAAGTCTGTTCTTTACATCTGTGTCTCTTTTGCTGTCTCACGAGTATGAGCATTTTTAAAGTAGACAGGATACAAGTGATTAAAAGATGAAGTTTACATTTAGGATTTCCTTGAGTTTTCTGGTTGGGGCTTCAATTCCAGGAGAAGAAAAATCAGACAGACAGTTGCTGTAATACCACAAGACTGGTAAAGAACTGAAAACCCTGTAGCCTAGGGGAGGTGAAGACAAAGCTGATAGAAGGAAGGGATTGGGAGGCAAAATGAAGGTCTGGAGGAAGTGGAGGGCAGACAAAGGAGTGTTGCTTATCTCTCCATATCTTGAACCCGAGCCAGATAACCTTTTTTTTTTTTTTCAGACAACCTTTTAAAATATGAGCATAGGATAGGGGAGTTATGTGAGAGGTAAGTTTATTTTCTGAATGCTTTTATAGCACTTCTGCTCTAAACACCATTTCCCTTTAAAGTTGCACTACACTTGAAACATACCAACCAATTTTAATGTGTGGACCTTGTGTGGATCATGATTTGAACTAGCTGTAAAAGAAAAAATTATGAAAAATCAGGGATATTTACACACTGTATAGTTGACGATATAAAGGAATTATTTTTCGAGGCATGATAATGCTAAAGAAAAAAACGAGTCCTATACTTCAGAGATATATAACAACCTGACATCTGGGATTTGCTTCAAGATAATCTAGAGGGCAGACAGTGGATTAAGGGGAGTATTAGTAAACAAGATTGAGCACACGTTGATAATTATGGAAGTGAGAAATGAGTACACAGGAGTTCACTATACTATTGTCACTTTTATGTATAGTTGAAAATTTCCATAATAATTCAATGACAACTGATTTTCAGATTTGAGAAAAACTGTAGCATATCCCCAATTCAATTTCGTTTTTTTTTAAAATGAGAAACTGAGACTAAATTAACCTTCTCCAAGCTTGAGCTGTTGAATAAACAACTATCCTAATTCCCAAACTAGTGTTACTTCTATGAAATCATGTTGCATCTTTGACTACTTCCTGAATATACTATGATTGTTAAACACTATTTTGGAAGCATGGAGTCTTAACCACTGAACAGCCAAGGAAGTCCCTGTTAAATACTATTCTGAATCACCGTGTAATATAGGTTACCTGCTGTGGTAAACAAAACAAAAAAATCACAAATTTATTAATTCAGCTAGTGTTTATTAAACACTATGTGTCAAGCACTATCCTAGGCATTTCTTTTCCCAAAATAATCCCACTGGTCCACCATATGACCCTAAATTAAGACAGTTGCATTAAGACTTACCTCTAGGGTTAACAGTGATGTTCTATTAAGAAAGTTCTTCCGGCAATATGCTATTTCAGAACGATAGCCTCCTTCCTGCCGTGCTTTTTTCCACCTATGAAAGAAAAATGACCAAAGTTTAATGTTTCCAAACTCTCACTTTCAGAGGTACTAACCATAGCTTTAATTATATTATAATCATATAAAACGAGGAAGGGCCTTGCCTGTTTTAAGAGCTAGCCAATTTCAACTACAATATAGGTATTTTTTGCTTATGTATAACAGTACATTAATAACTTCAAATATAAGGTAATAGACACATAGTAATACAAAGTACATTGTTCTTAAATTTTAGGATTATAAAAACACAAATCTCTAAAAGATGAAGTAACTAATACTAAATTTAAACCTTTAATGTATCTTTTTAATAAAAGTCAAAGATAAATTTTTTAAATAGTAAATACCCTCAGGTTTGACCTACTGACAAAACCCAGATTATTTCTTTACCCCAGGTATGCATTGTAGATCGTCAGATGATCTGAATCTGCCATGGCCAAAGCTGATTTTGCAAGATCTGCTTCATCTTTCCGACCAATTGGTGTGGTAAAAGGAGACTTCTCTGTCATAACTGCAGCTAATGTTGCCTAACCATAAATAAACAAAAAAATTTAACCTTAAAGAGGTATACACTGAAAGCTGATTTGTATTGTAATAGAAAGCAAATCATAAAACAACTGCACTTTCAAGTTGCATGCTTCTTCTTTTGAATTTATTGTGTTCTATAATAGCTAGCATTTTCATTTTAATTAGTTACTTTTAGTTTCATTTATGGAATTTAAAAAATCTATCACTTACTTTTATATCATCTTTGTGAGACAGAGAAGTAATACCAACAAAATCAGGGATTTTAAAAAATGAGTATTTGTGCAAGAGACTGATAGTCTATCACACAGTTAAAAGAAATTCCTTAATCACAGATCAGAGATCTTGACTCTGAGTCTGAATTTCCATTGCCTGCAATGCTCCTTAAATAATTCTTACATAATTTGGACTATATAACAACCCATTTGTTGTTGCTGCAGCTTTTCAGATCAACTATCATGGCAGTAGATATTTCTTGGACTCAACACAATTCTGGTATATATTTCTGATACTAGAAAAAAAAAAGACTAGACTAAGTCATACTCTCCCCATTTTGATTTCAAACAGGCTTATTTGTAGTCCCAGAAAAGGCTACAACTTGATAAAGTTGGAATGGCAAAGCAGGCAAGAGATTCAGAGAGAGGCAGAAAGTTTGTTAATTCTGAGATAATTTGAGAAAACGGAATTGCTGGTAATTGCTAGCTCAGAGAAAACCCAGAAAAAGGGAAGGAAGTTTTGATTCTGAAGTGTGGAGTTCAAAACTCTCAATGAATCCATCTACTATATGAATCATCTACTATATATATATAAAAGTGGGATGTTTGATAGCAGAAGTCTACAAGCCAAAACCCTTTTACAAAATAATACCTACAATACACAAGAGGATATGGGTGAAGATATTTTCTTGTATATAAATATAAAAAGTTAAATATTAAAAAATTCTCATTAAGCATTCAGATTTCCTGGCTTTAATGTTAGTACAGACCCCTATTTAGTCAAAAAAAATTTTCCCAACTTAATACCTCCCCAACCAAAATGCTATTTACAGTGAAGAAGCAGCAGTGTTGCTTGTCTTACCACTGGATCCAGGCAGCCAAAAATGGCACCAAAAATAAGCATCTTGCCAATCTTGACATTCACAGGCAGAGCTGCAAGGTGTTGGCCCAGTGGAGTCAGTTTAGGCTCATTTAGTTCACAAGCTCCAATTTTTCGGAGTAAATTCATTGCATTGCTGATTACTTGAAGTTGAGGAGGATCTAAAGCTTTAGAGAGGAAATCTTCAGGAGAACCAAGATTGCATTTCTGCAGATTGAAAAAGTGATAAATTCGGATGTGATCAGAAAAAATTAAAAAAAAAAAAAAAAAAAAAGATGGTCAAACTGGAACTAAATTTAAGTAAAATTTTAAGCAAAGAGATTTTTCCAGTTGCATATTTTTAGTTTCTTCATTCCTGATTTTTATAGAACCAAAAAATCTAAGAACTGAAGGATATTATAGATCTTTCATACCAGGAAGCCTTTGGTCTAGGTCAGGACTTTTCAAGTCCAGCTCTATTGTTAGTGGGCCCAGATAATTCTTTGTTTTAGGGGACTGTGCTGTTCACTGCAGAGTGTTTAGCAGCATCCCTGGTCTTGACCCACTAGATGTCCACAGCATGGTCTCCCTCTCCCCACAGTTCTGACAGCTAAAAATGTCTCCTGACATTCCAGGCTTTCCCTGGTAAGCAGTATCATCCCCAGTCGAGAACTAGTGGTCTGGGCTATGAGTCTGTATTTTAATTTCTTAAAGTATGAGTGCCTATGGCAGATTTAAAGCACAGTGGGTTACTTATAAAATATGAGGGAAGGGGGAGTTTATTAGAGCAGAGTAAATAAAATACTTGAAAATCTAGTGCAACAGAAGGTTAAACGGTCTTCTTTTTTTTTCTAAGAAAGGGGTGGAGAACAAAAGTTCATCTGAATTCCCCTGGGATTACCATAATATGAAGACATAATTCCTCCAAAGGCACGCGCAAGATTTCAGGGACAGAATAGTCCATAAAGCCTTCAAATCTGAAAAATAAGGTAAAATAATCCTAAACACATATTATCAGCAATGCCATGCTGATTTGTGTGTTTTTAATCTCCAGGCTATGCCATACCTTTCTCTTGTGTACATGCGGAAACAGAAGCCATCTCTGACCCGCCCAGCTCTCCCCTGGCGCTGCAGAGCACTGGCTTTGCTGACAAATGTCTCGACCAAAGAACTCATCTGACTGCTCTCATGGTACCTAGAACAATGTTTTAGGAGATAATACGTAGATAACTGACTTAAATCAAAATCTAAAAAAAACTGGAAGTATTTGATTCTAAAGTTGAAGATTAATTATGCAGTAAGAATTCTTTGAAAAAGTGAGAAATTGTGCTGTGAACATCACAATTCAAAGCACCTTTCACAAAATACAGTTCAACCCCGAAAACACTTCCTCTAAAGGTACAGTTAAAAAAAATCAGGAGTCTATTTTGTACTGGACAGTCACACTCATTTCCAAATATTGCTGAAGTTTTCTAAGATTAGGAACAATGTATATAGATTAGAATAGACCACGAAGATGGTCTCCCTTATTTGTTAAATATGAACATCAAAACATTTATAAAGCAACAATCTGTTAAAGTTAAATTTATTTAACAGTTAAAGTTATCTACTATGCGCCAATTACTGTACTATGTACTTTCAATTTATGAAATTTTAATTTTCCCACTTACATATGAGAATACTGATGATTATAACTGATGTCATATTACTTGCTCAAGATTATAGATCAGAGATTTATAATCTAACTCTGATTCTAAAACCCATGCTTTTTTATAATCCCACAAATAATGCATTTGTAAAACTATTTTACAAACTAACTGATAAGAATTTAAGTCTGAACATTTTCTCAGCACTTTCCTATCAGGAGCAGTACACTGATATTACTTATGGGAAAACCGATGACATGAATTTTGACGTTTACTCTCAGACATTTTAAACTTCCCTACAGCTTCTCTGAGACCTTTTGTTTTGGACAGAATTAGGACATTTGAGATGTTCCCCATATGATTCTGAGATCTAGTGCTTGTTTTGGCAGTACATGTACTGACTTGAATGGTTCTGTGATGTCTCCTAACAATTCAAGAGTCCCAAGCCCTTTTCAGGTTAAATATGTTTTGATTTGGGAGGAAAATGCAAACTTACTTATTTTCTTTCGTTCTTCCAGTATCAATCACAAATACAACATCTGGAATAGTGATACCTGTCTCTGCAATATTTGTTGCCAAAACAATCTGAAAACACAAAGCCAAAACATTTAGGTAACACTTCAGCAATGTGCCATCACTTACAAATTCTTCAGTTTAGCCAATGCATTTTAAAAAGTGAATTTCAATTATTCTTTATAAAAATTCACAATCTAATTGCTATTACTGTGTAACTTAAATTTTCTCTAATTAATTTTATTACCTCAGCTTATTAATTAAACTTACAGATTCTTATTCCAACAGAAATACTGTTAGTCCCTTAATTCTAGTCAGTCATCTTAAAAATGATACACATAGAATGGGAAAGTGGGTCAGAGAATGGAGACTGCTCAGCAGAAACTTTACAATTATTAGGGAATACTTTCTTTAGTAAGAAGAACTGGTGGGTTGTTGCCCTGGCTCTGCTACTTATTAGCTTTGTGACCTGGGTAAGTTATTTTACCTCTCTGGTCTCAAATTAGGAGGTAGAAATACATGATTTCTTAGGTCCCTTTCTAGCTCAAAAATTCTTAATGGTGATGGCTGAAGAGCCCATCTTCTTGTGTGTGTTTTTTTTTCTTCTGTTGAGTCTCTGGAGGTGAAACATTTAGGAAACTCTAGGTCAGTTCACTATGTTATCACTCTAACTCAATACTGAATGCTTGCTTTTCTTATCCTTCATCCTAGGAAAGAGAACCCAGATTATTAAGACTTAGATAGGACCTAGGTGATCAAAGTGTTTAGACGTGGTGGAATTCTTTTCTTCAGACAAAATCTTCCAGAGAAGCCCAAATGTTACAGATCAGAGCATAACCTATGAACCCCTGGATTTTTCAGAGCAGTTAGAAAATCATAAATTTAATTCAACCCCTTTTAAAGATGAGAAAGTAAGGCTGAGTAGGTTGCCAAAGGCCACAGACGTGGCAGCAGCTTCGGGACAAGAATCTGAGAAACTTTTTTTGCCAAGTAACTCTTCATTCAGAATCCTGAACAGAGGAGACAATGAAAATACCTTAAGATTGTTTCCTAACCTAATGTCCTCTGTGTTGCAAAAATGATCAGAGATGAATAGACTATAGAGAACAAAAAAAGAATCCTCCCAGGATTCAAGTAGCTTCTGACATCAAACATCCTTTGTGTTCTCTTCTTGAAGGAAGAATAGTGACTTTTTCTTCTCAAAATTAACAATAATGCCATGTTTTTAAACTACCACTCCTCTAAAGTTATTGATAACACATAATATAAACACCTAACATAATATAAATTGAGTTTTAATATTTGGTTCACTTTTGATGATATCAGACTGCAGAGCATCTGGAGTCTGCCATGTGCTATAAGGCACTTAATAACTGTCTTTGATGATAGTCATTTTCATGAACTGTTCTCAGGTGGATCACATATAAATTTGATGTACTGAGTTTTACCTTCCTGACTCCTTGCGGAGGAAGTGTGAATGCTGCAGCTTGATCTTGAGTTGAAAGAATAGAATGCAGAGCTATCACTTTATATCTGAAAGTTAAAATCATAGTTCTTAGCAAGAGTTTCTCTTTAGAAGACACTGCAAAGAATAACAAAATTTATTTGCAAATAATAGGAAGCAATTTAAAAATTTATTATGAAAAATTTTAAACACACACAAAAGTTCTGAGAATAATATACATATACTCACTGATGAGAAAAAATTTAATATAAATTATATGAATATAGGGTTTAAAGAATTAAAAAAAAAACATATTCTGATGCCAAAGTGATAATGATAACAGCAGTAATAAACTATATCAAAACAGATACAGTAAAGAGCCAATTCAGTCTGTATGGATGATAAACTGCAATGCTGTTGGGGTTTCGCACCATCCCATGGGGAGGGGAGTCACCATCTTATTCTTAACTACAAGTTTCCCTCTGCTAAATCATATTAAGAAAATAAAACAAATGTAGAAAAAGTACCTAAAATTTTTAGTAGATAAAATGCTATAACAGAAAGTTAAAATAAGAATTGCTTTGTCATGGACAATTTTAACTAAAGTGAAAAGACTCTGAAAGCTCTGATCAAGAATTTTAATGTACAAAATGCTGCTCTGTTCTAAAACTACCAGGAATATAATGAAGATCTGTAGTTACCGTTCTGAAAAAAATCTTCTGTCAGTTGATAAGAGATCATACAACTGTTGAATATGAGCAAGGCCTGGTAAAAAGATCAGTACTGCTCCTTCAACATTTTTGAACTGAGGACTTCTGTCTGAAATTTTTTGAAAGATACAATATTCAAAAATAAGAAATAGTATATAAAATATTAATAAAACATCTCCAGTTAGTAGAAAAGTTTTATCAAAACAAATGGAGACACATTAGAAATAGGCACATACCTAAATATATAAGAAGTTCCAAAACGAGGTCCAGGTTGATTTTATGAGGATTCATGTAGAGAATAGCATGCTGAGTGCGACTGCTATACTTTTGGTAAAATGGATTTAAATCAGCACTTGTTCCAGTCTGAACTGGGATGTATTCCTAAAAGAAACATAATCAGAAAAACTTAAACAAAAATATGAAGTAAAGACAAAGAAGGAAAAAATGAGCTACTTGCATTTATTTAACTCTATATTTTTCTCACTGTCACCATTATTTCATTAAAATATAGCAAGAATACAATTTTTAACAGTATTAAAGTATGATAAAATTTCATCTCTACCCTATTAATTTCATCCAGCCCCGTTAAGTACAGCAAAACTTTTTAATCTTGGCATGTAAACACTTAAAGAAATGAAGAAAAACAGAATAATGGCTGCATTGTTCCATGGCAACTGAAAAGCAGGCAGGCCAAGAGGTCGTGATAACTTTATTAAGTAATTTACACCTGCCTCATTCATTCTAGATTCTACTTTGGTTGCTGAGTTCCAACCATCTCCTTTGAAATACTACCATTAATTTTTTGAAGTCTTTCTTTAGTTTCTAATCTCTGTTTCTACAGTTTTAAGAAAAGATTTTAGTTTTTGCTTCCTTGATTTATCTGCTTACTTAAAAGATAAACTAACTGTAAATCTGTCCATTAGATGAATGAAATAATGTAGATACAGTGAAAATATGTAAATAGTACCACTGGTCAAAATGCAGGATAGCATAGCTTTTGTGATATTCCTAAAATTATGTCATTCAAACTAAACTAACTCTCTATGAAGAACTGTGCTTCCCTGGATGGCTCATGCCAGCACAAAGGCTCCTAAGAAAACCAGTGGCAGGGATCTAGACTGTGGGCCTGCCCCAGTCTATTTAAGGTGTTGAGATAAAGCAAATATCATAAACCAAAGAGTAAGTAAAACAGTAAAAGAGTCAGTAAAACAAAGATTAAAGAAATGATCTTTAAAATTTGCTCATAATCATATGTTATTCCTCTAACAAAATGTATTTGAATGCACTGTGCCAGCCACATGACTTTAAAACTCATACAGTAGTGTGTGCCTTGGATATCATCATCAGATGTCTTTTAAAATGTTTTTTTCTTACCTGATACTTTTTTATTCCCCCTGCTTTGGTTGTAACATTAATGGTTATTTCTTCTTCCTCCTCCAGAAATTTCTGACAATATTCTGAGTCTTTCTCCAGTACAAAGCCTGTTTCCTCTATTATATCTTCAAGATGAAAAACCTGCACAGATGAAGGCATATAAAGAGTGAGCTCAAATTCATTTCAGTAAATATCATCTTAAAGAGACAAGGGATTGCTAGCTTCCTGAATGTTACCACATGCTAATTAGAATATTTTGAAAAAAATTTTTTTCTGCATTATTTGGGAATGAAGAACTTGCCTGATATAGATGGATCTGTCCCTACGTAGTTCCAGGACAAAGTACATTATGGTGCATAGTTTTTACATGTGAAAATCAATTTAAAGATTCTTTATCAGCTGAACCGAAAGGGCAAACATTAAGAACAGAAGAAAGCGTCAAAGACAAATCCCCCTCAATTTGAGGGATGGGTGGAAAGTTCAGTTCAGTCACATCCAACTCTTTGTGACCCCATGGACTGCAGTATGCCAGAATTCCCTGTCCATCACCAACTCCTGAAGCTTACTCAAACTCATGTCCCTTGAGTTGGTGATGCCATCCAACCATCTCATCCTCTGTTGTCCCCTTCTCCTCCCGCCTTCAGTCTTACCCAGCATCAGGGTCTTTTCAAATGAGTCAGTTCTTCACATCAGGTGGACAAAGTGTTGGAATTTCAGCTTCAGCATCAGTCCTTCCAATTAATATTCAGGACTGATTTCCTTTAGGATGGACTGGTTGGATCTCCTTGCAGTCCAAGGGACTCTCAAGAGTCTTCTCCAACACCACAGTTCAGAAGCATCAATTCTTTGGAGCTCAGCCTTCTTTATACTCCAACTCTCATATCCAACTTCCACATGGGTGGAAAAGCAGTTCCTTATTGTTAGGCAGTGACCCCAATCTGGATGTAGATTTGGCTTTGCTATAGAACCGTGTTTTATGCTGTGTACCTCTGAGGTATGTCATTCAGCATAATCCTCCTTCCAGTCTACCCATGCTTAGTCAAGGCAGCTCAGCTATCTGATTCCCAAGGCCAGCTCCAGGTCCTCTCTTGGCTTGCATTACCTTAGGGATAGTTCTAGGCTCAGACTTAAGGGGGAGAAGACAATAGCAACCCACTCCAGTACTCTTGCCTGGAAAATCCCATGGACAGAGGAGCCTGGTAGGCTGCAGTCCATGGGGTCGCTAAGAGTTGGACACGACTGAGCGACTTCCCTTTCACTTTTCACTTCCATGCATTGGAGAAGGAAGTGGCAACCCACTCCAGGGTTCTTGCCTGGAGGATCCCAGGGACGGGGGAGCCTGATGGGCTGCCGTTTGTGGGGTCGCACAGAGTCAGACACGAATGAAGTGGTTTAGCAGCAGCAGCAAACTTAAGGGCCTATCTTCTGGGGACACTCACTGGTGGGAATGTAGTTTCTGTTTACATAGGCGTTATTAAAAAAACTTACCTCAACAGGATAACTTCTTCCTGAAATTCTGAGAATAGGGCAGTGTGTGAAATAGGTAGAAAACTTTTCACTGTCTACAGTGGCACTCATGAGAATCAAATGTAAATCAGAACGTTTCTGTAAAATTTCCTTCAAGATAATTAGTAGGAAGTCTGACTGGACACTTCTCTCATGAACCTAGTATAAAAGGAATAAAAAAAAAAATGGTCATATATAAGGTCTGTGTGTGTTATTTGCTCAGTCGTGTTCAACTCTTTGCAACCCCATGGGCTATAGCCCACCAGGCTCCTCTGTCCATGGAATTCTCCAGGCAGAAATACTGGAGGGGTTGCCATTTCCTTCTCTAGGGAATCTTTCCAACCAAAGGATCATACTCAGGTCTCCTGTATTGCAGGCAGATTCTTTAACATCTGAGCCACCAGGGAAGCCCTTACATAAGAAGGTCTAGTAAGAAGTTAAAACAATCAGACCTTCAAATCTACTAAAAGTTAATCAATATTTACATACAGTCAATACACAGAGGTGAGAGAAGCTGTGTTTCAAATGAGGTAGATCTTCCAAATTGAAAATAAAGTCACCCTCTTTAAAACTGAAGTCAGTAAAAATCAGCATATAATGAAACAGATTAGCTATGATATTAAGACTCTACCTTAGGAGATAGTCTGTAACTGTTCAGCTGGTAAGATTAAAGTATCTCCCAAATTTCACTCAGAAGCCAGTGTAATGCTTAAAAGCTCTGCCGCTAATATATAATTGAATAGACACAAAACTGCAACAAGACAGATTGTTTATACACTTTTCTGCAAAGGGGGAATTTTTTTAGTATGAATCTGACCGGTTCTATCAACTGCCTAAGAAAATGGGTTTTATGCTTTTTGAACACGTGCCTTTTAGGGATGAGCACTGTAAACTTGCTACAGAGCATTACAACATGGGACATTGTCAGAACTTAGTATCTGCTGGATGTACTAGTCTATATTGAAATTTGCTGTACTGGATTTATTTCTACCTCATTTTATTTCTTGAGATTTAAAGCAGCATACAAAAGATAGAATACATTGAGATAACAAAAATTAAAACAGGTTTGGTCAACAAAAATTAAAACAGGTTTGATCATTTTGCGTGGAAGGGAGGCAATAGTGGTTAAATGTTCAGACTCTAGAACTGCTTGCTTAGGCTTAATTCTTCTTGGCTTGATCAATTAAAATATGACTTTAGGAAAGTTATTCAAATATCCCTGGGCCTATTTCTTCTTCTATAAAACAAATAATACAAATTTCATAGAGTGATTGGCTATCAGAGATCAACAAATAGTACTCAGCATTGTGCTAGATGCTGGGGAATAATGACTGAGATAGTCTTCATTTCAGTTTATAGCCTTATAAGAGGATTCTGTAGAGGATGGCTTGAAATTACATATGAAGGGCAGCTATTTTGTTTTCTTTTTTGGTCTAATATTCTTTTTTGGTTTTGTTTTATATATATATATATTTTTATTGAAGTTATAGTTGATTTACAATGTTGTATTAGTTCCTGTTGTACAGCAAGAGGTAGCTAATTCAGGTGGTCAGGAAGGCTACTATGAGGGAATTGACATCTATGTTGAGAACTGAAATTAGTTTTTAAAAAAGGAGGAAAGAACAGTATGATAAAGGGAGATAAGGTGATCATGGGCCATAACTTGTGCAAAATCATGGAGGACAGTGTGATCATATTACATTTCAAGAAATGATGAAACAAAAATAATGCCTTGAGCATGAGATGAGGAATGGGCAAGAGACACAGAGGGTGAGGTGCTCAGTTATCTGTTCATATGAGGTCTCGTAAACCCTGTTAAGAAGCTGAGACTTTATTCTAATAAGTCAGGGTAGTGAGTAAGATATTTTAAAGTAGGGGAATCATGTGGTCTGAACTTTGTTTTAAAAAAGGTAACTCTAGCTATAATGTGACGGAGAAGGCAATGGCACCCCACTCTGGTACTCTTGCCTGGAAAATCCCATGGATGGAGGAGCCTGGTAGGCTGCAGTCCATGGGGTCGAGAAGAGTCGGAAACGACTGAGCGACTTCACTTTCACTTTTCACCTTCATGCACTGGAGAAGGAAATGGCAACCCACTCCAGTGTTCTTGCCTGGAGGATTCCAGGGACGGGGGAGCCTGTTGGGCTGCCGTCTATGGGTTCGCACAGAGTCGGACACGACTGAAGTGACTTAGCAGCAGTAGCAGCAGCTATAATGTGAAGAATGTAGAAGAGAGCAAAACAGAAAGTAGGCAGTTTAATTAGAAGCTTATTAAGTAATTAAATAAGATAATGGTAGCATATATCAAGGCAATACCAGTAAATATGGAGAGAAGTATATGAATGTGAGAGAAGTATTCAAAAAAATCAACAAAGTCCAGGTGAACTGATTTAAAGGATATGCAAGAAAGAAGGAATAATTTTGGATGTTTTTACTTTACTGGCTTGACCAGGATATTATCTGAAGCTTGAGAGAAATATTTTCTGATAGGTGAAACAGATCTGGGGAACCTCCTCAAATAGATGGTAATTTATACAGGTATCAATTTTTAAAATTTATTTTTTGCTGCACTGCTCTGCATGTGGGATCTTAGTTCCTCAAGCAGGGATTGAACCTGTGTCCCTGCAGTGGAAGCATGGAGTCTTAATCACTGCATTGCCAGCGAAGTCCCCAAATATTGATTTTTTTAAAAAGAAAATTTAAAATGAGGATAAGACATAAAATATAGCTAATAAAGATATATACTTTATTAAGTCCATTTGAGAGAGGTGGGCAAAAAGATTGGCTGTAAACATAACAGCTGCCAGAGGAAAAGCTGCATAACTCTCACACTGACCATAAACTGAAACAAATCATACCAACTATTCCTAGTAAGAAAGTCAGAGTATCATCCTAAGCACCTTCATAAAGAAGCTCCTGTATCATATAATGAACTCTGTCCCAGCATCTCTTTCATCATTATATTTAACATGATGATGAATTTCACTGGGTTTTCTCTTACTCTTATTGTACTGTTCAGTAAGAGGCTGAGAGTATCACACTGAAGCACAATTCAGTAAATCAGGTCTACAGACTGCTATTAATAATACAAAACCATCAAAGAACAGCTCCCTGAAGTTGGTCTAACTTTTAAATTAGGATTCATTCTGATACATATTTACTAAACAAACTTCCCTGGTGATTCAGACAGTAAAGAATCTGCCTGCAATGAGGGAGACCTGGATTCAATCTCTGGATTGGGAAGATCTCCTGGAGAAGGGAATGGCAACTCACTCCAGTATTCTGGCCTGGAGAATTCCATGGACAGAGGAGCCTGGTGGGCTACAGCTCATGGTGTCTCAAAGAGTTGGACACAACTGAGTGACTCACACATACACAGTGTTTTAATAATTTGGAGTTCCCAGAAAAACTACTGGCTGATACAAATATTTCATCTTACCTAGGAGAAAAAATTTCTCACTATAAATAGACAAATTAGCATTTTAAGTTGATTCTTAAAATATATATGATACTGATATAATCCAGGTATTAACAAACATGGCTACAACTGTCACACCCTAGTCCCCACCCATCACTGCCAGGAGCAGTTACCCATGGGCATGCTCAATCAAGCTGCCATACATCCTCTTTCTTTCTCTTGAATTTCTATCACTTACCTATTACCAAAATATTGTATATAAAAACATCTTAACCTAACTAGTACAACAACAGGAAAATGGTTAAATAAATTATGGGCTATCCAAATAACATACTTCTATAAAGCTTTAAAAATGGTATTTTTGCAGACTAATGATGTGAAGAATTATAAAGTGAATATACATACAAACTATAAAAAAATACATATATAAATGCACAAAAGGCAACATTAATTTTTTTCTGAATCATGAGACTACAGATAATTTTTATTTTCATTTTTGTATCTCTTTATACTTCAAATACTAACCAAAAGGAGGAAAATAACCCAGTAATCTATATTTAATTAAATCTATTAATTAAAAATCAAAGAATGATTGAACTTTCACTAATGCCTTCTGAACTTGGTCAATTAAATTCATAAAAACTTTACATCAGGGAAAATTGAAAAAAAATTTTAAATAACTAAAATGCTATATATATAATTTCTTCAAAAAATTATGTACAAAGCAAATCAGTTTAACATACATTAACTGATAAGAAATGTCTGCAGCTGGCTTCCCTATGCTTGAACCCCTAGTTGCAGAACTTATTGACTGTATGAATTTGAGTAGGCTATATAACCTCTGTGTGCCTCAGTTTCCTCAACTATAAAATGGGGATAATAATATCTACTTCTTTTGATTAAGTGAAGGATCGCTGGAAGGATTAAATGAAGTTGTATATATGAAGTCCTTAGAATAGCCCCTTGCATACAGCAAATGTTATAGTGTATTTGTTAAATAAGTCAATTAGCATGAGACTTGTTTGTTAGAGGAAATTAACTAATTACATGTAAAGTACTTGGCATTTAGTAAAAATGAAGAAAATGTTAGCTAGTATTAGAAGTAACATCTTTTTAACACAAAAATGTTTAGAGTCATTTCCTGAACATACAACGATGGAATCTACTCACCTCATCTACAATAACATGAGACACATTTGTTAGGAGACCATCTTCTTGAAGTTTTCTTAGCAAAACCCCTGTTGTACAATAGAGTAACCTGGTAGATTCACTAGCGCGAGACTCCATCCGGATCTGATATCCACATAAAGAATTCTGAAGGGAAAACACAGCCAAGACTGGATTCTCACAAATGATGTGGGGAAAAAAGCTTTAGAGACTGAAGTACAGGTGCTGGTCCTGCTCCTATATGGAGCAGTCTAAGTAAATCTGTTTAGTGCCATTTATTACTTTCCTATGTCTTCAATTATACCAAACTGTAAAATTTGTTCTGGCAATTTAAACAAGGAAGAATTTTCAGAATTTTGAAACAAAAAGCTGTTCTCCTGCTCTGAGTACCATTAACATGATTATGGAAATATTAACAGATTTAATCAATTTCTTATGAAATTATCTTGGAGCAAAATACTGAGGTGCTCAGGAACAGAATTTTAGATCTGCTCCTACAACTTGTCTACTCTTCTATCAAGATCTCATAGAAGCTGCAACCATTAAAAACCAGTGGTGCCTGATGAGAATCCTGAAGTCACTTCTATTTCCATCACATTTTGTTTCATACTCCTTCAGTCATTCCTCTGCTGTGTTTGTAAACCTGTCTGTCATCCCCTTTATTTAAATTCCTTACAAGACAGAAATTGTGCCCTTTGTCCCCTTACATGTCATGAGACAGTCCAGAAAAATTGCCACATAAAATTTTAATGAAGGGTTATCTAACTTAAAGATAGACAAAAATGTTAAGTACCCTATCTAGAAAGAACAATTCAAAGTATAATTAAATTGAATTACATGAACTTGGAATTCATTATATTTGGTTCTAAACCAATTTTATTAATTCCTACATTTTGCAGTCACTCTGGTTAAGGTTTGGCCAGTTTTGTGTACACTTTTATCCCCAAACACAGGACAACAGGTATTTTAAGTTCTTTTTTCTATTGTTTTTATACACAGGATTTGAAAATAGTCTCATATTGTCTTCGATATTGTTTTTTTGCTTCTGTTCATTGAGCTAATGAAAATCATTCAGGAATATATCCTACAGAAAAGATTTCCAAATACTGAGATATCTGGTATTACAATTTATCTGTTTTTATATTCTTTGAATGATCAACTTAGTAATGTAATATATTTGAGTACTCAGTTACTGAAGTGAATATATTTTTCCTTTTACATGAGAATTTTAATGATAATTGCTTACAATCCTTTTCCTACAAAGGAGAGTGGCATATCATACCTATCAAAGAAAACACGAAAAGCACCTGAGAGGTGCTACTGAACAAACAGTATCGGCCAAAATTCATATATGGTACAGGTTCCATTTGGATCCCAAGAGCACAGGTAAGTAATGTCATGTCACCATTCTCTGAGGTAGAGCTGAACAACACTTTACCTTTCCTCCAGGTCCATTTTCACAGCCCAATTCATCACACACTCTTGTGGCTAAACTCACTGCTGAGATTCTTCGGGGCTGGGTGCAGACGATGTTACATTTAGTTGCTCCCCACTCATTCAGAAGCAGATCTTCTAAGAGAAAATGTGGCACCTGAGTACTTTTACCACTCCCTGTTTCACCTGCCACAACCACTACCCGGTGCCTTTTAAGAGTTTCAACAATTGAACTCCTGTGTTTAAACACAGGCAACTGTTGCCTTTCCTTTAGAAGTCTCTGGTACTTAGGTGTGCTTTGCAACTTTCTAAAGAGGTTTCTAACAGGTTCCAAATCTTCCACCTTTTCCGATTCCAAGGACAGTGCAGAAAAATCCTCATCAGAAACTAAATTTTCCCAAGATTCCTCAGGATCTTCAGAGTTTTCTCTCTTATTTTCAGAATGCTGTTGTTGCTGTTGCTGCTGCTGTTTCAGTTTATTCAGAAGTTTGGCTATAAAAAGGTCACGTGGTTTATTGGTTTCCATTTTATTTAATTCTTCCTTTTTCTTTTCCGCATCACTCCACTCTAGCCAAACATCTCGGTAAGTTGGAGGAAGCAACTGATGAACTGACTATAAAGGAAAAAAATAGTAATACGTTGTGTTGACTAATTACTGGATACCAAAATTCAGTAGGTTAGAACTGAAAAGAATAGCTATTGCTTCTTAAAATATCTCTTAAACTAGTAGGTTACTACTGTATTTTAATAAAAGATATACATGCATATTGTAGGAAGTAGGAAATGGCAACCTGCTCCAGTATTTTTGCCTGGGAAATTCTATGGCTAGAGGAGGCTAGTGGGCTATATAGTCCATGGGGTCACAAAGTGCTAGACGTGACTGAGTACACACATACACGCATATGATGCAAACTGATAAAGAGCATATAAACAGGCTTCTGGACTTACTAGCTGTGTGACCTTGGGCAAGTAACTTAACTTCTTGGTGTCTTAGTTTCTAATTGTAAAATGGGGCTAATAATTATACCTCCCTTATATGCATACTCTGAGGTAAACTTTCAGTTAATCAAACACAGTGCTTATTTTAGAACACAATAAACTATTAAACACATGTTTATTATTTATTCCTATGGTAGTGCTATTTAAATATGTAGATGATCCACAAAGCACTGATCAAAGTTCCCTCTGAGATTCCATTTGTATATTACAAGTCAAAGTATTTTACTTTGAACTCCATTGGATGGAATCTAAGTTATCCTGCCTGTTTTATTAAGAGCCCACAATTATTTTTGTAACATTGACAGTCATTTCCATTAATTAAGCTTACCTTATGATACCTTATTTTGAAAAACAAGGGAAATAAAGACATTAAGAACTTTCACTGAGAGAAAATGGAAAAGAACTATTATTTGGAATTCTACTTAATCAGTGTCTAAATTTTCAGTAGTTCTAATTCACCAGGAAGAAAGATATACACGTTTATTACAAAGAAAATGCTGACAGTACTCCCAACCCCCCACCCCCCCCCAAAAAGAGCACAGTGTTCTATTAAAAGTGCTCTCTTCAGTAAGACTTTATTTTCATCTCTCCTTAAACTGGAAGCTTTAGTCGATATAACCTAAAAGTGAAAACTGGAACCAATGTCTTGTATTTTAAAGTTGAGAGACAATATAACGTTAAAGGAAAACAATTGTTTAAAAACTCTCCTTAATTCAATCACTCTAGCACAGTTTTTTAATCTTTACATCAGTGTAGCTTGCAAAGCTGGACCAAATGGTTCAGTGCCTCTGGTCCAAGGAGAGAAAGCTTGAACTATGTTTGGAGATGAGACAAAGTCAAAATTATAAATAAGCAGAAACAAGGACTACTCAGCAGCAGCATTCAGTGAAGAGAAAACTGGCACAAAGGGCCACGATTAAACCTTACCTTCCACATGCAGATCGTTTCATGTTGACAAAATATACGCATTACTCCACAAATGAATTCTGAGACACTTGGATCTATAAAAACTTACCTGCCCTTTCACTAAACGATAAAGAGCTAAAGTAGCTCCCAGGTGCTGAGCCTGCATACCATCCTCTGTTAAGATCGTGGGGCACACAACCAGGACATCATCTTCAGACTTGATTACCCTCACCCTAAAAGAAGCCAAAGACATTTTAAAATAAAATTGATGAAGTAAAAATGGTCAGAATTCCATTAACACTGAACTGTAGTTTACATTATTTAAATTAAATATTCTCACAGAAAACACTATATTAATACTAGGTAATGATTTATAGGCACTATCAACCTAGAGATGTAGAAGCAGCTTCCTAAACATCTACTTTACTCATAGGAAAATAAATATTTTCATCTTAGATTTTTCTAAAAGTTCACTCAGTTAACCAAAAACATACCTACATTTCCAGTATCTACCTACTGCAACTTTTTCAAAGGAAGGATTTGGACTCTTGGGAAGATTCTTCCTGACCCAATCGATCAGAAATTGTTTGGGAGATTTTCCAGTCCAGCTTCGAGCAGTATAGTCAAAATTTCTTACATCATGAGGTTCTTTCTTTTTCTCTAAAATGACAAAGATTGGTTCTTTAAAAATGCTTATGTAGTAATACAGAATATCTTTTGAAGGCTTAAAGTTCTCCCACTTTTGGAAACAGATTTTTTTTCAAGAGAACAGGTTAGAAAAGGACAGACAGACCTGATTCAAGCCAGGGAAAGGTTGGCCAAATAGGGGATAATAGGATGAGCAAAGTCATGGAGCCATGAAACAATACATGTTTTAAGAATGATGCAGCTGGAGTACACAGCTGGGAGAATAAGGTGGAAAGGTAGAGTGTGGCAGAATGCAAAGGATCATCAGAGCCATAATAGAAGGTTTGAACTTGTTAACTGATTAAAATTTTTAACCAGAAACTCATATTTTGATCTGTGTTACAGAAAGATAATTCTCGCAGGAGTCTGAACTGGAGAGAGATGAGGCTGAAGCCAGATGTTGGTAATCACAAAATGCTACACAAATTATTATAATGATTACTTTTCCAAGACAGTGTGTGGAAGTGTAACTTTACTGCCATCTTTTGTAGTTTGTTGGAATACAAAGTAACACAATTTCTCACTTATATAGTCCTTGATGTTTTACTATTTACAAATTACACTCTGGAACACTCTCCCTTCATTTTACCTCTTTCTTCTTCAGGAGCAGCTGTAGACTTTTCAAATAAATTAAAGTTCAAAGCACTTTCTCCTTCTGTGACTACAGGAGGCTTCTTTCTTTCATTCTGTTGGTGTGAAATCTTTATGGCTGGATTGAATACTGGATGATCTTCTAAAGTTTCCATTTCTACCAAAAAAAAAATGACGCTTATTTATTTTGTTTCTATTCATATTTGTTTATCATGCCTTTTTACTCTGCAATTTTTTTTTTTTAAACATTGCTTCTTTTTCCTTCCTACTAGGAATTTGTACTAGAAGTTCAAGGCAATTTATTTTCACATTACATACTAACATTTTTAGAACAAATCACTTAACAGATGTAGAAGGCCAAGAAAAACATCTTCACTAAAAATAAATTCTCATGGAATTATATTCACCTCTCCTTCTTGAGTGGAGATAGTGTTTTATGGTGTACACTTCAGGTTAACTAACTATGGCTGCAGGCCAAATCCAGCCCTGCTACCTATTTCCATATGGTCTGTGAGCTAAGGATGATTTTTACATCTTTAACTGGTTGAAAAAGATAAAAGAAAGAAATATTTGGTGCCATGTGAAAATTACATGAAATTTCAGCATCCATAAAGTTTTGTGAGAACATAACCATTTGCTTATGTCTTGTATACGGCTGCTTTTATGCTGTGGCAGCAGAGCTGAGTAATCATAACAACCTGTAAAACTTAAATATTTACTATTTGGCTTGTTGCAAAAGTTTGCCAACCCTAAGTGTAAAATGTTAGGAAAGAGAAGACATATAAAAAAGAGGCAACCTCCATCCTAGGAAAGCCAATAAAGAAGACATATTAATACATCTAAGAATTTTAAAGCGTTTACCTCTTTGAAATTTCCTTATTTTCTCCTGAGTCTCTTTTTGGCCCTGCTTGTTCTTTTCTAGTTTAAAGGTAGCTGCCTGCTCCTTTGCATCCAGAAGTTTAGCTGCAAGGTGCAAATACCTTTCATTCTGTTGTTCCAAATAAGATGATGACAAAGAAACAAAGACCAAGATTAGTTTATCTACTGTCAATGTATTATATCAAAGCCTGTGATCTTTTGATCTTATTCTTTGGTCCAACAAATCTTTTAGCAATTTTTCACAGAGAAATAATACAAACGTTCAAATCTGTAGGTACACAGATGTTCACTGCAATACTGATTGAAAAGGAAAACTGGAAATCAAGTGTGGTATTCTCTACAGAGAAAACTAGTCATTGGGGGGAAAAGTCAAGAAGCAATAGAATGAAGGTAATGCAAAGAATTGACTCACTAAAAAAGACCCTGATGCTGGAAAAGGTTGAAGGCGGGAAGAGAAGGGGACAACAAAGGATAAGATGGTTGGTTGGCATCACTGACTCAATGGACATGAGTTTGAGTAAGCTTTGGGAGTTGGTGATGGGACAGGGAAGCCTGGAGTGCTGCAGTCCATAGGGTCGCAAAGAGTCAGACATGACTGAGCGACCGAACTGAACTGAATCCACATGGAGAAACTTACTTGACATGTTAAATAAGCGAACTATGGAATAAAATGTAAGTATGAACTCATTTCTGTAAAAAGAAAAGTTACTTTTACACATTTTATAAATATATGGATTTAAAGGACTGCATATGCAATAGTACAAGACACTTGCAGCCAAAAAACCAAAACAAAACAGAAGCAACATTGTAACAAATTCAATAAAGACTTTATATAAAAAACAAAAATACAATTTTCTGAAAGCTGCTGCTGCTAAGTCACTTCAGTCGTGTCCGACTCTGTGCAACCCCACAGATGGCAGCCCACCAGGCTCCTCCATCCATGGGATTTTCCAGGCAAAAACACTGGAGTGGGCTGCCATTGCCTTCTCCATTTCTGAAAGCTACCTTCCGATAATCTCTATCTTATGGAAGACAGTTAGGGATGTTACAAAAAAAAAAAGGCCTCTGGAGAAAACGTGTATTATAAAATTTAACTCTGCTGAGCAAAAACCAGACAGAGAGCTAAACTCAAATTACTGGTTTTTCCTTTAGGTTAGGTTAATAAGAGATGGGAAGCATCAAACCACTGGGTAGAGAAGAGGGTATTAGCAGTGCTGCTATGAGACACAACCACTGAGTCGAGGGGAAAAGAGACAACTAAGGAAGCACAATTCTGGGATCATTCTGTGTAGAAGCAGACAGCAATAGAGTGTAACAGACAGAAGGATTAGCTACCGCCTCAATTTCACCCAAACCACACTCATTCTTTCAATCTTTCCTCTCTGTGGCACTGATACCACCATCCCTCCGCCTACGAATCTCTTGCTGTCTTTGGCTTCTTAATTTATGTTCAGTATATCAGCAATTTCTATTGATTTTTCCTTTAAATGTTTCTCTTCTAAGTTCCAATTTGGGGACCTCCCTGGTTGTCCAGGGGCTTCCCTGGTAGCTCAGCAGGTAAAGAATCTGCCTGCAAATCAGGAAACCTCGGTTCAATTTCTGGGTCAGGAAGATCCCCTAGAGAAGGAATAAGCTACCCACTCCAGTATTCTTGGGCTTCCCTGGTGGCTCAGATGTTAAAAGAATCCACCTGCAATGTGGGAGACCGGGTTCGATCCCTGGCTTGGGAAGATCCCCATGGCAACCCACTCCAGTGTTCTTGCCTGGAGAATTCCATGAACAGAGGAGCCTGGCAGGCTACACTCCATGGTGTCGCAGAGTCAGACATGACTGAGCAACTTTCACTTCACTGGCTGTCCAGAGGCTAGGAGTCTGCACTTCTACAGCAGGGGGCACAGGCTCAATCCTGCTCAGGGAAGTTCTGCATGCTGTACGGTGTGCTCACACCTCTCCCCCAAAACACTACACAAAGTCCAATTTGGGACTTGATTATTTCACACCTGAGCAAGCGCAAGAGTTATTCTTGTGGGTTACCTGCCTCCACACAGTTAGCGAGCCTTCCTAATCAATAGGGAAAGTTCTTAAATTCATTTTCCAGGCATCGAAATTTTCTAGTCTCAGTTAAACTCACTTGTTTACTCCTATTTGCTAGTACTCACACATTTTATCCTGATTACAGTTTAATATGCAAAGGCCCTTTGCACAATTCCACTTCTGTACCCTTATTTACACTATTTCACTCATCTGGGCCATTTTCCCATTCTTTGTTGCCTATGCATGTTTCATGTATCCTTCAAATCCCACTTCTTTGCAGTTGTCGCTCAGTCGTGTCCAACCCTTTGCGACCCCATGAATCACAGCACACCAGGCCTCCCTGTCCATCACCAACTCCCGGAGTTCACTCAGACTCACATCCATCGAGTCAGTGATGCCATCCAGCCATCTCATCCTCTGTCGTCTCCTTCTCCTCCTGCCCCCAATCCCTCCCAGCATCAGAGTCTTTTCCAATGAGTCAACTCTTCGCGTGAGGTGGCCAAAGTACTGGAGTTTCAGCTTTTAGCATCATTCCTTCCAAAGAACACCCAGGACCGATCTCCTTTAGGATGGACTGGTTGGATCTCCTTGCAGCCCATGGGACTCTCAAGAGTCTTCTCCAACACCACAGTTCAAGAGCATCAATTCTTCGGCGCTCAGCTCTCTTCACAGTCCAACTCTCACATCCATACATGACCACTGGAAAAACCACTGCCTTGACTAGACGGACCTTTGTTGACAAAGTAATGTCTCTACTTTTTAATATGCTGTCTAGGTTGGTCATAACTCTCCTTCCCAGCAGTAAGCATCTTTTAATTTCATGACTGCAATTACCATCTGTAGTGATTTTGGAGCCCAAAAAATAAAGTCTGACAGTTAAGACTGACCAGATGCTCCAATCAGAAGAGACCTCTTTTTCTGAACCTCAAAATAACGTGTACTATCATAAATTGTTTTTGTTACTTTAATACAGGCACATGCTTAAAAATAAACTCAGAGGATACAGAAGAGTACAATCCACCCTACTAACCCCAGCCCTGTTCACTAGTAATAGCTTCTTGTGTATTTCTCAAGATGTCTCCTTTGCATACAAAAGGATGCAAATATATATGTGTGTGTGTGTGTGTGTATGTATTCTTTTACTCAAATGAGTTCATTATACTACACATGCTGTTGTACAACTTCCTTTTTTCCATTCTAAATCAACTTTATAAAGGCATGATTCACTTATAACAAAACATACCCATTTTAAGTGAATAGAATGTGTTTGATAAACGTATATATCCACATAACCATCATCATAAAGACATAAATCACTGCCATCATCCCCAAAAGTTTCCCTATCATGCCTAACAGTCAATCTCCTTCCTCCATCCGTGGGCTCAGACAACTACTGATCTGGTTTCTCTTACTAGAGATTGATTTTGCATAGATGACTTTTCTAGGATTTAATATAATGAAATTGTTCAGCATGTACTTATTTGTGCCTTTCATTCTTATACAATGATTTCAAAAGCTGCTTATAGTGTTTGGCTGTTATTAATAAAACTGCTATGAATATTTGTGTACAAGCTTTTTTATGACATTTTCATTTTTACTGAGTAAATACCTAGGAATGAAATTGTTAGGTCATATGGTAAATGTATGTCTAACTTCATAAGAAAGTGACAGTTTTCCAAAGTAGTTGTACTCCTACAATCGGTGTAGGAGTGTTTGGTTGCTTCATATCCTCCCAACATTTGATATTACTTATCTTTTAATTTTCGCCATTTTGATAGATATATAGTAGTATTTCATTGCAGTTTTCATTTTCATTTTTCCCACAACTAGCAATGTTGAAGTTATTTTTACATGTTTATTGGCCATCCAAATATCTGCTTTTGTAAAATGCCTGTTGTCCTTTTAAAACTTCTTTATAAATTCTAGACAGAAGTCTTTAATCAGATATATGTATTGTTATTTTCTTCCTACAACTTGATTTTTTCACTTAATCTAATATTTTTAGCTTATCTTATGATATGTAGGTTTTCTCTGTCCAGGCAAAGGCTTTTGTTTATAAAATAATGTGCTTTTAAAATTATCCGAATCATTTAGCATACTCTTAACACTTAATCATTTAAAAATACTTGGCGACTGTCTCTTTAGACATGGGAGTGATGTAACAACATTTATTGAACGGTTATTTCATGTCATGTTTTTCCCTAAGTGTTGTTTTATTTAACTCTCACATAAACCCCTAGAGATAACGACTTCAATTTACAAATGAGGAAACTAAGTCTTAGAAAACTTAAATATTTTGCAAGGAATATCCAACTATAAGATTAACACAAATTTCTACTCACAGGGTCAAATTTTTCCTCTTCTAAACTTTTAGAAGTCTCACTCTTTTCTTCATTTTGTTGTTCAGCATATCGCAAAATCCATTCTTTCATATTTACTTCCAAATTTTTTCCATCCTTTTTTGGCTAGAAAAAAACACAACAAATATCTGAAAAATCAAAATTAGAAAAAGATGTCAAAACTATCATCAAGTGTCACTGCTTTTATAATTTCTTTACACTCAGAAACGTAGACACGTAAGTCTCAAAAATCATAGTGCAGGACAAATGAGTGGAACTCAACATTACTTTGGTAAGTCTAAACTTACATAGTTCAAAGAATCCATTTACATAAAGAGGCAAAAAACTGACAGAACTGTGAAAAACCTGCGTTATTCTTTACCAGTGGTTTTGTGCAGATGCTGTTTCCACAGATTTTTATTTATTTTTAAGCTTTAGTGAGGTCTGATACATTAACAACTGTACATATTATTGTGATTTTAACTATTATATATGTATACACTCATCATTTTGATGAGTTTGGACATATGCTTATATCATGGATGCTAAAGGTGAAGCTCCAATATTTTGGCCATCTGATGTGAAGAACTGACTCACTGGAAAAGACCCTAATGCTAGGAAAGACTGAGGGCAGGAGGAGAAGGGATGACAGAGGATGAGATGGTTGGATGGCATCACCGACTTGAAGGACATGAGTTTGAGCAAGCTCTGGAAGTTGGTGATGGACAAGGAAGCTTGGTGTGTTGCAGTCCATGGGGTCACAAAGAGTTGGACATGACTGAGTGACTGAACTGACTGATATACCCATGATACCACATGATACTACAACCAAGGTACTAAATGTACCTGTAACTTTCAAAAATTCTTGAGCGTTCCTTTGTGTGTGTGTGTGTGTGTGTATTGCTGTGGGGAGAGGCGTGGTTGTGGTAAGAAAGCTTAACATGAGATCTATCCTCTTAACATATTTTAAAGTACACAATACTGTTCTGTTGACCCCAGGCACTATGTTGAACAGCAGATGTCTAGAATTTATTGATATTGCATAACTGAAATTTTATTACCATTAAGCAACATTTTCCCATTTGTCCCTTCTCCCTTTAGCCCCTGGTAACTACCATTCTGTTTCTATGAACATGACTATTTTAGGTACTTCATATAAGTGACATCATGCAATATTTGTCTTTCTGTGACTAGCTTATTTAACTTAGCATAATGTTCTCTAGGTTCACCCATGTTCATAGATGTTTTATGATATGCAAAGTATTTGTGTACAATGCCCTAAGGAAGTACACCTTCCAGTATCAGTGCCTTTCTGTAACCCCTTTCCACAAAGATTCTGAATTGGCCACATGACTTGCTTCAGCCAATGCAACATTATCAAGAGTGATACAAGCAGAGGCTTGATAAAAATTTGTACACTGGTGTTTACTATCTTGAGACACTTGCTTTTGGAAGCCAGATGTCAAGTAAGAAGTCTGACCATTCTAATATCAAAATGTAAGAGGAAACCTAAACTAATCATGTGGAGAGAGAGGTGCCTTGCTAGCAAGATCCCAGCTGAGGCTCTAGTAATGTGAGTAAATAAACCATATTGGATGTTCTAGCCTGAGGAGATACCTCTTGGATCAGACAAACTACCTAGCTGAGCTCAGGCCAAACTGCAAAATCGTAAGGAATAAAATGCTGGTTTAAGTCACTCCATTTTCGGGTGGTTTGTTATGTAGCAATAGATAACTGAAACGACAATGCTAATGGGTTTGGCAAACCCATTAGACATTTTCAATGAGTAAAAACGTAACCACAACCTGATACTTATACTCTTATGAACTGTTACACGTTTCCCTCTGATTTTACACTTTAAATGTTGAATTCTTAAATTACCATGATCTTAGGATCTTCTTCCTGCTTCCTGGTTTTAGGTTGCAGTGGAGGTGAAATAGTGGCTTGCGTTTGAGGATACTGAAATTTTGGCCTACTTTTAGGTTGTTGCTCTTCAAATTCCTGGCTGAATCCTTCAGGAAGCGCATCTTAAGAGAAATTGGGATAAAAATGATGTACACGATACAGAAAACATACAAATACTAAATACATGCATAAAACCTGTCTAAACAAAGAGCACTTAACTTTCTTCTACTGTTCATCTCCTAGGAATAGAAATCCTACAATGAAAGTTGTTTTATTATCAAATCAGTGGGAACACTCTCTAGACAAAAACCAGCCCACCTCGATTTGGCCATTTCACCCTCAAAGTGCTAGATGCCTAAATTTTCATAAGAAAATCTTAACTCTCCCCTCCTCCTTGGTTGCATGTGGTAGTAGTCTTAACCAGTCATAAAAGCAATTTACATTCCAGGATCTTGCCAAAGATTACAGCCTGAACCTTGTACTTAATTAAATATTATTTACCCAAAGCAAGATAGCCCTAATTTCTAAACCAAAACCAGGTACACAGCCTGACAGGTTACAGACAGTCGAGAATATGCTGTATAATGTGCATTGTAAAATGGCCATTAACAACTGAAAGCAACACACACAAAAATAATTTTTTCTTGCACAGACTATAATCTTTAAGAATAATATACCAAAAAGACCAGAAAAGGGTAAGAATATTTTAAAAATAATTATAACACAGTGAAAAAAAATTTAAGTGCAAACCAAAAGCTTTCTACAAATATCATAAACACAAATTATTTCAAAAGGTTTTATAAACTGAAAGACTGTTATGATAATACTGCTTACCATCTGAAAGGTTTAAACAGAGCCAATCCAAGGCAGAATGAAGATCACCGCCATGTAAGAGTGTGTTAGTCATGGCATCTTCAATGTCCTTAGTTTTAAATGAAAATGCTTGTAAAGCCATGTATAAATCCTATGGAAGGGAAATGTAAAAAAGCCATTCTGTCAATTTTCTGTTTTTTCATTACTAAGTGTATTCTCCCATTCATTTTAAAACAGAAATTCTGACACAAATTATAACTTCAAAAGTATCTTTTTCTCTTTTTTTCCAGTTTGAAGAATTATTTTATTTGATAACTAGGGAATTTGAGAACTACAGAAAAATAAAAAAGGACCAGGAGAAATTGCTCATATTCTCACTATCCAAAGATACTGTTTGCAATGCAATGTGGGTCCTTCAGTCATTTTCTGTGATTTTTTTAAAAACAAATTTTATTTAACATTATAACTAAGTATCTTCCCAAATTATTAGAAATTGTTCATCACTTGTAACAGTTACAAAATATTCCACTGGATAGATTTTTCATAATTTATCTATACAGTTTCCTACTGGTGCTCACTTGGAATGTTTTCTTTTTCTTAAATCATAAGCAGTGCTTCAATGAACATGTTCATATAAAAAGTAAAGCTTTTTAATGTACTTTCTAAAACATTTTTAGATCTGGGCAAGACTGGGTTGAAATTCATACTCCTTTTATTTTGAAAGTGAAAAGTGAAAAGCTCAGTTGTGTCCAACTCTTTTCAACCCCATGGACTGTAGCCCACGGAATTTTCCAGGCAAGAGTACTGGAGTGAGTTGCCATTGCCTTCTCCAGGGATCAAAACCAGGTCTCCCTCATTGGAGGCAGAGGCTTTACCTCTAAGCCACCAGGGAAGCCCTTTTTATTTTGCTATTTAGTAATTAACAACCTCAGGCTATAATTTATATAATCCTTCTAAGCCTCAATTTCTTCATTTGAAAAATGGAGCAAAATACCTTCTAGCATTGGTGTGTCAGAGAAAATGCAAGCCAACTGCCCACTACAAGTCCAACATAATTTGGGGGATGTAATTTTCATATCACTATTTTAATGTGTACACTTACATTTGGCACAACTTCTTTCTCATTTTTGCACATGGAACTAATCTACATGAAATTTCAATGGAAGTTGAAAAGTCAAGGGAACACTCTTGCATTGCTGGTGGGAATGTAAACTGATACAGCCAGTATGGAAGATGGTATGGAGACTCGGCCACTATGGAAGATGGTATGGAGACTCCTTAAAAAGCTTAAAAACCATGTGACCCAGCAATCCCACTCCTAGGCATATACCCTGAGGAAAGCAAAACTGAAAAAGACACATGTATCCCAATGTTCACTGCAGCACTATTTACAATAGCTAGAACACGGAAACAACCTTGACATCCACTGACAGATGAATGGATAAAGGAGCAGTGGTACATATTTACAACGGACTACTCCTCAGCCGTAAAAAGGAATGCATTTGAATCTATTCTAATGAGGTGGATGAAACTAGAGCCCATTATACAGAGCGAAGTAAGTCAGAGAAATATAAATATCATTACTGACACACATATATGGAATCTGAAGAGATGGCACTGATGAATTTATTTTCAGGGCAGCAAAGGAGAAAGAGACATAAAGAATGGACCTATGGACAAGGTGGAAGGAGAGGGGGAGAAGGGGAGATGTATGGAGAGAAAAACACAGAAATTTACAGTATCATGTGTAAAACACAGAAAACGGGAATTTGCTGTATGACTCAGGGAACTCAAACAGGGGCTCTGCGACAGGCTGAAGGGTGGGGTAGGGAGGGAGATGGGAGGGATGTCTGGGAGAGAGGGGACATGGGTTGTACCTATGGCTGATTCTTGTTGATGTATGACAGAAAACCACAAAATTCTGTAAAGCAATTATCCTTCAATTAAAAAAAATTTTTTTAAATACTCCACTAAAAATAAGTAACTTTAAAAAAAGGTTTGCAAAATACCTGTAATTTTTTGGCAGTAAGTCTTCCAGAAATCACTCCCTTGTCATTATTTTGCTTTTTATGTTCATTTATCACTCCAATAATTTTTTGCTCTAGTTTGTTATTAATTACCACCTATTGAGACCAAAAAGATCATATCAATTAGAAGATGAATTACTAAATAACATTTAATAATTAAATAATTAGAAGGAATCAGTTTTCTATATCCCTACCAACCAAGCCCAGAATTTCAGCTGAAATCAGATACAGCGATTATACTGGAATACCATTCATTGTATCACATTCCTGTCACATATTTAAGAAAAAATGAGGTATGGTAAAATCAACAATATCTGGCAAGACAAAATTCCTTTTACAAAGCTTCTTGAAGCCATGTATCTCATGACATTGTCCTTGGACCACCCTTATGTTGCCACCACAGAGACAGATTCCTAAGCCTTATTAAACACATTGAATCTGAATCCTTGGGGAAGGAACCCAGAAATGTGCCTTAATATAAAGCAACCTAAGCACACTGCCTGAAAGAATGGATGCAATGCTAAAAGAGGGGCAAATCAAGTAAAAACTTACACTAACATAAATTGTAATATTAGATTACACAAACTATTTTGGCTTCCACTGTTTGTCTTCAATTTTTTTCCTACTGGCCATTTTATCTTCTGTTGTTTCCGTATATTTAACCTAAGATCACATAACTATCTACCCTCAAATATATCTTCCTTTGGTCACATCTTAAATGAATGCTCACTATGAGCAATGCACAAAAACATACTTTAGGAATTTAGTCTAGCACAAGAAACATATAGAAAAAGAAACTATAACCCAGCATGTCATTATTAAGAAGACATAAGAAGGGGAAGTAGAGCTTTCTAGCCAGAGAGCCTATGGACAAAAGCTTGGAGTCACAGAATCATATGGGATCTAGGGGAACAATGAGATGTGAACTAAAATTTTAAGTGGAGAAGAGTAATGGAGAAGGCTGGAAAGGTATGCCAAGCCAGATCTGAAGGGATGTGTATGCTAGACTTAGAAGTCTGGACCTTACCCAGCTCTTCCTTAATTTCTTAGAGGCTCTCAACAGATGATTAAATTTTATCAGAAAAGTACTTTTATCATATACTTTTTACCATAAAAAGTATGATTCACTTTTAATTTCATATAGATGAGTAATTATTGTACTATTTACAAATTTTAAAATATCCCATCATTTGCTTACATTTAAGAGTACATTACATTTTTTTTTTAAGGTAACATTTCTTGGAATGACTCAAAACGTGGGTACTCACTTTCAGAATAGATTTATCCAGATTTGCAGGACCACCAGAATCATTTGCAGAATTAAAACTGTAAATTTTCGGACCTATACATAACAGACAATAAATAGTCAAGGTAATTTAATGAGCAATATCCATTACACTATTTTAATTTTTGTCTAAAGATCACTAAATATTAAATATTTGATCTCAACTCTTCCTTTTCCACTTTACCAAATAACCCAATCCAGAAGGCAGCAATACTGCTCAACTTTCGAAACCATTTTATGCTGTTTAGCATTCTCTAGGTTAACTAGTTTCTCACCGAATGCAAATGCTTCAGCAGTTAGCTGAAGGAAGACCTCTTAGAGGATATTTGATTCCTGGCAGAGAAGATGGGTAACTCTGAAGAGAAAAAGGAAGTGGGAGCACCTATCATGTCTCCTGCTGAGTACAAGGTTGCTGTATCAGTATCCAAGGCTCCTGAAACAAATTATCATGGACTTGGTGGCTGAATATACAGAAACATTCTCTCATAATTCTAGAAGGTAGAAGTCCAAAATCAAGGTGTCAGTAGGACCATACTTCACCTGATGGCTCTAGGTAACTCTTTTCTTCCTTCTTCTGGCGATCCCAGGTGTTTCCTGGCTTGCTTGTCTCGCTCCTAAAATGGGCCTTCACACAGCCTTATTCCTTCTGTCTGTGTCCAAGTCTCCCTCTCCTTTCTCTGACCCTAGTCACTGGGCTTAGGGCTCTCCTTAAATCCAGGATGATTTCATCTCGAGATCCTTAACCAATTACATCTGCAATGATCTTTTTTCCAAAAAAGATCACATTCTGAGGTTCCAGGTAGACGTGAATGTTTGGGTGAACACTACTGAATCTGCTATAGTTGTGAAGTCTGTTCCAGTCAATAGAAATACTGTATGTTATCAGTCTTCTAACAATGACTAATCAGGAAGGAATAAATTTTACTTTCCAACATTGGTCTCATGATCTCCTCTCTTAAAAATGAAGATCCCAAGTACTTTTTGTTTATGTGGGTTATAATAGTGATATTTATCACATATTGATAAAAGAGAAAAGTTTAAAAACATTAATTCATTGAAAATAAATTTTACTATGTGTTAAAATAAGTATTACTTTTATGAAAAGTTTTTTATTAGAGAAAAAAACTGTTTTCTACTTTTGCAAATCTCTTAATGTCTAGCTTCTGCATTTAATCTTCTATAACATTACACATCAAGTAGTCACTGTACACTAGTGAGAAAATATAAATGAAAAGGACAAATAACATTTTAGATTATGAATATAGTTTGATCTCATTAAGCCTTGGCTAGAAAGGTCTCAATAATTCCCCAGGATCCCCTGAGCACACTTTTGAGACCACAGCTATATAAAAATAATCCTAGTACAAAACCTAGTTACCCTGCTTTTATAAATCTTAAAACAAGAATTTTTTTTTCACTTAGAGAAACCTAACATTAAAGAGTTGCTTGTTATAATTTTACAAGGATTTCAGTCTCTGTTGACTTACAGCAGGTTGTTCATTTTAAAACACTAGTAAATATGTTAAAAGATAATAAGAATTCTGGTATAGTATGGTTTTCCTCATCTTTTAGTCTCAGACTGTACCTTAATCCTAGTAACCTTGTTCATAAACTAAGGTCAATGGTCATAGAGTACATATCAGCAGTCTTTAATCATTTCTGGGGGTCTTACCAGTTGTAGTAAATTCATTCACAAATTTAGCATACTAATCAATCCCTAAACCCATGCAGAGGCAACCCCTCCCCGCCACCCCGACCCCCAACCATTAACCTTTTCTACAGATGGATGTTTCATTACCGAGAGAATACTGAGAAACAGTTCAAGGTTGACGTGTTACTGTCAGAGGTAAGATTGTAAATTCCTTTAGTAACTTTTGCTTTATTTTCTTTCTTGTTTTGGCAGTGCCACTCCACTTGCAGGATCTTAGTTTCCTAAGCAGTAATTGAACTTGGCAGTGAAAATGCCAAGTTCTATTCACTGGACCATCAGGAGATCCTGGATTGGTTTTGTTTTTTAGTGAACTGAAGACTGCAGTCAGTTCTCATTTGTCTCCTCCAAGTATTGCACCTAGAACATCCAATCATATCACTTGCTTGAGGTCAGTTTATACTGGAAACTTCCAGAGGGCAAATAAAAGAAGATCTAAGTCCCCAGAACATCAAGAGGGGAATGAACATTCATACTGCTGTGCATTCCCTGGGTGTCAGTCAGGGTCTCTGAAAGTGGTGTGCTTTCATTTTAATCAATACTCTGAGAAACTGAAGTAATAATGAGATCATGCTAGGGATATTACCAATTAAATCAAGTTAACCAGTAAGGCCCTTTCATTTTCAAATTCTTCCTAAAACATGCTAACAAATGTTCTTTAATCAATACGAATAAAAATTCCAAAATTTGAGATGCATTTTAAAACAATCTGAAAGAAATCCTTCTAAAATGTATTTACACTTCCTGCCATAATAATACTACAATAAGCAAAATTCAAAGCATTTCATGATGTAATACTTACTATGAATATCTATTATTGTGCCAACAGGCTTGCAGAGCCTACCCAATTCTCTGAGACTCTTAATTTGGTCTCCTCTCCTATCAGCCAGCCAACTTTCAGAATGGAAACCTAACAGCTCCCCAGTCCCAAATTCTAATCTGTTACCTAGGAAAGAGTGATGGCACCAGAAGAAAATAGATATCGAAACTTGGACATGAGTAACCCTATTTTCAAATACAATCCTAAGTCAACAGGCCATGCAATAAAAATGGTCCCCATTCTTTTGCCAAGTAACCTGTGTAAGATGTATGACGGTTACCTTTTTTGCTGTTTAGAAATCCTTCTCCAAGTTTTGGTTTTGTTTCAGAAGGGAGTTACTGGAAATTTGACTGGAAATAAGGAAGTTAGTGTGCAGTACGTATCTTTAGGGCAAATGCACTAAGGATTTCAATTTATAATGACTATACATGGACAATGGAACTTATGTTACTGGCTCTCAGAAATACTTATTAAAGCTGAAGCACAGAAAAACAAAGTAATTTCCTCAAGACGATTCAGTGAGGAAGAAGAGGCATCAGCCAGAATCAGTTTCCTGTTGCCCAATACTCTTAGAATATATTCCTTTTACACAGTATTGCATTTTACATCATACAGTGATTGTAACCATCTACTACCACTGAGACATTCACTGTGAGATGCTGATGCTGGTGATCGGTGGATTGAGGCACCCTGGCTCCCTTCTGACCAATAGCACATATCTGCGAGAGCATCCAAATCAGCCAAGAGATCCAGTCAGGAATAAGACCCAGTCTTGTCCTCACAGTGCTATTCTGATGAAGTAATTAAGCAACTAATTATCCAAGGAAGCTATAAAGGGGAACTACAGAGTATCTGGAGAATAAATGAGAGCTAGCTGACATAATCAAAGCAGTCAGGGTATCTAAGGAAGTCCACAGAGCCACAGCTACCTGACTAATCCTAGCTAAGGTCTCTTCCCCATTTAATACCAACACCAGTCCCTGCTCTTTCACTCCACCCACACAGCCTTTGACTGCTTCATTTCAAGTTCCCACCTTCGGGCCTTCACCTTTGTTCCCGAAGCCTCACTCTTTCTCCAGATGTAACAGCTGGTTCCTACAAATCATCTCAGCAGGTTTCCTCAAAAAAGCCATCTCTGCTCTAAATCAAACAGACTGTACCACTGATTTATTCTTTAGCAAGTCACTGTTTTCTTTGACGGCACTTTTTCTGTTTTATTTTGGTGACCCTAAAAGATATTTATAATGGCTTTCATGAATTTATTCAAGACATCAGTCCCCTTGTCTTATTTCCCTCTTAAGATTTTAAGTCTCAACTAGGTTTAATAATTTTCATAAACACAAGCCTTATGGTTGTAAGTAGCCTCCACCAACCTTCAGTCATATAAGCAGTAATCTCAAGCTGTTCTGTTCTTATGGTATCCTCTGTACCTCAAATCTTGCCTGGCACATAGCAGCTCTTCAAGAATTATTTGATGAGCAAAAGAAATGAAAAAACAGAAGTGGAAGAACACCCGGAACTGTGCCAAGAACTATTCTGTAGCACTAGTCAATTTCTACCTGTAGATGAGAGTTCAATTTTGAGGACATATGCTATGTACAATTCTTCAAATTGTTTGAAAAGACAGAGAGAGATGGAAGGGGAGTAAAATACTAACATTTACATTAGGATCAAAAAAAGAGTTTAGAGATAATTTTTTCTGTGTATTGTCACTTTTTCTTCCAGGTAAGCCTATTATATATAATATAATAATATCCAAACAGAAAAAAGAAAACAAACAAAATAAAGTGGCAATCACATTGCAACATCTTATTTATCTGCTATATATACAGATATTGATTTATGGTTACATGAAATTCTCTACAGATTTGGTAGATAACTTCTCATGTTCTCTCGATTTCTTGGTCTTAATAATTTCTCTGAGCTTTCCTTGTCACTTATCCAAGAAATTTTTTGGATGACTATATTCAGAACATTTGAGTAGAGATTGAGGGGTATTAATACATATCCACAAAACAGTTCTTACCTCCTATAATTTTGTAGGACAGATAAAATATGTAATTCCTCAGATCTAAATATCAAAAAGAATGATTCAAACAACAATGACACACGAGCTGTGGGAATAGGAAGAATTTAAAAAGTAGTTGCTATCTGAGGTGGGTATTACAGAATTCTGGTAGATAGTGTTAGGGATAGATGCCATTCCATAAGAGAAAATGGCAAGAATAAACACAAGGACGCAGAAAGCCAACAGCTGAATTTGGGGCAGTGAAAACACACAGAAAGTGTTATAGGTGAATACCAGAATTAGCTTCCCTGGTGGCTCAGTAGTAAAGAATCTGCCTGCAAAGCAGGAGATGCAGGAGACCTGGATTCAATCCTGGGTTGGGGAGATCTCCTGGAGGAGGAAATGGCAACCCACACCAGTATTCTTGCCTGAAAAATGCCATGGACGGAGAAGCCTGGTGGGCTATAGTCCACAGGCTCACAAAGAGTTGGATATGACAGAGCATACACACACAATACAAGAACTAGTAAGGCTAGAAAGGGTGGTCTTAGATACAAGCTGAATGGTTGGTACTTTATCACAATGTCAGTAAAAATGCTGTAGAACAACTTGGGAAGTGATGTAACCAATGCAGTGATTCTGAAGATCAATCCGATACTTTACGCAGGACAGACTGCAGGAGGAAAAAAGAACACAGCTAGGGAGATCCATTAGAAGGCTGCGCTCATACTCCAGAAATTCATGAGTGCCTAAAATGAGGTATGAATAGTATAGATCAAAAGTGAAAAGGGGCATACAAGGAAGACAAATAAACAAAGACTACATGGAGCTTGAGAACTGATTGGATGTGAAGAAAGGAAGGCATAAAAATATAACCTCCAACACTGAATAAAGAGGAATATGGAAAAACAGAAACAAAGAAGTCACAGGAGAAGCTAGTTTGGGAGAGAGTAATTAGCCATGTTATTAAATTTGACATGCTTGCAAAATAGGGCCAGATCTCCAAGTCAGTGTAGAAATGGCTGACTTGAGCTTGGAATAAAGACGACGAGTGGACGTGCTGATTGAGGAGTCACCTACACAGGAAAAGACAGAAGTAACGGAAGTAGATGAGTTCTTCTGGAAGGGCAGGAGAGGGAATCATACTGTTAGACTGACACGTTCAGCAACTGTCACATTTTGGGGCTGGGGGACTGCGAAGCCAAAGAACACAACAAATGACTATTAGAAAGTTCAAAGAACTCAGAGGAATAGCATGAAAAGGAAGAGGCTGATTCACAGAGTAAAAGTGCCACAGAATCATCAAGGAAAAATACTATACATTTCCAATTGCAGGCATAGCAATTCTGTAGTTAAAATATTATGATAAGTTGCAGGACAAAGAATTATTATTCATCTAAGTGAAAGTTTGTTACCTGCCTACTTCAGTCTCATCTCCTTTCCTCCTTAGGCAATGCTTACATTCTGAGTATCTCAAAGGCCCATGCTCTTTCCTGACTCAAGAACTTGGCATGTAGTGTTCCTTCCTGCACAGAAATACGATTCCCCCCATTTTTCATGGAGTTAATACCAATCCATCCCCCCAATACCATCACTTTCTCAAAGACACCATCCAATAGTCCTCCTTTTTCTCAGTAAAAATCAGATTACCCTGTCAAGTTCTCTTTTTTAGTGACACTTAACAATCATAAAGCAATGTTTGTGTAACTACTGCCATTAGACTGGCAAGCTCCAAGAGCGGTGATTTATTTATTTTGCTCATCCCGTACACGGAGGTTTTCAATACATATTTGTTGGACGAATATTTCTGTAAGAACAAGCAAACACGCTAAGCAGAACGAAATAGCGTATAACTATTTCCACCTCTTGAAATCAGCTGTAAAAGAGGCCCGTTGATCTGGAGCCAGAACTGGCAATCTCCCAGATGAGTTATCAAACCAAAATGCACAAGAAGCAAAAATGCATTGCTGCGGTAAAGATCGATGACACTTTTTACAATAGATTATAACCATATTCGGGGTGTAAGCGCTGAAATTCTTATTAAGTACTGATTTTTCCATAACACGTGGAAACGCTACATCGTGGCTGAAAATGGTCTGAGAAATAAGGAGAAAAAGGGTCTGGCTCTGGGAGGTTAACAACTCTGCATTCGCCTTGCTAGTTTAGAGGGCGGCTCAGGGCTGATCCCTGCAGAAACAAGAGCTAATGCAAATTTTTTTTGTTTCTTCTCAAGGCAAATGGAGGTTAGGTGGGGGACGCTACCGTCGGAACTCTGGAGACCCGAACAGCCTACACTAATCTAAAACAAGGCTACCAGATGGGGAGACAGCAGCTCGGGATGTGAAATAAATTTTAAGATCGAGGGTCTGCCCACGTGCGAAAGGTTCTCCCTAGGGACTGGTAGTTGAGGCTCCGGAGGAGTCCGGGGCCTGATCATTCGTACCTTGCTTGACCCGGGGCTCCCTGGCGCTGGCAGCCGCGGCTGGGGCCGGCCTGGACACTGGCTTGTTTTGGGCCTCCCCGGTAGCTCCGGCCTCGGCGGACTTGGCTCTGGAAGCAGACACGGCAGCCCGGACCGCCGCGGCCCCCGGCGTCTTGTGTTTCTTGTTCTTGCCACCCATGTTGCAACTGTGGCAGAAGACCCCTCCCTGTCCAGCTGCCGGCACCACTCCCGTACGGCCTCCAAGAGATCTTCACATTCCCCCGGTCCCACGCCGCCACCTTGAGCCCTCAATCCGGGCTTCTCGGGCCTGGACGACCGCTGCTTCGTAATTGGTCGGGTTCACCAAGATCCCGCCTCCTCTCCGCCCCACAGGTGTCTGTGGCTTGCCGGGAATCCTGGCTGATCTCCTTTCTTAGCCACGGAGTTGTTCCTCCGCCAGTGGAAAAGGAAAGGAAAGATCGGAGAAGAAAAAGGAAGCGTGGAAGGAGTCTCGGCGACTGTGTAACTCCACTAATTTTATCACTTGCGGGCCCCCGTTGAGGCTTCTCCTAGCCTCACTGTCGTCACTGTCGGTGCGGTCGCGGAGCATTGTGGGTAGGAGGGAAATTGGGTCTCGCCGCTTCGAAAGATGGCTGACGCTTTCGGGGATGAGCTCTTCAGCGTGTTCGAGGACGACTCGACCACGGCTCCTGGAGCCAAAAAAGACAAAGAAAAGGAGAAGGGGAAATGGAAGGGTCCGCCAGGGTCTGCAGAAAAGACCGGGTAAGGAAGATGACCCCAGTGTTAAAGGAAGAAAATCGCACTGTCTTTTGAAGACCTCGAGAAGCGGGGTGGGTGTAGGGTGTACATGATTGGAGTAGGGAAGTGAAGAGGGTTGAGAAAAATGAAGAGTGAGGAAGAATGTTGGTTTGATGACGCTGGGTCTTGGCGTTTCCCGGTGACCGCAGGCAGCGTGGGCTCCTGGCCCTGCAATTCCCTGATGCCGGCATGAGGCCTGACTCTGCTCCTGCCTGAGTCTACCCGTGGAGTCGTGAGGACATGGCAGCTTTTTCTTCGCTTCTGCACCCGCAGCACCAGCACCAACTGGGCACAGAGCCTTTAATACACGAAACGAATCACCAGTTGAGTTAAGGGTTAAGAGGCTTAGAAAATGTGACTTGGAGAGGACAGGGCAAATAGCAGCAGAAGGGAGAGAAATTCAGTCTTAAAGCTGAAATTTTCTTGCCCATAATGAGGTGATAGCGCCGACCACTAGGATTTTGGTGAAGATTAAATGAGATAGTATGTGTAAAGCGCCTAACAGTGCTTAGCATATATTGGATTCTTAGATGCTGGCTTTGATTTCATTAAGAAAAACCGAAAAAATTACTGGTCCCTGAAACGTCAATTAAAACAAGATGATTCCTTCGTAATGAACAAAATTTACTCTTGACATTGGAGGAAGATACCCAGTAGATGCTTGAGTTAAGTTAGACATAATTTTACTTTCAAGGAATTTTTATTTGAAGTAAGGAAGTGGAACAGATACATATTTTAAAGAGTAGGAGATTGGAATATAATAAGCTGTATGTACAGTGAAGTGCTATTAAAGTTCAGAAAAGTGGTATCTGTTTGTGGTGTCCAGAGAGCCTTACATGCAAGAAGCTATCTAAGTTGAGGAAATGATTCCTTATTGATGCTTAGATTTTTTTTTTTTTTTGTAGCACGGATTGGCCTAGAGGAAGTGTTTGCTTAGGACTACAAAAGATAAGGCAGAGGATATAAATTGGTTTTAGATTATGAGGTGCCTTGAATAACAGGCATATGACTTTTTATTTTTAAAAAACCCAGTGTTTGTGGGAGGGTGTGCCCAGTGAACATGTAACTTGGTAACTGGAGAAGTAGAGTGTTAGTTTAGAAAAATTAATTTGGTAGCATTTGTTGATATGTTTAAAGAGGAAAGGCACTGATAGTAAAAGTAAATTAAAAAGTATTTAAATTGTCTAATTATGAGATTATAAGGACTTCGGCTCAGGAGGTGACAGAAGGAAGGAAAAAGGAAGATATAAAATGTTGTAAAGGAGAAAATTGACAGGCTTAATTTAAGGAGAACAATGGAAGGGGGTCAAAAGAGGTGTTTTGAATTTGGATATCAGAAAGAAGAAAAATAGGGAAATTTATAGGTGATTTTGATTTGAAAATTAATCTGGCTCAAGGCAAAGTGAAGTGATGATAGTATATCTGTATTGAAGTATCCATCGGGCAGTTTTAATTTGGATTTGAAGTAATACCAGAACTGAAGGTATATATCTGGATGTTACTTGAATTGGTACTGTTTGAAGTGAAGATTTCTCTGGGAATGTGTAGTTTTCATACACATGACGGAGATTAGAGGGACATCAGAACAATCAAAGAATGTGAAATGTCATATGTAAGAAAGAATGACAGAAAGGAGAAAAAAAAAGTCTTCCTCTGTCATTGAGTTAGAGAGTTTAGTAGTTTTGGATAACTTTTCAGGGAAAATGAGGAAGGACAGATGATTTTTGTTGTTTTCCAAACAGAAATAATTAATTTCTGTAGTTTGAATGGGCAATTATGATGTTATGAAGATGCATGCATGCGTGGTCAGTTGCTAAGCAGTGTCCCACTCTTTGAGACCGAATGGGCTATATCCTGCCAGGCTCCTCTGTCTGTGGATGTCTCCAAGCAAGAATACTGAAGTGGGTTGCCCTGCTCTCCAGGGGATCTTCCCCACCCAGGGATTGACCCCACGTCTCTTATGTCTCCTAGATTGGCAGGTGGGTTCTTTACCACTAGCACTACCTGAGAGGCCCCAGTTACATCCCTAAAATCCTTTATTTTACAAGTCTCTTTTTTCCTTATGCTGTTGATTTCTTCTGGAAGTGTAGGTGAGAGGAGAAACCAGCTCATTTGCCCTGTATGGTTTCTCACATCCTAAAATTGCTCTTATACTATCATTTAACTAGCTTGTCTATCCTCAATTATTTACTACAAACTGTCCTTATATATAGAGCTAAACTATCCAATGTATAGTAGTCCCCTCCCCTTATCTGGAGGAGAAGGCCCCGACAGAGAGTGAGACGGTCGGATAGCATCACCGAATCAATGGACATGAGTCTGAGCAAACTCCAGGAGATGGTGAAGGACGGGGAAGCCTAGCATGCTGCAGTCCATAGGGACATGGCTTAGCAACTGAACAATCCCTTATCTGAGTGGGATGGGTTCCAACAGCTCCAGTGGATGCCTGGAACCTTGGGGAGTACCAAAACATGTATGTAGTATTTTTTTTTAATGTAATACTATCTATAAAAGCATAATTTATAAATTAGGCATGATAAGAGATTAAAATTATTAATAATAAGATAATTATATCAATATATAAGTTAAGAACTTTCACCTTTTCACTTAAAGTAAGCACTTGACAGCTTCTCTTTGGCTCTCAAAATTGCCGACATCACTACTTTTGCAGCTTGGGGCCATTATTGAGTAAAACAAGAATTTCTTAAACACAAGCACTGCCATACCAGTTCAGTGATCTGAGAACTTAGACACTAAGTGACTAACAAGCTGGATGCTGTGGGCCTAGGGATGATTCGTGTCCCATGTGGGATGGAGCAGGAATGCACAAGATTTCAGCATGCTGCTCAGAAAGGTGTCCGGTTTAAAACTTACAAATAATTTACCTCTGTAATTTTCCATTTAATATTTTTGGACTTCAGTTGACCCAGGGTAACTGAAGCCTTGGAAAACAAAAACACAGATAAGTGGGGACTGCAGTAATAGCTACTACCTACCAGTAGCTGTTGAGCACTTAAATGTAGCTAATCAGAATTGAGATGTGTTATAAATTGAAAATATACACTGTATTTTGATGACTTGATATAAAAAATATCCAGTAGTTCATTTTTATTTTTATATACTGAAATTTTAATATGTAGTATATTTGAAGTTGAATGAAATATATTAAAATTGGCTTCTTTTGAAACTATTTTAATATGGTTACTAGAAATTTAAGGTTACATCGGTAATTGCATGTATATATCTTAAACAGTACTGATGTAGAGACTTGATTAGCTTCAGATTCAGTTGTTTAGATAAGAATACAATGTTAAAGAATAATGGAACTCTTCTGAAGGAAAATATTCCACCATGAAGTTAGGTTTTAAACTTCCCAAAGGCATAGGAACTATATTTCTTTGTTTTATACTTATCATTAACTGCTAGTAGGTTTTTATTGCAGTGGTTTGGTTGATGCTTACTAATTCAGACCGAATAATAAAATGTTAAAATTAGAGGAATCATAATTATCATTTAAATGTCTTCTTTGACTGAAAGCCAAAGATGTTAATGGCTTGTCCTAAGGAGATTCATGTAAGTAATATGGGATAACTATCAATACCTATTCCACTAAATTGAGAGTGAGATGTTTTATGTATTTCAGGTTTTGCTAAGCATCAAAGAATAAACTTGTTATAGAAAGATTATAGCATATAGATCAATACTAGTATTCATTGGCTCTTAAACTTTTCTATTGAAATAAAACATGTAAGAAAGGTGTGGAAGTCATGGGACAAATTCTTATAAAGTGAACATGCAAATGTAACCCCATTTGGGATGAAAAGTAGAATATTGTAGAAATCCCTCCTCTTTTTCCCCCAGAAAAGTGACTAACATGATAACCACGTGTTACTTTTTTTTTCCAGTTTGTAGACATAATGTAAATGGATTCATATATGTTATTTTGTGTCTAGCTTTTGCTCAACATTGTAAAATTCTTGAGTGTAGCTCTAGCAGTACTTTTCAAAGTACGATTAAATTTTGATATGGGGTCAGAGGAATATTCCCAGTTATCTGAAAAGTCTGCTCCTTTTCAGCTATATGAGACTGGATTTTTCTTCATATTCTTAAGGCAAAAACCATATCACAAGTTGAAATAGATGAGAGTCCAGCTGCTTTCTATTAAGCTAGACATTAAAGGGACTTGGAATAATAGAAAACAGTGCCATTATTCTCATTTAAATCTTTTTGGGGAAATACTTATTTTCTGTCGAAAATGTTATTTATATTAACTTCTAATAGGTCAGTTATGCCTCAGCATTGCCTTGTGCTCAGTCTTGTCCAACTCTTTGCAACCCCATGGACTGGAACCTGCCAGGCTCCTTTGTTGATGGGATTTTCCAGGCAAAAATACTGGAGTGGGTTGCCATTTCCTTCTCCAGGTGATCTTCCACATCCAGGGATTGAACCCATGTCTCCTGTGTCTCTGTGCATTGCAGGTGGATTCCTTACCCACTGACCCGTTGAGGAAGCCCTAACTTCTAATAGTTATTGCCATTTTAAAATGAATAACTAAACTTAAAATTTTTTCAGTTTTAATAGTTAATATGGTAACTATCAATAGATATGACTACATAAACAAAATTCCATGGAATACTGAATAACTTTTAGACTGGAAAAGGATTCTGAGATCTAAAATTTAAGAGTCTGTGATACTGTATAGTCTGATTTCCATTTTCCTATAATTAATGGTTTCTGAGCTTCTTTTCATATGCTTATTGGTGATTTGGATATCCTCTTATAAAGGGCCTGTTCTAGTCTTTTCAGTTCAGTTCAGTCGCTCAGTCGTGTCTGACTCTTTGTGACCCCATGAATTGCAGCATGCCAGGCCTCCCTGTCCATCACCAACTCCTGGAGTTCACTCAAACTCACATCCATCAAGTCAGTGATGCCATCCAGTCATCTCATCCCCTGTCGTCCCCTTCTCCTGCCCCCAATCCCTCCCATGAGGTGGCCAAAGTACTGGAGTTTCAACTTCAGCATCATTCCTTCCAAAGAAATCCCAGGGTTGATCTCCTTGCTCATTTTTAAATTGGGTTATCTTTTAAAATTTGTAGTCTTCCAGTATTTTAGATACATATGCCTTTTGTTAGTTATATGTATGTTTTTTCCCACTTTGTCTTTCCTCTTTTTTAAAAATTAATTTAATTGGAGGCTAATTACTTTACAGTATTGTAGTGGTTTTTGCCATACATAGACATGAGTGTACATGTGTCCCCCATCCTGAGCCCCCTTCCCACCTCTCTTCCCCACCTCTTTCCTCTCTTAATAGTACCTTTTGATTTACAAAAGCTCTTAGTTTCAGTGCAGTCCAATTTCATCAGAATTACTTTTTTGGTTTATAATTTTATGTTGTTTAATAAAGCATAAAGATAGTTTTCTTGTTTTATCTTCTAGAGGCTTTGTTGTTTTTGCCTTTTACAATTAGATCTAGTATCTATATTGATTTTTGTGTAAATGAGCAGAAGGGTCAGATTGAATTACCCTATGGATGTCCAATCTACCAAGCACTGTTGATTGTCACTACTTTTAACCAGTAAATCCAACCACATAAAAAATTTTTTTCTCCAAAATATTGATACTATGCCATTAGAAAAGCATTAAATGTTTATTGAAAGTGCTCATGTAAATGTATAACAGTGTTTTATAACTTATAAGAATATTGTGTTAGTAGTACTCTTGCCTGGAAAATCCCATGGACGGAGGAGCCTGGTGGGCTGGAGTTCATGGGGTTGCTAGGAGTAGGACACACTGAGCGACTTCACTTTCACTTTTCACTTTCACGCGTTGGAGAAGGAAATGGCAACCCATTCCAATGTTATTGCCTGGAGAATCGCAGGGACAGGGGAGCCTGATGGGCTGCTGTCTCTGGGGTCGCACAGAGTCGGACACGACTGCAGCGACTTAGCAGCAGCAGCAGTTATGTTAATGTGAGTTGTTGCAAAATATTTTAAAAACAATTTCCAAGAAAATATGAAATGAAAAAGGAGTAATGTTCAGTTTTATTAGTTAAAATTAGAGTATTTTGGGCTCTAGCCAGTTTTGGTTTGTAACATCTATTTATGTGACTTTTTCTGGTAATAGTGTATATTTTACAAAGATAATATTATATGGGAGTTGCCCTTAAAGTAATAAGTGCTGTTTCAGAATTCATTCTAACCTCTTTACTTTTCAGAAAATGTTTTGATGGTAAATTACAATCAGAGTCAACTAATGTTGGAAAAAACAAGAGAGATGCAGACTTCGAGGGTGTTGATGAACCTATTTTTGGAAAGAAACCCAGGGTGGAAGAGTCAATAACTGAAGATTTAAGGTAGTATTTCCACTGTCATAAATGTTGGTAACTCCGGATGGGTGGTTACCTGAAGTTTTGAACGTTGCTTATATGTTGTTACTTAATGAATGTGTTTGTTGAATTAGAAAAATGAAGGTAAATATTCTTTATATACTCAAATAGACATATAACTAATATTTATCTGTGTTTTGGGAAGTGGAAAACAGTATAGGAAAGAAAGATTTTTAATATTTTTGAATCCAATTTTAAGAAAGAGTCTTGAAGCTTGATTTTCTTTTTTTTTTTTTTGGTCTGCACAAGATCTTTGTTGCTGGGTGTGGGCTTTCTCTAGTTGTTGGAGTAGGGGCTACTCTTCATTGCAGTGCACTGGCTTCTCATTGCGGTGGCTGCTCTTGTTGAGGAGCAAGCGCTCTAGGTACTCGGGCTTCAGTAGTTGCAGCATGCAGGCTCAGTAGTTGCAGTGCACAGGCTTAGTTGCTCCATGGCGTGTGGGATCTACCCAGACCTAGGGGTCGAACCTGTGTCCCCTGCCTCTGAAGGTGGATTCTCCACCGACTGGACCGCCATGGAAGTCCTGAAGCCTGATTTTTTAAAATGAAGAAATGACATGTTTCATTTATTTGTTAATGTCTCAAGAAGAGGATCACTGGAAGTGTGGGATAAAAGGAAAGAATAAAACTGACTTGAGAAGGAGCAGTAGGAGGAATTAGATTTTCACTCTTGCATGCAGCAGTAGAGTGGCTATGAATCTTAAGACTGCTATCAATGAGGGAGACCCATGGGTATCTGAGGTTGAAATAGTTGATGTTTCTCTCGTTTCAAAAGTTGAGACTTTCTAGATACTGATGCTAGTTTCTTAGGTTGACTTGTTTCCTGTTGTTATGATGATCCTGACTTTGCTTTTCCCTTCTTGTTTGCCGTATTCTAGCTTGGCACTACAGTTGAAGATTTACTCCAGTGTTTTTTTGTTTGTTTGTTTGTTTTTTTAACCAGTTAGCTGTTGTGGCTAGCAAAAGTAGGTACTATAGATGGTGATAGATGTGTCCCTGAAACATTTAAGATGCACTGTTTGTCCAAGCTAGTGGAATAGGTTACAAAATAATATTGATAATATAAAATCATTGTTGCGTCTTGTAGTAACCCTTGAGTTTTACCCAAAGTGTGGTTATTGATTCAAAGTAAAAACAAAAGTACAGTCAATGAGAGGATAATAAATCTTGTGCAGAAATACATCTATTTTTCTTTAATTTATCCACCGTCATGTCCTTTAAGAGTCTAAACAGAGAACCTAGATGAATAAAACCTAGAATTCTGATGAGACTAAGGAACACTTAAAAATTATAACAACATCTGTATTAGGCTAGTTTATTTTACACTTTCTATCATGTAATGGTTTTTATAAGCATCTTTGTGTTTTGAAGTAATGATGATGCTTTGTAGAAGTACTTTTTATTTAAAATAGTCACTGAAACTAAGTTAACATAATTCTTTGAATAATTATGTGGAGTCTCTTTGTTTTGTATTTGTAGTAAGAGATGCTAGCTGATCATTTTGAATTCTCAGCCTATATAATTCTCAGTAATTTATCAATATTTTAATGTAATTTTAATAATTTTTTTTTAAGTTTGGCTGACCTGATGCCCAGAGTCAAGGTACAGTCAGTTGAAACTGTCGAAGGGTGTACACATGAGGTAAGCAGAAACAGTGTATGATTAAGTTGGTGGTGTAAGTGGGATTTTGCTTTGGATTATCTAGTCTGATGAGCAAGGGGTTTAGCCTTAGGGCTTTGGAAACAATTAGTAGCTTTTCTGCAGAGCACATAGTCTAGTGGAAGGAGCTGGGGCTTTGTATTCAGACCTGAGCTCAGATACTGACAATGCTTTTCCTAACTACAGTCTTGGGTAAATTTCTTAACCTCTGATGTTAGTTTTCTAATTTGTAAATTTAGAATAATAAGATTTACATCATGGGATTGTTCTGAAGATTATATAAGAAAATTAGGTAAGATACCCAGCACAGAGTAGGTGTTTAGGTATACGTGTTCATTCCCATGCTCCTAAAGTCAAGTAACAGTGATGTTTTACAGGTCGTGTGCTTTCTTCATCTTGCTGACAACTGATACATTGCAGTTACATTGTTTCGCCACAAGATGGTGGTCAAGGATAGCTTGTGGTAACCCTTTATCACAGAGTTTAAGGAAACTGTAACACTAGTTCTTTCTATTGAGCCCCCTTGCCTTTATCATGTAACCTGACAAGTTATTACTACAGATAGTTGGGGAATCTTACTAGAAGTCTTTATTGAATAAGCAAAATAATTCTAGATTAACAAAAATTGATGTAGATTTGGAGCCTTTTTTTTTTTAATACTTATTTTTTTAATTGAAATTTCCTTATGTTCCTTTAGAATAGCACTTAGTTTGGTGGGTATAATATCCATTAGATCATACATTGAACACTTACATGAGACCCTCTTTGAAGCTGTGGTCTTAAAAAGATGGGAAAGAAAAGCCAAACCCAAATTTAGCTCTCAGAAGGTCCAAGGTTCCTTCTGTCCTCCATGATTCTCCTGAAACCCTACATCCTGTTATCTCCTCTCACTTTTTTAGCAGGTCACCTTTACTTTATCTAGGAGTTCAAAGATACCAAGTCGGAGTCACATCCACTCCAAGGCAAAGGCACTGCATTGTTTAGGCTGAGGAGGGTTGCTCCGTCAGTGTTCTTGGTTGTGTCTTATCCTGCCTCCACAAAGACTTGGATCACTCCATTTTCCCTTGACTGTTTTTAGTGTTTCCTTTTCTGTTTTCCCTTTCTTACCAGCATACGAATATTTAGAAGCTTCTCTTTTGTTATATGTTTTCATTTTAACCACTGTGTTGTTTTTCTTCTTCACCATTGTAGTTACTCATTTGGTACCTATCTTTTGAACACCGGGCACATTTTATTATTCACTGAATATAAAGAGAAACACCACACACACACAAATATATATACATATATATGTATATATAGTCCTTTTTTTTCAGTGGTGTTAATTGATTGCTCTGCTTAGAAAATCCCTGCTCAACTTCCTAGCCTTCCAGTCATCTTTTAGTCTACTGTAGTTAGATTTCTTCTTTCTCCATGTCTTTCGAACTATTCTGGCAAAAATCACCAATAACTAATTGCTAAGTCTGTTTGATTTTTCTGTTGGTTTTCTTTTTTTCTGACTCCTTAGTCCCTGTAGGTTTCTCTTCTCCCTATCTGTCTTATGTTAGTGTTACACTGTTTTCAGAGAATAAAAATAAAACTGATTCTCATACATGTGAAAACACAATTTGTTGTTGTTGTTGCTATTAAATCTCAGAGATGTTAAAATCTTAATTGCTTTGTGTTAATGTTTTTTGTTCATGTCATAGCGAGTATCAAGGAGAAATGTGAGGGAAGTGAAATTGGATCACACCATGATTGAGGATCTAGTCCCAACATTTTCAGATTCAGAAATTTGATTTTGTCAGTGTGCCAGTGATTGTGCTCTTTAGAACAGAGTCACTTTCATACTCATGGTATAGTGTAGCAAAAGAAGGACATTTCCTAAAATTAATGGATAAGTAATCCTCTTACTATCAAACTACCTGGGAGTCAGAAACTACTTAGAAGTTTCTTAGAGTCATAAAAGGAGAATATGTGGGAAAGATTGATGAAAACTATTCCTATCCCCCAGAAAGGTTCATTCCCTAATAAAAACACCTCCTGAATTTTTGTAGTGCGTGCTGGATAAGCTTCCAAATTCTACCCCTTTATAGATTCCATTTAGAGTGTCACATTTCTTTTAACACATTCATTATATTAGATATTTTTCATTAGATTTCATACTTTATTATTTCACTTAATTATAGTCAGGTTCCACTTACTGCTTTTTGAAATGCTGCACATGTCATCTTGATTGCAATTGAATTGCAGGTTTACCAACAATCTCTCAATATTTCTAAGACAGCTAATCTTATCTCATAATTGTTTGTTAAAATTTTGATCTTAGAAATGATTTCTGACTTCTTTGTGTACCTTACTTTGCCCGTATTATTTATACACTACTTGGCCTAAGTCTTGGGAATTTAGGTATATTGTGAACTGCTCTGTGGATCTTAATCTTCACTAGAGGAAAATTAACTTCCTCTTCCAGGGAATACTTTATTCTATACAGTTTTCTTTCATATAGTGGCATCCCTTTTTATGTCCATTCAGCTTTTTTGAGCATTCATTGTCAAGAAGTACATTAGATACAGAATATACAAAGATAGCTAAGATAAGTCCTAGAACTTAATAAAGTTTCTTTTGGGAGGTAGACTTAAATGCTTTTGATTACATAACTATTAGGTAAACACTTTTTGGACTGTTGTAATATTTGCATTTGCCTTGTTCTTGAAGATGGTTATTTATTTTTGTAGTGTCTAAGACTGTCAGCAACACTTTAGTTCATCACGTTTATTTTTCAAACCATCATTAATTATGGTATGCTGAATGCATCAATTATTGAATGGTAAATTTTTTTTTTAAACATCAGGTTGCACTTCCTGCAGATGAAGATTATCTACCACTTAAACCTCGAGTTGGAAAAGCTGCAAAGGTTTGTACCTTGAGCGGTACAGTTGGTACAGTTTTGTGAGTCTGTTTTCCTAAAAATCTTAAAGGTAAACTTTAAAATGAGATTTTTATATTTCCGTGTGTGTATGTGTATGTAGATACACACTCTGAAGCTTCCACTTGAAGTCAGATATGGTGAGAACCAAATCAGTAAACAACCATACTGAAAACCAAGCATCATCTGATAAGATTTTTAAGCATAATTCTCAGCCATTTCAAACAATCTAATGAAAAGTATCAATCTTTCTCTAGAAAAAAATGCATATGTACAATATGTTTTGCATACAGTTCTGGAGCCTAACAAGCTTCTAATGAAACTTAAACTCTAATGCTGATACTAAATGCATCTTGAATCCCTGATAGACTATAAGAGAGTAGTGTAGGTTTTCCAAGCCATTTCTTTAAGTAAAAAAGGCAGCACTGTGCGGTAAACTTGAATTTTTAAAGTCTGATAGATATATTATTCTGCCTCTGCTGAGTGAACTTCATTGAGGACTTGACTTCAGACTCTCAGTGTTCCCATCTGGGAAAGAAAACTATACCTATGTTAGGAGTTGCTATGGAGATTAATATGTGGGAACTGTGTTCCACAGTGCCTGCCATAAAGCATGTTCTTAATATATGGTAATAATTGTTGTGTTGTAATTAGTATATGTGTAAGCATAATATAATAATTCAAAGATGAGACAGCAGAAATAACATATTCTGTCTCGTTAAAATTTTCTTTTTAATTCTTCCTAATTTTCTCTAGTGGATAGAATGTTTCCCAAATAGACTCATAAATACTTCCGTAATGCTTCTGGGGGTAGCATCTCTTGGTTTTAAGTATGTTCCGATGTGGCAAGGTATCTTCATACGTATATTAATTTTTTTTTATAGGAATATCCATTCATTCTTGATGCTTTTCAAAGAGAAGCCATTCAGTGTGTTGATAATAATCAGTCTGTTTTAGTATCTGCACATACATCAGCAGGAAAAACTGTTTGTGCTGAGTGAGTAGCTTTCTTTTTAAATGGGATTTTAGGACTGTTAATATTTGCTGTGTACATTTCGGTGCTCTTGTGTTGGGTGCATAAATGTTTATAAATACTATATCGTCTTGTTGGGCTGGCTCCTTTATCATTATGTAATGTCCTTCTTTGTATGTTGTTACAGTTTTAAAGTTTATTTTGTTTTATGTAAGTGTAGCTACCAAGACTTTCTTTTGGTTTCTGTTTGTATGGAATATCTTTTTCCATTCCTTCACTTTTGAGTCTGTGTCTTACAACTGAAATGAGTCTCCTATACGAAGCATATAGCTGGCTCTTTTTTTTTTTTTTTTTTTAATAGATAAGTATCAACCATTCTGTCTTTTGATTGGAGAATTAGTCCATTTACATTTTATTATTGTTAAGTGTGTATATACTGCCATTTTTCTAATTGTTTTCTGGCTGTTTTGTAGTTTCCCTCTGTTCCTTTTTTCTTCTCTTGCTCTCTTTGTAGTTTTAAAATCGAATCTTAAGATAGTTTTGTTTCTTACCATACTCTTTAAAAGTTTAAATTTTCTCTATTTGGTTTCTGTAAGTAAACTTATACTTTTTATTTCCTTTCTTATTACTCTGGGCTTCATTTGATCTTTTTCTAGTTTTTTAAAGGAAGCAGGTGAGGTCATTGATTTCAGACCTTTCCTTTTCTAATGTAAATATTTAGTGCTATAAATTTCCCATCAATCATGAATATGGGTCATGATTCACTAATGCTGTGTTCATTTTTTCTGTGTTTCATTTCAGGTCTTTTCTAATGCTCTATCTTCAGATTCATTAATCTTTGCTTCTGCATTACCTAATCTGTCCTTAATCCTTTTCAGTGAGACGTGTAGTTTTCTTTGCTAGAAATTCATTTGTATGTGTGTTTAGTGTTTTCCATGTGTCTACTTACTTTCCTCTAGCTTCTTGAACAACAAAATACAGTTTAAAAACTATTTAAATATTCCTTCTTACTATTACTTTCATTTGTGTTATTTCCTGATCTGTTTTAATTAATTGACTTTTCCCTTCATTATAAATCAGTGTTTTCCTGCTGCTTTACATACTGCTCTGATGCGATGTTTGGCTGTTTTTAATTTCATCACTGACTTTTGGCAATTTAATTATGACGTGACTTTACATAATTCTTCTCATATTTCTTATGCTTGAATTTATTTGGCTTCTCAGATTGTGGGTTTGTTTGTTTTCATCAGATTTGGAAAAATTTCAACAATTTTTTTGGTTAAAATAGTACCCCTTTTTAGTACTCAGAGGACCTCACTTAAACTTGTATTAGTTATTTTAAGTTGTCTCAGAGCTCACTGATACTTATTATTTTTTGTTTATTCTCTGTGTTTCATTTTGGACAGCTTTAAGTTTATTCTTGTTTTTCTTTTTCCCGCAATGTCTAATTTAATTTTAATTTTATCCAGTTTATTTCATCTCTGATTTAGATTTTTCATGCTAAAATTTTGGTTTGCATCTTTTAATATTTTTAGTATTTCTTTTAAGCATGCTATTTAATCTTTCTTCAGTTTTCTTGAATATATAGAATACAGTTATACTGTAATGGTAATTTTCTGTGTCCTCATTTACTGATTCTGTTTTCTGTCTCATTTTTGGATGCCTTTTCATTTATTTATTTTTACTCCTTATTTGTTATATTTGCCTTTTTCTATTTTTTAATTCACAAGACATCACCTTCTTGGGTGATGACTATTTTTGCATTTCTATTAATATTCTTGAGCTTTGTTGTGGGATACAGTTACTTGGAGAAAAATGTAGTTCTTCCAAGGCTTTTATGATTTTAGGCAGGACTAGAGAAGCATTTTGGAGAAGGCAATGGCACCCCACTCCAGTACTCTTGCCTGGAAAATCCCATGGACAGAGGAGCCTGGTAGGCTGCAGTCCATGGGATCGCTAAGAGTTAGACACGACTGAGGGACTTCACTTTCACTTTTCACTTGGATGCATTGAAGAAGGAAATGGCAACCCACTCCAGTGTTCTTGCCAGGAGAATCCCAGGGACGGGGGAGCCTGGTGGGCTGCAGTCTAAGGGGTCGCACAGAGTCGGACACGACTGAAGCGACATAGCAGCAGCAGCAGCAGAGAAACATTTAACTTAAGGCTACTTTTCTGCATTTTTAATATATTTCTTGATATTCTAGCCAGCATCTTGTGAATTATGAATTTTTCTACCATGACTAGTGGGAACCTGTGTTACTCCCAGCTCTGAAGATTGTATCATTTTTTTAGTTCTACTCCATTTGGTTGTTTTTTCCCATTGCTTCAAGTTGTTTCCTAACACTTACTCACTGATTATTACTTACTTGAAGACACCAGAATGTTCAGCAGATGCTCAGAGCTTTCCCTTTGTCTACCTCTTTCCTCTCTGGTTATTTTGAGCTGCAGTGTAGCTGCCATGGCGTCTCCAGACTCCTACTGTCTGCTTAACTTCCGAAAACCTTCAAGGTTCATCTCCTGGAACTGTGACTTGGAAACTCTGTGGACAGTAATCTGAGATTATGTCATTTACTTCCCTCTTCTCAGGAATTACTCTGTGATTATTCAGTATCTGAAATCATTGTTTCACATATTTTATCCTATTTTGCCGTTGATACAGGTGGGTAGGTAAACCCAGTCCTTGTTACTCCATGCTGAAAATAAGTAGATATTTTCTCTATTATTTTTAATACATGGTCTCTATTACTATAGTAGTTACCTTACCTAATGTGTAAAATAAATACACATATATTGTTTGTGTTTTAAATTTTTTGATAGGTATTATGTTTTCTTCTAAAATGTATGTAAAGACCATTGTTCTAGGGTCTTGCTACTCAGAGTGTGGTCCTAGACCAGATGCATGCATATCACCTACTAGCTAAATTAGGCAAAAATCTCACACCCCACCCTAGAACTACTGAATCATAATCTCCATGTTAACAAGATCAAGTTTCAGAGGAACTGGGCTGTTCTGAAAGTGGGTTCTGCTCTTAAATGTGGATGGGATTTTGCAGTCTGTTGCAGATAGACTTCTGTGGTTTAACTTGTTTTTCCTTACTGTGTGCAGCTGTCTCCAATATCTAGTTCATGAATGTCTTCACCATGGCAGAAAGAAACCACACACCCATTAATCAGTCATTCCCCATTCCCTTAGCTCCAGTTTCTTTCAGCCATCAGTCTGCTTTCTGTTTGTATGAATTTACCTTTTCTGGGTGTTTTATTTAAATAGAATCATATGATATATGGCTTTTCTTATGTTTTATTTCACTAAGGATGATGATTTTAAGATTCATCTGTGTTGTGGTAAACATCAGACTTGAGTTCCTTTTTATGGCCAATATTTTGTGACTGATTGATTATATAGTATGATATACCACATTTTGTTTATCCATTCATCAGTTGATGTATGAGTGTTTCCAATTTTTTGGCTATTATGAATGATGCTTTTGGAAATGTTTATGTACAAGTGTTTGTTTTAACACATATTTTTCCTTATCTTCAGTATATACTTAGGAATGGAATTAAACTTCGTCATGGTTAATTCTGTGTTTAACTTTTTGAGGGATCACCAAACTGTTTTCCATAGCAGCTGCAACGCTTTATTTTCCCATAGTTATATGAGGGTTTCAGTTTCTCCATGTCTTTGCCAACACTTGTTACTACCTTTTTAAAAAAATTGATTATGTAGTAAACTTATTTTATGATTGTTTTAAATAAAAACTTTTTAAATGTGGATTTTCAGTGTAATATAGGTTAGTCAGAATAATACAAAACATTCTGCAAGGTGAACTCGTTAGGTTTCTGAAGAGAATTCCAGAAAGGAAAAAGCACAATAATGTTACTTATTTCTAGACAAGATTAATGTTCTGTGGGTATTGGTAGTGATATAATCCTATATAATGTTCATTATTCTAATTTCCAATATGTGAAGTTTATTTTTAAATAATTTTTCTTTGTTTCATTGAGATAAAACTGATACATAGCACTGTATAAGTTCAGAGATTGCAGCATAATGATCTGACTTGCATGCATCCTGAAGTGATTATAAGAAATGATGGCTTGGTAAACATCCATCATTTTGTATAGATACACAACTAAGTAGAAAAATTTTTTCTTGTGATGAGAAAATAACTCATTTAACTTTTTAATATAACTCTTAGCAGTGTTAACTATGTTTATCATATTGTGCATTACATCTCTACTACTTAGAAATGGAAGTTTCTACCTTTTGACCATCTTCATCCCATTTCCCCCCCTGCCCCTACATCTGGTAACCACGGATCTGATCTCTTTTTCTGTAAATTCGTTTGTTTTGAAGTATAATTGACCTGCAACGCTGTGTTATTTCCTGTTACACAACATAGTGCTTTGATATTCCTGTACATTTCAAAATGGTCACCATGGTAAGTCTGTTTACGCTATGTCACCGTAAAAAGATACATAATTATTAGACTAGATACCCACACTATATCTTTCATACCTATGACTCATTTATTTTATAGCTGCAAGTTTATACCTCTTAAGGTCCCTCACCTATTTCTTTCTTCCCCTCAATACCCTCCCCTCTGGTGATTACCTGTTGGTTTTCTGTATCTATAACTATTTCTGTTTTCTTATGTTCGTTCATTTATTTTTTATATTCCACATATAAGTAAAACAATATAATATTTGTCTTTCTCTGACTTATTTCACTTAGCACAATGCTTTCTAAGGCCATCTGTGGTGTTACAAATGGCAAGATTTCATTCTTTTTTATGACTTAATATTCCATGCATACACATATACCACATCCATTCATCTGTTGATGACACTTGGGTTACTTTTGTATTTTGACAATTGTAATTGATGCTGTGGTGAACATAGGGGCATGCATATTTTTTCTTATCAGTGTTTTTGTTTTCTTTGGATAAATACCCAGGAGTGGAATTGCTGGATCATATGATAGTTTTATTTTTAATATTTTGAGTAATCTCCATACTGTTTTCCATGATGACTGCACCAGTATACATTCCTACCAGCAGTACACGAGGGTTCCCTTTTCTCCACATCCTTACCAGCACTTGTTATTTCTTGCCTTTTTGATAATAGTCATTCTGTCAGTTGTGAGTGTGATATATTGTGGTTTTGATTTGTATTTCCTTAATGACTAATGATACTGAGCATTTTTTAGTATGCTTATTGGCCTTCTGTATGTCTTTGGGGGAATATCTGCTTAAGTCTTTTTTTATTTGTTCATTAATTGTTTGCCTTGTTCAATTGTGATAGTTGTTTTGTTTTCTGATACTAGTTCTTTGTCAGACATATGATTTGCAAACATTTTCTCTTTTTCTCTGAGTCATCCTTTTACTTTCTTAAGCGTATTCTTTGAGGGACAGATGTCTATAATTTGACCAAGTGCAATTTGTCTGTTTTCTTTTCATGTTATTTTAAAGAAAGCATTGCCTAATCCAAGACCACAAAGATTTATGCCTATATTTTCTTCTAAGAATTTTATAATTTTAGCTATTAGTTCTTTGATCCTTTTTGAGGTTTTACATTTCTGTATAATTTATAAGGTAAAGGTTCAACTTCATTTTTTTTGCATGTGGCTATCCAATTGCCTCAGAACCATTTGTTGAAAGACTATTTTCTCCCCTCAATCTTGGCACCTTTTCAGAAGTCAGTTTGTGTTCACAGGTTAACTCTTAATAATTTATAATATATTTTATTTCTTCATCATGGAGAAATTACAGCTTTCCTGTTGAGCAGCTGAATTAAGTGTTCTTAACAGCGATTGCATGAAGAGTGAAGAAGATCATAAAGGAAAAAAACATGAAAATTGCACCAATCACCCTGTTCAGCAGTGCCTTTCCCTTGGCATAGTGGTGGATATTTTTCATGAGTTTTGGAATATCGTCCTTCAGATAGTCAGAGCCTGAGTACTGTATATTAGTCTTTTCAGACCTTGGCTGAGGTATAACTCAAACGTTTTCTTTTTGTAGGGGAGTTAGAGGAGTGAAGCTCTGGATCTTAGATTATCATTGAAATGGTATCAGCCAGTTGCAGAGTAGTCTTAATCTGTTTGTTATGGTCCAGTATTACCCTAGTTCTATCCAGTGGAATAGGACTAATTTTTTTTATTGTCCACTCCTTTTTAGGAGGTACTGAAGTCAGAAGCTTGTTTCCTTCTAAGGCACAAATTATAGGTTTCACTATTTTTAGTTCAGTTATTTTATCTCACTTTGAGAAGTGTACAGGTATATAGTAGTTGGTGCATTATCCATTTGAAGCCAACATATATAGATGTTAGAATTCTAGGCATTCGTGTAACTTTGCTTTCGTTTTTGCTACTAAAGCAGAGAGATTTTCAGTATAGAAAATTTTCCAGTGTATGTTAAAACTTGCTTTCGTACTCTTGGGTTCAGTTTAGTCCAGTCGCTCAGTCGTGTCTTACTCTCTGCAACCTCATGGACTGCAGAATGCCAGGCTTCCCTGTCCATCACCAGCTCCTGAAAGGATGCTCAAACTCATGTCCATTGAGTCGGCGATGCTATCCAACCACTTCATCCTCTGTTGTCCCCTTCTCCATCCACCTTCAGTCCTTCCCAGCATCAGGGTCTTTTCCAGTGAGTCAGTTCTTCACATCAGATGGCCAAAGTATTGGGAGTTTTGGCCTCAGCATTAGTCCTTCCAGTGAATATTTGAGACTGATTTCCTTTAGGACGGACTGGTTGAATCTCTTTGCAGTTCAAGGGACTCTCAAGAGTCTTCTCCAATGCCACAGTTCAGAAGCATCAATTCAGCTTTCTTTAGAGTCCCAATTCTCACATCCATACATGACTACTGGAAAAACCATGGCTTTGACTAGACAGACCTTTGTTGGCAAAGTAATGTCTCTGCTTTTTAATATGCTGTCTAGGTTGGTCATAGTTTTTCTTGCAAGGAGCAAGTGTCTTTTAATTTCATGGGTGCAGTCACCATCTGCAGTGATTTTGGAGCCCAAGAAAGTAAAGTCTGTCACTATTTCCATTGTTTCCCCATCTGTTAGCCATGAAGTGATGGGATTGGATGTCTTGATCTTAGTTTTCTGAATGTTGAGCTTTAAGCCAACTTTTTCACTCTACTCTTTCACTTTCATGAAGAGGCTCTTTAGTTCCTCTTCACTTTTTGCCATAAGGGTGGTGTCATCTGCATATCTGAGGTTATTGATATTTCTCCCGGCAATCTTGATTCCAGCTAGTGCTTCATCCAGCCCGGTGTTTCGCATGATGTACTCTGCATATAAGTTAAATAAGCAGGGTGACAATATTCAGCCTTGTTGTACTCCTTTCCCAATTTGGAACCAGTCTGTTCCATGTCCAATTCTAACTGTTGCTTCTTGACCTGCATACAGATTTCTCAGGAGGCAGATAAGGTGGTCTGGTATTCCCATCTCTTGAAGAATTTTCCACAGTTTGTTGTGATCCACACAGTCAGAGGCTTACTCTGAGTTAGGAGACTGTAAAGAGATTTTAAGAAATTCACTAGGGTTATAGACACTTTTGAAAGCTCTTGAGTGCTGTTGTGGAAAACAGTCTAATAGTTGTTCAAAAAGATACTTTTAGAATTACTGTACAACTCAGCAGTTCCACTCCTAGGTGTATTATGCCAAAGAATTGAAAACAAATACACAGATGCTTATACATGAAGGTTCACGGCAGTACTGTTCACAATAATGAAAAGGTAGAAACAACCCAAAAGTCCATCAGTGGATGATAGATAAATAAATCTGGTGTATCTTTACAATGAAATACCACTCAGCCATAGCAGCAGTGAAATACTGATACATGCCACAGTGTGGGTGAACCTCAGAAACATTATTCTGAGTAAAAGAAGCCAGACTCAGTAGGTCACATATTATTTGATTCCGTTTGTGTAGAATATTTCAGGTAAATTCTTAGAGAGAGAGCAGATTGGTGGAGGCCAGGGAATATTTAGACGAGGGGAGCAGAAAGTAGCTGCTTAATGGATGTGGGGTTTTTGGAGGGATGAGAATAATGTTAAGAGTCAGATAAAGGTGGTAGTTGCACAGCATAGTGAATGTGCTAAAATCCACTCAGTTGTGCACTTTAAAACAGTTTTATGTTTTATGAATTTTGCCTCAATAAAAACCTCCAATGAAGTGTATATTTTATGATTTCAGCAAGTGGTTCATGGATCTCAGATAAAGATTTCCCCTAGGAATTCAAGAACTTAAGGTAAACTCCAATGTTAGCTGATAACTATAACAAGTACGACATTTCATTTATAAATCTGGTGCTAGAGTAATATATTGGTACCAGGTTGTTTACCTAGGTAATTGAGTAGCTTTCCTGACCCTGTTTATTTTTTATTCTATGTAAAGCTTTTTTACAAAGTGTTAGCTTTATTATTATATAATTTAAATATTATGAGATCCACCCATTTAAAGTATATAGTTCACTGAGTTTAATAAATTTGTACAGCTGTGCAGCCCTCAGCAGTTTAGGCTGCTGTCCATAATTTGCCTCCAGCTCCAACGCTGGCACTGATCCGCTTTGCCTAAATAGTTTTGCCTTTTCTAGAAGTTTCATATAAATGAAATCATGTAATATGGAGTCTTTTGTGTCTTTTTCTGTTTAAAATAACACTTAGAGGTTCATTCATACTGCATATATCATTAGTTCATTTCTTTTTATTGATAAGTTGTATTTTATGATAAGATGACATTTTGTTTATTCAGTTGATAGAAATTTGAATTGTTTTGCATTTTTGACTATTCTAAGTAATTCTGATATGAACATTCATACACAGGTCTTTATGTAGACACATTTTTATTTCTCTTGGGTAGATAGATACTTAGTAATGTAATTGTTGGATTTGATGGCAAATATATATTTAATGATTTGGTAAATGACCAGACTGTTTTCCAAAGTGGCTGCACCATTTCGTATTCCTATCGTAATGGATAAGGACTCTTATGTTTCTCTTATGTCCTGTTTCTTTTATGTCCTAGCCACCTGTTGGCATAATCTTTTTTGATTATACCTATTTTAGTGTGGATATCTAATGATGTTCCATAGTGGTTTTGAATTTCTTTGATGACTAATAAAATGTTAAGAATCATTTCATTTGCTTATCACCCATTTGTATATCTTAAATGAAATATCTATTTCAGTCTTTGCTGATTTTTAAAATTGAATTGGTTGTCTTATTGCATCATAAATAATTCTTTAAATCATCTTAATGGTATCATTTGTAGCACAAAAGATCTTAAAGTTGGTGTTAGCTTCTCATGTATTTTCTTTTATGGATTGATCATGCTTTTGATATCAATACTTAAGACATTTATGCCTATCCCAATATCACAAATAATATCCCTTTTATTTTCTTTTTGAAGTTTATAGTATTAGCCATTCCACTTAGAGCTATGATTTCCTTTGAATTAATTTTTATGTATGATGTGAGGTAAAGGTGGGGTTTAAATTAACCTTCTTTGTATGTGGATAATTGCTCCAGTTGAAAAAATGATGATTTTCCCACTGAATATTCTTTGAATTGAATTGACTGTTGAATTCCTAGTGAACTGACCATAAATGTATAGGTTTGGCTTTGGACTTGCTGTTGTGTTTATCTCTATGTCTATCCTTATACCAGTCCATGCTATCTTGATTACCATAGCTTTAAAGTATGCATAAAATTTAGGTAATTAGAGTCCTCTAACTTTATTCTTTTTTATAATTGTTTGGGCTCTTCTAGATCCTTTTTGTTCCTCAATAAAAATTTAAGATTAGTGTGTTAATTTCTACCCAAAAAGACTAGTTGCATTTTTATGCGGATTGTGTTGTATAGATTAATTTGGGGAGAATTTTCATTTTAACATTATTATAGACTCTTCCAGTCCATTAGCATGATATATTTATTATTCACATCTTCTTTAATTTCTCTCAGCAATATTTTGTAGTTTGTGTACAGATTTTACACATCTTCCTCTTTTTTAACATTTTTTTCTTAAATCTCTTAAGTATTTTATTGCTTGCAAATGACATTCTTCCTTAAGTTCATATTTGGGTTGCTAATAGCTTGGGAAGTACAGTTTATTTTTTATGTTAATATTTTATCTTGTCACTTTATTAATAAACTGGCTTACTAACAAGTTATAGTAACTTTGCATATTCCATAAAATTTTCTATGTAGTTGGTCATATTGTCTGTGAATAAAGACAGTTTTTACTGCTTCTTGCTGATGTTTTATCCCATCTGTTTCATTTTCTTATTGCATTGGCAAAATCCAGTACAGTGTTGAATAGTAGTAGTGACAGTGGATATCCTTGGATGTTCCTGATCCTAAATGAATGACATTCAGTGTTTCACCATGAAGTGTAATTTAACTAGCTTTTTCCTAGGTTCCTTTTATCAGGTTGAGTAAGTTCCTTTCTGTTCTTAATTGGGAACAAATGAAAGAATTTTAAAAACACCCATTTGAATGGCTGTTATAAAAAAGACAAGAGATGATGAGTGTTAGCAAGTATGTGAAGAACAGGAAACCCTTGTGCAATTTTATGGGAATATAAACTGGTACAGTTACTGTGGAAAATAGGGTGGTGATTTCTCAAAAAATTAAAAATAGAATATAATTCAGCAATCCCACTTCTGGGTATGTATCTAAAGGAAATGAAGCCAGTATCTTGAAGAAATGTCTGCATTCCCATTATTCATGGTTTCTGTCTGTCTACATGCGCACACACACACACACACACAGAGTCAATCACAATGGAATATTATTTAGCAATCAAAAAAGGAAATCCTGCTGTTTGTGATAGCATGAATGGACATTATTTGAGAGCATTATGTTAAGTCAGATAAGTTAGAGAAAGAGAAACACTGTGATCTCAGATGTGGAATCTAAAAAAGTTGAATTTTATGAAAAGAGTTGAATGGTAGTTTCCAGGGGCTGAGATGGGCAGCGTGGGGAAAGTGGGAAGATAGTGGTGAAACGAAACAAACTTCTAGGTGTAAGATGAGTAGTTCTGAGTGTCTAACATAGAGCATGGTGATTACAGTTAACAATACTGTATTGTATACTTGAAAGTTCCTAAGAGGGTGGATCTTAAATGCTCTCACCAGAAAAAAAACAAAAGGTAATTAATGAGGTGATAAGGATGTAAATTAAGCTTATTGTGGTAATCATTTCACAATATATATGTGTATCAAATTTTACAGTATATAGTTTAAACTTACATAATGTTATGTATCATTAAATCTTAATAAAACTGGGGGAAATAAGTGTATCAAGGATTAAAAAAGAAGCATTGTATTTTATCAAATCCTTTTTCCATCTGTAGAGGCAAGGATATGCTGTTTGCTTTTTATTCTTTTAAAGTGGTACATTACAATTTTTCTATTGTTAAACCATCCTTGTATTTCTGGAATAAACCTAGATGTTTATGGCAGTTGATCATTTTATATAATGTTGCCAGTTTCAGTTTACTCATATTTTGTTCTGGAATTTCTTTGAATCTTCATGAGAGATTTGGATATGTAGTTTTCTTTTTTTTTTTTTTTAACCAAGATCTTCGTCTAGTTCTTTTTTTTTTTTTTTCATCTGAAATTCATATTTATCAGGGCATGGTGTATTTTTAAAAATTATTTATTTTAATTGGAGGCTAATTACTTTACAGTATTGTAGTGGTTTTTCCATACATTGACGTGAATCAGCCATGGGTGTACATATGTCTCCCATCTTGAACCCCGCCTCCCACCTCCTTCCCAGTCCCATCCCTCAGGGTCATACATCGACTGGCGGTCTGTTTCACATATGGTAATATACATGTTTCAAAGCTATTCTCTCAAATCACATCCCACCCTCCCCTTCTCCCACAGAGTTCAAAAGTCTGTTCTTTACATCTGTGTCTCTTTTGCTGTCTCGCATGTAGGGTCATCATTGCCATCTTTCTAAATTCCATATATATGCATTAATTTACTGTATTGGTGTTTTTCTTTCTGACTTACTTCACTTCAGTTTCATCTACCTCAATAGAACTGATTCAAATGCATTCTTTTAAATAGCTGAGTCTAGTTTTGATATCATGTTAATACTGACCTCATAATATAAGTTGAGAAGTGACCCTCCTGGTGTGTTTTCTCTAAGAGTTTGTGTAGGTTTGGTATTTTCTCTTTAAATGTTTGACAGAACTTGTTAATGAAGTCATCTGAACTACCTAGGCTTTTCTTTATGGGACAGTAAAAGTGAAAGTCGTTTAATCATGTCCGACTCTTTGCAATCCCATGGACGGTCGCCTGTCATGCTCCTCTGTCCGTAGAATTCTCCAGGCCAGTATGCTGGAGTGATTAGCCATTCCCTTCTCCAGGGGATCTTCCTGACTCAGGGATCAAACCCAGGTCTCCAACATTGCAGGCGAATTCCTTACTGTCTGAGTCACCAAGGAAGCCCAAGAATGCTGGAGTAGGTATCCTGTCCCTTCTCCAGCAGATCTTCCTGACCCACAACTCAAACCAGGGTTTCCTGCATTGCAGGCGGATTCTTTACTAGCTGAGCTACCAGGGAAGCCTTTCTTTATGGGAAGATTTTTTAATTGCAAGCTCAGTTTACTTTCTTCTTGAGTCAGTTTTGGTAATCTGTGTCTTTCAAGGAATTTCTTGAGGTGGAATTAGATTGATTTTAGATTATTCTTCCTATCTAATATTCATGTTTAAAACTTTAATTTTCCCTCTTAGTACTGCTTTATATATATCCCGTAAATTTTGAGTTTTATTTTCAATTTAATTTATTCTTTAGTTTCTCTTTATTTCCTCTTTACCTTTCAAGTGTTTGTTGGTTTTCCATACATCTTTCTATTTTGGGGTTTCTAATTCAACTTCGTTGTGGTTGAAAAAGATACTTTATAATTTCAGTAATTTGATTTAATGATTGATGTGGTTGTATTTATATTTGCCTTTTGTGTTTTAGTAATGTTTCATGTTTTTATAGTTTTCTGTTTAACAAATATTTTTTAGTGTGCCATTTTAATTCCTTTCTTATTTTTTTTTAACCTTTGAATTACATGTTTAGTGATTATTCTCACAGCCACAGTCTCTGTAAAATATTGATAGTCTTATTCTTTCATGTGCTATTTTTGCTACCTATATATTTCAGCTATATATGCTGTGTGTATGTGTGCTCAGTCACTCAGTCATGTCCAGCTCACAACCCCATGGACTGTAGCCCAGTTTTTAAAAATACTAATTGAATAAAAGAGAAGTGTGTAAAGTCTTACATTTACCCACATATTTATTATTTTAAGCTCTATTCTTTTCTCTGGATTCTGTTTAAAGAATTTTTTAAGACTATTTCTTGTATGGTTGATGTTTTAGCAGTGAATTCCCTCCATTTTTATTTGAATATGTCTTTGTTTTGCTTTTATTTTTGAAAGGATAATGCCACTGAATATATAGTTCTTGATTGACAGTTTTTTTCCTTTGAATATTGGATAGTCATTCTACTGACATTGTTTGATTCTACTCCATTTTTTCCCATCAGAAGTAAGCCTTAATTATGGTGGTGGTCTCTTGTATGTTTTGAGTTGTTTTTCTTTTGTTGCTTTGAAGACTTTCTTTTTCTCTTTGTCAGTCAGCAGTTTGTTTCTAGATGTGATTCCGAAGTTTTTCCTGCTTGGGTTCATTGTGTTCGTTGGACCTATAGATTAATATTTTTTAAAAAAACAAGTTTAGAAGTTTTTTTATTGTTATTATTTTTTTAAATGTTTGTTTTGTCTCTTTCTCAGTTTGGTACCCCTGTTGAAAAACACGGGGCTTCCCAGGTGGCGCTAGTGGTAAAGACTCTGCCTGACAGTGCAGGAGACACAGAGACGTGGGTTCGACCCCTGGGTTGGGATGATCCCCTGGAATAGGAAATGACAGCCCACTCAAGTATTTTTGCCTGGAAAATTCCATGGGCAGAGGATGCTGGCAGGCTACAGTCCATGGGGCCAGAAAGAGTCAGACTCGACTGAGGGCACACATAAACGTACATTGGAACACTTGAGGTTGTCCCACTAATCTTTGAATGTCTGTCTGTTTTTCTTCTGTTTCTTTCTTTAGTTTTGATAATTTCTATTGATTTATCTTCATATTTACAATACTTTCTTCTGCCTTCTCATATCTGTTCTTGAGCCGTCTAGTGGATTTTTGATTTCATTCTTGTACATTATTTTACTTTTCATCTGTAAAGTTTTCATTTGGTTTTGTTGTTATAGTTTCAGTTCTCTATTGAGATTGCCCCTTTGAATCACTGTCCTATGTCCTTTAATTCTTAGAATATGGTTTCCTTACATTTTTTGGACATGTCTTTTACAGCTTCTTTGAAGTCTTTGTTTGCTAAGTCCAACATCTGGGCCCACTCAGTTTCTCATGACTGCTTCTTTTCCTTAAATGTTGATCACATTTTCCTGTTTCTTTTTATGTCTTATCGTTTTTTACAGCATCTGTATATTCTTTTCTCTTTGATATATATTTCTTATTATTCATATTTTACCATGTTTGGACAACTTTTGATTTTTTAATTATTTCACTCTTTGGGGGCATGACTGGGATGAACATTGTTTTTATTTCCAGAAATCGGTCATAAGCCTATTGTTGGTAGGAACTGTATCTTAAATAAGGAAGATATACCACAGTGCTAAGTTTAGTCCTGATTTAATGGTGTGTATTTAAATATTTAACTCAATTGAATTTGCTTTGAAAAAGAAAAACTATCTTGTAGTGCGTTAATCTTTATGAAAGAACTATTGGAACTTGCTATAATGTCCAGTCAAGGACAGAGTTGATAACTAATGCAAGTGCAAAGTGAATATATATGATTAACTTATTTGTGAAACTCAAAAACAATTCATTTTCCAATGTTTATTAAGTATTTATAGTCTTTATGTAAAAACTGACAGGCAGAGGCTCTGTAAACTTTTAGAGGTCCATTTACAGAGCCAAAGGTATTTTGCTTCTGAGAAATAGGGTAGCTATTAGTAATTCATTGATATTAGTAATTAAGTTACATTAACTCTGAGACACCAGAGTGTAAAATGTTTTTGTTCATTTAGACCACTGTTCTTCAGATTTGTCATGATTATTATTATAGTTTGTTGAAAGTGAATAAAATAAGACATTAATATTTTACAAAGTCTTTAGATAATAAGGAAAAATTTGGACACAATTTATATATTAATATAATAAAATCACATACTTCTAAAGAGTTTTTTGTAAACAGTTTATTCTTCCTTATTTTCACATTTTTAGATATGCCATTGCATTGGCACTAAGGGAAAAACAACGTGTAATATTTACTAGCCCAATTAAGGCCCTGAGTAACCAGAAATACCGTGAAATGTATGAAGAATTTCAAGATGTTGGTCTGATGACTGGAGATGTTACTATTAATCCTACAGCATCCTGTCTTGTTATGACCACAGAGGTAATTTATATGATGTCTCATCTAATTTTTTCTTTTTAACTTAATTAATGTGATTCATCAGTTAAAACAGCTAATGTTTTATTACTTGCTCTATACAGATAAAAGGGCAATACTTTTTGAGTAGATTTACTTGGACGGGGTAGTAGAGTTTATCTTAAATTGTTTCAATTTAGTTGTAAATTTCCATTGTTTCTGTCATCATATAATAAAGTTGCATAAAGTATTTTTAAAGGATATTGTCAGTGACATGATAATAGTTTGATGGTTTTATATAGTTTCAATGATTGGAGTACGTACCTTTGAATAAGTTGTGACACCTTCTTTATGATTTTTTTTTTCTTTTGCATCTGAGTGTTGATACAAACAGATAAATAACTTTTTAAAAAATGCCCAGTTATGTTTAGCTTCTTCCCATAATCACAGTTAAGTTTTGCATGTACTTGTAGCATCTTATATTTTGGACACTTAGCTGTCTTTATTAAGTACTTTTCTACATGCTTGAATTATATCCTTGCATTCTACAAAGACATATTATACTAGAGAGCATAAATTAGCTTCTGGTTTTAGAGTCAGCCGAAAGCATTGCTCACATTCATCTTGATCCCCAAAGGAAGTTTATTTTCCATTCTCAAAACTTTCTTCCATCCATAGAAAAATTTCTTTAACTCAGAAATCTGAAGAACAGTTGCTAGGAAGTATTCATGTTGTTAAGATGAGGTAGAAAAAATTGGTAGCAGTATGAGATTCGTTGTGTTAGATAGAAGATGATTTTAAGTTACTTTCATTTCCTAGCAGGTGTAGGTCTTGAGTGAAGTGTTTTACATATAAGGAAATAGCTTCATATTCAAGGTATATGGAAATGGAGTTGATAATAATTCTCTCCATGGATTATATATGATTACTAACTTGAGAAATAATTTATTTTGGATTTAGCAAAGGAGTATTATATACTTAAGACATGTAACTCTCTAAAATTATTTTAATGTTTCTATTAAAAAAGAATATACAAAATTTCTTGTTAGGAGAGTTTTTGGTATGTCAGAATCCTGCTAAATCTTCTACTTCTTCTTTAGATTTTGAGAAGTATGCTGTACAGAGGTTCTGAAGTTATGCGAGAAGTTGCTTGGGTCATATTTGATGAAATTCATTACATGAGAGATTCAGGTATATTTTGTAGTGTTACTGAGATGTGTGCCATGTTATTTAAGAATGAAATTAGGAATTTTGAACAAGTTGTCTTACTTTCTTGTGGGTAGAGTTGTAGTAAGCTAAATTGTGGATAACATGATATAGTTTTTATGGTTGGACCTCATTCAGTTACAGCTTCTTGAATAGTAACAACTTCTGGGTGAGAAAATGCAACTTCAGATTTTAAAATGAAATTAAAATTAGTTTGCTTTTAATAGAGAGTTCTCTAATATATCTAATATTAAAGAATTTCCCAAACTGCTGGCCTACAGAGTTAACTTTCTTGATTTTTATCAATTTATTTTAGTTTTTTTAAAAAACTAAGACATGCATGTTTATGATTTTAAAAATGAGAATTATGAGATAAAAATGAACAACAACAACAAAAGTCTCTTTACGTGAACTACTGCACTACTATAATGGAAAAGTAAGTGTATGTAGGATTTAGGTAGAACGTGGCAGAAATTAACATATTTAAAAGTTAAATGTTTAATATGTACACACTTGAAGCTTAGTTTTTATTTGGCTAAAGCACTGAGTTAACCTGTATTTATAGGAAAAATAATACAATTTAAGAAATCATTTACCCTTTGTAAACATTTTACTCTTATAAAATTCAAAAGATTAAATTATAAACAGTTATTTTTGTTTTAAATTATGAATCTTTTATGGATTTGTTCATTTGGAAGAAAATTCTCAAATGGATTTTCCTGTTTGTTTTCTACATTTTAATAAAATGACTTATAGTTTTGTTGTTTATCAGATCCTTCTTTCATCTCTAGTCAGATCCTTCTTTCATCTTTAGAGATCATGAGGGTAATTTAGATGAAAGACACTGTGGTATAGTAATAGTGTTTCTTTGAAATCTGTTTCTGTGACCTTCTGTAAGCCAATAACTTCTGCTTCTTTAAGTGAGATGGAAATACTCTTTCCATTGTCCTGGGACTCTTGTTAGACTGAACAGGATTCAATTTGGACCTGCTTATTTTGCAGGCCGTTATTTCAGAGTACATTGTGTTTATGGTGGTCTAGTCTACTAACTTTCTACTAGATGCAATTCATGGTTAGAAAGTAGTTTACAGTAAGGATCTGTGGCTAAAAATATCTTTGTGTAAAGTGATCTGCATTTCTGATAATTGAGCATGAGAGAAAATGATAAAGTGACATTGAATTCCAAGGTATATTTGTATTTTTCAGAGCGTGGTGTCGTATGGGAAGAAACTATTATTTTGCTTCCTGATAACGTTCACTATGTCTTTCTTTCGGCTACTATTCCAAATGCCCGACAGTTTGCTGAGTGGATTTGCCACTTACATAAACAGGTATTTTCTTTCTCTTTTTTGATGTTTTCAATATTTAAATATTACAAGTTTGCCTTTCTATATCCTATACTTTGTTCCTAATGCTACCTAGAATAAATAAGACATTTTAATGTAAAACTACTTTTCAAAGCAAGCAAGCTTATCAAAATCAACTAAATTTTTTTATACGTTTGAATTTCTGAATCCAGCTCAAACCCAGTACATCAAAATCTCTGAGAGTAGGATCTTGGGTCATGAAATTTTTAACTTTTAGGAGCTCCCAGATTGATCCTGATGATTTGCCAGGTTGCAGTAAACTACTGCATCTACTCATACAGGGAGCCACGAGTACATAGTAGAAAATTTCCTTTAAGGCCTTGGTATCAGAAAAAAAGCTGGACATCTCTTGAGAGTGTGGGTGTCCCTTGTGGCTCAGCTGGTAAAGAATCTGCCTGCAATGCAGGAGACCTGGGTTTGATCCCTGGGTTGGGAAGATCCCCTGGAGAAGGGAAAGGCTACCCACTATAGTCTTCTGGCCTGGAGAATTCCACGGACTATATATATAGTCTATGGGGTCACAAAGAATGGACAGGACTGAGCAACTTTGACTTCACTTCTTGAGAGTGTGGTTTGATTTTTCTCATGTAAGCGCAGACTTTATTGACTGCATTTCCTTTTTGCTTTTCTAGTCCAATTTTAGGAGCATTAAAGGACCTTATAACAAGCATTTTTCTTTATTTTATTTTTCTGCCCTTATTTTTCCTTTATACCAGAAGGTTCACAAATTTACTTTTATCCATTTATTAACTCTCTATTGGTATTTTTGTAACACCCATGTTGCTCCTGTAGGATAGAATCTCAGTGAATCTTCTGGAAGAGATCAACCTACTGTTTTGTTTTAGTAAAGCTATAAAAAGTCTCTGTGGGGTCAAGAAGTCCCATTTTACCTCATTGCATTCTTTGTTGCCATATTGCTGCTGCTAAGTCACATCAGTCGTGTCCGATGTTGTGCAACTCCATAGATGGCAGCCCAGCAGGCTCCTCCATCCCTGGGAATAGAAGTCTTCCTTAATTACGGCATCATAGGTCTGAAGTATGAAATCATTATGGAAACTCCAATCTTGTATTTGTCCTTGATTTTAATTTCCTTTGTTTTTACAGCCTTGTCATGTAATTTACACAGATTATCGGCCTACTCCATTACAGCACTATATTTTTCCAGCCGGGGGAGATGGCCTGCACCTTGTGGTTGATGAAAATGTAAGGGAGTAATTATTCTTATATCTTGAATATCACATAACTGCTTATACCCACTTTTCTTTAAACTAGGGAAGTAGAGCAGAGGTCTGTTTTTTTTTTTTTTCCTAGTTTTATAGTCCAAAGTTATTGTTGATTTTCTTTGTATATGTATTTTTATTTCAAAAATTATATTTAAAACTCATTTTTTTAAAAATGCATGAGTTAGATTCCCCTCCTTTTCCAGTATTTTTAAATGTCTTGAAAATAAGGGGCTCTGTACATGTTTCAAATATCTTATAGTTTTGCTTTTTCTAGTTTTATTATTAAATTATTTATTATTTGAAGAAGCTTTGTTTTGAGGTAAAAAAAAGTTTGGATTATGATTAAGTATTACTGAAGTTATATAGAAAAATATTTGTGATGCTAGGGTGACTTCAGAGAAGATAATTTTAATACTGCAATGCAAGTACTTCGAGATGCTGGTGATTTGGCAAAAGGAGATCAGAAGGGGCGAAAAGGAGGAACAAAAGGTAACTTGGAACTTTGTTTTTGAAAATTTTACATGAATATTGTATTTTCAAATTACATTAAAAAAAAAAAAAAAACGTTTTCCCCCCTCTGGAAGCTATATAGATGTCTAGATAGTACGTGATAAAACTGAGTAAAAATTTATGTCTTTTTTCTATGTGACATTTGTTGAGAGATAGTTCATTTTACAATTGACTTGTTAAAATATGCAATTCAGTGGTTATTAGTACAGTCACAGAATTATGCAGCTGTAATCATAGTCAACATTTTTTATTGAAGTACAATTCACCTACTATTGAAGTCACCATATTTTAAGGGTGCAATTAAGTAGGTTTTAGTATAGTCACAAAGTTGTACAACTACTTTGTAATCTAGAACATTTTCATTAACTCAGAAAGAAACCCTATACCCATTCATGGTCATTCTTTTTTTTCTCCCAATCTCTTATCTACCCCTCACCCTTGAGTAATCACTAATCTAGTTTCTATTTCTGTTTTCCTTTTGTAGACATTTCATATAAATGGAATCATGATATACGTGGTCTTTTGCATCTGACTTCGTTCAGTTAGCTTTTTTTTTATCAAGTTTATCCATGTTCAGCATATATCAATACATCATTCCTTTCTGTTGTCAAGAAATATTCCATTTTATGATTTTATGACAAATATCTATTCAAATTTTTGGTGCATTCAAAAATTAGATTTTCTTTTTGTTCTTGAATAGTAAGGATTTTTTATATATTCTGGATACTAGACCTTTATCGGATATCTGATTTGTAAATATTTTCTCCCATTCTGTAAGTTAAGGGTATCTTTATTGCTGGTGTCTGTTGAAGTACAAAAGTTTTAAATTTTGATGAAATATAGTTATCTGATTTGTTTTCTTTTGTTGCTTGTGCTTTTGCTATCATATCTTTTTTGTTGTTTTTTTTACTTATTCTCTAATTGTGAGCTCAATTCTGAGAGAAGTCAAGATGCTTTAAAACAATGGACTACAATATTTATTTCAGTTTGGTTCATGATACCTTTTGAGCTAGATATCTAATTTGTTGTCTAAAAAATTATGTTTCTAAAGTGAAATATCTCCTAACTCCTTAATTTGGGGCTCCATTATTTTACAGTTTCTGTGTAGGAGTAGCCTTTTGACCAAATTGTATGCAGTTTCCAAAAAAAGTCATTTTGGTTGTTCTTCAGCTTTAAATTCATTTTATCAGAATTTATTGAACACACTATTATGAATTTAGATATGAAAAAGAAAACATTGTTTAAAGCTAACACCAGTAGAAGAGAAACTAAAGAGGTCTCCTTTGTTCTTTTATTTTTTTATTTATTTTTTTTTTAGTTTTTTATTTTTTAAATTTTAAAATCTTTAATTCTTACATGTGTTCCCAAACATGAACCCCCCTCCCACCTCCCTCCCCATAACATCTCTCTGGATCATCCCCATGCAACAGCCCCAAGCATACTGTATCCTGCGTCAGACATAGACCGGCGATTCAATTCTTACATGATAGTATACATGTTAGAATGCCATTCTCCCAAATCATCCCACCCTCTCCCTTTTAAGAATGCTTTGCCTTACCCAACATCATGAAGATTTACGCCTACATATATATGAGTTTTGTAGTTTTACAATGAAGTCTGTGGTCCATTTTGAGTTAATTTTTCATCATAGTTTATGTACTTTTTTTTGCAGGTCCATCAAACGTATTCAAGATTGTGAAGATGATTATGGAAAGAAATTTTCAACCTGTAATTATTTTCAGTTTTAGTAAGAAAGATTGTGAAGCTTACGCACTTCAAATGACCAAATTAGATTTCAACACAGGTACTGTATAATTTCAGTATTGCTTTAATGCCATGTGGAAGTGAATGGTAATATATTTTCTGGTAAGATGGCAATTGTGTATTGCTAAGATTTGCAGCTCACCTTACAGTTAGAGCAGTAATTCTATCACATTTGTAAAAGCTTTAAGGCTCGATTTACCATTTCTTTTCCTTTCTTCTTTTATTGGAAGATAAGTATATATCTATATATAAAATATTTGTTCTACATGAAATCCAAAGAACCCTACTAAGAAGTATTAGACTCATACCTTCTTATACTTTATTGCCATAGCTCTTTGGTTACTGTGGTTTTCTATCTGATTACTTAAGATTAGTCTCTTGGTCAGACTATCGTCTGTTATGTTTCATTCTTCTGGAAATCCAAACCAGGAAGACCTGCCCCTGTACCTAACTGTGGCATAATTTTTGAAAAAAGTAGAAAAACTTTTAGCAAATCAACTTATTATTCCCACATATTAATTGTAAGTGTAACTACTTAAAAGTCATGCAGCTAGATAGTAGTATATCCTACGCAAAAATTGCTGCATGCTGAATACCAACCCAGTTGTCATTTACTTTAGCCTTTTACATATCTAATCCTATACAGTGAGAAGTAAATAATATTTTCAGTCATCCAAAATCAGATTTTAGTTTTCTTGTTTTCTCTATCAAGGCATAGAATTAATCCCATGTATTTTTGAAAATTGGCTGTGCTGGATCTTCTTCCCTACACATGGACTTTTCTCTAGTTGTAGTGAGCAGGGGCTACTCTGTAGTTGGAGTGTGCAGGCTTCTCACTGCAGTTGCTCCTCTTGCTGTGGGTCACGGGCTCTAGGCATTCCAGCTTCAGTAGACGTGGCGCACAGGCTTAGTTGCTCCATAGCACATTGGCTCTGAGTTCACTGGGTGGATTCTTAAGCACTGGACCACTAGGGAAGTCCCAATCCCATGCATTTTAAAGCTAATTTTTACTTATCCATGGGTAAAAATAACATGACAGATAACCCATATGCCCACCTAAAGCCAATATTATTTTTCTTTTTTTACTGAGTCAGTTGCTCTACTTAGAAATATTTTATCACTACCAGTGCTGCATGTGCTTAATGTTGCAGGGTTTTGTATTGATTAAGTCAACAAGTGTTTTTTGGCTATTAACTTAATAGTCACTGTAAAGAAGGCAGTATAAATGGTTAAGGGTATAGGCTTTGAAATTGTTGATCTAACCGTTAATACCAGTGCTCATTATTTGCTGTATGTCTCACTTTCCTCAATAGTGAGTAATAATAATCCCCATATCCTGCAATTTTTTCACTTAAATATTGCATGTATATAGCTATTGTAGTTATTGTTACTGCTTTTATAAAAACGCACTTTTATTCATGGACTAGCTGCTAGATCTGTTTTCAAAGGCAGTGAATTATATTTAATTATGTGGTAAATTTGATATGCTTTCCCTTCTGTCTTAAATCCTGAGTCATTACTTTTACTCTTCATGAATCTGTTCTTTGCAGTGTGAAATTTGGTATCACCAACTCACTTAGATATTTATATACCCTTGAATTTTCTCTCCTAGATGAGGAAAAGAAGATGGTTGAAGAAGTTTTTAGTAATGCAATTGACTGCTTGTCTGATGAAGACAAAAAGCTCCCTCAGGTGTGTTTAATGTCATTAAGTAGAGTGTGGATATTAACAGATAGTATATATTCACTTTGTAGTTCATGGCTTTGTTACTATGTTATATATTGCACTATTTGCACACTGCAGTAAATATGTTGCATTGTGCACTGAAATGATACCTTAATTTTTGTTTTGAACTCCTAAGAAGGTGACAGAAGGAAAGATTTGCTGCCTTGAAGGAACTTTTCTCTGAAAGCTAGCATAATCTGGAAATTACTGCTTCTGTTCCTAATACTGCAAAATTTTTAAATGCTAATTTTAAGTCAGTTTCTTAATTCATAAGGGTAGCAGATACAATAAAGTACACCTAATGAAAATCATGTTTAGTGAACAACTTGATTTCTGCTTTTCTTTGGTTAATTAAAGTGGTTTTTTCTTTTGACTTCCCTGGTGGCTCATACAGTAAGGAGTCTGCCTGCAGTGCGGGAGACCCGGGTTCAGTCCCTGAGTCGGGAACGTCCCCTAGAGAAGGAAATGGCACCCCACTCCAGTATCCTTGCCTGGAAAATCCCATGGACAGAAGAGCCTGGCAGGCTACAGTCCATGGGGTCCCAAAGAGTCGGAGACGACTGAGCAACTTCACTTTCACTTTTCTTTTGCCTGTAAGAGTTGTCTTAGGAGTTGAATACTCATGCCTCGTTGCCACTCCGGAGTTGCTGATTTAATTATCTGGTGTGCCCTGATAATTAGATTCTTTCAGAAACTCTTGTTCTAATGTGCATCCAATCCTGAGAACTAATTTTTTAGTCCAACCTAATACTGTGTGAAAGTTTTATTTCGTGAAAAGAAAAAGTGGAAGGTCATACTCTGCCTACAAATGATTGCTTTGATTTGTGCGGTCTTTACAATAGGACTGCACTGCATGTTTCTTGGTATTTAAACTGTGATTTTTCTTTCCAGCTGAGTTAACAGTATCTAAGGGCTGAGCCATGTCTTTATATATCCTTGTCATTCTAGCACACTTCTTTTTTTGGTGTTATTTTGAGAGAAGAGCTCCTTTGGATTTATTATTAGTTAGAAACGTAGAATATTGATGGCAGAGACCTCTGTGAAGTGTGTTGTCTGTTTCCTTGGAGAAGGACTGCACGACAAGTAATGCCTTTGTGGAGTGGCCAACAGTCCTTGTCTGAAAAGGACTTGGGTATCTTGGGGCATATGTGTGTGCCCATCTCAGCCTTCACTGATGAGTCACGCTGGCCCATGAAGTCTGTGCTAATAAAAAAATTTAATGGCATTTATTAGTGTTAATGAGGTGGACCTCTAGAGTAATTTATTTAAGATAAAGTACAGGTGCTAGTAGTAAAGAGCCTGCCTGCCAATGCAGGAGACATAAGACACATGGATTTGATCCCTGGGTTGGGAAGATCCCTCTAGAGGAGAGCATGGCAACCCACTCAAGTATTCTTGCCTAGAAAATCCCATGGACAGAGAAGCCTGGTGGACTACAGTCCACGGGGATGTGAAAGAGTTGGACACGACTTCACGACTAACCAAATATTTATATTAAATATGCTTTATAGTTATTTATTCCCTTTTGGTTTGAGTTGGCCAGTATTTTTGTTTATTTTGCACAGATACACACTTTGCCATTTAATAACCATTAATTTTTTAGGAGGAGATAAAGTGATGCTAGAAAATTTGAGTGAGGAAGCAAAGCATTTATAAAGTTTATTTAAAACTTATTTATATTAAAGCTATGGCAGAATTACATTGTGTTTTGTATTTAATAATCTGGGAATATGGGTTTGTTTTTTGCTTTTTTCTGAAAAAGTTGTATAATGTTTCTTTTAACAGGATTCTTTCTTGATTACTTACTTTCCTTTGCTTGGTTAGTTTCACATTTGAAAAGTTCTTTTCCTCACATCTTTTAAAAAATATAATTTAATCCAATTGTAGGTTGAAAATGTACTTCCTCTCTTGAAACGGGGGATTGGTATTCACCATGGTGGTTTACTGCCTATTTTGAAAGAAACTATAGAAATTCTCTTTTCTGAAGGATTAATAAAGGTATGATTTTATTTTTATTTATTATGCCCTAAAATTGTGTTTTGTGGGCAGTTTGAAAATTATCAAGAACACTGTTCATAGGCAACTATGTTTTTGTTATTGTTTTGTTTTTGAGTAAGTTGAGTGGAATGACTTGGGTGATGAACTTGATTTTTGTGTGCAGTATTATGCTTCATAAATTTGGGACTATATGTGGAAGTCATTTGTTTCATTTTCTAGTCTTTATTGATTTGGCTGCACTGGATCTTAGTTGCCACACGAGGGATCTTTGGCTGTGGCATGTAGGGTCTTTTAGTTGCAGCAAGTGAACTCTTGGTTGTGGCATGTTGGATCTAGAGTCTTAGCCACTGTACCTACTACCAGATAAGTCCCTCTTTTCCTAGTCTTAAAGTAAGAAGTGGTATCATTACTGAATACAGTGTAGAATTTTCCAGGTGTTGTTTAATTATCACACCTAGAGTTGATTTTGTAAGTGAACTCCTTTATACAGATTAAAAGGACTAGTTTAGAGAAAAAACAAGGAGAATTGCCAGTTAGACTTGTGAAAGAGCTATTTAGGATGTTCTCATTTAAATTGAAAAGAGTCTACCTTAATTTTTAATAGTATGTCAATACCTGTACCCATTAACAGACTATTGAAAATGGAAAACAACTCTAAAATGTTGTCATAAACCTTTATATGACTCAAATTATTTTATGTTTAAAACTCAAATTAGAGATTTGTCATGAGAACTTTAGTACTAAATAGGATATTTAAAAGAAATTTACTCACCCTAAAAAGATCATACTTGAAGTATTTTAGATAAAGAATTGGTTACTATTTATACCTGGGACCTGGTAAGGCCCTGTTGATGTTCTTACATAGATTGTATATTTTGTTTAGGTCCATTTTAAGGAATCTTTTAAGTATAGTGTAGAAGTCAAATTGAGTAACTGTACATAAAGTAAAACATTAAAGACCCTCATTGCCCTTCACTTCCCATAAATATCTACTAGGATACATACAAATAATACTTGATTTAATTTTTAATCAAAAGTGATTATATTACCTATATTACTCAGTTTTGTCATATGCATTGCTCTTCATTCATTTTAACAATTGGATAGTATTCTGTTGAGTTGGTGACATAGTTTTTTTTAATCTTGTTAGCTGTTGATGACAATTTAGATTATTTAATAGTACTTCAGTGACTTAATTTGTACACATGCCTTAATTTCTATACATACCTTTGTGTGCTTTTTGTTGGTAAAGTCTTAAATGTGAACTGAAAGTGCTGCCGATTTTGAAAGGTGTCTCTAAAACCACTGAATCATCAAGGAAGAAGCCAGGAAATCTTAATATGTTTATAAAAATACTCTACAGCCTAATAATGCCTTGCCCATTAGGCCGGTAATAGTCTCTTCAAGTTACCACCTCTGGAATTAAAGAAAGACTGTTTTCCCTGAATTAAAAATTTGGGGGGGGTGTAAGGTGCATTAAATATAATATAAATTTATAATAATATATATATAATTATATGTAAATTTAATAATTTGAGTATAAAATACTAAAATAAACCTGAAGTAGCTTGTCTTATTTTTGTAGCGTTTTATTAGCAACTAATGGAGAAGGAAACAGCAACCCACTCCAATATTCTTGCCTGGAGAATTTCATGGACAGAGGAGCCTGGCGGCCTACAGTCCGTGGGGTTGCAAAGAGTCAGACACAACTGAGAAACTAACGCACACACACACACACACACACACACACACACACAAGCAACTGATTTTAAAAATTAATGATTTATTTATATTTGAATATGAGACTAGTTTTTCAGTTTAAAATATGTATTTATTTGTATAATTATTCATTCATTTAGGCCTTATTTGCCACTGAGACTTTTGCTATGGGGATTAACATGCCAGCTAGAACTGTTTTATTTACAAACGCCCGAAAATTTGATGGGAAGGATTTCCGATGGGTAAGTAAAATAATTCATATATTGAAGTAACTTGAAGCTTCTATTGTTAATCACCTAAGATGATTTTGGCTCACATAATCTTTGAGATTTTCAGTTCTAAATACTTAAGAATTTGTATGTGAGCTAATAATTCACTAAGTTTTCAAATTCATTCTATCACTTTTTTAGTCAAAGATTACTTTTGGTGAAAGAGTTTGGTGATAAGTGTACAAATAAGCCATGACTGTTGTAATGCATTTTAAATATATCTAGAATTTTTATTTCTTAAAGTTTGTTATTTAAAACACCTCTGCTATAGTGGATACAATTGTAGTTCACTGTTTTACTCTTCAGATTTAAAATGAAGATTTTTAATAGGTTTGCACATATGTCTTTTCTAAAGCAAAAGTCGGGATCATGAGTGAAATGGTGAATCGGAGTAAAAATAAATCCTTAATCCAGAGGAAGTAACCCCTTCTTACTAAACTTAAACTATGGGTCTAGAACTATGGTAAGTGCTGAGGATGTTAAATTTAACACAAAACCAAACCAGTTTCTACTGTGAAGTGACTTAGTGCAGGTGGAAGTTATTTTATGGACCCTGAGAAGTACATACAGAAAGAATAAAACAAAAAAAGTCACTTGTATATAAGGAGTCAGGAAAGACTTCATAAAGAAGGCAATCCTAAAACTGAGCGACAAACAGCAGATGGGTATTTACCAGGCAGTCAGTGGAGCATCACAAGAGTGAAAAGCAGGTGGAGGAAGAGAGATTCCTAGTTTTGAGTACTTAGTGCAAACCAAAAATTCATGTAATGTGGCATTTGGAGCAAATTATTAGCTGTTCCTTTAGTTCTTAATGATTTTTTTCTGCTTAAAGAAATATCTGGCAGTAGTTACTAATCACCAATACACTGAAAAATCTCATGGTAGAATTCTAAAGGCAAAGCATTTTTCTTGATTTGTTTTAAAGTGTGTTGGATGCTAAACAGAAGAGAAATGTAAGTATACAGAGTCAGTACCATTTCTTCTTAGAAATTTTTACATAGTGTTCAAAAGCTTTACGTAACTTGTGACTTTTTAAATTGAAAGAAGACTGATTCATGTAGAATACAATTTTTAATGGTAAAGTGGATAAAGTCTTCCATGTTTTATATTTTAAGTTACTATAAATTTTTAAATTCTTCATAATTTATCAGTTTAAAAGTAGTTCTTTGAATAAAATTAATGCTACAAGAAAATAAATAAGTCTTCGTTACTTTACATACTCCTTGGCCTCCAGTGCACCCCAGAGAAGGATATGGAGTCATGAGGGTAGTTGAATTTTAAAAAGGGACTTTTTCTTGATGATTCAGGAACATAATTATGAAATCTAAAGAGCATAATTTTACATTATGTCAAAATGTAATGCCCTTGAGCCCTGTTGAGATCTATCAGACTGCCATTTTGAAATGTTCTTTTCTAATCTTTAAGGTTGGTCTCAGGTTGTTAGGTTTGTTTTTAATGCTATCAGTAATATGCCTTCTAGTAGCAGAGTAGTTCATAACCCTTCCTGAGCCAGACATTTTTTGAAAGTCTGGAAATGCTGAACCCTTTCCGCAGGAGAAGAGTATGTGAGCTTACAGATAAAACTTTGCCCAGGGTTCAGTTCGTTCACTTTTACTCTGAAAGACTGTGTGTGGGAGACTTACTAACCTTTCTACTTTAGGTAGTTCTTAATGATGAATGGACTCTTCTGGATGCCAAGGATATACACTGAGAAAGTAGAAATTGTGCTTTATGTGTGTGTTAATTTTTATATTAATCCCATTTGGAAATTAAGAAAATTTATGATCAAGTCAGAATTGATATTTAGTAGATTTGAGGTCATTGTTTGCTTTCTTAAACTTTCCTGTTTTCCAGAATATCTAGCTTAAAGATATTTTTTGCACGAGTTAATTAGCCGGTATTTCCTTATAGCCATTTGATCATTACAGAGCTAAAATTTTGCAACATTATTCTTAAGTGTTGCTTTTTTGTCTTTTTACGTAAATCTTTCCTAAAAGTTCATGTTTTTAATCTTGTTTCTTTTCTTCAAATGTATAGCTTGTGCTTGTATATTTTATGATAAGAAAAATCTTAAGAATATGTTTTTCAGCAGATTTTCTCCTAAACTTTGATTATTTTCATTCAGATTTCCTCTGGTGAATATATTCAGATGTCTGGTCGTGCTGGAAGGAGGGGAATGGATGATAGAGGAATTGTAATTCTTATGGTAGATGAAAAGATGAGCCCAACGATTGGAAAACAACTACTTAAGGTAACCAAGTTAAGCTTCTGTGCCATCACCAGGAATTTGAGAAGCATACTTCAGGACCACATCAAAATTAATTGCATCAGTTCAAATACTTTCTGAGTAGATGAGTTAATTTACTAAACTATCTGGGCTTAGAAGAAGGTAGAGGAGGGTGCCTGCTCAAATTGCTGATACTTTGTATCCTACTTTCTATACTAATAGGAAAAGAGCAAGTCATACAGTAGAGGGGATGGGGGTCTGCAGAGAGGGCAGAAATGTTTATTTTGCCCTCCAAATGTAAGATAAGTCTATCTGCCCACTCCACTGCACAGATTGCTCCTTACCTATCAGAACCAGAAGTAGGGCAGATGATATCAATATTTTGCACAGTTAACCTTCTTATATTTTTGTAAGCCCAGATAGCTTAACAAATTAATTTTACAATCTACCATTCCAGTTCATCCTATTAAGAGTGTGTAAATATCCCAATAATAAATTTAAATATATAAGCTTTATTTCAAATTAACCTCCTCATTTTGCTTGTTTAATATTTGTGTTTTGGATTGTCTAAGATACTTGTTTTGTTTTGAAGAGCTTCTCAAGGAAGTTTGACCTGGTTGCTTTCCTTTTCCTTTTCCATATAGTAAAGAATTATTAGGCATATCCCTAGAAAATGCTGTCAATAAGATAAGAAACTTAATTAACATGCATTAAAAATATAAAATTAACTGCCAGCTGATGAGCTACTTAAAGCTTCAAAACATGTAAAGACATGCATAAGGCAGTATCTTAGGACTTGCCTAGAGAATTTGAGATAAGGTTGTAAGAAGCCTGATATGCTGCAACAAAAATAGGTTAATTCTGTTTTTGGGTTTTTTTTGTTTTTATATGAGCGAAGGGAAAGCTTATCTGTACATATTCATATAGTGATCATATGGTATCTTATTTTCAGTTTTAAAGATTAACACTTGGAAACCCATTTTTAGGATCTATGTAACTAACTTTAGTCCTTTGTGTACAGAAAATGGCCAAGACTGAAAACTTGTATTATTCTTTTCTTTTAAGTTTCATTGGCTATAATAAACACTATTTTTCTTTCCTTGTATTTTGTGTATGAAAATAATTGAGTCAGGAGGAAATATCTTAATGACAGCTTCTTGGTTTCTTTAGTACAGATTTTTTTCATTCCATTTACTTGACAGCTCTAGATTTGTTACCCTATAAGTGTAAAGTTCTGTTCTCTTTAATTAAAGGGAGGAGTTTAAATTTTATTGTGGAAAGGACACTTAGCATGAGATCTACTCTCTTCATAAACTATTATTTTGTAAAATTATGTTGTTATTGACTATTGTATAGCAAATCTCTAAAGTTCATTTATCTCACTTCACTGCAACTTGGTGCTCTTTAATCAGTAACTTCCCAATTACTCCTCCTCTCAGTCTCTGACAACATCATTCTACTCTTTGAGTCCATGAATTTGATTTTTTTAGATGCCTCACATAAATGGAAGTATGCAGGATTTGTCTTTCTATGATGGGCTTATTTCATTTAGCATAATGTTCTTAGAGTTCATCTGTGTTGTTGCATATTGCAGAATTTTCTTCCTTAAGTCTGAATAGTATTCTGTTATGTGTATTCAATCACTGTATATATTTTACAGTCATCCTTGGTCTTCTCAGGGGATTGGTTTTAAGGACCTCTTCCCCAATACCAGAATACGAAAATCCAGGGATGTTCATGTCTCTTATGAATGTCATAGTATTTGCGCATACCCTGTATACATACTTTTCTTTAAATCTTCTCTAGGTTATAGTATGGACTACAGTGTTAATGCTATTTAAATAGCTGTAAATACAATGTAGATAGTTGTTGGTGCACTATGGCACATTCAAGTTTTGCTTTTTGTAACTTTCTGCAATTTTTTTCCCAAGTATTTTCAGTCCACAGTCGATTGACTCCTCAGATAGGGAGCCTGAGGATACTGAGAGCAGGCTGTATAGCCATATTTTTTAGTATCCAAATTAGAATACTGTAATAGTGAAATAAGGGACTGGTAATGATTATGCCAGTATATCATGTATAAGTTGGGGTTATCCTGGGGTCACTGAATACAGTGTTACAATGCTGGCTGCTGCTGCTGGGACTCTGCGACCCCATAGACGGCAGCCCACCAGGCTCCCCCGTCCCTGGGATTCTCCAGGCAAGAACACTGGGTTGGGTTGCCGTTTCCTTCTCCAGTGCATGAAAGGGAAACGTGAAAGTGAAGTCCACTCAGTCGTGTCCGACCGTCAGGGACCCCATGGACTGCAGGCCTACCAGGCTCCTCCGTCCATGGGATTTTCCAGGCAAGAGTACTAGAATGGGTTGCCATTGCCTTTTCCGGTTACAATGCTATGTTGAGTTTAATGTGATGGAGAATTCAGATAGGTGTATTCTGCAACAGCTGGAATATAAAAGAGCTTGAGGTTGGAAATAAGCTCTTATAATATTGAAGCATCAAATTTCTTAAAGGTAGTAAGAGTAGAAAGGAAAAAAATAATAAAAAGCTGGTCTGTTTGCAAAATTACAAAGTAGATGGAAGTTGTCTTGCATTCCTCTTTCTGAAGAATATGGTTTTCATATAATTCCACATTTCCGTTTGGCTCTATTTTCTAGGAAAGTGGATACAAATTAAGGTTTTTAGGGACTTACTAACCCCCTACGGTAAATGGCTCTTGATTTTTCAGGAATTAAGGAATATGATCATTTGAGACTGTTGAAAGTTCTACTCCTTGTCATAAAATCCTGTATGCATATATTTATAATTCTGAATGCAATAAGGCTGGCTTATGGATTGCAGTTTAAAAGTTCCTAAATACCTTAAGAGTATCTGCATATTTTGCTATGCCATTTAGGGATATGAATATTTTGTGACACTTCTAAGTCTTCTAGCATGTATCTTTAAGAAGTTGGTCATTTCTCCTATACAACTACATAATCATTTTCAATCTTAGAAAGTATTTGCATTTAGAAAGTAGTATTCCTGAAGAAACATTGTAAGAAAAGTTTAGATCTTTAGAAAGTATTTTGGATATAAACCATATTGCAAATTAAGGTCACACTGTTTTGTGATAAATGTTTTATTTTGCCTGGCCCTTCTTTGGTAATAGCTACAGTAAGGGAGAAAAAGAGGAATTGTCAAAGTGTCGATAAAGAATGAACTATAAATTTTGGGGAAATACTAGAAAGTTTTATATCATTCTAGGAAATTGAGAGTTTCAAGGTAGCTCATTTTTATATGAAATAAATTTAGTGTGCTCTGTCAACATAGGCTAGATTATGCTACTGTAACAAACGTAAATCTCAGTAACTGAAAGGTTTGTTTATCTTAACCTGTTCATCGCAGGTTTACAAAGGAGACTCAGCTTATTATTGGTTATGGATTCAAGCTGATAGAGAAACCGCTGTCTTGAATACTAGCAGTCACTGTGCCAGGAGGGAAAATATAGCTTTTCACACCACCAATTAAATATTTGGCCAGGAAGTGATACATCACTACACCTGATTTGCCCTCCACACTGAGGGCAAAATGTGTAATCCTGTCAAGTGCCTAGACGGCAGACAGCTAAATGTATTTGACCAGTAGTATATTAACTACTACTGTCTTATTTAGTGATTTTTCGCCCCCTTCACTTTCCCAAAAAGCTGCTCCTTTACAACTTTGTGTGGGTCATTTAAAAGAAGGAACTTAGTATGTTTCTATAGTATTCTTTAGTTTAGACTAAATTATTAAGCAGTTTGAGGTTAAAATGTTTGTGTGAATTTATTTGAAAAACCTATAGCATTAACATGTTTTTTCCTCTCTTAGGGCTCAGCTGATCCTCTAAATAGTGCTTTCCATTTGACCTACAACATGGTTTTGAACTTACTACGAGTAGAAGAAATTAATCCTGAGTACATGTTGGAAAAATCCTTCTACCAGTTTCAGCATTATAGAGCAATTCCAGGAGTAGTAGAGAGTAAGTATAAAATTACTGTAATAGCTTTATTTAGCTAGGGTAGGCTAAATAGCAAGGTGGATGTGTTATTGACTGCTTTGGCCCTTGTGTTTTTTCTGGTAAGCCAAGAATTGGTCCTTACATAAAAGTACAGTAATGTCCCACCTGGAAAATTTTAAAATGAAAGTAAGAAAACCCTGTCAGAACATGATGCCGCTGCTAATTCGAATGTAGTATACTTTATTGTTATAGACATATCACATAGTAACTCATTTGTGAATAATGATATAACAAAATTAAGATAATGCTTTCTAAAGTCCAAAAGTAAGTGTTCTATGGGTAATTATGTTCAAGTAGAGCTGTGTGTTGTGTGTTGATCCTTATTTTAGAAGATAGCATGGCTGATCATCATTTAGAGCTGATTAAAATCTAAAATAGAAGAAAGATTTAAAACGCTGGTTTGGGTAAATCTTATAAAAATAATGCATAGTCATAAAGAAAAAAACACAAATTTTGCAAAAGATACAAAGGAAATTGAAGCTCAGTTATGATCTCACAGACAGCCACACAGCCAACTGTTAACACTTTGGGTTCTCCCTTTTTTTTTTTATACATATTTTTCATATTGTTTTTCAAAGTCAGATTTAACAATGCTTTGGTAATAACAGCAATGCTGTTTATAATATCAATTATTAAACATTTACCATATGCCTAGCATTCTGTTAAATGCTTTACATTCACTGACTCACTCATTCTGGCTTTTTAAAGTTAATTTCAAGTATCCTTTGAAAGTGTAGTTTTTAATGACAACATAATTTCACTTTGTAAATGTCCTGTGAGTTATTTAATAATAAAAGCAACAATACCTTTCCATCAAAAGTAGATAGGACACCACCACTCAATTTTCATATAGCTAAAAGTAGACAAAGTATAATAGTGTGCCTTAAAAAAGTGAAAAAGACTTGGAACATTGAAGTAAGTTAAGTTCACATTTTTTTTTTTACCCTTACCTAGATGAGAGATCATAACTCTTTCCTCTTAATTTCTTACATCTTAATTAAGAGCAGCTTCTTCATTACAAACTATAGCTCTGGAATAAGCTTTGGCATCATTTTACAGCTGTAAAAGAAATAAGGCATAAGAAGTTATCAGTATATTAGGTTACACATTTGATTGATGACAGGTTTGAGATTAGAATCTTGGTCCTGTTCCTAACTAAGCCATGCTGTTTTTATTGAAGCATGAATTGTCCCTTTTTGATTATAAGAGTAGATGTAGTAAATTATCTTGGAGAAGGCAGTGGCAGCCCACTCCAGTACTCTTGCCTGGAAAATCCCATAGACGGAGGAGCCTGGTAGGGTGCAGTCCCTGAGGTCGCTAAGAGTTGGTCACGACTGAGCAACTTCACTTTCACTTTTCACTTTCATGCATTGGAGAAGGAAATGGCAACCCACTCCAGTGTTCTTGCCTGGAGAATCCCAGGGACGGGGGAGCCTGGTGGGCTGCCGTCTATGGGGTCGCACAGAGTCAGACACGACTGAAGCAACTTAGCAGCAGCAGTAACTTATCTGCCAAACATGGATGAGAAAACACTTGAGCTGACTTATTTTAAGAAGTGAGTGTGTGTGTGTGTGTGTGTGTGTGTGTGTGTGTGTGTGTGTGTGTGTGTGTCCTGCATTGTAGGCAGATTCTTTACCATCTGAGCCACCACGGAAGCCCTTTCTTATATTTAAGAAGTGGTGTGTGTGTGTGTGTGTGTGTGTGTGTCCTGCATTGTAGGCAGATTCTTTACCGTCTGAGCCACCACAGAAGCCCTTTCTTATATTTCCAGAAGCAAAGCCATTGATTGAATCTTTAAAACACATCATATAAAATTAATCACAAATATAATTTTAGATCACTTTACATTTTATTGGGTTGGCCAGAAAGTTTGTTCAGTTTTCCATGAGACATTGCACGAAAACTCAAATGAACTTTCTGGCCAACCCGATATTATTTTCTTGTTAAGTATTTAATAGTTTGTCTTGATTATAACCCATAGCCTTAACAAGGAGAAAGGATGATTCTTGTTTCAAAGAATTATGATTTTAAAGGAGCTATAAATCTGCCTTCATGCAAAAAATAATATGTGATAATAGAATTAAAAAATCAATAGAATTTAAGTACAGTGTGGATTTGGGTTTAAATTAAGGAGGTATTGAAATTAGATTGATACTGAAGAAGGAAAGTCATTAATTTTACTTTAGTTCATAGAAATTTCAAATGGCTGTTGTTGAGTCAAGTATATAGTTACAAGCCACCTTAAATATTTTCACTAAAAAGAATGAAACTTTAAAATATTCCTTCAAGGCAGTTAGCACTATCATTCATGATTAAGATAATTATACACGCACGTACAGCCAGAAAGACTGAATAACCAAAAGAAATAGGGTGTACCTTGGTACACTTACTTTTGCTTTTTTCCCTTCTTTATAAAAATAGTATATTTGAACAGTTATTAAATTACTTTAAAAAAATTGAAATATAGTTGATTTATATAATATTGTATTAGTTTTAGGTATATAGCAAAGTGATTTGGTTATACACACATGTATATGTATAAATCTATATTATTTAAAAAAAAATTCTTTTCCATTATAGTTTATTACAGGTTACTGAATATAGTTCCCTGTGCTATATAGTAAAACCCTGTTTATTTTTTATATGGTAGTGTGCCTCTGTTAATCCCTTGCTCCCAATTTATCCCTCCCTAACCCTTCCTATTTGGTAAAGTTTGGTAAATTACTTTCTAAACTTCATCTTCTATTATTCTTTTGTAATTCCATAGGAAATATCCCAGATACAGTAGAGGATAGTGGCAGAATTCTCCAAGTATTTTCTCAAGTTATGTTGGTGGGAAAGTAATTGTGGTTTTGCTTTGTTGAACTTTGCTGTTTGGTATTGGAGTACATTCTTAAATAAATGTGGTTCTTAAATATTCAGATTTCATTTTAATCTTTTTGTTTATTCATTAATAGATAATGCTATGGTTAAATAGCAAGAGCTGTGGAGTTAGACCTGGATTTAAATCCAGACTACCTCAGCCTTGTGTTGTTGTGTTGTACTTAGTCACTTAGTTGTGTCTGACTCTTGTAACCCATGTTCATGGGATTCTCCAGGCAAGAATACTGGAGTGGGTTGCCATTTCTTTCTCAGGGGATCTTCCCGACCCAGGAATCGAACCTAGGTCTCCTGCTTTGCAGGCAGACTCTTTACCAACTGAGCTACCAGCATTAGTTTGCTTTTTTATGCAATTGGAATAATACCTAGTTCATTCAACTCATGAAAATTAAATATGATCATTTATGTTAAATGGTTAGTAAATAACTATTTTATTAGTGTTAGTAATGCCATAGATCAGTAAAGCCATTTAAACTTAAACCTTTCATAAAATTTCCTCAGTACTGGGGGTAGCATTTTATTTCTCCATCTCTCACAGCTCTATCTATTGCACGTTTTATATGATACACATATATTTTTGGAACCACCATCTCTCCCTCAAAAGGGGAAAATTGGTTGGAAATTATCCTAAGAGTTTATGGGCATGTCTCACATGCTGTTTCCTAAGATACTGAGGCTTTCTTATGGCAGTACACTGCAGGGAAACCAGCTTATACTGAGGTTCCTCTACTTTTTGATTGGCTAGAAAGAGATACTGTCCTTAATTTGGGAAAAAGCAGGCTGTACCTAAATTAACTTCCTAGATGGCAACCCATTCCAGTACTCTTGCCTGGAAAATTCCATGTACTGAGGAGCCTGGGTAGGCTACAGTCCATGGGATCGCAGAGAGTCGGACACGGCTGAGCGACTTCACTTCACTTCAGAGTTATATGTAGCTGTAGTTAGAGTCCTACTTACAAAACACATGTGATTTCTTAAAATGTCTTTCCAACTTTTGATTCATTAGTTAAGTAGTCTGAGAACAGAAATGCTTTGGAGTGGAGGATGGGGGCCTCAGGCAGAGTCTTTGTGTATATCATCTCTCCATAAACAACCCCTGTCAGTGCTTATTTAGTATTCTACTGATAACTGCAATGTTACTTTGTAACTTTTGGTAGAGCAGCAAGATTAGCATCTCAGTGTATAGTTTTCCTTCTCATAGAACCTCTTATTGACTTTAGCCTACCAATTTTTTAAAGTCATATCTTTTTCTGATTATGTTTACTGCTGTAACATGTGTTAAGAATAGCCTTCTATTCTCAAGTAAAAGGAACATGATTCTTGTAAGAAGTAGGGCAGTTCATTAAAAATAACCAGGATGATGCAGTATGCCTCAGAGGGTATCAAAGACCAGAAGTTAGAGGTCGAAAGAAAGAAGAAAAGAAAAAAAAAAATCCAAAGAGCATGTCTCAATACTTACGTAGACTTTTGCAGCATCTTGACTCTGGTGTCACTGAAAATAAGCAATTAATAAAAATAAATAGGCTTAGAGGAGGAGGAAGTAGTCTTCAAACTCTGGGTCTCCTTACATGTCCAGTCTCCAGCCAGCTTTATAAATGTCTAAATGTGTCTTTCTTAAATTGTGGTGCTTGAAGGGAAATCGTATATTCTGCACGGGGTCTGGCCAGGGACAATAGAAATGTTGTAACTGCTCCTTTTGATTTTTCTAAGAAAGAAGTCAAGTGCAAGAAGAACTGTAGAGAAGAGCATTGTACTTGCTGCCCACCGTTGAGCCAGGGGATTAATTTTGGCCCTGCTGAGTCTTTGTTGCTCCTTGGACTTTTTCTTTAGTTGTGGCAAGCAGGGGCTACTCTTTAGTTGTGGTGCATGGGCTCTCATTGCTGTGGCTTCTCTTGTTGCGGAGATGGGCTCTAGGCGCGTGGGCTTCAGTAGTTGGGACATGTGAGCTCAGTAGTTGTGGCCCACAGGCTTTAGGGCACAGTCTCAGGAGTTGCAGCGTGTGTCATTAGTTGCTCTGCTGTATGTGGGATCTTCCTGGACCAGGGATCGAACCTGTGTCTTGTGCATTGGTAGGCAGATTCTTCACCACTTAACCACCAGGGAAACCCCTGTGTCAGTTGATTTTTAACAAGCGCTGCTAGGACAGTAGAATAGCCACATGCAGTAAAGTGAATTTGGACCCTTACTCCACACCGTAACTGAAAATGGATGGATGTCTTTAATAGAATAGCTGAAACCTTAAAACTCTTTGAAGAAAATAAAGGTACAAATCCTCATAAACTTCTATTTCCCAGTGGTTTCTTAGATAAGACACCAGAAGTATAAGCAACAAAAGAAAAATTGAATAAATAGTATTTTGTCTAAATTTGGAAACATTTGCACTTCAACATACACCAGCAGTAATAATAAGAAAACCCACAAAGTAGGAGAAAATACTTGCAAATCATGCATCTGTTAAGAGTCTGGTATGTAGAATATATAAAGAGCACTTAGAACTCAGCAACGAAAAGCAAATAATCTAATTTTCAAATGGACAAAAGATTTGAATAGACATTACTCCAACAAAAACACATAAGTACATGTAAAGATGTTCAACATTATTAGTCATTAAGGAAATGCAAATGATAACCACATTGAGATACCACTTCACACTCACTAGGATGGGTTTTTTTTTGTTGTTTTTTTAAGTAATTGACAAAATGGTGTGATCATTGTAGAAAATAGTTTAGCACTGGTTTGATCCCTGGGTTGAGAAGATCCCCTGGAGGAGGGCATGGCAATCCACTCCAGTATTCTTGCCTAGAGAATTCCCATGGACAGAGGAACCTGGTGGGGTTGCAAGGAATCAGACACGATGGAACAACTAAGCACAGCAGAGCAAGTTGAGTATAGAATTACCATGAGAACCAATGGTGCCCTCTACTAACGGGTATACATAATGAGTTGGAAGTATGTTCAAACAAAAATTGGTGTGTGGAAATTCATAGCAACATTACAACCAAAAGGTAGAAATGGTCCAAGGTATACCCATATAGAGTGATGTTATTTCACCATTAAAAGGAATGAAGTACTGATACATGCTACAACATGGATGATCTTTGAGAAAAGAAAGAAAGTGAAAGGGAAATCGCTCAGTCATGTCCGACTCTTTGCAACCCCCATGGACTGTAGCCTACCAGGCTCCTCCATCCATGGGATTTTCCAGGCAAGAGTACTGGAGTGGATTGCCGTTTCCTTCTCCAGGGTATCTTCCCGACCCAGGGATTGAACCCAGCTCTCCCGCGTTGTAGCCAGATGCTTTACTGTCTAAGCCACCAGGGAAGTCAGATCTTTGAGAACATTATGCTAAGTTACGGAAGCCAAAGACGGAAGCCACACGATGTATGCGTCCTCATGTATAGAATATCTGGCATAGGTAAATTCATGCCAACAGGAAGGTTGCTGGGGTCTAGGGGAAGGAGAGAATGAGTGTTCGCTAAAAGGGTTTGGAAGTCTCTTTTGGGGTAGTGAAAATATTCTAAAACTACTTGACAGTGATGATTTCATATATTGTGAGTATACTGTCTGTCATTAATGGTAAACTTTATGTTATGTGTGTTTTATGCCAATAAAAATACTGTTTGTTCACAGTGGAAATGAGCAAGGAAGGTGGGTCTGCCTGCACTAGGTGAAAGATGGCATCATAGATGTTTAGATTAACTAAAAGAACAATTGCTAAAAGGCTAGTGTTTTAGCCACTGATTGAGTAAGAGAGATAACTAGTTAAATTTCTTGTCTTCTGTATTAGAGACATAGTACCAGGTGATTGTGGAAGCCTAATGAAATTAGCAAAATGGATTTTTTACAGAGTCAAAGCGCCATATTAGAAGATCCAAAATAGTGCTACTCAATATAACTTTCTGTGGAAATCTTCTGGGCTATTCAAGTAGAGAAGTCAACACCCACATATAACTGTTGAACATTCTAAATGGTACCAGTGTGACTGAAGAACTATTAAAGAGAAGGGAGAAACTAGGCAGCATGCTTTATGGGGGTCTCTGAATCTTTTCCTCAGAGCTTTTAATCTGTGCAATATGTAGCAGTACAGTCCCCACAGTTACAGTAGCCAAAGATGTGTGCTTGGTATAATCTACATAAGATGTATTTCTTGATACTGTATATGTGTTTTATTTATAGAGGTAAAGAACTCAGAAGAACAGTATAATAAAATAGTAATACCAAATGAAGAAAGTGTAGTCATCTACTACAAGATTAGACAGCAGCTTGCCAAATTGGGTAAAGAAATTGAAGAATACATTCACAAACCAAAATATTGCTTACCCTTTTTACAGCCAGGTCGTTTGGTAAAGGTATGTCATTTTTATTATAAAATGTTCAATATTTAGTATTTTTTAGATAAGGTAAAGTAGGTAGATGCTTCCTGCTACAGTAGTTGATCTGTACTAATTTTATTGTTTAACCTGTTTTACATGATACTGATTAAGGAAGGAGGGGTCATTTGAAGGCCTTTTAATCTCTACTGGTTTTCATTTGGGGGAATATTAACTAAAGTAGACAGTTTTGGAATTAATATGAAATATTTCTAGTTAAGAAATGCTATCCAAGAATAAGGCAATTTTAAGACCTGGATGAATTCATTAGTTATCAAAGATTTCACATATATTCCGAACAAATACAAGATACCATTTTTCACAGTTTTTTGCCAACTGAAAGATTCCTGTTGCTTCCTGGAAAGCCTGTGAAATTTGGCAGTGATTTCTTTCTGTAGTGTCAGTGTCTTTTTTTTTTTTTTTTTTTTTTTTTAAGTTTAATAGGGGTCTTTAAAAAAAAAATTTTATCAGGAAAACTCAGAATGTTTTATTAGCCTATCATGTGGGCATGACATCTAAATTGCCTTTTAACATAAACACTCTTTTGTACTTGCTTTACTTTCTTTTCAGGTGAAGAATGAAGGAGATGATTTTGGTTGGGGTGTAGTGGTGAATTTCTCAAAGAAATCCAATGTTAAGGTAAACTGTTGTCCTGAAAGTAGAATTGTATATAAATTTTTAGTGAAATATTTTTTCAGGATCAGAAAATCATTCAGATTAGAAATAGCATTACCTTAAGAGAAGCTATAATAAAGTCTATATAAGGAATTAATTTTTCAATTAATCATAGATTTTATCCTTAAAGTGGTATGGTTATTTTCCTAACACTGTCACAGATTTTAATTTCATGACTGTTTTATATTTTTTCTCTGAGTTCACCAGTCCTTTTTAATACATTTCCTATAAATTGAATATTAGAATAAATTAGCATCTGACACTGAAAATTAGAATTTCGATATGGGTATGTATCAGAGACTTAAAAGCATGACCTTAGGAAAGCTGGTCAATTTTAATTATTCTTTCTAATTCATATGAAGGCAATAATAAAGTTGATTTTGGTCATTATTTATTTAAATACTTTGAAAATGTCACTCATATAAAATCAAGGATAATTTTAATAATGTTAGAAGAATGATCACCTCAATTAAATCAGCCTTCCTGTCTATTATATTTTCTTTACTAGTTGTAGGCACCAACTAAACAGGTGCCAGTAAGTGACCTCAGGCAAGACATTTTGTATCTCCATGCCTATTTTTCCTTATTTTTAAAATGAAAGGTTTGCATAAGGTGACATTTACAGTGTTTTAAGGTTGATCATTTCATGAGTTTGTTATCATTAACTTATTAATCCCACCTTTGTGTAAAGGTAGTTGAGAATTAAGTTTTAGAATTGAAAGTTAGTTCTGAAATATGTAAAGGAAATTTGAGATACTGATGTCATTTCTTGTGGAGGAACAAAGTTCCTAGGTTTGTGGTAGGTGTTTCGATTAATGGTCTATGGTTAATCCTACTGAATAGCTTCTTAAGGATATTTAGTTTACTATTACCATCTTCATAGATTACTTTCATTAGCAATTATTAATTTACAAAAATTTTTTTCAAAGTATTGTCACACTCATTGTCTCATTTTATTCTAATTTATGAAGCATTCATTGACTACAGACACAGAATCCCTATACTTACTTATTTGGTGAACATAGCAAATAGTGAAAATAACATGGCAATATATGAAGTACTTCAATAAAGACATAAACAGAGTGCATTTAGAGCAGGAGGAGGAAGATATTTTGTGTGAGCTGTTTGAGATGGCACCTGAGGAGGAAGAGAACTTTTGAAGTTTTAAACAGAACCTTAAACACTGATTAGAATTTCATTTCATGGATATTCACTGGTAGAAGTAGTATGCAGCAGGTGCAGAACACTTCAGATTAAGGGAAGGAGAAAAATCAAAGTATTGAGATTAATCACCAAAAGTACTTAAAATACAGATTTTAAGTATGTTGGGTCTGGATTTGAAACATTTGAAAGCAGTAGCAGGGCATTGAAGGTTAATTGGTTGATTGATTTGCTTGGCTTTTTTTTATCTTTCAGTTTTATTGAGATACAGTTTATATATAGCATTATATAAATTTAAGGTGTACAACATAATGATTTGACTTATATACATCATGAAATGATTATCACAATACATTAAGTGAACACCCATCACCGCATGTCGAAACATTAAAAGATTTTTAAACTTTTCCATGTGATGAGAATTCTTAGGATTTACTCTCAACTTTTGTTTATAACCTATAGCACTGTTTATTATATATATCATGTTGTACCTTATGTCCCTAATATTTATCTTACAACTCTAAGTTTGTATTTTTTTTATTACTGTCATCTCATTCCTCCTTCCCTCACTGTTGCTTCTAATAACCAAAAATCTGATTTCTTTCTCTATGAGTTTGTTTTTGAAGCATAATTAACCCACAACACTATTAGTTCCTGTTACACAGCATGATATATTTTTGTACATTTCAAAGTGTTCACCTTGATACTTTTAGTTGTCACCATGAAAAGATACAGGCTGTATTCCCCACACTGTACAGTTCATGCCTATGAGTTATTTATTTTATGACTGAAAATTTGTAACGCTTAATCTCCCTTGCCTACTTCTTTCCTCTCCCTCCTCCCTGTCCTCTGACAGCCATCTTCTCTCTGCATCAGTGACTGTTACCATTCAGTTATGTTTGTTGGTTAGTTTTGTTTTTCATATGCCACAGTTAAGTGAAATCATCCCATATTTGTCATTCCCTGCCTGGCATCTCTCATTTAGCATAACTCCTTCCAGGTGCATCCATGTTGCCACAAATGGGAAAATTTCATTCTTTTTTTCATGGCTTAGTACTGTTCCCATGTGTTTATGTGTGTGAGAGACATCCTTATCCTTTCCTCTATCAATGGACTGTTCTTGGCTTGCTTCTACATCTTGACTGTTGTAAGATATACAGTAATGCTGCAGAGAATGTAGGGATGCAGGCACATTTCCTTTTGGATAATAGTGTTTTTGTTTTCTTCAAATAAATACTCAGGAACAAAATTGCTGGATCATTTGGTAGTTATATGTTTACCTTTTTGAGGAACTGTCACCGATGTACGTTCCCGCCAACAGTGCACAAGGATTCCCTTTGTTCCACAAGTTCTTTTTTCTTGCCATTTTGATAATAGCTATTCTGTCAGATGTGAGATGATACCTCATTGTGGTTTTGATTCACATTACCCTGATGAGTAGTGATGTTGAGCATCTTTTCATGTACCCAATGGCCATGTGTATGTCGTCTTTGGAAAAATGTCTACTCAGCTCCTCTGCCATTTTTCAGTTATGTTTTTTGTTTGTTTGTTTCGATATCAAGTTGTATGTTCTTTAGTCACTAAGTTGTGTCTGACTCTGAGACCCCGTGGACTCACCTGTAGTTCATCTCACTTGCATGTAGTTCGCTGGGCTCCTGTCCATGGCATTTTGCAGGCAAGAATACTGGAGTTGGTTGCCATTTCTTTCTCCAGGGGGTCTTCCTGACCTAGGGATTGAATCTGCATCTCCTGCTTGGCAGGAGGATTCTGCATCACTGAGCCACCTAACCTCTTACTGGATGTAACATTTGCAGATATCTTTCACTATTCAGTAGGTGATCTTTAAGTTTTGTTGATAGTTTCCTTCACTGAGCAAAACCTTTTTGGTTTGATGTAGTCCCTTTTTTTTAATTTTTGCTTTTATTTCCCTTGCCTGAGGAGACAGGTCTGAAAAAATATTACTAAGACCAGTGTTAAAGACTTCATTACCTGTGTTTTATTCTGGCAGTTTTATGGTTTCATACCTTACATTTGAGTCCTTAATACATTTTGAGTTTATTTTTGTGTACAGTGCAAGAAAGTAGTCTGGTTTGATTCTTCCACATATAGCTGTCCAGTTTTCCCAACACCATTTGTTGAGGAGACTGTCTTTCCCTCATTGTATATTCTTGCCTCTTTTGTTGTAGATTAATTAATCGCCAGTATAAGTGTGGGTACATTTCTGAACTCTATTCTGTTCCATTGATCCATGTCTTTTTTGTGTGTCTGCCATGCACTTTTGATGACTGCAGCTTTATAGTATAGTTTTGAATTGGAGCGTGTAAGATTGTTTTAGTTATTTGGGGTCTTTTGTGTATCCATATGGCTCACATGGTAAAGAATCTGCCTGCAATGCAAGAAACTTGGGTTCTCTCCCTGAGTTGGGAAGATCCAAGGGCATGGCAACCCACTCCAGTATTCTTGCCTGGAGAATCTCATGGTCAAAAGAACCTGGCAGGCTACAGTCATGTCAGTTGTGTCTGACTCTTTGCAACCCCATGGACTATGCAGTCCGTGGAATTCTCCAGGCCAGAATACTGGAGTGGGTACCTTTCCCTTCTCCAGGGGATCTTCCCAACCCAGGGGTCAAACCCAGGTCTCCTGCATTGCAGGCAGATTTCTTTCCCAGCTGAGCCACAAGGGAAGCCCTCACTTTACCAGTAGGAAGTAGGTAAAAGTGAAGTGAAAGTGTTACTTGCTCAGTTGTGTTTGACTCTTTACCTGCCAGGCTTCTCTGTCCATGGAACCCTCTAGGCAAGACTGCTGGAGTGGGCCGCCATTCCCTTCTCCAGTGACTTCCCTGGGGGCTCAGTTGGTAAAGAATCTGCCCGCAGTGTAGGAGACCGGGTTTGATCCTTGGGTCAGGAAGATCCACTTGAGAAGGAAGTGTCAACCTACTCCAGTATTCTTGCCTGGAAAATCCCATGGATGGAGAGCCTGGTAGGCTACAGTCCATGGGGTTGCGAAGAGTCAAACACAACTGAGTGGCTTTACTTTCACTTTAATGAAGATAATGGTGACCTCCCTCAAAAGATCCCATGCATGTACTGCTACACTCAGTGCCCCCAACCCTGCAGCAGGCCACCACCGACCCACACCTCTGCTGGAGACTCCCAGACACCCACAGGCAAGTCCAGGACAGTCTCTTGTGGGGTCACTGCTTCTTTCTCCTGGGTCCTTTCCTGTTGTTCAAGCTGGATTTAGAAAAGGCAGAAGAACCAGAGATCAAATTGCCAGTATCTGCTGGATCAAAAAAGCACGAGAGTTCGAGAAAAACATCTATTTCTGCTTTATTGACTACACCACAGCCTATGACTGTGTGGATCACAATAAACTGTGGAAAATTTTGAAAGATAGGAATACCAGACCACCTGACCTGCCTCTTGAGAAACCTGTATGCAAGGTCAGGAAGCAAGAGTTAGAACTGGACATGGAACAACAGACTGGTTCCAAATCTGGAAAGGAGTACGTCAAGGCTGTATATTGTCATCCTCCTTATTTAATTTATATGCAGAGTACATCATGAGAAACGCTGGGCTGGATGAAGCACAAGCTGGAATCAAGATTGCTGGGAGAAATATCAATAACCTCAGATATGCAGATGACACCACCCTTATGGCAGAAAGTGAAGAAGAACTAAAGAGCCTCTTGATGAAAGTGAAAGAGAATGAAAAAGTTGACTTACAGCTCAGCTTTCAGAAAACAAAGATCATGGCATCTGGTTCATCACTTCATGGCAAATAGATGGAGAAACAGTGGCAGACTTTATTTTTTGTGGCTCCAAAATTACTGCAGATGGTGACTGGAGCCATGAAATTAAAAGACAGTTACTCCTTGGAAGAAAAGTTATGACCAACCTAGACAGCATATTAAAAAGCAGAGACGTTACTTTGCCAGCAGAGGTTTGTCTAGTCAAGGCTGTGGTTTTTCCCAGTAGTCATGTATGGATGTGAGAGTTGGACTGTAAAGAAAGCTGAGTGCTGAAGAATTGATATTTTTGAACTGTGGTGTTGGAGAAGACTCTTGAGAGTCTCATGGACATCAGGGAAATCCAACCAGTCAATCCTAAAGGAGATCAGTCCTGGGTATTCATTGGTAGGACTGATGTTGAAGCTGAAACTCCAGTACTTTGGCCACCTGATGTGAAGAGCTGACTCATTTGTAAAGACCGTGATGCTGGGAAAGATTGAAGGCAGGAGAAGGGGATGACAGAGGATGAGACGGTTGGATGGCATCACCGACTCAATGGACATGAGTTTGAGTAAACTCTGGCAGTTGGTGATGGACAGGGAGGCCTGGCATGCTACAGTCCATGTGGTTGCAAACAGTCAGACACGACTGAGCAACTGAACTGAACTGAGTCAGTTCAAGGAAAACAGCAAGCCCATCTTCCACAACATTAACCAGTCCAATCTTACTCAGTGTCTTTTAACTGAGCAAAGTCTTCTTAGTGTCTTTCAACTGAGGGTAACCCACTCTGTCTAAAGTGAGTAAAAATCTTCCCAGTATTGTTCAGCTGAGTTTCAAAGATAACCTACTCCCCCAAAGAGGAATTTATTACCAAATATCTTGTCTGCAAGGAGGGAGACAGACCCATTTGACCTCTGCTAGTACCAAGACTCTGGCTCTTCATGGAATTCAGACAAAGGAGAGAAGTCCTATACTCCAAGTCTGTTTGTTGGTCACCAAAACTGCCTTCAGGAAAAAACATGCATACCCTGAAAGTTGAGAATTGTTTAATTTGGCAGACTTGCAGAGGACTTAAGCCAAAGAAACAACCTCAGATAGCTTTGAGGGATTGTTTTGAAGAGGGAAGGGTGGAGTCAGATACATGGAAAGTTTTTGTAAACAAAAATTAGGTAGTCAGAGCTACTGCTGTTAATTAAAGAAAACCAGACACCTTCAGTTAATGAATTTAACTGTGTTTGGGAAGATACAAGAGTCTGGGCTTATTCATATTGTTCCTTTGATATGCACCTTAACTGTCCTGTTTTTCTCTGTCCCAGTCCCCTCAGAGTGAACCTTTGGGATGGGGTGGCTGCAGAGGCTGATGGCTGACAGCTTGTTTTGTCTTAATCCTGAGTTTCCCTCAGGATCCACCATCAGGGGTGGCTGCAGTCAGTAATGGATGCACCATTCTTTGTTTTCTCATTTGGCAGGTGACATTACATTCTTTGTCCGCAGAGAGAAAATGTATACTTCAGAAGAAAATATTTTAAAGCGTTTTAAGGAGATAAAAATGTGTCATCAATATTTCGTGTTGTTTCTTTACATTCTACAATCTTATCAAAAGTATATTTCTCTTATGTGAAGGATGATATTATTTATCTTTATCAGATAGAAAACGTTTACTGAGAAAAGCTTTATCATCTTAGGAAATAAATGTAACAGCAAGTTTTCATTTAATGCTGCAAAAAAAGGAGGCTTGGAATGATTTTCCATACTAATACTTGAGAATATCTCTGTAATGTTGTAAGTGGTTTTGGTAGTTCAGCGTACTCTTTGCTTTGTATCTATACTACACTGAAAATTGTTTTAAAACTCCTTTAAAAATAATCATATTTGGAAAAAAAAAACTTGCTGAGACAAAACTAGTTTCCCTTTTGAATTGGAGAACCATCTATGCTTTCTTTGAAGAAATTTGTACTCAAAGGTTTGATTGATTATGATTATACTTTTGATTTGTTTTGGAGATATATTTTACTGTTCTTAGGCAAATTCATAGGTTAATACAGAAATAGGTTGTAGGCATGAATTAATGGGTATTTCTTGACAATTTTTGCATAAGTCTGTGCAGGAGGGATAGGAGGAGATTGAGTGATCACTTCTTTCCCTGTTCCCTTCTCGATCAAAATAACTACCCGTATGGGGAAGCTACCTGTATTTTTGGTGGGAATGTAAATTTGTGCAGCCACTGTGGAAGGCGGCATGGAGGCTCATCAAAAAACTAAAAGTAGAGTTGCCATGTTGTGCTGTGCTTAGTCGCTCAGTTGTGTCTGCCTCTTTGTGACCCCATGGACTGTAGCCTGCCACTCTCCTCTCTCCATGGGGATTCTCTAGGCAAGAATGCTGGAGTGAGTTGCCACGCCCCTCGCCAGCGGATCTTTCCAACCCAGGGATCGAATCCAAGTCTCCTACATTGGAGGTGGACTCTTGACCATCCAAGCCACCAGGCAAGCCCAAGAATACTGAATACCGAAGTTGCCATATGATCCAGCAATCTGACTCCTGTCATATATCTGGACAAAGCTATAATTCCAAAAGATACATGTACCCCTGTGTTCATTCACAATAGCCAAGACTTGGAAACAGTCTAAATTTCCATCAACAGATAAATGAATAGAGAAGATGTGATACCTGTATATTATGGAATACTGTTCAGCCATAGAAAGAATGAAATAATGCCCCTCACAGTAGCATGGATGGAACTAGAGATTATCATACTAATGAGTCAAAAAGAGAGAGACAAACATAATACCATTTATATGTGGAATCTAATATATGACCCAAGTTAATCTATCTAAAACAGATACAGACTCACAGAAATAGAGACCAGACTTGTGGTGGCCAAGAGGGAGAGAGGTAGAAGAGGGATGGAATGGCAGTTTGGGATTAGCAGGTGCAAGCTATTAATGTAGAATGGATAAACAACAAGGTCCTGCTATATAGCGCAAGGAACTATATTCAGTATCCTGTGATAAACCATGATGGAAAAGAATATAAAAAGATTGCACTGTATATATAACTGAATTGTTTAGCAGAAATGAATACAGCTTTGTAAATGTTGTAAACTGTGAAAGTGAAAGTTGCTCAGTCGTGGCTGATTCCTTGCAGCCCCATGGACTGTAGCTTGCCAGGCTCCTCTGTCCATGGGATTCTCCAGGCAAGATACTGGAGTGGGTTGCCATTTCCTTCTCCAGGGGATCTTCCCCAACCCAGGGATCGAACCCGGGTGTCCCGCATTGTAGGCAGATTCTTTACCATCTGAGGCACCAGATGTAAACTGTAAACTGTACTTCAATGAAAAAAATAACTTCTCTATTTACCTAATTTTATACAAAAGAGATTATTCAAATATTGAATCAAAAACTAAAATAATCTCCTCGGTGTATTTTTCATCTTGTTTAATTAGAGTTATTTGAAGATACATATTTATTTTCTGATACTGATCATTCTTTCAGTTTCGTTTTCTAATCCTAGCATAAATTGACCTATAGTAATAAGTTGATCGTTAGAAACTTAACAATGGCATATCAGGTGATGGTAATCATACTATTTAAATTCATATCAGGTAATTCCTGTTTCCTCATCCAGTGGAGCATGTTGAAGAATGAAGAGACAGGCTTCATTTCATGAAGGAATCATTGTGTAGTATACGCCAGTCATAGTGCTAAATGCAAGAACATAATTACTGTACACGTGGAACTTGTAATTTGTGTGCCAGTTTTTGAAAATTAATGTACTTTTATCCCTTTTTTTTCTAGCCTAATTCTGGTGAACTGGATCCGTTATATGTAGTAGAAGTACTTCTGCGTTGTAGCAAAGAGAGCTTGAAAAATTCAGCTACTGAGGCTGCAAAGCCAGCTAAGTCTGATGAGAAAGGAGAGATGCAGGTTTGTACTTTACTTTTCATTTCTAGATTTCAGATATTTATAATCACTGGATTTCCTGAATGTGATTAAAATAAATACTCTCATGATTTCTAAATTGGAAGTTTTCAAGGTTTGTTAAAGCTATCTAAAACCAGTAGGATGATTAATCCCTTTATCAAATTATGGCAAGATAATTAGTGACATAGTGAAGGATAAAGAGAATTTAGTAATGAAGCTGGAATTTACCTGGGCTAAAAAGATGTTTATCATTAATTTGTGATTTCATTTTACACTTTATTCCATCCATACTCTTTTTTTTTTTTTGCATTCCTATGAAAATAGACTGAAAATAGCCAATCTTTTGAAAATAAGTTATAAGATTCCTTAAAATAATTTAATTTACATGTCCTTTTAATTAAGTGCAAAGCATTCAGTTTGCCACATTAGGAACCCATATTGAATGTCACCTATTTTATTTTAACGGAGAAGGCAATGGCAACCCACTCCAGTACTCTTGCCTGGAAAATCCCATGGATGGAGGAGCCTGGTAGGCTGCAGTCCATGGGGTTGCTACGAGTTGGACACAACTGAGCAACTTCGCTTTCGCTTTTGCTTTATTTTAAAATAATTAATATAGAGTAATTATAATTAAACCTTATTGAGGACTTTTCAAGTATCTTTTTGTAGACCAATATACTGAAATTATGTTATTTTTAAACATTGCTTTAAGTATGTGGTACATTGGCTAGGTCTCTGAAGAAAGGTCATTGTAATGATACTTGTCATAATAGGCATTGGTTTGTGGAAAGTAAAATCGGCCACTGCAGCATCATAGTCTGCTGCTTTGGATTGATGAAATGAATGTGAGACTCAGAGTTGACAGTATTAGAAAGACTATATTCTTAAACGTTTCAAAATAATCATTTAAAAGCCTAGTGTTATCTGTAATTTTGAATACCTTCTAGCTTTTGGTCTTTGTTCCTCACTCTTTATTTGTTCTCTAGAATTCCACCACCATTGAAACTTACATGATTTAGTTTTCCCTAACATATATCAATTGACTGCTTGCCTAAAATTAGGCTAAAATTCTCCCAATCTAGCATATATTCATTGTAGCCAAAGGAATCTTTTAAGTTGCTGCAACTTGGAATGGCAAATATGTGGCATACATCCCAACCTTCTTCTCTCCTGGCATAGATTGATAATAATTCATGGCTTCCTTTTACATTCAAAGCTTAGACTCTTTCTAAGAAAATGATCTGATGAGTAATTCATTGGAGTTAGTATTTTAGGTGAAAACTGTTAGTTGTCTACCATGTTCTAGGCCCAGATTTTATTAAGCATGCGCATGTGTGCCTGTGTTACTTAAAGATAACGAGAAACTTTGCAGCTCTTAATAATACGATTTCATTCGGTTCAATTGAAATCTCTACAGAAAAGCCTTCACTGAACCCTGGGCAAACTGAGTATCTTTCCTCTGCTGAAAAAAACATTTTCTATTCAGTTTACTTTAGCGTGTCTTACTAAGGAAATTAAGGTGGACATGCATAAGCCTGAATTGCATCAATACACGTAGTCTCTGACTTTAAGGGGTTTAGAGATACGAAGGGAGCGTTTTGTGCTCAAAGAGGTGACTTATCGAAGATGTGTGCATGTTGTAAGCTTATAAAAGAAGTAATGAAATTTAGGCAAATTTTTAGGAATGTTAGAACTTTTTAAAGTTACATCTGCATTCCAAGATATGGAAGCAGCATGTGCAGAGCACAGAATAGCCCTCTTTAAAAATAACTCCTGGTTTTTCTGTCTGATGTGGTTGAATGGCAAAGGCATAGAATGAAACAGGGAGGAAAAGTATACCTTAAGAAGTTGAATACATATATAATGTTAGTTGCTTTTGCAAATTAATATTTTCAGTAGGACTCCTGGATATAGGCAAATAATGCCATAGGCAGTTTGTAAGGAAATCTCATCTCTCAACTACATTGATTGTGTAGCACTATTCAGGGTTGGTTTGAATCTGTTTCTTTTACATGAAATATGAGGAGGAAATGGGATTTCCATAGTTACCTTTCCCTTCTCTAATTTTAAGTGTATGTAATGCCAAATTTAATTTTTCATCAGCATTTGTGTAAGACTTTGTAAAGTGGCTATTTCTTTTGCCTGTGAAATAAATCTTGAATTTATTTTTCCAGAAAAAATAAGATGGCTTAGAATATAGCTAGCTTTGGATAGTAGTTGATTAGTAGAGGTTAACACTTTAAACAGTGTATTCTAAAAATTACTTTTATCACGCCAGCTTTAGTGTAATGACGAGGGAAGGGTATTCTTGTCAGGAGAATGCATGCAGGAAAGTTTGAAAATAGTTGGTTTTCAAGATTATGTCTAACAGAGTCATTCTGGCCCATCCAGAGATTACATGAATATTTCATGGCCATCTACACTTAGTTTTTCCTTCATTTGTAGTGCTATAGTACTTTTAGATATTCAAAAAGTACCAGTTACTAAGGATGCAAAAATGAATGAAGTATGGATTCTGTTGAGGGAATCACTTATTTTTATGTACCATTTGTTAGCCTGTTACTTAAAGATTTGAATTTGTTTTTACTTTTTAAATATAGTTCTAGAGACTTCCCTGATAGTCCAGTGGCTGAGACTCTGGGCTTCCAGTGCAGGGGGCCTGTGTTCGATGCCTGGTCAGAAAACTGGATCCTATATGCTGTGACTAAGAGCTGGTGCAGCCAAATAAATAAATATATTTAAAACAAAATAATAGTTTCTATTAAGGTATAAGCTTCCACAATGGTTGCTATCCACTTATTAATACCTGTCACATAATATAAATGCAATTTTCTTATAAGGATTCAAACTAAATTTAAGAAACGGCAGAATTTGAAAATGTACAATGTTAGTTGTTATATATATATATATATATATATATATATATATATAACTTTCCTGTTGGTAGGTTGTTCCAGTTTTGGTGCATCTCCTGTCTGCTATCAGCAGTGTTAGACTTTACATCCCCAAAGACCTTCGACCACTGGACAACAGACAGAGTGTTCTAAAATCAATACAGGTATGCACATTAATTTTATAAATATAAATATAAATATAAATTTTATGTAAATATAAATAGATTGTATAACAAGGCAATTGATATGCTTTTAAATATATTGCTTTCTTTCAGGAAAACTATAAACACTGCCAATAGTGGCAATTATTTTTAACAAACATAGTGGGAGCAGGTCTATTGCCCTCTCTTTGAATCTACCAACAAGTTAGTCTAAGGGAGGGCTCACAAAGTAAAACGTAACCACTGTTGTATGTTAAATACATTTGCTTTACTGGTTATGAATGAAAGTAACTATAGAGTGTGTTAAAAGTTTTTATATATAAAATCATGTGCCTGGACTTTTGATTAATGCATGGATAAAATAGTCTTATGGAAAATTATTAGTTGGTTAGTAAATAAATATTTGAAGAACATTTACTATGTAGCAAAGGCCATATACTAAAATCTGAGAAAACTGGATGCTTTTCATGTAGAGTAGGAATTTTTAAGCTTTGGTCCATATGTGGGCTTCTTAAAATGAATAATTCTCTTAACAATTTTACAGTTTTGTGGGTAACCTTTTTTTTAAAATTTCTAACTGACCAAATCCTATATTACGTTTAAGGCCTATCTAACACCCTGAAAGTCTTCCAATGGGATATCAGGCTGTAATAAACTCTCTCTTCTCTGAATTCACATGTTCATTATATTTAATATTTAAATCATGTTAGAGAAAAAAATGTAGCAATGGGGATCTGGATCCCTTAAAAAGTTTGTCTTTTTAAGTCTTTCAACTCAGTACCACGCTCCCTAAGAATCAGCCCAAAGAAGTAATCAGAAAATTGAAAAAAATTTACACTTGAGATGTTCAATTCAGGATTATTTATAATGGCAAGAAGTTACAGCAGTAAATGTACAGTAATGGGTTTTATCAATAAGTTGTGCCACACTAGACTCTAAATATTAGAATTATTAATGAATTATAATACATGTCTATGTGCATAGGAAAAACATAAAGGAAATACTGGTTTAGCTTAGTCTTAACTAATATTACCTGTGAGGTGAAAAATGAATTTTAAATATTTTGTTTCAGGAAGTTCAGAAACGTTTTCCTGATGGTGTTCCCTTATTAGACCCTATTGATGACATGGGCATTCAGGATCAAGGACTGAAAAAAGTTATCCAGAAAGTAGAGGCCTTTGAGCATCGAATGTATTCTCATCCTCTTCACAATGATCCAAATTTGGAAACTGTGTATACACTTTGTGAAAAAAAAGCACAGGTATGGCAGAAACATTTTTATCATAGAAGTCTATGTATTTCACTATATGAGAGAGTATATATATTTTTTCATTTTATTTTTCTATTGGTTTCATCAGCTAAAGCAAGAAGGTGCCTAACTATCAATTCTTACCAGCAAAAAAAAGTTGATCGCTTTAATTGAGATACCATTCACATAGCATAACATTTATCCCTTTAAAGCATACCATTTAGTGGTTGTTAGTGTATTCACAGTATGGTCTGCAACTATAACCACTATCTAACTGCAGAACATTCTCATCACCCACAAAAGAAACCTCATCCCTGTTAGCAGTCACTCCCCGTTTCCCTACCCTCCAGTCCCTGGCAGCTGCAAATCTCATTTTTGCCTTATGGATTTGCCTGTTCTGGAGCTTTCATGTAAATAATACAATACGTGGCGTCTGTGTTTGCCTTCTTAGTTAACGTCTTCAAGATTCATCCATGTTGTAGCATGAATCTATATTTTATTCCTTTTTATAGCTGAAAAATATTCCCTTATATATGTGTTATACCACCTTCTGTTTACCATTCATCCGCTGATGAACATTTGGAGTTTTTCCATTTCTTGGCTGTTATGAATAATACTGCTATGAACATTTGTGTACAATTTTTGTGTGGACATATGTTTTCATTTCCCTTAGATGGAATTGGGTTGAATTGCTGGGTCATAGAGGAACTCTGTGTTTAACTTTATGAGAAACTGCCAAACTGTGTTCCAAAGTGGCTGCACCATTTTATATTCTCAGCAGCTTATTAAAGTTCCAGTTTCTCCACATCCTCCCCAACATTTGTTATTGTCTGCATTTTTAATTATAGCTGGTCTAGTGGTATAAAGTAGTAATTCACCTTTTTAGGGTAACTAGCTGTGTTCTCTAACCCTAAAGCATTCTTATAGCCATTCTGAATAACGAATTTAGAAAAAGCTTGTTGAAGTGAACACATTTCTTTCCACTATCCACTTCTCTTCAACTAGAATCTCTGTATAGCCAAATATCATTTTCTCCTTGAAGTTTATAAGTCTTTGCTTTAATGCTTTTTCAGCTTTTATCACATGCCGCTCTTACTGTGTTTGTCTTTCTGTCTCACAAACTAGATTTTAAGCTCCTTAAGCTCAGGTGTTTCATTTTAGCTTACTTATACTCTTTCATATCTCCCATAATGATCTATTTTTATAAAGTAGATGCCTGGTATTTATTGAATAAATAATATGAGTAGAAACTTCTTTGCCTAATAAAGTAACGTGTTCAGCTCATGGTTTTAACAGCACTGCCGCTTCCTAGGTTTTTGTGAACTAACATGATGTGGCCCTGTGCCATGTTGTGCACAGCAAGTATGTTCTCAGGGAACATGTAGTATATATACTATGCTATGGCCCACCATGAAGGTTTCTTCTCAAAATGAGGAAACTGAGACATTAAAAGCTTGAGTATGCTCAGACTGTGCTAGTATGATCCTAGCCTGCCCATCTCTCACCAGGACCTTGCAGCTCCCTCCCTGGGTCCAGTTTCTCCCTACACCAGAGAATCAACTTTAATAGTTTCAATACAAGAACAAAGAGACCTGAGTTTGGTTGAGTGATAACTGGAGAGTATCCATGGATAATGTGACTTGAAGCCCCAGAGAAAGGGATTATCTGAGCTACTGAAATGTAACAAAAAGGCCCTAGTGTCTGGCTAAAAGTCTGGCTAAATGAACTTGTTATAAAGCCTGCAATACATGCGAAAAGTGCTTATGCAGAAGCGTTAAGTTCTAAAAGTAAGACCTAAAGTTGATGCGGACTGTGTTTTTATTTTGCTAAGTAGTAGTCATACACCAGAAAAGACTGAAAGGAGAACATAATCTGTTGTGAGATTATAGTAGGTATCTCCCCTGTTCCCCCTTACTTATACTGCAAGAAAACTACGAAGAGTTAACAATTTTATGACCTTCTAGAGACTGCAAGATAAACTTAACATTCCTTAGCCCTGCCTAGGAAGCCCTTCAGAATCTGACTGCTCAACTGTCAACATTTTAAGTCCTCATACCCTCTGACCCAGCTTTCTACAAAGTGAGGCAATATGAGGATGTTCTTGTAGCATTCTTTGAAAAAGCAAATGAATATAAACAACCTCTGAGTTCATCAGTAGAAAGTTAGATACATGAATTATGAATATCCACAATGGTATCAAAATGACCCTTAAAAAGAATAAGGTAATGTATATGTACTTTTTGGAAGAGAAATCCTGATTGTATTAAGTGGGAAAGGAAGCTGATCACACCTTTGCGGGGAAAACCGCTGTACCTGTGTGTTCATGTATTTACAGACATGGATAATCTATTCTGTGTTCTTTTAAGGTATGTAGAAAAAGATCTAGAACAGCATCATGTAGTATATAATACAAGCTTCTCACATAATTTAAAATTCTTTAGTAGACACTTTTTTTAAAAAATGAAAAACAGGTGAAATTAATTTTAATAAGATTTTTATTTAACTCAGTATATCCAGAATACATTTCAACATGTAATCAGTATAAAAATTACTGAGGTAAAAATCTTAAATAGTAGATTCTCTTCTACCAACCTGTAAGCTTTGTATGCCTCTATTTAGCACAGTCTTCTATGCTAATAACATAGGTGCATCTTCAATTGAAGAAACTTAAGAAGATAATTTTTTTTTTTTTGATAGGCCTAGTAAACATACCAGGTGGCAGAGAGGTAGCATGCTAGGTAACATATAAAGCATTCCTTATCCTCCTAGCATTGTGACATGTCAGTTCATGGCAATGTAAATAATTGCTAAGAGTTTAAATTCAGGAGTTTGAATCCCATCAATCCCAAGCTTGGGTTTGAATCCCATCTTTTATTACTCTCTCTGTGATCTTGACCAGTTTACTTGGTAATCTCTCTCTGCCTCAGTTTTCTCATCTGTAAAATTCACATTTATGTCTGCGTAAGAATTAAATGAGACCACCCAGCACCTAGAGTCCTGGCCTCGCTCTTTCCTCGAGAACAAACATCATGAGCTTCAGTGCCCAGTCCACCTTCTCCAACTACCGCTCCCTGGGCTCCGTGCAGTCGTCGGGCCACCGGGTCCGACCGGCCAGCAGCGCGGCCAGCATCTATGCAGGCACCAGGGGCTCAGGCTCCCGGATCTCCGTGTCCCGCACCACCAGCGTCCGGGGCGGCTGGGGGTCCGGGAACCTGGGCGTCAGGATGGCCAGGGGACTGGTGGGTGTAGGGGGCATCCAGGGCGAGAAGGAGACCATGCAAGACCTGAATGACTGCCTGGCCTCCTACCTGGAGGAGGTGAGGAGCCTGGAGGCGGATAACCGGAGACTGGAGAGCAAAATCCTGGAACACCTGGAGAAGAAGGGACCCCAGGTCAGAGACTGGGGACACTGCCTGAAGATCATCAAGGACCTGAGGGCTCCGATTTTTGCAAATTCTGTGGACAACGCCCGCATCGTTCTGCAGATTGACAATGCCCGTCTTGCTGCTGATGACTTAAGAGTCACGTATGAGATGAAACTGGCCATGCGCCAGTCTGTGGAGAGTGACATACACGGGCTCCACAAGGTCATCGATGACCCCAGTGTCACCCGGCTGCAGCTGGAGACTGAGATCGAGGCTCTCAAGGAAGAGCTGCTCTTCATGAAGAAGAACCATGAGGAGGAAGTAAAGGGTCTACAAAACCAGATTGCCAACTCTGGGCTGACCATGGAGTTGGATGCCCCCAAACCTCAGGACCTTAGCAAGATCATGGCAGACATCCGGGCCCAGTATGACGAGCTGGCTCAGAAGAACCGAGAGGAGCTGGACAAGTACTGGTCCCAGCAGATTGAGGAGAGCACCACAGTGGTCACCTCGCAGAACGCTGAGATAGGAGCTGCTGAGATGACCCTCACAGAGCTGAGGCGCACCGTCCAGTCCCTGGAGATCGACCTGGACTCCATGAGAAATCTGAAGGCCAGCTTGGAGAACAGCCTGAGGGAAGTGGAGGCCCACTACGCCATGCAGATGGAGCAACTGAACGGAGTCCTCCTGCACCTGGAGTCAGAGCTGGCCCAGACCCGGGCAGAGGGGCAACACCAGACCCAGGAGTACGAGGCCCTGCTGAATGTCAAGGTCAAGCTGGAGGCTGAGATCAATACTTACCGCCGTCTGCTGGAAGATGGGGAGGATTTCAGTCTTGGCGACGCTCTGGACAGCAGTAACTCCAAGCAAACCATCCAGAAGACCACCACCCTCAGGCTTGTGGATGGCAAAGTGGTGTCTGAGACCTCAGACACCAAAGTTCTGAGGCACTGAGGCAGCAGAAGCAGGGTCCCCTGGAGGGCAGGAGGTCAATAAAAGTTGAGACGTTCATTGCAAAAAAAAAAAAAGAATTAAATGAAATAATGTAAAGCACTTGAAGAATCAGGATTCATAGTTAGCTGTCAATAAATGTCAATTACTGACCACCGTTGTTGCCTTTAACTTCTCTTCAGTTGAAGCTTAATAAAGCATCTGCAAAATACCGGAGTCTTTGAATTTCAGCTTCTCAGTTCCTAAACTTTCTGTCAATGTTTTTCTGAACTTCGAGCCTCCATTTTAGGATCCCAGTGTTTCCTTGCTTTGTACTGTCATCTCTGTCACAGTTGATGAGTATATAATATCTATATATGTCATTAATTTAAATACACATCTAACCTAAAATATAACCTCAAAATAACATTTTCCTTTTAAGCTTTCATCTTTGTCTACAAAATAAAGACTTACTTTCTTTGCTAAATCATTTTCCAGCTTTTAGGTAGATTTTATGCAATTTGAGGGCTTAAAAGAGAAAGAACACAAGATTCATATACTCATCTTTCTTTCCTTATTCTCTTGAGTTGCCCCTAATTCCATAAGGATTGAGAAGTTGGAGCTGATGTGATTGCTACCTCAGATAACATCATTCTTCTTGTATAATATCCTGGAATAGTAAGAAACTGCTATGTTCCTCTCCACCCTTCCCCCCAATATAATTATGTTTTGTTTCATTTCATGAGTAAATGTAATTTTTATTTTGTTTACTTTATTATTGAACTTCTTTTTACTTTTGTATGCCTTAGATTGCAATAGACATTAAATCCGCAAAGCGAGAACTAAAGAAAGCAAGAACTGTCCTACAAATGGATGAGCTCAAATGTCGCAAACGTGTTTTAAGGAGGTTGGGATTTGCTACATCTTCTGATGTCATAGAGATGAAAGGACGAGTGGCTTGTGAGATAAGCAGGTAATACCTGGTTGTTCTAGAAAACTGATTCTAAAATGGAATACTGATTTTAAAAGAGGGCTGTTAATCTTTTGGAAAAAGAACTGTTTTAAAAATAATAAAGTTTGTTTGGTGCTTTTCATATTAAAATACAGGTTTTGGCCATGAAGTTGAGAAATTAGGGAGAATAAAAATCTTGGACCTTACTAATTAATGCAGATACCATTAATATTTTCATGTTTCCTTTTTCTTTATTTTATAGCACTGTGGAATTTTTATGTAACTGTAGTCTTAATTTACACATGAATTTTTATACTTTTAATTTTTTTGTAGTTACGAAGTTTCTGTAAAGTTTTAGGCTAACGTAGCATATTATATGCCACAGCTTAAAATCAGATATAATCTTTTGTATATTAGATATAAGCTGTTTATTTTGGTAATCTTCTACCACATTACAAATGACCTTAAAGCTAAATGACATAAAGCAGAAGTCATTTCATTCTCTCTGGTTGTTTCTGTGGGTCAGAAATTGTAGAAGAGCGGGCCCTTCGGATGGTTCTGGCTCAGGATCCCTTGTGACTGCCATCATTTTGAAGATATTTTGCCATAGTCAATTATTCTCTGTGAGTCCATAAAAGACATCTCAAAATAGTTTTTATGTACTCAGCAAGGCCCTAATGTATGGGGTCAGAAAATTACAGGCCTTTGTAAATGCTTTGGACATTCCTGATGAAGAGTTACTCATATCGTTCTTGTGGATCATCTAGTTCAGGTACGACTTCAGATATCTGCAGGGGCCAAGATTCTGTGGCAAACAGAACAGCTGTAGGCCACCAAAAGGAGGCAGCAACTACCCAGCCTCAATCAGTTATTAAAAATAATGTGATATCAGAGTATAAGTTAGAAAAGTCTAATATCTAGTTTCTTTTTTTTTTTTTTGGTGAAATCTCTTGATTTTTAAATGTTCACAAAATATTTCAGAATTATGTTTTTAGGTTCTTATGCAAGCTAAATATAAAACACTTCGTGTTAGATTTGGCCCACAGGCTTGTATTGAATAGCTTTCCTTAAACCTTGATAAAATTAAGCTTTCCTGCTTTGTAATTATAAAGAAACCTAGGCACTATAAAGTTAATAATTTATGCAGAATTAAATTTAGACTATAACATTGATCTGTTTATTTAAATGCCAGTTCAGTTCAGTTCAGTTTGGTTCAGTCGCTCAGTCATGTCCGACTCTTTGGACCCCATGAATCGCAGCACGCCAGGCCTCCCTGTCCATCGCCATCTCCCGGAGTTCACTCAGACTCACATCCATCGAGTCGGTGATGCCATCCAGCCATCTCATCCTCTGTCGTCCCCTTCTCCTCCTGCCCCCAATCCCTCCCAGCATCAGAGTCTTTTCCAATGAGTCAGCTCTTCGCATGAGGTGGCCAAAGTACTGGAGCTTCAGCTTTAGCATCATTCCTTCCAAAGAAATCCCAGGGTTGATCTCCTTCAAGATGAATGTTATTGGAATTATTTCTCTGTGATGTTATATAGTATTCAATAATTGAATTAATTTAAATTTATTTTAAATTATTAAATATAAATTTAATATATTATTAAATAATTGATTTATTTCTCTTGGGTATCTGCAGCTAGATTTAGTCTTGGAAGAAAGAATATTTAGAGAGATAACAATATCACATATCAAAGCACATTACTTTTCCCCCAGATTTGCCTCTCGTGATCTATCTTGGAGAATAAAACCACTGCAGGCAAAAACTGAGGAGTCATCCTTGATTCCTCCTCTCCCTTCTTACTCTCTTTCCACGTCTTCATGATTGTTTTCTCCAATCTCTGTGCGGTTTTTTAACTGTTCCCACTAACTGAAGTGCATCCCTTTTATAAGTTTCTGCAACCCATCCTTTATTCTCTTGCTTTCAGAATTGTCTTTCCAAAGCATAAATCCTAGCATGTCATTCTTTGGTAAAAGTCTGTCAATAATTCTCTGTTGCTTTTAAAATAAATTCCATAATTGAGTATATTCTTGCCCTTTCCTGTGTATTCCTTCTGTTGCCATATCCCACACGTTTCTTTCATTTAGCATGACCTTTCCGTCACTCCCCATTCCTGCATGTTTTTTTCAAGATCTTCTGAAACTTGCTTTGAGTTTCTTCAGATTGATTTTAGTCTCCTCAACTCTTTTTTTTTTTTTTGCATAATTGCCTATATAAACCTCTACTAAATTGCTGTCATGTGCTTATTATCTTTCTCATCTGCCTCTCCCACATTAGACTATAGAAGTAGTCTTATCTGTGTTTTTCCTGTTAGGAGCTTAACTCTGTTAATCGTTAGGAACCCATATTTAGCTTTTGACTTTTGTTTTTGATTAGTTATTACCGTAAAGCTTGATAGTTTGTGACTTTTCTTTTAGAAATCTTAGGAAGTTTGCAAATTGTGTGTCTGCTATGGATACATTCTAATTAAGATTTCTGATAAAGTTTTCATTTAATATTTTTTAAAGTTATTTATAAAGAATAATTCTAATTTAATTGAGCTACAAAAGATTTAAAAGGTTCTTAAACCTAGGTAATAAATGCTAATAGCTAATTTTTATGGTATTCTGAGAGTCAAGAAAAGATTATTTATTTCGATGAATATCTGTTTTAGTGTTTGCTAGGATGAGCTGTTTATATGAGATACCCATTTTACATTTACTATTGATTTATTCATAAATGCCTGCCATTTCCTTAGTTAGATAAGTCTTAATTTAAAACTGTATCTAAATGATGTGTGGGTATATATGTGTGTTTTTATATTCTGATATTTGGAGTTTCTTTTCTTTTTTTTTGTGGTGGTACAGTGCTGATGAGCTCCTTCTAACTGAGATGATGTTTAATGGCCTTTTCAATGACCTGTCTGCAGAACAAGCAACAGCACTACTGAGCTGCTTTGTGTTTCAGGAGAATGTGAGTTTATGTATTTAGCACATCTTATTTATTAATTTGCATTTTATAGTTTAATTTTAATATGGATTTTTAAATTATAAAATGACTTTCATATTTACATATTAATAGGTATATTATCAGAAAAGAACAAATAGAATTTTATTTATAGACAATCATTAGTCAGATTCTAAGTTATAAATTTGTTGTATAACCCAGTGCATTATTTGAAGGTCTGGCTTAGTCAGACAGTCCTAGAAGAAAAAAGAAAACGAAATTTAGGCAAACTAGTGAAAATGAAAAGAAAGTAAGACTGAATTAATACTCCTCAGTTTTGGAGAGTAACTATGAGGCAGCTGATGATATCAATACGAGCAGCTGACATCTTTGTTTTCATAGGCAAGATTTGAGGTAATGGCCATAAGATTCTCATCAATAATCTTTTCAAGTGAGTAGTCGAGTTTCAACAGCTTCTAAGAAATAAAAATGAAGTGCTAGATGGACCGTGAGAACACTAATCATCCACTGTGCCCAGTCGCATCCGATTCTTTACAACCCCGTGGACTGTAGCCCACCAGGCTCCTCTGTCCATGGAATTTTCCAGGCAGGAATACTGGAGTGGGTTGCCATTTCCTACTTCAGAGGATCTTCTCGACCCCAGGGATCAAACCTGCGTCTCCTGCATTGGCAGGTGGAATCTTTACCACTACATCACCTGGGAAGCCCTTTACTTTAATTCAAAAGCCAGTGTTTGTTTAAAAGAGTAAAGTACATGTTTCACATTTCAAATTCAAGATTTTATTCATTGTGTATAAAATTAATGAAGGAGTAAGACAAGGACATTTGCCTTCTAAAAATAATTTAATGTTATGTAAATTTTTAGATGACCTTTTATCATGTATACTTTGTTTAATTTTTTTTAAGTAAATTATATAAGACAGATTTGTTTTTGCAGTTCTGCTGTTGATCTATTTATTCATTAACTATTTCCTTATTAGTCAGATCAGTTACATAACTTCTTGAAATAGGTGTGGGCACTTTTCTTTAAGCTCTCTGATTACGGATTAACATTACTGTTATAGTGGCAATGATAACAAGTAGGACACTAACTGAAAAATGATTTATGCTCTCCTAAGAATACCTGCTGCGTACTTATGAAATAATTTAATCTGCTTGTGAGGAATACATTTCTTTATGAAATATTATGTTAGGCTGTTTTTCTTAGGTTCAAAATCTTACTGTGTTAATTTCTGAGATAATTGTTAAGAATGTTTGTCAGATTTTCTTTGAACAGATCTAAGGTTTACAGATTGTTTAGGGGTTGATGATCTTCTGCCTATGGCAGACTTTTTCTTCTGGCTAATTTCTTATGCTATGTTGTGTTTTTTGTTTTTAATTTGGCACAACAAAACTCCTGTCTTTTGAAAGGCCAGGTATGTTACCTCTTCACAGGAGTTGGGCTTCACCAAACTCTAGTTGCTGAATCTTGAGGCAGGGTGTCACTGTGTGTCGTCAGGGTTTGTTCAGTGAAGCCACGTTGTGCTGCCTGTACTGTCATCATTCTTACAGTGGGGCCTTCAACTTCAAAATGGACAGTTGTGTTGAAAGTAACATGGAATGTTGTTGATACTTTTAAAAGTATTTTCTAGCCAGAGAAGAAGGTAAATATAGTAAGATATTGGTTATCAGTGCTGATAATTTCTATTTTAAAATGTGTTATTTCTAAAACTGTACCCTTATTTTTATACATTACACAGTCTTTATAACATAAATAACAAGTGTTTTTCAAATGCTTATTAATCACTCACTGTGTGCAGTGCAGAGACCAAGACCTGAGAGAGAAAACAGAATTTTTTGCTTTCATGATACTTTCGTGTATGCTAGTCAATGAAGATAAAGAAATCAAGAATAGACGTATTATGTCAGAAGGATGAGGGGTTTGGAGAAAAGTGAAGCAAAAGAGGCAAATAGAAATCATTTTGAGGGGCTGCATTTACTATTTTAAATAAAGTGATTAGAAAAGCCTCACTGATAGAGTAAAATTTAAATCAAGACCTAAAGGAGAGACGGGGCAAACTGCATGTACCTGGTGGGAGCGTGTTGGTAAAATGACAGACACTTATCTTACTTATATCATGACCAGCGCCTTCTACTTACAATGACCAGGAGAGAGGAAGAGATCAGTAACTGGCGACCAGGGAATGGATGCAATATCAAAGACATTTACAGTCTTGCGTACTTTTCACTAAACTGAGATATTGAGTTCATTCTGGCCATTTTGCTTTCTCATTACTTACCATGATTTTTTTTGTTTTAACAGGAATAACACAGAACCTGGTTCATAATTTATTATATAATATATACCTGATACAAATCAAAACTAAGTCCTATATAAATACTGATGCTTAAAGGCAGATCTGTTATAATTAGCCTGTAGTTTGGTTTTTTATTTAGTTTACCTATAATTACTTTAAATCCTGTCTCACACATATATACACACATTTCTTGTAATAATTTTTTGTATAGTAAGTCTACCTTTGTCAAAATTAATTGTTGCTTAATATTAGATTGGTACAAAAGAAATTACCGTTTCGGACCTTGAATTTTAAATCATTATAACTAGGCTCAGGTTTATCTTTATTAACCAAAATAGGAACCATTACAATTAACATATTTTTGCCAATGAAAAATGTTTGTTTATTCCTATAGCATAGAAATCCATGCTTTGGGATTTGATGAACTCATGGAAAGTATTTTCTGCATCTTGCTGGTTGTGGAAGCATTTTCCCTTCAAAAAGTTATTGAGAAGCTTGAAGAAGTGGTAGTGAGTTGGTGAGAGGTCAGGTGAATATGGCAGATGAGGCCAAACTTTGCAGCCCAATCCGTTCAGCTTTTGAAGCATTGGTTGTGCAACATGCAGTCAAACGTTGTTGTGGAGAAGAATTGGCCCCTTTCTGTTGACTAGTACCTGCTGCAGGCATTGCAGTTTTGGGTGCATCTCATTGACTTGCTTCTGGGAAGCATACTTCCCAGATGTAATGGTTTCGCCAGGATTCAGAAAGCTGTCATGGACCACACGAGCAGCACACCACCAAACAGTGACCAGGACCCTTTTTTTGGAGCAAGTTTGGGTTTGGGAAGTGCCTTAGAGCTTTTTTGCATCCAGCCAATGAGCTGGTTGTCTCTGACTGTCATATAAAATCCACTTTTCATTGCACATCACAATCCAGTCGAGAAATGGTCCGTTGTTGTTGGGTAGACTAAGAGAAGATGACATCTCAAAATGACGAATATTTTGATTTTCGGTCAGCTCTTGAGGCACCCACTTGTCGAGCTTTTTCACCCTTTCAGTTTCCTTCAAATGCCAGATGAGCGTAGAATGGTCACTGTTGAGTTCTTGGGCAACTTCTTGTGTAGATGGAAGAGGATCAGCTTCAGTGATCCTCTCAGGTGGTTGTCGTCAACTTCTGATGGTCAGTCACTGCTCTCTTCATCTTCAGGGCCCTCGTCGTCTTTGCCGCACTTCTTGAACCAGCACTGCACTGTATGTTCATTAGCAGTTCCGGGGTCAGATGCATTGTTGGTGTTGCGAGTTGTCTCCACTGCTTTATCACTCCTTTTGAACTTGAATAAGAAATTTGCTTGAAATAGCTTTTTGTCTAACATTATTTCCATAGTCTAAAATACAAATAAACAGCAAGTAATAATTCATTAGCAAAAAGCTTTATAAAGCAAGAAATGAGCATTAAAATGTATAACAGAACCACATTTGAATGTATTCCAATATCAAATGGTATAATTCAACATTGCAAAACTGAAATTGCTTTTATACCAACCTAATAATATCTTTATACTAATCACAAATCTGTAGGTTTTGAGTGCCTTAGAGTGTTAAGAAACCAACACACAGAATTGAAGCAGCTTGTCCAAGTTAATTTGATTGGTTAGTAATAGACCTTAAACTTTTAATTTCTAATTGAGAAATTGATGGACTTTTCAGTAATGGAAAGAGAACCTAAGAACAGTGAAACTCATTTAAATTTTTGTCTTCAAACGGGCTTCCTTAGTGGCTCAGATGGGTAAGAATCTGCCTGCAGTGCAGGAGACCTGGGTTCAGTCCCTGGGTTGGGGAGATCTCCTGAAGAAGGAAATGGCAACACACTCCAGTGTTCTTTCCTGAGAATTCCATGGACAGAATAGCCTAGTGGGCTACAGGGCTACAGTCCCTGGGGTTGCTAAGAGTAGGACATGACTAAGCACTTTTCAAAGTGGTTAGAGAGTTAGAAATACCTAGGTAAGATTAAAATTGAAGGCATTACTTCCAATGTAATTTATCCAAGATTTTTAGTTTTCACGGGTTAAAAGTTGCCTAGAAGTCAAACTGTTTAAAAAATCAAAGTATGGTATAACAGTTTATAAATGTTGATGTAACTAAACTACTATGCATGTTTACAATATTTGTTCTCCTTCAGTTCCATTTATGGTCACAAAAAATAGCTAATTTAGCACATTTTGCAAATTTAGCAGTGCAGTATTTTCCTCTGAAATATAAAAGAATAGTCTAATTCAGGATGACAGGAATGATAATTTTGCTGACATAATTAATTAGAAACTTTAAATGCTAATGACTGAGGTCTTATAATTTGAAATTAACAGAAATCATGAAAGCTTTGTTTCGTTTGTAAAAGTAAATAGTATATAATGCATTTTAAACTTGGGTTTTGTATATAATCTTCCTTTTCTTTTATAGTCTAGTGAGATGCCCAAATTAACAGAGCAGTTAGCAGGACCACTTCGTCAAATGCAGGTAAGAATTTTTTGAACTACATATTTTAAGAATAGTATATTGTGAAATAAACATTTGTGACAGTCTAATCATAGACCACCTGACTTGCCTCTAGAGAAACCTATATGCAGATCAGGAAGCAACAGTTAGAACTGGACATGGAACAACAGACTGGTTCCAAATAGGAAAAGGAGTATTCAAGGCTGTACATTGTCACCCTGCTTATTTAATTTATATACAGAGTATATCATGAGAAATGCTGGGCTGGAAGAAGCACAAGCTGGAATCAAGATTGCTGGGAGAAATATCAATAACCTCAGATATGCAGATGACACCACCGTTATGGCAGAAAGTGAAGAGGAACTAAAAAGTATCTTGATGAAAGTGAATGAGGATAGCGAAAAAGTTGGCTTAAAGCTCAACATTCAGAAAACGAAGATCATGGCATCCGGGCCCATCACTTCATGGGAAATAGATGGGGAAACAGTGGAAATAGTGTCAGACTTTATTTTTTGGGCTCCAAAATCACTGCAGATGGTGATTGTAGCCATGAAATTAAAAGACCCTTACTCCTTGGAAGGAAAGTTATGACCAACCCAGATAGCATATTCAAAAGCAGAGACATTACTTTGCTAACAAAGGTCCGTCTAGTCATGGCTATGGTTTTTCCAGTGGTCACGTGTGGATGTGAGAGTTGGACTGTGAAGAAAGCTGAGCACCGAAGAATTGATGCTTTTGAACTGTGGTGTTGGAGAAGACTCTTGAGAATCCCTTGGACTGCAAGGAGATCCAACCAGTCCATCCTAAAGGAGATCAGTCCTGGGTGTTCATTGGAAGGACTGATGCTAAAGCTGAAACTCCAGTACTTTGGCCACATCATGCGAAGAGTTGACTCATTGGAAAAGACCCTGATGCTGGGAGGGATTGGGGGCAGGAGGAGAAGGGGACGACAGAGGATGAGATGGCTGGATGGCATCACCGACTCGATGGACGTGAGTCTGAGTGAACTCTGGGAGTTGGTGATGGACAGGGAGGCTGCAATTCATGGGGTTGCAAAGAGTTGGACACGACTGAGCGACTGAACTGAACTGAATTATAGTATTTTTCATTTCACAGAGACAGCGTCCTTCAAATTAAATATATCATTTGATGTTAGTTTAGTCACTTAATACTATTTTGATAACATCATTTTTTAATTTTTATTTTAAAAATGAAACCATCTCCCTCACCAAAATAAGTTTTATAGAGTTGCTTCGAGTTCAGATTTACCATTGCATAGTGTAGATAAACTGTGTCAGCAATTCAGTGCATGCACTGGTTTCCTTGATGTTAAGAATGGCATCTTGATAGATTTCAGTTTGTTTTGCATTTTTCTATCCTAGTTTATAATAAATTTTAAAATCAGGTTTTAAGATTATCTCTGGATCCTCAAAGACATGTCTTTTTGATACCAGGCACCAGTTTTATGGAAGACAAATTTTTCACCATCAGAGTGAGGTGGGCAGATGGTATGGGGGTAATTTTACATTTAGTGTGTACTTTACTTCTGTTATTTTTAATCAGCTCCACCTCAGATCATCAGGTATTAGATCCCAGGGTTTGGGGACCCTTGATTCATCATAATGAATTGGTCTCTTTTATTATTTCTTAGGAAGAATGATTTTGTCTACCATTGTAAGACATTGCAAGAGAGGAATGAAGAGTGAATCATAAGAATGATCTCTTTAATGGAATATTTAGCACTTTTTCATGTTACTAAGAAGGTTAAACTCCAGAACCAGTGAAGTCTTCGTAGGCCTGGGAGGTTGTGACCCTTTCAGTTACCAGGGGAAAAGAATGACTCTTAACTTCTTATTGTCAAGAAAAGAAAATCTTAAAATGTACCTTGTTTAAAGCTTTGTTGGAGAAAAGCATCATTTTGCCATAGGACTTTTGTTTCTCTAAGGCTGTTTTGTTATTGTTGTCTTTGTTTTGTTAATGAAACAGAGATTGGTTAAATGTCACTCTTGAATAGTTTTAAGGAAGAGTTTTGGTTATTGTACAAAAGGTATTACTGGGTGAAAATCATGCTCTTGATTTGTTTTTTCTAATTAATGTAGTGAAAAAGCTTTGCTGTTTGATTACTGAACAATGGGTCAGGCAGTGTGGCTGCTTAGAAGCAGAACATCCAGATTGTAGGCATATTATTACCAAGGAAGAAAAAGGAAACTCGTAGAAAACCAGCTTTGGAAGCCTAAAGAGAAAGTGATATAGGAGTCATAAATAAGAAGTTTGAAGCATATCTTTTCTTTTCAAAGGAATGTGCTAAAAGAATTGCAAAAGTTTCAGCAGAAGCCAAGTTGGAAATTGATGAGGAGACTTATCTAAGCTCATTTAAACCTCACTTAATGGATGTAGTATACACCTGGGCAACTGGAGCTACATTTGCCCATATCTGCAAAATGACAGATGTGTTTGAAGGTATGGTTAAGTCTTCTATACATATACTTCTTTCTGATATAACAAATGTACTTAGGATGACATTGATTTACCAAAAAAGAATAATATATTATTTTTAATTTTTGATAATAAAAGGAAATCTTCTGCCCATATAGGGGTTTCCCCTGGTGGCTCAGTGATAACGAATCTGCCAGCAATGCAGGAGACCTCCTGCAGTGCAAGAGATGCAGGTTCAATCCCTGGGCTGGGAAGGTCCCCTGGAAAAGGAAATGGCAACCTTCTCCAGTATCCTTGCCTGGGAAGTCTCATGGACAGAGGAGCCTGGCAGGCTGCATGCAGTCCCTGGGGTCACCAAAGTCTGACACGGTTTAGTGACTAAACAACAGCAACCTAATGGCTTGCTATATAATTCCACCAAAAAATGCTCTCCATTGCATATAAAATCAAAGTTACTTAATTTAACTGAAGAAAAATTTTAAATGAAAAAGTAAAGGTAAAGGAAACACAAAAGGAGTAATTATAAGTGATTTATAAGAAGCAAATAATAGACACAGTATATAAAGAAAGCCGTATTTAGAAATGCTGTATTCATTGCAAAAAGATTGGCTTATGTAGATATATATAGTGGTGAATTCTGTATACATTGAACTTTCTTGAAAATAAATAAGCTTGGACTTCATACCGATTATTGTAAGATCCTTAAAATATTATTATTTCTTATCTATTTATTTTGAGGTAAATTATTTTTAACATACCCTGAATTATATGCTTTTACCTGATATTATTGAACATAACTAATAGATACTGAGTTTATGAATCAGTGATTTTTGCATTGCATAGATTAAACATCACAAAATCAGCTGTGAGCTTTTACTTCACTGCATTGAATTTTATGGGTTTTAAATATGAAGATCCCCTGGAGAAGGGAAAAACTATCCACTCCAGTATACTGGCCTGGAGAATTCCATGGGGTCGCAAAGACTCAGACACGACTAAGTGACCTTCACTTTCATTTTTAAATTAATAGTGTGCTGTTTTAGTCCTTTCCCTGAAGTTTATTTCTAAACTTCCATTAAATGATCATTAGTATTATGGTCCCAAAATCTTTTTATGAATACTATACTCTGTTATGAGCATGGTGATTATTTATTAGGTAAACAATGTGCCAGGCATTGTGCTATAATCAGCATTTTATATACTTTAATCACCAGATGGCACATCTGAGTAGATACTATTTGCACTTTGCACAAGGAGACTGATTTATAAAAGGTAAGTAATTTGGCCAAGGTCGTGGAAGTGTACTGCATGACGATGGTGTGTTTAAATTCTGGACTCTTGACTGCAGGCCACATGGTAGTTGATGACTTCATCTAAAAACCGTAATTCCTCATCTTTGAGTTTTGGATCACCAAGAGAATTCTTAAACACTACCTAGAACTGTGCCATCTCCATCCTCTGAAAATTCATGCTGTGGGGGTGGTCAGAAGGCCTGATAACTGATGGTGTGAGAAGAGGGACACGTGACCCCCTCAGCTCACTTAACCCACAGAAACCCAGGGGGGCGTATGACAGCTTGTGTGTTTCAGGGATACAAAGGCAGTCAAGTACAGGATCACCACTCTTCAGTATAACTTCTTTTTGGAAGATAAGAATGAAACCATGACTGTTCTGTGCCTGGATTCTAGACTTACTCATGGACTAGCTCATATTTGTATATCTGCTTCTCTGAGAAGGTAGACACAGTGGCGTAAAACGGAAGTGATGCATTGTTTGGTTTATTTAAGAGAAATGAAGGAACAACAGACCTAGAAATAGAGGAAGACTTGTAAAATCATCTTTGTAGATTATTTTTCTGTTCTTTGTACTTAAGTGGAAAAGTTATCACAGTATGGAAGATAAATTGTAAAGTGTTAAAATTGAAGGTAATTTTTATTTCTGCCACCTATGAGTTGATGTTTTCCCCCACATAGGAGCAATTCCTGAAATCAGTATTTTTGCCTCTTTTCAATTCCTTGCGGCTGTTTTGATGTCACAGTTTGCTTGTGAAATCTAAGATTGAAAATTAAGGGATTCATAACTAAAAGTTGAACTTGGGTCTGATACCAACACAGTTTTCATGGCACCATTAATGTCAGCTCTACCTTTTCTAAAACTGGAATAGACTATATATTAGCTCATAAGAGTAAAATATATAACTAAACAGCAAAAAAAAAATATTGAGAACCTTGGAATATTACTTAGGATATTATTTCCTTTTTCTGGCATACTGTGTCTCCTTACCACAACCTTTTTTTTTAAACTGTGGTGGTGTTTACTTTATCCATTTCAGAATAGCCATTCTCTCCTCATCTTGTTACAGTACATGCTTGATATAATTGGAAAAGTACTATAATCACAGCTCTGCCCATAGTATAGTGTGTCTTTACTTTTATAGGCAGAAAATGACTACATTGGAACTCTTTAGTGTGCTGTGGTCAGGTGTCCAGTCATGTCATGTCATGAGCCTCAGAAGTAGTTTTAAGAATTTTTTGAACATTAGCTGGAGCTAGTTCACTTTGAATGGTGGGTACTGTTTATTTGCCTATACAAATACAGTATGGTGCTCTTCCCTGTGCAGGATGGATTTGCTTTCCTTTAAGCACATGCCATCAGGAAAGCTTCTGTGACAGATTATCATTTGAAACCGTTTACTGTAGTGCTTAACGTCTGTCATGGGTTTTTAAAGCAAATGCTGTTTTGTGCATTCCCACTCTCTGCCCCGCCACAAGTTCTTTTCACGTGCCTTTCAACTAGCATAGCTTACCCTTCCCTGGGAGAGGATACATCGTGTCATAAGGGATTTTCCAGCTGGTTTGTATTTTTACATACTTTTGCTAATAGAGTAGCATTTTATTAGTATGTATCTTTTCTCTATTTAACCTTTGGCACAGTCTTAGTACTAAATGGCTTAAGAATTAGCACCTGATTCTTTTTTGATGAATAATTAACTGAGACCCTAGTGGGACTAGGAATTGCGCTGCATGCAGGCAAGCAGTAGTCTCTGCTCTCCTGGAATGTTTTCAGCCTGAGCTGGGATCTAATATGGGAAATGATTGCAGGAAAGTGTATTTATGGTTCTAATCTCAAGCCTCAGTAACCACTTAGATAGGAGGTATTATATCAGATTTAGGGCATGGACTATGAGGAACCACTTTTGGGAATGCCAGAAAGTTGGAGGTAGAAATAAATACCTCTCCAGGTAAAGAAATGTGTTGATTTCTTCTGTCCTCAACTAGAATAATGTTTTGTTCAAGAACCACAGGAGCCTGATGTTTGTGAAACTGCCCTTAAGCTTGTATGCTCAAATGTCCTTCAGTGGGGTAGATAAATTGTGTTTTATTCACACAGTGGAACAGTATACAGCTAGAAAAAGGAGTGAAGGACTGATTTGTGCTAGTATATGAACTTGAAACACTTTAAGGTTCTAAGTGAAAGGAGGCAGACACAGAAGCCACCTACTGTATAATTTCATTTATGTGAAATGTCCAGAATAGGCAAATCTAGAGAGACAAGTAGGTTTGTGGTTACCATGGACTGGTGGTGGGTGTGACTGCTTAATGGACTTGGGTTTCTTTTGGGTTTGTTAAAAGGATTCCGAAATTAAATAGTGATTATGGTTGTACAACTCTGAATATACTAAAAACCACTGGATTTGTGCACTTATTTAAAAGGGTGAATTTGTGTTTGTATTGACTCTACTGGATCTTAGCTATGGACACGCAGGGTTCTTCGTTGAGTTGGGAGGAATCTTTCATTGCAGCATATGGATTCTGAGTTGTGCTGGGGCTCTGTAGTTGTGGTGCTGAGACTCAGTAATTGTGACGCTGGGGCTCAGTAGTCATGGTGCTGGGGCTCAGTAGTTGTGGTGTTGGGGCTTTGTTATAACACTGGGGCTCAGTAGTTGCAGCTCATGAACTTAGTTGCTCTGCAGCATATGTGATCTTAGTTCCCCCACCAGGGATCAAACCATGTCCCTTGACTACTAGGGAAGTCCCCAAAGGGTGAATTTTATGCCATGTGACTTATTATCTAAGTGCATTCTTCCAGAATGGTGATATAAAATAAACCTAAGTGTAAAAAGGGGTAGTGACGCTGGGGCACATGCTTTAAAGTGGTAGATTTTGTTTGTATTTTACCCCCGTTTTCATTACTATTAAGGATTCAGTTTTACTTTCCACTCTGGCAAAACCAGAAAAAAGGTTCATAATAAACCATTTGGTTGTTAGTGTGTCTTTGTTTCTTATCCGCTTCCGATGGCCTGGGAGGAAGGGTGATGATGGCCTTTGGTCTCTTGTCTCACACTTAATCTGCGTGGTCCTAATTGATGAGGCAGAATGATTTCTAAAGCTGGGAGTAAGGAGAAGCTTTGGATTATGGAGAACTGTAGCAGGTAGAAAGTGTGCTGGGAAATTCACCTCTTCCCAGGAGTCTTCCTGAGTCTCCATTGGGAATAAAGAGCCTCAATGCTGCATGCAGCTGGGAACGGTGTTTGTACACACAAGATGATTTCTTGACAAGACTGAGGCCAACTGCCACAGCCATTGTATGGGCAGTCCTGTATCTCCTGGCCTCATTTCTTAATTGTTCTTATGTCATCTGAAACTGTCAGAACTCAGTTTTCCAGAAATTGAGTTGGCATGAGCTGTATCTGGCAGCTCAGATGTGTGTTTAGTTTCTTTAGTTTATACCTTAATCTTAGCAGTTTACTTCATATGTTTGGCCTCTGATAGCTTTTGCAGATTCTGGCTATGAACATGCTGCTGCTGCTAAGTCGCTTCAGTCGTGTCTGACTCTGTGTGACCCCATAGACGGCAGCCCACCAGGCTCCCCCATCCCTGGGATTCTCCAGGCAAGAACACTGGAGTAGGTTGCCATTTCCTTCTCCAGTGCATGAAAGTGAAAAGTGAAAGTGAAGTCGCTCAGTTGTGTCCTACTCTTCACGACCCCATGGACTATAGTCCACCAGGCTCCTCTGTCCATGGGATTTTCCAGGCAAGAGTACTTGAGTGGGGTGCCATCGCCTTCTTCACTATTAATATGAGTTTCTCAATTTGTAGAAATACCTAAACAATATCAGGTTATCTGTGTTTCCCAGGACACATTTGAATTCAGTCTAAACAATATTTGTGAGCACAGGCACCTGCACAGCAAACATTTATGAAGGGCTCCATTTCAGTTCCAAGTGACCTGCGGAATCCATTCTTTCCTTTTTGAAGTGCTATATATTTACATTTTTAACCACTACCTAATTTTATTTTCTTCAAATAGAAGTGCTTGCAAAACACACATTTACTATCTAGTTGCATGAGTAATCTGATGTCCATTACGTTCTCCGTTCCAGCCCCCACTCTCTTTAGACACCCAAATGTTACTGCGATTGGATTTCCTCTTTCAAAGCAAAGCAGTACTAGAGCTTGGCATTCTTTGCACTGAGAACAGAAATAACAAATACAGCCAGCATTTATTGAGTTCCTATTGTATTACTGCCACTTATTAAGCACCCTGCATACATTATTTCATTCATTTCTCATAATAACCTGATTTAGGTTTAAGAATTATTATTATCTCCACTTTATAGACAAGTAAACTTGAAGTTTTTCACAGGTTAATAGAGAAGATTTGAAAGGAAAAGAATGAATTCACTTTGTGAAACATGTTGAGTTTGAGGTGTCTGTAATATGTGTGGGTGATCAACTTTTTGTTGATCCAGTAAGAGCATCTAGGTAGAATTGATAGCATTGTTTTTGTAACAGCTGTTTTTTTTAATCATTGTGGCCTAGAAGTGAGTAACTTTCACTTATTTAAGTAAAAAATGTTACAGCAAAAATAAGTAATATGCTAGTAATTGAACTTCATGAAATAATATCTTTAAAGCTAAAACTTAGGGTCCACAAATGATTATCCTGGTACAGAAATATCACACATGGACCATCGAGAACCTTATGTTTGAATCAGGGCTGAAGCAGACTCACCAGGGCTCCTATTGGCATTTGAAGGAATAGTATTAGATTTGGGGGCAGGAGAGGAGCACTATTCCTCCTGGGATGCAGGGGGTCAGGGATAGGCTCCTCACCTGCCCACAGGACTGCAGCCCTTGTTATTATGTTGCTTGTGCCTGCACAGGGGTACCAGTAAAGGGCAGTAGGAGCTGAAACACGCATCCAGGGAAGAGATAAAAGCAGGTGCTGTCCATTTATCAAGTCATGAATTTACCAGTGGATCTAGGGGATGCCACCTTCTGACCCTACAATGGCTAGTGGCCAACCTGGCAGCTTCCTATTGCTCGGGAATAGGCTTATACTCTTACCTGTATTTGTAAAGTGGTTGAAGGTCCGAGATTCTTCCAGGAACTCTTAGCCTCACAGTTTAAACAGGAAGCCACTGCTCTAAAGGGTGAACCTGAAAGTCATTAACCCCTCTAGGGTTTCTCATTTGTAAGATGGTGGTAGGATGTTGGAAGTAACCAATGACACTGTCTCCTACTTGGGAACATCTTTTGTGAAATCATTTTTGTTGTTGTTGTTGTTAAAGGTTACTAGTAAAAGCAGCAGCAAGTCTGTTTTCATTTATTCTGTTAATTTTCAAAATCTTAATATAGCTTATTGGTGTCAGAATCAGTTGTCTCAGTAACAGGAAGTAAATGCCCAGGTAGGTATGCTTCTTCATTCTCTTGGAGACCTGCTGTGAAGGGGCCACACCTACCGCTTAGAACTTCCTTCTGAGCCACAGTTCCCTTTCTAGTCATGGAAAGAGAATTAGGATGCAACTGAGATTCTTGTGTTTCCATCTGCCATTATATGCACCTCAAGGTGGATCAGTCTAGTAATTCATTCTCTATTCCTGTACTTCAATAGCAGAGTTCTCCAGAAGAAAGATTGTATCGTTTGGTGTCTTCAGAAGCCATAGTCTAACCTCAGAATCACATTTAACTTTCCTAGTGATGATAGAAGTGGCAGCAGCAGAGGAGGAGGAATTGTTGTGCACCAGCTCGGTACCTGACACTTGGAACATTCTGCCTCGTTTATAGTTTCCCTAGCTTGCTAATACAGTCCCTCAGGCAGTAGATGGCACAGCGGAAACGTAATCCCTAGTCTGCCTACCTCCAGGGACTGTGGTCTCTGGCTCTGAGACTCGTCTTACAGACGACTCCAGATCCTCATTGCTCTCCTTGCGCACCTGCCTCAACTTGTGCCAGCCTTCTGGGTGATCACTTCTGCTTCAGAGGACAGGCAGGTGCCAGTAAGCTGTCTTAAGCTAGAAACTCAGGTGCATATCTCTTGTCCCTTATTCTCTCCTCTTCAGAGGAAATTACTGTCGATTCCAGGGCCGTCTTCCACTCTTCTGCACCCTCTTCCGTTTTGAATCCCATCCTTTTTGCTGCCACTTTAGTAGTTTGTATTTCTCATCCACATCTTCTCCAGCTACCAACATAACATACCATGTTTAAGAGCAAGAGCTTTATGAGTTAAATCTCCATTGTATTTCTCCCTTGGGCACATTGGACCATAATGTGGAGGGCATTAAAAGGTAAAAAGAGCCCTGAATACAGTACAGTGAGTGTTTTACAAGATACATGTTAATAAATTATTCCAGTGTTACAAGGAGTTATATAAGAACCTGAAGTGTGAGGTCACAGCTTGCATACCAGAGAGAACTGATACTCCTCTTGTATTTCAGGCATAAAACTAAAATCCAAGAGTTTTCAACTTAGACAGGTAGCACTTAGAGAAAGAATCCCAAGGCTCCTCCTCATGCAAGCCTGACAGAAGTGAAAGTGTGTTTACAACTTCCCCTTTGATGCAGATACTTGTCTCAGGGAGTCAGATCCCAATGGGAAGGGACTGATTGCCCCTTCTGTGCTTCACTGAGGATACACTGTGTGGAGAAAGTATTGATGAAAGAGCCTGTTTAAGATCCAGAAGAATGATCAATTGCACCTTTAAAATGAAGATCTGATTCTGTTATTCCCTTCCTTAAACATTCCCTGTTGCATTCTCTTCCCAGGATAGTATCCAGAGGCCATAGTAGGCCACACCTGGGGCCTGCTGTCGTCTGTTGGGCATTTCTGCATTGCCTCAATGGTCTTGCCCTGTCACTGTCTGACAGTGACCTTATGCATAAAGGACCCAAATTAAATGTCACCTTTGCTGCCCTTCACCCATGTTGTTCTGTCCTCTGTTCCCAGGGCATTTTGTGTACTTCTGTAAGAGCAAGTGTCAACACATTATAATAAATCCATGACTCTCTCTACTGTTAGTCAAAGATGGGAATTAAACTTTTCGTCTCTGTAGCCTTCCTGGTGCCTAGCAGTCACTAGTCAAGTTTACTACTGATTTACTGCAGTAGAAGTTCCTCAGAGAACTATTGGTTAATCATCCCATGTTCGCCTCCTTGTGTCTTAACAAAAGTTCTGCTTTTCCTGATTATTTACACTTTACAAGTGATTTGTTTCCTTTTCTGTCCAGGCAGCATAATTCGTTGTATGAGGCGCCTGGAAGAACTACTTCGACAAATGTGTCAAGCAGCAAAAGCCATTGGAAACACTGAGCTGGAAAATAAATTTGCAGAAGGTCAGTATCCAGACCATAAGCTTTTTCTAGTAATTTCAGCAAATCCTGTTGAGATTTGATCTCTTGACCACAGCCTAGGAGAACATTTTCAGATAGTCTTCAAAGGATTGCCATGGCAGGCCACCTAGTAGCATTCAAAGAAAATATCAGTGTGTGTTAGAAACAGTTTGTAAATGAATATAGATAAAATCTCAAAATGTTTATTGTGCACTTACTGTGTGCCAGGCATTGGTTTAAGCACCAGGGAATACAGCAGTGAACAAAAGAGACACAAACCCCTGCCTTCATGGCACTCACATTCTAGTGCAGGGAGGGGGACAGTAAACAAGTCAACAGTTAAAATACATCAGGTGGTGATACAAACAGAGAGACAACAGAGAATTGAACGATGGATATGATGGCCTAGAGCCCCTCCATGTGTACTTGATGTACTTGAGCAACAGGCCAGTGTGGCTGGAGCACAGTGAACAGCGAGTCGAACAGTGGGGGTTGGAAGAAGAAAAGAATGGTCCTGTAGGCCCCAGCACTCAGCTTTTTCCTCTGAAGTGATCGGAGGTTTTGAGCACAGGAGTGGGTGCTCTGGCATGGGTTTCACCAGGCAGTTCTTGCTGGTGCATTGTAGATAAGTCTGTAGATTAGCTCGGTGGAAGCAGGAAGACCAACTCAGGAAAGCCTGGCTAGATCATGGTGGTAGTGCTGAGGGGGGGGGGGGCACACATGCTTGCACATAATTTCATGCCATCTGCGTGTTGGCCAAGAAAAAGGACTTCAAACACCAAAGAATAGAGACACGGTGCTGCTCTGAGCTGGTTGCCCACAGTCAAACCTACTGATTTTGCTATCTACTTAGTGTTTGTTCTAAGAAGTTGTTTGCAGAAACTGGCTTACGTTTTCTTTTGTTAAATAGAGCAGACCTATTTAATCACTGTTGGGTTTAAGCCTAGTTTTGTAAACTTTAGAAAAGTTTGGCCTGCCTTAGCCCAGAAAGTATTTCACATGGTAACTGAAATATAGTGCCTTCCATTGTAGGCTGAAAATTCATGCTTTGGGGTAGCTAACTTCTTTTGACAGCTTATTCCTTCCAAGTCTTTTAAAATAATTTTGGACATCCCTAGCCCCCACACACATGGGGTACTTTAGAGTCAGGATTCATAAGAACAGCGGTCTGCTTTCGAAGTTTCCCATTTCTCAGAGATGGCTATGAACTCCTCTAGGTGTCTTTCAGACCAGCAAGCGTTTTGTATTTTCCAAACTGTCTTCTGACCAATTTAATGAGAATTGTTAAAAACCCCAGTGGATGGGCATTACATTCTTTGTGGTGTTGAAATTTTAAATATTTTCTTTTCTCTTAGGAATCACCAAAATCAAGAGAGATATTGTGTTTGCCGCCAGCCTCTACTTATAAACAGTCAGCTAAGGAATGTGGAATTGTGAATTGTTCTCCACCTGTCTGATTACAATCAACTATAAATGCCTATAAGTATTGATTTGGTTTTCCTATCTCAAGACAGTTGTCCTGAAACGTTTTAATATGTATTATATTTAAATCAAGCATCATTCTAAGAAAGCATATTACATACACATTTGTACATAAGCGTTACATTTTTTAATAAAAAAATGTACGGGGGGGCATTGTTTAGTGAAAGGCCGTTGAAATTTTTTTAAATGAACTTACAGCTATTAGATAACCATTGTGTTAAATGTAACTATATACACACAGGTAAAGTAGGCATCCAAGAGGTATAGTAGCAGCAGTCCCTTAAAGGCTTGTACACCGGGAAGAAAGACGCATCCTCTTGCCTTCTGGTTGCAATCATTTTTCTTTAGAAAGCAGGCCAGCTTCATCTGGGCACTCTGCCACCTTCAAGGCTGGTGACTGTTCCGATAGTGATTCCCTGTCGTCGGTGTTTCATGCAGAGTTGTATGAGAATCCTCCTCTTTTCTTTCTTTAAAAGGAGAATTTCTCTTTTTGAAGAAATCTGATACATATACAGCCTATGGAGAACAGGTAACATTTAGAATGGGGCAGAGTATTAAATGATAAAATTTTAAATAAGCTGATAAACCATAACAAAAACTGCAATAACCAGTGTGCAAAAAATAAAAGGATATACATTACAGGGTACAAGTTAAGGGTACCAATAAATTAGTGGCTGGGCTTCCCCGGTGGCTCAGTGGTCAAGAACCTGCCTGTAATGCAAGAGATGCAGGTCCACTCTCTGGGTCAGGAAGGGCCCCTGAAGAAGGCAATAGCTACTCACTCCAGTATTCTTGCCTGGGAAATCCCATGGACAAGAAGAGCCTGCCAGGCTAGAGTCCATGGGGTCACAAAGAGGTGGACACGACTCAGTGACTAAACGTCAACAACACATTAGTGGCTAACAGGTATTTTTGTTAAAGACATTCTGAGAGTTGCTTTGTTATGTCTTGGGCAAAAAGCTTCACTCTGCCAGCCAGCCCTTAATGAAAAAAAGTGTCATTTTTCATGTAAATTATTTTCAATTTATACCAAAAAGAAAACTTTATACCCAGGGCTTTTTACAATTAAAAAAAAAGCTTAGTAAATTTTTTTAATAACTTCTGCAGAAAGAAAATAACCTAGGTATTATTTGCTGTCTGTCCTAAAATGACTTTTAACAACATTGGGGTCCTTACCCAGTAGCAGTTATTGAACCACATTTTCTGCCTTAACATAGTTTTCTCATTGGAACCTTTTTTTCTACTTATTTGTCCAAGTGTTCATCAATTTCAAGATGTAGGCTGCTGCCATGTATACTTACAACTAATATTGCAACCAGAGCTCCTTGAATGAGTCCAGTCAACACATCACTCCAGTGGTGTTTGTAATCAGAAACTCGAGAAAGGCCCACATAAATGGACGCAGCAACAAGACCAAATTGCAGTGTAGGGCGTAAAAGTCTTGCCCAGTCTCCCTTCATTCTGGCTTGAAGATAAAGCTAATAGAAAAGATGGGGGGGGGTGGAGAGTTTAATATACCAACTGAAGACTATATTTTATATTAAATATCACATTTCTAAAGGCTTGATGTTTTAAATGATAGCATTAACAATCATTAATCAGTGTTATTATATATGGAAGAAGGCTTTTGGCAAGCATTCTTGTACTCATGAATACCTAAAAATTAATCCCAAAATAAAACGAAAATACAAATTGCCCTAGTAACAGTTTACAAGAATTTATTACCTATCTAGTTAGACCACTCTCCAAATTATAAACAAGGTAAGCGTTTCTGTGTTTATAACCTAGATTTCAGGGGCTGCTCCTTCCCTTCCATTTTGAGTTACAGTGGTCATTAGTTCAGAGTCTTGGGATCAACTGCCAGTGCTCTGAGCACTGGTTGCCGTTACCCTGGGCCAGGCTACTGTTATTTTCTGCCCAGCCTATTTAGGAACTAAGTTTGCTTAATTCACCCAAACAATTTACTTGAGAGTTCCTCTAGCCTCAAATTATTTAACATGAGTGACTGAGACTAAATAAATCTAAATCTGTATTTATAAGTAAATACAATAATCTGCCTAACTAAATAATACAGTCTGTAGTTTAGTCCTGATCCAGTGAGAGTGTTCTTTCAATAGCACCTGTACCCTTTAAAGTTCCCTTTAAACTTCTATGATTTTTCCATACACTAATCAGACCTGAGAATTTCCCCTTTGCTGTGTCAGCCTGCCCTTGACTTTGGTGCATCCCCAAAGACTATAATAAAGAACAGGTTTGGAATAGTTTCCTATGAACACCTTTCAGCAAATATAGTCTTTTTTTTTCTAACTTTATCTAATAATATAATTCGTAATATTCATTTTTAAAACTCTGTTCAATAATTTATGGCTCATAAACTTACTTAAATGCAGTCTGCAGAAAACAATTTATGTGGCTGTGCCCACTGACCCTACCTATTTAAAGTAGATCGATAAGTCCATTCTCTGGGCACTGCTGTGCGTGTTCAGTTTTTAGCACCTGGCAAAGACCCAGAGGTTGTCTAATTTTATCAAGTACTTTATAGTATAAACATCTAATCCTAAAAGAGCATACCAGTTGTTTAACTGAGTTGAACTCATTAACAGGCTGAAGTGCAGAGCTTTTTGCAGAGCTCCTCTCCCCTTTTCTGTTTGCTGCTGTTGAAGCTATAACAAGTACAGAGTAAGAGGCTTGTCTCAAAATTCTGGAGGTGGTAAGATACTTGGTTCTGGTTGGGGCAAAGTTACTTAGCATGTGCTAGCTGAAGCCAGTTAGGTACCACAGCCATGGCAGATAAGATTCACCTCATTAGTTCTTTCTGGAAATTTTTTGTTCATTTTAAGGAAAACAATTCTTTAACTAGGGGCCAAGTTTTGTTATGTTATTATTGAAAAGTTTAGTTGACTCTCTTCTAGTTATTGTTAAGCTATCTTTCCAGATGATGGTTAAAGGCATTGGTTATTTAGACTATAAAAACATATACTTAGGAACTGCAAATACTTGACATGAATGCAGACATATTAGGGAGAACTGCACCCATCCCTGCTAGGAACATAGTGAAAAACAACTCTCAAATGGACTTAGGGGTTTATTTTATACTTCCAACATAAAGGAAACTCAGGACTTTGACTTTAGGTAGCCCACACACATATGTTAAGTAAGTTATTATTTTGCCCCAATCGCCTCCTCAACATCCCTGTGAAAATAGCATTTGCTTATGGATCAATAACCAAACACACTGCAGTATACTCTAGGTGAAATCTTTCCCAAGTACCTAATTAAATAAGAGTCTGTGTTCATCTCTTCTGGGAACTAATGGCCATGGCTTGAGTAAAAGCTCTTGTTACAGAACAGTTCTCAGCTCTGAGTGAGACTGGCTAATTGAATGGGCTTCCTGTTCGCCTGTTTTGTATCTCTGGGTCCAGGGCACTTGATGTAGCAAAAGCCAGGCACCACCTCTAGCCCTGCTCTTCCCGGTGAGGACTTCGGTTTCAGTAGATCCTCAAACACATTGAGTTTGTTGAACCTTGGGTCACCTGAGTTGCACGGTTGACATGTCCTGAATTCCAGACCTTGACAACTGACCTCCTGTGTTGCCAGCCCAAAGTCTATCCTATATAAGCAGGTCCAAGAAAGCATACAATGCTGACTTTCTGGGGGCTCCACTTCCTAAGCCTTTCTCAGGTTCCACAGTGCAGATCTTTTAAGCTCCCACCCTCGAGAGGCACTAGAGATTCAGCTTCCTCCTACCACTCCTTTAACGCTTTCCAAAATCTTGTACCTCTTGTTTATTGTCTCCTTTTCCATTCTTTGACTTTGTGGATTTATATATTTTTTTCTATTCTACTCCTTGTCCTTTGACAGGGGAGAGAAAAGCATATATGTTCCTTTAAAAACAAGTCTCTATTCCTCCATCTTTCTCTGTCTCAGAGAAACTGAATATCTGATGTATCTCAGCACTGCTATATTAGAACTAGATGTGGGGACTGCTCATGCTTTAATGCCAGAGTTGAGAATAAAAAGGCTTTGTAACCTTTGTTGCCTTTGCAACCTGTACTCTTTCCCCTTCTCCCGCTACATGCATATGTTAATCACATATGTACTACAAGAAGGAAAGCATTCAATTGCTTATATCTGAAGATTTAGAACTTCCAGAACTCTATATCCAGTGCTGTGTATGGTACCAGACTGGCTGGCTCAGTGGTAGCATCTACAATTTTCAAATTTCCCCACTGGGGGAAACTGCCAATCCACAGACAAAACTGAAGGGCACCACATAGCCCTGCCTGACTTTACGACAGGGCCCGGAGTATGACTTGCGGCAGACTTGGCCCGGAAATCTGCTGGGCTGCATCTGCCCTGGGGTTTATGTACGAAGGAACTGTTTAGTTTTCACAAGTTGTAGAAATGGTACCTAACAGATACATGATGGGCTGCTGGCAAACAAAAGCTATGCTTAGACAAGAACAAGCCATTTAATAGAAAATGGAGAAGAGTGGCAGCCACACTAAAAAACCAGGTGGCCAGTGAGACAAGTGGAAATTCAACTTTCTGGTGAAGTAGAACGGTCACAACTAGAAATAAAACACAAGCTTCTGGCAGGACAAAAGCAGCCTGCAGCACTTCACTAAGGTGCTTCCCAGCAGCACAGGCTTCACACTGTGATACTATAGATTCAGGAAGCCCCAAGGCAGGACAGCAGAGGAACAGAGGATGAAACATGCAGCTACCAGTTCGGTAAGCAGAGCAATCCACGAAACTCCAGACAGCAAAGGAAGACTTGTTGACATAAAAAGGGAGGCTGAAAACAGGGACTACCTGGCGAAGGAAATGGTATCCACTCCACTCTTGCCTGGAAAAATCCCATGGAAAGGAGCCTGGAGGGCTACAGTCCATGGCCATGAAGAGTTGGAAACAATTTTGTGGCTAAACAACAACAAAACCTTGTTTTCTTTGGAATCCTAACTCTAATAATCAGAATTAAGCCTGCTGTCATGCTTTCTGTGGCAGGTTGATACCCTACTACTGTTAACATCAGTGGTATTTCTGATGCTGTTTTTCTTAAGTGACATGTTGGAACAAATAGGAGTCAAAGTTCCCCAGTGAAATGCCTTTGGGTCAAGACTTGGTCAGATCTTTGTTCTGGGCTCCAGGTGACTTCCTTGATGGCTCAGTTGGTAATGAATCCGCCTGCAATGCAGGAGAAAGAGATGCAGGTTCGATCCCTGAGTTGGGAAGATCCCCTGGAGAAGGAAATGGCAACCCAGTATTTTTGCCTGGGAAATCTCGTGGGCAGAGGAGCCTGGCAGATTGCAGTCCGTGGAGTTGGAAGGATCAGACACAATTTGGCAACTAACCCACCACAAACACCACTAGGTGGCTAAGGAATGTAGGCAGGATCCCTTCCCACAACCAGTCAGCAATCCCACTGTGTGATCTGGTTAAAACTATCTGGGGGGACTTCCCTGGTGGTCCAGTGGCTAAGACCGAGTCGAATCAAGAGCTCAGAGCCAATCTGGTACAGCCACTGCATGTGCAGAGCCTAGTTCCAGTCAGCAGAAACTGGTTTGAAGAGACCTTATAACTCGACCAATATCCTCCATTAAAGGATCTAGTTATATAATCTCATTTTAAAAATTCAATTAAACTTTTTTAAATTAAACTGTTGAATAAGGTATTTTTTGAAGCCGGTTTGTTTCTGCCATTCCTCAATTGACTCTAACATATAACTACAAAATGCTGTTGCCTCATAAAGTCTCTTAATACAGGCATACCTGTATTAAGCCATACCTGGAGATGTTGTGGCTTTGGTTTCAGACCACTGCAATAAAGTGAGTATCACAGTAAAGCAAGTCACATGAATTTTCTGGTTTCCCAGTGTATATACAAGTTATGTTTTCACTATGCTGTATAGTCCATTAAGTGTGCAGTGGCATTTATTATTACTATAAAGTACTAACAATCATCTGAGCCTTCAAGTTGCAATCTTTCTGCAACACTAATATGAAAGACCACAAATGACCATAACAAATAGAACAGTAATAATGAAAAAGTCTGAAATATTTTGAGAATTACCAAAATGTGACACAGAGACACAAAGGGAGCAAATGCTGTTGGAAAAATGGCTCCAATAGACTTCCCTGGTGCAGGGTTGCCACAAACCTTCAATTTACATGATAAAATGAAACACAATAAAACAAGGTATTCCTATATTTTACTCTTAAAATAAGGGGGTCCCTCCACCCAATTTTCAACTAGAGTCAAGGGCTTATTTTCACATTTTTAGACAGCCATTTGAAATGTGATCATATGGACCACAGCCTTGTCTAACTCAATGAAACTATGAGCCATGCTGGGTAGGGCCACCCAAGACGGACGGGTCATGGTGGAGAGTTCAGACAAAATATGGTCCACTGAAGAAGGGAACAGCAAACCACCTCAGTATTCTTGCCTTGAGAACCCCATGAACAGTATGAAAGGTCAAGAAGCAACAGTTAGAACTGGACATGGAACAACAGACTGGTTCCAAATTGGGAAAGGAGTACATCAAGGCTGTATATTGTCACCCTGCTTATTTAACTTCTATGCCGAGTACATCATGCAAAATGCCAGGCTGGATGAAGTACAAGCTGGAATCAAGATTGCCAGGAGAAATACCAATAACCTCTGATACAGGTGACACCGCCCTATGGCAGAACATTAAGAACTAAAGAGCCTCTTGAAAGTGAAAGAGGAGAGTGAAAAAGGGGGTTGAAAACTCAACATTGAAAAAACTTAAGATCATGGCATCCAGTCCCATCACTTCATGGCAAATAGATGGGGAAACAACAGAAACAAAGACTTTTTTGGGCTCCAAAATCACTGCAGATGGTGACTGCATCCATGAAATTAAAAGATGCTTGCTCCTTGGGGGAAAAGTTATGACCAACCTAGACAGCATATTAAAAACCAGGGACAATACTTTGCCAACAAAGGTCTGTCTAGTCAAAGCTACAGTTTTTCCAGTAGTCAGGTATGGATATGAGAGTTGGACTATAAAGGAAGCTGAGTGCTGAAGAACTGATGCTTTTGAATTGGGGTTTTGGAGAAGACTCCTGAGAGTCCCTTGGACTGCAAGGAGATCCAATCAGTCCATCCTAAAGGAGATCAGTCCTGAATATTCACTGGAAGGACTGATGCTAAAGCTGAAACCCCCAATACTTTGGCCACGTGAAGAACTGACTCATTTGAAAAGACCCTGATGCTGGGAAAGATTGAAGGCAGGAGAAGGGACGACAGAGGATGAGATGGTTGGATGGCATCACCGACTTGATGGACATGGGTTTGGGCAAGCTCCAGGAGTTGGTGATGGACAAAGGCCTGGCGTGCTGCCGCCCATTGGGTCACAAAGAGTCAGACACGACTGAGTGAACTGACTGATTTGAAGTAAAAAAACAAATGCAACTGAGATTGCACCTGGTTTACAGAGCCTAAATATTATATGACCTATGACAAAAAGTTTGCCAGCCCCTGAACTAGACTAACAGCATGCTCAACACAAAGAAATACACCTTGACCTACGACCATGCCAAGTACACCGCTGTTCCACCTTCATGTGATGAGAGACCTGGCGAGAGAGCACTGAAAGGCGTGCCTTCGTTTTCTTTAGGATTCACAGAATTCCTAAAGGTAAACCTCAAATCCCTCCTTAAATTGGGCGGGCAAGCACTACCTGAACACTGCGGGGGGCGAGGCCCAGACATGAGGCAGTCTGACAGGCAGGGAAACCAAGCTGAAACATACACACCGAGAGGTACTTGGGTTCCCACTGGAATAATTTATACAGAAAATTCGTAACAGCAGTGATACAAACAATCATAGTAATTTACAAATGTCTATAACAGCAGTGATATAAGCAATCTAGGGTGACAGTCTCCCTATGACAGTGCTGGGAAAAACTATATTCCTTACTGTACTGAAAAAAGGACGGTTTCAGCCCATGCCTATTTTCCTGAACAATCAAGTAAATTTGGAATCTGGCATTTGGCCAAAGTCAAGGGGAGTCAGAGTCAGTTGCACATCAATTGTCTATATGGAAAGAAGCCCTGCCCTTTGCTCCTACCAACTTAGGTGTTTTTCAGGGGGATAACTCACAGGGTTCCCGCTAGAGAAGAATGATGGTCAGGTATTTTAAGAGACATTTTTAACTAGAAGTTAATTTCTGGGTGTCAGGAATTAACGGAAGTTTTGGCTATCAAAGACTATCCTCAGGATTTAAACTGACTACATCTTCCAAATCTGGGACTGACCCATGATGCCAAGATGCCTAGAACAAGATGAGTCATTGCCTAAGAAAGTGTGTGTGGCAGGGGGAAGGAGGGTAGGTAGTGGTTAAGTGATGTATATCAATACGAAAGCTGGAAAGCAAGGAGATATCCATGTATTCGGGCTGAAATAAAAGCTAGACCCTACATCCACATCAAATCAGTATTTCCACTGCTCAGAGTCAGTGAAACCCAGTGTGTGGCTGCTGTAGCCTGCCAGCTTCTCCAAAGTTCTTGGTCTATGACAAACCTCATCTGAATTTTTGTTGTTGTTGCATTATACCTGTACATCTAAATGGCTCATACTGACCCAATTACCAAACTAGAGTTGAGGTAATTTACCCTCTGCTGTTGCTGCTGCTGCTGTGTCGCTTTAGTCGTGTCCGACTCTGTGCGACCCCATAGACTGCAGCCCACTAGGCTCCCCTGTCCCGGGGGATTCTCCAGGCAAGAACACTGGAGTGGGTTGCTATTTCCTTCTCCAATGCATGAAAGTGAAAAGTGAAAGTGAAGTTGCTCAGTTGTGTCTGACTCTTTGCGAACCCATGGACTGCAGCCCACCAGGCTCCTCCATCCATGGGATTTTCCAGGCAAGAGTATTGGAGTGGGGTGCCATTGCCTTCTCCAAATTTGCCCTCTGCATATATCTTTAATTTGCCTCTTCGTTTATTCCTGGGTGTCCACAGCGCAGGCTAGCCATCAAGGCCCTCTCTAGTTTCATCCTCCATACATTAATTTCATATTTCACAAAAAAAGCTCATTAAATGTTTCTGTTTGGCAAATATTCAGATATTTTAAGGTCAAAGTAGCAAAGAAAAGCAAAAATAATTATAAGGTCTAGAGTATGATACATCTGAGAATATTCTTTGTAATTAAAGAGTGGGTTGAAATTACATGTCCGTTGAAGTAACATGAAGTTACATGTTACATCTTACTTTCAGAGATCTGTATTACCTGATTTTCAAAATAACTGGACTAGGGTTCAGCTCAAGTAATCAACAAAGCAAGGGAGCCTGATTAACAAGAGATTCCCAGAGGGCTTATAGACCTTAGCAGCTCCTCCCAAGGCCCCTATTTCCCCATCTGTGAAAGGGGTGGCAGTTATCCCTCTTCTATGTCATGGGGGCTATCAGAAAGAGACAAAACAAGAGTAGTGTAAAAGCAAATTATTTTCAGTATCAACCAACCTCAGATTCTTAGGTCTCTCTCATAAAGGACTTAAAGATCCTGACACACGAGTGAATAACAAACCACAAAAGCAGCCCTGGTGGTGTCTGTCTCTGGGGCATACAAACATTCAAAAGCCATTCACTGTAGTCACAAACTTTGCTTTGGGAAAAGTTCTCGGGATACGTTAATAGCTCCAGCCTTTCCCTTCTCCCCTCGTCCCACGCCCTATTTAAAAAGAGGAGAAAAAAAAAATGGTGGCTCCCTTTAGGAAGAATGGTAGCTTTTCCTAATAAGATAAATGAACTGAACAGTATTTGTTGTTACTACCATCAAATAGCTCTTTCCTGATAGCTCAGTTGGTAAAGAATCCATCTACAATGCAAGAGACTCTGGTTCAATTCCTGGATTGGGAAGATCCCTTGGAGAAGGGAAAGGCTACCCACTCCAGTGGCCTAGAGAATTCCATGGACTGAACAGTCCTTGGGGTCACAATGGGTCGGACATGATTGAGCAACTTTCACTTTCACCATAAAATAAGTCACATTTCCCATGGCACAATTTCAGAAACATTTGGGTATTTTTTAAAAAGGAAGTTCTGAATTTTGTTGAATTGGTACAGTTTCTTCCTTCCAAAATTAACACATGAGGAAAGCCTTGCAATTTCAAGAAATGTTGAAGAAGCCAAAAATTAGCTTTACTGAAAAGGTTTTGAAGTTGTAGATTTGAATTTTATGTAACACATCTGCAATTTTTACATTTTATAAATTTTATGCTCTTTTAATTTCTGGAGTTTGGTTTTTTCAAATAAAAGTAAGATTCTGATAAAACTGTTATTAAATTCTTCCTAAATGAAACCAACCAAGTAACTTCTAGAGGGTTATCTTAACAATACACATCATGAATCTTTACTCCACATCATAGATTTAATTATTATACAGTACTTGTGATCTGAGGGGAAAGGGTAACTGAAAACAGCCAGATAACAGAAAATTTACACAGCACAACTATATAGAAGTTCACTTACAAAGAAAAATTACAGTTGATCTTTAAGGGTAGAGATCTCCTTTCCCCACCAAATTTTGATAATTTTATACATAAAGAGACAGAGGATTGATAAATATAAGTCAATTAAATTGACCTTTGAAAACCCCTTGTAGTGCCCTAAAGCCTGGTCTTGCACTAATTGCTCTCGATACACATTCATCTCTAGTTTGATATGCAAAATATGGGTGCCGGTCTTCTCTAACTCTTCACTGCTGACTTTGTATAATACAAGTGCCACTAAAATTGCTCCTGCAGACTGTACTGATGACAAGCTCCTGAAGCAGCAACTGGCTCTCCCTGAAGCTGAAACCTTTCTAGTCCATGGAGAGCAGTCTGGGCAATGTTTCCCAAAGTGGAAGGAAAATAAGACTTGCTCAGATGAGAGCAACAGAGCTGCCTTCACATCCAGTAATCACAATTCCTCACCCCAGCAGCCCCCCATGCGGGGAAAGCCAGGCCACTCAGCACCCACACTGTGCAGATGAGGCCAGGGCTCCGGCTCAGGGAGAGGCTACGAGGAGCAGCAGCACCACCTTGGCTTGGATTTCAGAGCAGTGACCTGCTGAGATGAAGCAGGAGCTTTCTATATTCCAGAAAACCTCTTCAGAAAACAGCCCAAAGTAAGGGGACAAGTCACCTAATTCTCAGCACTGGACTTGCAGACCTGATGATCTGTTTAGGCTTCTACCACTGTCAGAAAAGTGACAAGTAACTTCGACCACTTGTCTGCTTCAAGAGTAAAGATTCCCTCTTATCCTGAAGGTTGCCAGTTTGCAGCTTGCTATACAATGCACCTGTCTGCTTCCTCTAAATGAAGGACAGAAGTCATTTCAAACAATTGTAACTGGCCTTGGCAGAGCACAGGCAGCCATCCATTCCTCTTCTGAACTTAGTGCAACAAGCAGTGGCTTCCAGTTGACTTGGGCAGTGAGACCAATGAGAACGTCAGAGGCAGTCGCACAGGATAAAACACCAAACCCATAACCCACCATCAATAGACCCAAAGTACTTACTGCCACGAACATCATGCAGTACATGGAGAATGAAGAGTGGCCCGAATAAAAGGACAGTCTAGAACAGAAAGAAGAGAAACATTAATCTTCCCTCTTAGAGACCAAGAATATTTTTTATTTCATAAATCTCCTTACCTTCCCATTGTATATAGCTCCCTCCCCTTACCTTAGAAGGGTGGGGTGGGAGGGCAGTTAAACAGGAACTTTAAAGAGTCCTAGGAGGGTCTTGTGTGGATCACAATAAACTGTGGAAAATTCTGAAAGAGGTGGGAATACCAGACCACCTGACCTGCCTCTTGAGAAACCTATATGCAGGTCAGGAAGCAACAGTTAGAATTGGACATGGAACAACAGACTGGTTCCAAATAGGAAAAGGAGCACATTAAGGCTGTTACTGTCACCCTGCTTATTTAACTTACATGCAGAGTACATCATGAGAAACGCTGGGCTGGAAGAAGCACAAGCTGGAATCAAGACTGCTGGGAGAAATATCAATAACCTCAGATATGCAAGAGACACCACCCTTATGGCAGAAAGTGAAGAGGAACTAAAAAGCCTCTTGATGAAAGTGAAAGAGGAGAGTGAGAAAGCTGGCTTAAAGCTCAACATTCAGAAAACGAAGATCATGGCATCTGGTCCCATCACTTCATGGGAAATAGATGGGGAAACAGTGGCAACCGTGTCAGACTTTATCTTCTTGGGCTCCAAAATCACTGCAGATAGTGACTGCAGCCATGAAATTAAAAGATGCTTACTCCTTGGAAGAAAAGTTATGACCAACCTAGACAGCATATTGAAAAGGAGAGACATTACTTTGCCAACAAAGGTCCGTCTAGTCAAGGCTATGGTTTTTCCAATAGTCATGTATGGATGTGAGAGTTGGACTGTGAAGAAAGCTGAGCACCGAAGAATTGATGCTTTTGAACTGTGGTGTTGGAGAAGACTCTTGAGAGTCCCATGGACTGCAAGGAGATCCAACCAGTCCATTTTAAAGGAGATCAGTTCTGGGTGTTCTTTGGAAGGAACGATGCTGAAGCTGAAACTCCAGTACTTTGGCCACTTCATGCAAAGAGTTGACTCATTGGAGAAGACTCTGATGCTGGGAGGGATTGAGGCAGGAGGAGAAGGGGACGACAGAGGATGAGATGGCTGGATGGCATCACCGACTCGATGGACGTGAGTCTGAGTGAACTTCAGGAGTTGGTGATGGACAGGGAGGCCTGGCGTGCTGCGATTCATGGGGTCGCAAAGAGTCGGACACGACTGAGCGACTGAACTGAACTGCACTGAACTGAGGAGGGTCTGAGGTCTGATTGCTACACAGTGTCATTTTATTGATACTTTCAGGATGGATAGTGAGTCACTGACAAATTTGCCAAGCATTTCTAAAGGAAAACTTGACAAGCTACACCAGCATAAATGGTCTGAATTTCTCACATAAAAACTTACATGACCATAATTTAAGTTTTATTTTCCACTTGAAGGGTGTGTCCCCGAATAGTAGTAATAAATACTTTCTTTGAAACACTCACAAGTTGAGTACTTTAAAAAATAATAATTTTAAAGTGATATTTTAGCATCTTGCCTTAGATTTCCCACCAGATTAAGTGCTTTTGCTTGACATTTATTTTTAAATTGTGTACTGATAGTCCTGTACCAGATTAACCATGTCTTTCAACTTTACATTCTATAAACATCTAGGTATCATCTTTCTACCTAAAAATGACAGAATGCTTACAAAACTTAATTTTATTGTACTTGAGAATAAAATCACAAGGAACAGGTTCTGAAGTATTTTACTTATTATGCCCTACTTGGTTCAAAAGGAATTTGTTTTCCCCAATACATAAAGGAGAAAAGACTCCTAAAACACATGCCAACTAAGATTTATGTAATCAAACTTGATAATTATTCTGGGTTTAATATACATAAACAAGAAAAATAAATCACTTTTAGCCTTCCCAACCACTTGGCTGTGAAGAGATCAATTATTTTCATATTGGTTAAGTCTCTAGGAGATACAGCATCTTATTATGTCCATAATTCACAAATGAACAAATAATTATATGGGCACTTTGATAAAATCCAAAGAGTAGTCAAAATGTAGACTATTTTCATCATAGTGACCTCAACTGAAATTCTGTCCCTGGTCTAAGAACTTGCTTTGTTCTTGAGGTTTTAACCAATCTTAGACTCACTTTATTATAGCCAATCTGATGAAATTACATACATACACTAACAATTTAAGCTAGTTCTCCACCAAAGTTTAGGAAAGACTTTCAAAAAGAAAATTTACAAAGATAAGAATATATTCTGAAATGCAGCTGTTTTCATCAGTTCTGTGGCCTGGTCTATTAAACAATGAGCAAGTAGATTGGTCTTGACTATCTATGTAACTTAGTGTGAGTGGGATTCTATTTCAAATGGCAAATTTAAGATGATTTTTTTTCCTATATCTGTCACCCAGGTCATCCCTTTCTCCTAGGAGAGCTCATTAAACTTGGTCTAAACCTCAATATCATGGCCTTAAGAGCGTTCTTTCACAGCCATCCACCCACCCAGCGCCCACAGGGTCTGAGCTCCTACTCCTCAGTTCACCACTCTTCCATCTCTGTATTTCAACAATGACATCAGTGTTCAGCCTTATGAAATGCAAAGACAACCAAATCCAGCTTTTATCAGTCATCAGAAGCAATCAACTCACACAAAGTGCTTCTTAATTTTTTAATGGAATTTACTAAATATTCTGGGGCTCATGGGAAGACTAACTCACAAACAACCTGCTAATCATCTCACGGCTCTTCCCCTACTACCTGACTTTCTTCCTCTCTTCTTCCTAACTCACAAAACAGTTACAACTTTGGTTATGCTTTCAGTTTGAAAATTTTTTGAGTTTGCATTAATGCTTGAATGATGATACCTAACTACAGAATGTCTAGGCTGATGACTTTTTTTCCTTATCACTTTGAGTATATCATACTATCTTCTGGCTTCTACTTTTGCTTTAAAATATGAGCTGCCTTTCTGGGTTATACGTGTTTTCGCTGTAATTGCTTCCTCTACTGCCAAAGTCTTCAATATTCTGCAGTTTTGCTATCATGTTTATAAGTATGAATTTCCGTTGATTTACCTGATTTAGTATTCGTTGGCTTCCTATGTCTGAGGATTTGTACACATCACCAATTCTAGATCAGTCTCAGTTATTACACCTTTGAATTATGTATCCTCCATCCTATTTTCCTTTTCAGAGATTCTGATTCAACATGTTAGACATTTCCATTCTGTCCCTCCATATCTCTTAAACTTTCTTTTCTATTTTTAATCTTGGTCTCTTCAGGTTTATCTTCCCTCCCTTTACTGTGTCTAGTCTGCTTAATCTGGTTTTTCATTCAAATTACTATGTATGTATCATTTATAGGTCTTTCTGGATCGTCTGAAAATCTGTTTGGTGAATTTTGATTCTCACCATCCTGCATCATATTCTCAATCTTATTTGTTCCTATACAGCAGATATGTTGATTTATTTCCTATAGGGTAATTCTAGTATCTGGATCTTTGAGATAAACTCTAATATAGTTTGTTTATATAGTTTGTTTTTCTGCTGACTCTCATATTAGATAAGAGCTCATATTCTTGGGACTCTCAATCTGGGGACTCTTAAGAGTATTTGGTTGAAAGAGCATTCTTCCAGAAATATGTGTTCTCTTCTGCTAGATTTACTATCAGTCCACTTCAATTTTTTTCTTTAAGCCACACAGATAGTACGAATTCTGACTCCAGAAGAGTATGAGGGTGGTATTATGGTTAAGGATTCTTCTTGATGGGTTTCTTCTGGGAGGATGTTTCCCTTTGGGAATCCTTATATTATCCACAGGCTTTCCATCTGTCTTTCTTTACTGCTCAGCCTTTATCTCCTGTGCATGTTCAGAGACTATCACAATTCAGGCTTTAGGTGACCAGGAATTGGCAAGTACTTTCAGAGCACACTTCAAATCTATAGCATTATCTGACTCCAGCCTTATAAAAATTCCTTTACTCTTCCACCAGCTCAGCTATTTATTTAAAAGATTTATATGTTTGTAATATATAAAACAAACATGTGCATGTGTATATTGTGATATATCATCTAGCATGTTTAGTTGAGGGCTCCCGGGTGGCACTAGTATTAAAGAATCCACCTGCAAAGCAGGAGACGCAAGAGACGTGGGTTTGATCCCTGGGTTGGGAATATCCCCTAGAAGGGGAAATGGCAACCCACTCCAGTATTCTTGCCTGGAAAATCCCACGGACAGAGAGACCTGGTGGACTACAGGGGGCCACAAAGAGTCGGACATGACTCAACACATGCACGTGTTTAGTTGAGTTGTATCAGTAAGCATTTCTAACCCTACATGTTGCCAGAAATAGAAGCGATCTTTTTTAAAATCTTTGTTTTTAAAACAAGACTTAGAACTAATAAAATGTTATCTAAAATAAACTGCTCTACTAGGAGAGACAACAGTTTGTTTTTAATTTATAAACATTATAAAATTTAATTTATAAAATTAAATTATATTAATATAATTATTATTGATAACATTGCTATATTAATTACATAAATATAAATATAATTAAATGTATTGTATTATTAATTTATAATTTGTGTCTAATTATAAAGTGGCCAGCACTCACAGAAGTTGCCAATTATTACTATTCTACCAGTTCACTGAGTATGCCAAAGTGACTCTGTTGCAAATTAGGAGAACTTCCTTTTTTCTCCAAAAATCATCCTGAAATCAATTCCTAAAGCATTCTAAAAATGAAAGATCCTCAAAAGACTGTTAATGGTTACAAGCCATTGATTACCATCTATGTTCAGGTACTTATTAATACACAGTATTTCCACTCTTTACGAAAACACCAATAGGAACTATCAAACTATTTCACACACAGAGAAAACGGAACCTACCAGAAGTTCAGCAACTAACTCAAAAGTCATATCACTTTGAGGTTTAAATCTGAATCTTCCCATCTCTTCTCACCATGCCATGATTCCACTCCCGTGAATGGCAGGCAAGCCAGCAGCAGCATTAATCCTGCCATCTCCAGGCAGGGAGCACCATCAGAAGAAACAGGACTCCCTGCTTATACAAGGCAACATGTGTGAAGTAAAGTGACACTTACATGATCTGTGACAAAATAAATATTGTTTATGTGTAAATAGTCATCTTAAGCGAATACTAATGTGTCCTTTGTATGTTCTAAAGCTCAAATAAAAGTAAGTCAAATTGCAAAATGAGGCATTTTCTCCAAACAGTATTTCCTGATTATACAGTTTACATAACAGCATGTTATGGACATGCTCAACTTGAAGGACATGTTAAATTTCCCTTCAGTGATAACCTTTAAACATGGACTGATCCTGTAAAACAGTTAAACTAAGTCTCAACCAACTACACATAGGAGGAATGACCCTTAATGACCAATTTCCCCAGTATTTTATTTCTAAAGGGTTTTTTTTTCCAACCAGTAACTGTTAATAAATGCTTAAGCAATAAGATATCAAGTTATTATCTTTTAAAAATTCACACCTAAGATACTTTGGCATTCAAGTACCTATGAAGGTAAAATGAGTACTTTTATATTGAATTGAAAAAGTTCACACTTGTTGGAGAGTGGTCTGGCAACATCTATCTAAATGTATCTATCTATATATAAAACCAGCATATTTTTTGACCCAGTAATTCCACTTCAAGGCATTGCGGCACCCTAGAGAAACACAGCATGAGCACAGAGATGTCTGCTACAACACTGCTGGCGACTCAAGGACCCAAGAGAACAATTCTATCACTAATTTTCTGAACACAGTACTACAAATCAGCTAAAAAGTAACTATATAAACCAACAAGAGTATTTTAAAGGGTCATTTATGTAAACCACATAAAACTATATTTCACATTTAATATAAAACTACACAGAAAATGACAGAAAAGATACACAAACTGTTAACAGTGGCTCTGGGGAAAGTTATCAAATGGAGACTGAAAAACAAAACCTTTTATATTTTATAGTACACAACCTGTTATTATAGGGATAATATATATGAAAAATATTTTTTCAATGGTAATCAAAGTATCTTCAATGTGTCTGCTATAAATGTCTTACAAACCTCTTCCCCACTACACCCACACCCACACAGCCACACCCACACAGCCACACCCCCACCCACCCACCCACCCACCCACACACACACACACAGAGACACCCCAAACTCCTCTTCCTGATTAACAGTTTCCCTGAGAGCTGCTCTGCCAAGTGAGCTACGACTTGGAGAACAAAAGCGATCAGACTGTCCAGAAATACAAGGACTACAGAGTATCTCTCCTCTAAAGTGTACAAAGACAAGGATAAAAGTAATAAATGGTGGAGGAACTCAGATGATCCCAATCAAACTTATTTTAAATAAAATACAACAAAAACTAATGTTAATTCATCTTATATCCTTGAAGCACCCGGAGACTGATGACTTATTTCATGAGCACTGAAAACCCTGTCATACATTCTTTTAATTATTTTTACAATGATTTTAATATCTTTCTATATAAAGCTGATGCTACATTATATGGAGTCAGTTTTAGCCAAGCCACTTTACGCATAAAAGTGACAGGCCTATCTGAAATAAGTCACATGTGACTATTCAATTTTACTCAGTATTAAAGCATCAAATACCACTGTCCAGCCACTAGCATCAGTTAATCATATACTGAACAATCAATATTATATCATGAACCTTAAAGGAGAGAAACTAGCAGGACCATGGAAAATGAAAAAGAGGGAGGAAAAAAGTAGGACACAATTGGTACGCGTATAGGATATTTTTAACTCTTGATTTAATGACCCATTTGATGACTAAAAATAAACGACTATGTGTTGTGTGCTCAGGGAAGAATACTGCAAAAAGCAGGAATCTGGACAGTAGGAAGTGGCTAAGAACCTCCAAGATAAAGGAATGCAGAACTGTGTGTGTCTTGAAAGTCAGATGATCGCAAGAGGTTCCAAACTCTCAGCAGGGAAATGTGTGACTCAAGCAACACGAGAAACGTGGAAGAAATGGACAAATTCTTAGAAAAGTACAACTTTCCAAAACTGAACCAGGAAGAAATAGAAAATCTTAACAGACCCATCACAAGCATGGAAATTGAAACTGTAATCAGAAATCTTCCAGCAAACAAAAGCCCAGGTCCAGATGGCTTCACAGCTGAATTCTACCAAAAATTTAGAGATGAGCTAACACCTATCCTACTCAAACTGTTTCAGAAAATTGCAGAGGAAGGTAAACTTCCAAACTCACTCTATGAGGCCACCATCACCCTAATACCAAAACCTGACAAAAATGCCACAAAAAAAGAAAACTACAGGCCAATATCACTGATGAACATAGATGCAAAAATCCTTAACAAAATTCTAGCAACCAGAAGCCAACAACACATTAAAAAGATCATACACCATGACCAAGTGGGCTTTATCCCAGGGATGCAAGGATTCTTCAATATCCGCAAATCAATCATTTAATTCACCACATTAACAAATTGAAAAATAAAAGCCATATGATTATCTCAATAGATGCAGAGAAAGCCTTTGACAAAATTCAACATCCATTTATGATAAAAAAACTTTCCAGAAAGCAGGAATAGAAGGAACATACCTCAACATAATAAAAGTTATATATGACAAACCCACAGCAAATATTATCCTCAATGGTGAATGAAAAACTGAAAGCATTTCCCCTAAAGTCAGGAACAAGACAAGGGTGCCCACTTTCACCGCTACTATTCAACATCGTTCTGGAAGTTTTGGCCACAGCAATCAGAGCAGAAAAAGAAATAAAAGGAATCCAAATTGGAAAAGAAGAAGTAAAACTCTCACTGTTTTCAGATGACATGATCCTCTACATAGAAAACCCTAAAGACTCCACCAGAAAATTATTAGAGTTAATCAATGAATGTAGTGAAGTTGCAGGATATAAAATCAACACACAGAAATCCCTTGCATTCCTATACACTAATAATGAGAAAGTAGAAAAAGAAATTAAGGAAACAATTCGATTCACCATTGCAACGAAAGGAATAAAATACTTAGGAATATATCTACCTAAGGAAACTAAAGACCTATTATAGAAAACTATAAAACACTGGTGAAAGAAATCAAAGAGGACACTAATAGATGGAGAAATATACCATGTTCATGGATCGGAAGGATCAATATAGTGAAAATGAGTATACTACCCAAAGCAATCTACAGATTCAATGCAATCCCTATCAAGCTACCACCGGTATTTTTCAGGGAGATAGAACAAATCATTTCACAATTTGTATGGAAATACAAAAAACCTCAAATAGCCAAAGCAATCTTGAGAAAGAAGAATGGAACTGGAGGAATCAACCTGCCTGACTTCAGGCTCTACTACAAAGCCACAGTCATCAAGACAGTATGGTACTGGCACAAAGACAGAAATATAGATCAATGGAACAAAATAGAAAGCCCAGAGATAAATCCACAAACCTATGGACACCTTATCTTCAACAAAGGAGGCAAGAATATACAATGGAGAAAACACAATCTCTTTAACAAGTGGTGTTGCGAAAAGGGGTCAACCACTTGTAGAAGAATGAAACTAGAACACTTTCTAACACGATACACAAAAATAAACTCAAATGGATTAAAGATCTAAACATAAGACCAGAAACTATAAAACTCCTAGAGGAGAACATAGGCAAAACACTCTCCGACATAAATCACAGCAGGATCCTCTACGACCCACCTCCCAGAATACTGGAAATAAAAGCAAAAATAAACAAATGGGATCTAATTAAAATTAAAAGCTTCTGCACAACAAAGGAAACTAGAAGCAAGGGGAAAAGACAGCCTTCGGAATGGGAGAAAATAATAGCAAATGAAGCAACTGACAAACGACTAATCTCAAAAATATACAAGCAACTCCTGCAGCTCAATTCCAGAAAAATAAACGACCCAATCAAAAAATGGGCCAAAGAACTAAATAGACATTTCTCCAAAGAAGACATACAGATGGCTAACAAACACATGAAAAGATGCTCAACATCACTCATTATCAGAGTATTGCAAATCAAGACCACAATGAGGTACCATTTCACACCAGTCAGAATGGCTGTGATCCAAAAGTCTACAAGCAATAAATGCTGGAGAGGGTGTGGAGAAAAGGGAACCCTCTTACACTGTTGGTAGGAATGCAAACTAGTACAGCCACTATGGAAACCAGTGTGGAGATTCCTTAAAAAATTGCAGATAGAACTGCCTTATGACTCAGCAATCCCACTGCTGGGCATACACACCAAGGAAACCAGAATTGAAACAGACACGTGTACCCCAATGTTCATCGCAGCACTGTTTATAATAGCCAGGACATGGAAGCAACCTAGATGTCCATCAGCAGATGAATGGATAACAAAGCTGTGGTACATATACATAAAGGAGTATTACTCAGCCATTAAAAAGAATACATTTGAATCAGTTCTAATGAGGTGGATGAAACTGGAGCCAATTATACAGAGTGAAGTAAGCCAGAAAGAAAAACACCAATACAGTATACTAACACATATATATGGAATTTAGAAAGATGGTAATGATGACCCTGTATGCGAGACAGCAAAAGAGACACAGATATATAGAACAGACTTTTGGACTCTGTGGGAGAGGGAGAGGGTGGGATGATTTGGGAGAATGGCATTGAAACATGTATAATATCATGTAAGAAACGAATTGCCAGTCTAGGTTCGATGCAGGATACAGGATGCTTGGGGCTGATGCACTGGGATGTCCCAGAGAGATGGTATTGGGGGGGAGGTGGGAGGGGATTCAGAATTGAGAACTCATGTATACCCATGGCAGATTCATGTTGATGTATGGCAAAACCAATACAGTATTGTAAAGTAAAATCAAATAAAATTAAAAATTAAAAAAAAAAAAAGCAACACGAGAGAGTAGGTGTGACAGAGGGCAAAACATGCATAGGTATACCAACCAGGGGAAGGGAGCTCACAGGTTTTCTGTGACATGCAGGGAAATTCATGACTACATGCAGAAAACTCCAAATTTCCAAAGGCATCTTATATGAGACAGTTACAAAGGAAACAACAGGCAAGTGGTAGATTAAGCAAAGGACACACTGAAGTACACCAATGCAAACTAACAATGCCTTGCCTGCCAAGCCCATCTTTTGAGGGAGGTCACCATTTTCTTCATTACCTCCACCATAGTTTGGCCCCAGGTAAACAGCAGGGAGGGAACACAGCTCCACCCATCAACAGAAAATTGGATTAAACATTTACTGAGCATGGCCCCTCAGAACAAGACCCACTATCTCCTTCAGTCAGTCTCTCCCATCAGGAAGCTTCCGTAAGCCTCTTATCCTTTTCCATCAGAGGGCAGACAGAGTGAAAACCACAATCACAGAAAACTTAACCAATCTAATCACACGGACCACAGCCTTGTCTAACTCAATGAAACTATGAGCCATGCTGTGTACGGCCACCCAAGATGGATGGGTCACGGTGGAGAGTTCTGACAAAACGTAGTCCACTGCAGAAGGGAATGGCAAACCATTTCAGTATTCCTGCCTTGAGAACCCCATGAACGGTATGAAAAGGCAAAAAGATAGGACACTGAAAGATGAACTCCCCAGGAAGGTAGGTGCCCAATATGCTACTGGAGATCAGTGGAGAAATAACTACAGAAAGAATGAAGAGAGGGTGCCAAAGCAAAAACAACACCCAGTTGTGGATGTGACTAGTGATGAAAGTCTGATGCTATGAAGAACAATATTGCATAGGAACCTGGAATGTTAGGTCCATGAATTAAGGCAAATTGGAAGTGATCAAACAGGAGATGGCAGGAGTAAATAGCGACATTTTAGGAATCAGCGAACTAAAATGGACTGGAATGGGCGAATTTAACTCAGATGACCATTATATCTACTACTGTGGGCAAGAATCTATCAGAAGAAATAGAGAAGCCATCACAGTCAACAAAAGAGTCCAAAATACAGTACTTGGATGCAATCTCAAAAACTACAAATGATCTCTGTTCGTTTCCAAGGTAAACCATTCAATATCACAATAATCCAAGTCTATGCCCTGACCAGTAATGCTGAAGAAGCTGAAGTTGAACAATTCTATGAAGACCTACAAGACCTTCTAGAATTAACAACCAAAAAAGATGTCCTTTTCATTATAGGGGACTGGAATGCAAAAGTAGGAAGTCAAGAAATACCTGGAGTAACAGGCAAATTTCGCCTAGGAGTACAAAATGAAGCAGGGCAAAGGCTGATAGAGTTTTGCCAAGAGAATGCGCTGGTCATAGCAAACACTCTCTCCCAACAACACAAGAGAAGACTCTACACATGGACATCACCAGATGGTCAACACTGAAATCAGATTGATTATATTCTTTGCAGCCAAAGATGGAGAAGCTCTATACAGTCAGCAAAAACAAGACCGGGAGAGGACTGTGGCTCAGATCATGAACTCCTTATTGCCAAATTCAGACTTAAATTGAAGAAAGAAGGGAAAACAACTAGACCATTCACGTGTGACCGAAATAAAAAATCCCTAACAATTATACAGTGGAAGTGGAAATAGATTTAAGGGACTAGATCTGACAGAGTGCCTGATGAACTATGGACAGAGGTTTGTGACATTGTATAGGAGACAGGGATCAAACCATCCCCAAGGAAAAAAAAGAGCAAAAAAGCAAAATGGCTGTCTGAGGAGGCCTTACAAATAGCTGTGAAAAGAAGAGAAGTAAAAAGCAAAGAAGAACAGGAAAGATATACCTATTCAAATTCAGAGTTCCAAAGAATAGCAAGGAAAGATAATAAAGCCTTCATCAGCGATCAGTGCAAAGAAATGGAGGAAAACAATAGAAATCTCTTCAAGAAAATCAGAGATACCAAGGGAACATTTCATGCAAAGATGGGCTCGATAAAGGACAGAAATGGTATGGCCCTAATAGAAGCAGAAGATATTAACAAGAGGTGGCAAGAATGCACAGAAGAACTGTACAAAAAAGATCTTCATGACCAAGATAATCACAATGGTGTGATCATTCACCTAGAGCCAGACATCCTAGAATGTGAAGTCAAGTAGGCCTTAGGAAGCATCACTATGAACAAAACTAGTGGAGGTGATGGAATTCCAGTTGAGCTATTTCAAATCCTGAAAGATGACGCTGTGAAAGTGCTGCACTCAATATGCCAGCAAATTTGGAAAACTCAGCAGTGGCCACAGGACTGGAAAAGGTCAGTTTTCATTCCAATCCCAAAGAAAGCCAATGCCAAAGAATGCTCAAACCACCTCACAATTGCACTCGTCTCACACGCTAGTAAAGTAATGCTCAAAATTCTCCAAGCCAGGCTTCAGCATACATGAACCGTGAACTTCCAGATGTTCAAGCTGGTTTTAGAAAAGGCAGAGGAACCAGAGACAAATTGCCAACATCCGCTGGATCATGGAAAATGCAAGAAAGTTCCAGAAAAACATCTCTTTCTGCTTTATTGACTATGCGAAAGCCTTTGACTGTGTGGATCACAATAAACTGTGGAAAATTCTGAAAGAGATGGGAATACCAGACCACCTGACCTGCCTCTTGAGAAACCTATATGCAGGTCAGGAAGCAACAGTTAGAACTGGACATGGAACAACAGACTGGTTCCAAATAGGAAAAGAGTATATCAAGGCTGTATATTGTCACCCTGCTTATTTAACTTATATGCAGAGTACATTATGAGAAATGCAGTGCTGGAAGAAGCACAAGCTGGAATCAAGATTGCCAGGAGAAATATCAATAACCTCAGATGCAGATGACACCACCATTATGGCAGAAAGTGAAGAAGAACTAAAAAGCTTCTTGATGAAAGTGAAAGAGGAGAGTGAAAAAGTTGGCTTAAAGCTCAACATTCAGAAAACGAAAATCATGGCATCCAGTCCCATCACTTCATGGCAAACAGATGGGGATATAGTGGCTGACTTTATTTTGGGGGGCTCCAAAATCACTGCAGATGGTGACTGCAGCCATGAAATTAAAAGATGCTTACTCCTTGGAAGAAAAGTTATGACTAACCTAGACAGCATATTAAAAACAGAGACATTATTTTGCCAACAAAGGTCCGTCTAGTCAAGGCTATGGTTTTTCCATTAGTCATGTATGGATGTGAGAACTGGACTATAAAGAAAGCTGAGTGCCGAAGAATTGATGCTTTTGAATTTTGGTGTTGGAAAAGACTCTTGAGATTCCCTTGGACTGCAAGGAAATCCAACCAATCCATCCTAAAGGAGATCAGTCCTGAATGTTCTCTGATGCTGAAGCTGAAGCTGAAACTCCAATACTTTGGCCACCTGATGCAAAGAACTGACTCATTAGAAAAGACCCTGATGCTGGGAAAGATTGAAGGTGAGAGGAGAAGGGGATGACAGAGGATGAAATGGTTGGATGGCATCACAGACTCGATGGACATGAGTTTGAGTAAACTCTGGGAGTTGGTGATGGAAAGGGAAGCCTGGCATGCTGCAGTCTATGGGGCTGCAAAGAGTTGGACACGACTGAGCAACTGAACTGAACTGCCAACCCCTTTTTAAAACATGTTGAACAAGGATACCACTTGCTAAAAGGGAAAAGATCTCAGAGTAAGAGAGAAGGAAGAGACAGTTCTAAATCACTTTCAGTTGTTTATCTTTTTTAACTGGCAGGATTGCTACCTAGAGGCAAGATTTCTAGTTTAAGCCCTCTTCCCAAAAGATAACACCAAGGCCAAGAAAGTCTATTGGCACCTACCTAGTATGCTCCGCTTCCAACCCTAACACAGACCATGAAATCACCACTAACTCTTGGTCACCAGAGCCAAGAAGGACAAGGTTCAAGACATTAATAAAACTATCTTTAGGTCTGCACCAATGAAAACTTTAGATATGAGCTGAAGCAGACACTTTCAGCGGCAAGAGAAGTGGCAAAGGCCCACAAAGATGTAAAATTGTTAGAGCCTAAAAGGAAGCTAGCCAGAGAGGTCATTCTTGGTCCTTTTAGATTAGACATGATGATATCAGTAGAACTCATGTTACAGGACTAGCAAGAGTTCCACTTACAGAAACCTTTCTATACAATACACAAAAGCAGAAAAGTCACATTTCCTTTAGTATTCCAAGTCCTTCTGCTGTTAAAAGAAAAGAAAATGATATCAGTTCCTATAATGCCCATTTTAGTGTATATTTAGATTAAAATTAAGTGCAGGAATGCTAAATATTTTTTACAAGTATAAAAACAGAATTACTCTCCTGTTTCAAATCCTTCATGAGCACAAATTACTGAACATAGAATAACAGACCCTTCATAAGCCCCACCAGTCTCTCATCTGCTACCAAAGTACTTAAAATTCCCAATGCACACCATGTTTCATGCTCTCTCTGCTATTCATCCTCTGCCTGGCACAGGCTTCCCACTTTTCTTTAATAGTTACTATACAAGAGCCACTCACTTCCTCCAAGAAACCTTTCTTGAACAGCTAGTCTGTAGTTATTGCCCTTTCTTTCACCACAAAGGAGCGACCAACAACACTCAATGAATAAATCTGTCTTAGCACCAACCTTCTTAGAGTAAAATCATCTATAACTATGCCTTCTTCCTCTAATATAGTAGATGGGTAGAGGTGGAATAAGACATTTGAAATAGGAATTTTGATATATTTTTACTACATAAGATACATTCATAAAAATTCAGAAGGTACAGCTAAACAAAAGAAAAACTGCTGGCAAACTCCCATCCTCCCTGGTTGAGATCTCATCTTAATTCATCTTGTATCTCTAACACCCAACAGCAATATCAAGCACAGAGTAAGTTCTCAACTTATTTTTTTAAGCTAAAGTAGAACTTAATTTCTTGAATAATCATTTTGATTTAGTTATCCCAGAAAATATTAAATTCACACACTTCATATTTTAAGGACTTCCCCGGTGGCTCAGACGATAAATTGTCTGCCTACAATGCAGGAGACCTGGGTTCAATCCCTGGGTCGGGAAGATCTCCTGGAGAAGGAAATGGCAACCCACTCCAGTATTCTTGCCTGGAAAATCCCATGGGCAGAGGAGCCTGGTAGGCTACAGTCCATGGGGTCACAAAGAGTCAGATGCGTCTGAGTGACTTCACTTTCACTTTCTTTTGTATTTTAAACATTACATACAAATCCACCTTTTCTGCCCATCACCCCCCAACTCATCATGCACCAAGAATAAGGTATCACTTTAGTGGCTCCATTAAGAAGTATACTTTAACTATCTTTTGCTTTGACAGTTGTAAAATGCATAAAAATAAAACTAAGGAAAATAAGTTATCTTTGCACGATAATTGTATCATGTAATTAAAAACTATGCTTAGCGTGTGGGCTTCCCTGGTGGCAGAGAGGTAAAGAATCTGTCTGGCAATTCAGGAGATGCCAAAGACTCAGGTTAGATCCCTTGATTGGGAAGATCCCCTGGAGAAGGAAATGGCAACCTGCTCTGGTATTCTTGCCTGGAAAAGTCCATGGAAGAGGAGCCTGGAGTGCTACAGTCATGGAATTCCAAAGAGTTGGACACGACTGAGCACATGTGCGCATGCACACACACAGCTTAGTCTATGCCAATAAACTGCAGCAAGCCACATGAGATAAATTATGATTTTAACAGCATTCCCTCTGCTGTGTTTTCCCTTACAGTGATTAGGATTCTGATCTTATCAACAATGTTCAGGAGAATTAGGAGTTTCAGTGTCAAAGTGTTACGAGCTTAAACATGTAGTACCTAATGTATGTTTCCCAACACATCTGGCAAACATTTTAACAATGCATGTAAAATGTCCAGAAACCTTTTTACATTATGGTCAAAGGCAATCAGATTAGCGGAGCGAATGATACCCACAATGACGAAGTGACAGGTATATTCTGTTGTAAATTTTTTTTTTTAATTAAGTTTTTTAAAAGCATTCTCAAAGCAAAAGTAAGTGGCCAAAGCCCAAAGCAAAATGACAAGGGATGACAAATAAGGGAAAAGGTCTTAGGTATTGTCCGAATGCTACTTTCCATTACCTATATGAAGACTTTTCTCAGTTTTTAAGACTCATTTCTATCCTTCAATAAAACAAAATCTTGAAAATTGCCCAACTTCTTCAGAAATTTCCAAACGTAGGATACCTCAAAAGCCAAACATTGCAGCTGCAATAGATTACATAAAAGAAAAAATTTACCCAATCCTGTGATCTTTCTCTCTCAAGAAAAATGGTTTAAGCTCTTTTATTATACAAATGAATAGTAATAATATTATTAGATGTTATTTAGTGTCTTTCCAAACCTCTCTCTCCCAAAAGAGAAGAATTTTAAAACCCACAGCAACACAACCATTTCTGTCTGCTTACTCAACAGAGAATGGTGTCATAAGGAAGTCAAGATCCAGGCACCTAGTGGTCATTTATTACTGACTGGTCCCCTGGTACTCAGACGGTAAAGCGTCTATCAATGCGGGAGACCTGGGTTTGATCCCTGGGTCAGGAAGATTCCCTGGAGAAGGAAATGGCAACCCATTCCAGTACTCTTGCCTAGAAAATCCCATGGATGGAGGAGCCTGGTGCAGGCTACTGTCCATGGGGTCACAAAGAGTCAGACATTACTGAGTGATTTCACTTCACTTCACTTCAGTAACCTCTTAGGAAATTAGCTGGTCCAGGTGAGATGAGTGCCATTTTGGTACAGCAGTCACAAGACAGAGCAAGGTTTGCTCCTAAAACTAATGTATGGAGGCATTACTTGGTGAACTTGTTCAAAATGGAGAATTTACAGGTAGGGCCAATGGTGGGATGCAAGATTCTGTTGTCTAACAAGCTCTCAGGTGATACCCAGTCTGCTAGTTGTTATGCTCCGAGCCCGTATCTCCAAACTGACCGACAGAGAGAGCAAGTCCACCACAGTAATGCAAGGGCAAGAAGGGGGTTTATCTCTAGCGTGCTAGGGCCCAAGTCTCATCCCACACAAGGGAATCCGACAAGAGCCCCGAACAAAGGAGTATGGCAGCTTATAAACAGGCAGTTCTTTGTCTCAGTTACAGGAGTAGCTGGCGTTACATGATTGGCCAGGCAGGATGAGCGCATATCTTGTCTCTTTCTGGTAAACATGACTCAGGTCCTAGAGCCCGTCGTTTGGTCCCTAACACTAGTCAGAGCAGAGAACCACACTATGAATGGCAAAGGGAGAGAAATGAGAAGAAAAGTAATTCTGACCTTGAGTTGGAATACATTTGGGCTTCCCTGGTAGCTCAGATGGTAGAGAATCTGCCTGCAATGCAGAAGATCTGACCAGAGGTTTGGCCTCTGGGTTGGGAAGATCCCCTGGAGAGCGAAATGGCTACCCACTCTAGTATTCTTGCCTGGAGAATCTGATGGACAGAGGAGCCTAGAGGGCTACAGACCATGGAGTTGCAAACAGTGGGACACAACTGAGCAACTAACATTTTCATGTTTTTTTAGGAATACACTTAGGATTAAGGCAACAGTGTGGGCACTTTATGAAGATAGCCACTACCAAGAGAATGATGATGCTTTTCATGTTTTCCATCTTCTCATTACAAAAGTTACTTAAAATAGAAAAATACGGTGTTTTCTTTAAAAAATCATCACTCTAATGCAGACTTCTAGTGGCGGCCAGGAGGAGCTATCCCATGTCCGAGGTCAGGGGCGGCAGCCGAGAGGAGCTACCCCGCGTCCGAGGTCAGGGGTGGTGGCCAGGAGTGCCAGGCTGCGACAGCGCAGAAGCATCCGAGAGTAGCTACCCCACGTCCGAGGTCAGGGGTGGCAGCCGGGAGGAGCAACCCCACGTCCAAGGAGTAGAGGCTGCGCGGGCACAGGAGGGCCTAGAGGAGCTATTCCACGTTCAAGGTCAGGAGGGGAGGCCGTAAGGAGATACCCCGCGTGCAAGGTAAGGAGCAGTGGCTGCACTTTCCTGGGCAGACGTGAAGAGATATCCCACGTCTAGGGTAAGAGAAACCCAAGTAAGATGGTAGGTGTGGCAAGAGGGCATCAGAGGGCAGACAAACATAAACCACAATCACGGAAAACTAGTCAATCCAATCACACTAGGACCACAGCCTTGCCTAACTCAGTGAAACTAAGCCATGCCCATGGGGCCACCCAAGATGAGTGGGTCATGGTGGAGAGGTCTGACAGAATGTGGTCCACTGGAGAAAGGAATGGCAAACCACTTCAGTATTCTTGCCTTGAGAACCCTATAAACAGTATGAAAAGGCAAAATGGTAGGATACTGAAAGAGGAACTCCCCAGGTCAGTAGGTGCCCAATATGCTACTGGAGATCAGTGGAGAAATAACTCCAGAAAGAATGAAGGGATGGAGCTAAAGCAAAAACAATACCCAGCTGTGGATGTGACTGGTGGTAGGAGCAAGGTCCGATGCTGTAAAGAGCAATATTGCATAGGAACCTGGAATGTCAGGTCCATGAATCAAGGCAAATTGGAAGTGGTCAAACAGGAGATGGCAAGAGTGACCATCGACATTCTAGAAATCAGTGAAATAAAATGGACTGGAATGAGTGAATTTAACTCAGATGACCATTATATCTACTACCGCGGGCAGGAATCCCTCAGAAGAAAGGGAGTCGCCATCATGGTCAACAAAAGAGTCTGAAATGCAGTACTTGGATGCAATCTCAAAAATGACAGAATGATCTCTGTTCGTTTCCAAGACAAACCATTCAATATCACAGTAATCCAAGTCTATGCCCCAACCAGTAATGCTGAAGAAGCTGAAGTTGAATGGTTCTATGAAGACCTATAAGACCTTCTAGAACTAACACCTAAAAAAGATGTCCTTTTCATTATGGGGGACTGGAATGCAAAAGTAGGAAGTCAAGAAATACCTGGAGTAACAGGCAAATTTGGCCTTGGAATGCAGAATGAAGCAGGGCAAAGACTAATAGAGTTTTGCCAAGAAAATGCACCCTCTTCCAACAACACAAGACAAGACTCTACACATGGACATCACCAGATGGTCAACACCAAAATCAGATTGACTATATTCTTTGCAGGCAAAGATGGAGAAGCTCTCTACAGTCAGCAAAAACAAGACCAGGAGCTGACTGGCTCAGATCATGAACTCCTTACTACTAAATTCAGACTTAAATTGAAGAAAGTAGGGAAAACCGCTAGACCATTCAGGTATGACCTAAATCAAATCCCTTATGATTATACAGTGGAAGTGAGAAATAGATTGAAGGGCCTAGATCTGATAGATAGAGTGCCGGATGAACTATGGAACGAGTTTCGTGACATTGTACAGGAGACAGGGATCAACACCATCCCCATGGAAAAGAAATGCAAAAAAGCAAAATGGCTGTCTGGGGAGGCCTTACAAATAGCTGTGAAAATAAGAGAAGTGAAAAACAAAGGAGAAAAGGAAAGATATGAGCATCTGAATGCAGAGTTCCAAAGAATAGCAAGAAGAGATTAAGAAAGCCTTCCTCAGCGATCAATGCAAAGAAATAGAGGAAAAGAACAGAATGGGAAAGACTAGAGATCTCTTCAAGAAAAGTAGAGATACCAAGGGAACATTTCATGCAAAGATGGGCTCGAAAAAGGACAGAAATAGTATGGACCTAATAGAAGCAGAAGACATTAAGAAGAGGTGGCAAGAATACACAGAAGAACTGTACAAAAAAGATCTTCACAACTAAGATAATCACAATGGTGTGATCACTCACCTAGAGCCAGACATCCTGGAATGTGAAGTCAAGTGGGCCTTAGAAAGCATCACTACGAACAAAGCTAGTGGAGGTGATGGCATTCCAGTTGAGCTATTTCAAATCCTGAAAGATGACGCTGTGAAAGTGCTGCACTCAATATGCCAGCAAATTTGGAAAACTCAGCAGTGGCCACAGGACTGGAAAAGGTCAGTTTTCATTCCAATCCCAAAGAAAGGCAATGCCAAAGAATGCTCAAACTACCTCACAATTGCATTCATCTCACACACTAGTAAAGTAATGCTCAAAATTCTCCAAGCCAGGCTTCAGCAACACGTGAACCATGAACTTCCAGATGTTCAAGCTGATTTTAGAAAAGGCAGAGAAACAAGAGATCAAATTGCCAACATCTGCTGGATCATCAAAAAAGCAAGAGAGTTCCAGAAAAACATCTATTTCTACTTTATTGACTATGCCAAAGCCTTTGACTGTGTGGATCACAATAAACTATGGAAAATTCTTAAAAAGATGGGAATACCAGACCACCTGACCTGCCTCTTGAGAAACCTGTATACAGATCAGGAAGCAACAGTTAGAACTGGACATGGAACAACAGACTAGTTCCAAATAGGAAAAGGAGTATGTCAAGGCTGTATATTGTCACCCTGCTTATTTAACTTATATGCAGAGTACATCATGAGAAACGCTGGGCTGGAAGAAGCACAAGCTGGAATCAAGATTGCCAGGAGAAATATCAGTAACCTCAGATATGCAGATGACACCACCCTTATGGCAGAAAGTGAAGAGGAACTAAAAAGCCTCTTGATGAAAGTGAAAGAGGAGAGTGAAAAAGTTGGCTTAAAGCTCAACATTCAGAAAACAAAGATCATGGCATCCGGTCCCATCACTTCATGGGAAATAGATAGGGAAACAGTGGAAACAGTGTCAGACTTTATTTTGGGGGGCTCCAAAATCACTGCAGATGGTGCTTGCAGCCATGAAATTAAAAGATGCTTACTCCTTGGAAGAAAAGTTATGACCAACCTAGATAGCATATTGAAAAGCAAAAACATTACTTTGCCAACAAAGTTACATCTAGTCATGGCTATGGTTTTTCCAGTGGTCATGTATGGATGTGAGAGTTGGGTCTGTGAAGAAAGCTGAGCACCGAAGAATTGATGCTTTTGAACTGTGGTGTTGGAGAAGACTCTTGAGAGTCCCATGGACTGCAAGGAGATCCAACCAGCCCTTTCTAAAGGAGATCGGACCTGGGTGTTCTTTGGAAGGAATGATGCTAAAGCTGAAACTCCAGTACTTTGGCCACCTCATGCAAAGAGTTGACTCACTGGAAAAGACTCTGATGCTGGGAGGGATTGGGGGCAGGAGGAGAAGGGGACGCAGAGGATGAGATGGTTGGATGGCATCTCCGACTCAATGGACGTGAGTCTGAGTGAACTCCGGGAGTTGGGCCAGGGAGGCCTGGCATGCTGCGATTCATGGGGTTGCAAAGAGTCGGACACGACTGAGCGACTGAACTGAACTGTACTAAACTGAATGCAGATTTCAATTTTTGAATAGGTAGCTAAGAAAAACATACATTAGGCTCATATTGCTGTTCACAAATTCAACTTCCTTCTTAGCTCCCAATAAAAATATTTATTTGTTATTAGACAAAAATATCCAAGGGTATTGTTCACATTTATTTTGAATGAAAACTTACACTTAATCACTTGATCCATGGGGTTTATCATTATATTTTAATCTGGAAAAACTCACTAATATATCTATGAAACTATTTTTCACATTTCAAATGGGGCAATGTGGCATTCAAGGGTTCTAAGGAAAAGGTACACAGCATCAACATGATGTAATTAGTTGATGATATGTTCATATGATTTAGTAGCCTTTTAACATTTAAGATAAAGCACTGGTTGATTTATTAAAACCCAAGGATTCTTTCATATTAATACATCCACTGCAAGACCTACATTCTAATTCAAAAACTGAGAAGAAATTCCAAGGGATAATTAAAAAAAACACAAAAAGCGGATATATTTGTTAATACTATTTCTTTAAACAGTCATTTAAAAGAGGAGAGGGGAATAGAGTGAAATGTCAAACATCTAAAACTGAAGAGTATTTGCTAGTATGGTGTGTGGTGGGGAAAGGATTTTTGATTGTTTTTAAAATAACTTATGGTACACAAATATTTATCAATACGTACTGACAGGATGTCACAGAAAGTGAAGACAGGCTCTTATCTTTGCAAGCTTGCACCTTAGCCAAAATAGATTTACACCTAGACTCAACTCATTCTGCCTCTCAGGAAAAAGAATCAAACACCAAGTTAAATCTAATGGGGGAGAATCTTTTGCTTTTATTGCCAAATTAAAATTATATGGAATGTATGAATGCAACACAGGCTAAATCAGAAGTTTGCATGAAATATCAGCTCTCACAACCTGAGAGAGCAGATGTCATACAAAGTCATATTCCCATATACAAGTGATATAAAGCAGTAGTTCTCAAAGTGCGTTCCCAAGATCAACAGAAGCAGCAACAGCTGGAAACTTCTTAGAAATACAAATTTTCAGATCCTATCCCAAACTTCTGAATCCAACACTTGGAAGATGAAGCCCCAGAAATCTGTGTTTTAAACAAACTTTTCAGGTGAATCTAATGAACCATTAATGTGAGGTGCCCATTGATTCTCTGAAGAGAATTTTGACCTGTGAGGGGAGCTACAGGTTTAAACTACCTGGGGTCATTAGGAATTTGTTTCAAAGACTGAGAGTAATGCTATTATCACTAACATAAGCAATGGAAATTAAATGTCCTACTGTTCCAAGTGTTAAGTCCCCTTTATTTCACAGTAAATTCACAGGTATTGATTTTAAACAGTGACTAGGACTCTCTGGCTATTACAACTAATAAATATTCTATTATAGTCCATTATGTTCTCACTTTTATGTTTAGGACCCAATGGCCACTGCAAATGAAGCCTAGTAAAAATTCTGTGACATCAGTGATATCAGAGAACACAAGAGCATACACATGAGCAGAAAGGGTGGAGGGAAAAAGAGGAAAAGAAATAAGAGAACAAATGGGGAAAAAAATCAAGACCAAAAACCAAAATTGCAAGAGGATACTCTCATCCTAAGATGTAATTCTGACTCATTTATAATCAACAAAAATGACTCATTTTGGGTGCCTATGTTCTCTTCTCTCCATCAAACATTATAATTTTATAATTAAAAACTTACATGGGCAGGCTGTGGCAATAAACTAAAAGAGCAGACTATACCATAATCTTAATAAACATATAGGCAATTCTAGACTGAAATGTTTTTCCATTCTTGGCATCCTGACTTTAAAATTCAAGAGAAACAGAATAGGAAAGCCTGTATCCAACCAAACTATGTTCCACAACAGAACAGCAATGTAAGCCACAGTTATGTTCCAATGTTATACGGCTCTGAAACTATCTACAACCAACTCATTCTGGAAACACTGATGGAAATCACATTTTTCTTATAAGATATAGTCTTCTTAAAATTTCATCTATATGTCTGGTTTTCCCTTATCCTTGTTTCAGAAGCTCAAAACTTACTAACAAGTTCTTCACTGAAAACTATAGATAATAATCATGTGTAATATAAATAGCTTTGCAATTTGAGTTATCCAGTATTTATATTGTTTTGTAAGATGATTTTTCTGACTCTTACATAACTGCATATGGGTTGATGTAGAAATGTTAAGTGATGATGGGTGAAAAACCCAAGTGTACTTAAGTCAAAAGTTCAATCAGAGTAACAGTACATGTTGGCTAATTTGGGTACACTAGAAAGAGACAGAGAGTATGACATATGGGCTGAAAAGTGTAGTTCTTTTTATACCATTTAAACTAAATTATATTACTTCTAATTTTGCCCAAATGGTTGCGTAACAAAGAAAAATTTCTCAGTAAGATAGGCGATGGCACCCCACTCCGGTACTCTTGCCTGGAAAATCCCATGGACAGAGGAGCCTGGTAGGCTGCAGTCCATGGGGTCGCTAAGAGTCGGACACGACTGAGCGACTTCCCTTTCACTTTTCACTTTCATGCATTGGAGAAGGAAATGGTAACCCACTCCAGGGTTCTTGCCTGGAGAATCCCAGGGACGGGGCAGCCTGGTAGGCTGCCGTCTATGGGGTCACACAGAGTCAGACACGACTGAAGTGACTTAGCAGTAGCAGCAGCAAGATAGGTCATAATCAAAGTTTGAGCTAAGATTTATGTATCTGAACCTGAAAAACAATGTATGTGTGAAGAATCTGTGTTCTTTAAGAATCATTTACAGGCTTCCCTGGTGGTCCACTGATTAAGAATCTGCCTTGCAATGCAGGGGACACCAGTTCAATCCCTAGTCCAGGAAGATCACACATGCTACTGGGCAATTAAGCCCATGCCACAACTACTGAGCCTGCGCTCTGGACTTGTGAGCCACAACAACTGAGCCCCCGTGCTGTGACTACTGAAGCACCCTAGGGCCTGTGCTCCACAACGAGAGAAGCTACCACAATGAAAACCCCACGTACTGCAACTAAAGAGTAGACCCTGCTCTCCACAACTAAAGAAAGCCCGAGAAAAGCAAAGAAGACTCAGCACAGCCAAAAATAAATGGAAACATTTTTTTTAAGAATCATTTACAAAACCATTTTCTGGAGATCAAACCAGTCAATCCTAAAGGAAATCAACCCTGAATATTCACTGGAAGGACTGATGATGCAGCTGAAGCTTCAAAACTCTGGCCACCTGATGCAAAGAGCTGACTCATTGGAAAAGACCCTGATGCTGGGAAAGACTGAACACAGGAGAAGAAGGGAGTGATAGAGGATAAGATGGTTGGATGGCATCACCAACTCAAAGGACATGAGTATGAGTTACCTTGGGAGTTGGTGATGGACAGGGAGGCCATCTGGGAGACAGTGGAGGACAGAGGAGCCTGGCGTGCTGCAGTCCAAGGGGTCACATGGACATGACTTGGCAACTGACCAACAACAGTAACAATCAAAAAGCAGGGATTTTTCACGCTAGATTATAGAGTATAAACTAGATCTGACTTACATACTTTAAGTACCCAGCAAACACACTTTAAATTCAAGGATTCAAATGAACTGAATGTTTTATTTATGGAAACTATATACTATCCAAACAATAAACAATATAGCCAGGAGACTGGCTACATATTATTATCAGACAAAATAGACTTAAAGCAAAGGATGTTTCTAGAAACAAAGAGAGACAGTTCATATGGAAAAGGGTACATATCACATGAAAAAGACAGAAATGTTATACACTGAACAACAGAATCACAAAATATATGAAACAAAAGCTAACAAAAATGAAAGAACAAGAACAATCAACAATTAGAGATTTCAAATTCCTAAGAATAACTGACAAAACATCTCCACAGAAAATTCGTATAGACATAGATCAAAAAGTCAATTATAGAAAGATATACAAAGAACTGACTCATTTGAAAAGACCCTGATGCTGGGAAAGATTGAGGGCAGGTGGAGAACGGGACGACAGAGGATGAGATGGTTGGATGGCATCACCAACTCAATGGACAAGAGCTTGAGTAATCCTGGGAGTTGGTGATGGACAGGGAGGCCTCACGTGCTGCAGTCCATGGGGTCGCAAAAAGTCAGACATGACTGAGTGACTGAACTGAAATAACTCACTGATCAAAGAGGAAAACACAAAAGAAATTAGAAAATAATTTTAGTTAAACAAAGATGAAGTTACAATATATAGTAATCTGCGACATAGCTAATGATCTAGGTTTTTACCTTATGAAACTACAAGAAAAAGAAGAGGAAATAAAACTGAAAGAAAGCAGAATAGCAGAAATAGATGAAATCAAATTACAGAAAAACAATAAAGTCAACGATCCCAAAACAAACCAATAAAACTAATAAAAAGATTAATAAAACTGATAAAACTTCTGGCCAGACCACTCAAGAAAAAAAGAGATTAAGACAAAAATTATCTATGACAGGAATGTAAGAAGGGTTAGCTCTACACTTCTTACAAACAATAAAAGGACAATAAGGAAAGAGAAACTGTGAACAACTTGATGTCAACAAACTTGATGATTTAGATAAAATTTACAAATCTCTTAAAAGATAAATGATGACAGTTCACCTAAGAAAGAGATAACCTGAATAATCCTCATCTACTTTAAAAAATAAAACCATAGTTTACAACATTACTACAAAGAAAATTTCAAGTCTAAGTGTATTTAGTGGTGAATTCTACTTAACATTTATTACCAAATGTTGATACCAAATCTAGCCAAAAACTTCACAAGAAAACTATAGACAAGTAACATTCATGAACACAGAAGTAAAAATCAGTAACACAACATTAGCAAATTGAGTCCAGTTAATACAAAAAGTATAATATACCATGATGAAGTGAAGTTTATCCCAGGAATGAAAAGTTGCTTTAATAGTCCAAGATTAAAGGGATACACTCTTTTAAGAGAAAAAAGAAAAGCAGTATGACCTCAACAGCCATAGAAAAAGCATCTGACTAAACACACATTTATGACAAAAATCTAATAAAGCGCATCTACCAAAAACATATTGGTACTATATTTAATGGTGAAAGACTGAGTGCTTTCTACCTGAGGTCAGGAACAAGACAAGCATATTGGCTCTCACCACTTCTTTCTACATTGTATTAGCAGTCTTAGCCAGTATAATACAGTAAGGAAAAGAAATAAAAAGCAATAAAGAAAAGGAAAAAAAGAAAACAACACTGTTTATCCACAGACAATATTAAGAGGAACAGAGAAAATCTTGAGGAATCTATATAGGAAGTTACATTAGCAAGTTTAAAGGATAAAAGGCCAGATAAAATCATATAAAAGACTTATTGTTTTATTTTTAAATACAACTAGAAATCAATTTAAATGTTTTTTAAAAACTTTTCACAATCACATCAAGAAATCTTAAAAATGAGTGACACATTTAAGCAAAATGTATGCAAGACAGGGACACCAAAATCTAAAAACTACTGCTAAGAGAAACAACAGAACACCAAAAAAAATGGAAAGATAATATCATATTCATGGATTAGAGGAGTTAATGGGAGAAGGCAATGGCACCCCACTCCAGTACTCTTGCCTGGAAAATCCCACGGACAGAGGAGCCTGGTAGACTATAGTCCATGGGGTCGCTAAGAGTCAGACACGACTGAGTGACTTCACTTTCACTTTTCACTTTCATGCATTGGAGAAGGAAATGGCAACCCACTCCAGTGTTCTTGCCTGGAGAATCTCAGAGATGGGGGAGCCGTCTATGGGGTCACACAGAGTTGAACACGACTGAAGTGACTTAGCAGCAGAGGAGTTAATATTAAAATGGCAATTCTTTACAAACTGTCAAATTAGAAGTAACGTCTATCAAAATAAAGGCTTCCCTCATAGCTCAGTCAGTAAAGAATCTGCCTGCAATTCAGGAGACCTGGGTTTGATTCCTGGGTTGGGAAGATCCCCTGCAGAAGGAAATGGCAACCCACTCCAGTAATCTTGCCTGGAGAATCCCATGGACAGAGAATTCTGGCAGGCTACGTCCATGGTGTCCCAAGAGTCAGACATGACTTAGTGACTAAAGCACTACCATTAAAATAAGCTTCCTCTTCTCCAACCAAGCCACTTTATCCCTTCCAACCCAATTCCTTCACTGTATATTCTGGAATTCTATGGTTGTATGTGATATGTGTGTGTGTGGCGGGGGGGGGGGGGGTTCCCTGTTGGCTCAGTGGTAAAGAATCTGCCTGTAATGCAGGAGATGTAGGTTTGATCCCTAAGTCAGGAAGATTCCTTGGAGGAGGGCATGGCAACCCACTCCAGTATTCTTGCCAGGATGGTTAAAGTTCTCTATATTTCCCTGTGTCTTCAAACTCTTCACTGAAGCTCACTACATCTACTAGTCATCAAAGAGCCTTTCCCTAAGACAGTACTTGGCTCTACATCACTATCAAAACAGAGAATGAGATATCCACATCCTATACCTTAAGAGTCCACTGTTGGTCTTGATTATCTTCATCTTTCTTCACAGCCGTTGCTGGACCAGTCTTTCCCTCTTATTTAAAAAAAAAAAAGGTTGCTTACCTAAGCTCAAATCAAAAACCACCTTCCACTATCTACTTCTCAACCAGTTTCCACTTAAGTCACTTTCCCCACTTCATTAAGACATTATACCCATATCAGTCCTCGTATCATCACCTCAGAGCCCGTCATTCAACAACCTGTTTATTCTTTGGCCTTGTTAACAACAGGGAGATTCTCTTCCATTATCAGTTCAGTTCAGTAGCTCAGTCGTGTCTAACTCTTTGTGACGCCATGGACTGCAGCACATCAGGCTTCCCTATCCATCACCAACTCCCAGAGCTTGCTCAAACTTATGTCGATTAAGTCAGTGATGCCATGCAACCATCTCATCCTCTGTTGTCCCCTTCTCCTCCTGCCTTCAATCTTTCCCAGCATCAGGGTCTTTTTAAAAAGTCAGTTCTTTGCATCAGGTGGCCAAAGTGTTGGCGTTTCAGCTTCAGCATCAGTCCTTCCAAAGAATATTCAGGACTGATTTCCTTTAGGATGGACTGGCTGGATCTCCTTGCAGTCCAAGAGACTCTCAAGAGTCTTCTCCAACGCCACAGTTCAAAAGCATCAATTTTTCGGCACTCAGCTTTCTTTATGGTGCAACTCTCATATCCATACATGATTATTGGAAAAACCATATATAGACCTTTGTTGGCAAAGTAATGTCTTTGCTTTTTAATATGCTGTCTAGGCTGCTCATAGCTTTCTTCCAAGGAGGAAGAGTGTTTTAATTACATGGCTTCCACTGTCAATATTTGTTTATTATAAATCTTTCCTGCTAGACTAAGCTCCATGAAGATAGAAATCAGAGCCGTCTTGTTCACTGCTGAATTCCAAGCACACAGCATAATGCATACTCTTAAATAAAGTGTTTTTTCATCTCCATGAAATGCAAATATTAAGGACCACCAGCAGGCCTGAAAAAGATACTCTGAGAATACTAAGAGATCTAGCAGAGCTCCAGTACATAGTTGAAGGAGAAGGAAATGGCAACCCACTCCAGTGTTCTTGCCTGGAGAATCCCAGGGACAGAGGAGCCTGGTGGGCTGCCGTCTATGGGGTCGCACAGAGTCAGACACGACTTAGCAGCAGCAGGCCTGTTTGACTTACAAAAGAAACAAGGACAAGAATGCGTCTGGGAATCAAATATAAAAAAACAATCAGAGGATGTTTTTCTGAGAGAAAGTATCTGTTGGATGAATAAATAAAGGAAAATGTTAACAGGTATCTTACAAGAAGATCAAACACAGAATAAGTAAGATTGACAATTCTAAGATTTGGGATGAGGAACTGGCTCTGCTACTAATCAGTGGCTTTTTGTCATTTTAAAAGAATTTTATTATTGGAGTATAATTGTTTTGCAATATTGTGTTAGTTTCTCCTATATAACAAAGTGAATCAGCTATATGGTATACATATATCCCCTCCCTCTTGAGCTTCCCTCCCAACTGCCCACACATCCCATAGAGCACCAAGCTGAGTTTCCTCTACTATAAAGTATCTTCCCTCTAGTTAACTATTTTACACATAGTAGTGTATTTACGTTAGTGTGGCTTTATTCAATGTTACTGGGCCTTTGTCTGCTCATCCATAAATTAAAGGCATTAGACCTTTTGGGTTCCAAATATTCTCTTTCATCCATGTCTAATAGCGCTCCCAATGTAGAAAGTAGCCCAAGTGTGCAGTAAGAAAGCAATCTGAGGTCCCAGATCTATCAATATATGAATGAAATTAACTTAAAAAAAAACATACTCTAAGAATACTAAGAGATCTAGCAGAGCTCCATTACATAGTTGAATACATCAAACATAAGCAAACTATATAACCATAGGGCAGCCACTATCTACATAGTAAATAAAGTTTCATTGGAACACAGCTACACTTGTTTGTTCAAGGATTGTCTATGATTCCTTTTTTCTGTTACAAAGGCAGAGTTGAACAGTAGCCAACATATGGCCCACAAAGCCTAAAATATTTATTATCTGGGATCTTAAGAAAAAGTTTGCTGATCCTGGACTGTGTGATCTAAAGGGTTCATTTTACATTATTATACAGTGAAAATGAAAAGAATTACATTAAAATGCTCTTAAACAGAGTACTGGGATAAAACAGGAAAAAAGAGTAAGTAGAGAAAATAGATCAAACATGATTTCAATTCACCTCCCAGTGATTATACTAGCTTCTATCTCTTTAAGCTACTAGATAGCTCATCTTCCAATCACAGAAAGCTTGTATTTCAAGAATGCACAAGATAAAACAAGCATTAAAAATTTAACACGCACCTGCCCTCCTTCACTTTCTGTGCATTCCCTCGACATATGTAGTTTTCAATGTAACCATCACTGCAGTTGATTTTTGACCAGTCTGGGTCACAAACATCCAGGAAGTGAGGCCGCAGTCTGCCTATCGAATACTTGGCAATATCAGTCAGGGACTGACTAGCAGCTGCACCAAATAAAAATGTTCCAATGGCTTTGTAAATAGTGGCTATGTAGTTATTCCTGATAAAGGAATTCGAGTGCAAGAGGCTAAAATAAACAGACAGGGTTTCTCCAACAATCATCTGAAAAAAAAAACAAAACAGAAAAATAATGTTAAAGCAGTATCCAGGCATGTCAAACAAAGTAAAGAATAGAGAAGAAAATGGTAAATCACAATAAAATGTTTGTTTTAAAAATACCTCCCTCTCCTTTTTCCTTTTCAAATGGAGAACAACTTAGGATTCCTAATTCTAGACCACAAAAAAGGTATCCTCAATTGATACTGCTTACAGAGCAATGACAAAGCCTAAATAATTCCAAAGTCTACCTTGAAACAATAAGGCCTTACTTCTTGTATTCAAATAAACCGAGCCTCAATAAGTAGGCTTACTGATGTACCACAGAGTATAAAAACAATGGCTTTTCAAAGAATACAAACTTTCTGATTAGAATATCCCTTACATAAGCACTTTTACCTCAGAGTCTGCATTTGCATCAGACATTACTTTGAACCAAAAATATTCATCATGTTAAAAAAAGTAAAACATTTTAAGAGAAAATGCTAAAATAATAAAAGCAAGGATCTAACACTGAGGTTAAAGGGCACAGAGGGCAGAGATCAGCTAACAACATCTCCCAGGCCTGCCTCTCCAGGAAACCTTTAGGGCTGGCTTCCTTAACAAGTCTCATTAAAAGACCATATACACACTTGATGTTCTCTTCTGCCAAGAAAACATTTCAAGTGACCCCTTCCTCTTTATTTTTCACTGACTTTTGTAAAATGGGAGTCATAGCCTTCTCAGATACCAGTAGTGTGTGTGTGTAAGTGCACACCAGTATAATGGGTTTAAAGGCATAAAAAGGTTTTCAAGTACTTTACAAATTCACAGACCAATATCCTAAGAAATCTGAAAAAATACTGAATGGCAACATTATAAAAAATAATAAGCCACACTCTAGCTACCTGAGACCAAAATAAACACTTAAACAAAAAATTCTGCTTGCTAATTTATCTTGGGCATGGATATAAATCAAAGAGTTTCACTGCTTCATCTTAAATTTATATAAATGATTTTACAAAGCATTCAAACATTTCCATTTAGCAATTATTAATTGTCTTTGGGGGCGAGATAAATGGTTGTACCCTGAAAGGGATTTCAAGAACCTGATATCAAAAATTCTTTCTTCATCTGGCTCAATGGCTCCCAGAATTCCACAATTACAATGTTGTAACTCTGACAACTAGACCATGAACTCTACAAAACCAAGAATAAATTTTTAGTTGAATAGAAAGCTAACACCACCACAGATGCCTAAAACAGAGCTGGTGGTCAATAAATTTCAATTCAAGGTGCTACCTCTTGGGTAAAAAGTAAATATCCTTAAATACATTAAATCCCATAGGAATATATTCCTTGTTATAATCCTTAATGTGGATGACTTAATAAAGCCTTTGCTGAGCATAGGTCTTACAGGAGAGGAAAACCACATTCACTTCTGGGGATACCATACCTCCACAAGTGTGCTTAGGGTACTCCCTAGTGACTGTCCTAGAGGCCTTGAATTAAAATATATTACGTCTCCTCAGGCCATTAAGGTGTTCCAGCAATGCCTTGATAAATAAGCACCAAGACAAGATATCTCTAATCTTTTGTTGTGGAGATGACCTTTAATAATTTGAAATATATACCAAGTATATTAGTCAAGCACAATTTAAGCAGTGAAACTTCACTTCTCAGCTGTCAGTTCTTCTTGTGTAGGCACTCAACTGCTTTCTAAAAACAAATATTAATCTTTGTGAGTCTTCCTAGTCACGGTGATCATTGTTTAGGGCCACCTAGACTCTGGTTCTTGCCACTGATGACTGAAAATCAATTCACTAGTAACATTCAGTGTACTGGACACAGATTAAAAGTTGACCTACAGATGTAGAATATGCTGAAACTTAACCCTTAACCCTTAATTCTTAACCCTTAACCCTTAATAACCCTTAACCTTATTTTAAAACTTAACCCTTAACCTCAGAAGGACTCTAAATCTAACAAATGCTAGGTCAAAGTACATCATTTTTTTTTTATTATGTATGCCATCTGTATTGAGAGAAACAGATAACAGAGACATTCTAAATCAAATGCAGGGAGATGTCTGCCTTCCACCGACACATGACAGCCATATTTTCATTTCATTTTAAAACCTTATCTTGCCCTTTGAGCCATTTAGGACAACTCAGCCTCTGGTGAAGTTCACACTTAAACTAACTACTCTAATCCTGTAAAGCTGGGATTGCTGGTCAAACATTATTTAATCAGATTAAGGATAAATTATTAAAGTACTAAAGATGATGTTTGGGGGAGTAAAACAAAATACTTTTTAAGATCAAAGCTAGTAGCTATCTAAATCAGAAGGATTTAATCACTTAAAACCTATGTACCAGAGTATTTTCTCACCATCTTTATATCTCCATCAACCAAGATAATTTTATATGTCTCTATACTGTCACTATAGTCATCTGTCTTCCACTCAGGACCCACATTCCTAAAAGAATAGTCTAAAATCACTCACTGCCATACTTCCACTCTTTCCTAAATATCTCTAAATACCTCTAAACCCTTTAGTCAACTGAATAGCTCTCCAAAAAGTCAAAATGGTCTCATCAGATCAAAGAGATTTTTATCAACCCAAATCTTAACTTCCCAGTACTATATGAAATCACTGACCATTTTGTCCTCATTGAACTTCTCCCTTGGCTTCTGTGATACTATATTAATTCTGATTCTTTACCAGGTTCCCTCAATCACTCATATATTTATGGATCACTTGCAAGTCACATCAAAGGCCTGGTCTGAAGTCCCAATCATAGTCCTGATTTTTTTTTAAAGAAATGATTTACTTTCTAGAAAACAAAATTAAACATAAACAAGTCTAACCATGTACTACTAGAAAGATATCAAGTTAGTGAATAATCTGAAATTATGTTAAACTGGTACATAAAACCACTGCCACTGTGTGTCTTTGTTGATATCACTTCAGTTCAGTCGCTCAGTCGTGTCCGACTCTTTGCGACTCCATGAATCGCAGCACGCCAGGCCTCCCTGTACATCACCAACTCCCAGAGTTCACTCAGATTCATCGAGTCGGTGAAGCCATTCAGCCATCTCATCCTCTGTCGTCCCCTTCTCCTCCTGCCCCCAATCCCTCCCAGCATCAGAGTCTTTTCCAGTGAGTCAACTCTTTGCATGAGGTGGCCAAAGTACTGGAGTTTCAGCTTTAGCATCATTCCTTCCAAAGAAATCCCAGGGCCGATCTCCCTCAGAATGGGCTGGTTGGATCTCCTTGTAGGCCAAGGGACTCTCAAGGGTCTTCTCCAACACCACAGTTCAAAAGCATCAATTCTTCGGCGCTCAGCTTTCTTCACAGTCCAACTCTTATCTCTCCAACCATACATGACTACTGGAAAAACCATAGCCTTGACTAGACGGAACTTAGTCAGCAAAGTAATGTCTCTGCTTTTCAACATGCTGTCTAGGTTGGTCATAACTTTTCTTCCAAGGATAAGCGTCTTTTAATTTCATGGCTGCAGGCACCATCGGCAGTGATTTTGGAGCTCCCAAAAATAAAGTCTGACACTGTTTCCACTGTTTCCCCATCTATTTGCCATGAAGTGATGGGACCGGATGCCATGATCTTCATTTTCTCAATGCTGAGCTTTAAGCCAACTTTTTCACTCTCCTCTTTCACTTTCATCAAAAGGCTTTTTAGTTCCTCTTCACTTTCTGCCATAAGGGTGGTGTCATCTGCATATCTGAGGTTACTGATATTTCTCCTGGCAATCTTGATTCCAGCTTGTGTTTCTTCCAGTCCAGCATTTCTCATGATGTACTCTGCATATAAGTTAAATAAGCAGGGTGACAATATACAGCCTTGACATACTCTTTTCCTATTTGGAACCAGTCTGTTGTTCCATGTCTAGTTCTAACTGTTGCTTCCTGACCTGCATACAGATTTCTCAAGAGGCAGGTCAGGTGGTCTGGTATTCCCATCTCTTGAAGAATTTTCCACAGTTTATTGTGATCCACACAGTCAAAGGCTTTGGCATAGTCAATAAAGCAGAAATCGATGTTTTTCCGGAATTCTCTGGCTTTTTCCATGATCCAGTGGATGTTGGCAATTTGATCTCTGGTTCCTCCGCCTTTTCTAAAACCAGCTTGAACATCAGGAAGTTCATGGTTCATGTATTGCTGAAGCCTGGCTTGGAGAATTTTGAGCATTACTTTACTAGCATGTGAGGTGAGTGCAATTGTGCGGTAGTTTGAGCATTCTTGGCATTGCCTTTCTTTGGGATTGGAATGAAAACTGACCTTTTCCAGTCCTGTGGCCACTGCTGAGTTTTCCAAATTTGCTGGCATATTGAGTGCAGCACTTTCACAGCGTCATCTTTCAGGATTTGAAATAGCTCAACTGGAATGCCATCACCTCCACTAGCTTTGTTCGTAGTGATGCTTTCTAAGGCCCACTTGACTTCACATTCCAGGATGTCTGGCTCTAGGTGAGTGATCACACCATTGTGATTATCTTAGTTGTGAAGATCTTTTTTGTACAGTTCTTCTGTGTATTCTTGCCACCTCTTCTTAATGTCTTCTGCTTCTATTAGGTCCATACCATTTCTGTCCTTTATCGAGCCCATCTTTGCATGAAATGTCCCCTTGGTATCTCTACTTTTCTTGAAGAGATCTCTAGTCTTTCCCATTCTGTTCTTTTCCTCCATTTCTTTGCATTGATCGCTGAGGAAGGCTTTCTTAATCTCTTCTTGCTATTCTTTGGAACTCTGCATTCAGATGCTTGTATCTTTCCTTTTCTCCTTTGCGTTTCACCTCTCTTCTTTTCACAGCTATTTGTAAGGCCTCCCCAGACAGCCATTTTGCTTTTTTGCATTTCTTTTCCATGGGGATGGTGTTGATCCCTGTCTCCTGAACAATGTCACAAAACTTGTTCCATAGTTCATCAGGCACTCTATCCGATCTAGGCCCTTCAATCTATTTCTCACTTCCACTGTATAATCATAAGGGATTTGATTTAGGTCATACCTGAATGGTCTAGCGGTTTTCCCTGCCTTCTTTAATTTAAGTCTGAATTTGGTAATAAGGAGTTCATGATCTGAGCCAGTCAGCTCCTGGTCTTGTTTTTGCTGACTGTAGAGAGCTTCTCCATCTTTGCCTGCAAAGAATATAGTCAATCTGATTTTGGTGTTGACCATCTGGTGATGTCCATGTGTAGAGTCTTCTCTTGTGTTGTTGGAAGAGGGTGTTTGCTATGACCAGTGCATTTTCTTGGCAAAACTCTATTAGTCTTTGCCCTGCTTCATTCTGCATTCCAAGGCCAAATTTGCCTGTTACTCCAGGTATTTCTTGACTTCCTACTTTTGCATTCCAGTCCCCCATAATGAAAAGGACATCTTTTTTAGGTGTTAGTTCTAAAAGGCCTTGTAGGTCTTCATAAAAGCATTCAGCTTCAGCTTCTTCAGCATTACTGGTTGGGGCATAGACTTGGATTACTGTGATACTGAATGGTTTGCCTTGGAAACGAACAGAGATCATTCTGTCATTTTTGAGATTGCATCCAAGTACTGCATTTCAGACTCTTTTGTTGACCATGATGGCGACTCCCTTTCTTCTGAGGGATTCCTGCCCGCGGTAGTAGATATAATGGTCATCTGAGTTAAATTCACTCATTCCAGTCCATTTTAGTTCGCTGATTCCTAAAATGTCGATGGTCACTCTTGCCATCTCCTGTTTGACCACTTCCAATTTGCCTTGATTCATGGACCTGACATTCCAGGTTCCTATGCAATATTGCTCTTTACAGCATCGGACCTTGCTCCTACCACCAGTCACATCCACAGCTGGGTATTGTTTTTGCTTTAGCTCCATCCCTTCATTCTTTCTGGAGTTATTTCTCCACTGATCTCCAGTAGCATATTGGGCACCTACTGACCTGGGGAGTTCCTCTTTCAGTATCCTACCATTTTGCCTTTTCATACTGTTCATGGGGTTTTCAAGGCAAGAATACTGAAGTGGTTTGCCATTCCTTTCTCCAGTGGACCACATTCTGTCAGACCTCTCCACCATGACCTGCCCGCCCTGGGTTGCCCCATGCGCATGGCTTAGTTTCATTGAGTTAGACAAGGCTGTGGTCCTAGTGTGATTGGATTGACTAGTTTTCTGTGAGTATGGTTTCAGTGTATCTTCCCTCTGATGCCCTCTTGATATGAAAAAAGTACTTGTACAGCGCTTTTAAAGAGTCTGTTCTTTTTATACTCAACTTAGGCTTCCCTTGTAACTCAGTCAGTAAAGAATTTGCCTGCAATGCAGGAGACCTGGGTTTGATCCCTGGGTGGGGAAGATCTACTGGAGAAGGAAATGGCAACCCATTTCAGTATTCTTGCCTAGAGAATCCCATGTATAGATGAGCCTGGCAAGCTAGTCCATGGGGTTTCAAAAGTCGGACACAACATAGCAACCAAACCACCATCACACTCAACTTACTTGCTGTTTTGTCAATATAAAGATAACCTTTTCACAGGTGATGGTGAAATAATCAAAACTTCCAAGTTAATAAAATATACATAACAAGTTTTTCCTGAGTGTCTATGGATCCTGCACTTGCTATGCAGGCTGCACAGCACCCTGTCCTTTGACAGGCCTCTGGTCTGCAGCAGATTTCTGTAGTTTTGCTCATGCAGCATCCTTCTTACTGAGACACAAAAAAAAGTAGAACTGAAAGACAAGTACATTTGTAGCAGCCTTTGAGTACTTGAATCTTGTCTAAAATCCGCTATTATTTGCAGAAAAGTCCTGCTAAAATTTTTATATGTAAAGAGCTATTAATCTCTCAGAAATATATACTTAAAAAAGGGTCCACTCATACTCCCTCTTTAATAGAAGGATCATAGGCTTTCTTTCTTTTCATACTAAAAACTTAGTGTAAAGATCTGTCTAGGTTAAATGGGCCACTGATTTCTTAAAACTTCACTTTATTGTAGGAGAGTCACCAATATTACTACATAATCTCTCCAGTTTCATTCCAGCACCTAGAACATGCCAGTGTCCATGGCAACGGCGAGGTTAACAAGATGAACAAGGCACCATCTCTGCCTTAAGGAGCTCACAGTGTTGTGAAACAAACATTTGTACAGCAGAGATATTCTTTTATTAATTATACACCACAAATTAGGAATTGATTAACTTTTAGTGCTAATAAGGAGCTGTGATCATTCTGCAATCAGACACTAAGTTTTTAAATCAAGAAGTTTTGCATTGTTTTTTAATAAACTTCAGAACAGACAAGATATATCTTTTTGGCTATTTATCTTTTTGGCCTATCTCCTGGATGAGACCATATTTTCTGCTTTTAGCATAAATCTTACTTTCTAAAATTACAAGATATGTAGCATAAAACTAAAGTCATAGAATCTCTGAGTCAAGAGATAATAAAAATCATCTAGTCAAATCACTTGAAATCTTCTCCCCAACCAGAGCACATTCTCTAGACATTCTCACCTGAAATCCAACAAAACAGTAATTATCAGTTTTAATACCAGTAAAAATGCTTTCATATTCACTGTTAATTATGTACAAAACTTAGGCTTTTCTCCCCTATTTCTGCCATTATCTAAAATATCTTTAAACTAAATATGGGTTAAAAGAAGCCTTTTAACACCTGTTAGTAATTTTTCTTTTCTAGAACTCAGTAACTAGAGTTAGTTCATAAACAGTCTCAATAAATCATAAAATAATATCCTAAGTATAAAATATGCTAAAAATACATCAATACAGTATTCATCTATTGTATTATTACTCAAACAATAGCATATTAGAGCTAAAAAAAATCAATGACTTCGAAAAGATTAGCATAAAACCATACATATTTAGTAAGGTTCTTCTAATTATACACTGTTACTCTTTTAGCCCCACTTAAAATAGCTGAAATTATTTTGATCAAATAACATAAAAAGTTAAAACACATGTTTTAGAGGGTTATATATATTCAATCATTAACAGGCTAACACAAAAGTAAAGCCAACTGCCCAAAAGTGATAAACTTGGAAAAGTGGATTTAACTTACAACGATAATACTGAATGGAATGATTATTCCACCTAATAACGGATAAGGTATGGTGTCTTCTTTGTAAGGGTACTTGATGGACTCATCATTACAGAATAATCCTCGTTGGAAGGGGGTATGCCTTGAAGTAAGAATTGCAAAAGGCAATCCAGCTAGCAAAAGGAATAAATGAAAATATCATTAAAAAGGAATATCAAAACTAATTAATGGCAATAATTATCCCAGAGATCATCTTTAAAAATATGTTTGCCATGAAAATAGTAAGAGCGCATGGAAAAAGAAAATGCAGCAAAACATGCAACAGAAGTTAGAAAAATTACAGCTTAGGGTAAAGATTTTTTTCTACAAAAACAATGCCTTCAAGTCCTCTATTAACCAGTTTAACCAAGAAAAACTTCTTCTCTTTGTTTCTACCCAAATACACTAACCTGACTTTAGAGGAAGAAAAATCTCTTCTTATGCTCTTGTTGTCATTTAATCATAGGGTTTTTAACACTATTTTCAAACCAGTTTGTCAGAATCTTTAATTCCAAAAGGAAAGCAGCAGTCTGACGTTCTCCATTTTATCTTGATACTACTTGATGTTACTACCATATCACAAGTCATGGTCACTAGCTAAGTTGTCAGAGTATCTAAAGATTATCCACTCATTTCTATACTGTCTACAGCAAGTTTAGAACTGCTACGAAAAGGAGTGCAAACTTAAACCAAGTTTCTAAAGAAAAGATGGATGGTGAAGTCAAGCACAAAAGCACCTAAAAGAGCTCTCTCTTTTGTCTTCATCACAATCATGCCTCACACTCATCTCCTAAGATGTCTAAACTTTTACCTAAATGTGAACTTTAAGAATTCAGTCCTCCTTGATTTCATCACTGCATCCAGCATCCTGATTAAAACGGCAGCATACTGACTAGGACTGCTTTCTAAGATAGCTGAGCAGAAACCCTTAGCATGAGTTCTGCTTCAGGACTTTCCCAAGGATGGACCCATTCAGCCAGCAGTAATACCATAACCATTTAGCTAACACACTCACTGTATATTCAAGTGTTCTTTCCATGAAGCACCAAGTCTTGACAACCATTTACAGTTCTCATCAACTCTGCTAAGCCCTAAAGACTCAAAGACAACCAAGCTTCTGACACTCTGCCTAATGCACAGACTACAAATATCAAATGTGTTCAATCTTCAAGGGTCAAATGAAAAGAGGAAGCCTGTTCTTGGTTCTTTTTATTTATCTTTCTATTTTCCATTAAACTGAATATATGAACCAAAGTTTATTTCTTTGTGTTAACCAATCTGTCATGCTGTTAACCCACTAGAAGTCTTTATGATGTGAGAAGTGACCAAGAAGGCAGAATAGGAAGACCATGAGCATGTGAGCTCCTTCTGCAGGCACAGCAAAATTACGATTATTTACAGAGCAACTACCCATAAAAGCGAACTGAAAATTAGCAGGAAAGATCTTTTACAGCTAAAGATATAAAGAAGAAATCACAAGATAAGCAGAAAGGGTGAAGTATGGTCATCACCCATATTTCCAGGGTATACAACCCACAAATGGAAGAATAAATTACAACTGCAGAAGTCCTCCCCAAGGAGCAAAGTGTCCTAACTCCATATCAGGCCCCTCAATCCAGGGGTCTGCACCAGAAAGAACTCCCCTCCCACCACCCAGACCGTTTGGCTCTGAAAGCCAGTAGGGCTTCCTTTTTGGATAATCAGAGAGTTGTGGGAAATAGAGACTTAAGTCTTAAGAGAGCACACACAAAATCTTATATGTTCCAAGATCCAGGGAAGAAGCAGTAATTTAAATGGAACTTGGGTAGGACCTACTTGCTCATCCTGGAAAGCCTCCCAGAGAGGCAGAAGACAACTGAAACTCACTCTGAGAACAAAGATGGCTGGCAACAGCCATTCTGGGAAGCTTATTCCACCACCAAGACACAGGTGTTGTTAAGTGTCACTTTAGAATCCTCCCTCTAACCCATCAGTGAGAGACCAGGCCTGCCTACCAACCACCAGCAGCCATGGGATGCGCCAGGCCTGGCAGCTAGGTGGGCAGGATCACCAGCAGACTGACGCTATAGAGAACACCCTGAGTCCCCAGCCAATTCAAGATATGACCCCCCCCACTACAGGACCCAGGACCCAGCCCCACCTACAAGTGGGCCACCATAGCACTGGGACCACTGGAAACCACACACACACACACACACACACACACACACAGGGACCACTGGAAACCACACACACACACACACACACACACACACACACTGGGACCACTGGAAACCACACACACACACACACACACTGGGACCACTGGAAACCACACACACACACACACACTAGGACCACTGGAAACCACACACACACACACACACACACACACACACACACACTGGGACCACTGGAAACCACACACACACACACACACACACACTGGGACCACTGGAAACCACACACACACACACACACACACACACACCCCACACACACCCACCCACCCACCCACCCAGGTGTCAGGCACCAGCCCCAAGATCTGCTAGGCCCCAACTCCACCCACCTGTGGCAGACACCACCCTTGGGATACCCAAAGCCCTGCAGTCACAAACCCTGGGCCCAGGAATGCTCACAGAGGGGCCAACACTAGCTGCAGAAACTTCAGGCCCTACAGCAAAAGACTCCAGGATCTCATTCTGCCCATCAGTGGGCCAGCACCAGCCCCATGTCCTTTTGGGGCCCCATACCAGCCACCAAGCCCCAGGACCACCACAGCCCCCCACAGCAAGTTGTGTGAAGTCCTGGCCCACCCACTAGTAGTCTGGCACCACCCTGGACACCCAGGGCCCTGGTCCACCAAACAGCAGGCCAACACACCAGCTCCAGAATGCCATGTCAGGATCCAGCTCCAACCACCTGCAGGCCATTACCAGGACTGGAGGCCACACAGCCAGCCAAGCCATGATCCAGCCCCACCTACCACCCAACCTCACCCACCAGCAGCTGGTAGCCTTCACATAAGACAGGGTCTGGCACTCAGTGGGACCAGGCCAACCACGCATACCAGTTAAGACAGCCACAGCTGTCAATCAGGCATAAGAAACAGACCTATGCAGCCCACATAGAGGGTACCCATTAAACATATAGCTCTGGTGATTAGAGGGGAGTATGCTGCTGGGCCATGTAGGACATTTCCTACATAAAGCCACTTCTCCAAGATCAGGAAATGTAACCAACCTACCAAATACACAAAAATATAAACTGTGAATTAGGTGAATTGAGGTGACAGAGAAATACATTTCAAATAAAGAAATAAGATAAAACCCTAGAAAAAGAACTAAGTGAAGATAAGCAATCTACTCCCCCCCCCCCAACAAAAAAAAAAAGAATTCAATGATCATAAAGATGCCTGAAGTACTTGGGAGAAGAATGGAAGAACAGAATGAGAAGTTAGAAGTTTTTTACAGAGTTGGAAATATAAGAACCAAACAGAGCTGAAAAATACAATAACTGAAATAAAAAATACTCTAGAAGTAATCAACTGTAGATTAGATGATACAGAGGAACTGGCAGGCAGAATTATGGAAATCAGTGAAGCTGAACAGAAAGAATAAAAAAGAGGACAGTTTAAGAGACCTCTGGGAGAACATCCAGGTCCAGAAAGCACAGAGTGTCTCAAACAGGATCAACCTAAAAAGAATCACAACAAGAACATTATAATTAAAATGGTAAAAATTAAAAATAAAGAGAGAAAATTGAAAGCACCACAGTAAAGGCAACAAGTTACATACAGGGGAACCACCATAAAGCTGTCAGCTAATGTCTCAGCAGAAACTCTGCAGGCCAGAAGAGAGCAACATGATGTATTTAAAGTGATGAAAAGCAAAAACCTAAAACAAAGAATACTCTACCCAGCAAGGCTTTCACTCATAGTTGAAAGAGAGCTCAAAAGTTTTACAGGCAACCAAAAGCTAAAAGAGTTCAACACAAAAAGAACTCAACGTCAGTTTCTACAGGAAACCAGCTTTACAAAAAATATTAAAGGGACTTCTATAAGTGGAAAAGAAAAAGCAACAATCAGAAATGTGAAAACTATGAAAGGAAAAGGGGCTTCCCCGATGGCTCAGTAGTAAAGAATCCGCCTGCAATGCAGGAGACGCAGGAGACAAGGGTTCAATCCTTGGGTCAGGAAGGTACCATGGAAGAGGAAATGGCAACCTGCTCCAGTATTCTTGCCTGGAAAATTCATGGACAAAGGAGCAAAGAGTTGGATACGACTGAGTGACTGAGCACACACGCATGCATAAAAGGAAAATTTTCACTGCTAAAGGCAAATATACAGTAAAGGTGGTAAATTAACCATGTTTATACAGCTAGTAGGGACGTTAAAAGACAAAAGTAGTGAGGTCATCTATATCAAAGACAAGTAAAGGGATACACAAAACCGAAGAATATAAAATAAGACATCACAAATGGTAAGGGGGTGGATAATAAAAATGAAGGGTGGTTAAAATGCATTCAAACTTAACAGATCAGCAACTTAATCCTGGTAACCACAAACCAAAAATATTTAATAAATACACAAAAGAGAGAAAAGAATCCAAATATGATACTACAGGTAGTCATCAACTCACAAGGAAAGAGAACAAAAGAAGAAACAAACAAAAAAGGACCACAAAAACAACACCCAATTAACAAAATGTCAGTAAGTACATGTGCTGCGTGTTAGTCGCTTCATTCATGTCTGACTGACTCTTTCTGACCCCATGGACTGTAGCCTGCCAGAATCCTCTCTCAATGGGGTTCTCCAGGCAAGAATACTCGAGTGGGTTGCCATTTCCTCCTCCAGGGGATTGTCCTGACCCTGGGATCAAACCCACCTCACTTACCTCTCCTGTATTGGCAGGCAGGTTTTTTACCACTAGCACTACCTGGGAAGTCCAATAAGTACACACATATCAATAATTACTTTAGATATAACTGCTTCAATCAATAGACAAACTATTCAATACATATAAAAAGAAGACCTATATATACATTGCCTACTCTTCAGATCTAAAGACACATAGATTAAAAATGAAGACAGGCTCTTCAATACATGGTGTTGGGAAAACTGGATAGCTAAACTAAAAAGAATCAGTTCAGTTCAGTTGCTTAGTCATGTCCGATTCTTTGCAACCCCATGAACCGCAGCATGCCAGGCCTCCCTGTCCATCAACAATTCCACAGAATGTGGTCCACTGGAAAAGGGAATGGCAAACCACTGCAGTATTCTTGCCTTGATAACCCCATGAACAGTATGAAAAGACAAAAAGATAGGACACTGAAAAATGAACTACCCAGGTCAGTAGGTGCCCAATATGCTGCTGGAGATCAGTGGAGAAATAACTCCAGAAAGAAAGAAGGGATGGAGCCAAAGCAAAAACAACACTCAGTTGTGGATGTAACTGGTGATAGAAGCAAGGTCCGATGCTATAAAGAGCAATATTGCATAGGAACCTGGAATGTCAGGTCCATGAATCAAGGCAAATTGGAAGTGGTCAAACAGGAGATGGCAAGAGTGACCATCAAAATTCTAGGAATCAGCGAACTAAGATGAACTGGAATGAGTCAATTTAACTCAGATGACTATTATATCTACTACCGTGGGCAGGAATCCCTCAGAAGAAAGGGAGTCGCCATCATGGTCAACGAAAGAGTCCGAAATGCAGTACTTGGATACAATCTCAAAAATGACAGAATGATCTCTGTTCGTTTCCAAGGCAAACCATTCAGTATCACGGTAATCCAAGTCTATGCCCCGACCAGTAATGCTGAAGAAGCTGAAGTTGAATGTTTTTATGAAGACCTACAAGACCTTTTAGAACTAACACCTAAAAAAGATGTCCTTTTCATTATGGGGGACTGGAATGCAAAAGTAGGAAGTCAAGAAATACCTGGAGTAACACGCAAATTTAGCCTTGGAGTACAAAATGAAGCAGGGCAAAACGTACTGGTCATAGCAAACACCCTCTTCCAACAACACAAGAGAAGACTCTATACATGAACATCACCAGATGGTCAACACCGAAATCAGACTGATTATATTCTTTGCAGCCAAAGATGGAGAGGCTCTATACAGTCAGCAAAAACAAGGCTGAGAGCTGACTGTGGCTCAGATCATGAACCTCTTACTGTCAAATTCAGACTTAAAGAAAATGGGGAAAACCATTAGACCATTCAGGTATGACCTAAATCAAATCCCTTATGGTTATACAGTGAAAGTGAGAAATAGATTGAAGGGACTAGATCTGATAGAGTGCCTGATGAACTATGGACGGAGGTTTGTGACACTGTACAGGAGACAGGGATCAAGACCATCCCCAAGAAAAATAAACACAAAAAAGCAAAATGGCTGTCTGAGGAGGCCTTACAAATAGCTGTGAAAAGAAGAAAAGTGAAAAGCCAAGGAGAACAGGAAAGATATACCCATTTGAATGCAGAGTTCCAAAGAATAGCAAGGAGAGATAAAAAAGCCTTCCTCAGTGATCAATGCAAAGAAATAGAGGAAAACAATAGAACGGGAAAGACTAGATATCTCTTCAAGAAAAGTAGAGATACCAAGGGAACATTTCATGCAAAGATGGGCTCAGTGAAGGACAGAAATGGTATGGACCTAACAGAAGCAGAAGACATTAAGAAGAGGTGGCAAGAATACACGGAAGAACTAAACAAAAAAGATCTTCATGACCCAGATAATCACGATGGTGAGATCACTCACCTAAAGCCAGACATCCTGGAACGCAAAGTCAAGTGGGCCTTAGGAAGCATCACTACGAACAAAGCTAGTGGAGGTGATGGAATTCCAGTTGAGCTATTTCAAATCCTGAAAGATGATGCTGTGAAAGTGCTGCACTCAATATGCCAGCAAATTTGGAAAACTCAGCAGTGGCCACAGGACTGGAAAAGGTCAGTTTTCATTCCAATTCCAAAGAAACGCAATGCCAAAGAATGCTCAAACAACCGCACAATTACACTCATCTTACACGCTAGTAAAGTAATGCTCAAAATTCTCCAACCCAGGCTTCAGTAATACGTGAACCGTGAACTTCCAGACGTTCAAGCTGGTTTTAGAAAGGCAGAGGAACCAGAGATCAAATTGCCCACATTTTCACTTTCATGCATTGGAGAAGGAAATGGCAACCCACTCCAGTGTTATTGCCTGAAGAACCCCAGGGACGGGGGAGCCTCGTGGGCTGCCGTCTATGGGGTCACACAGAGTCACACTGAAGTGTCTTAGCAGCAGCAGCTGGATCACCGAAAAAGCAAGAGAGTTCCAGAAAAGCATCTATTTCTGCTTTATTGACTATGCCAAAGCCTTTGTCTGTGTGGATCACAATAAACTGTGGAAAAAAGAATCAAACTCACACCAAAAGAATGCTCTCTTACACCATGCACAAAATAATAAAAATGGATTAAAGACTTAAGTGTCAGACCTGAAACCATAACACTTCTAGAAGAAAACATAGGCAGTAAGCTCTTTGACATCAGTGTTAGCAACATTTTTTTGGATATGTCTCCTCAGGCAAGGGAGACAAAAGCAAAAATAAATAGGACTACATAAAACTGTAAAGCTTTACATAACAAAGGATACTATCAACAAAACAAAAAGTCCACCTACAGAATGGGACAAGGTATTTGCAAATGATATATCTGGTAAGGGGTTAATATATAAAGCATACAACTCAACATCAAAAAAAAAATCTGATTTTAAAATGTCAGAGGGTCTGAACAGACATTTTTCCAAAGAAGACATACGGATGGCCAACAGACACATGCAAAGATGCTCAACATCACTAATCATCTGAGAAATGCAAATCAAAACCACAATGAGGACATTCTTCGTGGTACAGTGCATAAGAATCCGCCTGCAATGCAGAGGACATGGGTTCAATCCCTGGTCTGGGAAAATTCCACATGCCTCGGAGCAGCTGAGTCTGTGCGCCACAACTACTGAAGCCAGCACACCTAGAGCACGTGTTCCTCAACAGGCGAAGTCACCACAAGGAAAGGCCACAAGGAAGAACAGCCCCCACTCGCCTCAACTAGAAAAAGCCAATGCAAAAGCAATGAAGACACAGTGCAGCCCAAAATAAAATATATCAATAGAATTTTTTAAAAGATGCTCACAAGGTTCCCAAAGCTATATTTCTAGTAAATGCAACTTTAAAAAAAAATTAAACTAGAGCTGACTCTGTTAACCATCCCTTATACTACTTATCATATATGAATTCAGATTATACTCAGATTTACCAAATAGTCTGCATGCAGAGGAAGGGGTAAAATTCCCAAGTCTTTAATACAAATAACACAGTTTGCAGCATAAACTTTTGCACTTAGCAGTACACACTGTGGAGGTTAATACTCAGATCTATAATTTTAATTGCTGCCAGCTGTAATAATTAAATGCTCATCCTTCAACCAATAACCATACTCTTGGCTCAATAAGCAAATTTATTTCATATTTACAAAGAACCACCACTTCTAGAATTCATTTAACTTACACATAATAATGGAAACTTGCAATGTCTACAATGCTTATTTCTGAATTGGTTGAACATTCAATTAGCATTTCTTTTAGAGGAAAAAATGATATGCAGTAAAGAAATTAAATCCACATGATTAATATCCCAAACTCAGTAGGCTTTATATCCTTATTTTGAAGAAAAATGTGTATTAATAGACCCAACTATATTGAAATATGTTCTTAATCATATCCATTAACATTGTTTTTTTCCCTTGGACCACAAAAGAAATTATTCTTAGATTTAGAAAAAAAATTGTGAGAAACAAAATCACAAACAAGTATAGTTAGTCCATTTTTAAAAACAGGAATATTCAAGCGGGCAAATATTAAGTGAATCTCTAGTGCAAGGAATTCTGTGAGAGGATACAAGGAATACAAAATTGAATAAGGCACAGTACATAATTTCAGCAGAGAATAAACAGATGCAAAGAGCTATGAAGTTTCAAAAGAGAACAAGAACTGGCGAGGCTCTAAGTGGTGATATTCAAAAAGATGCTGGTTAGCAGAGTCAGAATCTCAATAGAAGGTGTCTGGTATAGAGACAGGAATGTGGGAATATAAAGTATCGCTGAAGCCAAAGAAGTAAGAGAAACTGTGCAAGATGGACATGAAATACAAAGAACTGAAAAGTGAGGCACGAGATAATAGCAATATTAAAGAGATGAGCACAGCAAGAGGATCCACTGAGGCAGCAGACTTGGTGGGCTGGGAGGGAAAGTCAGGAGAAAGCAGTATTATTGAGGCCAAGTCCAAAGAGAGCATTTCAGGAGGTGGTGATTGATTGGTCCACAGTGTCCAATGGGCTTTCAACGGCCAAACTTAGTAAAAATGGTTTCAATAAGGAAGAAGGGATAGAAACCAGATCACAGAGATTTTAACAAGGAATAATTTTTAAAAAGAGCATGAATCTACCACGAATGCACACTATCCTTCTGAGAGTTTAAGTGAAGAGACTATATTACAGAAGCCCTTAGAAATTTTAAATTAATACTAATATTTGCAATCTCTCATATAAACCCATGAGATGTATTACAAAGTCACTTGTTGTTTAGTCATTATGTCTGACTTTTGTGATTCCATGGACCATAGTTCACTAGGCTTCTCTGTCTGTGGGATTTCCTAGGCAAGAATACTGGAGTGGGTTGTTATTTCCTTCTCCAGGAAATAAGACACAGAGCTCAAACCTGCGTCTCCTGCACTGGCAGGCGGATTCTTTACCACCAAGCCACCAGTGAAGCCCAGATATGACAAAACCTAAGATTAAATCTAAACATAAGACTAGAAACTGCAAAACCAATACAGTATCATAAAGCAAAATAAAGTAAAAAAAAAAAAAAAAACAGACTAGAAACTATAAAACTCCTAAAGGAGAACATAGGCAAAACACTCTCCGACATAAATCACAGCAGGATCCTCTACGACCCACCTCCCAGAATACTGGAAATAAAAGCAAAAATAAACAAATGGGATCTAATTAAAATTAAAAGCTTCTGCACAACAAAGGAAACTAGAAGTAACGTGAAAAGACAGCCTTCGGAATGGGAGAAAATAATAGCAAATGAAGCAACTGACAAACGACTAATCTCAAAAATATACAAGCAAAAAAAAAAAAAATATACAAGCAACTCATGCAGCTCAATTCCAGAAAAATAAACGACCCAATCAAAAAATGGGCCAAAGAACTAAACAGACATTTCTCCAAAGAAGACATACAGATGGCTAACAAACACATGAAAAGATGCTCAACATCACTCATTATCAGAGTATTGCAAATCAAGACCACAATGAGGTACCATTTCACACCAGTCAGAATGGCTGCGATCCAAAAGTCTACAAGCAATAAATGCTGGAGAGGGTGTGGAGAAAAGGGAACCCTCCTACACTGTTGGTGGGAATGCAAACTAGTACAGCCACTATGGAGAACAAAGTGGAGATTCCTTAAAAAATTGCAGATAGAACTGCCTTATAACCCAGCAATCCCACTGCTGGGCATACACACCAAGGAAACCAGAATTGAAAGAGACACGTGTACCCCAATGTTCATCGCAGCACTGTTTATAATAGCCAGGACATGGAAGCAACCTAGATGTCCATCAGCAGATGAATGGATAACAAAGCTGTGGTACATATACACAATGGAGTATTACTCAGCTGTTAAAAAGAATACATTTGAATCAGTTCTAATGAGGTGGATGAAACTGGAGCTGATTATACAGAGTGAAGTAAGCCAGAAAGAAAAACACCAATACAGTATACTAACACATATATATGGAATTTAGAAAGATGGTAATGATAACCCTGTATGTGAGACAGCAAAAGAGACACAGATGTATAGAACAGACTTTTGGACTCTGTGGGAGACGGGGAGCGTGGGATGATTTGGGAGAATGGCATTGAAACATGTATAATATCATGTAAGAAACGAATCGCCAGTCTAGGTTTGATGCAGGATACAGGATGCTTGGGGCTGGTGCACTGGGATGACCCAGAGAGATGGTATGGGGAGGGAGGTGGGAGAGGGGTTCAGGATTGGGAACTCATGTACACCCGTGGAGGATTCATATTGATGGCAAAACCAATACAGTATTGTAAAGTAAAATAAAGTAAAAAATAAAAAAATAAACAGCTGCAGTAAAGAGAGAAAAAAAAAGCTTGTTAGGTTTTGCATAGTTTCATTTTCACTAAATAATTAAACGGGAATGCAGACCACCCCCTCCCCCACCAAGAAAGATGGAGAGGAAAACTAAATCACCAGTTGTTCACTGACCCACTTAGGGCTGAAAATGATGAGCTAGTCCAGAGTCCTGCTCTGGAAAATCTGGAACTGGAACAAAGACTGACTCAGAGCTGGCAAACAGGACTGGTCCATGCACAAGAAAGACTGGCTGCAGAAGAGATTGAGACAAAGCAGGTCTCCAAAGAAAACTGAAGCGCCTAGTCTGACTGGAGACTGAGAAAGGTGAAAGCAGCTTTGGTTCCCCACTACCAAAGGGCTGCACTGATCTTGCTATTTGGGGGTTGTTAGAGCACCTTGTATGCTTTCAACAAAAGTCAATTTTTCTTAAGCTGGTCATAAAAGGATATGCTCCTTGCAACCAACAGAGCCTAACTAAAACAATTATAACCATTCCCCCTACTTTGAGAGCATGTAGGTTATTGTTTGATTGCCCTATATAGAGCTATAATAACATTTCTAAAAACCAATCCTTTTTTGCATTTCTAATTATTTCTTTAGAATATATTTTCATGTGAGATTATAGGCCAAATGATATAAACATTAAGGTCCTTGATTAGCTATTCAGAAAGGTTATTTTAACCACCAATTTATTCTACCAGCCACAGTACACAAATGTGTAGATCAATGCAAAAATTTAAAGATATCTGATGCTATCTTTGACATTTACTGTAGATTTTAGGGCAAAAATGGAGGGTTGCATTTACTCTTTTACCACTTCAAATCAAATACCCTTTTCCTTTTACCTGAAAAATTACATTTCTAAAACAATCCCTTTTCATTTGTCAAATGACTGCATTTGTCATATAATGTTTCTCTTAATACTTTAGTTTATAAAATTCATTTTCATTTCCTTTTTAAAACAATTGAGGTACAACTTATACACCAAAAAATTCACCCACTCTAAAGACATAATTCAATGATGTTGGTAAATGTATAGAGTTGTGCAACCATCAGCACAATTTAGTTTTAGAACATTTCCATTACCCCCAAAATTCCCATGAGCCCATCTGCATTCAACCCTTGTTCCCACCACCAACCCCAGGCAACCACTCATCTGTTTTCTGTACCTACACAGATTTGTCTTTTCTGAACATTTCATAAAAATGGAATCATACAATGTGTGGTATTTTGCTAGCGGTTTATATCATTTGTTGTTGTTACTGTTCAGTTGCTAAGTCATGTCCGACTCTTTGCAACCCCATGGACTGCAGCACGCCAAACTTCCCTGTCCTTCACTATCTCCCAAAGTGCGCTCAAACTCATGTCCATTCAATTGGTGATGCCCTCCAACCATCTCATCCTCTGTTGCCCCTTTCTCATCCTGCCCTTGATCTTTACTTTTGAGGTTCATCCATGTTGTAACATGCATTTTGTTTCTCTTTATTGCCAAACAGTATGGTATTATATGTATACGATACATTTGGTTTACCCAGTCACCAGTTAATGGATAACTGGGTTGTTTTCGGTGTTTGTCTATTATGACTAGTATCTCTAAAAACATTCATGTACACGTCTTTGTGTGGACATTATTTTCATTTCAAATGAGTAGACTCCCAGGAGTGGAATGCCTGGGTCATGTGGTAAGTTTATGTCTAACTTTTTAAGAATCTGCCAAACTGCTGTACCACTTTACATTCCTACATTCAGCTTTTTAATATGCCTAAGTGGCTAATCATATTAGCCCATTTAAGAATTAGATTCTCTTCACAGTAAACTCACAGTCGCCCACAAAGAAATATAGCCTTCCACCTTCTATAAGTGATTATCTGTAATGGTTCAAAAGAGAGGTGGTGATATGTAACTCATTGTTTCCTCAAACTAAATACCACAAGAACACTTACTTCTCCATCCTTTTACCAGAGACGGGAAAAGACAACATAAGATCACAGTCACACAACATCTTCTTCAACTTCCTCTTGCACAAATAATCAGGATCTTGAAACCATAATATAAATGCTAAAACTATGTTAGAAAGACTGGGGACAGAGTGTCCAGCAAAACTAAGAAACTATGGTTAAAAACATTTTTACATGTGAAGGGAACTCTTCCACTGAGAACTACACAAATGCCTCCAGAAATATTTTCAAGTTTCATCTATGGTACAGCATAAATTGGCATTTTGTTCCTTTTTATTGCAGAACAGTATTCCATTATGTATACATAAAACCTATCAGTTGCCCAGGAGAGAGTGGCATGCAGCTTCAGAGTCATTAATGGCAAATATCAAATATTTGAGGGCTCCATTGTCTCAGAGCTAACAGCAGTAGGCAACAGCTTGAGAAATCCTGACATAAAGATGTTAGGCACCTCCACATTTGCTGCAAAGTCTGGTACCACACCTCAGCAGCCTGGGAAGATGGAAACACCCTACTGGGAGGCCAAAAGACCTCAAACAGACCACAATGGACAATGGCCATTTGTGAACTACATGTCAGATCATATTCTTTTCCTAATGCATGAACAAGGGAAGGATGTAGATAGAGACCAAAAACCAAAAGAATCCACAGGTACAAGTCAAACAGTAGGATAATGTGTCTATGATTATCTTTGCCATCTGACTGTTCCCCTAGGCTAAGTAAGTATGTGAGGGGGGTGGGGTGTGTATTTAGTCTACCTTCTCTATTAGGTCATTTGTTTATTTACCAATGGGGAAAATTCCAAGTAGAAAAAAAGTCAATTTGAAAACGCAAGTTGTCAAAAGATACTAGAGGCTACCTAAAAAATAATCGTATTTAATAAGACAGTAAAAAGAACATGCCAATGGCTTACTTTTTTCTTCTGCTTATATTTAAAAGAATGAAATTATGGTGACTATTCAAGAAAATCTGTGAAGTTACTCTGCCTGTGAAGAGTTACTCTGCCTGTTACTACCTGTGAAGTTACTCTGCACTTCAATTCATGCAATTCACTCACGAATTAATTGAAGTGCACTAGGGTACATGGGGGTACGTGATAAAATGCAGTTCAGGAAACAGAAGGAATGGACCGGAAACAAAAATAATTACTGAACTACACTAAACAAACAAGAGCCATAAAGGGAAAATTGAGATAAGTGTTAAAAGAAAGAAAATTTGGACTATCGCATTCCTTTATCACACAGCACAAATACATTTCTTTTGTTGTAAACAATTGACAGCATTACTGTATATACAGTGAAAGTGAAAGTGAAGTATTCCAGGAAGACGCTTTAACCTCTGAGCCACCTGCCTCTAGTAAAGATTAATGTTAATGAAATACACTCATAAAAGCACTAGAGGCAGGGTTTTTAAAACAGAAAAATAATTATTTTCAACCTGCTTAACAAATTGTAACTAAAATAAACTGAAGCCAGAACATTTTTTCTATTTGTAAATTCTATCACCATATCTTGGGTTTCCCAAGTGGCACTAGTGGCGAAGAATCTGCCTGGCAATGCAGGAAATGCAGGAGACCCAGGTTCGATTCCTGGGTGGGAAAGATCCCCTGGAGGAGGTCATGACAACCCACTCCAGTATTCTTGCATGGAGAATCCCATGGGCAGAGGTGCCTGGCGGGCTACAGTCCACGGGGTCACAAAGAGTCAGACATGACTAAAGCAACTTAGCACACAAGCACACATCACCATATCTGAAAGGAAAAACTCTGAAACAGTTTAATGCTAACAGTCGTGTCCGACTCTTTGCGACCCCACGGACTGTAGCCTACCAGGCTCCTCTGCCCATCAGATTTTCCAGGCTAGAGTACTAGAGCGGGTTGCCATTTCCTTCTCCAAATATTAACTACATTTGACCACAATTCAATATACAGACCAAAAGGTTAAGGAACTCAATCAATAACCAAATTCTTAAGAATGTAGGAAACTTAAGATGTAAAAATAACTTATTTTTGTCAACATTAAGGGACATTGTAATTCAACTAGAGAAAATAAGATCTCAAAGAGATTTCTCTAATTAAGAAGCAATAATTCAATTCAATTATTTAACAATTAACTGAGTTCCTACTACTCTGTTCAAGATATAGGCTTGAGTTGGGGAGGGACTTATAGGTAATGGTACAGGTCTTACCATGGTCAAATTTGGATTTATTCTGAAAGTAGCATCAGCTGTATTTGCTGATGGATGGGTTGAATATAAGTACAAGAAATGAGGAGTCAATAATGATGAAGATACTCCATTTTGAAGACTAAAAGTTTAAAGCTGGATTAACTGAGATGAGGAGGACTAGAGATTGAAGAGGGGGAGCAAAGAATAAAGCCAAGAGTTCATAGTTGTATACGTCAAGTTTGAGGTGCCTATTAGTAGAGATGTCAGGGAGGCAGCTGGATGTAAGGTCCATTGTGGGGGAAGGTCCAGACTAAAGCCATAAATTTAACACAGAGCTGCTATGAGAGCCATGAAGCTGAATGAGATTATAAAGGAACGAGTACAGAGGAGAAAAGAGGACCCAAGGACTGATACCCACATCACTCCAAAATTACAAGGTCAGGAAGAGAAGGAACTTGCAAAGCAAAATGAGAAAAAGCAGCCACTAAAGCAGAATTAAAACCATGAGAGTATAGAAACTCTCAAGTAATCTATCCCCCAAATGCCTTGAACTAATAAGTGTATATAGCAAGATCATAGGATATAAGGTCAACACACAGTTATTAGAATAGTGAAAATAAAAAAACACTGACAATAGTAGTTATTGATGAAGATGTAGAACACGATACACTGCTGGTGAGAATGATAAATGGTACACCACTCTGGAAAACATTTTGGCAGTTCCTTATAAATTTGAACATGCATTTACCCAAAAGCCTAGAAATCCCATTACTGGGTATCTACCCTGGAAAAACAAAACCTTGTGTTCACCCAAAAGCCTGTAGGCACATATTCATAAGAGTTTTACCTATAATAGTTAAAAACTGGAAATAACCAAAAGATGTTCCTTAACAGACAAGTAGATAAATAAACTGTGATAAATCCATATATCAGAATACTACTCAACAGTTGAAAAAAAAAAATCCAACACACCACCAATGCACTCAACAACTTGGATATATCTCAAGGGTATAACTCCGAGGGGGACAAAAGCCAACTTAGAAAGGATAAATACTGAATGAATCCATTTATATAACATACTTGATAAAATTAGAGTGACGGAGAATAGGTGAGTGATTGCCAAGGGTTAGGGACTGGGGGAAGATGTGACTAGAGAAGACAGCAGCAGGGAGTTTTTATGAGGTGATGAACAATTCTGAACCTTGACAGTGGCAACTGTTACACAAATCTATACAAGTGATAAATTTCATAGAACTATACACATACACAAAAAGAATGCATGTAAAAACTGGTGATATCTGAATATGGCCTGTATTTTGGTTATAGTAATGATAATTTAACCATAGTTATATAAGATGTTTTCCTTAGGGGGAGCTGGGTGGTTACATGGGAACTCTCTGAGCTATTTTTTCAACTTTTATATGACTCTATAATTTTTTTCAAAATAAAACATTTCTAAATGTTCTGTAAATGGTGCTTATAGATGAAATAAGATTGGGGTCCACTGGATTTATCAACTTGAAAATTACTGGTGACTGAGAGGAAGTATTTCCATAAAGGTGGTGATAATAGAGTAGAATGTTTAAAATTCAAATTATGGAGGGATTTAATTAATTAGACATGGAAATGACATGAGAGGTAAATAGCTGAGGCAAACAAAGGATAGGATCTTAGAGGTAGAAAAATTATGGGAACTGAAAATTTCTTATTAAATTGGAGGGGGAAGATCAGTTTATTCTTGAAAAATTCCCAAGGAAGCTACTGATTATATCAAGTACAATAAAAACCGCACATTTTCTAGAGTTCCTTAAAGGTCCACAAAAAAGTATATTAAAGCCCAAAATGAGTAGTAAAGATAGACAATGAGAAAAAGTCAGGGAAAGAAAGACAAGTAAAGCACTTCACTCCTGAACAAATGATAAATAATTTGCAGTGTTTTTCTCCAAAATACAATACCAAGGTAGCTACTATCCTGGGAGTTAAATCAATGAGCTCTATTCTTAGGAACAAGGACAGACATTGAAATAGGTTAGGAGTTTGCATCAATGAAACAAACTCTCTTTACAAGGCTTTCTGATAAACCAAATAGCACCCTTTTTATAGTTAGAGAAATAAATATGAACAGATTAAGTGACTTGCAAAAGGTTACAATGAATTTCAGGAGTGCAGCTAAGAAACAAGATTCAAATTCAAATTTTCACTCAAAGAGTGTAAATCGTGATTCAGAAATTCTTCTAGAGGTAAAGTCAACCTAGGCAGATAAGTTCCACTACTTGCTTTGGTGGCTGCTACCACAAACCCAAGTTTCCTACCACTCTTCTCTAATCTTTACCACCTGGACTCATTCATCAGTTCAGTTGCTCAGTTGTGTCCAACTCTTTGTGACCCCATGGACTGCAGCACACCAGACCTCCCTGTCTATCATCAACTCCCAGAGCCTACTCAAACTCATGTCCATGGATTCAGTGATGTCATCCAACTATCTCATCCTGTATCATCCCCTTCTCCTCCTGCCTTCAATCTTTCCCAGCATCAGGGTCTTTTCCAATGAGTCAGTTCTTCACATCAGGTGGCCAAAGTATTGGAATTTCAGCTTCAGCATCTGTCCTTCCAATGAATATTTAGGACTAACTAGAACTGTGGTGTTGGAGAAGACTCTTGAGAGTCCCTTGGACTGCAAGGAGATCCAACCAGTCCATTCTGAAGATCAGCCCTGGGATTTCTTTGGAAGGAATGATGCTAAAGCTGAAACTCCAGTACTTTGGCCACCTCATGCGAGAGTTGACTCATTGGAGAAGACTTTGATGCTGGGAGGGATTGGGCGCAGGAGGAGAAGAGGACGACCGAGGATGAGATGGCTGGATGGCATCACTGACTCGATGGACGCAACTCTGAGTGAACTCCAGGAGTTGGTGATGGACAGGGAGGCCTGGCGTGCTGCGATTCATGGGGTCGCAAAGAGTTGGACGTGACTGAGCGACTGAACTGAACTGAATTTCCTTTAGCATTGACTGGTTGGATCTCCTTGCAGTCCAAGGACTCTCAAGAGTCTTTTCCAACACCACAGGTCAAAGCATCAGTTTTCTTTGGCTCTAAGCTTTCTGTATAGTCCAACTCTCACATCCATACATGACTACTGGAAAAACCATACCTTTGACTAGATGGACCTTTGTTGGCAAAGTAACGTCTCTGCTTTTTAATATGCTGTCTAGGTTGGTCAAAGCTTTTCTTTCAAGGAACAAACATCTTTTAATTTCATGGCTGCAGTCACCATTTGCAGTAATTTTGGAGCCCAAGAAAATAGTCTCTCACTGTTTCCACTGTTTCCCCATCTATTTGCCATGGGACCACATGCCATGATCTTAGTTTCCTGAATGCTGAGCTTTAAGCCAACTTTTTCACTCTCCTCTTTCACTTTCATCAAGAGGCTCTTTAGTTCTTCACTTTCTGCCATAAGGGTGGTATCATCTGCATATCTAAGGTTACTGATATTTCTCCTGGCAATCTTGATTCCAGCTTGTGCTTCCTCCAGCCTAGCGTTTCTCATGATGTACTCTGCATAGAAGTTAAATAAGCAGGGTGACAAAATACAGCCTTGATGTACTCCCTTCCCAATCTGGAACCAGTCTATTGTTCCATGTCCAGTTCTAATGGTTGCTTCTTGACCTCCATACAGATTTCTCAGGAGGCAGGTCAGGTGGTCTGGTATTTCCAGCTCTTTAAGAATTTTCCACAGTATGTTGTGATCCACACAGTCAAAGGTTTTGGCATAGTCGATAAAGCAGAAATAGACATTTTTCTGGAACTCTCTTATTTTTTCTATAATCCAACGGATATTGGCAATTTGATTTCTGGTTCCTCTGCCTTAAAATCCAGCTTGAACATCTGGAAGTTCACAGTTCACATACTGTTGAAGCCTGGCTTGGAGAATTTTGAGCATCATTTTACTAGCGTGTGAGATGAGCGTAATTGTGAGGTAGTTTGAGCATTCTTTGGCATTGCCTTTCTTTGGGATTGGAATGAAAACTGACTTTTTCTAGTCCTGTGGCCACTGCTGAGTTTTCCAAATTTGCTGGCATATTGAGTGCAGCACTTTCACAGCAGCATCTTTCAGGATTTGAAATAGCTCAACCAGAATTCCATCACCTCCACTAGCTTTGATCGTAGTGATGCTTCCTAAGGCCCACTTGACTTCACATTCCAGGATGTCTGGCTCTGGGTGAGTGATCACACCATTGTGGTTATCTGGGTCATGAGTATCTTTTTAAATATAGACCTGTGTATTCTTGCCACCTCTTCTTAATATCTTCTGCTTCTGTTAGGTCCATACCATTTCTGTCCTTTATTGTGCTCACCTTTGCATGAAATGTTCCCTTGGTATCTCTAATTTTCTTAAAGAGATCTCTAGTCTTTCCCATTCTATTATCTTCCTCTATTTCTTTGCACGGATCACTGAGAAAGGCTTTCTTATCTCTCCTTGCTATTCTTTGGAACTCTGCATTCAAATGGGAATTTGACTCACTCGTAACTTACAACAATGAAAAGAAAACCAAACAAAAGAATTTACTGGATTTACCTACTTTCAGCAAAATAGACCCACACCACAATGAAGACAATGAGGGCCTGTCAAAAAGAATGTAAATAGACTTGGTAGAGTTAAAATCCCAACTTGGCCTCTTAGTAACTATAAAAAAGAATTACCTAGCAACCTCAGAGAGTGGTTACAAGGAAAGAATCTATAACACAGTAGTACTTCAGACAAAAAAGACACTCAATAAATGACAGAACAAACACAGCCTTCCATTACCACATATGCAAAAATTCTAAACGAATGAGTACTCAATTATAATCTTAGAGAATAAGCAAAATTTTGTAGGTACCTTCATAGTTGCTCCTTCCATCTCCCTGCCCAATGATTTCTTTCTGGGTCCCACAAACCAGTTACTCTCCAGATTGAAAACAGGAAATCTGCTGCTAAAATAATACCAGGGCATACTCCCCCAACTTACAGAGAAATTAATTTGACAGAAATTTCATTTTTTCTCTCAAATGTTGCTAGCTTCTAAGAGGATGCTTCTAGGTATATCAGAAGACTAACACTCAAGTATAAGAATGTATCTGATTGAAAACATGCTTATTTAACTAAATACATGATTGGTGCAACTGTGCTTCAAAAATACCACATATTTTATTGAGAAAATCAGTGAATCATTAGACCCTGCATTTAATGTCCTGCCAGTGACCTCTGCTTATAGTCCCCTAGATTTAATAAGATCCCAAACTAAATCGCCTCTCATACTGGTCCAGCCCTCTAAGCCAAGAGAGCCTTTGAGGGCCAAGAAAGTCTGATTAAAACAGATTCCTCACTGCTGCTCACTGGAAGCTCAGATGGTAAAGAATCTGTGTACAAACAGGAGACCGGGTTTCAAGCCCTGGGTCAGGAAGATCCCCTGGAGAAAAGAATGGCAACTCACTCCAATATTCTTGCCTGGAGAATTCCATGGACAGAGGAGCCTGGAGGGCTATAGTCCATGGGGTTGCAAAGAGTTGGACACTACTGAGTGACTAATAACACTCAACCAGCTACCTTCCCTGGTGCCAGAGAGGCAGCAACTGGGAACTGCCTTCTGAAAGTAGGTTACCTTAATCCCACACTTTGAAAGTAGGTTACCTTAATCCCACACTTTGAACCATTCAGAGTCCAAAAACAGATGTAAGAACACAAAAGATTTTCTTTCTGTGAGTATATAGCATTTTGTTTCTTGTCATGTTAGAAACACAGGTTCATGATAAAACAATAAATGACCATTTTTAAAATGTTAACTCATTCTCACTCTAAATGTGGAAGCGTAAAGATAATTGACAAAAGTGGTGGAGAGCTTTATAAAATTCTTATTTAAAGATGGAGCCCACAATAATTTGGCTACAATAGAATATTAAGTTATTTTCCAGAGAGTCAGATAGGTAATATAAGCTCTTAGTAACTACAAGGGAACACTAAGATGTTCTTTACAGCATAATACTTTTGTTCATATGCCACAATTGTTAAATAAGGTAGTAAAAAAAAAATCACTGTACTGCACTGGACATGTTTATTTTTTATGGCTTACATCACTAACCCTGCACTCCAATCACAAATGAGTTTAGTTTCACATAAACAGTTCTAAGTCTACACTTTTAACCATAAGTCCTGCTTCTCAACAAAAACTAAATTTTAGGATTTTCAAATATTTGTTTAAAGTAACCAGATAATAGGACTAAGAAATAAATAATTTTAAATCAGCTTTCATTAAAAGGCCCACAATCTCTTATTTTAAAACCCAAAGCCCTCAAAACCCTAGTTCTTTTATGACATTTTGGGACCAAAACCTAACCTGAATTTACCTAATGGCAAAACTTAACCTGAACAGATGAATGTCCTAGCCTTTATTTACCCCACTTATTTTGACTAGTCTTACTTCACTATTTAAAAATTAACATCTCTGATACATGGTACTGTCCTAAACCCTGCTGAGGGCATTTATAAGGTGTGTGAATCATATAACCTTTCAAAAATTCAAAAAATTCTGACTATAAAAGTTCTGGATAACAGATGGTGAACCTGTATTTAGACAAAATCTTCACTGTTAAAAGATGCTTATGAATTCAATTTATTATTTTTCAGAGAGCCAAAAAAAGTTAATGGATTATATAGGTCTATTACATAATAAAACTTGAAATGGTAATGGTCCTTTACAAAAAATGAACTAAATTATATCCCACACGTATTTTTTTAATTATAAGATTGTGACAAGATTTCAGTTGCCTGTTTGCTTTTTTCATTATAAAAACTGAAAACTTACACTGAATTTATAAGTACTATCATGTTTTCTAAATTTAAGTCTTCACTAGCTATCGTCAAATACTTTCATAAAATGAGTTAACAGGTGAAACATTTGAAGCAAAGCCCTGAAATTTTACTTTTTATATCTTATCAAGTATTCTTATTCCTAGCAACAATATATCAATTATTCTCTATGAGGATAATTGCTTGTAGCAATCATTACTAATATTATTTAGACAAAGAGAACTGACATTTCACCAAACATTGTGAGCAAATTTTTTTTCTTTTCAAAATTTTTAAGATTAATATACTTTATTTCTTAAAGTAATTTTAGGTTTATTTTCAAAACTGAGCCGAACGTAAAAGATATACTCCCTGTCTACAACTACCACCCTTAGTGTCCTCTATTACAAACAATTTTTATTGGTATGGTATATTTGTTACAAATGATGAATCAATATTGATACATAAACTAAACTGCACAGTTTACAATTAAAGGTTGTCCTTTGTATTGTACAGTCCTTTTCAGTTCAGTTCAGTCACTCAGTCGTGTCCGACTCTTGGCAACCCCACAAACTGCAGCAGGCCAGGCCTCCCTGTCCATCACCAATTCCCGAAGTTCACTCAAACCCATGTCCATCGAGTCGGTATGCCATTCAGCCATCTCATCCTCTGTCATCCCCTTCTTCCTCCTGCCCCAATCCCTCCCAGCATCAGAGTCTTTTCCAATGAGTCAACTCTTCACACGAGGTGGCCAAAGTACTGGAGTTTCAGCTTTAGCATCATTCCTTCCAAAGAAATCCCAGGGCTGATCTCCTTTAGAATGGACTGGTTGGATCTCCTTGCAGTCCAAGGGACTCTCAAGAGTATTCTCCAACACCACAGTTCAAAAGCATCAATTCTTCAGCGCTCAGCTTTCTTCACAGTCCAACTTTCACATCCATACACGACCACTGGAAAAACCATAGCCTTGACTAGACGGACCTTTGTTGGCAAAGTAATGTCTCTGCTTTTGTTATAACAAACACGTAATGTAATGCATCCATCATTACAATATACGGAACAGTTTCCCTTCCCTAAAAATCCTCTGTACTCCAACTGTTCATTCTTCCTCTGTCCTCCCACCAACTCCTAGTAACCACTGATCTTACTATCTCCATAGTCTTGCCTTTACCAGAAAGTCATATGGTTGTTATCATACACCAGGTAGCCTTTTCAGATTGGCTTCTTTCATTTAGCAATATGTATTTAAGGTTCTTCCATGTCTTTTTATGGCTGGACAGCTGATTTCTTTTTAGCACTGAGTAATATACCATTGTATGGAGGTACCAGAGTTTATCCATTCACCTATTAAAGGACATCTCAGTCGCTTTCAGGCTTTGGCAATTAAGAATAAAGCCACTATAGACATCATGTGCTGGCTTTTATACAGACATAAGTTTTCGACTCATTTGCGTAAATATGCAGGAGCTTGACTGCTATAGTAAGACTACAGCCACCAGGGAAGGTTCCTTAGTAATGATTGAGAACTGCTGCTCCACATCCTAACAGCATTTGGCATTGTCACTGCTTTGGATTTTAGCAATTATAATAAATGTGCAGAGGAAACTCACTGTTGTTTTCATTTACAACTCTAAAGAAATAGGATATGGGGCATTTTTTTATATGCTTCTTGGCCATTTCTATATCTTCTGCATTAAGGTGTCTACTGAGATCTTTTCCCCACATTTTGACTGGATTGTTTGTTTCTGTTGTGCTTTAAGAGTTCCATTATCAGATATATGTTGTAAAAACATTTTCTCCCAGTGTGTAGCTTTATACAGAGCATAATTTTTTAATTTTAATTAAATACAATTTATTATTTCTCTCACAGACTATACTTTTATCTAAAAACTCACTGACAAATCCAAGCTGTAAATTCACTTTTCATTACAAAAAATTTTCAAGAAAATGTCATCAGTTCAACCAATTCATTAGGACCTAAAAAGGTAGAGTTTATAACATCCCCAGCCAGAGTTTTTAAAATAGTATTTATGAAAGAGGAAAATTAATGTATGAAATATTAACACAAATGGCTTCACTTTTACCTAAAGTATGACAGATGACATGCCCAAAATAAGTCATACTGAATACTCTACTTTCAAACTCGCTGGTCCACAACAGAAAAACACAGACATTATCAGACTAGTATTTTCATGTACTCAAGAGATGAAAGGTTTATTTTTTTTTAAAGAAACATTTGGCCTATGCTATAAAAAAGCAATTATGAAAAAGATAAATTTGACCTTTTCATATGTTTTAACATAACTGTATGTTAATCTCATTGCATCCATCAAAAATATATTTGGTCAATATTGGCCAGTTCAATATTTAACAAATTTAAAAATATGTCAATTCTGCTATAAAAAGTAGTAATAGTAGAGGTGTAACTCTGACTGCAAGTTTAGGGTTTGGGTGGACTTCGGGAGTTGGTGATGGACAGGGAGGCCTGGCGTGCTGCGGTTCATGGGGTCGCAAAGAATCGGACACAACTGAGTGACTGAACTGAACTGAACTGAAGAAGACTTAATTCCTGGTGGAAGGCAAAATGAATATTTTCATTTCAATTATCTCCTTATCACATATAATTCATTAGAAAGAGATTTTAGAGGATCTCAAAAATCAGAATTCCTATCCATGGGTAATATTTAATCTATTCAAATCCTGCAGATTTGTCAAGATACATGCAGTAGAAAAGTCAGAAGATAATGCCCACTAATTTAATAAAGCTATACTCAGTGAAGCAGTTCTTGGACCACTGAACCTTAGCAAAGGTATTTTATAACATTCCCAGAAACTATTTTTAAAAAGAAAATTTCATGAGCAGATATTTCCCCCTATGAATCCTTTTAAAAGCCATAGCATTTGGGAATGCAGTGGAATTTGGTAAGCTTGGCTAATGTGAAACTAACTGAGCTTTAGTTTTCATTATTGGCAGTATATACTCAATATTTACATAACTTCTCTTTCTTTTAGGTTCACCCAATATACTAAAATTTATCAAAATATTTTTTAAGTGTTCTGTAAAATGGATATACAACAAATAATATATCAAATCTACACATTATCTCTTCCAAAGGTAGTATAAAAAGTTGTTTTAAACAAAGAAAATGTCTGTGATTATAACAAATTATTTAGGGATGCATCTTATACTACTTCATTTTGTGACAATTACATACAGAAAGAGTACTGGAATACATGAACAGATTAAAGCAGAGCTTTTCATAACAATGTAGGAAAAAATACAGTTCCACATTGGAATAAATAAACAAGGAAATAAAATGTTTTTCAACCTAAGAAATGAAGCTCCTTAACACCGTATTTCTTGCATTCTAATAGACATTCCCCCATATTTTAAGATATCTTTAATCAGGATTACATATTCAGTATATACTATCCCATTCTTTTCAAAATAGCTTTTGAAAAGCTATTTTAATGAGGCATCTGATGCTAAGACATGCCTTGAAGACACACTGTATTTCCAAAGAGTTAATCTGAATTTTCATGGTAGTAATTATTATTAAACATAATTGACAGTCTTATTCCATTTCTCATTTAATGGAATTAAATATTTCTATCTGTATTTATTAAACAGATAAATTACATACCAAGCAATGTGCCTGGCACTAAGGATACAAATGGAGCAAAACAGACCATTCCTACCCTAGCAAAGCTTACTGCCTTGTGCCGACTGGGAGTAAACTGGGAAAAGGCAGCAGAGCACTTATGTCAACATGGAAACAAAGGAGCTGAACTCTTCAAGTGTGGGCAATAGGCCCTTTTGATACCAGCATTTTGGACTAGTAAAGGAAAGGTGGCACAAGAGACTTGCCATGCCATAAAACCCAAAAAACACCACTGTCCTCCTACAGTACAGGGCACTTATGGTCACTTTTGCCATATACAGCACTTTAAAGAAAGAAAGACAGAAAGTGAAGTCGCTCAGTCGTGTCTGACTCCTTGAGACCCCATAGACTGTGGCCCACCAGGCTCCTCAGTCCATGGCATTTTCCAGACAGGAGTACTGGAGTGGGCTGTTGCCATTTCCTTCTCCAGGGGATCTTCCTGACCCAGATCAAACCTGGCTCTCCCGCACTGCAGGCAGACGTTTTACCGTCTGAGCCACCAGGGAAGCCCTTACACAACACTTTACTTATATATTATTTTTACAGTTTATTTAAAAAAACACACATTAACCCATCCATTCTTTCTTCTTCATAGCAATTTTTTTTTTTTTTTTTTTTTGCCATCTAAGAAGCTACTCAAAAAAGTAAAACTTGGGCCTAATCTACCTCCTTTGGGACAGTCACCTAAAGAAATATGATTTTTCAAACTATATGACAAAAAACAAAGAACTTGAGAAAAATTCAAATATCTATAGTAAATGATCTCCATCTTTCCAAACACTGCCAAATCTCAAATTTTACAGATACAGGATTATAAAATAATTCAACCCCCAAACTTATCCTGAATTGTCTTTTCCTTCAGACATTAATAAAGAGTAAAGTGATTTTTAAAAATTAATTTGAAAGCAATTAGAATACCAAAAATAGAGGAAAATATTTCTTCGAAAATAGGGTGTGAGGGGAGCCAGTCTGTCCTACTGTGGAAAAACAAGGCTTCAGAGTCTGCTAAGACAATAAAAAAATTTAAGTCAACTACCTGGGAAAGGCAAGTGACAAGAGACAGTGATCAAAAGAGAAGTATGGCATGATGTCTGCTGGACAGTTCAAGACACTCAAGGAGGTAAACCTCTGCTTTGCTTCTTCTCATCTAACTCCAGCTCACATAGAGAGACATACAGTAAGGTGCCGAAATCAGAGCTAAGGATAAAGAAAGTAAGCACAATACCTCAAGTGCCAATCTTAAGCTAGTCTGTGAAATTTTACCTAGAAGGAAAGTTTCCAGTTGTCTAACGTAATGAAACCCAATATTAACTTACAAACTGATGGCCTTTCTAAAAAATAGTACAACTTTAAAAAGTGATATGGTTTTGATATATTCTGAGGACTTGCTTTTGCATATGTATTAACATTCTTTCTGATGAGCTGTTTTCTCAAATTTAACAAATAAATCTCTCTCCTTTTTTATGGGCTCAATTTCCATTTAATATGATAAAACAAACTTAATCTTAGTTTCAGCTCTGCCATAAAATAGCTTTCTGGGCTTGAGCAAGTATTTGGGTTTAAGTTTCTTTACTTGTATACTGAAAAGGGTTGATTCAAATGACTTAAATGAATTCTTCATTCTAAAATAATCATTCTATAATTCCTTATGATGGCATTGAGTTGTTTGGGGCAATATCTCTCTTTAACTGGAGAAATACTGCCCTGGACTGAAGCAGTGGGTATATTCTTCAAGTAATCACTCACCACATCAACACCGGCGAAGACAATACTATGGATTTACCCCCACCCCAACTCGATCACTTCATACAGTCTCCAGCACAACAAACCCATCACTACCTACTTATTAATTTACTTACAGAGAAAATGGGTAAACCAAGTCCCACTGTGCTGAGGACAGTGGATGTGATGGTACCGTCATGGTACGGATACTGGATGCTGTTGTCTTTACAGAAAAAGCCTCTCTGAAATGGATCTATTTGGCCCAAATTTAGAACAGCCATAGGCATGGAAGCTGTTAGGGAAGGGAAAAAAAGATACACGTGGTTAAATTCAATTCACTTCATTAGGAAGTAGAGTCTACTGAATGGGATGCAAATTTTAACTATATTTTGCCATTTCTGAAAAAGGATCACTATTCCATTATATCGAGGACTCAGGAAGGAGGCAACCATGCAGCATTAGCTTGTCCATATCAGCCTCACCTTTATCAAGTTTAAATTCTCTTATTTGCGTTGACCTCTGATTTTAGGGACAATCAATAAAAGAAACCCCCAGGGAAGAGAGAAAAGATACAAAATTTTATTTCATATTAAAATTTAAATTAACAGGGTTAGAAAAAATAGAAACTGTAAGGACAGAAACACGCCCTTTATTTTCCAAAAACAAATTAAAGATGGTTTTTATTAGCCCTGGCAGGACTCCAAAATCACTTTAACAAGTTATATGGGAATAATGTTCATTTGAAATTTTTCACCCAAATAAAATGAAAGACCAAAGAGAAGTTAAAGTGAGTAGCTTCTTAGCATGTTTAAATTTATCACACTTTTAGGCTTTGTTTTATTCAATTTAAACATTTAAGCATCTATTTACTATATCCTTGATACAAGGCTATGCCATAATAGAGGAGACAATAGTATAAAACAAGGACTCAGTTCAAGAACCTAAATTGTACATGTGGAAACAGAATGCATACTCAGGAAATAGTTTTGAAACTAATAACACTATGACAGATTTTTGAGGGATGATTAAATTGTTTTCTATCTTGATTGTGATGGTAATTCCACAACTCTAAACATTTGTCAAAACTCATAGAACTGTACCCAAAAAAGTAAATTTTACTGTATGTAAATTTTAAAAGGAATACCATTAAAAAAAAAAGACTAATTTCTAAAGCGGTATAAAAGGCCCTATAGGAATTCAGAGGTCAAGGTGAACTGGAGTAGTCAGAAAAGACTATTAAAGAACAGGCAACTAAGTTGAACTTAAAACAGCACATAAATCACAGGCAACAGGAAGGGACTCAAGGAGAGCACTTAGTGGTAGAGGGATGCAAGGGCAGCATGACATCACACCAACAAGAGCACAGAGAACCAGAAAGAAGTTTTCAAGGTACATAACATTTTATAGCAAGTGTCTACTGCGTGCTCACACATGCCAGGCACTAGGCTCTAAAGATTAACTTGATTCTTAACCCTGTGAAGTAGATAATTTCACTTCCCCCTTTTTTCACATAAAATTATTATGAGGCTTTAAGAAATGGGGGAACTTGCTGGAACTAGTAAGTATCAGAACCAGGACTACAGCACAGGCTGTCTGTTCCTAGAGTCAGTGTATATAGTACCTTCCATGGAGGCCAGTGATTGGCTAAATTAACAGAATTCTGACAAGGAAGATGACTTGAGTGAAGGGGAACTATCCTTTGAAAAAGTTTGTTCAATATAAAATATATGCTGTGTTCATAATAAAATCTCAATGTTAATGAAACAAAATCTTCGTTTATGCAGATTACTCAATTCTGCAACTGTGGTTTTTCATGGGAGGAAGACAGGTTGAGATTTGGGGGTTTAAAAAAAGAATCATATTTTTAAAATACTAGCCTAAAAAAGGATTTGTCCTGTAGGAAATAAAATATCACCGTCCTCTTTTGTACAGGGTTAGTAACAGGGTAAAATAAGGGGTTTTAAAAACTAACTTAAAAAATTAGAAAAAGGAGCATTAATACAGCTTTGAAATAATCTACTAATTAAATGATAAGCAGTGTTGACAGTGAAAATAGAAAAAGATGCATGAAAGAGTATTTTGAGTATCGAAATGACTTGACTTGAGGACTCATCACAATTGTTGAGGCAGACCTGAAGATGATACTTCAGGCTTCAGAAGTAAGGAGAATGATGGTCCCATTGACAAAAATATGAAGTTGGGATGGGGAGCTGGTTCATGATGAAAGAAAACTAGTTGAGTACTGAAAATAGTGCCTTTGAGGTGACAAAGGCACCTTCTTAAATGCTCAGCCTCATCTAGCCCTTAAAGCTCTGATCAGCTGAACCATTTGTTGAAGGAACATACTATGTTTTCAAAACTTTAGGTACCTATGTATATGTTCAACCTTCTGGTGGGGATACCTGTCCTCTCGTTTCAAGTCCAAGCCAGGCACTCCCTACTTATCTGTCCCGTGGCACCTTGGACACACATATATTACACAGTATTTTAAATTACTTTTTGCATTCTGTCAACAACTTGAGGGCAAAGACTATATCACTCTTGTATCCCCTGACCAGGCATACAGATGGATTTTAATAAAAATTTACTGAATGGCTAAAGGAACATAATGCAGGATGAAGATAAGAAGTAGAGAGAGATTTCCAAATTGTTAGCATTAGAGGTGGTAACTTAAGCCAGGAGAATGAAACAGCTCTCAGAAAGCCTAAAGTCAAGACTAACAGAGATTAAAAGAAAAAAACAATCACGTAGGGACTAATATCCATAGTGAAATCATGAAAAGAGACTGCAGGAGAGAGGAAGAAAAGATGATTACACGCTCTAGAGGGCAGAATATATTGGCCATTCTTTAATCACAAGCATGAAAAGAGAAGTCAGACAATGTTGTTATACAAAAGCCAATGAAAGTAGCTTAGAGTATCAAGTCTGCTGCTGCTAAGTCACTTCAGTCGTGTCCGACTCTGTGCGACCTCATAGATGGCAGCCCACCAGGCTCCCCTGTCCCTGGGATTCTCCAGGCAAGAACACTGGAGTGGGTTGCCATTTCCTTCTCCAATGCATGAAAGTGAAAAGTGAAAGTGAAGTCGCTCAGTCGTGTCATGGACTGCAGCCTACCAGGCTCCTCTGTCCTTGGGATTTTCCAGGCAAGAGTACAGGAGTGGGGTGCCATTGCCTTCTCTGGTATCAAGTCTATATCTAGGTAAAGTAGGATTTCAAAGCTAAGACATCGAGGATGAGAACTGAGTAAAGACAATGAGGTCTGAGGAAAAAGATCGTCATATTTAACGCTGTGAGAGTATCTTACACCACCTCCATTACCACAACAATATCTTTATGAAGAAAATTCAATAATGAGTTTCAATATTGGGTTGTCATTGTCTAAGTATGAATCTCTTTCAAGTTTAAATATATCACAATGATTTCCTCTACTGCTCATATGATTTATATATATAAACACACATATGCATGCACACTCCAATGGACTGAAGTGTGTCTGCCCCCTGCCAAATCCTTATGTAGAAGTTCTAACCTCGAATTTTACTATAATTGGAGATAGGACTTTTAGGAGGTAATTTAGTTAAATAAGGTTATAAATGTAGGGTCCTAATCCAATAAGATTGGTGGCTTTATTAAAAAAAGGAAGAGAGAGATCTCTTTCCACATGCACAAATCTAAAGAAAGGCCGTGTGAGGATACAAGAAAGTGGCCGTCTACAAGCCAGGAAGAGAGAGCCCTGACCATCCTTGCACCCTGATCTCAGGATCCCAGCCTTTAGAACTCTGAGAAGAAAAGTCTCTGTTAAGCCACTGAGCTTATGGTATTTTCTTATGGCGGCCCAAGCAGACTAAGACACACATACACACAGGATAGCCATCCCCCTAGAGTACTCGACTCTAAAAAGCAATGAAATATTTCTATCTATAGAAATTAATTTCAATGGTAATTTTTTAGGGTAGTAATAGAGTTCTGTATCAAAGTCAGTGTTATAGGAAGATTCTTTTCAAAATAAACTCTTTCAGAGGAGATATACTCCTTCTTTAATATATAAAGGCTATAGAAACATTTTTTGACCCTAATCATAACTCTAGAACATGTTTTTCTTAATTAAAATTCTCTTAAGAGAAGTCACTTTTTAAAATCTCAATCCTGCTAATAAAGACATTTGTTAGCTACTGTATGTCTGCTGTTAGTGCATCTCTTCTAAGCTATATTGAGGAAGACAGATAAATGAATACCTACATTCTCCCCCAATTAAGTAATAACTGAAACATCTCCCATTTTATATACAGTACATATTTTCTTAAAGACAGGTTGTTACAAAAAAATCCAATGGAATAAATCTAAAATGCATTTTAAAGAGAATTAAAGTTAATTTCTAATATGTTGAAGCAAAGGTAAAGAAAAAGAAGTTCTAAGTTTATTTTTTGAAAAGAATGAAATATAAATCTAGATGTTCTTAAAGTGACTATACTGACTTCAGTACTCACTATCTTCACCTATTTTCTCAGTTTCAGACATCTAAATAAATTATGCTATACCACAGGGACATTCAAGTGTCCATCCTCTTGAAGATATCACTTTATTCACTCAGACATTTCAACTTCTGTTACATGACAGTCATGGTGCCAGGGAAGGAGGGAAAAAAAGACTAAAAAAGGGAAGGAGGAATTTCCCTGATGCTTCAATGATTAAGACTACACTTGAGGTGTAGGTTTGATCCCTGGTTGGGGAACTAATAAGGTCCCACATGCCATGTGCAGTGAAGAAAAAAATTTTTTAATCCAGTTAAAAAAATAAAAACAAAAATTAAAAAAGGGAAGGAATGAAAAAGACCTCAGCAAAAATTTTTTAATAAAGAGAAGTGCTACTGGAAAATAACACAGCTGTAACTGCAAACAGAACTGAAGCTTAGATGACTGTGACAATGTAGCAGTCAGGATCCCAGCAGTAAACTGGGAAACTTAAGAAGAGCTTAATAAGGGACTATATACAAGGTATGGAGGGTGTGGGTAAAGTTATGAGATCGTATTAATACAACCTCCTGAAGGGGCAACCACTCATAGGCCTAAAAGGTTCAGAGAGCTATGACCTCTGGGAGAGCCAACATGATAGGATTTGGCAAGAGAATGCCTGGAGAAACAACACCCCCCCCGCCCCCCGCCTCTTCTTCCAGCGCTTCCCACGCATCAAACCCATCAAGAAGTCAAAGGGCAAAGTGAGTCTCCAAGTACTGAGTACTAGGTAGACAATGATGAGAGCAGATCCACACAAGGAAAAAGAAGCTATCTAGAACCGAAAGGCCGGAGAAGGCAATGGCACCCCACTCCAGTACTCTTGCCTGAAAATCCCATGGATGGAGGAGCCTGGAAGGCTGCAGTCCATGGGGTTGCTGAGGGTCGGACACGACTGAGCAACTTCACTTTCACTTTTCACTTTCATGCACTGGAGAAGGAAACGGCAACCCACTCCAGGGTTATTGCCTGGAGAATCCCAGGGACGGGGGAGCCTGGTGGGCTGCCGTCTGTGGGGTCGCACAGAGTTGGACATGACTGAAGTGACCTAGCAGCAGCAGCAGCAGAACCGAAAGGCAGAAGATAAGACCAGTTAGGGTCTCAGCATGGAATACAGAGTAAAAGCAGATAACTCGGGAAAGGTTTTAATAAAAGGACTATTCATAGAATCTATATTGAGACTATGTATTAAGAAGTTTGGACTTTATTCTGTGGGTGACAGGAAACACACAACCCAGTCTGTCCTTTAGTGGGGGAAAAGACTCAGAAAAATTGTATAAAGGAAAAAGAAGTGTGGAGTTAGAATAGAAGGAAAGTCCAGAGGCAAGAAATACAAGTGTATATAACATGTTGAGGGTTGAAATAAAGAAATAACAGTGGGAATAGAAGAGGAGACAGTTCTAAAAATGTTTAGGAGATTTTTCCTTCAGAACTATGGACTGTGTCTCTGAGTATGTATACATGGATGTGTGTCTCTGTCTCTTAAATACATATACACACGCCCCCTATCTTCAGCCTTTGGACTCTCTACGGAATACAGTTTTCAATTCTCCTTTACCCTGAGTAGACTACTATCTCACAGCCTTCCCCCCCACAATCCCACTTATAGTAAGCACTTCAAGGAATGTACACTGAATGAATAAACAAGCAAGCAAAAGCCTCTGAGGCACATAATAATAATTCTGCATAATTATACACTTAGGTCTTGAAAAGTTTTGTTATTTTTCTCTCCATAAGACCCAAGTTAAAACAAACCAAGAAAAGAACAAAAAGCAAAGAAACAAAACTGGATAACAATCTTAAGTCCAAGGACATGCTAGGGAAACACTTCTAATTCTATAGTCTAACAATTATTTCTCAAGCTTGTTTTCCACTGGGAACACAAAGTGCTAACAAAGATAAAAAGACTGATATGCCCATGTTAACTATATAAGGAATTTATGATTCAGGAATTCCTGGAATCTTAGAGGCAATTTCTGTATAGTCCAGTCCAGCGTTATCTCCAAGCAAAGCTTCAGACATGGCTACTGCAGAAACAATTCTATCAACAGTACCCCTTACTCTTTTCTCAATGAAAAAAGGAGTTGGGGCCCCAACTCAATCCTCTTTACTGATCTACCCAAAACTGATGTCTATCAATTCCCTGCAGGAAAGCAGAAGGATCAGATTTCCAAATGAACTACGAGCATAAATCAATAATACTTCAAAATAGGACTTTGCAAATAATTAACAATCAGCTCTACATCCATCTTTTCCTAATCTCTTCTCTAGAACCTCTAGAAACTATCAGACCTGAAATTTCATCACAAAGCACACAATAACATATGCCACTCCATAACAGAAGTGCTCAGTTCCCAACCTCAACACCCATTCTGTACACCTTCAAAGTTAGCAAAGGACTTCATTCCAAGACTCCCAGGTAAAATGTTGTCATATACTGTACAACTTTACAGTGCATACTATAGGATAAATCACAATGTAGTCTCTTAACCACCAGTAAATCTTTGCTCTTACAGAAGCACCTAAAATAACTGGGGCAGCCGAGCTTACAAGACTCTTTAGCAAACCTGCTAGTCTTGTAGTAATTTATAAACCTGAATCACAAAACACAAATATGATTAAGAGAAAGATTTACTTTACAGTGAAAAAAACAGTTAATCATCTTCCACGGCCTTTATCATATATGTCCAAAAAGAAGAACGGAAACTAACATGTATTGAGCACACATGACAGATCACTATCATGCTAAAGCAGCTGCACATACACTACAATTGTATATTATCTTTACACAAAACATAGTTATTCTTCAGATGTCCTACTATACAATCGGGAAAAAATTTTAAACCCAATCAGTAGCATGAGTATGAATCATATACACAGAAATATATGTACACGTACATACACTGTTTAGTAGGCAAAATCTCTAAAAACATTGTACTTAGTGTAATTTCATTTATATAAAACAAATTACTTGCATTTATGTTCAAATATACATTGGAAAGCCTAGAAGAATATACAACCAACTTTTCAGTAGTTATCTCCAGATGGTATTAATACACATTAGGTAGAAATCTCATTTTCTACTATATGTGCTTCAATGTTTGAATATTTCATAATAAAACAAAAGATCATGATCATTGATTTTGAACCTTAAAAAATGTTTAATCCACACCTTTTTCACTGTGCTTCCTGAAATTTCTATACATGCAACTTAACTGAAAAAGTCCTATCTATGGTATAGAGACTGTCTGAAACCAAGGCAAAGAAAAAAGCCTATTTTTCTAGTCTGTTAAAAACAAAAAATAAAGTAACAGTAACAAAGTAACAGAAATTATCCTTTGGCTTTTATGCCTGATTGATAGGTTCTCAGAAAAGCAGCCCTACAGTGAAATTAGTACTTCTGGGGGTTTTCCTATCTTGCAACTTTTGAGAGCTATGACGATTTACCACATGTGAAGCAGGTAAATCATAATAGCTATAAGTTTAATATCTCCTAAAAAGTGTACTAAACAAATTTCCAAAGTCTGAGACATCAGAAATTTGTTTTTGACACTAGAAATTATTAAGCTCCTCCAGAACATTCTTATCTTATAGGTAGCAGAAATAATCTAGGACATCAGTTTAGGAGAGGCAGTCAAAAACAACCCATAAGCAATATACTTTCGTATATTGAAAAATTGGCTTCCCTGGTGGCTCAGATAGTAAAGCGTCTGCCTGCAACATGGAAGACCTGGGTTCGATCCCTGGGTCAGGAAGATCCCCTGGAGAAGGAAATGGCAACCCACTCCAGTACCCTTGCCCGGAGAATCCCAAGGACAGAGGAGCCTGGTAGGCCACAGTCCACACGGTTGCAAAGAGTCAGACACGACTGAGTGACTTCACTTGCTTGAAAAATTGTATAAAATAACAGCACTCAGATTATTCTAAAAGGGTGGAACTATCTGTTAAATTATGTAATATGCAAAGGAATATTACTTTAGTGGGTCTTTCAAGTTTTATATTTTTAGCAAAGCTCAAAATTGATTAAGTTTTAATAAAAACCATTAGTCTGATGGAGCAGAGAAGAAAGAAAATAAACAATTTCATTTAGGGTAAGGTTCAACAAAATTTTCTGTGGTGACAAAAATGTCCAATATAATGTACTGTCCAATACAGTTGCTACTAGTCACACATGGCTAATGAGCACTTGCTCTGTGGCCGGTGAGAATGAAGGATCGATTTTTAATTTTATTTTAATGACCAACCTAGACAGTATATTTAAAAGCAGAGACATTACTTTGCCAGCAAAGGTCCGTCTAGGCAAGGCTATGGCTTTTCCAGTAGTCATGTATGGATGTGAGAGTTGGGCTATAACGAAAGCTGAGTGCCAAAGAATTGATGCTTTTGAACTGTGGTGTTGGAGAAGACTGAGAGTCCCTTGGGCAGCAAGGAGATCCAACCAGTCCATCCTAAAGGAGATCAGTCTTGAGTGTTCATTGGAAGGACTGATGTTGAAGCTGAAACTCCAATACCTACCTGATGCGAAGAACTGACTCATTTGAAAAGACCCTGATGCTGGTAAAGATTGAAGGTGTGAGGAGAAGGGGACGACAGAGGATGAGATGGTTGGATGGCATCACCGACTCAATGGACATGGGTTTGGGTGGACTCCGGGAGTTGGTGATGGACAAGGAGGCCTGGCATGCTGCAGTCCATGGGTCCGCAAAGAGTCGGACACAACTGAGCAACTGAACTGAACTGAACTGAACTTCATCCTAAATAGCTAACATATAACTAGAGGCTTTCATAATGGATAATGCAGATTTAGGGTTAAAGATAAACTGAGGTTGAGAGCCAACAAATTTTACTAAGACTTAATACACAGCAAACCTAACTTTGATTCCCTAACTTAAAAGGAAATAATTATGAAGTACTTGAGTAAACATAGATTTAACTGTGACCTAATGCTCAGAATAAAATTCCCCCACAAGAATACTCTTGGCTTGCTTCCTTTAAAGAACCTATCCCTGTTGCAATCCTCAAATTTTAGAACCCTGAATTGGTTTCTCTCTCCAGGCAACTAGCCTTCCTAGATGGGGAAGAAAGAGGGCCAGTCAAATAATGTGGGGGTACTCTCCTACCTCCTTCACCAAGCTCCAATCTTCTCACTCTTCTGTCCTGGAGTAAGAAGTTCCTTAATCTCTAAGCCAGCAGAGTGCCTTCTTGTCTCTGGATGCCCAAAGTCTGTCTTTACAGCATTCCACCTTCATGGCAGCTAGCAACTGTGGCATCACTGATTCAATGGCCATGAGTTTGAGCAAACTCCGGAAGATAGTGAAGGACAGGGAAGCCTGGTGTGCTGCAGTCCATGGAGTCACAAAGAGTCGGACACAACTGAGCGACTGAACAACAACAATAACCAACTGGTTCTTACCTCCAGAATTATTCCTACCCTTGGTGGAGGCTGTGAACACTTAGCTTAGCTGTATAAAAATACTACTACTCGAAGACATTTAAGTTTTGGTAATTCATTCCAAGTCATACAATATTTATGGTTATAAAATACCATATAGTTTTTTTTTAATTTTTACTTTATTTTACTTTATAATACTGTATTGGTTTTGCCATACATTGACATGAATCCGCCACGGGTGTATACAAGCTCCCAATCCTGAATCCCCCTCCCACCTCCCACCCCATATCATCTCTCTGGATCATCCCCATGCACCAGCCCCAAGCACCTGTATCTTGTATCGAACATAGACTGGCGCTTCGTTTCTTACATGATAGTATACATGTTTCAATGCCATTCTCCCAAATCATCCCACCCTCTCCCTCTCCCTCACAGTCCAAAAGTCTGTTCTATACATCTGTGTCTCTTTTGCTGTCTCGCATACAGGGTTATCATTACCATCTTTCTAAATTTCATATATATGTGTCAGTATACTGTAGAGGTGTTTTTCTTTCTGGCTTGCTTCACTCTATATAATCGGCTCCGGTTTCATCCATCCCATTAGAACTGATTCAAATGTATTCTTTTTAATGGCTGAGTAATACTCCATTGTGTCTATGTACCACAGCTTTCTTATCCATTCATCTGCTGATGGACATCTAGGTTGTTTCCATGTCCTGGCTATTATAAACAGTGCTGCAGTGAACATTGGGGTACATGTGTCTCTTTCAATTCTGGTTTCCTCGGTGTGTATGCCCTGCAGTGGGATTGCTGGGTCATAAGGCAGTTCTATTTGCAATTTTTTAAGGAATCTCCACACTGGTTTCCATAGTGGCTGTACTAGTTTGCATTCCCACCAACAGTGTAAGAGGGTTCCCTTTTCTCCACCATATAGTTTTAAATTTCACTTCACCAAAAGCTAAACTCCGACCTTAGTACACCACCTGACCATCTACTTCTAACCTAAGGAATTATCAGGAACATTCACTATCTCTCAAGAGGGTAATAATCACTACTGTTAGAACAGGAAAAAACAGAATTCTTTCCTGTTAAGTTTCTCAATTTATCCCACACAGTGAGGTCTCTGAAGTAGCAGTTCTTTAACTTCTTGGGGTTCCCAGACTCCTTTAAGTTTCTAATGAAAACACAAGAACTTCTGCCATATAGTTTTACAACCTGTACACTGACATACCAAAAAAGGTCATCTATGGACACTTCTATCATAAAGGTATAAGAAACATAATAAAAATAATTAATACTGTAAAGCCCACAGACCTAAGTGTTCAGTAGAATATGACCTCAGAAAAGCTAGAATTAATTCAACCTGATATTACTATATCTTCCCTTAATTTTCCTTCCTCTTCTCCTCCTTCCAATTTTGCCCTCTTCCCATTACCCTTCTTTGCTCTTAACAGTTCATTTCCTTCTTTGGCTCTATTATAGAACAAAAGTCACTATTAGAATTACTTATACTTATTCCAATGTTATGTTTCCTGTTCTAATTTCAAAAGTAAAAGTTTACTTTTTTAAAGAAAAGGGAAAACGTTTGTGGAATACCAACTATTTGCCAGGTATTTGTCTACATTCTATCTAACAATTCCGTGATGGGGAAAGAGAGTATCCTCCCAAATCTGTATGTTTGAAAAGTTACAAGTCACTAAGAGAAGAGTCAAGATATAAATTACAAAATAGTTGGGTACGAATGAAAATATGACAAGTAAAATTTTAAAGTATAGTTAAAATACTACATATGAAAATGTAGTTTTAGATTTATGTATTAGAAATTAATGAAACAAACATTCAACACAATAACTTTTAAAAGCTCAAGAAAGTGGAAGAATATAGGACAAAAACTAATGAAACAGAAAAAGGAAAAATCAAATCAATAAAACCAAATGAGATTTTACAGATTAATTAAATAATCAGGCTTGCTAAAGTTTAACAAAAGAAAAACACAAATACAGCAAATTATTAAAAATTTCAAACTATATCTTAGAACTAAATTTTATCAGAAACTCATGGATGTTAAGCAACTCACCCAAGAGTACAAAGATCTTGGGTATGTACTAGGACAGGTACTAAAATTATACAGTTGGTAAATAGGGAAGTCAGAATTTTAACAAAAAGTTCCTCTTCTTTTCATATCATACCACCTCTCTAACTATCAGGGTCTCAGTCTCCTTAGCTACAAATGAAAAAGAAGAATGACATTTCTTAGGTCTCTTTTCAATCCATGATTCTATGAGCTTAAGCTGGTCTGTATTTAAACAGTTTATTTCCTTATGTTGGTTCAATTGCGGGTGACAGTGGAGTTGCTTTGTGTGACCAAGAATACATCTCAATCTGCTACACTTGGGTTGATTGAACCATCCTAATGTGTAAGTGCACTTTGCAAAACTTGAAAGAAACCTCAGCAAAACTTACAAGAAAAATAAACAGCGAACTTGAGAGAAAAATAAACAGTGAGGTAACTGCTTCTAGGAGCTGATGCTTTACCAAAAAGGTAATGGATAAAACCCATATGTAAGAAATATTCTTCCTTCCCAAAAAAAAATCCAACATATGTAAATTTAACCATGTTTGTTCATTTCCCTACATGTATATTTGGATCTAACAAATAAGTCTACAGTTACTTTTGTGAAATTTGCTTCTACAAACCCTTTCATTTTCTCCTTTTAGCAGTCCAAGGTTAAAAGTAAATAAAATTTTTGGGGCTTTTTACTACTTAGTGTTACCTGAGCAGTTTTTAGAAAGTTCTATTCATTCCAAATTTAAGGAATGTTCTTTATTTGGTGTCCAATTCAGTTTGAACAAAAAACATTTTGGAGAGAAAAACATGCAATATTTTTCCTGCTTTCTTTGGAAACAGGTGTTGCACATCTTTCCAGAATCACATGAAAACTCTTCCTGCAAATTGATAGGAGTTGTGTGTTATTTTTAAGCAAAAAGGGTTCTCTTCTCCTCCTCTATAAAGGTAAAGAAAGTCATTCAAAATTTTACCAACTTGAACAAGTGAAACTAGTAAGTATGCCAGGTAAGACAGTTTGTTTCCTCTACATATCAAATGCTGAGACTCCTTCTTGATTCATATTCCAAATCATTTGACAAATGTTTCACATCTAGCTCACAGCTAGACATTCATATCTGGCACTGAAAAGAGAATGCAGACTAGAGATGAATATCTGAAATTTCAATTATAAAAGGGATAGCTGAGGCCATGAGATCTTACTAAGATCAGAAAAAGTGACAATAATCTAAAGAAAAAAGAGACAGCTAATAACTCACCTAGGTGGCGCTATTGGTAAAGAACATGCCTGCCAATGCAGGAGACAAAAGAAACGCGAGTTGGATCCCTTGGAATGGGAAGATCTGCTAGAGAAGGGCACCGCAACCCACTCCTGTACTCTTGCCTGGAGAATCCCACGGATGGAGGAGCCTGGCAGGCTACATTCCATAGGGTCGCAGAGAGTCAGACACAATCAAAGTGACTTAGCGCACACACACGCCAATTAATAAGGAATGAACTACCAGGTAAGTAGGATAAAGAACACGAAAGAACAGCGTCAAGGAAAATGGTGGTGGGGGAAGGCAGTTCTCAAAAATGTCAGTAACGTTTTTACTTAACTCCCTGACAGTATGCTAGGTTTCTTTTAATCACTTTAAAAGGTAACTGTTATTACATCATGTTGAAGAAACTGGCCCAAGGGAATTTAGGTTGCAGGATTATGACTCAAAACCCATGTCAATGAGGCCATGAGCCTTTTGGGTTCAGATGGTCTTAACAGTAACAGATGCCACTTAAAAAGAAGCAGAGCAGAAAAGGAACACACAAGTGGTAACTGATGAACCATAATAGAAGAACTGCAGTCCTCTGAGTGAAAACAGAAAGACTGAAAGAATTAGAGAAAGAGAGTAATTGGGTAAAAAAATTTTAAATGCCTTGTGATATAAAAGGAAGGAAAGAGGAGAACTTGGTCTACACCTTGAAGGGTAAATAGAGCAAAAGAAGGGTGATGATTTTCTCGGTCTTATCTATGATGCAAAAGATGTGATAGTGAGCTGATGCAGTGAAATGCAGGTAGTGGGAGAGGAGAACTTGAGAATGAGGATGAATGGCTGGAGCTGAATACACAGGAGATGAAAGGAAATGTAAACACACTGAGACAATCAACTCATCAAAAACAGCATTATACTTTTGGCTGATTCATGACGTTGTATGGCAGAAACCAGCACAATATTGTAAAGCAATTATCCTCCAATTAAAAATAAATTTTAAAAAAAAGAGCAGGGTTGGTTACTGTTAGGGTTTTTTTTTTTTTTTTTAATTGTTTCCTATTTGATTTGTATTGCTCTGCAATGTAATCAGGTTCTGGTTACTCTTGAGATGCCATGTTCAGTTATTAGCATTGGCTTCACTCTTTCCCCACCCCACACTCCCCTTGGCCCTTTGGCCTTGATGAAAACATGTGATAAAGGAAGAAAAGGAGCTGAAACAGTGTGAGAACCTCTGTGGATGTGATACCATGCCAAACACTTAACAATAATTTTCATTAATCCTTACAATACTAGAACACAAGCTCCAAGAAGGCACAAATTTCTTTTGTTCTCTGATATACCCCAAGCACCTAAGACAGTTCTTAGTACAAGACTGGCCCTCAACAAATATTTAGTGAATGAACAAACAGTCACCATGTTATTACTATCCCCATTTTAAAGATGAGAGGATGACTCAAAGAGGATAAGTAACATAATTAAAGTCATACACATAATAAGGGTGAAATTAAAAATATTTAACAACTAGTACACACCAGCACGGTCATTCAGAATGATGCCAGCTGGTGCTAGAGGAGCTGGCTTCTGCTTCAACCTTTTAGTTGTGGGATCTTGGGTAGGTCCATGGGAGGGCTGCGGGTGAGGGAAGGTAAGACTCAGATGTATACTGTCTACCAGTTTTGATAGTAAGTGATGCATCCAGGACTCAAACACACACTTATCTGACTAAAGCCTTCTAAATGAAATAGGAAATGGTATCATTTGCAAAAAAATGAGGAGAGTAGGAGATAACTGGAGTTTAATAGAGTAGAAAACATTCACAACAACTGCAATGGGAAACAAATGAATTAAAAATTGATTACTGAGCTCAATCTGTTGCCAGACAATTAGGGGAAAAAAAAAAAAAAAGATAGTCCAACTGTGGTAGGGTAAAGTGCAAGGAGGAATAAAAGAAATATGAATGGGCAGAGCAAAACTACAGGACGAAGATTTTCAATTCCAGGTAATTAATTTGGATATGCTTCCGTAAGACATGAAAAATCAACACTGGCTTTGGACAAGAAAGGACTTGATGGAAGTTGTACCTCAAGATGAGTTTGTGCAAGGTAGAGAGGGAGAAGCTGAAGAGTGGAGAGCCACATGGGAGGGGTCCGTGGTCGAGAGCACTATATATTTGGGTGTGATTCACAGAGATGGCACTCAAAGTATCCAGGGGCAAGAGTTCAAAGAACAGTGCACCCTCAGCTTTTAGGAACACCTACATTCTGGTCACTGGCTTGTAGTCACTACCTCTCTGTGGCTGACATGGTTTTACTATAAAAAGTACTTAGTTATCGTTTTGGTTTTCTGTTTAAGTTAAAACAAAAGGGAGAGAGTACAGTTTAGATATAAGTGACATTTACCAAAGAAAGTTTTACTCTTTGTGGTTTTCTGTCAATAATTACCTATAATATCCTCAACCTTAGAGTCTCTTAGTTCATTAAGACACTTAAAATAAATTTGTGTATGTATTTAAACAGCTTTTAAAAAAATCCAAGACAACTATATGGGCAGGTTATTTTAATATATACCCTGAGATTTCTGCACAAAAAACAAGTTAGCCTATTTATTTATACTCTAACAAAAATAAAAAGCAGAAGTTGGTCACCTGTTGTTACTGCCCCAGAAAGGCACACACTGCCAACTGGCCAGGAACAACATTCATTCCTTCCACTCTCTCCTAGTAACAGCTGTTCTCTTTTTTTCTTCAAGCTGGCAAAGGTCACATTCAGTAGCAAACTTTCCACGCCGATTTCTACATACAAAAAGCAAGGAGAAGGCTGACGTAAAAGGGTGTGGGGAGAGACAGCTGATTTTGTTCTATTTTAATTTCTCCTGGGCATTTACCAAGAATATATTTTGGGCTTCTTTGATATTTGGAGCTATAACTATTAATCATTTCTCAGCAAAAAAAAAAAAAAGCATTCTCTTTATATGAAACTGGACTTGAAGATGATATAAGCAAATTTTGAAGCAGGCAAAAATCTATAGCAAAATTGTACAGTAACATTTACATCATTAATGGCTGCCTAATTAAAATGCATTATGCTAAGTGAAGAGGCCAAATTCAAAAGACTACATACTGTATGACTCCGTTTACTACATGGCATTATATGACATGCCATTTATATGACTTTATAGGATGGAGAACAGACTAGTGCTTGTCAGAGGTGGAGAATGGTGGGAGGAGCTGACTAAAGAAGAGAAATATGAGGGAATTTAGGGTGGCAACAGACTAGTTCTGTATCTTGGTTGTGTGGTGGTTACATAACCCTAAATTTTAAATTGTCGACAATTCAAAGAACTGTATCCCCAAAGAGTGACTTTTACTATATACATTTTTTTTAAATGTTAGCTTATGTCTCACATCACCTCTCTCTACTGCTTATTTCAAATCTCTTCGACAAGCTTCAAACAATAACCCCACCCCCTCCACCCAGCGAACACCTACTTGCCATTCCAGCTTCTTTCTATTCAGTTCCTCCTGGAATCTTTCCTTTGGTGTGGCAGGGTGGGGTCCTAAAGAGAGCTGAGGCTTTGTAGTCAGATACACCTAGTTGGGCTTACTTTTGGCATTTTCCCAGTTACTACTTGAGTGAGCATGAGCAAATTATCTAACTAGCTCAGTTTCCTCATGCAGTGAATGCAAATAAATAGAATTTATGTACCTCCCTGTTGTAAACAAATTAAATGCTATTCCCTGATCTTTCTCCTCTGCCTACTGCCTTCAGAATCACTTTGAGTTTCCACAGACCTGCCTGATACGTACATAAAATTATCACAACACTTAACTCATGTACTGAAATTATTTATCTCTGGCAAATAAAATGGCTCGGTGTCTCTCTCTGATTCCTAAATTCACAGAGGCCAGCATGTTCACTGACAGATAGTTAAACTGTTTGAAGAATACTGTGTCGACCTGATCTGGTCTTACTGTTAAAAAAGGAAATACTGGAAGAAAGAGAATCAGGAAGAAAAGGCTAGAACACCCTGAGACAGTCTGGGGTGGATGACTCAAGCAGGTGGATGACTCAAGCAGGTTTTCCAAAATATCTACTAAGGTGTTGCATACTGAACTACAGCACAAAAACTGCAGATAATCTAAATTTTTAAAAACAGAGGCAAAGAGGATTATGCCAAAAACAATGAAATACCACATAACCATTAAAGGTAACTTCATAGAAGACTATGTCAAAAAGAGTACCCGAAGTAACAACTCAACTTTTTGTTTAGAGCACTGGTTTTTAAAAAAGTGTTAAGTTCATAGATATAAAAAGATACACAACCAAAATGTTAAAAGGTGTCATCTCTCGGTGGTAGTGAGATTAGTAATGATATTTATTTTCTTTTCTGGGCGTTTCAGAATTTACCAATTTATTACATGTTAATTCTAGAAAAATTGGAAACCACAGAATAATTATTTTAAAAGAAAAAACTAATCTAGATTTCACTAATGATGCTATTCCATGACCAAGACTCAGATGTCCAAAAATGGGGGTAAAATACATTATGCTGAATCCATATAATGAAACACCATGTATTTCCAAAGTAAAATAGATTATAAACTATATACCTTTGGGAAAGAAACAAGATATGAGAAGTTCCTCTATTGAGAAAGTATTTTAACTTGGAAGATCTATGAACAGATATACAGGAATATGTCATCAAATATTAACTACTGTATCTTTCTTTGAAAGTTTATTAAGAGACAACAAATTTCAGAAGACAATATAACATAGTGAATTAAGGAGAAAGTTCCTCCTAGAAACACAGTTTCTACAGAATTTATTTAGTCTTTAGCTTAAAAAAATGATGCGTGCCTGCTCAGTCGTTCAGTTGTGATGCCATAGACTACAGCCTGTCAGGCTCCTCTCTCCATGAGATTTTCCAGGTAAGAATACTGGAGTGGGTTGTCATTTCCTTCTCCAGGGGATCTTCCCCATGGGATCACAAACTCCTCCCCCGCCAACCCCATATCCTGCACTGCCAGATGATTCTCTACCATTGAGCCACCTGGGAAACCCAAAAAAAAATATGAACCGTAGCGATTTATCCAGGTATTATTTAAGCTTGTAAAACAAAGCATCCCATGTTCAGGTGAGAACACCTGATTAAGCTATTTCTCTCTTTGAGCCAAGGAGACTTCCAGTCTCGGAAATCCCATTCACAAACTTCTCTTAACCAATGAAATCTCCTTTTTCAGCAACTAGGCAACCGACAACTTCTCCCATTCAGCAGGAAGGCCTATATTCCAAAGAATAATAGTGTGTGTTTACTATTAATATTATAGTGATTCTTGAATAAAACTAACAAACTATAATGCCTTTATAGAATTTCTAGAATTGTTATCATCTAGAAAGGTATACGGAGAAGGTGATGGCACTCCACTCCAGTACTCCTGCCTGGAAAATCCCATGGATGGAGGAGCCTGGTAGGCTGCAGTCCATGGGGTTGCTAAGAGTCAGACTCGACTGAGTGACTTCACTTTCAATTTTCACTTTCATGCATTGGAGAAGGAAATGGCAACCCACTCCAGTATTCTTGCCTGGAGAATCCCAGGGACGGGGGAGCCTGGTGGGCTGCCGTCTACGGGGTCGCACAGAGTTGGACACGACTGAAGCGACTTAGCAGCAGCAGCAGCGAAAGGTATACACATAAATGCTTCTTTAGAGACTATGGATGGTGGTGGCCGGTGGGCAGATTTTAAATTCTTTAAGGAGACTTCTTTAGCAACTGAACTTGTAGAAAAAAAATCTGACAAATTTGATTTCACCATTTTGGAACAAATATGCATAAGAAGTACTTAACGAATCAAAATTACATGGTATTTGGCAGAAACCAAGGCAATGCCAAAGAATGCTCAAACTACTGCACAATTGCACTCATCTCACACACTAGTAAAGTAATGCTTAAAATTCTCCAAGCCAGGCTTCAGCAATACATGAACCATGAACTTCCAGATGTTCAAGCTGGTTTTAGAAAAGGCAAAGGAACCAGAGATCAAATTGCCAACATTTGCTGGATCATGGAAAAAGCAAGAAGAGTTCCAGAAAAACATCTATATCTGCTTTATTGACTATGCCAAAGCCTTTGACTATGTGGATCACAATAAACTGTGGAAAATTCTGAAAGAGATGGGAATACCAGAGCACCTGACCTGCCTCTTGAGAAACCTGTATGCAGGTCAGGAAGCAACAGTTAGAACTGGACATGGAACAACAGACTGGTTCCAAATAGGAAAAGGAGTACATCAAGGCTGCATATTGTCACTCTGCTTATTTAACTTATATGCAGAGTACATCATGAGAAATGCTGGGCTGGAAGAAGCACAAACTGGAATCAAGATTGCCAGGAGAAATATCAATAACCTCAGATATGCAGGAGACACCACCCTTATGGCAGAAAGTGAAGAGGAACTCAAAAGCCTCTTGATGAAAGTGAAAGAGGAGAGTGAAAAAGTTGTCTTAAAGCTCAATATTCAGCAAACTAAGATCATGGCATCTGGTCCCATCACTTCATGGGAAATGGGGAAACAGTGGAAACAGTGTCAGACTTTATCTTTTTGGGCTCCAAAATCACTGCAGATGGTGACTGCAGCCATGAAATTAAAAGACGCTTATTCCTTGGAAGGAAAGTTATGACCAACCCAGACAGCATATTCAAAAGCAGAGACATTACTTTGCCAACAAAGGTCCGTCTAGTCAAGACTACGGTTTTTCTAGTGGTCATGTATGAATATGAGAGTTGGACTGTGAAGAAAGCTGAGCACCGGAGAATTGATGCTTTTGAAGTGGAGTGTTGGAGAAGACTCTTGAGAGTCCCTTGGACTGCAAGGAGATCCAACCAGTCCATTCTAAAGGAGATCAGTCCTGGGTGTTCTTTGGAAGGAATGATGTTAAAGCTGAAACTCCAATACTTTAGCCACCTCATGCGAAGAGTTGACTCGTTGGAAAAGACTCTGATGCTGGGAGGCATTGTGGGCAAGAGGAGAAGGGGATGACAGAGGATGAGATGGCTGGATGGCATCACCGACTCGATGGATGTGAGTCTGAGTGAACTCCGGGAGACGGTGATGGACAGGGAGGCCTGGCGTGCTGCGATTCATGGGGTTGCAAAGAGTCGGACACAACTGAGTGACTGAACTGAACTGAACTGAACTGAACACAATACTGTAAATCAATTATCCTTCAATTAAAAATAAATTTAAAAAAGAATCAAAACTACAGATGAAAAAGTTTAAACAACCAAATAAAATCCAGACCTAAGATCTCAACTGCTTTTAAGAGTTCACATGCCCCTACCAATTAAAAAATGTGCTGTGTATTTTAATCTTAATTTATATGGATCCATTATGTCTACTCTGAAATTATGCCAAATGGCAAGGTTCCAGAAACTAAAATAAGGTTACACTAAGGTGTGTCTCAGAAGGAAAACATAAAAACTCTAACTTTGGCAGGAAGTGACCAAAGTAGCATATCTAAATTAGTAAGCTTTGTTTAAAACACATATGCTTTTTTTTTTAAAAAGGCACACAAGCCAAAAAGTTTGGTAAAATTCTTTTTTTTAATAGTTACGATGATTGCAGCAGCAAATCATATATCCATCTTCCCCAAAATCTATGTTTGTACCACTCAAGTTAAATTTTATACAGAAGATAAAAGTTATCTTTTGTATAATTTTATACAGGAGATAGAAGGTGCAAGAAGGAAGAACTCCCACAAACTATTCCTTTCATGCCAAGAGCAAACATGCAATGCTGAAACTACACAATAACAGCAGCTACCACGGGGAACAAGAAAAAAGACAGGCAGGTAATAGTTTGTTGACTGCCTACTAATTCTTATTTATTATTAACAAATCTGTGAAGTAGACAGTATTCTCTCCATTATGCAAGTGAAAAAACTGAAGTTCAACAAGACTAAATAAGCATTTGTGTGACCAAAAGCAAGAATGCGTAATAGAAAAAGTACACGTGCGCTCAGTTATGTCCACCTCTTTGTGACCCCATGGACTGTAGCCCACCAGGCTCCTCTGTCCACAGGACTATCCTGGCAAGAATACTGGAGTGGGCTGCTATTTCCTCCTCCAGGGATTGACCAGGGATTGAACTGGCGTCTTCAGCAGCTCAGCAAAGCAGAATTTTGAAACCAGTCTACCAGGCTTCATATACCAGATTCCACCGTATCTGGTTAACAATTACTTTGGAAAGCATGGATATCAAATAATCCATTGTTCTCAGTAAAGAGGGTTCTATAAGAGGAATTCAACTATTCCTATACCATTGACCTAAAAATGGTTCCTTTATCTGGGAAGATCATTCTTCCATCACCTGGTATATCACAAGAAACCATGACAACCTACTATCCCAGACTACTAGCTACTACACTCTCCTTTCTAAGTCCAACTTTTTTTAAAAGAACTACCAACACCCACAGATTTCCACTTCACCAACTACTCACTGCTCTGCTGCTGCTGCCAAGTCACTTCAGTTGTGTCCGACTCTGTGTGACCCCATAGACGGCAGCCCACCAGGCTCCCCTGTCCCTGGGATTCTCCAGGCAAGAACACTGGAGTAGGTTGCAATTTCCACAATTTAAAAATGGCTTTACATAAAGTTATCAGTGACCTTAATGTAACTAAACCAAATGGACACTTTGCAGGTGTTACCTCACCTTTCAGGAGGATGTAGACATTGTTACCACTCTCTTCTTGAGGTACTCTCTTCATTTGGCTTTCCAGAAACAGTCTTCTGGTTTTTTAAAGTGTCCTCTCCCTCTCAGTCTTGGCCATTTTTATTTCTTCCAACCAATCTGAAGCTCAGTCCTAAACCTGTTTTGTTTTGTTTTTTTTCATTTATAACTTCTTGAGATTTCATCAATTCTCATGACTTCAATTACCATGAATATATCCGAAAAGGACTCCGAAAAGTCAGACAGTAGTTCTGAGCTTTAGATCCATTTATCCAAACAAGGACCAAATACACCTTCTTGGAAACTTTAAAACTTCACGTAACATGGTAAAAACCAAACTCACTATCTCATCTCCATCCCCATTCCCATTTTAAATGGGTTCTCTCCTAGGGCTCCCCAGTTTAGTTATTATAGAAATCAATATCTATCCAATTATACAAGCCAGAACTTTCAAAACTATCTTTGATATTTCTCTCTGACTCTCCATTTTTCCTATGTCACCAAAACTTGTCCATTTTATCTCCCAGATACCTCACAAATCCCTCAACCTTCCTCCATCTCTACCAGCACCTCTTTACTTTCACTACCATTATCTCATTTGGACCCCTGCAACAGCTTCCTAACTGATCTCCCTAAATCCATTCTTTTCCAGCTCCAATCTATTATTCCACTCTGCAGCCAAAGTCATCATTTTAAAAAGCTACCCTATCCTTCTTATTCAAAATCCTGTTTATGAACTCTCATAGTACCCAAACCTCTCCTTCAGAGCACTTAGTGGTTCATTTTTATATTTATTTGTGTGACTATATGCATCTCCACTGCCCATGACAGAACCAAGCACACAATGTGTGTAAGAACAAATATTACCGGAATAAACAAATGCCTACTACATAATGGACACTGCATCACAGCCAACGAGAACATACAGATGAAGACCCAGTCCTTTTCAGATAAAGAAACTGAAGTTGTGAACTTGGGTGATCACCCTAGTAGGTGATCAAACCTGTACTGTTCCAGTGTCCATATTCTTTAAATTTTATGCATCTTATAAATACAAAATAATTTTGTAAAACTTTTATACATTAAAAAAAATAAATGGAACTAGTATCTTGATAAAATAAAAAATATTTTAATAAAGTTCTGTTGAAATTGCAAGGTAATACCCTACATTTAAACTGCAACAGTTCATTTCTCTCTTATTTTTGAGTAGTTTGCAGAGATGATGCTAGCCCCCTCAAACAAGTACCCATTCACACACTTTAATATAGAAAGTATTAATAAGTCTTTATATCCTATAACATAAACACCTTCTTCTGAATTATATTCAGATAATACACTAAAATATGTTTATAGCTAGCCCCTATCTGAACTATAACATTTCTGTCACAACTCTATTTGATATATCTGACAGTTCAAAATTTCAAACCCCTCTGCTTTTAATTTATAAAACATTCAACCATGTTATGCTATCTTCCAATCTCAATATTTTATTCTTTTTAAAATTTTATTGATTGATTGATAGGTAGATGGATTGACTGATTTTTGCCACACCGGGCAACTTGTGGGATCTTAGTTCCATGATCAGAGATCAAATCCAGACCATGGCAGTGAAAATCCCAAGTCCTGGGAATTCCCTGGTGGTCCAGTGGCTAAGACTCCATGCCCCCAATGCAGGGGGCCTGGGCTTGATCCCATATGCTGCAACTAAAGATCCTGCATGCCACAATGATCAAAGATCCAGTGTGGCCACAACTAAGACCCAGCACAGCCAAATAAATAAATAAATATTTAAAAAGAGAAAGAAAGAAAGCACTGACTCCTAACCACTGGACCACCAAGGAATTCCCCTCCAATCTCAGTATTTCATTCTTAATTATGAAAAGTCTGAGGACATGAAGTAAGGGTAACTATAACAAAATTTTTTCAGCAATCTGTTCTCTTTCCCTAGTAAATCCTAAACACAGGTTGAATTATCATTGACCAACCTAAACAACAAATTCTTTACTTCAGGAAATTTAAACCATTGTAAATGTGACCCTTAGATTTATCCAACTGAAAATCAGAATCTCCACTATTATCTCTTTACTGGGAAGCGCTTCTTTACACTTAGTAAAGGCTTAATCTAGGCCTCGTAAGGCACCGTCATGGTTAATCCTACTGTCCCTCTTTCTCTCCAGGAAGCTTCATCCTTTCCTGGCTTCCTCTTGCAAGGTAAAAACAGACTATAGCAATATTCACTTCTTCATTTAAAAAAATTGTTCTTTTCCTCACTCTACTCTTTGCCTCCTTTTTTATCAGAAGAAATTAAGTTAGCCAAAGCCAACATCAGGGCTTTTGAGCTATAGATGCTTATGAGTTCAAAATTTCAGTCACAACTACTGAATAGCTCAATGCTTTTAAGTGTAAGCTTTAAATTATTACCAAACAAAAATATGATTCTTAAGTAGGACTCAACTTAAGTAGTTCTTGTAACTTTGGCCATAGTATTTTACTTCTGGTGCATATATTTCCAATTGGTGGTAGGTTTCCAGGGTTATTGGGTAAATGAAATTCCTTAACTGTTCAATGAAAGCTATATGCCAATACCCTACATAGTAATGCACCATTCTGCCACCCAAAGCTACACAGTAACATTAAGGTCTCACCACTCCAATCATTAACTGACTAACAAACTACAAGACTAGTACTGAGGAAAACAGAAACATAATCTTAGATAATGTAATTCTTTTATTTCAAAGAACATCTCTCTCCTATTTCCTATTAAATATTCTGCAAGTCACTGGAATAGAATAGAACACAGGCAAATACAAAGTTAGAAGAGATTTCCCTGGTATTTCAGATCTTTGGCAAAAGATTTTGACAGTCTTAGCTGAAGACAAACTGCTATTGATAAAGATGACAATCTCCTGATATTAAGCAAACTAGATCTAACCTAGCCTAATTGTGATTTCTTTTTGTATTTTTTTTTAATTTAATGGCAGTTGAACATCCTTTTTCATCTTTTTTAAAACTGAAAATCTCCCTTCACTGAAATTTCAGTGAGTCTGACAAAACTATATTTTGCTTTGGCTTCTCAAGGTGGCATATGTCACCACTTCTAACAGTATGGCTGACAGAAGAGTATCCAACTAGTTTCAGGATTTCATAAGTTATCTGGTCACTGATAAAGTCATATGCCTATGTGTGGCAAAAGAAGAAACTCAAGCAGGGGGCCTACATTATTTGTATCAGGGACCATTTTTCCTATGTCACTACTTTCTGAATACTTCAGTCAGCCTTCAGATTTTTCCTGTTTTCTGCTGACAACACTCCCTTCATGGCCTGGCTAGATTAATAACAGATCTCCTACAAGAGTGCTGCCTTGCTCAAAATGCCCCATTTACCCTGCATTCTTTGTTTTCCTACCCTAGTGTCAAATGCTCAAATATGTTCTGCAGCTATTGGCTCTCCTTAATAAGAAAGTTTGCTTACCATTATGACCCAGAGAGATAGATAAGGCAGATATTATTCTCATTATAATTTACACATGAGTAAATGAAACAGCCCAAGTGATCCTGCCCATGTGATCAGAGAGAAAAGCAGCAGCAAAACTAGAACGTGACTTGCAAGCCAACCACTTTCACTACCAGATCACACTTTGAACCCTTTAAATAAATTACATAAACAAAATTGTTTTCAGTGAAAAATCATCCACAATGTCAAATCCTAAGCAAGGCGAGGAAGTCTAATGCAAAAACTTATCTTCTTAAAAAAACTTATCTTCTTAAAAGATAATTTATTCATTGTTAGATTTGGTTAGTAATTAAACTGCAATCAATGGCAGAACTTAGAATCTCACTCATATTCATACAGATATCCAACACTAACCATAAAGTTGAGTATTACCCATAATTTGTCCTACAACTTTTGATAACATCACAACTTAAGAGACCTCTTCTCCAACTAGGCCACTGAGTCAGACATAGACAACATATGAGAAGGAGCATATTCAAAATTTCTTTCTCTTATCAATGCCATTTTTTAAAAATATAAAAATAATAAATGTCACTTGCTTCTGCTACACTGTATAACTATTCTAGGTATATTTTCCAAATCAATTGGGATGTCATTTGAAAAACTGTTTAAATAGGCTTTTTAAAGAAAAGTATTGTAAATATATAATATTAAAACATAAAATATTATAAAGTATGAATTTTAATTATGTTTAGGCATACATTTAATTACAGTCATATTGTCTTTATGAGGAAGGCTATCCTAAAATTAGGCCTATCCCAGAACACTGCAGGTGGATGTGACCACTATAAACATTTACTTCTTAAACTTCATGGAAAGAAAACAAGGAAAAATTCTTATTGATCAAGAGAAGTTATGAAAAGAACCTGTTATGTTTAGCTGTACTGCAGCCATACTTTAGCCTGAACTGCAAGTTATTAGGTTCTGACTAGCTCATACTCAAGAAATAAAATCTTCATGTTTTAAAACGTGAGTACCAAGAGAAGTTACGATTACCCAAATCATGCCATTTCCACTTCACACACACTTTTGTTTATTACTATTTCGCTCAATTACAGATACTCATGTTGGTACCTTGTCTATGAGCTGTGGAAATACTGCTCACCTAGAAGTAAAATGATAAGATCTCAGTGAGGTATCTGATTCCAGAAAGAAACAGGTTAGAAGTAATCAGAACATCTCCCATAGTGATCTGGGCACGAGAAACTGAAATATGAACCAGGTCCCAATTCAAATGCTATTTAAACTGAAGCTAGAACTACACTAAACAATGTCCCAAAAGAAAACTCACCAGTACATGGTATCAAATTTAAACAACAGACGGGATCAGTGGCCGAATTGAGTTATTATCTTAATAGGGATCATGATAACAACAACGGGACAGACCAGGACTATGTTAAAACTTCACATACACTCTCTCACATTATCTCATCTAATTTCACAGCACTATGAGGAAGACACTATTATCATTATCTTTTTCCTCATTAGGTGACAAGACTCATGGAGAGCTGAACCAACCTGCCCAATGTCACACAGTTAGTAACAGAGTTAAATTCCAACCCCCAGAAGAGTGACTGACTCAAGTATCTTGCCTACTCATTCATGTAAAAAATATCTGAATGCCTAACATGTATTACACACTATCTAAGCACTCATATCAGAGAAGGCAATGGCACCCCACTCCAGTACGCTTGCATGGAAAATCCCATGGATGGAGGAGCCTATTGGGCTACAGTCCATGGGGTCGCTAAGAGTCGGACACGACTGAGTGACTTCACTTTCAATTTTCACTTTCATGCACTGGAGAAGGAAATGGCAACCCACTCCAGTGCTCCTGCCTGGAGAATCCCAGGGATGGGGGAGCCTGGTGGGCTGCCTGCCGTCTATGGGGTCGCACACAGTCAGACACGACTGAAGCGACTTAGCAGCAGCAGCAGCAGCAAGCACTCATATTACAGTGTTTCCACACAGTAATAAAGCTGGATTCTGAACTACCCACTGGAGAAGGGACAGGATACCCACTCCAGTATTATAGCCTGGGGAATTCCATTGACTATACAGTCCATGGGGTTGCAAAGGGTCAGACATGACTGAGCAACTTTCATTTCACCACTTCAGAACTATCTACAGGAATTATTTCCAGAATTTAGCACTAACCAAAAGTGTAATGTTCCCCAAGCTTTGCAGTATCCTTGCTGGAAAGCAAAAGCGAAGATGTCAGGAGAAATTGTTCTGAAATTCACACAGACTTCATTAAAATACCTACTTCTCTCCCCTTACAGCTTCTGTGTACCCGCTGGGGACAGAGACCCTGTCTCACTCACTCTTGGTACCTAAGTGCTATGACATATCAGGCACTCAGCTTACCATATGGTATTGTCATTGTTACAAGTCTGTTTTCCAGAGTAAGCAAGAAGCTACTTGAGATCCATGAGTTTTATTTTTTTACCCATTTTTGTACCACCAGTGCTAGGGCATACAACAAGCCTATTACTTCACAGTTTTGTAATGATTTCATGAGTTATGTAAAACATTTACCAAAGGCTCATTTATGCATTGAATAAGGAATAGTTTTCTTCTTATTTACCCCTCAAGCACCTATGCAGTCAACCCCTCTCTTCCTGCTGACGTAAATGAACCAAAAGGCAAGGCAGAACCTGGCTAAACAAGCTGCCAATTAACTCAAGAGCTCATCCGCTACACATTTCCTATATGTCATTTTCCTAGGCACCCCACCCTGAAAAAAAGACACAGGAAACATTTCCAAGAAGTGACAACTGAGAACAAAACCATGAGGTTCTAACTATATTCACTGGAATGAGTTACCAAAGGTGACTCTAAACTCTACACACATGATTCACATAAAATGCAATAAAGTACAAAGGTCTTCCTTTCCTGGGTAAAACTGCCTAAACAACAATGCTATTTGAAGAAAAAAATCTATGAGTATATTAGTGATTGGGCTTTCCAGGTGGCACAGTGGTAAAGAACCCACCTGCTAATGCAGGAGACACAGGAGATGTGGGTTTGATCCCTGCATTGGGAAGGTCCTGTGAAGGAAATGGCAACTCACTCCAATATTCTTGCCTAGAGAATCCCCATGGACAGAGGACCCTGGCAGACTATAGTCCAAGGGGTCGCGAAAGAGTCAGACACAACTAAGCGACTAAACAACAACAAACTTTACTGATCAGGATAAATCAGTTATATGTTCCAGTATGATATACTTTCCTAGCAAACTCTTAGTAGTTATTAGGAGTTTGATTTATGAAAAATTAAAGTGCCTCCTTTGGACAGCAGATACATGCTCAAAACATGATAAGCAGAAACTGACTATGAAGCCACATCATATGGAATAAAGACAGTCATAAAAGATTTAGCCCACGTAAAATAATCACTGCTTTTACAGCCAATTAATTCCCTCAGTCCTTCATTTCTTATCCTCTTCATTTCTCAATCTGGACAGTTAATCTGAATTCAAAAGTTGTAACTCTTAAAAATGCATTTCCCAATTCCCAACCATGCCACTTCTTACCTGGGTTCCACTGGTAGTTTCTCAGGTACCTTAGGCCTTATTTCCACCATCAACAGAATGAAGATAACTAAGCTATCCTCCCTAAGCAGGTTTTGATAGACCTCATAGCCACACATAGACATAGAGCACTAAATGTCAGTTATTGTTATTATCCACTTTGACATTTAGAAATAAGCTGCAATAGTTACTATTAAGAACACTAGGATACATACTGTATTCCAGCCACATTGGCCTCTTTTCTGTTATAAATGCCCTTTGCCCCTCAACACCTGCTCTTTCCTAGGCCCGGAATCATCTTCTTTCAGCTCCTCCATGACCAACTTACTTTCATTCTTAAATCTGAATTCAAATATGCCTTCCTCAGAGAAGCCTTCCTTGAGATTACCACCCCTCAATATCTCACTCTCTTCTAACCTTGCTTACATTCTTTCATGGCATTTACAAATATCTGTAACTATCAGTATAGAGAACTTACTTATCTTTTCCACAATGAAATTTACAACTCCTAGCATTGTAAATATTAAGCACGTGTGTGTGTGTGTGTGCTCAGCCGTGTACAACTCTTTGTGACCCCATGGACTGCAGCAATGCCAGGCTCCTTTGTCCATGGAATTTTCCAGGCAAGAATATTGGAGTGGGTTTCCATTTCCATCTCCAGGGAATTTTCCCACCCAGGGATTGAACCTGAGTCTCCTGCATTTTCTGCATTGGCAGATGGGTTGTTTACCAGCTTGGCCACCAGAGAAGCCCCATTAAGCACATAATAGCTGATAAACAAGTGAACAATGTTGCAAAGTCAAATATTTTAAAACTTAACATTGTATTCCTAAAGGAAATCAATATTAATATTCATTGGAAGGACTGATGTTGAAGTTGAAGCACAATACTTTGGTCACCTGATGCAAAGAGCCGACTCATTAGAAAAGGCCTTGATGCTGGGAAAGATTGAGAACAGGAGGAGAAGGGGGTGAAAAAGGATAAGATGGTTGGATGGCATCACCAATTCAATGGACAGGAGTTTGAGCAAACTCCGGGAAATAGTGAAGGACCGGGAAGCCTGGTGTACTGTAGTCTTAAGGTCACAAAGAGTCAGGCACGACTTAGCAACTGAGCAATAACACTGTATTAAACACAACATAAAAAATAAAAGATATTATCAGGTTAACATATATCAAAATAAATAGCTGCGGTAATTCTCTGGAGATCCAGTAGTTAGGACTCCATACTTGCACTGCAGAGGGCCGGCGTTCAATCCCTGGTCAGGGAACTAGGATCCCACAACCAACACAACACAGCCAATAAATAAATATCCAATTGAAAAAACAGAAGTAAGAGGGAGATGGGGTGTGAAGAGGTATTTTTTTTTTCTTTTTTTATTAAAAAGTCCTAAAATAAGCAAATGCAGTAACTTTTCAATGGATAAACAGAAGCCTAACAATAAACAATAGTTTTTTCTTTGATGTCTGCTTAACCATAGGTAGGAAATCAAACAACAGAATTCACACAAATGAGGGAATATAATTAAGGTCATTCAAAAATTTTAGGAATATTAAGTCTACTTTTTATATGGTGACTCAATCAGTTCCAAGGCCTGGACAATAAAAATAGTGAAGGTGACAAGTGTCTGGCTAACTCCATTTTCTTAAGTTGAAATTTAGGACTTAACCACTGTATAAAGTAACAGTTATTCCATCTGTTTAGTTACACTCTACCACAGACTGTAGAGATCATTTTCTAACATAGCTGGGATTATCACTACCTGAAGATCATATATGTGGTTTTTACACATGACTGATAAGACACTACTATTTCAAGATGTTCTGTAAGCTTCAAAGACATTCCATGAGTATTTACAGGAAACAATTTGAAGTTTGTGTTTTTGTCCCTAATACAAAACTATGTTGATGTTATTTTTACTAAAATAATGACGTTTTAATTATTACAGGATTATAGAGGATTACTTTTATTTGACAATCATATTATGCACACGAGTGCAAGGCCTACTCTAAGACCTTTATATTTTCACTCATTTAAACCTCACAACAACCATACAAGGTAGGTACTTTATCATTACACAGCTGACTCAACAGACACACACAGAGGAAATCTGCCTAAGGTCACACAGCTAGTAAATGGAGGAACTAGAATTGAACCTACACAGTTTGGATCCAGAGTCCATCACTAGACTATGCTGTCTATCTAAAGTTTTAAAGAAAAATCAATAGTTTATAAAGTCATAACCAATGTTAGACTAGTTTCAGTTAAGTAAAACTGAAACAACTCAGTCTGAGCCATCTGGGCTTTAAACCTAGATAGCAAGAAGGTTGAAGGGCGAAGGAAAGCAGGAAGGAAAAAGTGGAAACGAAAAATAAGCTAAGTAGAAAAAGAAGGACTTCTCAAGCAGCAGTGGTAAAGAATCCACCTGCCAACACAGGAGATGCAGGAGACTCGGGTTTGATCCCTAGGTCAGGAAAATCCTCTGGAGAAGGAAATGGCAACCTGCTGCAGTATTATTGCCTGAGAAATTATGGACAGAGAAGCCTGGTGGGCTACAGTCCATGGGGTCAAAAAGAGTAGGACATGACTGAGCACACACACATACAGCAAAAAGGAGGGACAAAAAGAAAGAAAAGAGTTACTGTAACCACTGTTCATAATATCTGAATGATGCTTTTTCAGAAAGAAAATAAGGGACAAGACAGTGCCTATATAATCCCTAACTAGCTTATTACACAGACTGTATATTTCCATCCCAAATGCTGAATTAAACCAGTAAATTAGGAGGAAATAACATTTCAAATTCCTTTGCATAACGGAATTCCCTGGTGTTCCAGTGACTAGGACTCCAGGCTCTCATTACCAAGGGTCTGGGTTCAATCCCTGGTCTGGGAACTAAAATCCCACAAGCCATGGGGCAAAAAATAAATAAAAAATTTGAAAAAACATGTTTCTTGGGACTTCCCTGGTGGTCCAGTAGTTAACACTCCATGCTGCCAAGGCAGGAGGGCCTGGGTTCGATCCCTTGGTGGGAAACTAGATCCTACATGCCAGAGCAGCCAAAAAAAAAAAACCATAAAAAACCTAAAGCTACATGTTAATTAGTTCTCTTAAAATGTAGGTTTTAGTAACTTTCTACCAGCTTCTTTTTAAGTCAGATAAACAGTAACAATTTAAACTTTAATTTCTTATCAAAACTAATTAGAATAATTCGACAAACTGAGTAATATAATACACAGGAAACTTTGGTAGAATTCAGCCAAAAAATGACTAAGCAAGAAAGAAATTAACAAAGATTATGGCATGTCCATGAGTTTCCAAAAGGATTTAATTCAAACAGAATATAAAGGAAAAAATTACTTTTCACAAAAGCTATAGAGGGGAATGTTTTCTGAATATTTCCATACTCTCATCCAAGCAAGGTAAATTCAAGTTTAAAGTCAACTGTATAAAGCCAACTAAAGCCAAATACTATTAATTTCCTCCAGGCCTCTGCTTTTGTTCCAAACTAGCCATTTAAAGGTAGAAAAAGTCTTGCAAGGGGAGGCCAGTCTGACCCAAGAATATGCCAGTTTGACAAATTTTTGTTCACTTTTTTGAGATTCCTTCCCCCTCTCAGTGGCTGGGAGGAAAGACAAAAGTTATGTAAAACAGAGAAACAAACAGTAAACTTGAATCAGAAGCAAAAGAAGTTAGCTTAATAGAAGTAACCAGAAATTGAAATGGCAAGTAATCAGGATAAGTATTATGTCCTATTTATTTACTTACTTATGTACCTCTTTGGTATCTAACAGAATTCCCAGCATCTACTAGATAATAAAACAAATGTTTGGGTGAATTCACCCAATAATGAGTAAATGGACAAATAAATGTTAGGAGAAAAAGGAAGGCGGCAGACTTTCAGCAAGGGAGACTTTTTCATTAAATATCTGACGTTCCCTTAAGAAAGCAGCCCAAACTGAGATCAGGAAAAAGAGCACTCCTATGGGTAATACTTAAGGGGCAGAATGAGATCAGCATAATTACTGAAGAAGAATAAGTAATGGGGTTCCACAATCACCTGGGGCTTCCCAAGAGGCACTAGTGCTAAAGAACCTACCTGCCATTGCAGGAGACATAAGAGACTCAGGTTTAATCCCTGAGACAGAAGATCCCCTGGAGGAGGGCATGGCAACACACTCCAATATTCTTGCCTGGAGAACTTGCATGGACAGAGAAGCCTGGCAGCCTACAGTCCATTAGGGTAGCAAAGAGTCGGACACAATGAAATCAACTTGGAACGCACACACAACCACCTAGTATGGCTGCCAGATTTTCCCCTAAATTTATTGACTCTGATTTGGCATAAAGGTGATACCATGTTTGCAGTATTCTGAGGAAACCATGACCCCCTCCATTCTAAGAAAACCAATGTTGGAGCCCATGAGTTCCTGTTATCATCTGCTTTTATGGGCCAGTGTAATTGCTGTCAAGTGCAGAAAAGGAAGTCACCTCAGATCTGTTTTGGACATAACATGAGTATTATCAGTAGCACCCTGGCAAAAAACAGCACACCCAAATAAGGTATTTAAATAAGAATTTAATGAAGGAACCATCTTCAAAGGTATAGGTAGGATTTAGGGAAAGTAGCAGGGAATGGTACCAGCAACATCAGGAAGCCATTATCATCTCTAGGCTAAAGGGGGCAAGTAAAGGGTTACCAAAACCCAGAAAGATCTGTAACTGTAGCTGGCTGGCACAGAGGGCCACTGAATAGAAGCTGTGACCTACTCACAAAACACAAAATAGCTCTGGCAACGCAAATCCAGCAGGAAGAAACTGGCTCTTCCAGGCCTCCTGCTGTTGTCCCATTGGTCAAAGTCAACCAGAAACAAAAAGCAACAGCCTAGTTGCAGTCCATAGCACTAGCCTGCCAGAGCATAGTGCAAGGTAGAGAAAAGATCTAGAGGAGCCAAAGAAGGTGGCACAGTACAGAAAAGATATTCCAAATGACTGCTACTCAGCAAAACTCAGGCACATAAAAAGGTTCTGCCAGTTCCACCTAAATCTTCCAGGCATCACGAAATACTTGCAAAAAAGTCATACACACATGTAGCTACTTACTTGGGTTCCCACTGCCCTGTACTGAGCTGAGAGAGAAAAAAAAAAAAAAGATTCCAAGAGTACTCCTGGGGTACCATATGTCATTTCTGCATCTCTAAACAAACACTGCTACTGCTACTGCTAAGTCACTTCAGTCGTGTCTGACTCTGTGTGACCCCATAGACGGCAGCCCACCAGGCTCCCCCGTCCCTGGGATTCTCCAGGCAAGAACACTGGAGTGGGTTGCCATTTCCTTCTCCAATGCATGAAAGTGAAAAGTGAAAGTGATGTCGCTCAGTCATGTCTGACTGTTAGCAACCCCATGGACTGTAGCCTACCAGGCTCCTCCATCCATGGGATTTTCCAGGCAAGAGTACTGGAGTGGGTTGCCATTGCCTTCTCTGCTAAACAAACACAGACAACCCCTTTACCTATGATAGATCATTTATAGCACAACTCTTTTTTCTGTACTCAAAGAGCATCTATTCCATATCTTTATTATTACATTTATCATGATGTATTATAACCTCTTGTTTGTTTCTCCCTCATTAGATCCTAAGCTCCTTGAGGGCACAGGCTTTCTAATTCATCTTTATGTTTAGCACCTAACATGAACTTGGAACAGAGTTACCCTTCAATCAATGTGCACTGAATCAATTCATTGGCACCCTAATGCCAGAGTGCATAAAATCGAAAATGACTCTCAGCAATTAAGTTTTATTTAGGACATGGTTTAACACGATGAGCAAAACACAGCTTTCACATCAGCCCACTATGATTCTCTGTAGAGCAGCTTTTCTTATGTGCTCAGGTGATATTTATGGCCGCCTTCTACAATCATAGAACTGATTTTCAAAGGAGCCAGAGAAAGCTGGCAAGACCACACTCCATCTCAGAAAGGAATCAAATACACATCATCTCTCAAAATTCTCATTCTTTTTCCAAGAGGAGACCAGATCCACTGAAGGAAGTAATAATTTGGGTGTATTATATGGAGGAAATCATGTTTCATAGTGGTGGTAATATTGACTTGGCATAGAAATGCTTTTACACGTGCGTAAGCATGCACACACCCACCCCCTTACATACAGGCATGTTTATCATTTAAACAGACATCACTTCCTGTAATATTATAAAGTAGCCATGTAACACAATCACATAACATCATCATATTAAATGAATACACTGCATGATGTTGGGTGATCATTAACAGAACCTGGAACATATTCACATTATAATTAAGAACCACTTTCACATAACCCTGTACTTATGATCTGCTTGATCACCTTTCTGTTGCTATAGTCAACTTTTACCTGTAGTTCTCCAAAGAAAAAGGAAAAACTTAATGCCAAGTTGATAACCCTCTTTGAGCTACCACTATTTTAAAGGCTGCCAATCTCCTGCTGTCAGTAAGATGAATAAAAATAAAACTTTAAATGACCCTTAAAGGGGACTTTTTGGCAGACCAGTGGTTAAGACTCTACGCTTCCATGTCAAGGGGTACAGATTCAATCCCTGGTTGGGGAACTAAGATCCTGCATGCTATGCAGCTCAGCCATAAAGTTTAAAAATAAATAAAATGACTCATAGACCCCACTAGAAAGGTGAGTTTTTTAATAAAAATATATAATCTCCCAAAACTCAGCATGAAAATACTTTGTATCTCTAGCATCACTGTTCTCCTTCACTGTTGTTTGTAACAGAATATTGATGCTATTAAATCTAATGTCATCTTATACACCAAATTAAAATAAGCCAGTATTTCACTTTCTATTTAGGAAAAGGGAATTCTGAACTTATCTTGACAATACACTTAATTATTTTAAAACTCTAGCAATACAAAAACAGATAAAATGTTTTTCAAATATATCAGGTATCTGATACTGATACTTAATGCATAAGTCTCCTAAACAAGCTTTTCCCAAAACCAAAGATTTTAAAATCAGAAATAACAATTTTATCTTTTTTTGAGAGTCATCATAAATTCTGCAACTGTAGGCCAAGTTAGCAATAAAATTACTCAATTCTATTGGACAGTTATGTGATGCTTGCAGCATGCTGAAAACATAGACTACAAAACCCCACAACTTTATAAAGTTGTACTGCAAATAGTTTCCTCAAATATACATGAATTAAAACAAACAAAACATAGATTTAGCATATGGCTCTGTGTTTAATAACATTGAGCTACCTGAGAGCAGTATTATGTTTCATCTATCCTGGTTCAGTGCTTGGCCCAAAGAGAAAACGCATTTGTTTCATAAATTAGTAACTGCATAAGGTAGGAAAAATGGGAACTTTATATATAATTCTGACAGTACAGTATGTGGCAATGACAGGATAATATTCAATATATTAGAATTTTAAAAATCACTTCTGACTGAACATTTTCCTCTCCCCGAACTAAAACATAAATGAAATTTAACAAAGCTCCACAAACACTGAGTATAAATCTAAATACATTTTAAAATATAACATATTGACCAAGGTGAACTTTTCATTGCCAGTAAATCTGAATATAATTAATGTAATTATGAATATGTCCGGATATCTGAAAGGATCACTTGTGTTTTTATAAAAATAGTGTTCCAAATCGTGTTTCCCTTTCCTAAACGGAATTTCTAAAATTCACTGTGGGGCTATATAGGAAATGTCCTGGTAAACAATAAAGATGTTTCATAAGCAAGACTTTTCCCAAAAAAACAGGTAACAGAATTTATAAAACTTCGGCAAGACTACAAGCACCTAAACGGTCAGGTTTGAGGCAGGGGAGATGGATACTGGATTAAAAGCGGAGGAAGTTTCCTCTCACCGAAAAGCCATTATGCAGACCTGCGTCTAGGACGCTAAAGTCACAGCTCTCCAACGCGGAGAGCTAGCCAATACTATTACTTCGATACTCAAACATGAGGACTACCCGAACATCGAGCAGGTCTTCTGGTAAGTAGTTTTTTCCAAAACATATAAATAGTTCAAAGATACTGCCTTACACAATATATATGAAGACGGTGAAAATCTCTCCTTCCAATGCCTAGCCCTTACCCAGATGATTTCGATTGTTTTTCGTCAAAAGAAAAGAGCAACTGGCGACCAGAAGCCCTACGACTGAACTCTTCCTTCAGAAACACAACGCCAAATTCGCTGCAGCCAAAGAAATGTCCAGTGCTCCTTGTGGGCTCTCACAGGAGATGGAAACCTACACGATGACGAGGTCTGTGCAGAGAAGGAAACAGCGAGTCTGGGGCACACCACGCCAACCCCATCCCCCTCAAAAGCAAGCTTCTTCAAACCTATAGGCAGAAACCTGGCATCATCACACCCACTTACAGCCTGACAATTTACAAGCCGGTAACACCTTCTAATTAGCGTTCTAACCTTTTATAGACGAAAACTTAAAACTGCTTCCCACAAGGAAGATAAACCTGGCACTGGCGCCAGTTATTGAGAATTCCCAGTGCATCAAAACCCTCCGGTTTTGTCACCAAACCTGATGAGCCAGTGACCACCAGGCTTCCCTACATCAGCGAGGGGAGGAGCCCACCCTCTCTGCTGGGAGTGAAACGGGAAACAGAGGAAAGGAGAGCAAGGGATGGAGCGCAGAGGCGTGAACAGCATCCAAGCAGGGTGGGCTCAGCGCACCGGCGGGCAATAGAAAGGCAGACTGACAGCAGCGGCCACGCGTGGATGCGGGCTGCGAAGCGGGGTCCCCGGGCTGCGGAAGCCGCCCCCAGCGTCTAGCCGGGCAAGGCTCGCGCGTCAGGCACACACCCCCCCACCCACGCCCGTCCGCGACTCCCGGCCAGTCACCTCCCAGCGGACACACGCCCGCACCCCACCGATGCACCCACCCCAGGCTCGCGCGCACACGCCCCTCGGGCCGGCAGCGCGTTACGTACCCAGCAACACGCAGAGCACATCGAGGGCCACGTACGGCAGCCGCGTCTTGTCAAACATGGTCTCCGCAGGGATGGCAGAGGAGGCACCCGATTCAGGAGACCGGGCCGGGGACTGGCGACGGTTCCTCTCAGCCAGGGGAGAGCGGCTAGGGCTGACGGGGACCCCTGCGGCGTTCTGACGGGCAGCAATGGCGCCCACCACGCCTCCCCTCACAGCTCCCGCAACCACTTGGTCCGGGCCGAGACGCTCGTGTGCCAGCCGCGGCGGCTCCGTAGCCTCAGGCCCTCCTCGGTCGGCCCTGGCCCGCCCCGGCTGTTGGCTGTCCACAGCCAGGCGCCCTCTCCAACAGGCGGAGCGTCCGGACTCGTGCTTTAAGGATGGGGACCGGTAGGCCCCTCCCGCGGGGCAGCGCGGGACCTGCCTGCGCGCGGCCTCGCGGGCTGAGGGAGCGCGGCGGCGGCGGCGGGGCGGCCAGTGAGGGGCGACGGGGCGGGGCCGGGAAACCCCGGCTCGGGCACGTCAGCCAATCGGCGCCTCCGGTCCCGACCTGCGGAGCCCGCCCCTCAAGTGGGACGCCTCGGCGGACGGGCGGAGCGTGTGGGCACCTCCCATGCGGTGCGAGGGCCGTCGTTCAGACACGCATCCTGCTGGTGTTGCCGAACCTGGCCTTCTGATCTCTAGCCACCGGTCATTGCTGCTTCAGAGAAAGAACTGGACCCACCCCCACCCCGGTTGCCTGCCAGCTCTCCTCATCCATGGGGATTGGGTAATAAAGAGAAACGGAGTTGTCAGTGACAGTCTCTCTCTCCTTGTCCGAACTTTAGTCAGGCTCCTCCCAGCCCTCTACTCGCCTAGGCCTCCATTGAGGCCTTCGAATCTGGCCGGGCAGAGCCCCGTATTAGCGTGAATTCTGCTAAGTCATCCTTGCATCTTTAGTATCTGGTTACCTTGTCTATGCGATCAGATTCGTTTCTATATAAAGTCCGTTAGTATAAAAGCCCTCGGACCTGCCTTTAAGCAAGCATCCCCCTATCCTTAATGTTTTATCTTAATTTCTCATCCACTAACCCCCTCACTCTTCTTGTTTGTTGGCTTTAATAAATTTCCGGGTGTCTTTGCTGTATTCGAGGTTGAAGACAATTTCTCCTGCTGCAAGTTATGATCCCCTATTGAAATAGTTTTAAGTCGGCTGTACGTCACCATTTTAACAAGTACCAGAATGAGTTTATTTCACTCACCCCTCATTCCCGTAGGACCCTAGCAAAGTAACCCGCAACATCAGGATGTTAATAATCCCTGCTGTGTGCTCTAGTCAAGAAGTGATGAAGCCTGGAAAAAAATAAATATGAAAGTGTTTTCCAAAAGATTAAACCCTCTATCGATGTTAACCATTGGTAACTTTCCTCCACATTCATATCTTACCTTCATCAAAGACGTTAGACAAATTGGAAACTGTTCTTAACTGCTTTGGACTTTCTCCACAGAAGTGTACAGGTGGCACACAAAAGGGGCGGGAATTACACCTGGGAGCCCTGGAAACACTTCATAGAAGGGTGATGGTTACATTGCTCTTTCCTGTCTCTCCCCCACATCAACAGCCATTTTCTTAGGTGAGAAGATAATGAAGAAGTATGTTTTGCCTTTTAGAGGAGTTACAAATAATAGCTTTAAAAATAAATCAACAGGGAATTAATTTCCTGGTGGTCCAGTGATTAGGACTCCACACTCACTGACCAGGGTCTGGGTTTAATCCCTGGTTGGGGAACTTAGATCCCACAAGTTGCTGAGTGTGGCAAAAAAAAATCAACGAAGTCCACTAAAATGCATTGTCGTGCTCTGTGATTTTAAAAGGGATGTACACTATGTGCATATAAGCTGTAAGTCCTCAGTTGAAAGAATGATTAAGAAATGTCATTTTGTTTGGGGAAGTGGGAGGTTTTGTTAGTTTTTGGAAGGAGTGTGGTTTGTTTTGGTTTATTTTCATGATTAGTTTCTAGTGTGATCACTGGAATTGAGAATGAGTTAAATAACCTTGAAATGATAGTGAAAATAACAAAAAGGAGACAATTATTGTATAGTGACATCATTAACACCCCCTTGGGGTAGGTTCTAATGTGTCCGTGGATTGGACATGAAACCTTACAGATTTTCTTAAATTAATAAAAATTTGTCCTGGAATCTGTATTTTTCTCTGTGTAATATAGGCATCAAATATAAAAGCAAAGTAGAGTGCACTTGAGAAGAATAGTCCTGAAGAATCTCTGAAGAAATGAGAAAATAATTTCCTGTCTTCTTGTATTACTAAGCATTTTAAAAAGGAGACTGTAATCTGCACCGTCCATTTCAATTTCTCTTTCAATATTTGTTGTATTCTCACTTCTGTCCCCACTCCTTTCCTTGAGCTATTCTTTAACATAATGTTATTGGTAAGTCTCCTATCTGTTCCAACAGTACTTGCTTCTTTTTATTTTATAAAGTTTCTACAAAGTGAATGATATTCACCTTGCAAAATTTAATGAATAAATTCCCTTAGAGTATTTGTATGTAATTATGTCTTTTCTCCCCACTCGGACTGAATCAAATATAGTTTTTATTTTTACTCAAGAAGCTTTGTGAAACTAAAACAATAAAAAATGTAAATGTCTGGTTCCCTAGTACATGTGTCTCGCCCATCCAAAAAGCTTTACAATCTGCTGTAATCTTTTTTGTATTTATTGTCAAAACTATTTGTTATTAAAATTTTTTATTATGTAATGTTTGATACATAGATTAAGTAAGTTTTAAAACATAAGTGGATGACTGGGAATCCACTACTCAATGCCTAGAGCATTGTGGTATCACTGAATCTATCTATGTGTTCAATCCCTTTGTTGTACTCTACTTCAGGGGAGGTAACCACTATCCTGAATTTTGTGTTTATCTTGTTCTTTCTTTGTTTTTTCCATGTGGAAAAACACACGGCGACATGTGTACATGTCACTGAAAATATGCATTGTTTAGCTATCTTATATTTTATCTTTTAAAAATATATGCCATATATGTAGTCTTTTGCTCTTGATTTTTTTCATTCATTTCTTATACCCATTGATGTTGCTGCAATCATTGCAGGTATATCATATAAATGTACCATTTTATTCATTCTTTTGACAGTGGCCACCTGGGTTATTGCCATTCTTGCTATTACAAATAATGCTGCTGTGAACGTTCACCTACATGTCTCCTGTGTGGAAAGCTGTGGAACTACTTTCATGGGGTATACAAGCATCCTCGGAGAAGGCGATGGCACCCCACTCCAGTACTCTTGCCTGGAAAATCCCATGGATGGAGGAGCCTGATAGGCTGCAGTCCTTGGGGTCACGAAGAGTCAGACACAACTGAGCGACTTCACTTTCACTTTTCATTTTCATGCATTGGAGAGGGAAATGGCAACCTACTCCAGTGTTCTTGCCTGGAGAATCCCAGGGACGGGGGAGCCTGGTGGGCTGCTCTCTATGGGGTCGCACAGAGTCGAACACGACTGAAGCGACTTAGCAGCAGCAGCACAAGCATCCAACTTCACTAGAAAATCCCAAATTGTATCACTAAGCATTACACCATCTTACCTACCCCTCACCAGTGGTAGATATGACTCCATATTTACATCAACACTTAAAATTTTGAGAGTTCTTAATTTTTGGTAATTTAATAGATGCAGTGTCTTGTCTTAGTTTACATCTTCATGATCACTAATATGGTTGGGCACCTTTTCCTAAATTTGTTTACCAAAAATATTTCCTCTTCTGTCAATTACCTAATCACTTTTTTGCCTATTTTTCTATTAGATTGTTTTTATTTTTATCAAACTGTAGAAGTTCTTTGTATATTCTTGATAGCAGTTCTTTGTGTTGTAAATTTTTCCTTCCAATATGTGGCTTGTCATTTCATTTCCTTTATGAGCAGCTATGTGCCAGAGTTATTGTAAATGTAATGTAAGCAGAGGTCTACTGGAAGATTTCTGTGAAAATATTTACTTTCCTGACCAAAGGAAAGCACTGGTTTTCCTTCCCTCTTCTTTCTGCATTCCTTGAACAGTATTTGAGTTACAGCAGCCACCTTGTGATCATGAGAGAAAGGTGAAGAAGAGAAACCCTGGTCTTTTTAATCCTGAGCTACTAAAACAACCAGCAACTTGGCTACCTCCAGATATTTTCTGATATAAGGGAAAATTATTGCTTAAGTCTCAAATATTCACAACTGATATAAGGCTCGAGTACTTTGATTACTATTTCTGAGAAATCACATATCAGATTACTCTAAGAAAACCTTTTACTTGAGCTAATTTAATTGAATTTTTGGTCCTTGAAACCACAAAGTCCTGAAGAAAAAAAAAAAAACAGTTCGAGTCACTGGAATGGATGTTGAATGGTTTGAGCATAGAGGCAAAACAAGTGACATGTTCTGAAGTCTTTGAATAGGAAAGGGAGTGAAACAAGGAACTCACATTGAGGACTAGTAGAAGATAAGGTTCTAGGACTTCCCTGTGGATGCAGTGGATAAGAATCTGCCTGCCAAAGAGTTTGATCTCTGGTCCAGGAAGATTCCATATGCTGCAGAGCGACTAATCCTATGCACCATAACTGAGCCTGGACTCTAGAGCCAGCCAGCTGCAACTACTGAGCCTTCATTCTGCAACTACGGAAGACTGTACACCTGGAGCCTGTGCTTCACAACAAGAGAAGCCACCACACTGAGAAGCCGCACAGTGCAGCTCAAGTAACCCCCACTCACCACAACTAAAGAAAGCCCTCACAAAGCAGCGAAGACTCAGCACAGCCAAAAATAAATAATTTTTTAAATTATATAAAAAAAGATAAGTTTCTAGAAGATAGGTTAAAGCACTTTGTAGCTTTAAAGTGTGTCTGGAAACAAAAAAACTTGAAAATATATAACAGTGTGCTGAAAACCGTCATTCAAAACAAGTAATCTAGTAGTGAGAGAAAATCATAATCTCTGCAGTGGGTTGTAAATTCAAGACAAGTAAACTTTATTTTGTAAATAATAAACTTTATTTTGTAAATCATGTTATTTAGTTTCAGGTCCTTTCTGTGTTTATTTCCATTTTGTTTTCTCCTGTGGTTCCCAAAATCTTGTTTATGGCTTCCAGCCCTTTTTTAGCTTTGCTGCAAAGTACTAGAGGGAAAGTCTTCTGTTATAATTGAGCCAGTCTACCAATGTAAGAAAAAGTCATTGCAAGAGTATTTATCTCCATAAAAGGAGGTGAATCCCTAGGATCAGAGTTGGAAGCCTAATGGGTGGGCAAACCAGCTCCACCAAGATTTTCTTTTACTGAGACTCCTTCAGTGTCAAGCTTGGAGGGCCTGAGTTTTCTGTTTATTTTTTCAGATGACAGTATTTCCTTAACAGGCTTATTATGGTAATCAAATATAAAAATGTAGATGCAACTGTCTGTTCTAGGCAGACATGCAATACATATTGTTTCTAAAACAAACATTTCTGTGAATCCACATCATTATTTTTGCTTCCCTACCACCCACTCAACCCCAAATCAACCATGGTTCTCTAATCTATTAATACCAAAGAAATGAACCTGATCTCACATGACTTGTTCTTGGCTCAGATGTTCACCACTTCCCTTCTCTAGGATGCTCACAAATTATTTCTTCAATGATCTCTTAAAAATATATATCACCAGAGATAAAGTTAAATTCCTATAAAATATGTGTACCCTTAAAGGCATCATATATATTTTTCTTTAAAAAAACATCTTGGGTAGGATTGCCATCCAGTTCCTGATGTTTAATCAGAATCCACCTTCTTTAGCTGTTTTGGAGATCAAGAAAATTCTCCCTTCTCACACCTTTTAACTGCTTTTCCGTTCACAACCGCCAATTCATGCTTTGTTAAACCTCATACCTCTATTGATATAACTGGTTAACTCCTTTAAAGCAAAGTGTGTAAGCCTTCTTCAGCTCTGTATCCCCAGCTCCTAGAGCTACACTTGGCACAATGAAGTCACACTCAAGTTTTTATGTTAAATTGCTTGAATAAACAAATGAACAGAGAACAAAAAGTAAGCCAGAGTTTAGGAAAGACGCAAACTATGCCTCACATGCTTTCTGTTATTTAAACTTGTCTGAGGATGGAGGTGAGTTATAGGATTAATTTTCCTGCCACTATGCTTACAGGTTCATGACACCACTCTATAAGTAATTTTTTGGGTGCTCGATAATGAAAACTACAGTTGATCTTTGAACAATTCAGCGGATAGGGGAGCTGATCCTCCCTTGAAAACCCAAGAATAACTCTACTGTCGACCCTACTAATCCTAGGTTCAACATCCATGCATTTTACCGAATGGGGATCATGTAGTGCTATAGTATGCATTTAGTGGGAAAAAACAAATAGAAGTGGACCCCAGCAGTTCAAACCCTCATTGTTCAAGATTGAACTGTTCTTTAAAAAGTGAATCTATCCCCCTCCTCTGATTAGAAAAATTTAATACTAATATTTTCCCTGATATAGTCAGTTTTATGGTATTTAAAAGTTCTAAAAAGTCACATGGAACAAACACCTATCCTTATGTCTAAATTACCAATCAGTTCAGTTGCTCAGTCGTATCCAACTCTGTGACCCCATGGACTACCAGACTTCCCTGTCCATCACCATCTCCCAGAGTTTCCTCAAACTCATGTCCATTGAGTCGGTGTTGCCATCCAACCATCTCATCCTTTATCGTCCCCTTCTCCTCCTGTCTTCAGTCTTTCCCAGCACCAGGGTCTTTTCCAAGGAGTCAGCTGTTCGCATCAGGTGGCCAAATATTGGAGCTTCGGCTTCAGCATCAGTTCTTCCAATGAATATTCAGAACTGATTTCCTTTAGGATTGACTGGTTTGATCTCTTTGCAGTCCAAGGGACTCTCAGGAGTCTTCTGCAACACCACAGTTCAAAAGCATCAATTCTTTGGTGCTCAGCTTTCTTTAGTGTCCAACTCTCACTTTCACACATGACTACTGGAAAAACCATAGCTCTGACTAGATGGACCTTTGTCATCAAAGTAATGTCCCTGCTTTTTAATATGCTGTCTAGGTTGGTCATAGCTTTTCTTCCAAGGAGCAAGTGTCTTTTAATTTTGTGGCTGCAGTCACCATCTACAGTGAATTTGGAGCCCAAGAAAATAAAGTCTCTCGCTGTTTCCATAGTTTCCCCATGTATTTGCCATGAAGTGATAGGACTGGATGCTATGATCTTAATTTTTTGGATGTTGAGTTTTAAGTCAACTTTTTCACTCTCCTCTTTCACTTTCATCAAGAGGTTCTTTAGTTCTTCTTCACTTTCTGCCATTAGGGTGGTGTCATCTGCATATCTGAGATTATTGATATTTCTCCCTGCAATCTTGATTACCAATTGAGGTTATCGTACTAAGTAAACCAGACAAAGACAAATATCATATGATATTGCTTATGTGTGGAATCTAAAGAAAATGATACAAATGAACTTATATACAAAATAGAAATACACCCACAAACATAGAAAGCAAACTTATGGTTACCAAAGGGGAAAAGGGGAGGAATAAATTAGGAGTTTGGGATTCACAGATACACACTTGTTGTTCAGTAACTCAGTTCTGTCCAACTCTTTGCGACCCCATGGACTGTGGCACGCCAGGCTTCCCTGTCCTTCACCATCTCCTGGAGTTTGCTCAAACTCATGTCCATTGAGTCGGTGATGCCTGCCAATCATCTCATCCCTTGTCGTCCCCTTCTCCTGCCTTCAATCTTTCCCACCATCAAGATCTTTTCTAAGGAGTCAGTTCTTTGCATCAGATGGCAAAAGTATTGGAGCTTCAGTTTCAGCATCAGTCCTTCTGATGAATAATCAGGACTGATTTCCTTTAGGATTGACTGGCTTGATCTCCTGACAGTCCAAGGGACTCTCAAGAGTCTTACACAACACCACAGTTCAAAAGAATCAGTTCTTTTGTGCTCAGCCTTCTTTATGGTCCAACTCTCACATCCATACATGACTACTGGGAAAACCATAGTTTTGACTATGTGGACCTTTGTTGGCAAAGTAATGTCTCTGCTTTTTAATACGCTATCTAGGTTTGTCATAGCTTTTCTTTCAAGTATCAAGCATCATATATATATATATGAATCACTTTGCTGAATATCCAAAACTAATACAACATTGTACATCAACTATACTTCAATAAAAAATGTTTTTAGACAGTGGAAAAAAGATTTTTTTCTGTAAACAATCCCAGTAATAAATATCATAAACTTTAAAAAAAAAGTGGATCTGCTCTAGTCTAAGTGATTATATTATGGAATACTCCTGTTAGGACTGCAAAGGAAACTTCCCCTCCTTTTCTTCTTCATTAAGATCAGAGTCAGAAATGCACTTCTAGGAACTTCTTAACCCTCAGAGCCAACTTTCCTTGTTTGAATAACAAATTTCATTTAACTTACCTTTGGATTTTTAAAACTCTGTGTGTGTTAGTTGCTCAGTTGTGTCCAACTCTTTGCAGACTGTAGCCTACTAGGCTCCTCTGTCCATGGAATTCTGCAGACAAGAATACTGGAGTGAATTGCCATATCATTCTGCAGAAGATCTTCCCAACCCAGGAATCAAACTCTGGTCACCTGCATTGTAGGCAGATTCTTACCATTTGAGCTACAGGGAAGTCCAGAAACAATATCCTTTGTAAAATCTATGGCAATGATACTCAGACTTTACACATTAGAATCATCTGCGGCATTGCTTAAATACACAAGTTCCCTCCCCAACTCCCAGAGATTCTATTCTAGGATATAACTCAAGCATTATTTCATCATGTTTAACAAGTGCCCCAGGAGATTCTGAATTTGAAAATCCATCAGAATTTGAAAACCTCTGGTCTAGTTGGCCCGCATTTTCACTCTCCTGACAAATTTTAATAAAAGGAACTACTTTCTTCAAAGTAATTGCTATATATTTTATTTTGGGGGGCTCCAAAATCACTGCAGATGGTGATTGCAGCCATGAAATTAAAAGACGCTTACTCCTTGGAAGAAAAGTTATGACCAACCTAGATAGCATATTCAAAAGCAGAGACATTACTTTGCCAACAAAGGTCCGTATAGTCAAAGCTATGGTTTTTCCTGTGGTCATGTATGGATGTGAGAGTTGGACTGTGAAGAAGGCTGAGTGCCGAAGAATTGATGCTTTTGAAGTGTGGTGTTGGAGAAGACTCTTGAGAGTCCCTGGGACTGCAAGGAGATCCAACCAATCCATTCTGAAGGAGATCAGCCCTGGGATTTCTTTGGAAGGAATGATGCTAAAGCTGAAACTCTAGTACTTTGGCCACCTCATGTGAAGAGTTGACTCACTGGAAAAGACTTTGATGCCAGGAGGGATTGAGGGCGGGAGGAGAAGGGGACAACAGAGGATGAGATGGCTGGACGGCATCACTGATTCGATGGATGTGAGTCTGAGTGAACTCCAGGAGATGGTGATGGACAGGGAGGCCTGGCGTGCTGCCATTCATGGGGTCTCAAAAGTCGGACACGACTGAGCAACTGAACTGAACTGAACTGAACTGGACTAGATTGAAACATAGTTATTAAACATCTGGGCTCAGGAATCAGGCTCACTCAATACACTTGAGCAAATTACTTCAACCTTGCTATGCACCAGTTCCTTACTTGTCAGATGAGAATGGTAACAACAGTACCTTCCTCTTAGATTTGTTGTGAGGATTAAATGAGATGATACAGCGAGAACTTTTAGCATAATGCCAAAGCATACAGTAGGTGCTCAATAAATGTTGGATGTTATTATTCAAAGATTCCTACCATTTCATCAGAATCAGGTTAATAATGTATATCCTATTAACCTTATATAATCACAATGGTGTGATCACTCACCTAGAGCCAGACATCCTGGAATGTGAAGTCAAGTGGGCCTTAGGAAGCATCACTACGATCAAAGCTAGTGGAGGTGATGGAATTCCAGTTGAGCTATTTCAAATCCTGAAAGACGATGCTGTGAAAGTGCTGTCCTCAATATGCCAGCACATTTGGAAAACAGCAGTGGCCACAGGACTGGAAAAGGTCAGTTTCATTCCAATCCCAAAGAAAGGCAATGCCAAAGAATGCTCAAACTACCACACAATTCCACTCATCTCACATGTTAGTAAAGTAATGCTCAAAATTCTCCAAGCGAGGCTTCAGCAATACATGAACCGTGAACTTCCAGATGTTCAATATAGTTTTAGAAAATGCAGAGGAGCCAGAGATCAAATTGCCAATATTCACTGGATCATCGAAAAAGCAAGAGTTCCAGAAAAACATCTATTTCTGCTTTACCGACTATGCCAAAGCCTTTGACTGTGTAGATCACAACAAACTGTGGAAAATTCTGAAAGAGACGGGAATACCAGACCACCTGACCTGCCTCTTGAAATCTGTATGCAGGTCAGGTAGTGACAGTTAGAACTGGACATGGAACAACAGACTGGTTCCAAATCAGAAAGGAGTACGTCAAGGCTGTATATTTGTCACCCTGCTTATTTAACTTATATGAGAAGTACATCATGAGAAACGCTGGGCTGGAGGAAGCACAAGCTGGAATCAGGATTACCAGGAGAAATATCAATAACCTCAGACATGCAGATGACACCACCCTTATGGCAGAAAGTGAAGAAGAACTAAAGAGCCTCTTGAGGAAAATGAAAAAGGAGAGTGAAAAAGTTGGCTTAAAGCTCAGCATTCAGAAAACAGATCATAGCATCTGGTCCCATCACTTCATGGCAAATACATGGGGAAACAGTGGCTGACTTTATTTTTTGGAGCTCCAAAATCACTGCAGATGGTGACTATAGCCATGAAATTAAAAGACGCTTACTCCTCAGAAGGAAAGTTATGACCAACCTAGACAGCATATTAAAAAGCAGAGACATTATTTTGCCAACAAAAGTCCGTCTAGTCAAGGCTATGGTTTTTCCAGTAATCATGTATGGATGTGAGAGTTGGACTGTAAAGAAAGCTGGGCACCAAAGAATTGATGCTTTTGAAGTGTGGTGTTGGAGAAGACTCTTGAGAGTCCCTTGGACTGCAAGGAGATCCAACCAGTCCATCTTAAAGGGGATCAGTCCTCAGTGTTCACTGGAAGGACTGATGTTGAAGCTGAAACTCCAATACTTTGGCCACCTGATGCGAAGAGCTGACTTATTGGAAAAGACCCTGATGCTGGGAAAGATTGAAGGCAGGAGGAGAAGGGGATGACAGAGGATGAGATGGTTGGATGGTATCACCAACTCAATGGACATGAGTTTGGATAAACTCTGGGAGTTGGTGATGGACAGGGAGGCCTGGCATGCTGCGGTCTATGGGGTCACAAAGAGTTGGACATGACTGAGCAACTGAACTGACTGACTGAAGGACAGTGTCCTGGGGTACTCCAAGTGCTTGGGGGACTCAAATCTCCAACTCCTTTGCAATTGTGTTAAATTCAGTGTTTATGAATCTTGCTGTGAAATGTATCTATAGATAGCACTTCCCAAACTTTCAAAGTGGGGAGGAGGGTAGGGTTGTGGGTGGGGGTCTGTGACACAATTCTGAGCTCTAGAACCTTGCTACTTGCTATTCAAATGGTGTTCTTGACTGGCAGCATCTGCATTACCTGCTGCTTCAGAAAAGCACACTCAGATGCCATTCCAGACCTACTGAGTCAAAGTCTGCACTTCAAAATGATCCCAAGTGACTCCTGTGCATGTTAATGTCTGAGAAGCAATGCTCTAGAGATTCCCAAGTTTCCTTGATAATTGAGTATGCAGATTATCTGATGTCTTTTTTGAAAATTCTGATTTATTAAATCTGGTAACTTTTAAAATTACTCTGTGTGATTGTTATATTTAGGGAGGAAACACTGCTGTCAAAAATGAAGCTATCAGCGAGTTAAGAATTTGTGAGATAATTGGTTTGTAGCTGGACCACTGCACCAGATTCTTCTTCCTGTGCACCAGAGCTAAGTTAATAATTTAGCTGCTTCAAATCTCAGAAGCTTCCCAGTTCCTATCCATGTGAATTCTTGTGATAAATCCCTTTGTTTTCTCCAGCTTGAGTCTATATACCTAGCTTCAAAACATGCCTAGCAATGCCACAGATTACATTGATGGGGTTTTTTGAGGGGGTGGGTTTTTTTTTAATTGAAATCTAGTTGACATACAATGTTATATTAGTCTCAGGTATACAACATAGTGATTCCACATTTAAATACATTATGAAATGATCACCATGATAAATCTAATAATCATCTGTGCCCATAGAAAGTTATTAAAATTTATTGACTATATTCCCTTTGCTATATATTATATCCTGTGACCTACTTATTTTATAATTGGAAATTTTACCTCTTACTCTCCTTCACCTATTTTGCCCACATCTCTTCCTCTACCCCTCTGGTGACCACCAGTTTCTCTATATCTATGAGTCTGTTTCTCTTTTGTTTTGTTTGTTCATTTGGGATTTTTTTGTTTGTTTTTTATGTTCCACCTGTAAGTGAAATGATGTCATATTTGTCTTTCTCTGTCTGACTTATTTCACTTAGCATAATACCCTCTAGGTCCATTAGCTTAGGGTTTTAAAAAATATTTGATACATATATAGAATATTTGTAATATGTACAAATCGTAAAGCATAAGAAAATAAACACCTTAAAACTCATTACCCAACATAAGAGTTAAAACATTTCCAATATTGCTGAAGTTACCTGGGTGTTCCTTCCCAATCCCCAACTCCCAGCCTGTTCCATTTTCTACCCCCACTAACTACATTCTAAATGTTGTCTTTATCATTATCTTTATTTAAAAGAAAATCAAGACTTTACCATGTATTTCCCTGGTCAATATTTTACATGTTTTGAGCTTTATAAAAACAGTATCATATCGTGTACACTTGTAAGTGGGGATTTGGTTTTCACTCTGTTGTTTCTACTGCTTATTCATTGTCACTAATGGATAAACTTCTCTTTATGTAAACATGCCACTCATTATTAATCCACTCACTTACTAATGGACATCTGGATGTTTTCTTTTGGACTTTTAAAATGCACTTATAAAGTACGCTTATGAATAGTAGAGTTGGACTCGACTGAAGCGACTTAGCAGCAGCAGCAGCAGCATGAATAGTCTTGTATATGTTTCCTGGTGCTCTTTAGCAGGAGTATCTTCAGAGCATTTAATTGGACTGGAATTGCTAGATATTGTGGTAGGCTGACAACGGTCCCCAAAGATATGTTCACATCCTAATCGCCCAGACCTGTGACTGTTACTGTATATATTTATAGAAGAAGTATCTTTGAAGACGTGATTAAATTAAGGGCCTTGAGATCAGAAAATCACCCTAGATCATCCAGGTGGGTTCTTATCAGTGGGAGGCAAAAGGAGATTTGACTCCAAGACAGCAGAGAAGATGCCCTGTCAACACATTGAATCAGTCCAGTAAAACCTGGACTGTGGACTTTGGACTTCTGGTCTCCACAGCTGTGTGAGAATAAATTTCTGTTGTTTTAAGCCATCAAGTTTGTGGTGATTTAATAGGAAACTAACAATATGTTCAGTATTATAAGATAAAGCCAAACAGTTTTCAAGGAATGTTAGCAAGTATCCAGAAGGTATGATGTGTCAAAGTCATGTATCAAATATTAGCTCTAGAAGTGTTAATAGTTCCAGTATTCCTACATAGGAGGATTCAGGAAGTGTGCCTTAAACTTGTACTTCCATAACACTTTCAAAACAACTGGGAAAAAAAATCAAAGGTCCTATCAGAGAATATGGGTAGAGAGAGTAGATTGTCAATGATTGATACACTGTCAGAGTATTATTTTGCATGCTTGCTAATAACAATGGAGTTCTTTTGTTTGGCTATATTATTCCCCTATTGTTGGAGACTTTGGAAAGGTCATCTTCTTGGCCGCAGGTCAGGGAGGTGTAACCAGTTCTTAGATGTGTGGATGTGTTTTTAGAATTACTGGCATGCCATGTGTTTATTTGAATGATTTCCCTATTTATGAAGTCACTTTTGTTGTTACACCAAGGGCAGGTGTATATTGGAGCATTTCCTGACCTCTGTACCTTGCAGAAACAGCACTTCTTTTCATGACAGAGCCTCCAAGGACAGTGAAGGCGTTGAACTGTAGATAAGCCCTCTGTGCCCTTTACTCCTTGCATATCTGTTTTGATTCAGTATAATAATAAACTCCCAGTCTTGCCAAACTTCTGATATTCTAGGATATTTGTTACTGCTGCTGACAGTGGTAGTTCACAAAGTGTTAAAGCGTGAGTTTTTTTTTCAAAAATTGCATTTCTAACAATAGGAAAAAGGAAGGTGTGTTAGTTTTCTGCTGCTGTTACAAATTATCACCAACTCGTGGCTTAAAACAACACAAATTTCTTATCTCAAAGTTCTATCGGTCAGAATTCCAGTGTGTCTCATTGGGCTAAAATCATAGTACTGGCAGGGCTGTGCTCCTTTCTGGAGGATCTGGGGAGATATATTTCTTGGGCTTCTTCTACTTCTAAAGGCTGCCCATATTCCTCCTCCTCAAAGCTGGCAACATTGCATCTCTCTGAACATTCTTCTAATAGTTATATTTCCCTCTGACCATATCTGGGAGAGGTTCTGAAATTTCAAGGACACCTGTGCTTTTAGTTTGGGCTCACTCATATAACCCAGGAAAATTCAATTCTCAGAGTTCTTCATTTAATTACACCTGAAAAGTCCTTTTTGTCATATAAAATTATAAATTTACAGGTTCTGGTAATGAAGACATTATCTTTGAAGGGGAAAGTCTTATTCTACCTATCACAGATTTGCTTAAATGGGGAAATAGAGGACAAATGCCATGTTTATTTAGCTGCAGGTGCTATAGACACACAGAGAAGGCAATGGCACCCCACTCCAGTACTCTTGCCTGGAAAATCCCATGGACAGAGGAGCCTGGTAGGCTGCAGTCCATGGGGTCGCTAAGAGTTCGGCACTACTGAGCAACTTCACTTTCACTTTTCATTTTCATGCACTGGAGAAGGAAATAGCAACCCACTCCAGTGTTCTTGTCTGGAGAATCCCAGGGACGGGGGAGGCTGGTGGGCTGCCGTCTATGAGGTCACACAGAGTCAGACACGACTGAAGTGACTTAGCAGCAGCAGCAGCAGCAGCTACTCTTTATGTATTTATCAGACACAATTATATTCTCTTTTATGCAGTGTCTATTCAACACTTTTGTTCATTTTTTTCTGTTGAGTTGTCTTTTTCTTATAGATTTTTAGGAGGTCTTAGTATTTCTGGAAATAATCTCTTTGTTGATGCAGTATTATTATTTATAAGAAATACATATATGATCATTCAGATGAGCAAACTATATCTTCTGTATGTATTTGGTCTTCATCCATAGTTCATAGCTCACAGCTCCCAAAACCCTTGGAATTTCCTAAGCATTGGGAATGGTAAAGTGAATGAGGTGACTTTGGGAAGCACTAATAGATGCCAAGAGAACCAATCATGTGATTAGAGGGTTAGAACTTTTAGTTCCCACCACCCATGCCCCACTTTTGGGAGAGGGGCTAGAGGATGAATCAATTACCATAACCAATTATTTAATCAACCATGCCTCTGTAATATAACTTCTATAAAAACTCAAAAGAATAGGTTTTAGAGAGCTTCTGGGTTGGTGAACACATGGCGATTTGGGAAGAGTGGTCCCCCTGGAGAGAGCATGGAAGCTCTGTGTCCCTTTCCCACTCCTTATCCTATACAACTTCCATTTGGATGTTCATCTGTATCCTTCATCATCTCCTTTTCTAATAAACTGGTAGTCCAGAAGTGAAATGTTTCTCTGAGTTCTGTGAGCTATTCTAACCAATTAATCAAAACTGAGGAAGGGAGAGTGGGAACCTCTGATTACCAGCCAATTGGTCAGAAGAACAGGTAACAAAAAACCTGGACTTGTAATGGGCATCCAGAATTGCAAGGGATTGCTGGAAACTTCCATTTGTACAGCCAGCTGGATAGAAGGACAGGTAAACTGGGTACGTAACTAATTGCCTAAAGCAGAGGGTAGTCTTGTGGGACTGAACCCTTTACCTGATTCTAACTCCAGGTAGATAGTGTCAGAATTGCTTTGAATTCTCAAACAACCTGGGGGCATTCCAGAACTGGCTATTGGTATGGGAAGCCTACACACACACACACACACACACACACACACACACACACACACACACACACACACACACACACACACACAGATTGGAATTGATCTGGAAAGTCCTTTTCAGTTGGATATATCAGTTGATTGTCTTTTGAGAAGAAGAAATTCTTAATTTTCATACAATCCAGACCAATGTGTCAATTTCTCCCTTTATGGTTAGCATTTTGCTGTTCTTTCTTAAAAAAATACTTTGTTTTATATTCTAATTTTAACCTTGTTTTCTTTCTCAACTTAAAGTTGCTGGGGCTCTTATGTAGAAGGCCTGTCCCCTGAATAACTGGGCTGGATCACTGATGTTGCAAAGATTAGCCTAAGGAACTCCCCATGAGACTTCTTTTTTCATTGCCAGACCCTAGTTTCCCTTGTACCCATTCCTCATTGCACCAAATTAGCAATGTTACAGAACCTTGCTTAATATACAAAATACAGATTTTACAAAGGAGTCTGGTACCCAAAATGAAGTTACTAATGATTATCATTAGAATAATAATAAAAGTAATAATAATAGTTAAAGAAAAGATAAATGCTCATTCGTTTAGAAATATATGGATAATAAAAAGAAAAAAGATTTAAAAATCAATCATAATTCAATACACCCAAAACAAATACAATTAGTATTTTATAACCTTTAGATAACTTTGAATAGGGACAGTTGCTGGAAAAGCCCCTGATGCTGGGAAAGATTGAGGGCAGGTGGAGAAGAGAGCAACAGAGGATGAGATGGTTGGATGGTATCACTGACTCAGTGGACATGAATTTGAGCATATCCAGGAGATAGGGAAGGACAGGGAGCGTAGCGTGCTGCAGTGTTGGGAGGACCCCAATCAACAATGGGGTAATTGGCCATAAACATTAATTTCCCTGATTTAGCTTGACATTTATCTCAATAAACAGGAATATATTTAAAGTCTTTATAAGCAAACGCCTTACATTTTAACTTTTGTCTTTTTCTTAGAGTTTTGGTAGTATTGACATGATTTTTATAAAAGGACAGGGCAATAAACAGTCCAAGCAATGTGTGGAAGTTTCTTCTTGGAGGCAGGACGAAAGCCCATGTTTGTCGACTAACATTAATACATAATTTTGTTGGGTCCATGCATAAAGGAAGGATTTCATAGCCTAGAGAAATGTTAATTAGTCTTCCTTCTTCCTCAGAATGAGAGGGCCCCTCCAAGCTCCAAAGAGGGGGCATATGTGTTGAGTCAGTAGTGGATACGATTGGTCCTATACCTGTCCATTCTATAACCTACAATAAAAGGGGGAGGATAAGGTATATAAGCCCAATAAGTGTGATCAATCAAATCAGCCTGAGCGGGGGAAGCAAAAGCAAGCAAAGCAAGCATAGCGACAAAAATATTTTCAGGATTCTGAGGCATTCCCTGTTGAGAAATCAGATTTTCAGCTTGATTAGTAAGGGTTTTTATCTGTCTCCAAATAGGGAGATCATAAGGTTGATGACTTTGAGTGTGGTGTCTTTCGGAAAATTTTAAAGCCGCCATGGCTTGTATTGGAATGTTTTCCTCTTGGGGTTTTTGTTTTGTATTGTGAAACAGGCATTGAAGTTGATGTTATTTTGTTTTAAGAATCTTACAGACTGGAAACAGAAATAAAGCTATACTAACAATAGTTATAGGTTTAAAGGATACATTGCATTAGAATCTAGTAAAGTCTGCTCTGGATAAGGAAGATAAAAGTGTTCCTGAGTACTCCAGGAGATAGGGAAGGACAGGGAGCCTAGCGCGTTGCAGTCCATGGGGTTGTAAAGAGTCGGACATGACTTAGCAACTGAACGACAACAAGAGACAGTTACTAGGCTTATCATGGTGATCATCTCATAAAGTCACTATATGCTAGCAGATCTGAAGCTAACATAATATCAACATTGTACAGGCTAACATTGTACATCAACATTTAAACTGTTTAATATTTACTTGTTTGGCTGCTCAGGGTCTTAGTTGCAGCATGTGGTATCTTAAGTTGGGATTTAGTTTCCTGACCAGGGATTGAACCTGGGTCCCCTGCATTGGAAGCGCAGAGTCTTAGCCACTGGACCATCAGAGAAGTCTCAACATTTTAATTTTTGATTTAAAAATTATATGAGTGATAGCAGTTACATGAAAATTGTGACTTCATGGAATTTTAATTAATAAAACGATTAAATGTACCAACTTATATTGAAAAATTAACCCATTAATCTCTATATGTTCTGCTTTCTCCTAAACCTTGATAACACTAGACTTTCAGTTTCATAGAAGCGCTAACACTTTTCTACAAAACTGTGCGTGCTTAGTCATTCAGTTGTGTCCAGCTCTTTATGACCCCATGGACTGTAGCCCGCTAGGCTCCTTTGTCCATGGGATTTTTCAGGCAAGAATACTGGAGTAGATTGTCATTTCCTTCTCTAGGGGATCTTCTTGACCCATGGACTGAACCTGCGTCTCCCGTGTCTCCTGCATTGCGGGCAGATTCTTTACCTGCTGAGCCAAAATTGTGGTAGAAACCTAATGTAACAGGAGTCTGATATTTTGTACCTCATTAACATGCTGGGTTTTTTTTTTTGCCAGAGATACTGACAAATATTCATTGCCAGGTAGATAAAATAAATTCTTAGTTTATAGTCTTGGTTTTCTAGTTTTTAAAAAAACTTGATCTCTAAAAGATACTATACAGTTCCAGGAGAAAAAAATTATGGGTGCTTAAAAATAAAAATCAATAGCTTTAGAAAAATAAGCTTTCATTTTTTTTTCATGCCAGAATTTTTTGTTGGATGGGGTGAAAAGCATCATTTTCTAATTTTTCACTCTAAATCTGATCAAATAACTTGCCATGCAAACTATAGTCAGTAAATTTATTTTAAATATTATTTACTTGTTTGGTTGCACTGGGTATTCATTGCTGCACATGGACGTTGTCTAGCTGGGGTGAGCCAGGCTACTCTTCTTTGTGGTGCACGGGCTTCTCATTGCAGTGGTTTGTCTTGTTGTGCTGTGGAGCACAGGCTCTAGTCATGCAGGCTTCGATAGTTGTGGTGCATGGGCTTAGCTGCCCTGTGGCATGTGGAATCTTCCTGGACCAGGGATTGAGCCCGTGTCCCCTGCCTTGGCAGGTGGATTCTTTACCACTGGACCATGAGGGATATCCCCGATCAGTAAATAGTGATTAAGCAGTTGTTACATCCTAGACAGTCCAGTGATATGTCTTCCAGAAGACACTGCACCTTGGTGACTTATTTTGAAGATCACAAGATACAGTCTGTGGGGAGGCAGCAAGCCTTATCACACATTTGAAAAATTCTGAGGAATACACCCTAGGGCCCTAGCCCATGACTGAAGCCCTGTCTGCTTTATTCTTCACCATCTACTCTGGAACTTATTCACTTATACCTACTTAAGGAGTGACTGGAGGCCTGGTTCTGAACCCTAGCTAGTTCTGTGGATGGGCTTATATCAACCAGGATCCAATAAAGAAAACAGAAACTGTTCAGAGTATTTTATTTTATTTTTATTTATTTTTAATTGAGGGATAATTGCTTACCTCTATCCCCTCCCACTTGAACACCCTTCCCACCTCCCTCCTCATCCCTCATCCCCTCATCCCTCTCTAGGTTGTTACAGAGCCCTAGTTTGAGTTCCCTGAGTCATACAACAAATTCCCATTGGCTATCTATTTTACAGATGGTAATGTATGTTTCCATGTTACTGTTCGGAGTATTTTAAATAAAGAGAATCTAAGAAAGAGAACTGGTTACATGGATGATGGAGTAGTTGAGAAATTAATATGGAATTTAAAGCATTCCAGATATTAGCAGCAGCAGAAGGAAGGCACTTCCACTTCAAACCTGAAGGTATGGAAATGGAAAATAGCATGATTAGAGATTGGGGGCTGGAGTCAACTTGTGGAAACAAGAACCACAGTGGGCCTGTCTGTCGGAAGCTGAAATGGTGAAGAAAACACAGTCGCAGCTAGAGGAGGCTAAGACAGGGATATAGGGAAAAATGCCCTGGCTTCTTCCTTCTGCCCTCTAGACTTGTGTCAATATCTCTCATTGACTAATCTCACTGGGAAGTCAAATTATAGGGGCCTAGGAAACAGCCCACAGGAACAAGATATCCTGCTGTACCAAGCAGAGCAGAGAAAAAGTTGAAGAGGAGATCTGATAACAAGTAGCTCAGAACTGGTATAGGACTGGTTTGAGGCATCTTGGATGCAAGATGCTTACCTGTCTTATAGTTTACTCTCAGCTGAACTCTGCACACTAGCCCTCCAGAATTCCCTAGTATCTCTTGCTGGAACTCCCTATTGCCAATTTCTTGCCCGAGTGCACGTTGGAATCACCTGGAGACCAGATGATTCCTGGGCTTCTCCCCAGACGTTGAAGAAGAATTTTTGGAAGCGAAGTAGAAAACTTAACATGTGTAACACTTCAAGATGATTCTGATGTAGGTGGTCTGTGGAGTTTTTTTTTTTTTTTTTTTTTTAAAGCAGCACTTAAAGATGAGGCTGCTGCTGCTGCTAAGTCACTTCAGTCGTGTCTGACTCTGTGTGACCCCATAGATGGCAGCCCACCAGGCTCCCCCGTCCCTGGGATTCTCCAGGCAAGAACACTGGAGTGGGTTGCCATTTCCTTCTCCAATGCATGAAAATAAAAAGTGAAAATGAAGTCGCTCAGTCGTGTCCGACTCTTAGCGATCCCATGGACTGCAGCCTACCAGGCTCCTCCGTCTATGGGATTTTCCGGCAAGGGTACTGGAGTGGGGTGCCATTGCCTTCTCCAAAAGATGAGGCTATTCTAGTCCAAATTTCTGTATTCTCCAAGTTTTCTCTTCTCCTACTAGAACAAAACCTATTGTGCTGAGCTGGACTAGTCTCCAAGCAAACATACACTATTTAATATACATAAATAGACTGAACACAGTATAGTCAAGTACTATACCCCAAGCTAGGTGACCCACAAAGGGAGGATCACCACGATTGCATAAACTCTCTCTAAAGAGCAATGGGTCTGAGCCTTACATTGGGTTCTCAGATCCAAGGATCCTGCATGGAGAATACAAGTCCCTAGAATGTCTGGCACTGAAGGGCAGCAGGGTTTGTGTACAGGAGAGCCAGAGGGCTCTAGGAAGCCAAGAGTTCTTTCTTAAAGGATGCACACAAAACTGCACAAGCTCTCAGACTCAGCACAGAGGCAGTAATTTGGAAGAAATCTGAGTCAAACTCACTTGCTTAATTTGGAGCCTTCTGGAGAGATAGAAGGCAACTAGGAATGCCCATGGGGACACAAACACTGGTAGCAACCTTTTTTAGGAGCACATTCTACCACAAGGACACTGGTGCTGGCAAGGGCCATTTTGGAGTTCTCTTGCTAAGCTATTGGATTGGGGACTTACCCACCCACCCATTGATAAGCACCAGTCCTGGAAGCCCCCATGCCAAACAGCCAGTGCCCCAGAACAAATCCCAACCCACCAGTGGGCTGGCACCAGCCTCAGGACTCTGTGGACCCCATAACCAACTGTCCCAAGACCTGACCTCAGACATCAACAAGCTGGCAACCTTCACACTTGGCAAGGCCTGACAACCAACTGGGCCAGGGGTGGCCCCACGTACTAGCATGTCCACAGAAGTTGACTACAGCACAACAGAAAGGTCTATGCAGCACATAGAGAGGGCACTACTAGAGCATATAGCTCTGGTGTCCTAAGAGTGTCCTAGGACTTTTACATAAGGCCACTTCTCCAAAATCAGGACACATAACCCACCTACCTAACAGTAACACATGGAAATGAAAATAGAGAATCGGGCAAAATGAAATGACAGAGGAATGCATTCTAAATGAATAAATAAGATAAACCCCCAGAAGAAGAACTAAGCAAAATGGAGATAAGAACTGACAAAGAGTTCAAGGCATTTTTCATACAGATGATCAATGAACTCAGGAGAAGAATGAATGAACACAGTAAGAAGTATATTACAAGATATAAAAAGAACCAGAGTTGAAGAATATAATACTGAAGTTGTTTTCTTCAAAATGTAAAAACACTACTTCTTAATAGCCCAGCAGGAATCAACAGTAGATTAAATGATAAAGAGGAATGGATCAGTGAACTGGGAGACAAAGTAGTGGAACTCACCCAAGTTAAACAAAATAAAAGAAAAAATATTTTTAATGAGCATAGTTTAAGAGATCTCTATGATCACATCAAGCATACTAAAATTTGCATTATAGGGGTCCTAGAAGGAGGCAAGAGAGAAAGGAGCAGAAAAAGTACCTTAAGAAATAATAGCTGAAATAACTTCTCTAACCTGGGAAAGGAAACAGACCGCTAGGACCAATAAGCACAGAGAGTCCTAAACAAGGTCAACCCAAAGAGATCAAGACACACTAAAATTAAAATGGCAAAAATTAAATGTAAAGAGAGAATCTTAAAACAAGCAAAGAAAAAGCAACTAGTTAAATATAGGGGAATTCCTGTAAGATTATGAGCTTACTTTTTTCTTTTCCAGTTGCCCTGCACAGCTTGAGGGGTTTTAACTCCTCAACCAGGGATCAAACCTGTGTTCCCTGCAGTAGAAGCTCAAAGTTCTAACTTTTGGACCACTAGGGAACTTCCAACCCTATGAGCTTACTTTTCAGCAGAAATTTTGCAGGCCAGAAGGGAGTGAGTCAGTGTATTTAAAGTGACGAAGAAAGGGTTGGGGGAAACAACAGCAATAATGCTCTAACTGGTAAGGTATCATGCAGAGACAAAAGTTTTACAGACAAACAAAAGCTGAAAGAGTTGAGCACCAAACTGGCTTTATACCGCCAAACTGGTTTTACGAAAAAATCATTAAAACATTACAGGGACTTCTCTAAGTGGAAAAGAAAAGACCAAAACTACAAATAAGAAAATTATTAAAGGAAAAAAGAAATCTCAGTGATAAAGGCAGATATATGGTAAAGGTAGATCAACCAAGCACTTACAAAGCTAGTAGGAAGGTCGAAAGACAAAAGCAGTAAAATCATATGATCATCTCAGTAGATGCAGAAAAATCTTCTGGCAAATTTTTACATTCATTTATAATTAAAAAAAAAAAAACCTCTCCACAAAGTGGGTGTACATGGAATATACCTCAACATAATAAAGGCCATAGATGACAAACCCATACCTAACATCGTCAGTGGCGAAAACCTGAAAGCATTCCTTCCAAGATCAGGAATAAGACAAGGATGTCCACTCTTGCCACTTTTATTCAACATAGTATTGGAAATCCTAGCCATGGCAATCAGAGAAGAAAAGGAAATAAAGAAATCCAAATTGGAAAAGAAGAAGTAAAACGTTCACTGTTTGCAGATGACATGATACTATACACAGAAAAGCCTAAAGATGCCACCAAAAAACTATTGGAACTAATAAATGAATTCAATAAGGTTATACAATACAAAATTAATATACAGAAATTTGCATTTATATATACTAACAACTATCAGAAAGAGAAACCAAGAAAAACAATCCCATTTTCAATTGCATCAAAAAGAATAAAATACTTAGGACTAAATCTAACCAAGGAGGTAAAAGACATGTACTCAGAAAACTATAAGGCATTTATGAAGAAATTGAAGACGATACAAGCAAATGGAAAGATACATTGTGCTCATAGATTGGAAAAATTAATATTGTTTAAACGATCAGGCTACCCAAGGCAATCTACAGATTCAATGCAATTCCTATCAAAATCCCTACCAGATTTTTTTTTTTATGACTTTTCTTAAATCCTTATGAAATAGAATACAAAATTCTGGCAATGACAGTTGGTATAAAGGAAAGTTTCTGTGCTGTATCAGTTCATCTGGTACGGTGGAGTTAAAGTGCTTGGATGGTTTTTCCCACACTTTAAAACAATTAGAGCTCTTCTTTTTCTTCTTCTTCTTTTTTACACATCTTTACATTGAACCACTCCAGCGCCCTCTTCTCCCAGTGCCTCAGTCATAGTAATAGTTCTGACCAGTCCTCCAACCCTCACTGTTGATGTGATGCGGGAGGGAAGTGGCTGTCCCACCTTCGGGGGAAAAAAAAATTGCTCATAGCTCAGCTTTCCCAAATAAAATGGCCAGGTGCCTGAAGCCATGGTATGTTTCTCTCCACCCGAAGTTCTGTCCTCCTGCCCAGCAGAAACACAGCCTGCGCAGGAGGTAAGAAGGATGCATTCCCAGGTGGGCTCAGGCTTAACCAGATCCAAAGCCACAAGGAAGTGAGGTACAGGCCACAGAGGTCAGCAGATGGGAGATTGCAGGATGTTACATGTTATTTTCCTTCTCAGGTAGCAGCACCATCTTCCCAGCAGGGGTATTCCCAGCCCAAGGGCCACATTCACAGAAAAAGAACAGATTAGTATAAAATTTATATGGAAATACAAAAGACTCTAAATAGCAAAATGATCTTGAGAAAGAAGAAAAAAGCTGGAGATATGGTATTGGCATAAAAAAACAGACATATGGGTCAATGGAACAGAATAGAGAGCCCAGAAATAAATCCATGTTTATATGGTCAATTAATCTACAACAAAGGAAGTAAGACTATACAATGGGGAAAAGACAGCCTCTTCGGCAAGTGGTGTTGGAAAAATGGGACCACTACATGCAAAAGACTCAAATTAGACTTTTTCACATTGTATACAAAAATAAGCTCAAATGAATTAAAGACTTAAATGTAAGACCTGAAGCCATAAAACTTCTAGAAGAAAACCAGACACCAGGCTTAGAAAGTTTTTTGGATTTGTCTCTCCATGCAAGGGAAACAAAAGCAAAAATAAGTAAATGGCATAACATCAAATAAAAAGCTTTCGTCACAGCAAAGGAAAACTATCAACAAAACAAAAAAGCAGCCTGCTGAATGGGAAAAGACATTTGCAAAGGACAAAGCTGATAACAAACCTATACAAAAAACTAGTAAAACTCAACATCAAAAAAGCAAACAGTCCAATGAAAAAATGGGCAGAGGACCTGAATAGACATTTTTTCAAAGACATGCAGAAGGTCAGCAGACATGTGAAAAGATGCTCAACATCTCTAGTAATCACAGGACTGCAGATCAAAACCACAATGAGATACTGCTTCACACCTGTTATCAAAAAGAAAGCAAGTGTTGATAGCATGTAGAGAAAAGAACAGATTAAGAACAAGATCATGGCCTGTTAGTAGGATTGTAAGTTGGTATAGCTACTATGGAACAGTATGAAAGTTCCTCAAAAAATTAAAAGTAGAACTATCACATGATTCAGCAGTCTCACTTCTGGGTATTTACCCAAAGGAAAAAAAGACACTAATTCTAAAAGATATATACACCAATGTTCATTGCAGCATTATTAAAAAACAGCCAAGACAGAGAAGCAACCTGAATGTCCACTAATAGATGAATGATAAAGAAAATGTGACATATATATATATATATATACACAATTTTTTTTGTAGAGTTCCAGAGAATACTAAGAAGAGGTAAGAAAGTCTTCTTTGTGAACTCTGCAAAGAAATAGAGGAAAACAATAGAACAGAAAAGACTAGAGATGTCTTCAAGAAAATTGGAGATATCAAGGGAACATTTCATGCAAGGATGGGCACAATAAAGGACAGAAATGGTAAGGACCTAACAGAAACAGAAGAGATTAAGAAGAGGTGGCAAGAATACACGCAAGAATAACTATACATAAAAGTTCTCAATGACTCCTGTAACCATGATGATGTGGTCATTCACCTAGAGCCAGACATTCTGGAGTGTGAAGTCAAGTGGGCCTTAAGAAGCATTACTATGAAAAAAAAAAAGAAGAAGAAGAAGAAGCATTACTATGAACAAAGCTAGTGGAGGTGATAGAATTCCAGCTGAGCTATTTCAAATTCTAAAAGATGATGCTGTGAAAGTGCTACATTCAACATGCCAACAAATTTGGAAAACTCAGCAGTGGCCACAGGACTGGAAAAGGTCAGTTTTCATTCCAAACCCAAAGAATGTTCACACCACCAGAAAAATTGTGCTCATTTCACATGCTACAAAGGTAATGCTCAGAATCCTTCAAACCAGGATTCAGCAGGATGTGAACCAAGAAATTCCAGATGTTCAAACTGGATTTAGAAAAGGTAGAGGAACCAAAGATCAAATTGCCATCATTTGTTGAATCATAGAGAAAACAAGGGAATTCCAGAAAAACATCTACTTCTGCTTCATTAACTATGCTAAAGCCTTTGAATGTGTAGATCATAACAAACTGTGAAAAATTCTTAAAGAAATGGGAATGCCAGACCACCTTACCTGCCTCCTGAGAAATCTGTATGCAGGTCAAGAAGCAACAGTTAGAATGGGACATGAAACAACAGACTGGTTCCAAATTGGGAAAGGAGTGTGTCAAGGCTGTATATTGTCACCCTGTTTGTTTAACTTATATGCAGAGTACATCATGCAAAATGCTGGGCTGGATGAAGCACAAGCTGGAATCAAGATTGCATGGAGAAATATCAACAACCTCAGATATGCAGATGATATCACTCTAATGCCAGAAAGTAAAGAGGAATTAAAGAACCTCTTGATGAGGGTGAAAGAGAAGAGTGAAAAAGCTGGCTTTAAAGCTGAACATTCATTGGTCTATATTTCAGTTTTTGTGTCAGTACCATACTGTCTTGATGACTGTAGCTTTGTAGTATAATCTCAAGTAGGAAGGTTGATTCCTTCAGTTCCATTCCTTTCTCAAGACTGCTTTGACTACTTGGGATCTTTTGTGAATGAATTGTGAAATTTTTTGTTCTAGTTCTGTGAAAAATGCCATTGGTAATTTGATAGGGATCACACTGAATCTGTAGATTGCATTTGGTAGTATAGTCACTTTCACAATATCTTCCAACCCAGGAACATGGAATATCTCTCCATCTGTTTATGTCACCTTTGATTTCTTTCATCGGTGTCTTATAATTTTCTGTGCATAGTTCTTTTGTCTCTGTAGGTAGGTTTATTCCTAGATATTTTATTCTCTTTGTTGTAATGGTGAATGGGATTGATTCCTTAATTTCCCTTTCTGATTCTTCATTGTTAGCACATAGGAATGCAAATGATTTCTGTGTATTGATTTTGTATCTTGCGACTTTGCTAAATTCACTGATTAGTGCTGGAAACTTTCTGATAGTATCTTTAGGGTTTTCTATGTATAGTATCAAGTCTCACTGCACAGTGAGAGCTTTTTTTCTGAGAGCTTCTCTTCTGATCTGGATTCCTTTTATTTTTCTTCTCTGATTGCTGTAGCTAGGAATTAAAAAACTATGTTACATAATTGTGGTGAGAGTGGACACCCTTGTCTTGTTCCTGATCTTAGGGGAAATGCTTTCAGTTTTTCATCATTGAGAATAATGTTTGCAGTGGGCTTATCATTTATGGCCTTTACTATGTTGAAGTAGGTTCCTTCTATGCCCATTTTTTGAAGAGTTTTAATCATAAGTGGGTGCTGAATTTTGTCAAAGGCTTTTTCTGCATCTTTGAGATTATCATATGGTTTTTATCTTTCAATTTATTAATATGGTGTATCACATTGTTTGATTTGTGTATATTAAAGAATCCTGCATCAATTTGATCATGGTGTATGAGCTTTTAAATGTGTTGTTGAATTCTGTTTGCTAGAATTTTGCTGAGGATTTTTGCATCTCTGTTCATCAGTGATATTCGTCTGTAGTCTCCTTTTTGTTGTTGTTGTCTTTGTCTGATTTTGGTATCAGGGGGATGCTGGCCTCGTAGAATGGAATAAGATAGAAAGCCCAGAAATAAACCCACACCCTTATGGGGACTTTATTTTTGAAAAAGGAGGCAAGAATATACAATGGGGCAAAGATAGCCTCTTCTATAAATGGTGCTGGGAAAACTGGACAGCTACATGTAAAAGAATGAAATTGGAACACTTCCTAACAGCATCAGTTCAGTTCAGTTCAGTCGCTCACTTTTGTCCAGCGCTTTGCGACCCCATGAATCGCAGCACGCCAGGCCTCCCTGTCCATCACCGTCTCCCGGAGTTCACTCAGACTCACGTCCATTGAGTCAGTGATGCCATCCAGCCATCCCATCCTCGGTCGTCCCCTTCTCCTCCTGCCCTCAATCCCTCCCAGCATCAGAGTCTTTTCCAATGAGTCAGCTGTTCGCATGAGGTGGCCAAAGTACTACAGTTTCAGCTTTAGCATCATTCCTTCCAAAGAAATCCCAGGGCTGATCTCCTTCAGAATGGATTGGTTGGATCTCCTTGCAGTCCAAGGGACTCTCAAGAGTCTTCTCCAACACCACAGTTCAAAAGCATCAGTTATTCAGTGCTCAGCTTTCTTTGTAGTCCAACTCTCACATCCATACACAACTACTGGAATAACCATAGCCTTGACTAGATGGACCTTTGTTGACAAGGTAATGTCTCTGTTCGTTAATATGCTGTCTAGGTTGGTCATAACTTTCTTTCCAAGGAGTAAGCGTCTTTTAATTTCATGGCTGCAGTCACCATCTGCAGTGATTTTGGAGCCCAGAAAAATAAGTCAGCCACTGTTCCCACTGTTTCCCCATCTATTTGCCATGAACTGATGGGACCAGATGCCATGATCTTATTAGTTTTCTGAATGTTAAGCTTTAGGCCAACTTTTTCACTTTCCTCTTTCACTTTCATCAAGCGGCTCTTTAGTTCTTCTTCACTTTCTGCCATAAGAATGGTGTCATCTGCATATCTGAGGTTATTGATATTTCTCCCAGCAATCTTGCTTCCAGCTTGTGCTTCCTCCAGCCCAGCGTTTCTCATGATGTACTCTGCATATAAGTTAAGCTTACGGGGCTTCCCTGGTGGCTCAGACGTTGAAGAACCTGCCTGCAATGCAGGAGATTTGGGTTCAATCCCTGGGTTGGGCAGATTTCTCTGGAGAAGGGAATGGCAACCTACTCCAGTATTCTTGTCTGGAGAATTCCATCGAAAGAGGAGCCTGGAGGGCTACATACAGTTCATGTGGTTGCAAAGAGTCAGATACAACTGAGCGGCTAGACTAACATACGCACACACACACATACACAGAGAGAAAGAGCTTATAGTAGGAATAGAACCGTCTACTTACTGCTTACATTAACTTTGTTTTCTTTTTTTGAGTTAATATTCACAGGTCATGAAGTTAGCAATTTGGGGATGAAGAGATAAATTAGGAGTTTGGGATTAACATATACACACTACTATATATAGAAGATTAACAAGGACCTCCTGTACAGCACAGGAAACAATAGTCAATATTTTGAAATAACCTATAAGGGAAGAAAAATAATCTATGTAAATATAAAAAACTGAATCACTTTGCTGTACACAGCCTTGACGTACTCCTTTTCCTATTTGGAACCAGTCTGTTGTTCCATGTCCAGTTCTAACTGTTGCTTCCTGACCTACATACAGGTTTCTCAAGAGGCAGGTCAGGTGGTCTGGTAGTCCCACCTCTTAGAGCAATGCAAATCAAACCTACAATGAGATTTCATGTCACACTAGTCAGAATATCCATCATCAAAAAGTCTACAAACAATAAATGCTGGAGAAGGTGTGAAAAAAAGGGAACCCTTTTGGTTTGTTGGTAGGAATGTAAATTGATACAGCCACTATGGAAGATAGTATGGAGATTCCTTAAAAAGCTAGGAATAAAACCATCATATGACCCAGAAATCCCACTCCTCAGTATATACCCCTAGGAAACCAAAACTGAAAAAGACACATGTACCCCAATGTTCATTGCAGCACTATTTACAATCGCTAGAACATGGAAACAACCTGGATGTCATCAGCAGATGAATGGATAAAGAAGTTGTGGTGCATATACACAGTGGGATATTGCGTGTGTGTGTGTGAAGTCACTCAGTCATGTCATACTCTTTGTGACCCCGTGGACTGTAGCCCACCAGCCTCCTCTGTCCATGGGATTCTCCAGGCAAGGATACTGCAGTGGGTTGCCATTTCCTTCTCCAAGGGGATCTTCCCAACTCAGGGATCGAACCCAGGTCTCTTGCATAGCAAGCAGACGCTTTAACCTCTGAGCCACCAGGGAAGCCCCCCAGTGGAATATTACTCAGCCTTAAAAAGAAACACATTTGAGTCAGTTATAATGAGGTGGATGAACCTAGAGCCTATTACACAGAGTGAAGTAAGTCAGAAAGAGAAAGATAGATATTATATACTAATGCATATATATGGAATCTAGAAAGATGGTACTGATGAATTTATTTGCAAGGCAGCAATGGAGAAACAGATGTAGAGAACAGATGTACGGACATGGGGAGAGGGGAGGAGAGCGTAAGATATATGGAGAGAGTAACAGTTAAACTTACATTATTATATGTAAAATAGATAGCCAATAGGAATTTGCTGTATGTCTCAGGGAACTCAAACAGGGCCTCTGTGTCAACCTAGAGGGGTGGGCTGGGGAGGGAGATGGGAGGGAGGTTCAAGAGGCAGGGGACATTTGTACACCTATGGCTGATTCATGTTGATGTTTAACAGAAAACAACAAAATTCTGTAAAGCAGTTATCCTTCAATTAAAAAATAAATAAATTAAACAAAAACTCAACAGTCAGAAAACTAAGATCATAGCATCTGGTCCCATCACTTCATGACAAACAAAAGGGAGAAAACTGGAGACTGTGACAGATTTTATTTTCTTGGGCTCCAAAGTCACTGTAGATGGTGATGACAGCCATAAATTAAAAGACACTTGCTCTTTGGAAGAAAAACTATGATGAACCTAGGCAGTATATTAAAAAGCAGAGATATCACTTTGCTGACAAATGTCCATATAGTCAAAGCTATTTTTTTTCCAGTAGTCATGTACAGATGTGAGAGTTGGACCATAAAGAAGGCTGAGCACTAAAGAACTGCTGCTTTAGAATTATGGTGCTGTAGAAGACTCTTGAGAATTCCTTAGATTGCAAGGAGATCAAACCAGTCAATCTTAAAGGAAATCAATCCTGAATATTCTCTAGAAGGACTGATGTTAAAGCTGAATCTCCAGTACTTTGACCACCTGATGTGAAGAGCTGACACTTTTGAGAAGACCCCTATGCTGGAAAAGATTGAGGGCAGAAGGAGAAGGGAGTGAAAGAAGATGAGTTGGTTGGATAGCGTCACTGATTCAACAGACATGCGTTTGAGCAAGCTCGGAGATAGTGAAGGACAGGGAAGCCTGGTGTGCTGCAGTCCACGGGGTCACAAAAAGTTGGACATGACTTAGAGACTAAACAACAACAACAAATACATACAATGGAACATTACTCAGCCATTACAAAATGAAATATTTCCACTTGCCACAAAATGGATCGTCAACACCAAAATCAGATTGATTATATTCTTTGCAGACAAAGATGGGGAAGCTCAATACAATCAGCAAAAACAAGACCAGGAGCTGACTGTGGCTCAGATCATAAACTCCTTATTGCCAAATTCAGACTTAAATTGAAGAAGTGGGGAACCACTAGACCATTCATGTATGACCTAAATCAAATCCCTTATGATTATACAGTGGAAGTGAGAAATAGATTTAAGGGACTAGATCTGATAGAGTGCCTGATGAACTATGGATGGAAATTCATGACATTGTACAGGAGACAGGAATCAAGATCATCCCCATGGAAAAGAAATGCGAAAAAGCAAAATAACTGTCTGGGGAGGCCTTACAAATAGCTGTGAAAAGAAGAGAAGTGAAAAGCAAAGGAGAAAAGGAAAGATATAAGCATCTGAATGCAAAGTTCCAAAGAATAGCAAGAAGAGATAAGAAAGCCTTCCTCAGCGATCAATGCAAAGAAATAGAGGAAAAGAACAGAATGGGAAAGACTAGAGATCTCTTCAAGAAAATTAGAGATACCAAGGGAACATTTCATGCAAAGATGGGCTTGATAAAGGACAGAAATGGTATGGACCTAACAGAAGTAGAAGATATTAAGAAAAGGTGACAAGAATACACAGAAGAACTGTACAAGAAAGAGCTTCATGACCAAGATAATCAGGAAGGTGTGATCACTCCCTAGAGCCAGACATCCTGGAATGTGAAGTCAAGTGGGCCTTAGAAAGAATCCCTATGAACAAAGTTAGTGGAGGTGATGGAATTCCAGTTGAGCTATTTCAAATCCTGAAAGACGATGCTGTGAAAGTGCTGAACTCAATATACCAGCAAATTTGGAAAACTCAGCAGTGGCCACAGGACTGGAAAAGGTCCGTTTTCATTCCAATCCCAAAGAAAGGGAATGCCAAGAATGCTCAAACTACCGCACAATTGCACTCATCTCACATGCTAGTAAACTAATGCTCACAATTCTCCAAGCCAGGCTTCAACAATACGTGAACTGTGAACTTCCAGGTGTTCAAGCTGGTTTTAGAAAAGGCAGAGGAACCAGAGATCAAATTTCCAACATCCGCTGGATCATTGAAAAAGCAAGAGAGTTCCAGAAAAACATCTATTTCTGCTTTATTGACTATGCGAAAGCCTTTGACTGTGTGGATCACAATAAACAGTGGAAAATTCTGAAAGAGATGGTAAGACCATCCTGGTAAGACCACCTGACCTGCCTCTTGAGAAATCTGTATGCAGATCAGGAAGCAACAGTTAGAACTAGACATGGAACAACAGACTGGTTCCAAATAGGAAAAGGAGTACATCAAGGCTATATACTGTCACCCTGCTTATTTAACTTATTTGCAGAGTACATCATGAGAAACGCTGAGCTGGAAGAAGCACAAGCTGGAATCAAGATTGCCAGGAGAAATATCAATAACCTCAGATATGCAGATGACACCACCCTTATGGCAGAAAGTGAAGAGGAACTAAAAAGCCTCTTGATGAAAGTGAAAGTGGAGAGTGAAGAAGTTGACTTAAAGCTCAACATTCAGAAAATGAAGATCGTGGCATCTGGTCCCATCACTTCATGGCAAATAGATGGGGAAACAGCGTCAGACTTTATTTTTGGGGGCTCCAAAATCACTGCAGATGGTGATTGTAGCCATGAAATTAAAAGACGCTTACTCCTTGGAAGGAAAGTTATGACCAACCTAGACAGCATATTGAAAAGCAGAGATATTACTCTGCCAACAAAGGTCCATCTAGTCAAGGCTATGGTTTTTCCAGTAGTCATGTATGGATGTGAGAGTTGGACTGTGAAGAAAGCTGAGAGCTGAAGAATCGTTGCTTTTGAACTGTGGTGTTGGAGAAGACTCTTGAGAGTCCTTTGGACCACAAGGAGATCCAACCAGTCCATCGTAAAGGACATCAGTCCTGGGTGTTCATTGGAAGGACTGGATACTGAGGCTGAAACTCCAATACTTTGGCCACCTCATGCCAAGAGTTGACTCATTGGAAAAAACCCTGATGCTGAGGGAGATTGGGAGCAGGAGGAGAAAGCGACGACAGAGGATGAGATGGTTGGATGGCATCACCGATTTGATGGACATGAGTTTGAGTGAACTCCAGGAGCTGATGATGGACAGGGAGGCCTGGGGTGCTGCGGTTCATGGGGTTGCAAAGAGTCAGACATGACTGAGTGACTGACCTGACTGAACTGAACTGGATGGATATAGGGGTGTTACGGTAAGTGAAATAAGTCAGATAAAGACAATACCATATGATCTCTCTTATACGTGAAATCTAAATAACATAACAAACAAAACAATGAAAAGACTCAAAGAGAACTGGTGGTTGCCAGGGGGTAGGGATGTTTTGAAGGAGATTAAGAGATAAAAATCTCCAGTTATAAAATATATAAACTACAAGGATGTAGTACACAACAGAAGCAGTATAACTGATAATATTGTAATAACTTTGCATGAGGAAAGATGGTTACTCGACTTACTGTGGTAATCTTTTCATAATATATGCAAATATCAAATCCCTATGTAGCATACCTGAAACTAACATAATATATAATATATCAACTATATTTCAGTTTTAAAAAATGAGAAACCAGATTCCAAAAGATAGGGTAGGGAATGGTTTAGGGGTCTAACATTAGTTAAATTTCAGTTGTTAGATAATAAATGACCTCTGATTATATTTGAACTCAAGATTTGGGTTTTAAAAATTGTATCTACCTATATATTTTTATATAAGAAGAATTTTTAGTACAGTAAGAATGAAAAATTATGTAAGATTATTCTAAACTTTAATTAATTAATTATATTCTTTGCAGCCAAAGATGGAGAAGCTGTATACAGTCAACAAAAACAAGACCAGGAGCTAACTGTGGCTCAGATCATGAACTCCTTATTGCCAAATTCAGACTTAAATTGAAGAAAGTAGGGAAAACCACTAGACCATTCAGGTATGACCTACATCCCTTATGATTATACAGTGGAAATGAGAATTATATTTAAGGGACTAGATCTGATAGAGTGTAGGGGACAACAAAGGATGAGATGCTGGATGGCATCACCGACTTGATGGACGTGAGTTTGAGTGAACTCCGGGAATTGGTGATGGACAGGGAGGCCTGGTGTGCTGCAATTCATGGTGTTGCAAAGAGTTGGACACGACTGAGCCACTGAACTGAACTGAACTGACTGACTATGTGCATTAAGGTCAATAAAGTTAGTTATAAATTCTCTTAATAAATATTGTTTCTTGGGGAAAAAGAGAATTCTTTTTTTTTGCAGATTTGGCCCTTCTCCTTATCAATATCTCATCTATTACTCTGTTTCATTTCTTGCTTATTTCAGACCCAACTGTTGTATGAGAATGTACCTCAAGGACCACAGTACTGGGAAAAAGAGAAAGCTGAAGAAGTAAAACTCTGAACCTGGATCTAGCTTGGGCCTGAGCAGATTTTTTCTTTAATGTTTTACATATTAGGTTTCTGTATAAACTTTTATTTGAAAAAACTGTTCCATTTATTCATTTTTTAAAATCCTGGATTATGGACAGTGCTTGACAAAGAGCAGATTAATATATTTTCCAGAATTGCACGGTCTAATACATTTGATGTTTCTGGGAACCAGGCTCTTGAAAGAGGTGTGATTTAAGGCAACTTGGACACATAGGTTTGAACAGGCTCATTAGTCTTTTCACTGTTGTGTTCATTAATGACCATGGTATGAAACTATCTGATACCTGTTAGCCAGGGACATTGTATGCACAAGCCAGGGGATGAGGAACCAGGGCAGCAAAGATTATGATCAGCAAACACTGTGGTTTCCTAGGTTAACTACGGAAGAACTGTTTTAGCTAGAAGCCTCCTCTGGCTCTGACATGACTATTTTAAAGACTATTTTATTGAAGTATTAGTACATGCAGACTAGTATATATAGGATGGACAGATAAACAATATGACTATATTTTAAAGAGACTTTTGCTAAAATCTTAGGTGGCTTAGATTTGCTGTCAAGAAATATTTTTTCATCTTTGAAGTATTGGCTTATTTCCTGAGTAAAATTAATAAATGTGACTTTTTATATCTTTTTTCCTATCTTTACAGGTATAGAGAAGTTTTTAAAGTTGCTCATGTATTTTTTGGCCTCAAATAAGACATGTTTTATAGCCATATTGAGTCTTACACAAGATGTGGTTAAAGTCAATCGCTAGAATTAGAAGTTAAAAACAGAAGTTAAGTGTCCCTTGTATACAGTATTCATATGGTTAGAAGTAAGAATTCACTTGGTAAGAGATTTTGCAGCCATTAAAATGATATTTACAAAGTTAATGTGGGATCATGAAATGATATAATCTTTAATGGAAGTGAAGGACATATTATATATGATGCTATTATTAGTTTACTTTAAAATATATGCTCAATGTCCCATGATCCAACAATTCTATTTCCTAAATAGATGTGCAAAGATAAATAGACAAGGATGTTTACTCCATTTTTTACAATATCAAAAAATTGGAAACAAATCTTTATCAATAGAGATTACATAAAATATACCATGGTACATCATTTAATGAGATACTAAATAGTCATTTTTAAAATGGAGTAGATACATATATCTGGACTTTGATATTGTTGTCTGGATAGTGTTTGTGAAAAAAAGGAAATTATAGAACAGAATACATAGTATAAGCCATTTGGTAAAAAATTGTCATTATATATAATAAATGATATGTGAAGTGAAGTGAAGTGAAGTCGCTCAGTCGTATCTGACTCTTTGCGACCCCATGGACTGTAGCCTACAAACCTCCTCTATCCATGGAATTTTCCAAGCAAGTGTACTGGAGTGGGTTGCCATTTCCTTCTCCAGGGGATCTTCCCCACCCAGGGATGGAACCTGGGTCTCCTGCATTGCAGGCAGACGCTTTACCCCCTGAGCCACCAGGGAAGAATTAATGATATGTAGTAGATATATATTAGACACTGTATGTATATATCAATTGATTTATGAATTATATGTCTACATTTTATATATATATATAAAATCTTGATATAGACTAGATATTATAAACTATTGTGGATTAGGACTTTAGGAAATGTTAGTTTCTCCTTCATTTCTTGTTTTAATTAATTAATCAATTAGTTTGCTGTGCTGAGTCTTCGTTGCTGCACGGGCTTTTTTTCTAGTTGCAGAGAGTGGAGGCCACTCTCTAGTTGCTATGTGTGGGCTTCTCATTGCGGTGGCTTCTTGTGTCCTGGAGTGCTGGTAACTAAGTTGCTTGAGCTTTAGTAATTGCAGCACATGGGCTCAGTGGTTGCAACTCCCGGCTGTAGAGCCAGGCTCAGTAGTTGCGGAGCACGGGCTTGGTTGCTCCACCGCATGTGGGATCTTCCCAGACCAGAGACTGAACCCACACCTCCTGCATTGACAGGTGGATTCCTTACCACTGAACCACCAAGGAAGCCCTCTCCTTTACTTTTTATGTTAACTGTTTGTAGAAAGTATGATGATTGATAATACAATATAATGCTATACATATGATTTATAATATAAAATATATTTCTTTTCTGCATAGAAAAAGATGTTACAACAATTGTTTTTAGTTTGGGAACCATGAAAGGTTTTTTAAATTGTTTTATGCTCTAATAAATTCTATTCCAGGTGTATTTGTGTACTTTTTCTTCCTTTTTGCTTTTTTGGCCGTGCTGGGCACGATCTTAGTTCCCAGACTAGGGATCAAACTTGTGCCTCCTGCAGTGGAAGTGTGGAGTCTTAACCACTGGACTGCCAGGGAATCCCCTGACCTTTTAATTTTTTGAAAAGGAAGAAAGTAGGGAGGCAGGGAAGGAGTTGTTAGGGATTAGATTAGGTCATTTAAACACCTAAACATCTATCTTCAATTTATTAACACCTAAACATCTATCTTCAATTTATTCTCTTTCGTCACTGACAATGTTGTGTTTTCAGAATGCAAATGCAAAATGTGCAATTAGACAGATTAGGCTATTTAAGAAGGCCAAAGTGGCAGGGTCAGGGGTGGCAGGCGGGGGTGGTGGTGTTGCAGAGTGGACAGCATCAGGGATAGATCCACTGATTGCTTTTGCTGAAGGTTTTCCACCACATGTGTTTTTACCAGTGTATTAATCACATAAACTGCTGACCGTGAAATTCCTCATAGCAGAGGACACGCGCTCCAGGGGCACAAATTCTCCACTTGCTGCTAAGGAAGCATCAATGCATCTGACTCCAAGCTAGAGTCAATTGTAAACAAATAGTGGCTTTAAGTTTTCTAGAGCTTTAGAGTCTTGAGGCAATAAGTCTTTCAACCATATGACATCAGCTTATTTCTCAGAAGAACTCCCAGCTGAGTTTTTCTCAGAAATGTTGACCATCTGAGGCAAAGATGAAGACACTAGTTCCTCCCCTCAGAAATTCCTTTTCTGGTAAACTTTCCTGTAGGCAGATTTTAATATGCCAAGAGTATGGAGCAGACTTCAGATGTCCCAGAACGTGAATTCCATAGGTCATGGTTCGTAAATGGACTATGGTACCACCTGCGGGAAACTGAAACCGAGATCTCTATTTTTCCAGCACCTACGCTCTGCTAACTTTCCACCTTTCTAAGAAACAAGGAATGGGGGCCAGGGATCAACAAATGGCAGCCAGATCAAAATTCCAAGTCACCAACCGAAACCACAGCAGGTGAGGTTTGCCTCAAAACCAGAAGCACAACCAGATTTATGGCATGGGAGTCACCAAACAGCAGTATCGTTTTGCAAGGAGCTTGCTGATGGAAATAATTTCATCGATGGAAAATCATCACATTGCTTCACTTCTTTGCAGTTGTGTTTTTAATTGGCATGCCCAAAGGCTTTGTGGCAGGAATTGCAGAATACATAAATAAGGTCATTTCATGACATAACATCTTTTCAAACGCCAAAAGTCGGAAAGGAAAGAAGAGTTGATTCAAATGCCACAGAGACAAAAATGTATTTTTCTGGGACAAAGGAAAATGAATGATTTAAGTTTGTGGCAAATTTAAGTCTCCTTCCTGCACACACAGAGACAATCTTTTTAAAAAATTCTATTCAGCACTTGGGTACAAGCACAGGGTGTCCCCAGGAAGTTCAAATGCTGATGATCGTTATTAATACCCTTGTTTTCCTCACTTGCTCATTGCCAAGTAAAACAAGGAATTAAGCACAAGCTGCAGCAGCAAGCCGACCCCGAGTGTCCTAGATAGGAAAGGCCCCATCAGCCTTTCCGTTTCCAGTGGGGCCGGGTTCCTGCTCTTGTAAGGATGGCGCCTTTGAGAAGATTACCAAGCGTGTCATTCTGGCTACTGTCTCATTTCTCTGGGTAAAAGCGTTTCCTACACTTCCCTGGATATGATGGAAACAGAAGCAAATGCTCCCCAGAAGATGGTTCCTTGCTCAGCAGTCAGAATAAAAAGAGATCCTAAAGGATGCTCTTATCTCAGTGGCTGTGTTTTCTCTCTGGAAATGCAACCTCCATCTGGGGCCAGGTGTGGTTTTGTGTTGTTTTCTCTGGTGGGAAGGGGGCTGAGGGGGGTTGCAGACTTCTCCTATCTTTGTAGACAGTTCACAATCAGTTTTGAGACTGGAGGCTGAAGCAGAGTTGCTGTGCTCCCAGAGGCATGCAGTTTTCAGTTAAAGTGGCCAAAGGAATGTCCCAGCCAGGCATTTCTACCAACAAGGCAAGCTAAGGGATTCTTTCTGCTTTTTGGAACTTCACTGAACTGTGGAAGGAAGAAATGAGTATGGTTTCATTTTTTCCCTCCTTCTTTTTTTTAAAAGCTGAAACAGGAGCAGAATTGTAGCTGTCACAAGCTGACTGAATTTTTTTTTTTTTTTACAGTACCAAAGTCTTTAAAATCCTTGGAGCACTGGTGAGAACTAATGTTTTCGTTGGGACCTTCACATTAGTGTGCAAGTTACATGTGCACAGTGCCAGCCGCTGCCCAGGGGCTCCACATCTGAGGAGAGTGGGGAGAGCGACCCATTCTAGCCATGGTCTGGAATAACTTAAAACTGCAGCGAAAAAGGCTTCAGCTCAACAGTCTGAAAGTGGATGAATCAGAATGAGGTTTGCAGCAAGCCCAAGAATGCCCTTGACATTCAAACCATGCACTCTAGCCTCCCTGACGGCGACGTGTAATTCTACTCTTTCTACCCCCTCTGTGGACCGTCTATGCAAAGTCAGAATTCAGCTTGTATGCCTCAAAACCCTGTGAGGATTCTATTTCTTAAAGATCAGCCTAAGATCCAGTTGCAGAGGATTGATTTCCACCCTCTCCCTAACAGAAGCCACCAAATTTTAAAATATATAGAAAAAAGGAGACCGTGTGACTTGAACAGTTTACTTTAATCAGATTAATGCCAGAATGACTTAGCATTTATCCAGTAACTGGTTCCCAAACTGAAGCTTTTTTTTTTTTGTAATGAATCTATGGATCAGTTTACTGGCATGCTCACTAGATACTCTTTTGCATTTGCAAACGATTAACTTTTCATAGGGCAGTTGAGCAAATTTACATAGGAGGTGACTCTTGGGAAAGTCAATCAGAGTGTGACTGTAAAGGTCATTACCTGACTTAGAAAAATAACAAAAGGTGAATCAGCAAGGTCATCTTTCATGTGGGAAATATGGTTGGCTGTTATTGTCAAACTGTAATATTTAGAAAGTGAAAAACATGGCCCTCAATACAAATATTTAAGTCAGCATGTGCCAAATGTTTATTTACCTTATTGGTTGGGGAGCCATCAAGATGGTAAAACTAGTTCATAAGAGAATTCAAGAAGCTAAGTATACGAAGTTTAGGAAAGAAAGAATCTAGGAATACGATTGCTAGACTTTTTTTTTAAATGGGAATGTAAAATGATGAAACCACTTCGGAAGACAGTTTAGCAGTTTCTCATAAAGCTAAATATAGCCTCACTATATGTCGACTGAAAAAATTGCACAACCTAAAAGCTGAGAGTTATGTTTTATTTGGCGAACATACTGAAAACCTAAAACTTAGGAAACAGCCTCTCAGAGAGCTCTGGAGGACTGTTTCAAAGAGGTAAGGAAGGAACCAGAATACAGGTATCTTTGAAAAGACAAACACAGGTAGTCTAACATCAAAAGTTTACTGATAATTAAAGAAAAAACCAGACATCTCAAGATAATTTAGTTTCTTTAGAACTAAAAGAATTTAGTTTTTTTCTGTGTATGGGAAGAATGCGAGAGTGGGCTTAATGGAAGTATTCCTTTGATATGTGCCTTAACAAAATACTTATCAGGGCAAGCATTTTGTTCTTCTTTTCCTGAATGCCCTCAGGGTGCACTGTCAGGAGTGGCTGTAGTGGCAGATAGCTTGATAGGTGCCACATCATTTGTTTAATGTTATGGCAGGTACCATTCTTTGTCCACGTATATGATTCGGCAGTTGCAAATGAGTTGAGAACTTATGTCCACATAAAAATCTGCATGAAAATATTTAGAGAAACTTTGTTCATAAATGCTAAAAGCAGGAAGCAACCAAGATATCCCCCAATAGGTAAATGGACAAATGAATTGTGATATATTCATGCAATAGGTATTATTTGGCAATAAAAGAAATGACCTCAAACGACATGGAAGAACCTTGAGATCATAGCACTAAGTGAAATAAGCCAGGCTGAAAATACTACACAATGTATGATTCCAGCTACATGACATTTTGGAAAAGGTAAAACTGTAGAGACAGTAAATAGATCAGTGGTCGCCAGGGGTTTGGTGGGGGGATGGTGGTGGTGGTCAGGGTTGAATAGGTGAAGCAGGGGAGATTTTTAGGGAAGCAAAACTTTTCTTTATGATACTGTAATGATGGGTATATAACATCATGCATTTATTAAATCTCATAGAACTGTACAACACGAACAGTAATAGTGTAAACTATAGACTTTAGTTAATAATATATCAATATTGGTTTATCAGTTATAACAAATATTCCACACTAATGCAAAATGTTATGAATAGGAGAGACAGTGGAGGTGAGGTGAAGAAGAAAGGATAGTATGTTGAACTGTCTGTATTATCTGTTTAATTTATCCCTGAACCTGAAATTTCTAAGAAAAAAAATCTATTTGTTCTTTAAAACTTGTTTAATGCCCTTAGGGTAATAAAACCATAATTTCTGAGATTCCTTTTTCTATCCAACAGAAGTTATTTATGATTCTACTCTAGAAAAATAATTTGACACAATCTTCTACAAGTTTATGTCTAATTTCACAGAGAAATTATTGCCCTTAGCAATACTAAATAATAAGTTCAACAAAAGTGCATCTCTTTGGAGTATGTGGGTAGGCCTGTTAGACAATGCCAGTGTGGACAATGCTAGTGTAGACTGAAGGGACAGACATACAGTCATCCTTTTGCCTTATTTTTAAAGTTTTGAATATTTTTTCTTAATATTATAATATGTCTTATTTGTTAGAGGAAAAATTTTGCACATTTTTGGTCAATCTTGCAAATAAATTTCCAAATTATGAGTTAGTTAGTTGTACCTGTCAGGTTCCAATCAGAAATCAGAACAATTATTTTAACAGAGAGAATTTAATCTAAAGAATTATTTATCAAGTGCTGAACAAAAAGAGAGCATTAAGATATTACAGAAGTAAGTAACTTCAGGACATGATTATCAGGCCTAGGACTGGAGGAACAAAGCATAGGCTGGATGATTAAAAGCTGACACCATGGAGGTGGCACCTGAAGATCTAAAATGCCTTCAGAACTCAGAGGAGGGATCCAGAGGAGTCAGGGGCCAGATTTCTGGGAGGGGGTGTGGATGGACCATATGGCATCACTGAGTGGGTGCAATGTCTCTAGTGCTAGGAATGCAAACAACTTGTAAACTGGAATCCACTAGAAGGAACTGCCACTGCCAAGATGAAAAGCTGTTTCCAGGGTGACACTGATAGGAAGAGAAAACAAACAATAAGTAGCCAGTAACTTGTCCCCCTAGAGCTTCCATTGGCAGAACCAATCAGGGAGCCCACTGGCAAGGGAGAATTGTGGTTTGTGTCACAAAGCGGTGAACAAAAGGGTGAGTTTGAGGTTGAGAAAATAGCTTAACAAGCAACATACTGCTCTAACTGTGCTCAGTTGTGTCCAACTCTTCATAATCCCATGGACTATAGACTGACAGGCTCCTCAGTCCATGGGATTTTTCAGGCAAGAATACTGGAGTGGGTTGCCATGCCCTCCTGCAGGAGATCTTCCCAACCTGGGGATCAAACCTGTGTCTTCTTTCTCTCCTGCATTGCAGGAGGATTCTTTACTGCTTGAGCCATTGGGGGAAGTCCTACTCTAACTGGGACACTTATAATCAATATGATTGTTGTGAAAAAGCTTGAGTTCTGAGGTCAGACAGACTTGATTTTGAATCTTGCTAAAATGTCTACTAGTGTGTTAGTTTGGGCAAATTCTGGATTATATTTAATGTATCTAAGACTTCATTTCCTCATATAAAAGTAGGAACATGAAACATCTCAAGGGGCATTTGTGAGCATGAAATAAGATCATGTATATAAATTACCTAGTGTAAGGGCAGAGTCAGGATTCAGCCCCAGGCAATAGGGATTTCTGAGCCATTCTTAAGCTATATATATATAGGCTTTCCAAAACTAAATGATAAATAAAAAAATAACACAGTTTGGGGGATAGGAGGGAAGCCTGTGTGGTTATGAAAAGGCAGCATAGGGAATTCTTGTGTGATGCAACTGTGTGTGTGTGGTGATGCAATTGCGTGTATTTTGGCTGTGTGGTGGATACACAAAACTACATAGATGTAACCTCAAACACACACACACATGCTGGAGTCTAAGTAGAACTGGATTGTATCAATATCAGTATCCAGGTTGCTGTACTATAGTTTTAGAACATGTTATCATTGGGGGAAACTGGGCAAAGTGTACACAAGATCTCATTGTATTATTTCTTACAATTTCATATGGACCTACAATTACTTCAATTAAAATTTCAATTAATAATAATAACACAGATTGTCACTGATACTGAGGCCACCTTCTATGATGCCCTTATATTAACTGCAAAATGAGGACAATATCTCCTGGGGGTATATTCATGTTGTACTCAACATTTTAAACGATGTTTCTAGGGACATGAGAATGAATAATTTGAGGTTTTGATCCCAATGGATTTAACTTTATTATCATAGGTAAAAGCTACAAAAGGAGATCAAAGTGGAGTTGGTGTTGCCAAGAGAATGCTCTTAAATGGAGCTTTTAAGGAAATGTGACTTGGGCAACATCTCAGCTTAGTTGGAATCTGAAGTTTTGACCTGATGAAGTTGTCAAAAACACTGGTCAGAAACTCAAGATACTTAGCGGACCTTCATCCGAAAACATCTTGGCCACCTGATGCAAAGAACTGACTCACTGGAAAAGACCCGGATACTGGGGAAAATTGAAGGCGGGAGAAGAAGGGAATGACAGAGGATAAGATGGTTGGATGGCATCACCGACTCAATGGACATGAGTTTGAGCAAGCTCCAGGAGTTGGTGATGGACAAAGAAGCCTGGCATGCTGCAGTCCATGGGGTCACAAAGAGTTGGATACAACTGAGTGATTGAACTGAACTGACCCTAAAATACCTTTTGACATAAATAAATTATCAGACCCCTACTTTAAATTACCTAGTGATTCCCTAAGGGCGAATATTTTCTTGTCAAAGTTGATCGTAATTCTCTCCAGGCAACTTTTAGCAACCTTGTGACTTTTTGTCTTTATAAGTTCGGATTCTTTCTCTTCCTTGGAATATTCCTTCAGTGTTACCCAAATCTGTGTCTCCCAAACTGCAATTCCTAAGATCCCAAACAAACTCTTTTTTTATTTGCAGCCTCGTGCCTCATCATCATTACCATTACTTGGTTGGCAAATCTATATTACCTTCAAATGATATCTGGGCTCTACACAACTTAATAAATTGGATACTTTGTAAGATTTGGTACAATATCCCAAAACTTAAATGCAAAGCTTGGAGCAACACAAATTGTTTAGTCTCTGTCAAACAATTACTGAAAGTGAAACAACTGAAATGTGTTCCAAATTACAAAATAATGTTCTTTCTGGTCCAAATCATCCAGAAACTTTACTGAAATTCTCTTCTGTGTTTGGACACAGCCAGTAAACTAAGCTTAGTCATCATTTTGAATGTCAAGATGAAGTGACATTTCAAAGAACTCAACTGGTCCCACAGATAAGAAAGTTTTTAAAAAGTATATGTCGAAAAGATCTTGCCAAACAGCTGAAGTAATAAATGAAATCCAGCTGGTTTCCTGCAGAGCTTTATCGTCTCTGTGGATTCATTCTTATGCAAGTTGTGGGGAATTTATTTGGTTTGGGCTATTTTCCTGCTGTGTGCTTGTGGTTGAAATAATAAGTTGTTCTGAATCAGTTGCCACTTCTCTAAGGCTCTCCTGTGATTAAAGACATATCTGAATGGATTTCTTTGCTTATGTCAGACTTTCTGACCCAAGAAGTGACTGAGAAAAGTGATAAATACACAGGGCAGGTTTTAACAGCCAGACAAAAACAGAATTATTCTGAGAAATCATTACTTATCTCTACTGTGACAGATGTTAATGTTGTATCTGTCTTTTCTTCAGACTTGGAGCATCTCTCCCAATTCTATAAGTGTCAGAAGTTAAGAAGAGAGAAAAAAAATAAAGATAAACCCCTTTCTCTGTGGCTTCATATCACAGTCCCATCTCATCCTCTGTGTGTGTGTGTGTGTGTGTGTGTGTGTGTGTGTGTGTGTGCACGCGCGCGCGCGCTTGCGTCAGTCATGTCTGACTTTATTCGATCCCATGGACTGTAGCCTGTCAGGCTTCTCTGTCCATGAAATTCTCCAGGCAAGAATACTGGAGGGGTTGCCATTCCTTTCTCCAGGGTATCTTCCCTGGCTCTGGGACTGAACCTGCATCTCCTGCATTGGTAGGTGGATTCTTTACTGCTGAGCTACCAGGGAAGCTGATCTCATTTCACAGTTGACTGCAAATTTATGATGAATCATGCTCCAGGATGCCATATAATTCTACCACTGAAATATAGTTAATTGCTCAGATTAAAATGACTTTTCTAAAAAGGGGGGAAAAAATCCCACCAAACTCTTTCATTGGAATTATCGAATTAGCAACTTGTTTTGAACTCTAAACAATGGCATACTATTATTGTACACTGAACAGAGTGGGTGTTCCACAAATCCTTGTTAATTATCAGAGATAAGAAGTGAGAAGAAAAAAATCTGCACATGAGACTATTTCAGTTGGAATTTGATGAAGACTTGTGGCTTAAACAGAATCCAACCCTCTTCTTTGAAAATATGTTTCTATTAATGCTATCATTTTAATTAAACATATTCTGTCTGTACAGCAAGAGCTATAAATTACATCTCAGAATTTCCCAAGATATCTTACAATTGTGACATGAGGTCAAACCACCAAAAAGACAATGGAGTGAATTGATGAACAGAGGAGGAAATTGCATGCGTGTCTGGGCTTCTTCCTCTCAGGCTCCCACAAGCTCTACTGAGAAGAGGCTGCCAATGGAGCACAAAGGTTTGCCCTTTGCTGCAAATAACTGTGCTATTCTGAGGGCATCAAGGACTCACAAGGCAATGAAGCAGTGTGTTTGTGGGCTAAACTCAGTCATAAACAATTTAAGATTACAGCAAAGAAGCTTCTAGTGGATCCTGCAAATCAGGATGAAATCAGTATTAGATGAATGCTTTTATAGAACAATATGTGCTGAGAGTGAACAGAGAGCAGGAATTCACGATGGCATTTCTGGGTCTGAATCCCACAGAGACAAGCTAGTTTGGCCCCGATACAAGCATGCAGATTTCTATTTCTAGTCAACTATGCCACCAAGGACAGTTGTTAGGAAAGGGAGAAGGGAGGAAGAAATCCACGCACAGCCATCACCCCTGGAAAACCGCGAACAAGCTGAGCAGGTGTTTTTATGGTCAAAAGACGGAATGTTAATTAATAATCAGAAAGTTAATGCAAAATTATCTCAAATTAATCTTTTTCTGCTATTGGGATCATAACATTCTAGGCCATGCCAGGATATAAATGGAGATGATTATAAATGGATATATAATGGAGACGATTGTTGTTATGGTTGTTTTTCTAGTCAGCTCATTTCCTGATGCTCCTATTTTTGCTAATGGTACCGTCACCAGCTCAATGGACATGAGTTTGAGTAAGCTCCAGGAGTTGGTGATGGACAGGGAAGCCTGGCATGCTGCAGTCCACGGGGTCACTAAGAGTTGGACATGACTGAGTGACTGAGCAACTGAACTGAACTGAATCATCACTTACCTGTCATCCTGCCTAAAACCTCAAAGACTCAGCTTAAACTCCTCCAATAATCACCATGTGTGTGTATGTGTGTGTGTGTGTGTATGCTCAGTCATGTCTGACTCTTTGTGACCCCATGGATTGTAGCCTGCCAGGCTCCTCTCTCCATGAAATTTTCTAGGCAAGAATGCTGGAGTGGGTTCCATTTCCCATTCCAGAGGATCTTCCTGACCCAGGGATCAAACCCACGTCTCTTGCGTCTCCTGCACTGGTAGGTGGATTCTTTACCATTGTGCCACCTAGGAAGCTCCCAGGTGCCACATGTAGTTAAACAATGCAGTCAGTCTATGATTTTTTGCTTCTTGTGCTTCTTCCGACCTCTCCAGCCAAATGTTATACTCAGTACTGGGTTGCTCTGGATTTTGAAGAATCTTTTTTGTCACACTTACATTCAGTTTAAAGCTTCATTGTTTGACACTGTGGCAAAGAATTATGGAATTCAGGCTGTGGTCAGTTATTGATCATCATCCACTGATCTATACATTTTAGAACCTGTTGGGTTCCATATAGTAAACGGCTTCGGTACATGATACAATTTGACTTTTAGGTGAAAATTACTGAAATATGGCATATCTTGCAGAGAGGAGTTTAACAGACTGATTTGTACTTTGCTATTCAAAATGCAGTGCACAGTCTAGCGTTGTTTCATCCAGAGCTTGTCAGGAATGTACACTCTTGGGTACTCACTCCCCTGGCCTCCTTATTAGCATTGGCATGTTAACAAAGTTCCCCTCAGGACACGTGCGCAGTAAAGGCTGGGAAGCTCTAGGACAACCCCTATCTTGAGATACAGAATGACTGCACGACAAAATGAAAAGAAAGAGGCAGCGTGCGATAGAAGAAATCATGCTGAAACAGAAACCAGAAGTTGTGTGTTCCTTGTCTGTCTACCAGTTGGGATCCTGGGAAAAAAAATCACTTAACCATCCTGGGCCTCACTTTCTGATCTTTCAAATGAGAATGATATCTCCCTGCTATTTCATGGTGGTTGGGAGGTTTGGGGGAAAATGTCAAAGTGGTTTAAAAATCATGTAACTTTTTTAAAATTTATATATTTAAAAATTACTTTTCTTGGGATCACACAGCTGGTTTTTGCTCTCCTGAATTCTAGTCCAGTTACTACAGAATATAGAAGGCCCTTGGCACTGCAAGAAGCAGTGCTGGAATAATCTTTTAAGAAAAGAATTTAATAATTCATCTCAAGAGTGTTTAAATGTGTTAACTCCCCACCCTCGCCACCCCTATCCCCCCACCAACTCTGTAGTTTCTCTACTGGGAAACTAGCTTATGGAAATAATTGAAAACAGATGAAGAATTTTAAATAATTATGTTCACTGCAAATTTACTTATTATAGAAAAAAAACCCCTGCAAATCTAAATGTCCAGCCATAGGGAATGGTCAAATACACTGTAAGATATCACAGGACAGTATGTCATGCAGCTATTAAAATTTTTGTCTGAAAAGAGTTTTCAAGAATATGAAAAATGTTTGATATAATATTGAAACAAAAAAGAGGTAGGTCATAAAGTTTATAAGTATGATCTCAACTATGAGATCTCAACTATGTTAAAAAAAATATATATGTAGGGAAAAGGCTACAAGGAAACAGGAAAACATACTGTGCTTTCTTCTAAGCTGCAGCATATTTTGTTCTGCTCTTCATTTTGAGGGGCTTCCCTAGTGGCTCAGACAGTAAAGAATACTCCTGCAATGTGGGAGACCTGGGTTTGACCCCAGGTTGGGAAGATCCCCTGGAGAAGGGAAAGGCTACCCACTCCAGTATTCTGGCCTGGAGAATTCTATGGCCAGAGAAGCCTGGCAGGCTCCAGCCCATGTGTTGGAATGAGTTGGACATGACTGAGTGACTTTGATTTTTTTAGAATGATATTGAGTCATTTTGATCAGTGTACGTGGACATGCCTAAAATGGATTAGGAAAAGTGATAGTTTCTCTAATGATTTGTGCAATGGAAGCGAAGTTTTTTATTGGTTAGTAACTGTGGCTACCTTTAAAACAACTTTTTCTGTCTTTGTGTGTCTCTCTCTCTCTCTTTCTCTCTGAATAGAGCACGTGTGCACAAGTTAAAAAAATTTGAGGTGATTTCAGCAGTACAATTAGAGAAACTATATAGTAAATCTCTCTCCTATGCCATCCCTCAGGCCAATTCTCCTCCCCAGATACAACCACTAGTATCAGCTTCTTCTGTTTCCTTCCAGAGCTCATGTACACATTTCTCCCCAAAGTGATAAAATACAGATTGTTCTGCACCTCTTCTTCTGAAACTTTTTCCTTTAAAAAAAATTGGAACCTTCAGAAAATTTACAAGACTAGTAAGACGAACTCTTGTATGCCTTCCACCTAGACTCATCAAATAACATTTTGCCACAATTGTATTCTCTTTATATATATATATATATATATACATAATTTTGATTATTTGGTACTATCATTATTGCTGAACGATTTCAGAGTGAATGGCAGACATCTTCATCCCTAAATACCTGTTTGTGTATCTCCTAAGAATAAGGACAATTCAATTGTCCTTTACTATTAGTTTTGACTCTGCCTCCAAACTCATGCATAACCCCAAGTTGGGATTCCCAGGAAGCAGTACTTTTCTAGAAAGCTGTATGGGAAGTCAGTTTTGTTTTCTTTCTTCCCTCCGAATAAGTCTCAGTTATCCTCACAGCTTGTAGCCCGAATGCTTGGGGATCTTATTGTCCATTCTTAGCAAGTACTTGGCTTATCAATTGTTCTTTAATAAGCATTGCTTCCCCTAATGGACTGGGTATATAACTAGGCCTTTCATCACTGATTCTCTGCTTATTCATTAGAGTCTAGATGGTACCAGTGGATGTATTGGGAAGCCATGGATGTCATCCAAGACAGATCTAAGTCTATGTTGTCCATGAGGCTAGAGAGCACCATCTATGCTCTTCTGAAGACCCACTCATATGATATGGGACTCCTCAGACGACAAACTGGTCTACTTGATTTTGTTCTCTGCCTCCAGACCCATCCTGACCTTTGTGGAACCAGGGCAAGAATACAAATGTAGGCCTACATACAATGTTTTCTAAATATTGAAAATTAGAAATCAAGCCAACATACTGTACAAAGCATATTTTATCCTCCCTCCTTTATAATCTTACCTTAGTATTGACCTGGAAGGCTGGTTTCAAGTTTGGCATTATCAGAAATCTTAGAGTTCCACACCAAAAAAATATGGAAAACCAGCCTCTGATCTGCTTACTTTTCTTTGCACCCCTTTCCCAACGCATGACCCATTCCTGGGATTCTTGCACAAATATGTGCAGACAACCCAGTCACCCATATCTTCATAGATAAATATGACTTGACTCGGAAAGTGTACACCACCAGCTCAGTGATCTCTGGAGGTCATATTTAGGGAAGAGGTCTGTGTAGGAAGCAAGTGCAAGGGCCTGTTCCTGTTCCCAGATGCTTAGCGCATGGCCTAGAAGTGGGTGAGCTTGGCTGCTTGGATTTCTGGCCCTGTGGGGAGGATGGTGGCCAGAGGAGGACCACAGCTCAGCCCCTAGATCTTGTGGCCCAGGAAATGCCCCTTGACTGGACCTAAGGCAGGACCATCTGGCTCCTTGCCTATTTAGTACCTCATCATGCAGCGTGTTGCTGAACTCGCTGTGACTTGATTTTGTGTATATTCTTTGAAAAAATTTTGACAATTTGCTGAATTTTCTTGGTGGCAAGCTTCTACAAGGACTTTGCCATCTATAGGCTTTTCCAGCAAGATATGTAAAACTACAAAATATTTTATGCTTACTTTCATGTCTATGTGTTTCAGTAACACATGGATTCACAGATGTTTGTTGTTGTTCTAAATAAATATATTTATTTCCTTTTTCTTATATAAAAGTAACATATGCTTACAGTTTAAAAAAATCCAGACATTTCTTAAAGGTTAAAAAAAAAGAAGGCAAAAAAAAACACTTATAGTCTTACCATTTAGGAAGAACCACAACTTATAGTTTGGTAGATAGCCTTCTAAACTTTCTTCTGTGGATACGCACTCACATGTTTTTTTATACAAAGATGAAATTATTCTATTCATGCAGTTTAGTGATGTGCTTTTCCTTTCCCACTTCAATAAATATAAATTTGCTTCATCATTTGTAATGACTATAGAACATCTACTATATCTGTTTATTCAATAAATATTCATATATATACCTGAGCTAGAATCTTCAAATGCAGTCCTAGGTAAGTAAGTCTTTAAAAACACAAACTTACCATAATTCATTAAATTAACCTCCTATAGCTAAACAGTAAAGTTCTTCTTTAGCCATTATAAAAAGAGTTATGATAAATATCCTGTACATAAATTTTTGTGCCCTTGCCTGAATAGATCCTTAGAATAAATTCCTAGAAGTATTAATTGCTTGATCAAAAATAATATTTTAAATATTGATACAAATGCAGATTGACTTACTTTCGGAGAAGTTGTTACAGTCAACATCTCATCCACAGCACATACTGCTCCATATTCTTGCCAACACCAGGTATTAGTAATTTAAAACATTTTTGCCAATCTAGTAGAAAAAAATTAAAATAAGTGTTATTTCCTCTCTTTTGTAAACTAACATTTCATATCCTTAACCTTGAGATGTTCATCTTTTTCTTAGTGATTTGTAAAAGCTATTATGTACATTCAGGGAATTGTCATATATTTTACAAATACATCTCAATTTTTTTTGTCTGTCTTTGAACATGGTTGTAGTATTTTAGCGATATTGAAGTTATTTTTTTCCCGAATGGAACTAGCCGTAACTTTTAATAGTGATCTTTTAATAGTTTTAAAACTTTTAATAGTTTATTGAGTGGGAAGAGTTTGAAGTGATTAGGTTCCAGGCCTTTGGGTGCAGAAACACCAATATAAGCATGCAGATTTCCTGTTGAATTTTTGGCAGAGTGAAGTGAAGCCCTCAGGAACACGTGAAAGGAACAGTAGAATGACCTGAAATCTTCTTTTGCATGGGGCAGCTGTAGTGTCTGTTGGGTGGGAGATGCAAGCTAAGTGGTTTAAAGAAAAGGCGTGGGAAAAGAGGTAACAACCAGTTTGGCTGTAAGAAGCCTGAGGAGGAAGATGGGGTGAGAGAGAGAAAGAGATGTGGTGGCTGTGGTGAGAAGTGGAAATTTGAGGAAAGAGAAAGAGGTTTACAGATGATTTTTAGGAAGTTTGTTGGTATGATAGCCAGTTCTCACCAAACCTGTAGAATACAAACCGCATTACTCATCTTACTTTGAAGTTGGGCTTGGACATATTTTTGGATACAAAAGTGGAAGATGGACCCCAAGGCAGCTGTTGGTGAGCCCAGTGCCAGCCCAAGGCACCCAATTATGTTTAGGGTCCCTGGTGCGGTCACACTGAGGTTGACTCCCTGACCCTCAATCCATTGCTACATAATTAATCCAAGTCGCTCATGGTAACTGCTCCCTCACCAGGACTCTGTTCAGGAATTTGTGCCAATGAGATACCAGGGAAGGCTTGCTGGAGCTTTCAGAATGAGAAGAAAATGTTTCTCCTCTTGAAAAGGAACAGGAAAATATGTTGTCCCAGGTTGTGTAACCTCAAGGGGAATTTGCCTTAGAGAGAAGCTGAACAGGTAATTAGCAGAGAGAGGGGGAGAAGTTGGGGCCTAAAGACATTGTCACGCCACTGAACCCACCCGCCCTGAAGTCTGCCCGTCCTGTCACATGAGGTAATAAATAATCTTCAAACCTCTGTGAGTCAACCTCTGTTACTTACAGCTGAAAACATTCTGACTGACACACAGAGTAAAGTGTGAACAAGCTAGAGCCTTGGCAAACTGCTGAATTCCTGAACAGATTATTAGTCTGGACTCAGAACAGACCAGATGTTTAGACTGGACCTGAACTAGTTAGCTCCCAGAACATGCTGTGTTCTCTTTCCATCTTAGGGTCCTTGCATATGCTCTTTCCTCTTTCTCCTCACTCTGTTTTATGCGTCCCTGACTTGGGCTCAACTGCAGGCCTCTAGTAGGGAGCAAGGGCCCAGAAAGATTGCTCTGGCCTGTCACATTTGAGTGGTTGCTCCTTCCCTGTACTCCCACGAAGCCATGTGCTGTACTGAATTGCCTGAATCTCCCAGTGAAGGCAGGGATATATCTGTGTTGGTCACAGATTGGATGAAACTTGAAAACAGTACATTAAGTAGAAGAAGGCACAAAAGACCACACGTTGTATGATTTTATTTTGTTTATAAGAAAGCTCCAGAACAAACAAATCCATGAAGGCAGAAAGTAGATTTGCTGTTGCCAGGGGCTGAAGGGAAGGGAAATGGGGAGCAACTCCTGTTTGGTATGAGATTTCTTTTGGGGGTGATAAGAATGTTCTGGAATTAGATAGTGGTTATGGTTGCAGATATCTGTGAATATACTAAAAACCACTGAATTGTATGCTTTAAAGAGGGGGGAGGGGGGGAATTCCCTGGCGGTCCAATGGTTAGGACTCCTTGATTTCACTGCAGGAGGTGTGAGTTTGATGCCTGGTTGGGCAACTAAGATCCCTCAGGGCTAAAATAAAGGGCAGGGGGAGGGAGGTTATGCTATGTGAACTGTAAATCAATTTAAAAAAAGAAAGCACCTCTCCACTATATTCTTGTTTTAGATGATGAAAGCAGCTAAAAGAAAATGTATACTCATTTGTTTAATGAAATACTTAGAATTTTACAATAAAAAATGTCACCCTAATTGTAGTATGTCAGTACTTCATTCCTTTGTGTGCCTGTATAATATTCTATTGCATGCATATATCACACTTTATTTACCCATTTATCAGTTGATGGGTAGTTGTGTTTCCACTTGGGGGCTATGCTGAATAATGCTGCTATGAACATTAGTAGACACATTGTTTTGTGAACATATGTTTTCAATTCTCTTAGGTACACACCTAGAAGTGGAATCGTTGGGTCATATGGTAACTCCCTATTCAGGTTTTTTGAGGAACTGCCAGGCTGATTTCCAAAGAGGCTGCATTGTTTTCCATTCCCACCAGCAATGTGTGAGGGTTCCAATTGCTCCACATTCTAATAAAGATCCATCTGAGTAAATTTCATTTAGGCAAACAGAATGCTGACCTGGAGAAACAAGAATGATACAGTTCATACGTAGCTAATGTGCATGAGTCAAATAATCAGTAACGACCCTGCCAATCTGCCTTTTAACATCCAAGAACTCATGAAGAAAAGGCAAAAGAAAGGCAAATGCTTAACTTGGAAATGAATGATTGATGTTATCTGTTTTTTTTTTTTTTTTTTTTTTTTAAAGCATACATGCTAGCTAAAGAGCCTGCAGTAAACTTGAAAGTTATATAGCAATGGCCTTAGCTTAAGCCTAAGCCATCCCCTGCTGAGGTTCAGATGTGTCTGGGCCTGTTTGGTGAACTGAGCTGCCAGAAACTGATTTTTAAGAGGAAGAATAAACTTGGGAGAGAGAACTAATTTAAGGGGACTTAAACAGAAAAGCTTGTTAAGCTTTTGTTGAGAGGCATAGTTCCAAAAACACAGGACTATCCAAACCTTGGTCTTGCCTCCATGTACCCAGGACTGAGTCCCAGAAGAAAAAGGCCTGTCTGTAAAATCTGAAAGCTTGATTTCCATGGTTTGACTGTCTGTGTCCTCTTAAAATTCATATGTTGAAATCCTAACTCCACCATGTGACAGTACTAGGGGGTGGGGATTTGAGGAGGTGATTAGGTCATGAGCTTGGAGCCCACTAGGTCATGAATGGGCTTAGTGCTCTTATAAAAGACACCTCACAGAGTTCCCTAGCCACGTGTGTCACGTGAAGACACAGCAAGAAGTGAGAAGTCTGTAGTGCCAAAGAGGGCCCTCCCCAGAACCCAACCAGATGGCACTCTGATCTTGGACTCAAAGCCTCCAGAATTGTGACAAATTTTTGTTGTTTATAAGCCACCTTCCTAGGTGGCACTAGTAGTAAAGAACCCCCTTGCTAAAGCCAGAGATGTTAAGAGACATGGATTTGATCCCTGGGTTGGGAAGATCCCCTGGAGGAGGGCACGGCAACCTACTCCAGTATGCTTGCCTGAAGAATCCCATGGACAGAGGAGCTTGGTGGGCTATGGTCCATAGGTTGGCAAAGAGCTGGACACCACTGAAGTGACTTAGCACACATTAGCCATCTAGTCTGTGGTATTTCTGTTACAGCAGCCTAAGTGGACTAAGATAACTATTCTCATCAAAAACTCTAAGACCCTGGATGAAAGGTAGCACTGCCTCAATATTTCATTCATATAGATATGTTACATAAAAGGGAGAAGACCTTCCCCCATTTTGTTCCCAAACTTCATGACATCCAGAAGAGTCCTCTCTACGTTGGTACACTGAGGCCCCTGTGTATTAGAGGTGGTGGCAGTGGCAATGTGCCCGAAGGAGTTGTTGGCTGAGGATGTTGGAGGCAGGCTTGAGGCACCTTCATACATCTGCCCGGGGAGTGTGGGCTGGGCAATTGATATCACTGGGGAGGGACAGGACAGAGGAAGAGAGTGATGGCAGCCTGTGGTGGTTCCGAGCTTTTTGATGAGTCCAAGTGAGATGCTCTCTGGGGATTCCCAGAAGGGACCCTGGTGGGGACCAGAGGCGAGGCTAGGGACAGGAGACGTATGGATCTTCACTATTTGTATTTTCAGAGTACACAGCAATCTGGCCAGCGTGGCCTAGGGAAATATAGTCTAACCGCTATTGGGAAAAAAAAAAAATGGAAAAATAAGTAGGTAGCAGAGGAATGAGCCAAATTCGAAATGAATGGCTAAAAACACATTGTTCTTTTGGGATGACTGGTAATCTTGTAAAATAATAATTTTTCCACCCCAAGAGTCTTTGCTATTGTGATAGCTGATGTAATAAAGCTGTTTAGTGGCCTTTCCCACCATAGGTTGCTGTGTTGTTCTCACATCTGGGAACTTTCCATTGCTTCAGAGTCAAATTTTCCCACAGTTTTCTATCTGTTGACGTCTGAGGTTATAGATGAAAATGTAACTAGCGGTCAATGGCAGGAAAAGTAAGCGGCTGATAGAGTGTGTAATAATAAAAAAATGAAGCAAGTTCAATTTGATCCAAGATGTTGAGTTAACACAAAGCCAGTGCAATAGAACTGGCAAAGGTAGCCACACCCTGGGTTCTCCCATCTCATGAGGGAGGTAAGCGAAACATGCGTCAGTGCTGCCTTCTTGACCCCAAGGGAATGAGACCTTGTGATCACACCTGTATGTTTCTAGGAGGATGACATACATTAAATTCAGGCCAGTGCTCTGTTTTGAAGATATCATGTGTTATCATCAAACTCATTTTCCATCAAAGGACACTTTCCAACTTTTAAGAAAGAGATATTGGGTTGGCCAACAATTTGGTCGAATTTTTGCATAAGATGTTATGGAAAAATCTGTTTGAACTTTTTGGCCACCTATACAACTCTCACTCCATAAAGTTCTTGAACAAGTTTGGGGGAGGAGTGAGGAGGTGTTGTTGGAGGAATACCTGATAAGTCATGATCAGAGAAGCTGCATATTCCTTCTGTGTGTGTGGGTCAGGGGCGACAGAGCCCAAGCACCCCTGGGGTTGACTTGTGGGGGGTGGCATATAGGTCCACAAAATCAGACAGGCTGAGTTTTGATCTCTTTTAGGTATTGGTTCTTGTCTAAAATGTATATTTGAATGTAGGGATTTGCTACCAAAGAAAGGGAAAAGAGAGGGTGTGAGAGAGAGACATTAAGATTGAAAGACGCCCCTTGTGCAAAAGTTATAGTTTCTCAGGAGGGGCCTTCTCCTGGTTGAATCCTGGATGTTAATCACAGTCACAGCAAACTCGGTTGCTGTTTTCCTTACTCACACCGGGAATTCATCTGCTCCTGGCTCCCAGCACACAGTCTTGGCAATACTCGCCATGGCTGCTTTGTTTCTGAGCCGCATGGTGGAAACTGAGCAGAGCCCTTGGCTGGAGCCGTCACATCAACCCTTGGCTGACCTTCCAAACTGTACTTCTCCACGTAAAGGGGAAGAAGGCTCAGGAGCCCCGGAGAGGAGAGGGCTGACTGGCTGGTCCCATCCAGAACTGGGGAAGCTCTGCTCAGGACAGCGGAGTTTACCAGAGTCAAGGAAGAGACACCAGCGATTCCTCTAGGGGTCAGAAAACTTATGGAAATGCCAAAAGATGACAATCCAGAGGGTTTGGAAATTTGGTCACTTTTGCACTCAGCTCCCTGACCTTTGGAAATGACGCATCACAATATTGAGTCCAAAACCAGCTTTGATTGATTTTTGTTTTCAGCTCTGCACTCAGGCATTTTAAGACACTGTAGAGAGGTCTCCTAATGTTTTCCACACATCATAATGGCATACAACCAGGAGAGGAATAGTGACAGCCAGAAAGAATTACAAATAGGAATAGAAGACAAAAACAATGTGTGTGTGTGTGTGTGTGTAAGGGTGGGGGTCTTAGGGGGACATCTGTGGGCTTAATCAGTAACTTAATCTGACAATGCAAAACTTAACCAGTTAAGAGCAAACACAACCAGTTAGGCCCCTGCCTCTTAAGGAGCCCTTACCCCTTCCTCAGGCTTTTGGGCTCTTGAGCTAGCAACAGGCAGACATGGCAGTTCCTGCTGGCTTCAATTCTGTCTGGCCTCTGAAACAATGGCCAAGCACTTGATCATTCAGCATTCCCTGTCCTGAGCTTCCAAAGGCTACACGTGGCATTACTGGAAGCTCTTTGTTATTAGTGGGCCTGGAATTTGCCTGCTGCACCCACATCTGGCCCCCAGATGGTGGGACTGACCCAGGTGTGTACAAAGCTGTAGCTTCCCTGTGGTTATGGTCAGTCTGCCCACCTAATCTTTTGCCTGGTCTCTGATTTTGTTGTTGTTGTTGTTTTTTAATTTTTGCATTAAAAAATATTTTTAATTGAAGGATAATTACAATACTGTGTTGGTTTCTGTCATGCATCAACATGGATCAGCCATAGGTATTATACATATGTCCCTTCCCTCTTGAGCCTCCCCAGCTTTTTCACTGGGACAAGGTCTTGCTTCAGCGCTGGCTTGGCTGCCGTGCCTGCCCTGGCTCCTGTCAGTCTGCTCATGCCATCTTCTCTCACTGCCTCTCCTCAACCCTATAAAAACTTTGAGGCAACAGTACAACGGATAGTTATATACCTTTCATTTAGATTTACTAATTGTTAGGACTTTGCCGTACTTGCTTCTGTTTCTTCATCTTCCCATACACACAGACACACACAATTGTCTTTTTCTTTTGGCAGCACACCAATGGCCTGTGGGATCTTAGTTCCCCAACATCAGACTGAACCCACGCCCCCTGTAGTGGATGTTCAGAATCTTAACTACTGGACCACCAAGGAAGTCCCACATTATTATCTTGATAATATCTTTTATGGCTATATATTTTTTTTCAGTTCAGGATCCAATTAAGGATCACACATTGCATTTAGCTATCATGTTTCTTTAATTTTCTTTAGTCTAGAACAGCCCTCTCTTTTTAAAACTCTTTCTTTAAAAAAAGGTGTTTTTTTTTTTTTTGTATAGTTGATTTACGATGTTGTGTAAGTTTCAGGTGTACAGCGAAATGAATTGTTTACATATATAGACATATCTACTCTTTTTAAGATTCTTTCCCCATATAAGTCAGCACAGCATATTGAGAAGAGTTCCCTGTGGTATACAGCAGGTTCTTATTATTTATTTTTTACCTAACAGCGTGTCTTGACTTTGATATTTTTGAAGAGTGCAGGACAATTGTTTTGTAGAATGTCCAGTCTGGATGTCTGAGTGTCTCTTTCTGGTTAGATTCAGTGGGGCCACAAGGGTCTTTTTCCATCTTCTGCACTGCTGCACATGCAGCATTTTTGGCAGTAATGCCCTCTAGGTCTGACTGCCTCTTAGGCGTAGGCTGTGCCCAGCGTCCACTTGCTTTCTTCTGTACATCACTACACAGAAACCACCGTCCCGGCCAGAGGCGATGCAGTGAGAATGGCTGAGGAGCTTGTGTGCAGGGCAGACCTGGGCCCCCAAGGGCCTGGCAAGGTTGCTGCCACCAGATACCACTCTGACTACTCAGCCCAGTTGGATCAGTTCTAAATGGAAACAGCTTGAATTTTCTTTGGCTCCCACTTTCATTTGTCACAGATGAGTTCTCGGATATCCTGGGCTCTTAGAACTCTGTCATAGCCCAGTGGTACTCAGGCTGAGGAAACAAACGGGGCTGAGATCCCACAGAAGCAATATTTTAGAGGTCCCATAGGTCCAAAGGCTCTGGATCTAAACTTTGATATGTGGACAAAACTTCTGTACCTAAGTGGAAACTCCAGGTTGCTGTGATGGGCTTCAGAGACAAGATGAACCAGGAGAAGTTGGGATCAGACGTCTGGCTGAGTTCAGGGATTTGGCAGATATTAATGTTCTGCCATTAGCAAGGAAACCAAGTTCCTCCTTGGAAAGGAAGCAGGGGTACTATAAGTTAGAAAAGTCAAAGTCGAAACCCAACCCCAGAGCTCACATGGATTGGAGGAGACCTGGAACTAGGGGTTCCTCCAAGGCAGGTAGCCTTTCCTATTATTCTATGCATCCCATGACTGAGCAACATGCTTGATGGATGGGAGACACCCAACCCTTGCTATTGAATGAATGGATGACTAACTAAATTTAGATATAATTTCCAAAGAAGCAAAGTCAAATTTAGTATCCAAGAGTTCCATTTAATTGGGAGGATTTAAGAGTTGGTATCTGAGGATATAGATGGGGAGAGATAGCAGAATATAGCGGAAAAGGCGATGGCACCCCACTCCAGTCCTCTTGCCTGGAAAATCCCATGGACGGAGACGCCTGGTAGGCTGCAGTCCATGGGGTCACTAAGAGTCGGATACGACTGAGCAACTTCACTTTCACTTTTCACTTTCATGCATTGGAGAAGGAAATGGCAACCCACTTCAGTATTCTTGCCTGGAGAATCCCAGGGATGGGGGAGCCTGGTGGGCTGCCGTCTACGGGGTCGCACAGAGTCAGACACGACTGAAGTGACTTAGCAGCAGCAGCAGCAGCAGCAGAATATAGAATTTTGAGAGACATACATTGAGGGAAACTGAGTTGGAAAATGGAGTTGAGCCACAGTAAGTTGTTGAAATGTGTTATAATTCACCCTCAATTCACCTAACTCCAGATTTTTCTTTTATGATGAGCTCATTGGTGTCCTGGTTTTGTTCAGCTACTGTGTAGCCAGGAACATGCCTATCCCATCAGGCACATGATCTGCCTCTGAGAAGCTGGGAAGTCAGGCCACAAAGATGATTTTTTCCCCTTTCGTGCCCGGTTACTCATGGCAGAAACAGAAGGCGAGATGTAGGCACACTCATACAATATCCAGGCTTTTCAAACATTATAAAGTGGCATGCAAGCTCACTCTCTAATATCATAAAGCTGGGAGGGAAGTCCAGAAGTGGAAACAGAAATTCCATGGAAAGAAAGCTCAGGAAGCTCCTAATAAAACATAGCTTAAACATAAAAATTCGACACTTTATTATGAAAGGAAAATAGTGAGGGGTCGGTGACTGAGCCATGGACTGCGTTCAGCATCTGAAGAGCTGGAAGCTTCCAACGAGACCTGCTAGACTGATACAGGGGCTCTGGAAGATCCCTTAATGGAAGTAAGTGCTGTGTAGGAAAAAAAAAGACTTGTCAGGTGATTCAGAAGGAAAGTATTTTTAAGATGAGAAGAGTGCAATTGTATTACCATCACCACATTTAGAGATGAATAAAAAAGGCACAGAGAAAGGAAGTGGGCTGTTACTGGGCCTCCCATAACTACAGTTCAGCTCAACTTCCTTATATAGGTTTCTTTTTTGCACACATGCTCCTAGTTTAGGTTTCTAAAATCCATGGCTTTTATTTATAGGTTAAGCACACCCCAATTTTTCTAAATACTGAAGATGATGCTGGCCAGACCTTAATTTGGGTTATCACCATGCCTAGTGCCGCCTCCCTCCTGCTTTTCTGTCTGAGTCCCTTGAGGAACCTAGGTGGCCTCTTCATTCTCTAAACTTTTGCAACTTTCTTATCCCCTTCTATCCTTTCTTTCTTCTTTCCTTCCTCTTTCTTTTTTTTCTTTTTTGCCAACGTGTCAGTACAGCCGAGCCCTCCTGATCCCTGTTGGCTGCACAGACCCAGCTCCAGCTCTGTCCTTTTACTGGGGAACTGATGTCAGCCAGGTTGGATTACAGCCCGGCAGCCGTTCTGCTGCTAATGAATTGGCGTGGAGAACAAAACACTGCAACTCTCCTGGAACAGTTCTGTCATCTATAATTGGAGCACAGAAAACCTCGGGGTTTGGAAAAGAACAAATGTCACTGGAGTTTGCTTATTTGCCTTTGGGATGTCAGGACCCCCGGTTCACCACACCCTGAAAGTTTATCTGATTACAGAACTCCTGCAAATAACAAAAGGTTAAAGGAAAACCCCACCCTTGTAGCATTTCCCTACTCATTTCCCACCCTCCAGGACTGGCTGGCAGGCTTGGGTCAGGAAAATTTTTATATTTATAGTCCTATGAATAAGGGGACCAGACTTGGCCACTTCAAAAGGGCTGAGCGAATCTTGGAAAGCTGAGATTGAAAGAATGCTTAAGGAGCATTAAAGCCAACAGTCTCCTCTGAGTATGAGAAACTGAAGCCAGAGAGGTTGCTGGGTGTTAGGGGTTGAATTGTGTCTCCTCAAAGTTCATGTATTGAAGCCTTAACACCCAGGATCTCAGAAAGTAACCTTATTTGCAGATAAAATCTTTACAGATATACAAGTTAAAGTGAGGTAATTGGGGTGGGTATAATCCAATATGAATGGTGTTCTTATAAGGAGGAGAAGTTTGATGTATACAGGGAGAATGCTCTGTGAACATGAAGTCTGCAAGCCAAGGAGAGGGGCAGGGAACAGATCTCATCTCACAGCCTTCAGAAGGCAACAGCCTTGCCAACACTTTGATTTTGGGATTTCTAGCCTCCAGAACTGTGAGACAATAACTTTTTGTTCTTTAAGCTCAGTTCGTGCTACTCTTTTAGAGCAGCCCTAGCAAACTATTGTATCTGAAATCTCAGTTCAAGAATGGCCACACAGGTATGGTCTTCTAACTCCCTTGTCTAAGGATTCTTTCATCATATTGCCACCTGGATTAGATACATACTATGAAAGTACTACATTAGAGAAAACAAGAGTACTTTTCAAGACGGACAGTTTGTCTAAGAATTTGAGGAGTAATGTCTCTGATTGTCCATGCTAGAATCTAGCTGGCAAATCCATGCTAGGATCTTTATATGTAAATGTGTAAATCATAGGTCACGGTGAAACAATATTTATTTAACCAAGGTGACAATAAAAGGTTTTTAAGGGCTTTCCATTGGTGCTTGTGGTAAAGAACCCGCCTGCCAATGCAAGAGATGTAAGAGACTCAGGTTTGATCCCTCGGTCAAAAAAATCCCCTGGAGAAGGGCACAGCAACCCACTCCAGCATTCTTGCCCGGAGAATCCCATGGACAGAAGAGCCTGGCAGTGTACAGTCCATGGGATCACAAAGTTGGACACGACTGAATCGACTAAGCACGCATGCACGCATGGCAAATACAGATCATTTAGAAGGCAAATGAATTCACAATTTGTTATCAAAAGTAGCTCAGCATTCCAAGAAAACTTTGTCCTCTTAACAGAGGGAAAGTGAACCGAAATCCAGTCCTGCGCTGGCCCACTCTTAATAACAAAATTTATTTACCTATTTAAGTTTAATCCAATCCCAGGCTGAAGTGTACAAAATTATTTTCTCAGGACTCCCTTTCCACAGAGCTTCCACAATTTTCTGTGTCTGTGTTAGCTTATCGCTTATTTTTCTGTTCCATTTAGAAAACCAGCTCTAAGACAAAGTCACTCTTTCCCGTTAAGAAAATGTATTTCTATCTCTCATACCTTCTCTTATTGAAAACACACATCCTACTTACCTTGCGTACTGACATGTTTCCTTTATTATTTCTAGTAGCTTTAATTACATATTACAACTTTAACCATTAAAAACTCTCTAGTTAAAACCAACAAGCAGCAAGTAACTGTGAACTGTTTGTCATACCAACATTTCCTGGTTGGCAAAATAACCTCTAGAAACTTACATTGTCTGGTAGCATAGTTTCTTTTCTCAATGTGGTGCCAGACACATGTCTAATAAACCCCAAACATCTTTAGTTTTCCTCTTGTAAGAACACGAAAGTAGACCTGTTTAGCACTTAATGTTCCAGGATGCTACCTTATTTGAAATCACGTGGCTATCCCATGAATTCTCTTCATTTAATTTAATTTTAGCAAAACTCTAAAGTTTCAAGTTACCAAAAATCTGGAGAAACTATTTTAGATAGACATATCTAAAACATAATTACTCCTAAGGAAGTCACCTGAAAACTCTTATCTCATTTACCTTTATTTTATCATATGAAAATAACATACCAAGTTATCATACCAGCGGCAATGGCTGATGGCTTGATCACTGAAACAACCGTTATTTGCTGATATGGCAAGTAACATTCTTTGTCCACAATGAAAAGACTGTCATTGTTCTTAGGTTTTGTCTTTTTAATTTTAAAAAATTGTTTTAAAAATAAATAAAATAAAATGTTTTAAAAATAAATAAAATAAAATGTTTAAATGCTCATGCTTTTACAAAATAGGATTGATAGAAGATAGTACGTTTTAAACAATATGCTCATTTGCCAGAATTAAAAGATGTCAATCATTTGCTGGTGTCTCTCCTTCACTGGGCAGACGGTGAGGGGAGAATGTCATGAAATCCTAAATTCTGGGAGCCACTGATCACAAGCCCACAAGGGTTATCTTTCCCTCTGTTAAGGGCACAAAGTTTCTTGGAATGCTGAGCTACTTTTGATAGCAAATTGTGAATTCATTTGCTTTCTAAATGATCTGTTTTTGCTGTGTGTGCATGCGTGCTAAGTCGGTTCAGTTGTGTCCAACTCTCTGTGATCCCATGGACCGTATACGGCCAGGCTCTTCTGTCCATGGGATTCTCCAGGCAAGAATACTGGAGTGGGTTGCTGTGCCCTTCTCCAGGGGGTCTTTCTGACCCAGGGATCAAACCTGAGTTTCTTACATCTCCTGCATTGGCAGGTGGGTTCTTTAACACTAGCGCCAATGGAAAGGCCTTAAAAACCTTTTATTGTCACTTTAGTTGAATAAATAAATATTGTTTCACAGTGACCTATGATCCTGTTTAACCAGGTGTTTTAAAACCTTTTGATATCTTTGACAAACTTCCTCTAGTAAAATTCTAAATAAAGTTCTTTTGACCTCCAGCTAACTTTGGGATACTCCAAAGGGCCCCTGAAACATCTCAAGAGACATATTAAATTAACCAGGATTATTTTTGTTAAATTACATGAAAACATTGTCAAATAAGTTGTGATAAAAAAACTTCTTAGGTTAGATGTCTTTAATATATTACAAACTTTAGAAGGCATTCCTAAAAGTCTGATATGTCCTGGTATAATGTTATCAGGCATAATTCTACTTATTACCTTAAAATGTTGTGTGTCTGGGGATGACCCAGAGAGATGTTATGGGGAGGGAGGTGGGAGGGGGGTTCATGTTTGGGAACGCATGTAAGTATTAAAGATTTTAAAATTAAAAAAAAAAAAAAGAATAAATTTTAAAAAATGGAAAAAAAAATGCTGTGTGTCATAGAAATATCCAAATTCCTTGTCAATTGCATTGTAATCAAATCTTTAATCATGCAACTTTAAGCCTTGTTATTTATAATCATTGTTTTACTCTGATGCTTTTATAAAATGAAGATCTTCAAGAAGATTCATAAAAAGGACTTTTTGACAATTATGTTTCTGATAACTTTTTAGATCATACCACTGAACTGGGTAAGAAATTACAAAACTCTAATGGCGGGACTTCTCTGGTGGCCCAGCGGCTAAGACACTGCTCTCTATGCTGAGGGCCTGGATTCAATCCCTGGTCAGGGAACTAGATTCCCCATGCTGCAACTAAAAGATCCTGCATGCTGCAACTAAGACCCGATGCAGCCAAATAATAAAATAAATAAATATATTTTAAAAAACTCTAATGGAAAATCTGATGACTTCATCCAGATCAACAGGAATTAATTACTTAGGACTGAATGAACTGATAAACATAGTTTATAATTTTATGACTTTTTTTCTGAAATATACTGCCTTTTAATTTTTGCTTCCTAGAAAACCTTTCCTCTTACACGAATTATGACCAACAAAAAATCGATGAAGTATACCTTTATAAAAAAGATGATTTATCTTTTTATCTCTACATGATCATTCCAGAACTTGGCTTCTCCAGTTGCCTGCCCTGTGGACTTAATGGCATATTGTGACCAGGTTATAACTTATTATACTAACGTTGTTTTAATGTACTCTCTCTTGTTATTTTCAAACTACTTAAGCCATGTGCCTCTTTCTGCTGCACTAGGACTTTATTAACATTGCTAGCTGTATTACTTAATCCTGTTTTATAAGACTGTTGCCTCCTGCATTACACAATGTGTAATCAGGCCTCCAATAAAATTAATGATGTCTCAAGACAGTTGATCATATATATAACTCTACATAGAATAATTGTCATAGTGCAAGTCTAGGTATAAGAGGAGGCAACAAGGAGAAATATTTCTTGGATTATACTAACTAAACTAGTAAGATTCAGAGAATTTTAGGTTGTTAGCACAGAGTGGTCCATCAACAGAATTTTCGTCTGGTCTAGGAAAAAGACTTCCTAGTGTTGCGGGACAAAATTGCTCATGAAATGCCTCCCCAGTGTTTGATTTGACCAAGATAAGGCCCTGTAGACAAAGAGTATTGCCTTATCAACAACAGGATGTTGCAACTATTAGGTCATCAGCCACTGCAGCTGCCCCTGGCAGTGTATCCTGAAGGGAGTCAGGATGGAGAAAAGCAAGATACTAGCCCTAGGTAGCTAAGATCAAAGGAATATTATAGGAGTAATTTCACTAAGCCCAGACTCTTACATATTCTTATACATGCTAAGTCCATCAGTCTTATCGGACTCTGGGAACCCATAGACAGTAGCCCACCAGGCTCCTCTGTTCATGGAATTTTCCAGTCAAGAATACTGGAGTGGGTTGCCATTTTCTACTTTATCTTCTCATACATAGTAAAGCACTAAATTCATTAACTTGAGTTGTCTGTTTTAAATTAACAGTAATAGTTTGGTGCTTGACTACCTGTTTCTTGTCTGTTTGTTTTGCCAAAGCTCCTGTGCACTCTGACTCCTCCCTCACTTGTTGAGCACAGTCCCTCAGAACTATCTGAGGCTCACGTCCTCAGTCCGTCTGTCCAATAAAACATAATTCTCAGCTTATATGTTGTGCCTTTTTTTTCCAGTCAACACCATCAAACTACATTTGATAATCCTGAAGTGAAATACTTTTTGAAACAAGGTTATATTTACCATTTCTTCAAGTGGAAAAATCACAACATAATATTTTATTTATCACTACTGCCTCTGGTGCAGTTACTGGCACTTGAGCCAACCTGTCCGCTATCCCAGGCTCTTTTAGCAACCCCGTGGCTTCAGCTAGATGATGTCCGATATGACAGGGATTTCGTGACTTGAGATTCACCTCCTCCCTTTATAGCTCCCTTGTCTCTACAAAAACAGAAGAATTTTTGCATCTTTTTATCGAGTGAAGAATTAAAATTCATTATTGGTAATAGGAAGCTCCTTAAAATGCTTTGTTTGCTAATATCAGTTTTCAAAAAGATATGTCCTCCCCCACTATGAAAGTGAGGTCTTAGTTTGGGTTCTTCCAGAAGCAGATTCTGAGTCACGGATTAGCATGCAAGAAGGTTTCTGGAAGGTGATCCTGGTTGGGGAAGGGGGATATAAGACAGTTAGGAAGGGGATCTTGGTAGAGGAAGGGAGATGTGAAACAGAGGAGCAGTTCATAGGGAGGAAGCCTTAATGAGCCCACTGCCACTGGGGCAGCTGGGAAGCTCTTGAAAACTGCAGAGTGCCCCTTAGAGTGTTGTAGCACAATTCCCACCTGTCACATGGTAAGTGCTGCTCCTGAGGGCATAAATCACCTAGCACTTTTCACTTGCCCCATGCCTAAGCTACGTGAGTCTGCAGCCAGAGCAAAATCTTTAGGAAGAGTCACAGAAGTCGCCTGCTTTAATCATAGCAGAGAATACGGGTGGGGGACCAAAGGCATCTGCTCTCTGCACTTCTGCAACCTCTGAACTCTTGATATGAAATCACATCATGGACCCTGCCCTTTGACTGAGAAAGCAAGAAGAACTATGACTCATCTTAGCTGTAAAAGGAAAAAGGAAGGGCCTTCTTCCCCAAAGAGCCACATCCTAATTTCCCATGGGTGGCCAGCCAGACCGTCTTAGATAACTCTTGTCTCAAATCTGTGGGCAAGACCACTGATGCACATCATGATGATAAAATGCATATATTCAAGACAAAAATCTTCCACTAATACCATGGGACTTTTACTAACAATGACCTAGACCAGAGATGGCAAATTGATTACACCTGTGTGTCAACCCTGATTCATTGTTGTTGGCTACCCAGAGAACTGTTTTGAGAAGAACTCTGAAAATGTTCGTCTTTCAGTCATTTCCCACTCTTTGAGACCCCATGCACTGTAGCCCACCAGGCTCCTCTGTCCATGGAATTCTCCAGGCAAAAATACTGGAGTGGGTTTGCCACGTCCTTCTCCAGGGGATCTTCCCTACTTTGGGATCAAACCCGGCTCTCCTGCATTGCAGGCAGATTCTTTTCTGTCTGAGCCATCAGGGAAGCCTGAAGAATGGTGAAGCATGGAAAGAAAAAGTGGGTTGATCATGGATTAGGACAGCTGGATACCAATACATAAGGGTGCAAAAAAAAAAAAATCACCAAAAAACTTCAAAATTCCATACATAGTGAGGCAGAGAAAGTTGTATTTTGCAGATCTTTTCAGGAACATTATATGTGTACATATGCTACTGGAAGGAATATTTCATAAGATCCTTGGAGGTTGTGTGTGGGTGAGACACACAGCGAAACCCTCAGAAGGCAGCATGCTCTAGTTAAATCATGAGTAGGAATCGGGTGGGTGGAGACAGTCTACGTTTGTGGGTTTTTTCTGGCTGCTTTGTGTCTTAGTGGCAGCTCGTGGGCCTCTCTTGTTGTGGCGCCTGTGTTTAGTTGGTCTGCAGCATGTGAAATCTTAGTTCCCCAACCAGGGATTGAACCCATATCTCCTGCATTGGAAGATGAATCCTTAACTGCTTGACCACCAGGGAAGCTCCAAGTCTAGATTTTATTGCTGACATGGTCCTAAAGGCAACCCACTCCAGTGTTCTTGCCTGGAGAATCCCAGGGACGGGGGAGCCTGGTGGGGAAGGGGAATATGGGGTCGCACAGAGTCGGACACGACTGAAGCGACTTAGCAGCAGCAGCAAAGTCACTGGTATCTGGGCCCTCAAAAGCTTAAAGGCTGTACAGCTAAGCCCCCAAATGCATATATGATACAACTGTTCTACTGTAATACATGATCCTTAACTAGCCTTCCAAGGTGTCCATAGGGGTCAGGTCTGGTAAGCTGAAGGCTTTTATTTTGCTGAGTGATTGTATAACCTGGTGGCTGCTTAACCTTAGCTGCTTTTCTTACACTTCCCACACCTAGCGCTCTGCTCTTCCTCCCGTTTTCACTATTCACAAAATGAATAAGTTAGGTCCCCATCTCATATAGTACAGAAAATTACATTTCAGATAGATTAATGAGCTACACGAAACTGACCACAATTATTTTAAAACCTTAAATGGGGGGGTGGTGGTGTTTACCTGGTGGTCCAGTGATTACCATTTGGCATTTTCAATGCCATGGCCTGGGTTAAATCCTTAGTCAGGGAACTGAGCTTCTTCAAGCCACATGGCGTGACCAAAATAAGAAAAAGAAAATACTTAAATTAAAAGTTTGAAAATATCCAGTGTTGGCAAGGATGTGATGTCATGGGTACAATTTCCTAAGAGGACTATTTCTACTAAAATTTATATTTAATTTCTGGTTATCTATCCTGAAAAATACTAAGTAAATACTAAGATACCTATACAAAGTTATTCTTTGCAGTATTGTTTATAATAGTGAAAAAAAAACCTGGAAATAAGCAAGATAGTCCTCAAAGAAATATGGCTAAATAAAGATGCCTCTTATAGGATGTTACACAGCTTTTTAAAAAATGAGGTAAATGTATACGCATTGAGAGGGAAATAGTTCTAAGACACATCAAAACTTACTTGAATTCAATATCTTCATGTGTAAGATGGGGAACTTGGACTAAAAAAATCTCTTAGATTCCTTCGTTCTATAAAAAGGGAAGTACATCATATCACTCAAGAATTCTGTGCTCCCCAAAATAGAACTGTGCCCTGTTCAACTTTTTCCCTAGGAAAATCTAAAATTCACAAAACCAGTAACTCCCTCTCTACTTTTTCTCCTTTCTCAAGGTTAAATCTTTCTTTCTCAATTCAGATGATTAAACCATCTCAAAATTTAAACATCAATAATAGAACTCTGAGAGTAAATATGTTCAGATAGATTTACTAGGCGAGAAAACCCTGAATGCATGGGTTTCATAGATAATACTCCAGAGCCGCAATTCAGCTGTTCACTGTTTATACCTTCTGTGGGCTATTGGTGACATCCATCAACAATGACCTGACTGGCCAGAAGAGGGCTGTGTTTATGTGGGGAGGGGAGGCCTATAAAGATGCCACCAACGACTGGGATGTCCTGGAGAAAATCGGTTCCAGTTAGAGAGGATTCCAAATTTACATGTGTCAGAAGCAATCTCCTAGGAACTGATAACTCGGAAAAGATTTCATTTTAAACAAGCAGGAAAGATAACCCAAGGAAGCAGAAGTTTCATTTCCATTCTGACTAGATTTCCATAACCACTTGAGAACCCAGAGTTCCTTTGTTGCCCGGGTAGGAAATCTGCTTAACCTTCCTGGGCCCCAGCTTCCCCATATGGAAAGCAGGTATGGAACTTCTGACTCATCTTTTGGGATCATTTTGAAGAAAGGTGAATATTAGAAAAGCCTTCTGAAAACAGAAGAGAATACATCAATCACTGAAGGGAAACGAGGACATAGAACATAACAATAAATTATCTATTGCCTAAGAAAGTCCTGGATCCAATATAGACAATCATTTTTGTTCTTATTTACAGCCAGAGAGGCCTCTGAAGTTCATTAGAGTCTGGAATTACTTCATACACCGCACTGGAAATTTCAAAGGAAAATTTCAAGAAATTTTAAAGGAAACTTCCATATCCACTAGCTGGTCTATTCTTCACTAGATGTTAGCTGGATCATTTACTTTTAAAAATCGGGCTGTATTTTGCACTGGTTGAGCCAAATTCTGCCTCTATCTCTGAGCAGCTCTTGCTGTTGTCAGTGTAGCTCTGTGTGTGGACAGGAGAAGAGAATATGGCCCATTGTCCTTCCAGATGCAAATTATGGTCCTGATTCAACAAAAAACATCTGTCTTCCACAGAGGCAAAGTAAGAAGAGACTGTGAAGCCAGACTGATCTTTTGTGACATGGCACCCCACTCTTGCAGGAATTCACATTGTGGTTGGTGATTAGCTAAAAAAAAAAAAAAAAAAAGGATTCTGAGAGGCACATAATTTGTAATTTTTCTGTTTTGAGGACTGTGCCAATGTTAAAATTGCAATTCAATTTTACTTAGAATAAACATAGTTTTATGAAAGAGAGAAAGGATTTTGAAAGGAGAAATTGTTATTGGTCTGACATGGCAGTACATGGCGAAAGTTCATGCTTCATTACGTCTTTCTTTCTGGACCTTTGGGAAACCGATACCCAATAAAAAGCAGTCTTAGTAATTGATTTCATAACTTTCTGTAGTCACTGATCATTCTTTCATTCAAGGTATGAATGGCTGAGATTAAGTGTTGGTGGACTACATATAGATCACACTCTTCAAATTAATAAAATACATTTGATCCCTATCTACTTGTAGTTGAATAATACTATAACTTTAATCTTATAGTTCTCTATTCTTTGTGTTCCTACCCTTCTCCCAGCATTTCAGTAGCAGTGAGGGCTTTTGTTTTGTATTGCTTCTAATGTAGAGTCTAAGCAGCTAAAATGCAGAGAAAGAAACTGACTCAATGCCTAGCTTTGAGTTTTAAAAACTTGACTTTGATGATCAAGAGGAAATATGGAAGAGGGTGCTTGAGTCACTGCACCATAGTTAGTAATGAGTACTCTAACTGATGGGTTTTTGTTGTTGTTGTTGTTAATAGTAGTTGTTAGGAAATGTTTTCTGTCGTTTTATGACTGTTAGTCATTTATACGTCTTCTTTTGTGAATTATCTATTTTTATGTTCTTCCCATATTAGATTTTTCTCCATTATTTACTTCCACGTTGATATGTCATTATATGTAGCCAATATTTTCCCAGCTTGATATTTCTTTTTAAATGTAGCTTATGATTTTTTGATCTGTAGAGTGAAAGTGAAAGTGAAGTCGCTCAGTCGTGTCCAACTCTACGACCCCATGGACTGTAGCCCACCAAGCTCCTCTGTCCATGGGATTCTCCAGGCAAGAATACTGGAGAGGGTTGCCATTTCCTTCTCCAGGGGATCTTCCCAACCCAGAGATCGAACCCAGGCCTCCTGCATTGCAGGCAGACGCTTTAACCTCTGAGCCACCAGGGTTTTGATCTGTAGAGGTTAACAATTTATGTAATCAAGTATACAGCTTCTCCCCACCCCACCCCAACCCCCATATGATTTCCTCCGTGGCTCATAGTTCTCATCCATTCACAGCTGAGACAAACATTCATTCATACTTTCTTCTATTTTGTTTGTTGCTTGATTTGTTACAACAAATTCTTTTTCTAGCAGCTATCTCATTCATTCCATTAACAAGTATATCTTGAGTGTCCATCTGTGTGTGACAAGGTAACAAGATAAAACAGTCAACAAAACACCTAGAGAATAACAATAGGTAATTATGAAACAGTAGAGGAAGGATGGGGAAGGAGGTGTGGCTGCTCTTGGTACAGTGTTGTTGTTTTTTTTCCCCTCTAATTGGAGGGTAATTGCTTTACAATATTGTTCTGGTACAGTTTCGAGCCCAGTGAAATTGGTCAGGGTTGAGTGTCACTGAAACCTTTCTAAACCTTAGCTGTTTTGTTTTTTTCTCAGAAAATTCCCTTGTGTTAACTTGATAAACTAAAACAACTTCTGCTGCAGGCTAAATCTGATTAATTAAACCATAGAGCACGAACCATGCCCCAGGTACTAGGCAAAAAGCCATCAGAAACAAAGGATCTGAGAGAACTACTTGAGAAGGTCTTACAGAGAAAACAAAATCAACAACAACAACAACAAAAATAACAAAACAACCTTCACCAAGATTTCAAATCAGGATTCAGAGTAGCAGAGCTGTCTGAGATGAGTTAGACTTGGCCTTTGCATAATAAACAATAAAGGAAACAGAGCAATCAGTAAATGAGAAAAAAAGAACAATTTTAACTGTAATTGAAGAGAGGCTTTGAGTGTTTCAAGAGAGTGTTGTCACCCAAATTTAACCTGATATTAACTTTGGGCTCAGCCTGTGGCCTGGGAGGCACTGGATCCAATGGGCAGGAATTAGAACTGCTTTGTGTGGTGCTGGAGAAGACTCTTGAGAGTGCCTTGGACTGCAAGGAGATCCAACCAGCCCATTCTGAAGGAGATCAACCCTGGGATTTCTTTGGAAGGAATGATGCTAAAGCTGAAACTCCAGTACTTTGGCCACCTCATGAGAAGAGTTGACTCACTGGAAAAAACTCTGATGCTGGGAGGGATTGGGGGCAGGAGGAGAAGGGGACGACCGAGGATGAGATGGCTGGATGGCATCACTGACTTGATGGACGTGAGTCTGAGTGAACTCCGGGAGACGGTGATGGACAGGGAGGCCTGGCGTGCTGCGATTCATGGGGTCGCAAAGAGTCGGACACGACTGAGAGACTGAACTGAACTAAACTGTGGGAGCACAATTTGCTGCTAGGCCTTGGGCAATGGCCTGACTCGAGGTCCCAGGGCTGGCTTGTCCCTGGAAGCTGTCCCAGTTGAGCCTCATTGCTTAGTGTTTCAGAGCTGCTGTGTCCTGGACTTGCTATCACATTTCATGCTGTCTCCTCCCATGGCACACCCAGAATCACTCTTGGACATTCAGTCGTAAGAAATTCCTGGAAAATTGACAAGGGAGGGATGGGGAAACCGCAACCTGCTGCTGTGATTTGTAAGTTGGTGAGTCTGATTGTTAATTTTGTGTCATCTTGGCCAGGCAATGATGTCAGATATTTGGTCAAACACAGCTGGATGTTTCTGTGAATATCCTTTTAAGATGAGATTAAACCAATGGACTGAATAAAGCAGATCGCCCTCCATAAGGTGGTGGTGTTGTTCAGTCACTAAGTCATGTCTGACTCTTTATGATCCCATGGACTGTAGCATGACAGTCTTCCCTGTCCTTCATTATCTCCTGGAGTTTGCTCAAACTCATGTCCATTGAGTTGGCGATGCCATCCAACAAGGTGGGTGGGCCTCATCCAATCAGTTGAAGGACTTAAGAAAAAGACTCACATCCCTTAAGGAAGAGGAAATTCTGCTAGCAGACTGCCTTCAGTCTGGAGCTGTACACTCAACTCTTTCCTGGGTCTCTAGCCTGCCAGACGGCTCTGCAGATTTTGGATTGCCAGCCTCTATAATCACATGAATCAATTCTTTAAGATATCTTCTGATCTGTCTCCTCTTGGTTCTATTTTTCTGAGAAACTTGACTACCACCGTGAATAAAGAGCTCAAGTAACTCTATTTTGGGCTTAGAGTGAGGAAAGAGCTGAGGAGTAGTACATCTCCTTTATTTTTTATTTGTATGAGTGAGTGTTGGGTACTGTTACATCAGACTTTTTGCGACCCCATGGACTGTAGCTTGCCAGGCTCCTCTGTCCATGCGATTCTCCAGGCAAGAATACTGGAGTGGGTTGCCATTTCCTTCTCAGGGGATCTTCCCAACCCAAGGATCAAACCCACATTTTCTGTGTCTCCTGCATTGGCAGGCAGATTCTTTACCTCTGAGCCACCTGGTAAGCCCTTTTATTTGTATTGTATACATGTTACATAATCATAGTTCATCAAAAGAGTCCGGACTAACTAGGACTAAATAGTCCTGATTTGTATGATGTAATGAAACGCATCAATATTTTGTGTTTCTATGATTTCCAGATGTGTTATCACCCACACTCACTTGAAAACCACTCATCTGACTATACAAGCAAAACAAGAATTCTTTTCCCAACTTTCTGCTATGCTTTTCTCCTTAAGTTATACAGCCCCTCAGTAGGAGGAGTCTGGCCAATTCCATCAAGTGGTTTCAGAAATGTAATGATATAATCCTGAAACTGAGCATTTGTACAGTATTTCAGTTTCGTAAGGTGTTTTTATATAGTGTTATATATATTTTTCTAAAGAACTACATTAATCAGGTTAAACAGGTGTAATAATTCTAATCACCTCCATTTTGTCAAAGAAGAAATTGAAGACCAAGAAGTATGAATGTGTCATAAAGCTAGTCTATTGAGTGATACTATGGCAAAGCCAGGATTAGAAACCAGTTCTCCCATGCTTCACATAACACTTTTTCTTACCACCCAAACATGCATATCATCAGGTAAGCAAACTCTTTGCCATATTAGAGTGCCAACTCTGCATTCTATAGAGAAAATCTATTGTCAGTGATTTTTGACGAGATGAGAGGAAAGGGAAGCCAGAGCAGTGGGAACCATGCTTAGTTAGGACTGAGGATAGCTAGAGAACTACAAGTTCAGGAAGTAACTGGTGAGTCATTTCCATTTTTCTTTCTTTCTTTTTTTTCATATTTAACATTGTAGCTTTTATTTGATCCAGGATTTACAAAATCAAAGCAAAAAGACAGGAAGGTTCTTTGAGAGTAAGGAATGCTGTTGCTATCTTAACAGGACCATTATACAGTTTTGTATGGTGTCAGGTTCTTTTCCAGACTCTGTTCTCTTTACCTTGATGTATAATTGTATTATTTACAATTTACCATTTCCTCTTTACTATATATGATAGAATACAAGCAAAGGGTTTTCATAAACTGCATGTCCTCTGGAAGTACAATCAGAAGGCTAACTCATTCCCAGTACCACACTTGCTTACACAATTCCTTCCCCTTTCTTTTTTCTACTTTTGCTAAACACACACACACACACACACACACCACACACACACCCTCCTCAAAACAAAACAAACAAACAAAATCCCTGGGAACTTCCCTGTGGCTAAGACTCTGCACTGGCAATGGAGAGGTCTTGTGTTCAATCTCTGGACAGGGAAATGGATCCCACATGCTGCACCTAAGACTCCCATGAAGCCAAATAATAAGTAAATAAATACTTAAAAAAAAAGCAAACAGCAATGAAGAACATAAAAGCACCTGGGTTTTGATCAGCATAATACAGTAGTTAAATTTTACTTATTTTCTATTTAGTTTTTAATAAATATTAAACATTTTTTTCTAATAATGCAGGATATAAAAACATAAAATAAGTTGACAGCTAACTTGCCAGAGATTGAAACACATCAAATGTTAGATATGAATAACTATTTCTAAAGTACATTAATAAGAGTTTTAAATAACTAGAATCAAGTACTTAGAATGTATGATTTATAGTAAAAGTCAAACCAGAATACAGTAAATTTTACTTCTTTTCCATTTTGTTTTTAGTAAATATTATTTTAAATATTTTTGTAATAATGCAGGATATAAAAACATAAAATAAGTTGATAGTTAACTTGCCAGAGAGATTGAAACACACCAAAAGCTAGTTATGAATTCTAAAGTATATTAATAAAAGAGTTTAAAATAACTACAACCTTCAACTACTTAGAATGTATGATTTAGAGTAAAAGTCAAAGATTATTGATGCTATGTTATAAGCGTCCATGTTTTGGGAAAGAAATATGCAAAGGGAGATAATTTTCAGCCCTGGTGGTATTTCATTCCAAGAGATATTGAATCAAATTAACAACCACAACCACAACTTATTGTTTTTGTCTCTCCACAAGCTAAAAAGTGGGGGAATGTAGAAAGTGACTGCTATTATGTATGGGCTTTTTTAAAGGGTGATGAAAATATTCTTAAACTGTGGTGATGGTTTTATAAGTTTTCAAATATACCACATAAACTACTGTATTGTACTGTATTTAGAAGGGTGAGTTTTATGGCACATGAATTCACTCAATAATTTTGTTTTTTCTACACACCCAAGGACACATGGGAAAAAAAAACTGTAAAGAAAAAAGTTGTTGAATACCACCAAAGCCCAGGGAAAGTATGGAGGGTGGTAGGGGAGGACAGAAGAAAGGAAGGAGAGGGACATGCATTGCTGACTAGTTCTTCCCTCCTCCATTCAGTATACATGTGCACACACTTGCACACATGCATGCACACACATGCACACACACACACACACTGTGATAACCAGTGACAAGCAACTGGCTGCTTTATGTTACAGATAAAACCATAACTGCTTTGTTTCTTGAAAAGGTCTCCTCCTCTTGTAAATGTTGCTCTTGCCTGCTAAATAGTTGGTATTTGTTGATGAGGTTTTTCCTTCTTCTGCTCTTGCTTTTTGATTTTTAAAAGCAAATTTTAATAACGAATATACAGTCTGTGTCACATCTTCTCTTTTGTAATTTAAGTCATGCTGTATGGCATCTGTAAAGTCATATTCATTTTATTCTGAAAAATATCTGCTTCTGAATCTTTCTCAGTGTAAGTATTATAGTTACCTTGTCAAGTCAAGTAAGTATTTCACAAGTATTACAGGGTTGAACTCTTACAGTCCACGCCTTTTGGGTGTTCTCTTGGCTTTCTTCTTTTTAAGCCTTCTTATTGACTCATAAGGGCTTCCCAAGCGGCACTAGTAATAAAGAACTCGCCTGCCAATGCAAGAATCTAAGAGGCTCTATGGAGGGGAAGATCCCCAGGAGGAGGGCATGACAACCCACTCCCATATTCTTCTAGAGAATCCCACAGAGAAGCCTGGCAGGCTACAGTCCATAGTGTTGCAAAAACTAGGACACAACTAAACCAACTCAGCATGGCCCACACTGACTCATAGACACAAGCAGCTTAATTTCAACAAAAAGATGATAGACCTCTACACTTTTATATAGAAGTAGAGGGATTCTGAAAACTAAGTTTCTTTGTAGCTGAATTTTATTTTATTTTTATTTTTATTTTTTTGTAGCTGAATTTTATTAACTGGCAATAAGTCACTGTTTCAAAGTCTTAGTCATTTGCCCAACTTTTTATTGCCTGTATATTATATTCTGGGAAGTAGAATCAAAGTCAGGAATTATCAGTTACATAGTCCGAATACAAATGTTAAATAGTCTGAATTGATAGGAAGACTGTCCTCTTGGAAAAGAAAAGCAGTCTCCTTAAGAGAGAGATGGAGAGATAGCCACTTCCCCCCTTTTTCTAATTGTATCTTGACTTTTCTCTTTATTGAATCTAATTGTATCTTGACTTTTCTCTTTATTGAAGACCCGGAAGTGCAAGCCTGAGTCTCACCTTGTGGCTTATAAGCATCATGGGCTGCACCTGTAGCTCCATTTGTATTCTTCCTTGCTGTGGACTGTTCACTGGCTACTGCTACTGCTCTCTCATTGAAATGTGAAAAACACCAAATGATGGTCTTTTCACATTCAATCTTGAAGTACAGTCTGAAGGAAATAGATGTAAAGTGGTGTTTTCGTCTCTCCGTGTAAAAGGAGAAAATATGCTTTTGCTATAATCAATCATACTTTCCTCTGAAGTTTCAGATAATATTTCAGTAGGTAGGTCTTCTCCTGGAGAAATACTGGAAAGGCTCCAAGGGAACTCAATCTCAGTTCCACGGTTTGGTGTGGAGATCCTCTGTGGGGAGGTCCTCTGTGTGAGAATGGATTTGCTTTGTGGATGGCCATGCCTGGCATCAGGAAGGCTGGAGTCATCTTGAAATCCATACACTGTTTGAGGGCCGAGTGTAGACGCTGAAGGAACAGGGCTAGATGACTTCTGACTGCCACTGCTTATTGTGATAGTCTTACTGCTGTTAGAGGAAATCTTCTCCTGAGGGCTCTCTGGCACCTCAAAGACGTCCTGACTATAAAATGGAACCTGAAACGGGGAACTGTGTGGCTGTTTCTTTTTCCCTCTAGATTTCATCTATTTGGTGATCGTTTGCATCATCAGTTTGACAGCCACATGCCTCTGAGGTCCGGGTGGAGAGTCCCTGATCAAAATAACTGACTCGCTCTTTAGAGGCCTAGGGGTGAAGTCGTCATCACTATCAGAAAAAGAACGGCGAAACTGTGGCTGTTTCCTCTTGAGCCTAACCAAAAGCTGCTTGCTTTCTTCTCTTAATTTATTCCTTTCTGCTGTGAGCTCACCAGTAAATTACAGATTTTGTTGTTGGATATCATAAAATTCTTGCTGTAGCCTATTTCTGTATGTTTCGTTTACTGTAGAGCGATCACATACTTTGGCGTTTAATTGACCCCGCAGGTCATGGATAGTGTCATTCAGGGCTCTCCGTTGCTCCGTCAAATCTTTAATTCTGGATATGGAGCCTGGCCACCTCCCATCTGACAATCGCTCTTTCCTCAAACTGGTTACTTTCCCCTGAAGTCGGCGTGGCTCTCTGTCATGGAGCTCTTTTAGTGTTAGCCAGGTTTTTAAAAAAATCTTCAGAAGACACATCACAGAGGCTAATCTGCATTTTATCTCCTTCGGGAGAGCTCTGCCCGCTTTCCCGGTCTTCTTCACCCATGTCCCCCGCCTTCATCTTGATTCCCTGACTGAGATTGGGAAACAGTGGAGACAGGCACCCACAAAAAATGGCGGAAGGGCCGCGGACGGAATGACAGTTTAAACTCTTCTACAGACCTGTGAAGCGGCCTCAGGGCACTGGGGCGATCCGACTGGCAAGAGGATGGATCGAAGATGGCTCGGGGTGGACAGGCGGGCGCGGTTGGTGGGCTGGAAGGAGACACCAGCCTCCTTTTGCCGAGAAGAGCGAAGGCACGTAGGAGGGAAGATGGTGCCTTCCTCCATTTTTCTATAGACTGAATTTCTGAAGTGTAGCAAGAGACTCAAGGCTTTTATTCCTCCTTTCTTCTTCAGCTTGTCAAAATAATTCAAATGGACCCTACTCTGGAAAGTAGTTCCTAATCACCCAGTCAAAATTAACCACTGTCTCTTCTGTGTGGTCATTCACATCTTCTATTATAGGACTAATATATATGGCAGAAAGTGAGGAGGAACTAAAGAACCTCTTGATGAGGGTGAAAGAGGAGAGTGAAAAAGCCAGCTTAAACCTAAATATTAAAAAAAGCTAAGGCCATGGCATCCGATCCCATCACTTCATGGCAAATAGAAGGGGAAAGTGGAAAAGTGGAAGCAGTGACAGATTTCCTTTTCTTGGGCTCTAAAATCACTGCTGGTGGTGACTGCAGCCATGAAATTGGAAGACGATTGCTTCTTGGCAGGAAAGCTATGACAAACCTAGACAGTGTGGTAAAAAGCAAAGACGTTACTTTGCCGACAAAGGTCAGTGTAGTCAAGGCTATGTTTTTTCCAATAGTTAAGTATGGTTCTGAGAACTGGACCATAAAGTAGGCAGAGCACAGAACTGATTCTTTCGATCTGTGGTATTGGAGAAGACTCTTGAGAGTCCCTTGGACAGTAAGGGATCAAACTGGTCAATCTTAAAGGAAATCAACCCTGAATACTCATTGGAAGGACTGATGCTGAAGCTGAAGATCCAATACTTTGGCCACCTGATGCTAACAAACAACTCATTGGAAAAGACCCTGATGCTGGGAAAGGTTGAAGGCAGAAGAAGCGGCAACAGAGGATGAGACAGTTGGATGGCCTCACTGATGCAATGGACGTGAACTTAGGCAAACTCCAGAAGATGGTGAGAGACAGGGAAGCCTGGTGTGCTACAGTCAATGGGGTTGCGAAGAGTTGGATACAACTTGGCAACTGAACAACAATAATATGAGACATGTATGTGTCCCTAACTAGACTGCAACTGTCTTAAGGGCAAGATTGGGTCTTTCTCTGCACACTCATTCAACTGAGATTACAGGCCTCTCTTCTATTGCAGATAATGTGCCAGAAACAGTGGATACAAAGGTGAACTTCCTTATCTGGATGGTGAAATATACATGGCCAGTAATTACAATGCTGCTGCTGCTACTAAGTCACTTCAGTCGTGTCCGACTCTGTGCGACCCCATAGACGGCAGCCCACCAGGCTCCCTTGTCCCTGGGATTCTCCAGGCAAGAACACTGGAGTGGGTTGCCATTTCCTTTTCCAATGCATAAAAGTGAAAGTGAATTCTCTCAGTTGTGTCCAACTCCTAGCAACCCATGGACTGCAGCCCACCAGGCTCCTCCGTCCATGGGATTCTCCAGGCAAGAGTACTGGAGTAGGGTGCCATCGCCTTCTCCAGTAATTACAATACAATGTGATAAATGCTTCAGTAAAAGCATGTCTACAGGATCCCACCCCTGCCCTGTGTCCACACGTCCGTTCATTCTCTACATCTGTGTTGCTACTGCTGCCTGAGGACAGGTTCATCTGTACCATTTTTTTAGATTACACATATATGGGTTAATATATGATATTCGTTTTTCTGACTAACTTCATTATAACATAACATTCTAAAGCAACTATGCTGCTGCTGCTACTATACTCCAATTAAAAAAAAATGTGCCAAGTGGAAAGTACAGAAAAGGGGGCACCTAATTTATTTGGAAGGGAGTTAAAAAGGATTATTTCCAAGAAATGTCCTGAAAAATAAAAATTTGTGAAGTGTACAAAAGAAATAGGGCATGTCAGGCCCAAGGCACAGCATGTACAAAAGCAGATGAAATAACAGAGCATGACCAGTGAGAGAATTAGTAGTTTTGTATGAACCGGTGGAAAGTTGGAAAGGTAGGAAGACTGTAATAAGAAGGACCTTCATTACCAAGCTGCAACATTTCTACTTTATTCTCTAGGTGTCCTTCCCAACCTGCAGCCACAAAGTTGTTTCAAAATTGGTAATGTAGACTACGTAAGTCTAAAAGATCTATGAGTGTGTGTGTGTGTGCAGCCAGTGGGGAGTGTTGTTTGTAGATGCTTTAATATATTCAAAGCTATATATAAGTGGTATGGAAGTTATAGCAGCTTTTTGTATTAATCAATAAACACTAAAGGGACTTCCCTGGTAGTCCAGTGGTTGGGAATCTGCCTTGCAATGCAGGGAACGTGGGTTTGACCCCTCGTTGGGAATGAAGATCCCACATACTGCAGAACAACTAAGCCCTGGCACCACAACTAGAGAGTCCGTGTGCCACAACAGAAGATCTTGCACAATGCAACCAAGATCCCACGTGCTGCAACCAAGACTTGAGGCAACCCAATGAAAAAATAAAAATGAAATGTTAAAATACTGAAAACTGAACTGCTATTATGTGAGGGTCCAAAAGGTTTTGTTATTAATATCAAAAGGGATCCTTAAAGTCATGATAAGTCAGTGAAAAGATATTCTTTTAAGAAAAAAAACTTTATTTCATAATACATGATACATTTAAAAGCTTTAGAAAACACACATAAACAAAACAGGAAGAAACATCCAGTAGTCCTAGCACTTGGAGGTACCTAATTCATATTTGTTATATAGATATCCAAAAATATACACAAATGTTCCAAACTCTATACATATTTAATTGTAATCACTTCACTTATATTTATAAACATCTTATTGACACATTGCATATGTGCATTTGCATCATTAAAATAGATACATAGTATTCTACTGATGGGTATTCCATAATTTATCTCCTATTGTTGGATGTTTAGATTGTTTCTAATTTTTCCATTACAAATAGTAGAGATGAATATCTCTGTGTTTATCCTCCAATTAGGATAAACAACCAGAAGGGAGTCAAAGTATACCAGCATTTTGAGGCTTAGATGCATATTGTCAAATTACCTTCAGAAAATCTGCACCTAATTTTATACCCACCACTGTGTATGAGTGTTCATTCCCATACCTTTGTCATGATATAATAATAAAAATAAAATAACAATAGTTAATATTATCTTAGTACTTGACAAATAGAAAATATTTTAAGCTATTTTTCTACTACCATGGTTGAACTAAAAAAAAAAAACCAACTGCTTCAAGGGATAATTTACATATCATAAAATTCAACCAATATAAGTTTACAATTCACTGATTTTAATAATTATACATTTGTGCAACTATTACCACAGTCCTCTTCTAAATCATTTCTATAGTCCTAGAAAATCTCCTCCCCATGGCCATTTAGGGCTTCCGTGGTGGCTAAGTGGTAAAGAATTTGCCAGCCAGTGCAGGAGACGGGGGTTCGATCCCTGGATTGGGAAGATCCCCTGGAGAAGGAAATGGCAACCCACTCCAGCATTCTTGTTTGGGAAATCCCATGGACAGAGGAGCGTGGTGGGGCCACAGTCCATGGGGTCAAAGAGTTGGACATGACTTAGTGAATAAACCATCACCACCACATAGTCACTTCTAGAGAACCCCTGCTCCCACCCCCAGTCTTAGGCAACTATGATTTGCTTTCTGTTCCTATAAATTTGCTCTTACTAGACATGTCATATAAATGGAACCATACAATATGTAGTCTTTCGCACCTGGCTTTTTTCACTTTCATGTTTTTGAGGTTTATCCATTAGCACAGATCAATGTTTCGACCCTGAACTTTTTTTCTCTTCATGTTAACTTGTAGTTGCTCTTCTGAGTCATCTGTTACAAAGGCCCTTGCCCATTTTCCTATCGGGACACTGAAGGTTTTTACAGAAGAGGGACATAATCAGGGTCATGTTACATAAAGAGAATTCTGGCAGCACTGGGAAGGATGTCTCTATATTGTATTTCCAAACCTGGGACAATCAATAGGCTTACTGCATTGAATTAGGCTTTATCATCTACAGTAAAGAGGTATTAATATGAACTACAAAAAAGAGCTATAAAATTATTAAAGTTTATTTGAATAGTTTCCTTAAAGAGTGTTATAAATTTCTAATTTAGTCTCTAAAAAAATGTTTCAGGTTAATTCTTCAAAGTTGGTTTGGTTTATTGTAGTAGAATCAGGTCTTTTGTAGAACAAAGTGAAGTGTAAATAAATGTTGCCTTACCCTAGTGTTGCTCTTGGTGGCTTGTGTTTTGCATCAAGAGCCCTTAAAATGTTTTCATTTCTAAGATTCATTGACAATTAAGTTCGCAATTTGACAAACATTATCTTTGAACTCTATTATTTCTGTAAAGTTAAAAGGAACACCCCTCCCCCATTCTCCTCACCCCTGCAAAACCCTCCCCCAAGTAAAAACTGCCTGGTCTAAAAAAGAAAAATGTCCCATTGTGATTCCAAATTAACCATTACTGAATTTGTACCCCATGCTATTTTGCTAAATCCAATTAGACCCTTCCTGAAACAAAGGCTCAGATCTGATAAAAGTTGCAGTTCTTAAAGGTAACAGAGACACTGAAAACTTGACCTATCAGAGTGCTGAAGCTTTTCTTCATTCTATCTCCTCTGGTTCTAAATCCCATCTTCAGAGCTGTCTGAGGATGATTTACCTTACAGCTAAAAAAGTTAAAGCAAGGGATCTTCATTTGTATGGGGTTCTCTGTAGTTTTTTTTGTTTTTCCTTAAGAGGTAACAACAAATTATATAACATTCAGGCCCCTCTGGATTGGCTCTATAACCAACAACCTCTATCCCCTATTCCAAAGGTTCTTTGTAAGTTGGTCCTTACTTCATGGGTTGAGTGTAGATATATTTCTACAAGGCTTCTCTTCTGTGATTTGTAACAGACATCCTTTTAGAAAGTTTGTCATGCAAATCATAAAGCAACAACATACACAATTAGAATCTCGTCACTTCAACAGGTGATGCACATTTATTTTATGGTCCCTTCCAGTTTTTGTCCACACGCCTACATAGTTCACTTTACAGAGTCGCATTTATTGCACCACTGTTCTATATTCATCTCTTCCAAATGTGTATGATGTGGCTATGTCACAGTCTTCACCAGAAAGAGGGCAGCAGAAAAGGATCACAGGCTGGTACTTCATGGCACCAAGAAAAAATGACCAGCTGTCAGAGTTCAGAGGGTGGGCAGGGATGCTGACTGTCAGGGCCACATTTGGCTTGTCACCACCGGATGCTCCATGCTTAGCAGGGCCTGGCATCCAGTTAGTATGTAAATATCAACCAAGGGACTAATTCTGAACCCGACTAATCCAATTTTGTTGATTTTTTTTTTGGGGGGGGGGATGGGGGGGTAATATAACTCCCAAGTAGAAACAAAAAACTTTTAAAATTAGCAATTACTGTTTTTCATTAAAGTGGAATCTGCATCACTAATTCACTGATTAATTAAACAAGTGTATATAGTGTCTGTTGGGAACAAACACAACTGGATTACTTGGAATATCATGAGAGACCCAAAGGAGGAAAATTTTGCATAGTGTGCTCTTTCTAAACCCCATCCCAATCCTTTACTTTATGGCCTGAGATGAATGAAGAGAAAGGAGAAAATTTTAATCTTTTAAAAAGACATAGCCTTATTTTATCTTTGCAGAAGAGTTGAGAAATAATGAAAAAAAAATTGGGAACAAAAGGAATTTTAACTTAAAGAAAACAGAGCTCTTTATTGCCTTTAATGGCTCTGTAAGATTATACCAGAAACTGGGCTACCCTTATCTGAAGTGCCACATTCACTGTGAAATGCTCCTAGAGGGAGAAGTCATAACAGTTTATTGTTCAAAAAGGATCATTGTAGATTTTGGTTAACATAAAGAAGCATATAACTTTTTCTAAGATCTAGAACATGAAGGAGGGCGCTATGTAGCCTGTTGTGAGACACGCTCATCAGTCACTTGGATGGCCTGATGTGACACACGCAGTCACTTGAGAAGTTTGACCCAGCAAAAGATGGACTCCTTTTGTCCTGAGGTCAGTGCTAATAGGCATTTCCCGGCAAAATTCAATTAAACAAAACCCCAGAGTTGTTTTTCATCAAAATAATTTTGATTTAATTTCTTCTTTAATATAAAAGGACAACAAATTACATTTCAGAGAATACTGTTTAGGTTATGAGGTTCCCGTCAGAGCTGTTTTGCAATACATGTTTATATAATCAGAAGTCAAGTCGGCAGTCGACTGTGAAACTGGGGCCAGCCAGGCTGCCTTGTGTGCGTTCCACTTTGGACAACAAACTAATGTACCATTCTATTGTTTAGGTATCAGTGAGGTTTGGATTTTGTTTTGGACATTCGAGTCGGGATGAGAAAATGAACCAGCAGATTCTAAAATGCAATAGGTCAGCGCTTTGTAAAGAGAACAAGCAACATCAATACTTCCTACTCTAATCAATGGGCCCAAACATTTGACATTTTGAATACTGATATTTAAATAAGTTTTTGGAGAGAAAATTTTATAGAATCTTTCTGTTCGTATTGCCCAGTATATTACTGATTATTTCCCCTATTGATCAGTTGTACTTTGCTGTCCAAGATTCACAGAAGTGAACAAGGCAGTGCAAAAAGACAAAGAGAACAATAAATAGCATACAGAAGCAGTTAAACCTCTCTTATTTAGAGGCAATTTGCCGAAAGCAATTACACTTTACAAGATCCCACTTGACAATGAATGCATCAAAGATCTAAAATCTTGGACAGTTATCCTTGCAGCTTTACCACTCAGCATCCTCCCTTACCTGCCCTCCCTGAGGATCCCAACTGGAAGGGATCTGTTTCTCTTGGTCTGATGGTACCCTGCGTCACAGTTAACTGTAGGCATAGCTCCTTTACTAGACTACAAGTTCCCTTTAGGCTATGAATGATGTCTTATACATATTTGCCTCCTCCAAAGCACTGAACGTTGCAGTGTCGAGGTTCAGGGCAGGCTGCCCCAAGATGGTATACTGATTATTCTGAAAAGAAGTTACTTGAGAAACAGCTGGTAGAAAAAAATATATATAAAAAACACTCATTTCCTCCTTCTGCATGAAAGCAAGAAGTAAATCTCTCAGGTGAAGGAATCCTCCCTATACCAGGAGGCTAGAAAATATCCTTATCATCAGAGTTAGGGAATTCAAGGCTTAAACAGATACCTAAACAAACTTGATACTTCCTCATTAGTTTGCTATCCTAGCATACATTAAATCTTCACCAATTTCTTTCCTTGTCTAGAAATGATATATATAAGATTTGGGGAATCTTATTTCTATGAGAATTCCACACATGTGAATTAAATTATTTTGTTTTTTCTCCTGTTAATCTGTCTTGGGTCAATTTAATTATTAGATCAGCCAAAAGAACTAAGAAGGATGGGGGGAAATTTCCCCTCCCCTGACAGTGTTATTCAATTATGTGCGGAGTAAGTTAAAATAGATTAAAAAATTATCCTAATAAACTTCAAGTAGAACCAAAAACTCTTCTGTCTCTCCATTTAGAGTTTATATTGTATTTGCAAAGTATATTTAGTGTAAATAAAGTGAATATTTCCCTCTAAAACAGTCCCTTTTGTGGGTAAGTGTATTCTTTCCTCCACTGCATTCTTTGGGTGTGAAGATGAAACAGGTTTTGGATGAATACCCACACATGTCAGATGTTAAAGCATATTTCTTTGTTTTTTTCTGGCTTTGTATTAGGATACTACATATTCATCCAGAGCCTTTCCAAAGAAGAGTTCTCCAAACACTTTTAAATTTTAAAATGTCCTTGATTATGTGTTAACTAAGCTAAATTCAAAGAAACTAAAATAAATCACATCAGAGCAAAAAGTAAAAGAAATTTAATTAGAAAATTCAAAGAGATGACAGTAGAAAAAGTCTAAAATTCATTGTAGAAGGATTGGAATGGACCTTATCTCATCATTCTAATGTGTGAGCCAGGACACACAGACTCACACAGTGTTCCAACCAAGCTAATCACCAGGCCAAAGGGGCTGGTTTTGTGAAGAAAAACCTAAGGAGGCAAAGTCACTCAGCATAAATCTAACATAGGATTTTGGAAGTTCTGAATTAGCAAATCTCTCAAAGAAAACAAAAAGCAAATATCCACATTGGTTTTTAGTTTAATAAATAATATATTCATTTTCATATTCACTTTATTAAATGGGAAAAACATACCAAATCATTTTTTCTATGTGCTAAAACATTCCAGTGTTTTAACATCATTGAAAAAAGGCAATGCAAGTTTGTCTCTCATGTTTTTAAAGACAAGGGAGGAAACTCGGGATAAACGGGGATCTCTCAAGGTCTGGTTTTTGATTCCTGTGTCTCCGACTGAACAAAACTCTCAAGTTACAAAGATGCTGAGGTGCAGACACACTTTCTCCCATCTTATACTCCTGTTCTGAGAGAGGTAACACAAAGATCCAGATATTTAATGTAGATTTTTCTAATTACTTAAAATCTACCAGCAGTTTTTGCTAAAAACAAACAAACAAAAACTTTAGAAAAACCGTCTCATTCAATAAACATAACTATGTTCAAGAGGCTATTAGTGCCTATTAAGGTTTATAGAGATGAAATGACATAACTTCCAAGATTGACTTTAGAAAGTTTCAGTGGAAAAGAAAAACTGGGGGATAGGTGAGCAATGGCAAAGTCTTATAATTATTGTACTAAATGTAGGGGATGAGTATATGAGGAATTTGTAATTTTTTTTCTACTTTCATGTATGTTGGAGAATTTTCATAAACAGACTTTTTAAAAAAGAGCTTAGGTAATATATGGTATATTAATGGCTCAGATGGTAAAGAATCTGCCTGCAATGCAGGAGACTCAGGTTCAACACCTGAGTCAGGAAGATCCCTCGGAGAAGGAAATGGCTACCCACTCCAGTATTCTTGCCCAGGAGAATGCCATGGAGATTGGAGCCTGGCAGGCTACAGTCCATGGGGTTGCAAAGAGTCAGACACTACTGAGTGACTAATGCTTAGGCAATATAGGTCATCATTATAGGTACAGGTTTGTGGACTAGACAGAAACCTCTGCTGAACGAAAGAACGGCTGGTCTTGAAACTGGGGCTCTTTACCAGGTTTAAAAAACCATTTCATCTGTTTTTCTCGTAGGAAGGAAATAACAAATTTAGGCACTATTTTGGAATTGTGTATTAACACAATACTGTTTGATGTGACCATAAAATCAGAGAAATCTACCTTTTCCAGCTGAACATAGAGGTTTCATTACATGGAAGACATGGATTTGGATTTTGGTTTAACTTTTAGTTTGAAAGGAAAAGAGAAGTTTTAATTACAAGAATTTAGATTCCCTAATCCTTTTCTCAGATCCAAGTAGTTTTTCTTATGGGGATTTAACCTCTACCCTGTCAATTACTTCCATGGTGGCTCAGGTGGTAAAGAATCTGCCTGCAGTGCAGGAGACCCAGGTTTGATCCCTGGGTCAGGAAGATGCCCTGGAGAATTGAATGGCAACCCACTCCAGTATTCTTACGTGGAGAATTCCAAAGACAGAGAAGCCTGGCAGGCTACAGTCCATGGGGTTGCAAAGAGTCAGACATGACTGAGCACCTAATACTTTCACATTGCCAATTATAGAAGTAAGCTGTGTGTGGGTGGTCTCCTTCTGGAGGTCATACTTTAAACAGAAGTAATCCTTTCCTGTGTTGAAGAAATCACTTTCACCCCCTGCAAAGAATACACTTTTACGGAGGTCTCACTCCTTCTGACTCCTCTCTATTCCCTTAACACCTTATACATCTCTCGCTTCCATGCTTCCTACACTCTTCCTCATTGGTCCAGTCATCACATCCTATGCAATCCTCAGGGATCCAAAAAAAGCAAAAGAGCCCACTGGGTCTTGGGGGACAACCATACCTGTTCCTATGCAAACTGGGGCTGGGGAACTAGAACTGGATCAGAAACAAAGAGGAGTCAGACTGCAACAAACTCTCCTAGTTCCTTTATTTTGTATAAGTTTCACAACCATGGGGTCTGTATTGACATTGTAGATTTTTTTTTTCCTGTTTTAAAAACAGATATTAAGGACTCACATAAGAATTCTCTCTACTAACACTGATGTCATGGAGACTTTTTAAAAATGAGGTATTTGGTTTACTGTCCAAAACAGTAAAGGTTTGGGCAAACTGCAGAAATGATCTAGCAAGTAATAAAATGAAACTGAATCACTGAAACAGAAATGGGATCTGGCAATACAGTTGCTGTGACACCCTGAGAATCTTTATTGTAGCCAAAATAAACCTACCCAACTTAACATTTCTAAAAGTAAAACCTAGCATGATTTTTCCTAGAGGCATACGTTTCCACTTGGAAAAGACAGTGAGAATGAAGAGATGAGTGAATATGAGAAAGGTAAGGAGATTAAGACCACTCTTACTGCCCATTTCCCCACTCTAATAATAATTACTGACTAATGGACCCTTATTTCCTTGTTATCAAATGACCTTAGGAAAACATTTATAGCCATGGCAAGAACAGTGTTTACAAGTGAATTTATGTGGAACCGTTGTCAAAGTTCAAAATACCATGAAAGATCTTGAGAAGGCAGTTGACTATTTCACATAAAAAACTGAACAATCAGGTTAGCCAGGCCCAAAATAATGATGAAAACATGTAAGATTAATTTAGGCCACGTGAGACGCTCTTCTTGGTAGAGGGAAATTATATAGATGAGAGATGGATATATGAATACAAAGGCCAGGCCACATGCTGCTCCTGAATACCTGCAGAATAAAAAAGGTTTTAGGTTAATATTCATTCCTTATTTTTCTGATTTACAATTATGGTAAATATAGGATAATTTAAATCATCCTCAATCGGATGTTACAATAAAATTATTTTTGATTCATTTGTTGTTGACATAAAGCATCCGAGTTTAAAACTTATTTTACTTGCTAAGTTAATATAAAATACTATTTCCTGTTCATCTTTATAGCATCTGCTTGACAGAGTTTTTCATTCATCTCTCAAGTCTCTGTAGTTCCTCTGTATCTCAGTGATTATGGCTACTTCCTCAGAAACATCTGGAGATAGGCTTCCTATCTTTGATCTTTTATAAACTAATTATAAATTCTGAGTTGTTGAAGGACTGCAAGCATCTGCTTAAGACTGAGAACAGATGAATGTCTTGTCGGTATTCAGCATAATTATCAAAAATAGTAACAAAAATACCTAAACACATGACTGAGGAACCTACACTTACTTGTCTCCTTCCCTATACTTAATTTCCTTATAAACAGCTTAAAGGGAACTTGTAAATCCATTATATTTCACAAGTGTCAGGCTAAAGGTCTCCTCTTTTGTCTTTCGCTACTTTTATAGGAAAGGGTCTTCAAAAAAAGTAACTCAGTCCTGCTTTCTACAAGGTTGAGGAAGAAAAATCGGATCATTCTAAATTTTAGTTTTCCATGAGAATCTGAGGTCACAGCTTTAATTCCAATCTACTCAACCTATCACAATGTATTTGGAGAATGGATATTAAGGAAAGAGCCATCTGGGATCTAAACTTTCTGACTACAATTGACACTGAAATATGTTCTTGAGTAGAAATGGATTAAGAAAGTTAGGACATAGCCTTGACATATTAGAGACCTTCCAGGTACCCCAAGAAGTTACACGTTATATATTAAAAATAACTTTATTTTGGATAAAAAGAAAGAAATACATTGGAAAATTATGAGAAAAAGAGAAGGGGAAGGTACCTAAGGCTAAGGAAAATGGTGCTTCTAGAGTGAGGAATAAGCAAAAGTGGAAGATAAAGAACCCCTTAACTGATACCAGTGAACTGCACTTGAATTTTATCAATTTTAAATACTCACTGGAATTTTAAACAATTTATCAAGACAACAACAATAGGAAAAGCATAAAAATAAAGACAAATATGTAAAGGGGCAAAGTTCCCTTACAGGCAGTACCTTATGATTCCTCCTATGTTTGGGTAGAAACAGGCCATGATCACTCCAGCTCCCACAATAAACAGATTAAAAATCAACACATGGAAAATGCTAAAAGTTGAGAAGAGAGTTTGGAGAAAGAAAAAATATAAAAACAGGCAAATTATAACAATTAATGTGAGAATGAAATTAATTACTATCATCTCTAAAATGAGAATGTCTTAAACTTGACAATAAAATTACAGCATAAATAGAAGGCAACAGGAGTACTCAATATTGGTTGTGGGACAGTGATATTGGCCCTTTCCTGCAATTATATAGCTAGGTTAAATTCTGTAGGAGCAAACTGGTAGGGTATATCAGTGTTTACATTCTTTGATCTGTAATTCCATTTGAGTGGAATATCATAAGAAAATTAAAAAACTATTAACATAAAGGTATTTGTAAAAAGAACTGATGCTTTTGAACTGTAAAAAGAATTGATGCTTTTGAACTGTAGTGTTGGAGAAGACTCTTGAGAGTCCTTTGGACTGCAAGATCAAACCAGTCAATCCTAAAGTAGATCAGTCCTGAATATTCATTAGAAGGACTGATGCTGAAGCTGAAGCACCAACACTTTGGCCGCTTGATGTGAAGAACTGACTCACTGGAAAAGACCCTGATGCTGGGAAAGACTAAAGGCGGGAGGAGAAGGGGACGACAGAGGATGAGATGGTTGGATGGCATCACCAACTTGATGGACATGAATGTGAGCAAGTTCCGGGAGTTGGTGATGGACAGGGAAGCCTGGAGTGTTGCAGTCTATGGGGTCTCAAAGAGTTGGACACGACTGAGTGACTGAACTGAACTGATTTGTAAAAAGACAGAAGCATCCTAGATATATGGCAGGGTAACAATTTACTTGATGGAAACATTTAAAAATGTTAAAAATATAAAATCATTGTTACCTAGATGGTAAAAATCTATCTAGGCAACTTGAGGAAAAAGCTAGTTAGATTTTTACTACACAATAAAATCTTAAAATGTTTGAAAAAAATCAGAAAGAAATACACTAAAAGGGAGTAGAGATTGTGTTACAATTTGGGATTTGGGGTAGTTTTTCTTCATTTCTACACCTGATAAATTTCATATATTTTATAGTATTCCTTTGTAAAGTATTATTTTACTTTTATAATTAGAAAAATAAATTTTATCAAGGGAAAGGCAAAATGGGCAGGTTTTTATTTTTCAGATTTAGTCACGTAAAGCTATTCAGTATTTACCATGAGCAGAATATCAGCTAAGTAAATTGAACTAGATGTTAACAATTCAAGGCTTGGGAAATCAATTTTGGGACAGAAATAATCATATGGTAGATGGAAAGTGATGCTTGAGAAATAACTCCATTTCCTCCCAAAATGATCCTTAAAAGTCAAAGTTACATATCAAAGCAATATTTTGAGCCCAAGTTATCAGAGGTTAATTAATCCCTGGGAAAAATTACAGAAAGAATTAAAAATCAGGAAAATTATTTATACAAATAAATGGTTAGTCATATATCTTGATGAATTACAAAGATATTCAGGCTTCCAGATCTTACTACTTATCTAAAAACTCCAACCTTAAAATTGCTTCAGAGCTTTGAGACATTGGCTGGGCCTCTGTTATTTCTGTATTGTAAAAGGAAACAATTTTGTGTATTTTTCCAAAGCAGTGGTTCTCAAAGTGTAACCACGAACCTCAGGGAAGTTTCCAATTCCCTTCCAGGAAGCTCTGAGGTAAAAATTATTTTCCAGTCAGACAAAACATGCTTTGCAAAAGCAATGGTGAATAAACTGCTGCCCCCTTAGATTGGACAGAGGTAGCTGCAACTATCTCTGTATTCTATACTGTATTCTTTACTGCCAACACTCTCAAAAAAAAGTTTTATTAAAAATTTTCCTGATAAAGGACTGAAAATTATTAGTTTTACTAAATCTCATACTTCAGTGTTGTTTTTTGTTTGTTTTCGGATGTGCTGGGTCTTCATTGTGATTCGCGGGCTCTTCATTGCAGTGCCTGAGCTTTCTCTCGTTGTGTTGCAAAATCTTATACTTTGAACAAACATCTTTTTAACATTCTGTATGATCAAATAGGAAGTATATAATAAAGCACATCTGTTGCATACTGAAGTACAATGGCTGCCTTGAGGAAAAGCACCTGTGCAACTGAACTGGGGGACAACCGTGCTGTTTTTTCCAAAGACCATTTTTAATTGAAAGACAGACAAACTATGGTTCTTTAGATTTGGATATGTGACAGACATTTTCTTGAAAATAAATGATATGATCTTATCATTTCAAGAAAAATAACTGGTAGTTTGTGTTGCCAATGATAACATTTGAGCTTTCAAGTAAAAATTAGAATTTGGAGAGCTGGTATTTGCCACCATGAGAGCTGGACAGAATTCCAATATCTAAGACTTTTATAATGCAACTGGTGGTGATAATAGCGAAAGTGGGTTTTGATAATATAGAATGAAATGGGTCAATATTTGGAAGATCTATAGAACTCAGTGAACCAATATTTTCCAAATGACTAAACCTAATGTTGGGAGGGATTGGGGGCAGGAGGAGAAGGGGACAACAGAGGATGAGATGGCTGGATGGCATCACTGACTCGATGGACGTGAGTCTGAGTGAACTGAAAGTTAGTGATGGACAGGGAGGCCTGGCGTGCTGCCATTCATGGGGTCACAAAGAGTCAGACACAACTGAGCGACTAAACTGAACTGAACTGAATGTTATAAAATCATACATGGGTAGAAGATCCAAATTGTAAGACAAACCAATGGCTTTTAATGTAACTGAGTTTCAGATTCAACTAACTTTTAAAAAACTACCACCTGTCAAGGTTTGGGACAGTAGCAAAGAAAAATATCCACAATGATCTGGAAAGGCTATTAAAAGTACTTCCTTCTTGCTCCAACTATGTGTCCATGGGAGGGTGTATCTTCCTCATATATTTAAACAAAAATTATATATTACAACAGAATGAATGTAGAAAATAGGATAATTCAATGGTCTACTAGCAAATCAGACATTAAAGAGTTTTGAACTGTAAAAGAAAATTTTTAGGAATTGTTCATTTTCAAAAATATCATTTATATGTTAACAAGTAATGGTTTTATTATTGCTTTTTAAGTAAATTAATAAACATTTTAAAAGTTCAGTTCTAATTTTTCATGTTAACTATTGATGGATGTAACCCACATAAACTAAAGTTCCTGGGGGTCCTCAAATAAACCTTAAGAGTGTAAAGGGGTCCTGAGATCAAAAAGCATGCTCCAAAGTATGCAGTGTGTAGAGTCCTTGCAACTGTAGGATAAATGATGTGTTCTTGATGGTAGGGGAAGAAATGTAATGCGAATGCAAGAGGGAAATTCCAGACTTTTTCCAAGAAGAGAAAACATTCTAACCGCCAACATTATGCAAAATAATGGCAGAAAAAAGGAATAACGCATTTACCTAGAATTTTTTTTCATCTATGACTTAAACTGTATTTATTATTTCGGTAAATACGGCAGGACATATAAACACAATAGGATTCTTACATTTACTGAAATCCAATGTGAGAACTGTAGCTGTTGCTGTTGTCAAGGCTAGAGGCTTGGTAACTCTTGATGTTCGCTTTTAAAAGTTTTCTGTTTTTAAAACCACATACTTCTAACCAATTATTTGTTAAATGAGGGGAAAGACTGCATTACTTTACTTCAAATAAACTGGTTAAGACCACTTGTTTAGTTGGTTACAGCAAATATAACTTTTTTCAAATTTTATCCAAAAGCTTTCTTCATTTAAGATAATTTATTCCCAATAAAATAGGTTACGACTAGGTACTTTTTACTAGAATAATCTATAATAAAACTTAATGTAAGAGTAGGCATTAACCAGGGGCCAACAAGGAAGTTTCAGTAAATGGAAACTTCTCTTGGATGAGGGTGACTAGCTTTGAACAGATTTTTCAAGAGGACTCAAACTCTTTCATCGCCAATAAGAAATTAAAAATTATAGCAATCATTACAGAAGCAAATAATAATTTAAACTTGCTATGTATCTCATGTTCAATCCTAAACCATTATTGTTTATGTAAAACTGCATGAATGGTAACAAATATACAAGTAAATACCAATAACCAATAACTAAATGAGTTGCTTCTCTTTAGCCATAAGTTACTAACACAGGTACTACTACATACTGCTAACTTCTTGGCAAAGAGTAGATTAATAACAACTAAATCGCAAGATAAATATAGCTGATATCAGAGCTAACATAACTACATGGACAGGAATTAACTTTAAATCATTCTGGACAAGGGAGCGGCTTCTATTTTTAAAGCTCTTCTGGGAAAAGAACACCAAAGGTCTATCCTTAGTAATCGTTTTCATTAGGCAAAGTTTCATAGCAAAAGGATCAGTCACATTTTAAACTGACCTGTTTGCACAGTCATTTCTTGCTTGGCACATCTTGCTGGTCAAGAGAAGAGCCCTTACCTAGGATAAACGTCACCGAAGACATGACCCAATAGCTGGACGCGAGCCAAGTAGCCTAGGAGTGGATACACAGTCATCATCTGGAACAGCAGGAATATTCTTGCAATGAAGGACAGGATGTCACTGCTAGGGAAGTTGTCTAAAAAATTCTAATCCAAGAAAGATAATAAAGTAATGTTACAAATCAAATTCAATATATACAAATTTATAAAATGGAATTTTTTTGCTTATTTTGAACACAGGTGCCACCCAAATTGTATGGTTTCGTGGTCTGGCGCCCGTTCACAAACTATTTGCTATTACTCTTCAATAGTTAAGCACAGAAATTAAAAGTAAGTATTTAGAAACTTAAAGACATTTGACATTGGCATATTTTTGTTTTACAAAAGTATCAATCTGCAATTGATTTGACATTGAAACGACAACAAAGAAGACTTTGTTTACCACTGATAGTTTGAGAAGTAATGCTCTGTTAGTATATGAGGTTTAAGTATAAATTTGTTTCAATGCTATTTCATTCTCAATGATTCTCTTACTTTTTCTCCTCTGATGCACTGTAGCATTTTTAAAGATTATAGCATAAAGTGAGAGTATATCTATTACTTACTATCACTATTATCTATAGTCTATCAATAAATAGAAAAGAAATTTTTTTCTACTTCCTTTCATGATTCTGTTCTCCATTTTCATTTGGCATCTAAGAAAAAGAAAGCCAATTACTCAGATTTTTTTCCCTTTCAAATACAAATACCACAGATACTCTTATTCCCAAGGGAGTGGGCTTTATATGGGATTTTTCATATCAGGGGAATTTTCAGCAAACATTTGGCTGCCAAAGAACTTTTGGAATCAAGGAAATCAAGAGAACATTTCAAACTATCAAAAGAGCAATAACTCAAATCTATTTATCTTGAAAAGATGAGAACATTATTACCACTATTATGCTGAAATAACTTTTATAATTCATAGGTAATAAATCATATTTTGTCTCCACTACACTCTTTTAGAGGAATTTCTTCTGACTGGAATGAAAATCACCTGTGAATGCTACTTTCTCTGAGAACTTCTTAAGTCACATAAAACTAGAGATTATGCTATTCCCAGGTTTATGATGGGTCAAATCAAATAATAAATATTATTTATGGCAGCCTTTTAGTAAAAGAATGTTTCTTTTATTCTTTCTGTCTCTTCCTCTGTCTTTTTAAGAAATAGTCTTTCTTTGCTTTTATGCTTGCCACCTAGACCAAAATGAGTGTCAAATCTATTATCAGAGACTGATGAATTAAGAAACCAGTTTATTCAGGACATTTCCAGATCTGGACTTTAGAAAATCAGGGAACTGAATATAGTCTCTGTGAGGGTTTATAAATTCAAGACTGCTACTAGCATAATTATCCACACACAGAGAAAAATAAGCAAATAACAGGAATCATTTATTTGAGTACCACAGGTGCCAGCATACAGAAGGTTTTCTGAGAGACCTTCTAAAATCTATGGAGTATCTATTATGATATTTAATGGAAGAAGAAACTGAAGCTCACAAAGAATGGGGAAGGTGCCTGAATTCCCACATGTATGGTAAATAGAAGAGACTGGATTCAAACCCAGGCCTGTCTGGTAGTATACATTGCTACTGTATCATACTGTTTGCCCTGCAGATATGAAAGTATAAACAATCACACAGAGAGGGTACACAGTGCCTTACCTGCTCTATACAATCTTTGGATAATGGTGGTGAAGGAAATGAAGCAAAAACCAAGACTCCAATATAGAGATAAGTTAATGTCACCAGCATATAAGCAATGGACAAGTCCCTCACCTGTAAACAGAGAATAAAATTCCCACAATGATGAATAAATTTTTAGTAAGTATGTCTGAATAGGCTAAAAAATAAGTGAAAATGAAGTTGCTCAGTTGTGTCCACTCTTTGTGACCCCATGGACTGTAGCCCACCAGTCTCCTCCGTCCATGGGATTTTCCAGGCAAGAATACTGGAGTGGGTTGCCATTTCCTTCTCCAAAATAATAAGACTGACAAATAAATATAATATTTATCTTTTTTGCTCTCTCTGTGTAAATATACATCTAGGTATCCAGGTTGCTCAGAGACATTTGTTAAAACAAAATTCACATACTTAACAACTAGTCTGACAACTTTTTAAAAACTATCTGGAGTATGAAGACTAAGTTACCTGCTGGCAGGCTTAGAAAGTTAACATAAATGGTGGTTTATCATGATTGAAATTTGGACTTAATTTTGAAATGCAATTTATTTACCAAATTATAAAATATTTAACTAAAAAAATAAAGCTAAGGGACAACAAGAAATCAAGAATAGGCTGCTTTCTGTATGACCTATGGAATTAAAAAAATTTTTTTTCTTTTAGTGAATTAACTTCGTAGATCATCAAAGCATACCTAGACCAAAAGAGACTGGTATATATTAAAATATATTTAATAAAGTACGAAAGCTAGTTAAAAAGCAGACAGTAAGCAGGTATTAAAGACAAGCTTAATAAACCTAAACAGTAAACAAAAGGAAATCAAAAGGCAGCTGTTCAAACAGCTGCACAATGTTATGATTGGAGCCAGTAAACAAATGCAGAACATTAAATAAAGTGGATTGCTTTCTTCCACTGCTGTTCCCACCCTCCCAACCATCCCCATGCAAAGTAAAAAGCTCCAAGATATTTAATGGAGCCAGCTGTTTGATCCAAACAGAACAGATCCCACAGCTCATAAATCTGGTCTCCATCACCACAAAAGTTATGGCCAAACAATTCAGCACAACTAAATTATGGCAATAAGCTTATTCATTTTTCATTTTAAACACAAATTACTTTGAAAGCTAAAAAAACAGATAAGAAAAAAATTATATACAATTTTGCTTTAGTTTGATACCACAGAAAGAAAACTGGACATGTGGTATTAGTAAACGTTTCTGATTTGGGGGAAACGTTTCTCCTTAAATGGGCTAAAGCAATAGTAGAGAGCTGTAAACTTAAATGTTGATAAATTCACTTCAAACAAACAAACAAACAAACAATGAGAAACCTAAAAGTCAAGCCTAAGTTGACAATCAGCTTGAAAACAAAACAGGGGTTTCAATCCCTAAATTAGATGGTAGAGGCTTCCCTGGTGGCTCAGATGCTAAAGAATCTGCCTGCAACAGGGGAGATTCGGTTTCAATCCGTGGGTTGGGACGATCCCCTAGAGAAAAGAATGGCTACCCAGTCCAGTATTCTTGCCTGGAGAATCCCACGGACAGAGGAGTCTGGCATGCTACAGTCCATGGGGTTGCAAAGAGTCAGACACGACTGGGCGACTAGCACTTTCACTAACACTTTCATTAGGCTATGGAACTACAGGAACCTGGATTATGGAGACTGCTTCCAGCGTTTTAAGAGTTTCTAACCGTGTAGGGGTGAACAAGGGGAAGCCAAAAAAACCTCCAGAGAAGTTTCAAAGTCTCTTCTCTAGTTCTTGAAACTCTAGGGCTCATCCCAGGCTAGACTGGAGTCAACCTTTGAGTTGCCTGATGGTCTTGTGAGGTATTAACAGAAATGGACCAGGCAACCCCCATATTCATAACAATGGGTAGGTGTCTCACAGTGATGTTTGAAAGTCATTCCACTCTTAGCTTACTCAGTATTACTCAAGAAGAAAGAAGTTTTGCAAAACACAAAATCTTGGCAGGCCAAAATGGTTGTGTCAGAGAGCTATGTATCCATATAAAGAGGGACAGCTACCATTTCATGGATAGTCTTTAGTCTGTATACCACCTGATCAGCATATTATTTTGGGCAGACTTTCTGCAAAGATGTATACCTTAGCAAACTGGGGAAAATCTGACTATGATAAAAAGGTGAAGATGCAAGGGCTTCCTGATGAGAGAGTTTCCCCCTTCTGCTTCCCTGTTCTTATAGCACTGCATACACATCTGAAATATGGCATCTACTACCCTATATTGTAATCATCATTAATTTTTATTATAAAGGAATCTATATTTATGATATGAGGATATCAACTGGAAAGAGAATATTCTTTCACATCCCAAAGTAGTCAAGGTTAATAGTTCTTCTATTATGTTGGTCTTTTAATTTTTCTATATCCAAGTTGGTCCATACTACTAGACTATGACATCCCTGAGACAAGGACTGTGTCTTCACCTTTATATCCCCAATGTGTGCGTGTGTGCAAAGCCGCTTCAGTTGTGTCTGACTCTGTGTGATCCTATGGACTGCAGCCTGCCAGGCTCCTCTGTCCGTGGGATTCTCCAAGAATACTGGAATGGATTCCCATGCCCTCTTCCAGGGGCTCTTCCTGACCCAGGGATCGAATCTGCATATCTTAGATCTCTTGCACTGGCAGGTAAGTTCTTTACCACTAGCACCACCTGGGAAGCCCTATATCCCCAATACCCAGGACAATACCTGGCACACAGCAGGAACTCAGTAAATGTTGATAAAAATAATCATGTTGTCTACAATTATTAAGTGCTTCTAGGTACTAGACTCTGTACAAAGCACAGTACATACATTATCTCATTTAAAGTAGGTATAATCCTTTTCTTTATTTTATAGATAAATAAATTAGTGCAGAGAGGTTACAACACTTGTTCATGGTTACACAGTGAGTAGTTGGTGAAGTCAATATTCAAACCAAAGACTTTTCAGCTCCAAACTGCATGCCCTTAGCTACTAAAATGGAGAGTTAACCAGTTTAATAGTACATTTGTGTCACAGTTAATAAACAATAGTAAAGAAAACAGTGAAAGAGAGGTACCAAATAATGAGTAACAAAAGATAACAATAAAGTACACATACAGATGCAAGAGAAATAACAACGATTAGAAAAGCTCTATTTCTCAGCAGTTTAAATGTACATTCAGTAGAACTATGTCAAGAGTTGTAAAGTAACTGTTTTCATCTGAAAATACTCTAATGAACAGAAATGATGTTTTAATATAAAAGCAGCTGAGGTCTAGCACGATCCTGGGAAACATGCCACCTATGAATAGCATGCACACATGTGGGCTTTGAACCAAAGCCATCACTATTCTAGGCCTGGAGATATGGCCTCTTAGAAGCCTCTTTAATGGAAAACGGCAGGAAAAAAACCCATCTTTTAGAAAATGAGGCTCAAAGTAAAAAATATATTTAAAAATCAGCACAAGTGACCATAAGAACTAGTAAATGTGTCAAGAACCGTGTACATTAATAAAGTAACTTCCTCTGCCTCACAAATAAGCAGCAGCTGGCAGGGCTGGCAGTACAGAAGTAATGACAGGAGGGGTGCCAAGTGGGGCACAAGTGGGCCTGGGAGCACATTCTGTTTCTCAAAAATGGTTTATAATCTTTTTGTTCCACATACTTTTCATAGTGACTATCCAGCAGAGCATTTACTGAAAAAGAGACAGGCCTACCCCAAACATTTACATAAAAACTACTCCAGACATATATAGTTGAGTAAACTACAAAGATTCATAAGAAGAAAAAAGTAAATAACAAATTAAGATATGAGCACTTCAAATAGTTTTAAAAGAAGTAAGCAGGGAATAAAACTAAATAAAGATAGGCAAAACAAAACAAGCATGGTATAGCTTCTGATTCAAACATGATGAAGAAATGGGAAGAGGGTGGTCCACAGATCCAGGATGGTTACAGACCAAATATATTCTGCTGATGAGGAATGAGTTGGATGATCTTCAACTCTACAACTTTCTTTGGGGTAAGGTATGTCTTACTAAAGAACAGAAACTATATCTCATTTAGTTACATAGGTAAAAATGTTTTGTGAAAAGAAACCCTCATGAAATTATGTCAAATTTGGAAAACCTGGAAAATTTGAGCACTACCCCTGTTTAGGAGCCTCACTGTTCTTCACAAATGTCTTCAGATCCAAGTACAACTATATTTATATAGATGAGAATGAGGCCTTTTCTATTCTTATGTCTTCTTTTCTATTTTCAAAGTTTTTTTTTTTTAACTGATCTCTGAATGACTAACCCAAAATCAACATTAAAAATTCCAAGTTCCTGACAAGCTTCACATTTTCTGACTTAAATCTCAAGAAAATATTGTATCATGGTATTAACAAAACTTCAATGACTCAAATTACTTACTGAAACCTCCTTGAATAAATCAAATGACAAAGTTTTCTCAGAATATAGTACATATTTAGCTTAATTTATACAATGAAAAATGAAAAGTGTTAGTTACTCAGTCGTGTCCGACTCTTTGTGACCCCACAGACTGTAGCTTGCCAGACTCCTCTGTCCATGGACTTCTCCATGCAAGAATACTAGAGTGGATAGCCATTCCCTTCTCCAGGGGATCTTCTAACCCAGGGACTGAACCTGATCTCCTGCACTGCAGGCAGATTCTTTACTGCTGAGTCACTGGGGAAGCATTTTATACACTGGTTTCAACCAATTAAGACAGTAAGAAGACGTCATCCATTTAAACTTTTACTTCTAAGCCTTTAAAAAACTATTTTCCACAAGTGACAAAAGCTGAGCCAAATTTTATTACCTGAACCTCACCTACTAGTTCTACAAAATGCTAGTCCCCAAACTCAGTAGAAACAAGAACTCATTTATGGTTATTTACATATGGAATATAGATTTCAAGTTCCATTGAGTGTTATATTATGAAAGGCAGGACTCTTCCTATGTGCTTTGGGGACCATAAAACAGAAATATTTATCTCTCTATTCAGTCTGCTTCTCGCACTGAGGAATGCATACCTTCAGATAAGCTGATGTGAATTTCAAGAAGAGCTATTCCTCTTAAAAATTTTCAGGAGCAAAACTAAGTACAGACAGTCTTCTCTTTTTATGGTAGTATGAGACTATGTCATGGGGCTTACCTGGTGGCTCAGAAGGTAAGGAATCTGCCTGCAATGCAGGAGACCTGGGTTTGGTCCCTGGCTTGGGAAGATCCCCTGGAGAAGGGAATGGCAAACCACTCTAGTATTCTTGCCTGGAGAATCCCCATGGACAGAGGAGACTGGTGGGCTACAATTCCTGGGGTCGCAAAGAGTCAGACACGACTGAGCGACAAACACACACACATGAGACGGGGAAAGTGCCCCGATACCTCTTTGAGGAAGATGCCTTTGCAGCTGCAGCACTGTTGGGTTCAGCCGGTTCCTCCCTCATGCTGTTCACTCACTGGGAACAGGTGAGTCAGGAAGGTGCGCTGCAGCCAAGGCTTGCAAATACTGGGCACATACCTCACCGAGGGAGAATTACTCCAACCAGCCACAATATAAAATCTCTGGAGAAGGGGTGTGCAGACTAGATCAGAGGCACAAAGGAAAATAATCTAAAAGTGAAAGACCAGTTCAGATGCCAATCAAGACTCTGGGAGTCACTAGAAAAAAAACTTCTTGAGGTGAAGGTTTCTAAGGTGCTAAGATTTTCTGAAGTTGATTCCAGGTGAGGATCCATAAGTGATTCATTGACTTGTACAGTCCTTCCTGCATTGGCAGGTGGATTCTTTACCACTGCACCACCTGGGAAGCCCCCAGTTACTACTTTATGCAAGTTCAAATCCTGTGGTAACCTAAATTTGAACCATGTTGTTAGGGGGAACTGATATAATCTAACTAAGCCACAGCAACTGAAATTCATGCATATGGGAACTGTGCAAAGTGAAGTCTGCCTGTAACTTAACTCATTGTTTTAAGACTGTTTTCTAGTAAGACAAACTAATTATGAGCACAATAAAAATATACATGAGTGTTTAGGATAAAACATGAGATTCCACTAAAATTGTTTTCTTCACCCCCAGATTCTCAGGTATACAAGGTGTTCTCTCTCATTAAGGGGACTTTGGTGGTGAAGTTTGAGAAACACAGCCTTATGGATAGAATGATCCAAAACATGAGAAGCCAACTTCACAAAATTGGTTTCTGTGGTACCTGGTTTAAATTAGCATTAGAGATCAGTTGAGTAGGATAGGAAGGTGACCTGGCTGAAACCAAAGTATACACTGTTAACTACGTACACTATTTCTGTGATGATAAAAGTTATCTTCCACATATCTTGAAACTTCCTAAAATTTGTGATTGGCAGCTTAGTTCAAGTGGCAAGGAGTCAGGAAATTTGTGAAGAAGGTGAGAGGGATTTAAAAGTAAAAGCGATAAAGTATATTCTCAATTTTTCCTTTACACTCCAAAGTTCCAAATGTTCATTTAGGATAGTAAGATTTTCTTCCTATTCCCTCCAAAGATTCAAAACTGTTTATGACAGAAGTACAATAATATTAAACATTTCCAAAATAAAAACTGAATCTAAAGTGTGAGGGTAATAGAAAAAGAAAAAAACTGCAAAAATACATTTGCCTAGGAAAAGTTATAGAAAATGGTAAGAGATCTTAATTCTTAAGTTTTCCGAAAGTCAAAGCAAAAATAGAAACAAGAATAGTTATATGACCCTTATTATCAAATAATGAGTTCATTAAGGAAATGTTTTCCTAGCCTTGAAGAGAGAAAATTTTCTCTCTACCGTCTTTACATAAAGGATGCTGAGCAATTTAACAAAGAATATCTTAATTACAGTTCTTATAAAACAATAAAGCAACATTATACACATGGCTTTCCTATATTACCATGAATCCTTGATAAAAGCCACTTTAAATATTAAAATCTAGTACAGTGATGAGAGAAGAGAGAAAGAAAGAACTGATGTGGTTATTTATTTTTCAGAGAGTCTAACTTATCGATATCATCCAAAGAAATCTTGGAGAAGACAATATGTTCACGTTGCAAGATAAATTTAAAGGCACTAGAAAAAACATGAAGGATATTCTCTCCTGTTAGCAGAAAGAGCCACAGTTGCAAAGGGTCAGCCATGACTGAGTGACTAACACTTTCACTTTTCAATAGTTGTATAGACTCCTATTAGAACTTCATCATGATTTTCATTTATATGGTTAGAAGTTATCAAGCTGAATTCAAATTTTACTAACAAGGCCACAGGTAACTGGTTAAATTCTGCTTTCTTTGGGTTTAGTTTGCTCTTTTTTCCCCTAGTGTCTTAAGGTAGAAGGTTAGATTATTGAGATTTTTTTTTAAATGTAGGTATTTACAGCCATAAATTTCTCTCTAAGCACAGTTTTAGTGCATCCCATATATTTTGATATGTTTTATCTTCATTTTCAGTAATGTCAAAGTACTTCCCTAATTTTTCTTGTAACTTTTTTCCTTGAACTTATTAGTTACTTAGGAGTATGTCGTTTAATTTCTACATATTTGTCAATTTCTCAGATTTCTTTCTGGTAATGATTTCTAATTTCATTGTGGTCAAAGAACATACTTGGTATGATTTCAGTCCTTTCAAGTGTATTATGACTTGTTCTGTGACTCAGCATATGGTCAATCTTGGTAAATGTTTCATGTGTTTTTGAAAAGAATGTGAATTCTGCTCTTGTTTAAGACTTTTATAAATGCCAGGTAGGCTGATAGTATTTTTCATGCTTTCAATATCTTTACTTATTTTCCATTTGCTCCATCAATTATTAAGGGAGAGTTGGTGAAATCACTAATTATTAATATAATTGCGGATTTCTCTACTTCTTACAGTTTAGACAGTTGCTGTTTCCTTTACTTGGAAGCTCTATTACTGGGAGCATACATGTTTAGGATAATTATGTCTTCTTGATGAACTGGTCCTTAAAGATCATCATATAATGTTCCTCTTTATCTTCGGCAATACTCCTTGTTCTGAAGTCTGTTTTGTCTGATATTAAAATAGCCACTCCATCTCTCTTATGCTTAGTGTCTGCATTATCTCTTTATATGTAAAGTAAGTTTCTTGTAGACAGTATATAATTAGGTTTTGCTTTTAATCAGACTGACAATCTCTTTTAATTGTAGTATTTAGACCATTTTTAATGTAAGTATCAGCACAACTGGGTTTGAATCTATTATCTATTTGTTTTCTATCCAGTAGTCATATATGGCTGTGAGAGCTGGACCACAAAAAAGCTGAGCACCAAAGAAATGAATCTTTCGAATTGTGGTGCTGGAGAAGACTCATGAGAGACTCTTGGACTGCAAGGAGATCAAACCAGTCAATCCTAAAGGAAATCAACCCTGAATATTAATTGGAAGGACTGATGTTGAAACTGAAGCTCTGATACTTCGGCTACCTGATGCTAAGAGCTGACTCATTGGGAAAGACCCTGATACTAGGAAAGATTGAAGACAACAGGAAAAGAGGGCAGCAGAGGATAAGTTGATTACATACCATTATGAACTGAATGGACATGAATTTGAGCAAACTCTGGGAGATAGCGAAGGACAGGGGAGTCTGGCATGAAAAAAAATCCATGGGGTTGCAAAGAGTCGGACACAACTTAGTGACTGAACAACAACAACTCTCTTACACTTAATGTCTGCATGGTATATCTTTATATTTAAAGCAAGTTTCTTGTAGACAATATATAGCTTTATTTTTTTAGTCAGACTGACAATCTCTTTTAATTGTAGTATTAGACCATTTTTAATGTAATTATTAATATGACTGAGTTTGAATCTATTATCTTTCCATTTGTTTTCTATTTGTACCATATATTCTTTGTTTCCTTTTTCTTGTTTTCTTTTAGATCACTTGGGTATTTTTAAAGATCTCACCACTACCAGATATACATCCTTTTTTTTTTTCTTTTTTTAGTGAGTGCTCTAGAGCAAACTATTATGGCCCATGGATGAAATATGGCCAACTGTCTGTTTTTGTAAATATAATTTTCTTGCAACACAGGCACTACCCATTTGCTAACATATTGTTTATAGTTATTTTTCGTGCCACAATAGTAGAGTTGGGTAAATGTAATCCCATGGCCCATTAAGTCTAAGATATTTACCACCAGAACCTTTAAAGAAGAAATTTGCTGACCATTGTTTTGTGGTTTACATTTAAAAATTAAGGTTTAGTAACAAAAGTCAATTCCTCAGGTAATTACTCACATTATTTTCTTGGTTCTTATTGTTCTTCAAGAGTGTGATAATACAATTATGAATAAAGAAAGCAAGGGTAAGCACCCCAGTCAGTTGTGGAAACTGAAATCTTATCTCTAGGAGAAAAAGAGAGAAGAAAAAACATGCATTAAAATGACAACTGGAAAATGAGTACTAGTAGCCGAATAAAATGCCTTTATAAAGTTCCTCAAGGCTAACATTATACTTGAACAAATACTTGAAAAGGGAAAGAAGAGGAATCAAGAAATCATGCCTGTGGGATACTTTATCATTTTTGGCCATGCTTGCCAGCATGTGGGATCGAACCCATGCCCCCTGTGTTGGAAGCACGGAGTTGAAACCAGTGGACCACCAGGAAAGTCCATGTGAGGGTACTTTCTATTAGTTATTTCTGTTTGAGGTCATACAACTAGTATGTTGTAGAGCAAGATCAAATTCAGGGTCTGAACGAAAAATGGGCAGAAGACCTGAATATACATTTTTCAAAAAATGATATACAGATAGTCAAAAGGCACATGAAAAAGTGATCCACACTGCTAATCATCAGAGAAATTAAAATTAAAACCAAAATGTGATACTACCTCGCATCTCATACAAAATGGCTATTATCAAAACAGAACTACCATATTGATCCACTAATTCTACTACTGGGTATTTATCTGAAGAAAATGAAAACACTAATTTGAAAAGATAATGCATTCCAGTGTTCATAGCAGTTACTCTATGAGGTGTTCCAACAATATAGGTTAAAAAAAAAGCCCTATTGAGACAGACCTCAACAGAAGGATACTTTCTAACAAGAAAAAGAATGACCACTTCAGATCAACAGCATTATACTTATATAATTATAACAAAGCTCCAATATTTTAGAAGATGATAAAATTATCATTTGTACATGACAGGCCTACCTCAAGAAATAAGAAAAATCTCAAATAAACATTTTTATACCTAAAGAAACTAGAAAAAGAACAAATAAATCCCAAAGTTAAAAGGAAGAGAAATAACAAAGATCAGCAAGAAATAAATGAAATAGGGATTAAAGAGATAATAGAAAAGATCAACAAAACTAAGAGCTGGCTTTTTTTGAAAGATAAAATGGATAAAACCTCAGCTAGATAAACCAAGAAAAAAGAGATGATTCATATAAGTGAAACTATAAATGAAAGAGAAGACACCACAACCGATACAACAGAAATACAAAAGATCATAAGAGACCACGTGAACAATTAACAAATTGGACAATCTAGAAGGAATGAATAAATTCCTAAAAACATGCAAACTCCCAAGACTGAATCATGAAAAAACAGAAAATCTGAACAGACTAGAGATTGAATCAATAATTAAAACCTTCTCAACAAAAGTCTAGGACTAGATAGCTTCTCTATGAATTCTACCAATCACGAATTAATAGTAACCTTCTCAAGCTCTTCCAAAAAATAAAAGAGAAAAACACTTCCAAACTCATTTTACAAAGCCAGAATTAACCTGATACCAAAGCTAGACAAAGAAACTACAAGAAAAGAAAATTATAGGCCAATGTCCCTGATGAACACAGATACAAAAATTCTCAATAAAATATTGGCAATCCAAGTTAAACAATTCATTAAAAGGATTACATACCATTATCAAGTGAGATTTATTCCAGGGATGCAAGTATGGTTCAACATATACAAATCAATCATTGTAATCAATGATACCACATTCAATCAATCAATACACCACATTAACAAACTGAAGAATGAGAATCATATGATCATTTCAATAGATGCAGAAAAAGCATTTTACAATAAGCTTAAGTCACTCAGTCATGTCTGACTCTGCGATCCCATGGACTGTGGTCTGCCAGGCTCCTCTGTCCATGAGATTCTCCAGCAAGAATACTGGAGTGGGTAGCCATTTCCTTCTCCCGGGCTCCTGTAGGGGAAATTAGAATTGGATGCCACAAGTCCAGGGGAGCCTCCTGGGCATGTTCATTATCAGAATGCTCCTCTCCTTTGTAAAACATTTCTGACTGTTTAATTGTGAACCATTCAGGGGCCATTGCCCTTCTGATCTTAAAGTAGCTAACATGTACCCCAAAGGTCTTTCCCCTGGTACACATGAAACATTTCCCATTTTTAAAAGCTTTATAACACCAAAACACAAAAGATGCAGACAAATTCCAAGAAAAATGGCACGGATTCCAGCATCAATGAATACAGATGAATCGATTCCCTGATACGGTAAATAACTTTACCCTATAAAACAAATTTACCATATAAAACAAATGAACTAATTCCAACTAGGCTACCCACCTCCTCAAGAACTAGCTTCCAAATGAACCAGTTCCAACTGGACCAGTTCCAATTGGACCAGTTCCCAAATCAGGTAAATAAATGTACCCTACAAATGAGCTAATTTCAACTAGGGTGGGCCTGCCCCATGAGAACTAGTTCTCAATGAACCGGCTCAGAGTAGAGTCCAACAACACCTCCCCTTTGCAAATGGGTACCCAACCAAATTGGCTTGTCGTGTAAAGGAAAAGCCCAGATTGACAGGAAAAAATGTTCCCAGTGTGCACACTGGAGGGACTTACCCTCCAAAATCGAGCCTGAACACCAATTTATGATATTAACTCTCAAATAACTGGGTATGGAGGGAAAGTACCTCAACATAATAAAGGCCATATATAGGACAAACCCAGAACTAATATCACATTCAATGATGATAAGCTGAAAACTTTTCCTTCAAGAACAGGAATAAGACAAGGACGACTACTCTTGCCATTTTTATCCAACACAGTATTGAAAGTCTTAGTCAGAGCAAGAAAAGAAATAAAAGGCATCAAAATTGGAAAGGAAGAAATAACACTGCCTCCATTTGTTGGGGATATAATACTATATACAGAAAACCCTAAGAATGCCACCAAAAAACTTTTAGAACCAATACACAAAATCAGAAAACTTGAGGAGTTCTATTTCAACATACAAAATCTGTTGTGTTTCTAGACACTAATAACAAACTATCAGAAAAAGAAATTAAGAAAATAATCCCATTTATAGTAGCATCAAAAAGAATAAAATACATAGAAATAAATTTAACCAAGGAGTCGAAAGACCTATAAACTAAAATCTGTAAGACATGATGAGAGAAATTGAAGACACAAATAAATGGAAAGTGACTCCAAGTTCATGAATTGGAAGAATCAATATTGTTAAAATGTCCATACTACCCAACACAATCTACACATTCAATGCAATCTCCATCAAAATTTCAATGATATTTTTCACAGAAATAGAACAGTCCTGAAATGTATATAGAAACATAAAAGACTCCAAACAGCTAAAGCAATTTTGGGAAAGAAGTATGAAGCTGGTGGCATCACACTTCCTGGTTTTAAACTTTATTACAATATATAGTAATCAAAACAGCATGGTACTGACAAAGAACAGACACATAGATCAGTGGAACAGAGTGTGTAGAAACAAATCCACACATATACAGCTGATTAATTTATGACAAAGAAGTCAAGAATATACAATGGGGAAAGAATAGCCTCTTCAACAAATGCTGTTGGAAAAACCAGGAGACACAGCAAAAGAATGAAACGGGGCCCCCCTATCTTAAACCATACACAAAGATCAACTCTAAATGGATTAAAAACTTGAAAGTAAGACCTGAAACCATAAAACCCCTAGAAGAAGACATATGGCAGGAGGGGAAGCTCCGTGATACTGATCTTGGCAGTGATATTTTTATTTCACAACAAAAGCAAAGGCAACAAACACAAAAATAAACAAATGGAACCTCATCAACCTAACAAGCTTCTGTACAGCAAAGGAAACCATTGACGAAATGAACAGGCAACCTACAAAATGGGAGAAAGTGTTTGCAAATCATGTACTGGATAAACAGCTAATAATCAAAATATATAAATAATTCATATAACTCAATAGCAAGAAAATAAACAATCTGATTGGAAACATGGGCAGAGGACTAAATATGGACATAACCAACTATAGTCAGCAAAAAACAGACAAAATTAATCTCTGGGATTAAAATTTAGAACAGTGGTTATCTCTGCAGGGCAATACCAACTGGTAGGGAGAATGAGACGGATTTCTGGGGTGCTATAAATAGTAATTTCTGATTTTGAACAGGGTGCTGGTTATCTGATTTGTTCAGTTTGTGAAAATTAATCAAGTTGTACACTTAGGAACTGTGTATTCTTATTATAAATGTATGCTATACTTTAATTAAAAAGTTCAAAAGCAAAAACAACAAAAAATGTGGGGTATATATATATACTATTTAAGGTACATGTGGTTAGAAAATTATGTTTTTCTGGCTGCAGATTAACACAATGCTGCTATCAAATGGCAAATCACCCCATAATCCTTGAAAATCAGTGTCTGAGTCTCTTTTTGAAGTCAGTTTCAAAGCAATTAACAGCTTTTCATTTTAAAAATGTAATCTTAATTGTAGTCTTACATTGTTAAAATTAAACAGTATCACAAGGTTTCTAACAAAAAACAGCTTTATACCTTTCACATCTCCCATTCAGAATCCTGTTTCCCAGAGGCAACTAATTATAACTCTTGTGACTATTTAGCATATCTTAAATTTATAATCTATTTTTAAGTAATATGCTTATATTCCTTTTTCTTTACTTTTAAATTTTAGACATGATCCATTGATTTTCCACCAGAAGGCTTTAGGACTTATATCACTATCACCCTTCACTTCCCCATGTCTTATTCCCCTAATAGAATCATAATTCTGATTTTGTAAAATCAAAGTTTTCATTTTTATGATTATTACTTGTTATTCATAGTTAAGCCATGGAATCTATTACTATTATTACATTTTTCTTTCTTAGATAAAATACTTGTGTTGACCTGTTTTATTGGAAGTCATAATTGACTTTTTTCCTTCTTAGTTGCTTAATTTTCTAGTTAACACTAATTCTTCCCTAAATTCTCCGAAAGAATGGAAAAACTCCACTCTATCTATACAACACATCAAATAACATTTTCCATTTTATTATTTTTTTTCTTTGAAAAAATGCCTCTTGGAGCCATCTGTCTACCTGCTGAAATCTGGGCTGGCTGCTCCCTACGCCTGCTGCACAGCTGTTTCCTAGGATTTCCCTTCACCATCATTCTGGGAATTTCTTGATATTCTACTTCTTTTTGGTGAAGCACATTTTGCAGTATTTTCCTGAGAAAGAGTGCATGGAAGGTAAAATTTTGTGAGACTTTCCAAAAATACCTTTATTATATACTCTAACAGTTGGATGAGAGTATAGTGGGCTTTAGGATTTTAGGTCAAAATAATTTATTCTGCGACATTTGATGACCTTCTATTGTCTTTTTCTTTCAGAGTTGTTGTTAAAAAGTCTGATACTATTCTGATTCCAGACCTTTTGTACAGACTTGTTCTTAGTCCCTGAAAGCTCTTCTCTTTATCCCTGGTGTTGTGAAATTTCATAATGATATGTTTTGGTGTGAGTCTTATTCACAATGTTTTGGGGCCTTATGTTCTTCAGTTCTGAGGAAATTTCTTACATAATTTCTTTGATAATTTCCTTACCACGTTCTCTCTTCTCTATGGTACTATTTTCAGTTGGATACTGGACCACTTAGATTAATTCTCTATTTCCTCATCTTTTCTGTCCTATATTTCTCCTTCCTTCCTTCTAATCACCCATCCATCCATCCATCCATCCACATTGTCTAGTCTTTTGAGAAGGTTAGCTTTATCTTCCAAATTTCCTTTGAATTCTTAACTTCTATTCATATTTTATTTCCAATGGTATTCAAATATTGTTTCACGGAAATCATTGCCTTTCGTCACTTTGAGGATGTAATTTTTTAGAATGTTGCTTTTGTTCACTCATTAATTTCCCTTTAGGTTCCTTTTTTATCTTTTTTGTTTTATTTTTATGTAAGAGGTTTTCCACAGGTATCCAGTGGTCTTCAGTTATATTAATAGGTAAAAGTGAAGCACGAAAAAAAAAAGCATACTTAGTGGACATCTAAATGGTCTGAGATAAGCAAGGTACCTGCCATTTCTTTGATAGAACCCAAATATCCGAGACTCCAGGTCTTCTTGGGCTTATTGGTTTCTCCTGAGGAGAACCCTCTATTTTCCTATGATATCAGCATTCTGAGAGGCAAGGTGTAAAGAAAAGAGAATTGGAGGGGTAGGAGGTGGGGTTTGGCCTCACCATTCAGCACATATGCTTTCCCTTAACCCATTTTCAGAACTGAGTCTTATCCCTACCCTTCTGTTGAGCTTGGCAAACCAAAGTCCATAGAGTACCTGATTTAGTTCCTTCCACCTCCTGCTAGATTTAAAAGGGAAGGGGGATGGATTATATCTAATTATTACTGATACAAACTTTCAAGGAATTCTCCCATTTTAAGCCCTTCTCCTTATCTTTGCTTTCAGAGTTCCCAAATGTCTCCAAATACTGAGGCTTTCAAGGATTGTGTCATTCACATTGGCCCCCTCTCTACAGGTATTTACATTTCAGCTTTCTCTGCTTTGCTGTCAATTATCAACCACGTACCAGCTTTCTAGCTTCTAAAAATCTGTTGCTGTCTCTCATTTGCTATTGTCTCTTCTGGAGAATTTCTTTGTGCTTGTTTTTTACATTTTTTAAAATATTGTTTTAATGGGATTTGGGAAGGAGTAGATATAAACCCATTTTCTCAGTTATTTGAGCACTCATTATATGCTAGAAGTATCATAGATCTTGGGGATACAATAGTAAGAGAGAAGCATAAAAAAACAAAGAATATTTCTCAGAGAGCGAACATTCTAGATACCCAGGTAAAAAAAATAAACACAGATATTTCATAACATCTGAACTTTCCAAATTCAAGAACCAAACAGATTCAGAAACATTTTTAGGTAAGTCTCTTGTTATCTTAATGTCTGCAACCTTCTATCCGAAACTCGGGAGCCAAGTTGAGTAGAATAACGAATATGCCTCAATACTCCAACCAGTCAGAATCAGGAATTTAACATTTAGATAACCAGGGATACTTGCATGTAAGATTTGGTAGTGATGACAGTTCTAAAGAAAACAAAGAACAAGAAGGTGTGAGAGTTGGTACAAAGTCAGGGAAAACCTCTCTAACAATACCAATCATGTAGAAACCTGAGAAAAAGAGGACATTTTACGTACAGGGAATACTGAGTGCAAAGACTCTGAGCTAGGAGAGTGCTTGGCAATTTAGTAGAGCAGCAAGGAAGGCAGTGTTGTTGGAGTAGACTGAATGAGTGGAAAGTAATAGGGAAAGAAATCAGAGAGAAAGCCAGGAGTCACATTCAACAGGGCCTATCGCTCAGTCGTGTCCAACTCTTTGCGACCCCATGAATTACAGCACGCCAGGCCTCCCTGTCCATCACCAACTCCCAGAGTTCACTCAGACTCATGTCTATCGAGTCAGTGATGCCATCCAGCCATCTCATCCTCTGTCGTCCCCTTCTCCTCCTGCCCACAATCCCTCCCAGCATCAGAATCTTTTCGAATGAGTCAACTCTTCACATTAGGTGGCCAAAGTACTGGAGTTTCAGTTTTAGCATCATTCCTTCCAAAGAAATCCCAGGGCTGATCTCCTTCAGAACGGATTGGTTGGATCTCCTTGCAGTCCAAGGGACTCTCAAGAGTCTTCTCCAACACCACACTTCAAAAGCATCAATTCTTCAGCGCTCAGCTTTCTTCACAGTCCAACTCTCACATCCATACATGACCACAGGAAAAACCATAGCCTTGACTAGATGGACCTTAGTTGGCAAAGTAATGTCTCTGCTTTTGAATATGCTATCTAGGTTGGTCATAACTTTTCTTCCAAGGAGTAAGCATCTTTTAATTTCATGGCTGCAATCACCATCTGCAGTGATTTTGGAGCCCCAAAAAATAAAGGCTGACACTGTTTCCACTGTTTCCCCATCTATTTCCCATGAAGTGATGGGACTGGATGCCATGATCTTCGTTTTCTGAATGTTGAGCTTCAAGCCAACTTTTTCACTCTCCTCTTTCACTTTCATCAAGAGGCTTTTTAGTTCCTCTTCACTTTCTGCCATAAGGGTGGTGTTATCTGCATATCTGAGGTTATTAATATTTCTCCTGGCAATCTTGATTCCAGCTTGTGTTTCTTCCAGTCCAGCGTTTCTCATGATGTACTCTGCATATAAGTTAAATAAGCAGGGTGACAATATACAGCCTTGACGTACTCCTTTTCCTATTTGGAACCAGTCTGTTGTTCCATGTCCAGTTCTAACTGTTACTTCCTGACCTGCATTCAGATTTCTCAAGAGGCTGGTCAGATGGTCTGGACTTGCCTCTATTCTGAATAAGATGGGAAACCACTAGAGGCTTTTGAAGGTTATGTTTTAAAAACAAACTCTATCTGCTAGGTGTGGAACAGACTATGGAGAAGGAGACAAAGTGAAAACAGTGAGGCTAGTTATGAGGCTACTTCAATAATCTGGCTGAGAGAGTAGGAGCTTAACATAGTTCTTTTTTGGTAGAAATGATAAGAAATAGTCAGATTCTCAATTTATTTTGAAAGTAGAAGGTCAGTTGTGCAGATATTGGTGGAGGGGAAGTGGAAAAAAAGAACAGTCAGGTATGACTCCTAAGTGTTTGGCCCGGTCAAGTGGTAAACTGGTGCTACCATTTTCTGAGAATGAGAAGCCTGGGAGAAGAGCAGGTTAAGCAGGCTGGTGGGAGGGGGTGGATGAGGGAGAAAACAATTATTGGATTTTTGTAAATTAAGAATGCAAAGTGGACATCCAAGAAGAAGCAGCTAGATACAAGAGTATGGATTTCAGTAGAGAGATCTGAGCTAGAGATAAAAAAATTGGGATTGGTCATCATCTATGATGACAACATATAAAGCAAGGTGACTAGATGACATTATTTAGGGAATAAAGGTAGAGAGAAGGGGAGTTTGTGTCTAAACCAGATGACTATCATTTAGAGGTCAGAGATAAGAAAAGGAACAGTTATGTAGAAGAGTCAAGAGAGAATAGGGTTTTAGAAGTTAAGTAAATAAAGTGTTTTAAGATGGAAGACGGGGCCAAATGTGCCCAATGCTGCTTATAGGTTGAGTAAGAAGAGGTATGGGACTTGGTCCTGGGGTTTGGAAAGATGAAGTCATTGGTCATCAGGCATGGAGTGACTGGAGCAAAAGCCTAACAGAAGTGAGTCCAAGGCAAAACGGAAGAAGTGGAGACACCACAGACAACGCTTACAAAGTTTTTCTTTCAAAAGAAGTAACAGTTACAGGGAATGGGGTTATACGAGTTTTTGTTTTTAGACTGGGGAACATGTTTGTATACTAGTAGGAATAGTTCAGTAGGGAAAAATCTGGTAACGCATGATTAAAAAAGAAAGGATAACAGCAAAAAGTAAAGTCCCTGAGTAGGCAGGAAAGGATAGAATGAAATACATGAGCAGGTTTTTCTTGTCATTTTTCCAATTACTTGGGAAGAAGGGTGATGGGATCTATTTACTGAACCAAAAAATGAATTTTTAGAAACAAGAGTACATAAAGATTCAATTAGACCCAGAAGGTTATGAGAATTCTTCATCAGGACAGTAAAGATTCACACCCTCCAAGTTCTCTAATTTTTAATCAGCCTTTACTGAGAAAGATTTATGACATATTTTCTTTATTGAAAAATTCTTCAATCACAGTAAGTCTCAGGGCCATAAATATTTATAAAAACTCCTTTTAGTCCTCATGATTCTCCTTTCATATCATTTAGAAATGAAGCAAAGTGAAATAAATGGCTTGATAACTACTTAAATGTTTCTCTTTTCCATCTTCTAAAAAACTATTAATATTCTCCCTTTCTTTCATATTTATCTCTAATGGTCTATCATTAGCAGGAACTTTTATCACTAAGTCTAAATATAAATCATCATGAATCTACTTTTAGAAAATAGACTATTTTTATTAATCAGTGGAAGAAGTAACTTAAAGTTGCCATTTTTATCACTATCCAATTTTAAATATAATCTGTGAGAGAAGGATGCCTTTCAAGCCCAGTGCTTCCTTTATTCTGAATTTAAACTGACTTTTTAGTCTTTGTGGGCTTCTGATAGAAATTTAAAAAATTAAAGTTGATGCAGCCAGATAAACTAAAAATAAGTAACCATGGTAACACAAACAACGACTTCCAATGATCACCAACTCAGCATACCTGGAGAACTCAAGAATGTTGTAATAAATGAAACAAAGGAAGACAACTCTAATTGTAGGCTTTAAAGACAAACCTGAGAAATTGAATAAAGACTTGAAATCTACACTGCCAGAATCAACAGTTGAAGAATGGAAGGAAAGCAGTCTTTCTAAACCAACAACAGGATTTTGTACTAATTTCTTTCTCCTTACCAGTTTTTAAGATACAAGCATAATAGCCACTTCTATTTTCTAGTCTGTCTCCTCATTTAGCATTATGGATTCATTGCTTTGGACTTCCCTGGTAGCTCAGCTGATAAAGAATCTGCCTGCAATGTAGAAGACCTGAGTTCGATTCCTGGGTTGGAGGATTCCCTGGAGATGGGTTAAGCTACCCACTTCAGTATTCTTGGGCTTCCCTGGTGGCTCAGACGGTAAAGAATCCTGCCTGCAATGTGGGACACCTGGGTTTGATCCCTCGGATGCCCTTCTATCATATTCAAAATACTCTAAATTTGGGTGAAACAAAAAATTGCTATGGGGTAAAAAAAAAGGAGGAAAAGAACACTTAATAATCACCATCTTAATTAGTCTGAAAAACATCAACATTAAAAGAAAAAACCCATAAAGGGAACAATGATGTTAATTACCAGCATTTAGTTCAGTTCAGTCGCTCAGTCATGTACGACTCTTTGCGACCTCATGGAATGCAGTACGCCAGGCTTCCCTGTCCATCACCAACTCTTGGAGTGTGCTCAAACTCATGTCAATTGAGTAGGTGATGCCATCCAACCACCTCATCCTCTGTCATCCCTTTCTCCTCCTGCCTTAAATCTCTCCCAGCATCAAGGCCTTTTCCAATGAGTCAATTCATCACATCAGGTGGACGAAGTATTGGAGCTTCAGCTTCAGCATCAGCCCTTCCAATGAATATTCAGGTTTGATTTCCTTTAGGATTGATTGGTTTGATCTCCTTGCAGTCCAAGGGTCTCTCCAGAGTCTTCTAAAACACCACAGTTCAAAAGCATCAATTCTTCAGCATGCAGCTTTCTTTATGGTCCAACACTCACATCCATACATGACTACTGGAAAAACCATAGCCTTGACTAAAAGGTCCTTTGTTGGCAAAGTAATGTCTCTGCTTTAGGTTGGTCATGGCTTTTCTTCCAAGGAGCAAGCATCTTTTGATTTCATGGCTGCAGTTACCATTTGCAGTGATTTTGGAGCCCCCAAAATAAAGTCTGTCACTGTTTCCATTGTTTCCCCATCTATTTGCCATGAAGTGATGGGACTGGAGGCCATGATCTTAATTTTCTGAATGTTGAGTTTTAAGCCAACTTTTTCCCTTTCCTTTTTCACCTTCATCAAGAGGCTCTTTAGTTCCTCTTTGCTTTCTGCCATAAGGGTGGTGTTATCTGCATATCTGAGGTTACTGTTATTTCTTCCGGCAATCTTGATTTCAGCTTGTGCCTCATTCAGCCCAGTATTTTGCATGATGTACTCTACATATAAGTTAAATAAGCAGAATGACAATATAGAGCCTTGACATATTCCTTTCCCAATATGGAACTAGTCCATTGTACCATGTCCAGTTCTAATTGTTCCTTCTTGACCTGCACACAGATTTCTCAGGAGGCAGGTCAGGTGGTCTGGTATTCCCATCTCTTTCAGAATTTTCCACAGTTTATTGTGAAAGCCTTCCACACAGTCAAAGGCTTTGGTGTAGTCAATAAAGCAGAAGTAGATGCTTTTCTAGAACTCTCTTACTTTTTCGATGATCCAGCAAATGTTGGCAATTTGATCTCTGGCTGTTCTGCCTTTTCTAAAACCAGCTTGAACATATGGAAGCTCTCGGTTCACATACTGTTGAAGTCTGGCTTGGAGAATTTGGAGCATTACTTTGCGAACATGTGAGATGAGTACAATTGTGTGGTAGTTTGAACATTCTTTGGCATAGCCTTTCTTTGGGATTGGAATGAAAACTGACCTTTTCCAGTCCTGTGACCACTGCTGAGTTTTCCAATTTGCTGGCATATTGAGTGTAGCACTTTCACAGCATCATCTGTTAGGATCTGAAATAGGTCAACTGGAATTCCATCATCTCCACTAGCTTTGTTCCTAGTGATGCTTCCTAAGGCCCATTTGACTTCACATTCCAGGATGTCTGGCTCTAGGTGAGTGATCACACCATTGTGGTTATCTGGGTCATTAAGACTTTAAAAAAATATTTTTATATAGTTATTCTGTGCATTCTTGCCACCTTTTCTTAATATCTTCAGCTTCAGTTAGGTCCATACTGTTTCTGTCCTTTATTGTGCCCATCTTTCCATGAAGTGTTCCCTTGGTATCTCTAATTTTCCTGAAGAGATCTCTAGTGTTCCCATTCTTTGTTTTCCTCTATTTCTTTGCATTGAATCACTGAGGAAGGCTTTCTTATTTCTCCTTGCTATTAACTCTGCATTCAGATGGGTATATCTTTCCTTTTCCCCTTTGTCTTTAGCTTCTCTTCTTTTCTCAGCTATTTGTAAGGCCTCCTCAGCTAACCATTTTGCATTTCTTTTTCATGGGGATGGTCTTGGTCACCAAGTTCTTCAGGTACGGTGTGTATCAGATCTAATTCCTTGAATTTATTTGTCACTTTTACTGTATAATCATAAGGGATTTGACTTTAGGTCATGCCTGAATGAACTAGTGAATTTCCCTACTTTCCTCCATTTAACTCTGAATTTTGCAATAAGGAGTTCATGATCTGAGCCACAGTCAACTCCTGGTCTTGTTTCTGCTGACTGTATAGAGCTTCTCCATCTTTCGTTGCAAAGAATATAATCTGATTTTGGTATTGACCATCTGGTGATGTCCATGTGCAGAGTTGACTCTTGTGTTGTTGGAAGAGGGTGTTTACTATGACCAGTGAGTTCTCTTGGCAAAACTCTGTTAGCCTTTGCCCTGCTTCATTCTGTACTCCAAGGCCAAACTTGCCTGTTACTCCAGGTATCTCCTGACTTCCTATGCATTCCAGTCCCCTATGATAAAGAGGACATCCTATTTTGGTGTTAGTTCTAAAAGGTCTTGTAGGTCTTCATAGAACCATTCAACTTCAGCTTCTTCAGCATTAGTGGTTGGGGCATAGACTTGGATTACTATGATATTGAATTGTTTACCTTGGAATCAAACAGAGATCATTCTGTCATTTTGAGATTTCAGCCAAGTACTGTACTTTGGACTCTTTTGTTGACTATGAGGGCTACTCCATTTCTTCTAAGGGATTCTTGGCCACAGTAGCAGATATAATGGTCATCTGAGTTAAATTCTCCCATTCCGGTCCATTTTAGTTCACTGAGTCCTAAAATGTCGATGTTCACTCTTGCCATCTCCTGTTTAACCACTTCCAGTTTACCTTGATTCATGGATCTAACATTCTGGGTTCCCATGTAACATTGTTCTTTACAGCATCAGACTTTACTTCCATCCCTAGTCACATCCACAACTGGGTGTTGTTTTTGCTTTGGCTCCATCTCTTCATTCTTTCTGGAGTTATTTCTTCACTCTTCTCCAGTAGCATATTGGGCACCTATCGACCTGGGGAGTTCATCTTTCAGTGACATCTTTTTGCCTTTTCATACTGTTCATGGAGTTCTCAAAGCAAGAATACTGAAGTGGTTTGCCATTCCCTTCTCCAGTGGACCACATTTTGTCAGAACTATCCATAGTGACCCATCTGTCTTGGGTGGCCCTACACAGCATAGCTCACAGTTTCATTGAGTTAGACAAGGCTGTGGTCCATGTGATCAGTTTGCTTAGTTTTCTGTAACTATGGATTTCATTCTGTCTGCCCTCTGATAAAAAAGGATAAGACACTTATGGAAGCTTCCTGATGGGAGAGACTGACTGTGGAGGAAACTGGTTCTTATTCAAATGGGTGGGGCCATGCTCAGGAAATCTTTAATCCAATTTTCTTTTGATGGGTGGGGCTGTGTTCCATCTCTGTTGTTTGGTCTGAGACTCCTGGACACTCAAAGGCAAGTCTGACTCAGTCTCTTGTGGGCACAATGCTCCTTTTTCCTGGCCCTGGTATTCACAAGGTTTTGTTCGTGCCCTCCAAGAATCTGTTCCCCCAGTCCTTTGGAAGTTCTGTAATCAAACCCACTGTCTCCAAAGTCAAATTGCCTGGGGGTTCTCAGTCCCATTGCCCAGATCTCAAGTTGGGAAATCTGTAGTGGGTCCTAGAACTTTCTTAACACTGCAAGAATTTCTTTGGTATAATCATTCTGCAACAAGATGGAGGAGTAGAAGAACGTGCGCTCATCTCTTGCAAGAACTCGAAAATTGCAACTTGCTGCTGAACTATTATTGACAGGAGAATGTTGGATCCCACCAAAAAAAGATATACCCAAGTCCAAGGGCAAAGGAAAAGCCCCAACAAAATGGCAGGAGGGGTGAAATTGCATTTAGAATCAAACCCCCTACCCACCCGAGATGCTTAACTGTGTGTGCACCAGGACCCAGAGGTCCCACAGAGACTGAGCCAGACCTGCCATTGAGTGTTTGAGTGTCTACTGTGGAGGCACGAGTCAGCAGTGGCCTGCCACAGGGATAGGGGCTCTGGCTGCAGCAGACCTGGGTCACGTGGTATTACCCACCATAGAACCACCAAGCAGATGACCTACAATTACGAGTATTATCCAGATATATTTATTACTATGTTCTAAGTCTCTAAAATTCTAGGGTTATGCCTTCTCAGAGATGTCTAGAGAATGAGTTCTTGATTTTTCAATTGCTCTGTGACTTTTAACTCCCAAGTAGAAATGACAAAGGGTCCTGGTTATCCCCAACTGCAAGAAAACCATAGTAATTTCAACTGTATTTCTGGTTTTAGCTTAACAGCACTAATAAAAAGTGCTCATCATAAAAGCTATGATTATTTGTTTTATAGTAACAATTGCTAACAATAGTTAGCTAACTATTAATAGTTAGCTAATAGTTAACTAAAGATCACATTATTGTAATTCATTAATTCTTTATTTGACTGAACTAGCTCACCTGGGACAAAAAATTCTGTTGGTGTAAACCAATGAAACTCCAAATGAAATCCCAAGCGAATAGCCTTCCAAGTGACAAGAAAAATCAAGTAGAGAACGGACACTGTGCCTGCAAGGAAAAATTCAGAAACCATTAATCATCTTTGTTTCACAGACTATTTCAAAATCAAATTTTGTTTCTACACTTTCAGCAAAGTTTGGAAAATTAGCATTAGTATTTATGCCCAGGTAAAGAGTCGGACACGACTGAGTGACTGAACTGAACTGAAGATCTAAAGAACAGAAACAAACCCTGGAAGATATCAGAAAACAAAGCTATGTAGTAGGCCTAAGAAGTTATGAGCTGAATTTAGGCTCTGATACATGTAGAGAGTTTATTATAAGATTGCAAGGTTATTTAGGAAAAAAACAAAACACAAAACTGACTTTTTTCTAATTTGTCCATGCGGCATGTGGGATCTTCATTCCCCAACCAGGGATAGAAACTGCACTCCCTGAACTGGAAGCATGAAGTCTTAACCACTGGACCCCTGGAAGTCCCTGACTCTTATTCTCTGTATTAAAAGTTAGAGACAGCCAACAAGTTGGGAAAATCTGTCAAAATATTTAGTGTAAGATAGTAGAAAGTAAAGAAAGAGAAGTAGTAAATGTGGATCATAAACTTATTTGAGAATGGTAGTAAGTCAAACAGTCCGTGAACAATCTGATTTAGAATCTAGATGAAGTTTTGGTTGCATAGTACTACTCACTCCATGGAAAGATTTCAGATTCCATTCACTGTGTGTACAGTGAACACCTACTTTATGCAGGGTAAAGTGGGCATTCAGAATTTCAGGATTTTTTAGTAGTTTGGAAGCTAGAGGATTTAAGGAATTAAGTCCAGTCACTATTGAGCAGAGTCAAGAGATCCAGGATGGTTTTTAGAGGAATTACATTCTGATTTCTCTAAAGAAGAAATACATAGTTTTAAAAGAGAAAGTTTTGCCAAGAGAAAGGGCAAAAACAAAATATCTTAAGGAGGTAGAGAATAATATAACCTGGTTAGAAGCCTAGTGATTGTTTTGCCCAATTGAGCAAGTTCTTTTGTAAGTTCACAAGCTAACTTTTAAAGATCTATTCCATAGGAAAGTTGGCCAGCAAATCAGGAAACCACAAATGAGCTCTATAAGCTCTACTGTGGGTTTGGAGGTTAGCTGATTTAGAAAGGATGCATACAGGAGGCTGAAGCTTATATAACCACAACTCTTCATTTTCTGTGTGGGTCTGTTGTAGTCTCATGGTGAATTTTGTCATGAAGCTAAGGTATAGAGAAATATCCTTACTTCTTTCCTTTTTTTTTGAAAACCCCAAAAGCCATCTCTTTGATGTAATCTAATTTTTTCATACTCTAGTCTGCCTAGCAAGAGACCATATCTACAGGGAGAAGGTGAAATCCTATTATCTATTTGGGTTAACAGTTCTTTTTGAATGATACCCTTGTCTTTAGTTCGGAGAAGGCAGTGGCACCCCACTCCAGTACTCTTGCCTGGAAAATCCCATGGACGGAGGAGCCTGGTAGGCTACAGTCCATGGGGTTGCTAAGAGTTGGACGCGACTGAGCAATTTCACTTTCACTTTCATACATTGGAGAAGGAAATGGCAACCCACTCCAGTGTTCTTGCCTGGAGAATCCCAGGGACGGGGGAGCTTGGTGGGCTGCCATCCATGGGGTCGCACAGAGTCAGACATGACTGAAGTGGCTTAGCAGTAGCAGCTTGTTTTTAGTTAACCAGATCTGAGCTTTCATAGAGGTTCCTTTTATGAAATTTCTTCAGTGATTTCAGAAATTTCTGAAAAACAGGTCTCACAAAAAAAGTCTGTTCCTTTAAAGTTAGTGTTGAAAAGAAAGAAAGAGCACTGAGGAACAGAGAAAAACCAGAATAAGCCTAAGGCACTTCAGCTAGAGAACAATATTCGAGGTTCAAAGTCAAGTGATGGGGGCAGTCCTAAGATGGCGGAGGAATAGGACAGGGAGACCACTTTCTCCCCCACAAATTCATCAAAAGAACATTTGAACGCTGAGTAAATTCCACAAAACAACTGCCGAATGCCAGCAGAGGACATCAGGCAGCCAGAAAAGGAGCCCATTGTCTTCCAAAGGAAGTAGGAAAAAATATAAAAGATAAAAAGAGACGCAAAAGAGGTAGGGACAGAGCTCCATCCTGGGAAGGGAGTTTTAAAAAAGAGAGAAGTTTCCAAACACCAGGAAACACTCTCACTGCCAAGTCTGTGGTGAGCCTTGGAACCACAGAGGGCAACATAACTGGTAGGAAAAATAAATAAATAATTAAAACCCACAGATTACGTGCCCAGTGGTAACTCCCCCAGTGGAGAAGCAGCGTAGATGCCTGCATCCGCCACTAGCATGCGGGGGCTGGGCAGGGATGTGCAGGCTGCATTGCTTAGAGTAAGGACCAGGCCTGAATGCCCCAAGGGCAATCTAAGGGAACTAACTTGGGATAGCAAACCAGAGTGTGGTATAGATACCACATGGAAAAACCATAACCTAAGATGCTGTCAGGCCCACTCACAGAACAAAGGACTGAGCAGAGCTAGCCCACTGCAGGCCAGCCCATCCCCCTCCGGTGACAGGCAGGCGAGGGCAGCCAGAGCCGGAAGGGGGTAATTGCGGCCCCAGAGAGGCATTATCTACCAAACTGCAAGCAGGCTTCGTTGCTAACCAAGACTTCTTGGAATTCTGGACGGTCAACATCTGCCTGAGAAGGTGCACTGGTTGTACATCCAGAACACCCAGCAGCAGGGACAGGGGAGGTGATAAGTCGCAATACAGGCATACCTCAAGAAACAAGAAAAAAGTCAAATAAATAACCTAACTACAACTAAAGCAACTAGAAAAGGAAGAAATGAAGAATCCCAGGGTTAGTAGAAGGAAAGAAATCTTAAAAATTAGGGCAGAAATAAATACAAAAGAAACAAGAGACCATAGCAAAAATCAACAAAGCCAAAAAAGCTGGTTCTTTGAAAGGATAAATAAAACTGACAAACCATTTGCCAGACTCATCAAGAAACAAAGAGAGAAAAATCAAATCAATAAAATTAGAAATGAAAATAGAGAGATCACAACAGACAACACAGAAATACAAAGGACCATAAGAGACTACTATCAGCAATTATATGCCAATAAAATGGACAACGTGGAAGAAATGGACAAATTCTTAGACAAGTACAACTTTCCAAAACTGAACCAGGAAGAAATAGAAAATCTTAACAGACCCATCACAAGCATGGAAATTGAAACTGTAATCAGAAATCTTCCAGCAAACAAAAGCCCAGGTCCAGACGGCTTCACAGCTGAATTCTACCAAAAATTTAGAGAAGAGCTAACACCTATCCTACTCAAACTCTTCCATAATATTGCAGAGGAAGGTAAACTTCCAAACTCATTCTATGAGGCTATCATCACCCTAATACCAAAACCTGACAAAGATGGCACAAAAAAAGAAAACTACAAGCCAATATCACTGATGAACATAGATGCAAAAATCCTTAACAAAATTCTAGTAATCAGAAGCCAACAACACATTAAAAAGATCATACACCATGACCAAGTGGGCTTTATCCCACGGATGCAAGGATTCTTCAGCATCCGCAAATCAATCAATGTAATACACCACATTAACAAACTGAAAAATAAAAGCCATATGATTATCTCAATAGATGCAGAGAAAGCCTTTGACAAAATTCAATATCCATTTATGATAAAAAAACTTTCCAGAAAGCAGGAATAGAAGGAACATACCTCAACATAATAAAAGTTATATATGACAAACCCACAGCAAATATTATCCTCAATGGTGAAAAACTGAAAGCATTTCCCCTAAAGTCAGGAACAAGACAAGGGTGCCCACTTTCACTGCTACTATTCAACATAATTTTGGAAGTTTTGGCCACAGCAATCAGAGCAGAAAAAGAAATAAAAGGAATCCAAATTGGAAAAGAAGAAGTAAGACTCTCACTGTATGCAGATGACATGATCCTCTACATGAAAACCCTAAAGACTCCACCAGAAAATTACTAGAGCTAATCAATGAATATAGTAAAGTTGCAGGATACAAAATCAACACACAGAAATCCCTTGCATTCCTATACACTAATAATGAGAAAATAGAAAGAGAAATTAAGGAAACAATTCCATTCACCATTGCAACAAAAAGAATAAAATACTTAGGAATATATCTACCTAAAGAAACAAAGTGAAAGTGAAAGTGAAGTCGCTCAGTCATGCCCAACTCTTTGCGACCCATGGACTGTAGCCCACCAAGCTCCTCTGTCCATGGGATTCTCCAGGCAAGAATACTGGAGTGGATTGCCATTTCCTTCTCCAAAACAAAAGACCTATATATAGAAAACTATAAAACACTGGTGAAAGAAATCAAAGAGGACACTAATAGATAGAGAAATATACCATGTTCATGGATTGGAAGAATCAATATAGTGAAAATGAGTATACTACCCAAAGCAATATATATATTCAATGCACTCCCTATCAAGCCACCAACAGTATTTTTCACAGAGATAGAACAAATAATTTCACAATTTGTATGGAAATACAAAAAACCTCAAATAGCCAAGGCAATCTTGAGAAAGAAGAATGGAACTGGAGGAATCAACCTGCCTGACTTCAGGCTCTACTACAAAGCCACAGTCATCAAGACAGTATGGTACTGGCACAAAGACAGAAATATAGATCAATGGAACAAAATAGAAAGCCCAGAGATAAACTCACACACCTATGGACACCTTATCTTTGACAAAGGAGGCAAGAATATACAATGGAGAAAAGACAATCTCTTTAACAAGTGGTGCTGGGAAAACTGGTCAACCACTTGTAAAAGAATGAAACTAGGACACTTTCTAACACCATACACAAAAATAAACTCAAAATGGATTAAAGATCTAAACGTAAGACCAGAAACTATAAAACTCCTAGAGGAGAACGTAGGCAAAACACTCTCCGACATAAATCACAGCAAGATCCTCTATGACCCACCTCCTAGAATACTGGAAATAAAAGCAAAATTAAACAAATGGGACCTAATTAAAGTTAAAAGCTTCTGCACAACAAAGGAAACTAGAAGCAAGGTGAAAAGACAGCCTTCGGAATGGGAGAAAATAATAGCAAAAGAAGCAACTGACAAACAACTAATCTCAAAAATACACAAGCAACTCTTGCAGCTCAATTCCAGAAAAATAAACGACCCAATCAAAAAACAGGCCAAAGAACTGAACAGACATTTCTCCAAAGAAGACATACAGATGGCTAACAAACACATGAAAAGATGCTCAACATCACTCATTATCAGAGAAATGTAAATCAAAACCGCAATGAGGTACCATTTCACACCAGCAAGAATGGCTGTGATCCAAAAGTCTACAAGCAATAAATGCTGGAGAGGGTGTGGAGAAAAGGGAACCCTATCACACTGTTGGTGGGAATGCAAACTAGCACAGCCACTATGGAGAACAGTGTGGAGATTCCTTAAAAAACTGGAAATAGAACTGCCTTATGACCCAGCAATCCCACTGCTGGGCATACTCACCGAGGAAACCAGAACTGAAAGAGACACGTGTACCCCAGTGTTCATCGCAGCACTGTTTATAATAGCCAGGGCATGGAAGCATGTCCTGGATGTCCATCAGCAGACAAATGGATAAGAAAGCTGTGGTACATATACACAATGGAGTATTACTCAGCCATTAAAAAGAATACATTTGAATCAGTTCTAATGAGGTGGATGAAACTGGAGCCAATTATACAGAGTGAAGTAAGCCAGAAAGAAATACACCAATACAGTATACTAACGCATATATATGGAATTTAGAAAGATGGTAACGATAACCCTGTATGTGAGACAGCAAAAGAGACACAGATGTATAGAACAGTCTTTTGGACTCTCTGGGAGAGGGCAAGGGTGGGATGATTTGGGAGAATGGCATTGAAACATGCATAATATCATATGTGAAATGAATCGCCCGTCCAGGTTTAATGCATGATGCTGGATGCTCGGGGCTGGTGCACTGGGATGACCCAGAGGGATGGTATGGGGAGGGAGGTGGGAGGGGGGTTCAGGATGGGGAACACGTGTACACCCATGGCAGATTCATGTTGATGTATGGCAAAACCAATACAATATTGTAAAGTAATTAGCCTCCAATTAAAATAAATTTATATTTTTAAAAAAGTGATAATTCTTGTTTATACTCTTAAATAGAATCTATAGGGAAAAAATATTCCATAATCTCCCTTAGTAAGTTCTAACATTTCCAAACTTTAGAACTGAGAATTCCTATAATATTCACTTTGGATTTCTCCTGCTGAAATCTTAGTCTACTGCCAGCAGTTGTAGTGGAAATGAGGAATAGTTGTTCAGTAAGGATAGAATGGAAATCCCAGTAACTCATCTTTAAAAGGGACTTGGGCTTGAGATTGCCATCTCTATTTTTTTCTGTGCCAAACTTCATCAAGAAAAGCAAAAAGTAGCGCAATATATGTGTGAACAGATTAAACACAGATGAACAGGCCTGGAAGGTAACTATTTGGCTGGTCAGACCATATTCCCACAGAATTCAGCATGTATTCTACCATACAGAGGCTCTATAACAGAGTGCCTTGGCTTACCTAGGATGTTAAATTTTGAAAAAAATGAAGGAGATTTGAAATTAAGCAGTGGCAGAAGGAGCCCTATGAGGTAAAAGGGCACTGTCTTGGACTTATTCCACCACTTTTCAAACTGTTGGAGTTCTGAGTCACTGGCGTAGAAAATCATAGAGCTGTTGTCAGGATGGCCACTGCTCCTGGCACTTGGACAAATCACTGCAACAAGGAAGCAATAGATCAGAGGAGGCAACGAAGAAGAACAATGAGACTTACACTTGCTCTACCAACCTTACGTTTTACCATGAATATTAAGTTTCTCCTTTTTGGGAAAAAAAAATAGAGGGTTATGTTTGGATATATTGTGGAGTCTTTTCAAATTTTTAAATCATTTATTTAAAAACTTTGAAGTATAGTTGATTTATAATGTGTGTTAGTTTCAGGTATACAACATAGTGATTCAGATATTATTTTTCAGATTCTTTTCCACTATAGGTTATTACAAGATATTGAATATACTTTTCTGTGCTATATAGTAGGTCCTTGTGGTTTATGTATTTTATATGTAGTTATAATCAGAAAACTTTTACCTATCAATAATTAAAGGTAGAATGTTAGAAAATTTTGAGGTATAGCCTTGATTTCTACTTTCTACTGGAAACGATAAAATTATTCTACCAACTATCCTTCTGTCCCACTGCCAGAGAAAAAATATCAGGTTGGATGACATTTGATCTTATTATTACAATCATATAAGACATCATTCAAGGTAATTGTTCGTTTTGCTAATAACCCACACAAAGTCCACAGAACAGGTTTCTTCTAACAATAAGCAAAATTGACGGGTTTGGAATAAAAAGTGGACACCATTGCCATGGTACTCTAGTAACTGCTTAAAGCTTAAGAATCTTGAATCCCAGCAATCCAGAGTAACTGTCCTGGATGTTTCTCAGGCCTTAGAGCAGCTGAGAGCCCAGATGATATCCAGAGAACTGGGAAGTGAATAAAATGTATTTTTCCGAACACTGATCTACAAGTGGCAGTTTCTTCTGTTTGCAGAGAATACAAATCATTCTCACTGTGCTTCTAAGTTCATAATAGTACTTTTGCTAATAATCAGCTCTTTGTAAAGAATGTTTAATGCTGTAAAAAAATGCTGAGCAACATTTTTATTCTCTATCTGTTATTTGGCATGCCACAAAGCCAGTTTTCTTAGTTAGCACTTTTAACCTGTATTTTTTTCCTTCTATGCTCCGGACAAAAGTAAATTAACTTGAATTTTTCCTGTGCTAATCAACTAGAGTGGTAAAGAGTACAGGTTATGGAAGTAAACTGATTGAATAGTCTTCACTCTGTCACTCTACACACAAGTCACTAAATTCTCTGTGCCTTGGGAAGCCCAAGAATACTGGAATGGGTAGCCTATCCCTTTTCTGGGGGACTGTCCCAATTCAGGAATCGAACCAGGGTCTCCTGCACTGCAAGCAGATTCTTTATCAGCTGAGCTACAGGGAAGTGCTATAGAAAATGAAGAGAACAGTACTACCTTATGAAGTTGCTGTAAAACATTTAGAACAATGCTTGCACACAGTAAGTATCCAATAATGTCTGCTGTAATTTCTATTATTTACTGAAACGGATTGCTTGATACTGTATTCAATACTTTGTTTAAAATAAACCAAAGAATTAAGAAGTGCTACTATCAACATAAGATATCACTATGCAAAGTAAACTGACTTTGCTGATAAAGCTCTCCAAATGATTAGTGTAATTCTAATATTCATGAACTCAACAATGAACTGACTCTCTACTCAAGAAATCCTACTAGATAGTAAGACACTAGTTTCATCAATTGATATCAGAGTAGCTACAGTAAATGAATTTCAATTTTAAAACCAGTATGTTTCTTGGGCTTTTGAAAATTCTGAGGTAAGGAACAGGGTTCAGGAGGTATGTGTTTGAATTATATGAATATATTTTAGTATAATTAACGAAAAGTATGTGTGTGTGTATGTGCATTCACAGAAATAATGCTCGTACTTTACTCATTTTCTAGCATTAACAAATGACAGATTAATTAACTTAATTAAGGGGTAAAGTAAGACACTGAATAGCAAACATTGGCATGTATAATTCACAAGAGAAACTCTTGTCTGTCCATTATATCCCAGAGCCTAGAACAGTTTCTGACACATAATAGATTTAATAAATATGCATTGAATGAATTGTCTTCTTAGTGATCAATATGTACCTCCATCAAAATATCAATTCAGTGTCTCTGAAACCTAAACACATAAAAGCTTTAGGTGATGTTAGTTATGCTGTTACTCAGGTTATATTAGCTTTTCTATTCATTTTTCCTATGACTGCCATACTGGATAAACACATAGGTTACAAACATTTATTATTTTTTAATTCTCTTTATTTATTTAATGTATTTATTTGGCTGCACTAGGTCTTAGTTGCAGCATATGGAATCTTAGTTCCCTGCCCAGGGATCAAACCCAGGCCCCCTGCAAAGGGAACAAGGAGTCTTAGCCACTGGACCACCAGGGAAGTTCCCAAATGTTTATTTTTAATAAATTAATTAAAATAAACTTTTCTAAGAAATTGATTTTTTTTGGGGGGTGCAAATCTTCAATTTATTTTTCCATATTTCCTAGCCTTGGTTCATTATTAGGAAATTTAGTAAACAATTTATATATCTTAAATATTACTAACTAAAATGATCAATGTTTAAAACTAAATTAACAAACTGAGAACAAAGGTCCTAGACTTCTAAAACAATCAGCAGTGATAGAGGTACTTGAAAATATTTATGGATCATAAGCAAATATGGATACTGTGGATGTGAACTATAACTGTGAACTGTATAACATGAACTAAATATTGTTTAGCTTACATTAACACGAACTTTTGTGGAGCTGTTCTTTTTTTACCTTACTGGTTATCAACATTTAATAGTGGCTTAGTTAACCTAATGATTTTATGCTGGTGATATACCTAAAATAAATTTAGAGGTTCTACCTTATATCTTTTTTGAAAAAAAGGTGATGGATGAAGAAACAAGGCAAATTTTCAACTCCAAACTACTTACCAGGGTCGCTATCGTTGGTACTCGGTATAGAGTCTGTATCATTAATGTGATGAATAAAATCTAAAAATTATGAGGAAAGCATAATTTAATACTGAGTGGAAGATATTAAATCAATCACCCTCTAAATTTTCTTTATCTATAAAAATCTTTTAAGATCTAATCCGTGGTAATATTATTCAATACACAGAACAAAGACTACTTCATTATTAACATAACTTCACCTTCTTCAGCTTTCTCTACTTTATAGGAATGATGTCATTGGTGTCACAGTCTCATGGTGGAAAGTTTTTATGAGTGAAGGTTTTAAAAACAAAACCAAAAAAAAAACCACCCAGAAGGCTGAAGTTAAAAGTCCTGGAATAAAGATAATGTGCACAATTTCTTATCCTATATGCACACTGATTTATGTAAGTATAGTTATACCTTATATAGTAAAGTTCTAAAACCTGCAAAAGGTGGAAAGCCACTACTCAAGACACCTGAATTTATCTGAAAAAATCACTTAAAGTTTTGAGAAAATATAGAAGAGCTTTCATAAAGTGAAAGCTATATAGTAATTATTGATCACAGGTACCACTAAGTTTCACTAAAAGTAGCAGCAAAATAAAAAGCTAATGCAGATACCTGGGCATTCATATCATTCTATAGTCAATGAGAGAATGGGTAAAAATATGTTTTTTATTTCCCTGAGGGAATTTACTTTATTCTGTTTGATGTTAGCCTTTCATAACCTTAGTAAGCATTAAAGAAAGTGATGTAAAACTTAAATAGGATGATAAAAAAAGCCAGATTAGATTTTAAGGTCATAAAGTAAGTTATATATGTGAATTATTCATCTCCATTATATGTGTCTCAAGATAGAATAAAAGAAGTAATCTATGCTTAGGTTTTTATAATGTCTCCATGGGTTATCAGTGATTCAAGATAGGAAGTTATGCATCTTTACATAATTACGCAATTCCTGATGCCAAAGATTTACATAAGGCTAGTAAAAACCCTGACACCAAGTATACTAGGTTGAATAGAATTCTCCCAAATCCATGTCCACCAGGAAACACAGAATGGACCTTATTTGGAAACAGAGTCTGTACAGACATAATCAAGCTAAGGTTAGGTTGTACTGGATTAGGGTACACCCTAAATTCAATGATGGGTGTCTTTAACAAGAACAGGAGATTTTTGGACATAGAGACACTGGGGGAAGATGGCCATGTGAAGGCAGAGGGTGAAACTGGAGAAATATTACTAAAGTCAAGGAATGCCAAGGACTGGTACCAGTTGATCATCAGAAACTAGGAAGAAACAGGAAGGGTTCTTCCCTAAAGGCTTCAAAGGCCCTACAGACACTTTGATTTCAGACTTCTAGTTTCTAGGACTGTGAGAGAATAAATTTCTCTTATTTTAAGCCAGTTATGGTCATCTGTTGTTACTTCGTTGCCAAGGAAGTCAAGAAACACCTGGAGTAACAGGCAAATTTGGCCTTGGAGTACAAAATAAAGAAGGGCAAAGGATAATAGAATTTTGCCAAGAGAACACACTGGTCATAGCAAACACCCTCTTCCAACAACACAAGAAGACTCTACACGTGGACATCACCAGATGGCCAATACTGAAATCAGATTATATTCTCTGCAGCCAAACACGGAGACGCTCTATACAGTCGGCAAAAACAAGACTGGGAACTGACCGTGGCTCAGATCATGAACTCCTTATTGCCAAATTCAGACTTAAAGTAGGGAAAACCACTAGACCATTCAGGTATGACCTAAATTAAATTCCTTACAATTATACAGTGGAAGTGAGAAATAGATTTAAGGGACTAGATCTGATAGGGTTCTCTGATCTGATAGACAGTCTGCCTGATGAACTATGAACGGAGGTTTGTGGCATTGTACAGGAGACAGGGATCAAGATCATCCCAAGAAAAAGAAATGCAAAAAAGCAAAATGGTTAGCTGAGGAGGCCTTACAAATAGCCGTGAAAAGAAGAGAAGCGAAAAGCAAAGGAGAAAAAGAAAGATAGAAGCATCTGAATGCAGAGTTCCAAAGAGTAGCAAGGAGTGATAAGAAAGCCTTCATCAGTATTCAGTGCAAAGAAATAGAAAAAAAAAAAAAGACAATAGAATGGGAAAGACTAGAGATCTCTTCAAGAAAATTAGAGATACCAAGGGAACAATTCATGCAAAGATGGGCTCAATAAACGACAGAAATGGTATGGACCTAACACAAGCATAAGATATTAAGAAGAGGTGGCAAGAATATAGAGAAGAACTGCACAAAAAAGATCTTCATGGCCCAGAATATCATGATGGTGTGATCACTCACCTAGAGCCAGACATCCTGGAATGTGAAGTCAAATGGGCCTTAGAAAGCATCACTACGAACAAAGCTAGTGGAGATGATCAAATTCCAGTTGAGTTATTTCAAATCCTAACAGATGATGCTGTGAAAGTGCTACACTCAATATGCCAGCAAATTTGGAAAACTCAGCAGTGGCCACAAGACTGGAAAAGGTCAGTTTTCATTTCAATCCCAAAGAAAGGCAATGCAAAAGAATGTTCAAACTACTGCACAATTGCACTCATCTCACATGCTAGCAAAGTAATGCTCAAAATTCTCCAAGCCAAGCTTCAGCAATATGTGAACCGTGAACTTTCAGATGCTCAAGCTGGTTTTAGAAAAGGCAGAGGAACCAGAAATCAAATGGCTAACATCCACTGGACCATGGAAAAAGCAAGAGAGTTCCAGAAAAACATCTATTTCTGCTTTATTAACAATGCAAAACCTTTGACTGTGTGGATCACAATAAACTGTGGAAAGTTCTTCAAGAGATAGGAATACCAGACCACCTGACCTTCCTCTGGAGAAATCTGTATGTAGGTCAGGAAGCAACAGTTAGAACTGGACATGGAACAACAGACTGGTTCCAAATAGGAAAAGGAGTACGTCAAGGCTGTATATTGTCACCCTGCTTATTTAACGTCTATGCAGAGTACATCATGAGAAATGCTGGGCTGGATGAAGCATAAGCTGGAATCAAGATTGCTGGGAGAAATATCAATAACCTTAGATACGCAGATGACACCACCCTTATGGCAGAAAGTGAAGAAGAACTAGAGTCTCTTGATGAAAGTGAAAGTGGAGGGTGAAAAAGTTGGCTTAAAGCTCAACATTCAGAAAACTAAGATCATGGCATCCGGTCCCAGCATTTCATGGCAAATAGATGGGGAAACAGTGTCAGACTTTATTTTGGGGGGCTCCAAAATCACTGCAGATGGTGCTTGCAGCCATGAAATTAAAAGATGCTTACTCCTTGGAAGGAAAGCCATGACCAACCTAGACAGCATATTAAAAAGCAGAGACATTATTTTGCCAACAAAGGTCCATCTAGTCAAGATTATGGCTTCTCCAGTAGTCATGTATGGATGTGAGAGTTGGACCATAAAGAAAGCTGAGTGCCAATGAACTGATGCTTTTGAACTGTGGTGTTTTAGAAGACTCTTGAGAGTCTCTCGGACTGTGAGGAGATCAAACCAGTCCATCCTAAAGCAGATCAGTCCTGAGTGTTCATTGGAAGGACTGATGATGAAGCTGAAACTCTAATACTTTGGCCACCTGATGCCAAGAACTGACTCATTTGAAAAGACTCTGATGCTGGGAAAGACTGAAGGCAGGAGGAGAAGGGGACAACAGAGGATGAGATGGTTGGATGGCATCACTGACTCAATGGACATGAGTTTGAGTAAACTCTGGGTCTTGGTGATGGACTGGGAGGCCTAGTGTGCTGCAATCCATGGGGTTGCAAAGTCGGACATGACTGAGTGACTGAAGTGAAGTCATGTGTGTCTCTTTTGCAACATAATGGAGTGTAGGCCGCCAGCTTTCACTGTCCATGGTCATTGTCCAAGCAAAAGTACTGGAGGGGTACCATGCCCTACTCCAGGGTATTTTCCTGACCCACGGATCGAACCCACATCTCTTATTCTCCTGCATTGGCAGATAGGTTCTTTACCAGTGTCACCTGGAAAGTCCTATATTTGTTTGAATGTATATACTAAATATAGATGTATGCATATATATATGAATCATTCAAAAAATAATGAGAGGAAGAAGTTTTCCTATTCATGAATGACACAACTATCTAAATAGAAAATCCAAGTGAATTTACAAAATTATAAGCAATAAGAATTCAACACATTTGTGAGATTCAAGGTAAATATTAAAAAATGAACTAGGTTCTCTTATAATGGCAACAAATAATCTGAATTTTTTTATAATAAAAAGATACATCACTACTTTCTGGGAAGATGGAAATGTTTCATGAAGGAGGTTGTGAGTTACATGGATGTATCCATTTGTCAAAATTATATGGCCAAGATGTGTATATTTTAATGAACGCAAATTCCATATGAAAAAGAAAATAGTATTTATGATGATATAATAATAATATTATATATACTATTATATATAATAACTATATTAGTTGAGGTGGAGAGTGAGTATAGGTTGAGATCATGTTTTCTAAATGGATACCATTACTTAAGCAGGAAAAAATTTATTCTTAGGAGATGCAAACAATGCTTAAAACATCTTTTGGAACTTAGAAATATTTTATGTTAATTAGAGAATTTGAAGGACTATATTCACCCGAAAATAAGGTTTGGGAAATTAACATACATTTTCTATTTGTGATCAACATAGAAACTATAGAAAACAAACTGAATCAAGTATATCTCCTAGAATCATAAATATTACTTTTTACTTCATTAATTCCAAGTCCAGAATTTAAGACTGAAACCAAAACAGTATAGTAGTTATTATATTTGAAAATAATTATGCTAAAGCATATGATATGGATACTTACTAAAAATAAATTTTCCAGTATTAAAAAGAAAATTAGACATAAGCACCCAATACACTATCATTGCTCCAATGAGAGATACCAAGGAGAAAAGAAGACTTGACCACTGCCCAAAGGAGCCAAAATAATATCTGCAGACATCTGGATATTCCCAGGTAGTGGTATCCACTGATGCTAGATAAAATATAAAAGGGGAAAATAAAATTAGATGTCAATTATATATTCCATATTCATAATATATATTCTCTAAATTGATTCAAAATATTTAGCAAAAGATTATGGGTATTTCACCACCAGGCATTAGACCATCTTATTAAATAACAGTAATTAAAACATTAGATATGGCAGATTATCACAACATTGTAAATCAACTATGTCATTAAAAAAACAAAAACAAAACAAAAAATTTTAAAACAAACATATAAGAAGTGTAGGCCAATGAAATAGTACAGATAATCTGAGACGTGGTGGTGGCAGTGGTTTAGTCACTAAGTCGTGTCTGACTCCTGCAACCCCTTGGACAGAGGAGCCTGGCAGGCTACAGTACATGGGATTCTCCGGCCAAGAACACTGGAGTGGGTTGCCAACTTCCTTCTCCAGGGGATCTTCCCAACCCAGGAAATGAACCCAGATCTTCTGCATTGTAGGTAGATTCTGAGAAGTAGATTAAGGTAACTAATAACAGCAAGTGATAAACCAAGGCTAGAAAAAAATCATCAATATGGGATAGAAGACAATATCCAATATTTGGCATACTTAATAATAATATAGAGAAATGTTTTATTGAGTCATAATTTATATAACATGCCAATTAAAATTTCAGACAATGAGGGAAGTGGGGAAGGGCAATAGAGGAGTGAAGGATTAAGAGGAATGAACTATTATGTATAAAATAAGCTACAAGGATCTACTGTATAACATGAGGAATATGGAAAGCATTTTATAATAACTATAAATGGAATATAATCTTTAAAAATTGTGACTCACTGTACTGTACACCTGTACATTTAATATTGTATATTGACTATACTTCAATTAAAAATTTCAGAAAATTAAGTTAAAGAATTTAAAAAATAACTGAAAATTTAGATGACAATATAAAAATAGAAACTGAAAGATTGTCCTTTTCTATCAACTGAAGAAATAGAAACTACAATGGAAAAGACAGCCAGATATAAACAAACTAATATGATACAAAAGCCATTTCAAATACTGAATACGAGAGAAACTGACAAGACACAATAAAGGGTTAACTGCCTACTTCATATAAAGAATTTAGGAAATCTATAAGAGCACCAAGGGGCTTGTGGATAAATGGGAGGAAATAATACAATTAAGAAAAACATACCACTGCTTAGTAGAGACCAAAAAACTGGAGGCACAGCCTGGTTTGTTGATTCTCATTTGCTGAGACTGACTGAAATAATGTACATCTATTTAGGTCCTAAACTACTTTAAAACAATCCAAAAAGGTATATCCCTGATCTAGAATTTATAGAAATGAGTGGACATGCTGGTACAACTTTGAGAATTGATTATAAAGGCCTCATTGCTCACATTTTCATATTTACAATTTTCACTTTTAGGAGATGCCAATATCTAGATCTTTTGGTAGGGATAGGTCAAAACGAGTCACAATTAACTGATAAGAATCATAAATTCTCAATTTAGTTCTGGCAAAGATCTTATTTTAAAAATCTGACTTTTTAAATTATTCTTCTGAGGAAATTAGCACCAAAGTAAATGCATTCTGCAAAGAACAAGCCTCTCAGAATTTCAAAGGAAGCCACTAAATTTATTACCATATCAGTTCTGCCAAATGCTATGAATTACGAGAAATAAACCGTTAGGCAGAAAATAGTTAACACACTTGTGAAATGTGTGTTATCACACATCAGTGATCCACCTCAACATCAATTCTTATTAATATCCACATCATTCATTTATTTTTACAATGGTAAATTCTTACATATCATAGATCTTGATTTCACTACTCTGTAGCAGCAATAAAGTGTTAGAAGGCCCATCAGCATGATGACACACATTCCAGTAGTAAACCCAGCCTGTTTAAAAAAATAAAAATATAGAACAACATACATCATGTCAGAATAAATTAATATGCAACCATGTTAAGTTACCCTAAACAATTATCATAAAAATCTGACAGCTAATGTAAAACTAAATATAATAATCTATTTCTTTAATAATTTTATGTAGATTTATTTAAACTTATAAAACTTACAATACAAAGAGAAAAAACTTCTAATACAAAGTGTGCTGAAAATTATATTACCTGTTTTATGCCCCAAGGAATACTTAGTATAGATGTTCCCAGCATGGTATTCCAAATCATAAAACTGAAAGCAGAGTAATAGTAGTAAAACATAAAGTTTGACTCTTCAAATATTTTAATTAAGACAAAAATTAAAATAATCAGTAATTTTTATTTACACATAATTTAAGTTATGCTCCAAAAAGTAGTTTAACTCACATGGTTACTAAACTGGTATTTTTACCATATCCTTCAGTGTAACATTGAAGTTTATAAGCAGAACCCAATGGGCTATAGACATAGCACTCTTCTGGAGCTGGAACTACATGATCTGGGGCAATCTGGTTAAAAAAAAAAAGTACAGGAATGTTAGAACCAGTAAATGTTCAACACAGGATATTTCCTAAACAATAAAGTACCTGACTATAGACACATTTCCAACTATCAGGAACAAATAAACAGTGTGTACCTGATTAAAACATAAAAATTACTTTTTAAATATAGTAAGATCTAAAGCAGTAAGAGTTTAAATACTATAGATAATAAACTGTTCATCTCAAATGAGAATGAATTCTTAGAATATGCAATCGTCAAAGTATTTTTCTCTTTACTTTTAAGAGACAGGAGGAAGAAGAGCCACAAAGACTGAAATTAGGTAATTCTGGATGGAAGGGATTGGGCTTTAAGTGAGGAGAATTTTAAGACTCAAGTGGTCATTGAATTCCTATGTGAATGTGGTTTTAGAGAAGAGGTAGGTTGGGAACTCAAACTATAAGAAATTGAGGAGTCAAAAGAAGGGAAAGAAAAGAATAAAAAACATAGACTATTCTTTTAAATGCTTTGGTAGTAGAAGAAAAAGGTAAGCTAAAGTGGCCACCTCATGCGAAGGGTTGACTCATTGGAAAAGACTCTGATGCTGGGAGGGATTGGGGGCAGGAGGAGAAGGGGACGACAGAGGATGAGATGGCTGGATGGCATCACGGACTCGATGGACGTGAGTCTGAGTGAACTCCAGGAGTTGGTGATGGACAGGGAGGCCTGGTGTGCTGCCATTCATGGGGTCGCAAAGAGTTGGACACAACTGAGCGACTGAACTGAACTCAAAGTGGCTTAAAGAAAAGGCAAGACAAAGATTCTTAAAGACAGGAGATGTAAACAGTAGGGATGGAACCAATAGAGAGAGGTTGAAAACACACAGGAAAAGAATGATTAAATATGTATATATTTCTCATACACATAGCTCCCACTTGACCCCAACACATTTCTTTCTACCTCCCTATTCTGGGAGTTAAAAGAAATACGGTTTCCTGAAGGAATTCTGACCAACTCACTGAGAATTGTCCTTGGAGAATACGTAGTCCTTATATATAATATTAAAGACATAAGAACTGACTGGTATAAAGCAAGAATCTTTTGTATCAGTACTTACTACATAAATCTACAACTTTGTGCTAGGTACAATGCTAGGTTTAGCGTTCAAGAAAAAATAATATATGGCTCCTAACTTCAAGAAGTTTAAATTTCAGTTAGAAAACATATAAAACAATTATATAAGGCTATAAGAATAAAAATTAAGTGTTCAATTCTGGAACACAGAAATGACAACAATAATAACAACAATAATGGGGGCTGGAATAGTTGGGAAAGACCTCAAGAAAGTGACAGAATATTAGGCTTCAGTAGGTAGACAGGATACGAACTGGTACAAAAAGAAAGAATATCAAATCCTTCTCTTTTTATGCATACAATTTTTGGTGCCTTGTGGGAAAAGAATGTCTTGAATGCCATGCCTATGGCTTTGTAAACAATTATTTCTATAATATATTATGAAAGCATATGTAGAAATAGGTCTGCTGCCTTCTCTTTACCCTCAGTCCTCTAGGCTCTGAGCTCTGCTGTCTTCTACTATGGAGTAAAAGAAAAAAGGGGCAGGACCATGTCTGTATCAGGCACGAGATAAACTATGGTATCTACCAGAGCAAATTCAGAAAAAGTGAAAATCTAAAGTTATCAGGGATAGGATTAAAAAGCTAGAGGATAAGAAATTATTAGGAGATGAAAAACTGGGAGACTGGATCCCACACTCTGTCAGTGGGCCTAGGACAGTGCTTTTCAAACTTGAATATTTTCGTGATTCACACAGAAAATTTGTTAAAATACAGATTTTGATTCAGTAGATCTGGACTAAGGCTGAGTGTCTGCCTTTTTAACATGCTCTCAGTGATGCTGGCCTGTGCAGGCCACATATTTATTAGCAAGCATCTGGGAGATGTTGGCAGTCAAATGATTTACTACCCTTCACCAATTCAGAATAAAAATAATCAGGTAAGTGGGGAAATTTTCAGAAATAAAAAGTTATAACTCTGCAAAGACCTGACACCTGTGGTTTCATATTTCTCTTCCTTTACAAATCTTTTGAGAAAAATAATTTTGGGATTCTCAGAAAATGAGCATGGATGTATACACACAATCATTAAAAATGGTCATATCATATTAATTTTAGATCACTGTTTATATACTTTGATTACCTAGACTCATCTCATTGTCAGTTAAAAGGGATTCAACTTGGTGTACAGTGCTGACAATTTCCAGGCAAACAACATACACTCAGACTTAGACTGGCTCAGCTGGTATCTCGGAAGTTTGCTTCTGAGAATACAGCCTCTAGGAGGTCTGAACTAGACCTGGAGATACTGGATTACTTCTACTCCCCAGAGGCCTTAGATAATTCTGATATGGCACTAAGACTTTACCATAACTACTAACATAAAGACCTAGAGTAAAAGTGAAAACATTGGAGGAAACAAATGATCCCACACAGAATATTTTGAAAGTCCCTACTTTGACTACACAAAAGGATATCTTAGGAATTCACAAGGCCTAATATGAGATATCTGTGCTCAAGTGACTAGCTCAGTCCTTGCCCCTTGTAAACATCTAGAATGTTCAATTCCCTTCTCCCTTTTTATTATCACCTATAAAAATCATTTTTTTTTTCTCAGAATGTTTCATTCTTCTTTAAACTTTCAAATTTCTGAACATCTCATATGTGGTAATCTTACAAGCATGAAATTACTTATATAGTTTTGAACCTAAGATAATAATACAGATTTAATAAGAAGATCTAGCCTTCAATCTGATTTTTTACAGTCTCTTCCCATGGGCAGTTTTTACATTTTAAATGATTCAAAAACAAAAGCAGAAAAGACTATGCGACAGTAGGTGGATGGCAAAGCTTAAAATCTTTAATATCTGCTCTTTGACTCTTGTTTTTAATCTATAATATATATATTCTATTTATAAAATATATGTATAAATTTCAGTTTCTGATTCCTGTAGAAAATTTCTCAAAACATTTTCCCCTTATAGCTACAAACTTAAAAATTGAATAGACTAAGCACAACTTATTATTTATTTTATTAATCAATGACCTAAACTACTTCAACAGTTCCTCCTTCTCAAAGATTTTAGGATTATGGATTAGCAGAATTCAATCTAACAAATCTTTAGGCTGTTATAAACATAAAGAGATTGTTTCAAATTTCTCTATGCCAGGCTAATAAGAATGAACTAGTCTGAGATATAAGATGTATTAATTAGTATCTTTGACTTTCCATGATGCCATCCTTGGAATATGGCCAGCAAAAAGTTCAACCACTGGGAGTTGCCCTGACTTATGTTCACTGTTCATTTCAGCTTAACCTTAGACAATTAGCAATGCTTTGCCCCTTACCAGTGCCCTGTCTGCAGGAGCGGTGAGCCGGCTGTAGTAATGAATCCTCTTGTTCATGGCAGAGGCATGGTCGCTAACCCTCTGAATGACATCATTCACATTGACGATGTTTGTGGGCTCTATATAGAAGGGCCTAGAGAAGGGAATATACACTTGACAAAGAACGTTCAGGCAGAAATTCTGGAAGTCAGCCATTGAAGAAAATGACTTCTTGTCCTCCATTAGAAATGGGATGTACCAAGGCAAGGCATTCACTTCTCACTTTTGGTGGGAAAAGAAAATGTCACAAAAGAAGTATTATCCAATCTATAGAATAAAGCTTTGTTTCATAAAGTTCTTACTTTAAACACACTTTTTAAACTTAAGGAATTTAGCAACAGAGGAGACATAACAGAAAGAGCTTCAATCACTTATCAAAAAGAAATATAGCAGCTGTCAGTTTTCAACAATGAAACTTAAGGCACAGCTTTGAATATTCTCTGAAAAACGTTTGGCATTGAATCAGAGAGATTACAGACAAAAACATTCCTCTATTAAAGAGTCTCTACTCCTTTATGGGCCAAAATTACTTCCTATGATAAACACAATTCCTATTTCTTGGTTCATGTACTAAGGATTAGTGATCTCAACCATCTCCCGTATGAAACTTATCCAAAGTACTATCAAATGGAACATCAAGACACTATTTTGTCTCATTCTACTTTTCTTAGATATCAGTAACATACCATTACATTACTATTTATATGCAATGCTTTCTCCTCATAACTGTGTCCCAATCAACCATAGATTCTGGTTTTCAATCACCAGGTTCAGTCATTAACCCATTCAGTTCCTTACTGAAACTCCCTCCATTTGCTTTCTTTCCAGCAATAAACTACTTTAAATGGAAAGATCTGCAGGGGTGCATGAAATGACTGTATTCTTCAGATCCCTTGAAGTTACAAATGAACTGTCTCCCAAACTGTATATAATTTGCTATTTCAGATTGTACACAGATCCAAAATAATAAAGGGGAAAAAAAAAGCCAAGAGATTTATCACTGGCTCCTGGTAAGTCTTCTACATTTATAGTTCTGAAATAAGCTTAAAATTTCTTAAAGTATGGTAACCATTTTTGGAGACACTGTTAATCTAATCTTGCGGGAAGCACTTGAAAAATCAAGTGACTGGAATTTTAGTTTATGCAGTTTTTCCAAATAACTCTGTAATATTAGAGAAGTTAAATTTAGCCTAGTCTCTCTAGTTAGCATCGGAGAAGGCAATGGCACCCCACTCCAGTACTCTTGCCTGGAAAATCCCATGGATGGAGGAGCCTGGTAGGCTGCAGTCCATGGGGTCGCTAAGAGTCGGACACAACTGAGCGACTTCACTTTCACTTTTCACTTTCATGCACTGGAGAAGGAAATGGCAACCCACTCCAGTGTTCTTGCCTGGAGAATCCCAGGGACGAGGGAGCCTGGTGGGCTGCCATCTATGGGGTGGAACAGAGTCGGACACGACTGAAGCGACTTAGCAGCTCTAGTTAGCATACAGTATCTTTGAATCTTTTGTTTATTATTTACTCTCCACCATAGCACCTAAATATGGTGGGTACTTTCTAGCTCAATTCAAAAAACATCTAAGAGCATTTCCTAGAGCAAATAAGTAGATATAGAGATCAATATGATATATTATCTATAGTAAGCATATATTTGCTAAATGAAATCAGTGATGTCAGTAAATCCCAAGGGGATACACAAAAGAGTCAGAGGCCAAATAAACTATCCCTACTTATAAATTTGGTAGCCTGAGATAATTACCACTCTTTTGAAGGCATTAGGTGTTCTAAATAATTTGCATCTCTACTGTAGCACTCAGTAGTATTTAAAAAAGCAATATAAAAACATATATGTCTGGGAGACAGTGAAGGGTCACATTCTACAGGACATTCCCTTCTTGTTTTGTAAGAATGATATCCCACAAAATTAAAAAACAAACTACAGCTTTAATGCCAACATAAAGCAGAGCTTTAAGCTAATCAATGATAACTAACAGAGATTAATAAGTATGACATTGATAGAGATGAGGATGTTCTACTCGTAGCTTATTACTCTGAAAATTCAACGGTATTAATATTGAATATCAAGCACTAAGTTGGCTCGAAGGCCTGTTGAAAAGTAGTCCAGGAAGTGTTCCAATTTCTTGCCTCCTGGCCTCTTACAGAAGTGTTAACTGTACCAGTTTAGTTGGCTTGGGTACTCAGAGAGCAGAATGACTCTGAAAGTTTTTCTTTTTCAACAGTTTTCATCAAGATGCTGAGTGCCTGTTTAAACAAATATTTTGGAATCTTTTCAATGCAGATTCTCTTTAAAAATATACAATTCAGCATATTTTAACTGAATTATTAGAAACATATGCTAAAGCTTCATCTGAGAAAGCAAAAAATATGAATTATATTTCTAAATTGAACTTTTGTTGGATTTGAAAACACTTTTAAAATTGAAACTATACAGAGAATATTCAGAATAAAACATTTTTTGAAACTTTTTCTTTTGAACACAGTTTCACATGAATGCTCCCTATCAATGGTACTTCTCATTTGAAATACAGCTCAACTGTGTCACACTGGAAAGAAATTATAATATTTCATGCACAAGTTATGTTTATCTCACCTTAAAAATATTTATGGTCATGCTAGAGAAAAAAAAAATGCCTTTAACATTCAGCAAAATTTTAAAAATGTGACTCAAAACCTTGTATTTTCATTTAATACACTTATAAACAAAGAAACCTTATTTCTACCTAACACCTTTTCTAAGTTCCACTCCTTAAATTCCTTAAAAATTTTTGGCTTTTAAATCTGTCTCCACCCTTCTACTGACCAGTTATGCTTCTCTGAAATTTACTAACAATTCCATGACTCTTAAGAAAGTTCATTCTCAAAATGAAGACTCTTGATTTAAAACTATTTCATTATTCACATCTCTATGGAAGATGAAACTCTCAAACACTTACCAAATTGGAACTGTTAGAAAATGAAAAGAGAATCAAGTATTCACAAAAATCCCATGCAAATAAACATTCAAAATAATGAACCCACTGTACTTGTTTCTACCTGTTTGGTAAAACACTGTGTCTGCTGGGCAGCTTTGCATAAAGAAGACAGAAAAGAAGTTAATCAAGCCATTGTGCCTAGATATTTACTGCTACAAGAAAAATATTGGTAATTTCTGGCTTGCAGACACATTTCTTGCGTCCCCTGATGCCTAAATAACATTCTCTTTAACAAAAACTCTGCCCTATGCTCCAGCTTTACTCAATGTCTCCTATTAGGGAAATTAAAATGGAGGAAGTCTTGTTCAGACTTCAGAAGCAGGAGAGCAGGCCTCTGACCTGCTTCTGACCTGCCTGGGTACTGCCCAGATTCCATGCCTGCCTGCAAGCACAGCAAGTCAGGCAGCACTTTAAGATAAGAGAGGGGGTTTCGAAATTCTTGAGCCCCTGGAGGTCTGGCCAACACCCTGGGGTCTAGAAAAATTCTGTGACTCCCGAGGTGAAACAAACAGCATTGTAAAAGTTAAAAAAAGTCAAAGCTGCATTTTTGTGTCTGGAATTATAAGTGGAGCCCTTGAAACTGCAATCTGAAGTCTCACTCGTGGTTGGATGCACTGCCTGGGACCTTTTCCCAACTGGGACTCCAGATTGCTGTTAATGAGGGACTTCCCAGCACTGTTTAAGTCTGGAGGTTGGTTGGCCTAATTTGGTGCTGTATATGCTTCTACTTTTCTCTACTGTTTCTATTTCTCTTCTTTTAATGACTGTATGTTGAAATTAAGTCAAATAATCCCCTATTAACTATTGAAATTGGGTGTGATGAGTGGTTTCTTTGTTAACAAATCCTTTGAACCTAAAAGGAAAGTAAAATTTTTGGCAAAACATCTCCAAAGGTTGAGCCTATATAAGCTCTTCTCTTTTTATTAGGGTTAATTACTTTATTGGTTCTCTAGTTTATGAAATATTGTTTAAGAGCCAACAAAGTATTAAGCACTGTGTTAAATGATCAATAGGACATAGAGCATCAAGGATCATAGTCTACTGGAGAAGATAGATAAGTAAGCAATTTCAGTTCAGAGAGGAAAAATAGAAAAAGAGAGAAAGTGATTATGAGCAATAATAGGAGCAAAAAGGTTGTGTGATGTTGGGTACGTGCAGAGTACATAGACGTGAAGTGAAGTGAAGTTGCTCAGTCGTGTCCGACTCTTTGCGACCCCATGGACTGTAGCCTACCAGGCTCCTCAGTCCATGGGATTTTCCAGGCAGGAGTACTGGAGTGGGTTACCATTCCCTTCTCCAGGGGATCTTCCCGACCCAGGGATCGAACCTGGGTCTCCCGCATTGTAGGCAGACGCTTTACCATCTGAGCTACCAGGGAAGCCCACAGAGTACATAGAAGGGGAAACTAAATCATGTCTGGCAGACCACAAGAAAACTATTGTTGAAGTGAATCTGAAAAGATACAAAGGAGTTAACCAAGGATGAGGAAAAGAAAAAAAAATTGTGCTTTAAAGAATGGAAAAGTATGTAGAAAGAACCCAGAAAGGGAGCAGGATAAATGTTTTAAAACTACAAGTAGTAAGAAGAGAAGTAGTAGGAGATGAGGGAAACCTGGGTTAGTACCTGGAGGACTTCACATGCCAATAGACATAATCCTAAGGGGACAAATTCTCAGTCTTCTTAGTTGATTCCTTCTCAAACCCCTAATCCTTAAATGTCAGGGTAATCCAGAGTTTAATCCATTTTCTCTTCTCTATCTATACTCAATCTCTTGGTGGACTCATTTAGTCCCACAACTTCAAATGTAATGTGCATGCTGATGGCACTCCAACTATTATCTCCAGCCTGAACTCCCGATTCACATATCATAACTGCTCTCTGCTACCCCTCTCCCACCCAACCTCTAGGATTTGTGTACCACGCTAACCCCAGTACCCTCCTCACCATTCCTGACACACCGAAAGCATGTATCTACTTTAGGATCTTCATTATTACTTTAAACAAAGGCTCTGAAGGCCTTTCTCCTAAATATTTTCATGGCTTGCTTCTTTACTTCTTTCAAGTCCTTCCTCAAAGTCCCCTTTCTCAATGAGACATTTGGTTATCCTTGTCACCCTACCTAAAATTCAACGTATCTTCTCCATCCCTGTCATTTCTTATACACCATCTCTGCTTTTCTGCCTTACATTTTCTCTCTAGCATTTATACTATCTAGCATAATATGTACTTTTTATTTACTACTGATTACCTCTAATAAATAAAAGCTTCATGAGAGCAGGGATTTTTGTCAATCCGGTCACTACTCTATTCCCAGGCAGTACCTGGCATATCACAGGAGCCCAATAAAATACAGTGAATAAATGCATTTTGAAATCACTTTAGAAACATAGAAGTTGGAAAAAATACTACAAAATTTCCCATATATACTTCATGCAGGTAAACCCCCAATGATGACATCTTATATAACCACAGTGTGATCATCAAAACCTATATTGCTTTTATAATCAGAAAAAAATAAAAAATCATGAAGATAACATTTTTAACTTTTCTTTAGTTTAAAAACGTTTTTTTTAATAGATACCTGGGGGAGAAATGATGGAGGGAATAATCAAAGTATCAAAAGCTATAAAAAATGAGAAGCAGCAACCTAAAAGAAAATCAATTTAGTATGGTATCCTCAAGCAAATTAAAGACTTTTCAGGGTTAGAGAATGATTGTGTCAAATGATTGTGACGACTGCTAAGTCAAATGAGATGAGGACTAGTCTATGAAATGACCACTGGTAACCTGCATGTGAGCAGTTTTGGTGGAGTAGTTAGAGCAAAATCCTGAATGAACTGGGTTCAAGAGAAAAATTTGGTATGGTGAGTACAAATAATCCTTGCAAGGAGTTTTCTGTAAAGAGGAATGAGAGCAATGAAGTGGTAGCTGAAGAGGTAAGTGTAAATACTATAGGAAAATGCTTTAAAAGCATAAAAAACATAAAAATCACCTATAATCCCACAACTCGTTATCATTAATAACATTGTACCAACTTCCATCTCATGGAAAAAATATAATGACACAGTATAATATGTTGATCAGAATGGTGAAAATTTAGCAATCTCACAATATCAAGTACTAGTAGGAGGTAGAACAATGGAAACTCTGCTGGGAATAGAAGCTGGTATAGCCCCTGTGGAAAATAGTCTGGCACTATCTAGTGAAGTTGAATATGAAAGTGAAAGTGAACGTGAAGTCACTCAGTCGTGTCCGACTCTTTGTGACCCCGTGGACTGTAGCCCACCAGGATCCTCCGTCCATGGGATTCTCCAGGCAAGAATACTGGAGTGGGTTGCCATTTCTTTCTCCAGGGGCTCTTCCTGACCCAGGGATCAGACCCAGGTCTCCCGCATTACAGGCAGATGCTTTAACCTCTGAGCCACCTGGGAAGCTGAAGTTGAATATACATATACACTACTACCCATCAAATTTACCCCCAGGGATATATTCTAGAAGAGTTCTCATACATATATACCAGGAGACACATACAATAATGTCATTCTTTGTAAAAGTCCCACAGTGGAAATATCCCAAATGTTCAAAAGTAGAATGAATAAATAAACTGCAGATACCTACAGAATAAAATGCTAGAAACTACTGGCAATGAAAGTAGTTATGTACCACTTGGATGAAAACTATAATGCTCAACAAAAGTCACAAAAGAATATACACAGTAGGATCCCATTTACATGAGATGCAAAACCAGGTAACACTGAATTCAGTATTTAGGGATACATAGACAATAAATAATAAAGAAAAGCAGGAAGATGATCACATAAATGTCATGAGAGTGACTACCTATAGGGAGGCAGAGGGATGTGTTTGGTGAAAGACACACACCTTCAAAATAGCTTCAAAACAGCTGCCGTGCAGCTAATTTCTAGACCTCGCTGTTGGTTGGATGGGTGTGGGCTTTATGAATTTTTAAATTGTACATATGTACCATATACTTTTCTGTATACTGTATATAACATATGATAAAAAGAACTTTAAAAACAGGTCTTAAAGTAACATATTCTTTCAAAATTCATTAATGAGATCAAGAGGGACCCAAAAATTCTTGTGTACCATATAGAAATTTGCTGGTTATCTTGTGGCAAAATATCTTAAAGATTTATTAAACTTAACTATGAATTAGCTACCTTTTTTCTGTAACAAGACAATTGTTCGAAATTTGTTGACCTCTTCTATGATGACTTGTGGCTGTCAATAGTATGCTACATAGGTACCCAGAAGGTATCCAAAACTAAAATAACTCCCCACATACCTAATCTGCCTCCCTTCAAAGTAAAGATATTGTAACAATGACTGAGAAAGAAGTTGCTTTCTGAAAATTAATTTATTGCCATTCTGAGTGACATTTGGGATTCTGGTTCCCTGACCAGGGATCGAACCTATGTACCCTGTATTGAAATCTTGGAGTTTTAACCACTGGTCTGTCAGGGAAGTCCCTGAAAAAGCAGTTGCTTTTTAAAAAACTCACATTATACAGAAAATATTCTGATAACAGATGTTTAAAAATTTTTCCATTATTACGTGATTTTATTGTTGAAAATAATGTCTGTCACCAATAAAACTCAAAACTGCAATTTTATAGACACGGATTAAAATTTTTCTAATGTTTAAGAACTTCCAAAGAATGTAAATGGTCTTTGAACATGTTATTAACCACACAAAAAAATCAAAGTAAAAATTGTAATAATGAAGCAAATGACAACACCAGTATCTAGGTATTTATTTTATATAATACTAGGTATTAATACTAATATCTTCACTAAAAAGTATTCAGAGTATAAGATGGCTAAAAGTCAGTGACATTAAACATTCAATTTATTTCAAACATGAAAATTTATATTTTGCATAAAACAGTATAAAAACATTATAAAGTTATAATTCCAATGCAAATTATTAGATCTGAGTGTATCTAATGATTCTTTCTCCTTTGTATCCTTCCCATCAGAGTACCTTCCAAATGGATACCCCTGAAGTATTTAGCTCCCCTCTAATGTACTTTCAGACCAGTGAGGTAGCTCCTCCATTCTGGCCAAGAAAGAAGCTACTGGCTTGTAACAGTTTTGATTTTAATTCCAGTTAACCTGAGAAGGATGATTCTGTTAATTTCTCCTTCCCCTCAGGAAAGAGATTAGCTATTTCCTGAAGGCTCTCTCTAAACCAGTGTATTGTTTTTAAATTTTATTTTTGGAGAGGAGAGGTGGGAGGGTAGACTGGAGAGAGAACCAAGAAAGGTGAACAATGCTACCGGTTGTTTCCACGTTAACAGTATTAAACCAATAAAAATAGGAGTATTTGGGGCTTTAAAAATATTAATAACAAGGAATACCAGAATACACAAACTAGCACAGCAGTCACTAAATATGATTGAGTCATACTGAGAAGGATAAAAATCTACCAGGCAAATTTCAACAAAAACTTCCATATATTATTGTAGGATGAGCAGAAATGAATTTCAGATTATCTTGGATTATATTGTGGCAAGGTGTTATAAGATTTTCAAAAATAATAAAGCATATTCTATTGTTATTGTTAATATTATATAGTAAAAATAAAAGTTTTAATGTACTGTTAAATAAAATTTAAAGTTAATTCTACTGGGATTCCCTGATAGCCTCAGTTGGTAAAGAATCTGCCTGCAATGCAGGAGACCCCAGTTTTATTCCTGGGTCGAGAAGATCCACTGGAGAAGGGATAAGCTACCCACTCCAGTATCCTGCGCTTCTCTTGTGGCTCACCTGGTAAAGAATCTGCCTGCAATGCAGAAGACCTGAGTTCAATCCCTGGGTTGGGAAGATCCCCTGGAGAAGGGAAAGGCTACCCACTCAGTATTCTGGCCTGGAGAATTCCATGGACTGTATATTCATGGGGCCACAAAGAGTCAGACACAATTGAGTGACTTTTACTTCTTCAAAGTTAATTCTATCAAGATCATTACATAATTTTTAAATTTCTATTTTTGTGTTTTATAATATACATAATACAGAAGTACACATACAAAAAAAATAAAAAAGAAAATGAAACAAAAAGAAAAAAAAGAAGTACATATATACACATATAAATATATACAGTTCCAATTTTTCAGCTTATTTTTTTTTAAACTGATAGGATGGTATGGTGAAAAAAGTAAATGCTGATAAACACCTGGCTGAAGGCTATGGGTTATTTATTTTAAAATTCTAGGCAGTTACTTAGCCACAAGTAAAAATCTTCCTTAATGACACATGGACAAAGAACTTGACCTGAATATTAATTCTCAGGACTATACAGTTCAATTAAATACAGATGCTGCTAAGAATGAATTTACACATTCTTTCAGTGCAATTCATGCTTTCAAATTTTGGTTTTTAAAGACCCATAAATTGTTTTAATTTGACTGTGCTGAAAACAAACAATCTCTTCTTTCATGGCTACAAAATGATCAACATAAATGTAAGGTTTTTTTTGTTTGTTTTGATTTTAGCATCAGCACTGGAATGAGGCCAAAAGAGTTATATAAATAAACATCAGGAACTTTCAACAAAGTTAAAATGCTAGAAGCACCTGTAAGTATATACAAACATAACAGTTCTTTTGTTTTTCTCTAGGTTGATATAAAACAGTAACACCACCACCACCACCCCATCCTATTTTCTACCTAGAAAAAGCAGTTCAAACACAACACCATAAGTGACATTCTACAAAGTAAGATTAGGAATGTGGGGAAAATTCCCAAGAGGGCACACTCTCCAAGCAGTTCTTCCTTTCACTCATTTTATCAGAATGCCAAAATAAGTCCCAAATTGTCTCAATTTCTTTAACTGCAATAAAGTAAGAGTATTATTAATTTTTGGAAGAAAAGAATTTGTCTTAATTATAAATTATAACTAAGATATACTTAATTATATACTTAGTTATAATTATTTATATTAATTATAAATAAGTAATAATATAAATTATAGATATTATAGGCTTCAACCTTCAATGTCACATCAATTATTACTCTCCTTCTTACACAAATCTACCAAAAGAATTTCTGGAAGAGAAATGAAATTTCTAGTTTCAAAGCCTAATTACTCCCCATTAAAAAAGAAAAAAAGCAGGGGAAAAGAAAATTGCCAGGCCAGCATTTTAACTAAAATTTCCTCAAAAGCTGGAAATGTAATGAAATACTTCAGTAAGTATATATGTTGATACAAGTCTTATTTTTGATATATACTTATGATTCTTCAGATGAACACTAGAACTGCTTTCTTCACTACCTTGTTACCTAGTGATTGAAAACACAAAATATTCATCTACTCTTTAAACAGATTACCAGAGAAAAAGAGCCTTGCTCTTATTCCTCTCCCATAACTTAAGAAAGGAATACTAAGGAGATCAAACCAGTCAATCCTAAAAGAAATCAACCCTGAATATTCATTGGAAGGACTGATGTTGAAGCTCCAATACTTTGGCCACCTGATGCAAAGAGCCGACTCATTGGAAAAGACCCTAATGCTGGGAAAGATTGAAGGCAGAACGAGGCAACAGACGATGAGACAGATGGTTGGAAGGCATCACCGACTCAATGGTCATGAATTTAAACAAACTCCAGGACATAGTGAAGGACAGGGAAGCCTGGTGTACTACAGTTCATGGGATCCCAAAGAGTCAGACACAACTTAGCAAATGAACAACAACAACAACTAGTTATCAAGCTTTAGAAATCTTTATCATGACCCTCAAGAAAGGTAAATGGGGGATTTCCCTGAGGATCCAGTGGCTAAGGGCTGCATGTTCCCAATGCAGGGGGTTTGATCTCTGATCAGGGAACTACATGTGTGGGATCCCACACACTTGCAACTAGAAGTTTGGATGCCACAACTGAAGATCTTGCATGATTCAACTAAAACCTGGTGGAGCCAAATAAGATAAAAAAAAAAAAGGTAAAGCAGCTAAGAGAACTTCTGCTTTGCCACTAGAAAGACACTAGCAACAAAGGGCCTACATAAACTGGCCTTCAACCCAAATGGCAAACACTGTAGTAGCCTGACCAGAATCCATTGTTGGTTGTATGCCATGTTACTTAGCAAACCACTGCCAAAATAACTGAACAGTCTGATAAAAGGCAACAGTCCAACATGAAATCTGCTGCCAACTGGCTCTTATCAACTAATTTTACATATAGGAAAGTTTTATAATCAATTTAGTGAATAAGAAAATAAACAGTGCTAGAAAGGGGATTCTGACACAGGAACTTCCACGCATAGATGGCAGGAGTATAAAGCTGCACAGCCTTTCTAGATAACAATTTGGCTATATAGTAATATATAAAAAAACCTTAATTGTGCTTTACATCCTTTTATTCTAATAATTATACTTTTGAGACTCTACTAGAAGAAATCAAAATATGGTATAAATATGGCACGTAGAAAGCTGCTAAGCAAAGCATTATTTAAAATAATTAAAATTGTGAACAGCTTAATAGTTAAACACTGTTAAATTATGATATATTTAAGTAATATACATTTATATAAAATGATATTTAGAAATAATTCTTAATATGGAAAAATGATTATAGCTTTTTGGGGCATTTCAATGATCCTTAAGGATAATTTTTATTATAAAACTTTTTACAATTCCTTGAAATCTGGCACTTTCCCCTTACTTATCATTCTTAGCCTCAGTCATAATCCCTAGAATTTACGGCAGCTAAAACCCTTAGATGACCTTGCCAAAGAACTGTAGATTTGCTGCAGAGACCTGAGGTTCAGGGAGAAGCTGGAGACTGTTTTATTATCCAAAAGGCTCTTTTGATTAGAACAACTATTAGAAGCAACTGTGAGGGTGGAGAGAAATTAAGGTAAGTGGACCTTACTTTTTTAACTTCTCCAGAAGCAAGGCAAGAGGTATCCTAGGGGTCACAGCAACAGAAGTACCAGTCCCTACAGTTGCTTACACCTAAGTCTAGGCCCTCCTTGCAGACCAGAGGTTGGTAGTTACAGCCAGACAGGACAAGTCGGGCCCATGGTCTGTTTTTAATCAATAAAGTTTTATCAGAACACAGCAAGGCCCATACAGTTACGTGTTGTCTATGGCTGTTTTCATTCCACAATGGCAAAACTGAGTGCATATGCCCACAAACCCTAAAATATTTACTACCTGGCCCCTTACAGAAAAAAAGTTTGCTGACTTCTGCACTTGACCAATGAATGTTCTTAAAGAAATGCCTGCACAGAAACCTCCAAAGCACCTATCCATTAGTACCACAGATGACCTCATTCTACTCTTTGCTGAACTTAGCCAGACCCTATAGCATAGTTATTTGCTGGCATATGATCCCATGGGTTCTTGGTAATGCTGGATCAGGATGGGGTTAAATCAGTACTTTTTCTAATTAAAAATGAGTACTGAGTTGAAAAAACACATATATGTGTGTGTATATATACATATATGTGTGTTTATATACATATATTATTATATATACATATATAATATACACATATAAATACATATCAAATATTTATAACCTCTTTTACTTTTGCTGAGTGTCTATCTCCTTCCCCAGAGTGTCTAGCACCAAAAGGAGCTTAGTGAATGTTTACTGACAAAAGGAAGGGATAGAAGAACAAAACAAAGGGAGGAAGGAAGTAGAGAGCAAGGGACAGAAGCAGAGAAGGAGAAAAAACAGGTCGGCAGGCAGACAACTAAGGAATATTTTGCAGAAGTAACAACAGCATGTAATAAAATTTTTAATTGAAAAAGTTAAAAAAATTAAAACTGTATATAGCATATGATCTCATTGAAAAATCACTGAAAAGGATAGGAGAAAATATACTAAAATGCTTTAACATCACTTGCCTCTGTGTGATGGGTATATGTTTCTTTATGCTTTTGTCTTTTTCCAGAACCTTCTCTATACAAGAACAAAACAAAATCTACTCTTAGAGAAAAAAGATAAATTTATCATCCTATAGAAGTACAGTTGATTTAAACACTGTTTGTAAGAAAATGGGTTTTTCATTTTGGATATACTATTTGTATCCTAAATTATAGGAATGCTATATTTTCTAGATAAGCTTTTTTTTTTTTAATAAAAGTAGTACACTGTTTATATTGAGGATAATACAGATGTTATATAACAAAATAAAAATCACCCATTAGAAATAATCAGTTAACATTCTAGTATATTTTCAGATAAGTATAGACCCACATACATGCTCTCTGCACTCAGGTGCACAGAAACATGAAATTAGTTTTACTTGCTTTTGAGCTTTATATAAAGTGTAATCACACAATGTGTGTTTTCTGTTTAGCTTCTTTCGCCAACATTATCTTTCTGAGGTTCATCCATATTCTTGTTGCAGCTGTAGATTGTTCATTTTTATAAATGTATAATATTCCATTACATGAAAATATGATTTATTTAATCATAGCTGTATGGTGGGTATCCAGGTTGTTTCCAGTTTGGCACTCTTATGAATAACTTATAATCTATATTTTTGTACATGTCTCTTGGTGAAATGTTTCCATTGATTACAAATAGTGTATACTAAATGCTAGCAGATAATTACAAACTCTCTTGCAAAGTGATTTACTAATTTGCACTTACTCTAGTACTGCATAATCACTCCTACTCTACATCCTTGCCTTGACTTGTTTTCATCATTGACTGATTTCTTACATTAGGTTACTGTTTTCTGTCTTTTGGTCCTAGATTTTCCATCTGGGCCCTTTTTTTATTCAGCAAACATTTTCTATGAGTTTGGTTCTTTTTTATATTTTTAGCCAGTGCCAAATTCTCAATCTTATTTCAGTTTTCTTGAACATATTAAACACAGTCTTTAAAAGTTTGTTTCTGATAACTCCATCATCTAGACCATGTCAGTCTTTATTGTGTATCAAGTCTCTAATTTCTAATCATGTTGGTTTATCTTCTCTGCCTGGCATTTAAGTACCTGGCATTGTACTTAATGGAATTTTAGTATACAGAAAATAGTATAAATAAGTTGAAGCCTTAGAATAATATTATTTTCTTTAGAAAGGATGTACATTTGCTTCGGGGAGCCAACTTAGCAGACCTAGATTACCTTAATTCAATTTTAGGAACTGAAATGAGTTAAAGTTGAGCTACAGTCTCTGAAAGAAGACCATTCTATTTCCAATTCATTCATATTTCTAGGCTTTTCAACTTGAAGTTTGCACGGGGCCTGCCTACTTTTAGTGAGCACTGAATTCTTATTTTTCTCCCTGTAGCCTTGTAAAGCTGTCAAAAGCTCTGTCAATTTAATAGCTTCTCAGCTAATAAACTTAAACTAGAATTGGCAGATACTCTTGAGGAAATGCTGCACTTCCCTTTCTTGGTCCCCTCCTTCTTTGAGATGTAGATCCTACTGTGCTTGTCTTATCAGTTCTCCTATGTCTGTAGGCACATTAAAAAAATTGGCGGGGGAGTGGGTAAGTTTTTCTAGTTATTCTCAGCAGTTGGTTGGTCCAAATTCCTTAGTCTGCCCTTGTCATAAGCAAAAATCTCCTTTGCCCTCTTTAATTTAAAAAAAAGTAACAGATTAACAAGACTTCCCTGGCAGTCTGTCTAGTAGGTCTAGTAGCTAAGACTCCACATTTCCATTGCAGGGAGCATGGGTTCGATTCCTGGCTGGGAACTAAGATCCCACATGCTGCATGACGTGGCCAAAGAATTTAAAAATAAATAAAATAAAGATACTTTATTAAAAATGATAGATTATTAAAATATTAATTCACATACCATAAAATTTACCCATTTAAATGTGTGATTCAATAGTTTTTAGAACATTCATGGAATTGTCCCTCAAGCACCAAAACCAATTTTTTGTTTTTTGGCTATGCCATGTAGAATGTGGGATCTTAGTTCTCCCATTAGGGGCACCATTTGTGCCCCCTGCAGTGGAAGTGTGGAGCCTTAACCACTGGACTGCCAGGGAAGTCCCACCATAATCAACTTTAGAACTTTTCATCACTCCAAAAAGAAGTTCCATTATTCACTCTTGCCAGCATCTGCAACCATTAATCTGCTTTCTGTCTTTATTGCCTTTACCTAATTTAGACAGTTCATATAAATTGAATCATATATGTCTTTTTTTGTGTGGTCTTTTTTATATAACATGTTTTCAAGGTTCATACATATGGTAGCATATATTGACACTTTAATCCTTTTTATGGTCAAATAATATTATGTTGTATTCCAAAGAATAGCAAGAAGAGATAAGAAAGCCTTCCTCAGTGATCAATGCAAAGAAATAGAGGAAAACAACAGAATGGGAAAGACTAGAGATCTCTTCAAGAAAATTAGAGATACCAAGGGAACATTTCATGCAAAGATGGGCTCAATAAAGGACAGAAATGGTATGGACCTAACAGAAGCAGAAGATATTAAGAAGAGGTGGCAAGAATACACGGAAGAACTGTACAAAAAAGATCTTCACAACCCAGATAATCATGATGGTGTGATCACTCACCTAGAGCCAGACATTTTGGAATGTGAAGTCAAGTGGGCCTTAGAAAGCATCACTACGAACAAAGCTAGTGTAGATGATGGAATTCCACTTGACCTATTTCAAATCCTGAAAGATGATGCTGTGAAAGTGCTGCACTCAATATGCCAGCAAATTTGGAAAACTCAGCAGTGGCCACAGGACTCGGAAAGGTCAGTTTTCATTCCAATCCCAAAGAAAGGCAATGCCAAAGAATGCTCACACTACCGCACAATTGAACTCATCTCACATGCTAGTAAAGTAATGCTCAAAATTCTCCAAGCCAGGCTTCAGCAATATGTGAACTGTGAACTCCCTGATGTTCAAGCTGGTTTTAGAAAAGGCAGAGGAACCAGAGGTCAAATTGCCAACATCCGCTGGATCATCAAAAAAGCAAGAGAGTTCCAGAAAAACATCTATTTCTGCTTGATTGACTATGCCAAAGCCTTTGACTGTGTGGATCACAATAAACTGCGGAAAATTCTTCAAGAGATGGGAATACCAGAGTACCTGACCTGCCTCTGGAGAAATCTGTATGCAGGTGAGGAAGCAACGTTAGAACTGGACATGGAACAACAGACTGGTTCCAAATACGAAAAGGAGTACGTCAAGGCTGTATATTGTCACCCTGCTTATTTAATTTATATGCAGAGTACATCAGGAGAAACGCTGGACTGGAAGAAACACAAGCTGGAATCAAGATTGCTGGGAGAAACATCAATCACCTCAGATATGCAGATGACACCACCCTTATGGCAGAAAGTGAAGAGGAACTAAGGAGCCTCTTGATGAAAATGAAAGAGGAGAGTGAAAAAGTTGGCTTAAATCTCAACATTCAGAAAACGAAGATCATGGCATCTGGTCCCATCACTTCATGGGAAATAGATGGGGAAACAGTGGCTGACTTTAGTTTTTGGGGCTCCAAAATCACTGCAGATGGTGACTGCAACCATGAAATTAAAAGATCCTTACTCCTTGGAAGAAAAGTTATGACCAACCTAGATAGTATATTCAAAAGCAGTGACATTACTTTGCCGACTAAGGTCCGTCTAGTCAAGGCTATGGTTTTTCCTGTGGTCATGTATGGATGTGAGAGTTGGACTGTGAAGAAGGCTGAGCACTGAAGAATTGATGCTTTTGAACTGTGGTGTTGGAGAAGACTCCTGAGAGTCCCTTGGACTGCAAGGAGATCCAACCAGTCCATTCTGACGGAGATCAACCCTGGGATTTCTTTGGAAGGAATGATGCTAAAGCTGAAGCTCCAGGACTTTGGCCACCTCATGTGAAGAGTTGACTCACTGGAAAAGACTGATGTTGGGAGGGATTTGGGGGCAGGAGGAGAAGGGGACGACAGAGGATGAGATGGCTGGATGGCATCACGGACTCGATGGACGTGAGTCTGAGTGAACTCCGGGAGATGGTGATGGACAGGGAGGCCTGGTGTGCTGCGATTCATGGGGTCGCAAAGAGTCGGACAGGACTGAGCGACTCTACTGAACTGAACTGATGGATATACTACATTTGGTTTATACATATATCAACTGGTGGATGTTTGGATTGCTTCCACTTTGGGCTATTATAAATGTTATGGACATTTCTTTATATTTGTTTGGACAGATGTTTCAATTCTCTTGAGTATATACCTAGGTGTAGAATTGTTAAGTCAAATGATAACCCTATACTTAACATTTCTAGGAATTATCACACTGTTTTCAAAAGTGGCTATCCCAGTTGCAAAAGAAGTCATGGGTAGGAAATGAATGGTATGGGAAACAAAGTCAGTGTAGTATCTTTGTATGGTGACAGATCATAACTAAGCTTATTGAAGTGATCATTTTAAAATGCACAGAAATGTCAAATCACTATGCTGTATAAGAGGAACGAACTGTGTTACAGGTCAATTATACTTCAAAAACAAACAAATTCATAGATACAAAGACTGAATAGAAATAAAGACTCTACTAGAGGCGGGGTAGAGGTGAGGAATGGAAGAAGACAGGCAGCGAAAACATATAAACTTTTAGTTACAAAATAAATACGTACTAGGAATATAATGTACAACATGATAAATACAGTTAATACTGCTGTATGTTATATATGAAAGTTGTTAAGAGAGTAAATCCTAAGAGTTCTCATTATAAGGAAAAATATTTTTTTCTGTTTTTAAATTTTTGTATCTACATGAGATGATGGATGTATACTAAACTTATTGTGATAATCATTTCATGATGTAAAGTCAAATCATTATGGTGTACAGCTTAAACTTATAAAGTGCTGGATATCAATTATATCTCAGTAAAACTGGAAGGAACAATGAGTGGCTATATCATGTTTCAATTCCACTAGCAATGTTTAAGGATCATGCCCTCTTTTTAAGCAATTATTTTTAACACCCAAATTTACTAGCCTTAATAAAACAGGCCAATTATGCCTCAATAATGCTGAAATAAAATAGAAAATATTTATAAAAATTATTCTCTAACTATAATAAGTGAAGTGAAGTTGCTCAGTTGTGTCCGACTCTTTGCAGTCCCATGGACCGTAGCCTACCAGGCTTCTCCGTCCATGAGATTTTTCAGGCAAGAGTACTGGAGTGGGTTGCCATTTCCTTCTCCAGGGGATCTTCCCGACCCAGGGATCGAACCCAGGTCTCCCACATTGTAGGCAGACGCTTTACCCTCTGAGCCAACTATAATAAAGGAGAAACAAAATGAAAGTAACATACTAAAGTAATAACAATTTTAATATATAAGAGCTAGGGCATAACAACACTCAAAAACAGGATGAAGACCAACAGCTACATATAATAAATAAGCCAGGATTTAAGAGAAAATTAGAAGCCACTCTGTGGAATAAGTATAATAAAATAAAAAATCAGAGGCATTGGTAGATATAAAAACTAGTGTTAGAATAAATAACAAGTCAGGTATGAATCTGATAAAAGAGAATTAATGTTAATTGAAGTAGTGATACATGCCAAGTTAAATTATAAGCTAACTGAAATAGAAAAAATGAGGAAGTGTGATGTTGTTGCAAATGAATCAAACTTTTTAAAATAAGTATAGCACCAAAGTAATTTTCTATGTCACTTTATAGAAAAGTATTTCTTAGCTTGAAATGTTGAGGCATTCACTTATCTCTTAATATTTAAAAGCCCTTAGAAACTATACTTGGGGACAAAGGAATGCAGAATAGATTGCAAGGTGAAATCTTAAAGCAAGAAGCCATAGGAAAATTATATAGTAGACTTTTGGAGACAATTTGAGATTAAGACTAAAACATAACAGGCAAGACAAAGATATACAATCTCAGTATGTTACTTTTATATTAATTCCTTATCTTTGGGCTACAGTCATCCATTAGGATTTTGACAAGATCCCTAAATTTCATGAGCCTCCAATTTAAAATATTTGATTTTGTCTGTTAAAAGGAGTTTTAATTTTCTTTAATAAGAAAATTGAATGAGTTTGCAATGGGTTTCATCGCTTTTGCAGTAATGATATAATTACTTACGAAAGGAAAATCCAAATGGAGTTGGTATTGCTGAGAGTTTTCTGAAAGGCAGCCAGGAAGCCATTAAGGAAGTATGAGTTATGCATGTCTCAGCCTGGATGGAGTCTGACCTTTTCACCTGATAAGCAAGTTATTTAGAACATCTGCCAGAAACTCAAGATACTTATCAGACCCTTACCCTAAAATAACCAGTAATTTACATCTAGGATCCCTATCCTATAACAACTCGTGATATCCTTAAGGATATCAGTTCTTTCCAGGCTAGTTTTAACAATCTCATGGCTTTCTGTCTTTATAAGCCCCTGACTCTTTTTCTCAGAACACTCTTTCAGGATTACCCAAATCTGTGTCTCCTGAATTATAGTTTTAAGAAACCACCCCCCGCCATAAACTCTTTTCTTTTTTGTAGCCCACTACACTTTTGTTTTTGGTTGACACACTAAAATCCTTTTCAACTATATACTTGGAGGTGTTACAACACTAAGTAGAACTGAGTAGATAGAGAAAAATGCTAGGCCAACTCTTCATACCCTTTTCTCCCAACAAAACACACTTGATTGACTGGCCCTAACAAGCACCAGTCACACTCCATTATTAGGCTCCCTCTTTCTTCAGATTTGTCCAAATAATGTTAATGAGGGAGAAAGAAAGGGAAGAAAATAAAGAACTAGTTTGCAGGCAAGGGAAGATACAGCAAAATCAGATAAGACAGACAGATCTAGGGAAAGAAACGGAAGCACCTCAGGAAAGCAGATATAAATGCAAAAGGACAGTTAAGCAAACAAAGACATCTGGAAAGACTGGCAGAAGTAAAAGAACCTATGAACTGGAGAGAATAAAAAAGTTCCAATGAATCTTGAAATAAGATACCATTCTAACAAAGTCCATAGTTAGACTTAAAGCATCTCTAAACCCAAGGCCAGGATTGCCCTCTTTAAGCATTTAGCAAAAAGAGTTCCACTGGAGAAAAATAATGGTGGAAAGTAGGGAGAAGAGAGGGGAGAGAAGAAGACAAAAGAGGGAGAGAAAAGAAGAGAGGCAAGAAGAAAGGAGAAAGGAGGAAGGAGAGGGAAGGGAACAAAAGATAAAACATACAACCAGAAAACTGGTCCTCAGCTCCAGGGCACTGATACATGGTCAAGGGCCCTGGTCCTGCCTATTTAACATAGATGGCAAGTTCCTCAAAATCCAATTACACAGCTCTGGAAACCAACACTCCTGGAAACACTACTTTACTAGATCTGTATAAATCCCCAACTATGAAACAACTGAGCCTCAATAATCAAATAATCATTTCCAATCACTGTTGTTGGCCTAGGACACGTTAATAGGTAAACACTTCACTTTGTTATGTGCTTGCTCGCTCTCGCTCACTTGCTCTCTCTCTCTCGGACCACAGATAACAAAAAGAGTCAATTCAGGTTGCTATTTAGTGACAGTATTAATGACAGATGAAAGTGAGAGAGGCCAGTTTGCACATGGGCAGACAAATAAACACTTAAAAAAAATAAGGGCCATAAGCATGCTTGGTATCTTTGAAGGGCACCCAGAATACTGCCTATTTTAAGTATCTACCGCTACCTCACTGGCTTACCAGAGTACCTAAAATGTTATTAGAAAAATCTAATCCTTAGGTTGCTGCTGCTGCTGCTGCTAAGTCGCTTCAGTCGTGTCCGACGCTGTGAGACCCTAGAGACAGTAGCCCACCAGGCTCTCCCGTCTCTGGGATTCTCCAGGCAAGAACACTGGAGTGGGTTGCCATTTCCTTCTCCAATGCATGAAAGTGATTAGGTTAGGCTTTTATATTTCTAGAATTCTCCTTATTAAAATGCAAATAGTCATGAAAAAGTAATAGACTGGGTCTTTGACGCATCATATTGCTTGCCATCATAACATTAAACAGACAACAGAGCTGGCACCAACAGGATAGAAAAGCATTAATCAATAAGGGGAGGAAAAAAAGTATAATTTACGGAGTATTGTCTAGAGGGAATTTTTGAGTGAATTCCCTGAGAAAAACTGGGCACACAGAGATGAGTAAGAAAGCCCTAGGTCCTGGGAGAAATGGAAAAGGAAACAAGAGTTTGAGAAAACTGAAAAAGGGAAGTTCAAATCCCAATTTGGTTTCAGGCTGGCTGGGAGGGTCAACTCCCAAAGGTTATAATCCCAGAGCAGCAGCAGAGCATGAAGCAATCCTGAATACCAGCTCTAATATCTGGTTACCAGAAAGTCTGGGAAAAGCAGCAAAACAAACTCTTAAGGTCAGTGACTGCCAATGGCATATATCAAATACAGTATAAGAGATTTCTAAACCTCTCCGTCCCCCTATCCACATTCTTCACCCCAAACCAGAAGAAAAACTAATAAGGGAGGTGAGGCAAGGCATGCAGAGAAATGTGGATTTGTGTAATTTGCAAAAATTCTCCAAATGATCCAAATGCTTGTGACATGTATGGTTCCTCTACAGTGACAAGCTCCTTCATTTACCTAAGTCTAATCAGATCCCCAGTCCACCAAAATGATAAGCAGGTCCAACACATTTTCAGTCCCAAACATTTCTTAAAATTTCTCTGTTTGAACTGGAACATGATTTTGAGTGCCACCTAGTGGAAGAGACAGAGTCAACCACAAATTAAACTAAGAATAAGCAATCTTAAAGTATCAAATATTATTTTTTATATTCTAACAGCTGAAGACGGTTTCCCAAAATGTGGCTATATGAAGGATGATTTCAGGTAGCACAAGGATAAATGCTATTTTAACTCCTTTGTATTTACTGCAATGTGTACTTTGGCCACCTCACGCGAAGAGTTGACTCACTGGAAAAGACTGATGCTGGGAGGGATTGGGGGCAGGAGGAGAAGGGGACAACAGAGGATGAGATGGCTGGATGGCATCAGTGACTCGATGGACGTGAGTCTGAGTGAACTCCGGGAGCTGGTGATGGACAGGGAGGCCTGGCGTGCTGTGATTCATGGGGTCGCAAAGAGTTGGACACAATTGAGCGACTGAACTGAACTGAACTGATACTAGAAAAAAGTATAAATGATACTTCATCATTTCACAAACATGTGAAGATAAGGCTAAATTAACACTAATTTTTTCAAAGTTAATAAATTAAAAAATATGGTATATCTGAGATTTATGTATATAAAATGAAATAACCCACATTTTAGTAGAAATAACAATATTTTAAGATATTCCTGTTTTTTTCCCTCATCAAATAAGTTCCTGAAATTATTTCACAAGAAAATTAGCATTCAATACTGCTAAACTCCTATAAAAATTTGCCTTCCTTAAAACATGCTTACCTAGAGTTATCCTATGATTGAAAATAGTTGATTCCCTCTTATTTTGACAAATTTCATTATAGAAAACATACTTCCACTTAATCTAAATGGTTAAATACTCAGAGAACTGTTTGAACTCCTGCCAACCTATTGCAGTAGAATGCACTTTAATGACCTATGTTCTATCGTCACAGTGGTCAATTATTTATCATAGAATTCAGAGGTTTCAAGAGAGTTCTGAGCATTTAATCAGCATTCATTAGTCCTTCTATTCACTGATACTGAAACATACAAGTGAAAATTACAAGATTCATTTCATTATCTTCTCTGATGGCCACTATATTTCTCATGTGATAAATTTCATACTGCTCAAGCTGCTAAAAAAGTCTAAAAAATTAAGTATCTGGAAAATGGAAACAGGATTATCAAGAATAGTTTAAACCAATTCTCTTTCATCTCCTGGATTGGAAACTGCTTACAGCCTTAACAAAATCAGCATTTTTTGCCATCATCACGTTAAACAGACAATAGAGCTGTGCACGAATAGGATAGATAAGTGATAGTGAATAAGGGGAGGAAGAAAAAGTATAATTTACAAAGCATTGTCTAGAGGGGATTTTTGAGTGAATTCCCTGAGAAAAACTGGCACAGAGAGATGAGTAAGAAAGCCCTAGATCCTGGGAGAAATGGAAGAGGAAACAGAGTTTGAGAAAACTGGAAAACAGAAGTTCAAGGAATAGATGGGGTTGTTGAATAGTTGGGTATTTACCTAACAGTAACTGCCACATGTCCCACTTAAACTGTTTCTTTCTGAGGAGACAACACTCTTACAGTTTCCTATTTACTCCCCTGGACTCATTTATACATATTTGCATTATATATAACTTGTTAATGTCTTTACCCAAATGGCAGTATACTATATACACTGACTGCTCTGCACGTCACTTTTTTCATTTAACAAAATAAGTTGAAGACTTGTTCCATTTTGATATGTAATAAAGTCACTTCCTTCTTTTTAATGGGTGAAAAATATTCCATTGTATCAAGGCACCATAATTTATCTAGTCCTATAAGAAAAGACATTTTTGTTGTTTTCAATCTTTTGCTATTATAAAGAAACAGGGCATCAAACAACTCTGTACATATACTATTTGACATTGCAAATTAATGTTTAGAAGTGAAACTGCTGGGCCATGTAAACTTTGGCATTGGTTGCTGGCATTTTTTTTGGTGAGGGGCAGATCACATTAATTTTGTGGGTTAAAATTTAAAGAGCATGGCACTATTTTAGAGTCTTCCCTACTAAGAACAGAATATCCCTTTGTGTTACATGTAATATCTTATTAACTCTAAAATACACACTTAGTCCTTTCTAAAATATGGATGCATCTAATAATCCAGGACATCTTTTAATCACTGTCAGCCAGGTGGCAGTCATGAAAGTAACTGCTCCTGGTGGCATGACAGGTCATCTGTGGTCATTTCAATGATCAAACCATTTAAAGACCATTCACTTTTCACTTTCATGCATTGGAGAAGGAAATGGCAACCCACTCCAGTGTTCTTGCCTGGAGAATCCCAGGGACGGGGGATCCTGGTGAGCTGCCGTCTATGGGGTTGCATAGAGTCGGACATGACTGAAGCGACTTAGCAGCAGCAGCAGCAGCAGCAGCAGCAAGGAATAAATATGAGCCATAGTGTTGTTAGAAAGCTTTCTGTGACACCTTCTGGTAATATCAGGCAAGTACAAGCATCAAAACGAAAAAGTATCAGTGATTTGGAAGAAAATTCTTTCAAGAAATACTACACTATCAATGCTCTTAATGGTAATAAGGACAATTTGGTGTGAGCAGGAAAAAATAATGATTTTTGATGACTGCAAGTCAAAAAGTGATTCAGAAGAATCAGACTATGTGAAGAATCAGATTTGTAATATCTTAACCGATATATTTTGTTTATATTTTTGATTTTGTAATCGCACTAGAATTCTAGTAAGTACAAAAATAAAATTCTAAGTTCTAAGAAATTGTTGCATCAGAGGTATGGACAGCAGTTTATGTTAGTTTTATATTAAAAAAAAAAAGAACCACCAAAATCAGTACAACTTTTAATCAGCGTCTCAGATTTGAATAAACACTCTGCTGTTATTTCAGTATTTTAGAGTTTCTCTCATATAGATTTTGCACATTCTTAAGGCTATTCCTATGTATTTTATCTTTTCCTCCATTATATTTTCTTATTAGAATGCTATTGATTTTTGCCTATTTTGTAAACAACCACCTTACTGAATTGTTTTTTTATAAATTGCTATTATAAATTGCATTTATAATAATTTTTTAATGGATTCTTTCGGATTGTCAAGGTAAGGGATGAAATAAAATTAAACTATCTGCTGGAATTTAAACTCACAGAAGGTAAAGATTATGAATTATTTTTACTGTTCTATTCCCAGCACTTCCCATACTTGCGCTCAGTTGCTCAGTCATGTCTAACTCTGCAACCCCATGGACTGTAGCCCGTCAGGATCCTCTGTCCACGGGATTCTCCAGGCAAGAATACTGGAGTGGGTTGCCACTTCCTCCTCTAGGAGATCTTCCCGACCCAGGGGTCGAACCTACATCTCCTACACTGGCAGGTGGATTCTTTAACATTGAGCCACTTTGGGAAGCCTGACTTTGCATAATACGTTGCACAGATCAGACAATCAATATGTATTTGTTAAATGAGTTACATGCATATTACTTCATAAAATTTACCTCAGCCATCCCTGACAGAGATATGGAGTTTAGTCTAAAAAGTCAAATATAAGTGAGAAAATATATTCATATATATTCCCTTTTATATACAAACATACAGAGCCTGTAAGAAATTAGATATTTTATAATAAAATCTCTATATATTTGGTTATAATGACTTCTATTTTAATAACTAAAAGTCTTAATTATGAAATAAATGTTTTATTTTAAACACTTACCTTTTAGATCTTATATCTGATGAATCAAACTGGATATTCATAGGTCCAGAATTTACTTCATGATCTCCCTCAGGGATGAGAAGATGCCTAGAATCACTATCCATATTTGCCATTTTTCTCAGACTCTAAGTACTTAAGAAGTCAGTCCTGTAATAAATCAGAAAAGAGAAATAATTTAAAGTTTAATATAAGAACTATTTTACTACTGATAGGTAATACATTTTCATGTGTAAGAAATAAACACAGGAATTTGCTGAAGATATCTTAATGAGATATATGTCTAAAACACTTACATTATCAGAAACTTGCTAAGTTGAAAAGAAGTTACTACTTATTTTTCAGCTTAATAAAAAAAGAAGCAAGGCAATCCATTTCCAGTAATAAAACAGATTAGGCTATTTGGGCTCATTTTCCTGCAGAAAACAACTGAAAAATACTGCAAAAAATATTAAAAAATTTTTTTTGAAAATAGTAAGGAAATGCAGGTCATTTGTAGGTGAAATTAAGGAACCTAGAAAGTAAGTAGCTCGAACAAGTTTGTTCCATTCTGAAGGTATGTGCTGTGCCAGGAGAAACTCTGCTGGGGTTTTCAAGATCTTGTGGTATAGTAGGGAAATAAAAGACAAACCCCAGAATTCATCCAAAGTAAGGAATGAGTATAGTAAGAAATCACCGCCTATCCCTACTTCCCATACAGCTGTGACTACAGAGCACTTCACCATCAGATTAGGAGTTAACAGGAAGAAATCCCAAAGAAAGGTAATGCCAAAGAATGTTCAAACTACATTGAAAGAATGTTCAATTGCACTGAACTCACATGCTAGCAAAGTAATGCTCAAAATTCTCCAAGTCAGGCTTCAACAATATGTGAACCGTGAACTTCCAGATGTTCAAGCTGGTTTTAGAAAAGGCAGAGGAACCAGAGATCAAATTGCCAACATCCAGCTGGATCACTGAAGAAGAAAGCTCCAGAAAAACATCTATTTCTGCTTGATTGACTATGCCAAAGCCTTTGACTGTGTGGATCACAATAAACTGGAAAATTCTTCAAGAGATGGGAATACCAGACCACCTGACCTGCCTCTTGAGAAATCTGTATGCAGGTCAGGAAGCAACAGTTAGAACTAGACATGGAACAACAGACTGGTTCCAAATAGGAAAAGGAATACATCAAGGCTGTATATTATCACCTTGCTTATTTAACTTATATGCACATCGTGAGAAATGCTGGGCTGGATGAAGCACAAGCTGGAATCAAGATTGCCGGGAGAAATATCAATAACCTCAGATATGCACATGACACCACCTTTATGGCACAAAGTGAAGAGGAATCAAAGAGCCTCTTGAAAGTGAAAGAGGAGAGTGAAAAAGTTGCCTTAAAGCTCAACATTCAGAAAACGAAGATCATGGCAACTGGTCCTATCACTTCATGGCAAATAGATAGGGAAACAGTGGCTGACTTTATTTTCTTGGGTTTCAGAATCACTGCAGATGGTGACAGCAGTCATGAAATTAAAAGATCCTTACTCCTTGGAAGGAAAGTTATGACCAACCTAGAAAGCATATTAAAAAGCAGAGACATTACTTTGCCAATAAAGGTCCATCTAGTCAAGGCTATGGTTTTTCCAGTAGTCATGTATGGATGTGAAAGTTGGACTGTAAAGAAAGCTGAGCGCTGAAGAATTGATGCTTTTGAACTGTGGTATTGGAGAAGACTCTTGAGAGTCCCTTGGACTGCAAGGAGATCCAACTAGTCCATCCTAAAGGAGATCAGTCCTGGGTGTTCATTGGAAGGACTGACGTTGAAACTGAAACTCCAGTACTTTGGCCACCTGATGCAAAGAGCTGACTCATTGTAAAAGACCCTGATGCTGGGAAAGATTGAAGGCAGGAGGAGAAAGGGACGACAAAGGATGAGATGGTTGGATGGCATCACTGACTCAATGGACATGAGTTTAGGTAACCTCTGGGAGTTGGTGATGGAAAGGGAGGCCTGGTGTGCTGCAGTGCATGGGGTCACAAAGAGTTGGACATGACTGAGTGACTGAACTGAACTGAACTGAAAAGTGCCTCACTCCCTCACAAGAGAATCGCAAACAAGTTTTCTTGACACTGACCATAGCCTGTGTGTGTGTTTGTATGTGTCTGTGTGTGTGTTTGTATGTGTCTGTGCGTGTGTCTGTGTAGAGGGAAATATTATATACTACAAACTGTACCTCATGGATTTGCAAGGTGATCAAAGAACACTTAAAGCTGTGAACATAATTTCAGGTTACTTGCTTGGTAGAGCTTATAGGTAACTGGCTGAAGCCAATGTAAATCTTTTCTTTGAGGATCCAGAAAACACTGATCCTAGCCCTCAAAAGAGACTTGCAAACAATTTTTCAAGAACAATGAACAGTACACTGTCAAAAATAAACCAGCATATAAAGAAACAAAATGCTATTAGTGAGAACCAGAAGCAACAGCAGAAATAGTTTCACAAAGGTTTCAACCACGTTCTTATTATCAGAATAAGATTATAAAACAATTATGCTTCCTACCTTTAAACAAATAAAGGAAAAAGTGGATATTTTCAAAAAGTAACAGCATGTTTGAAAAGAACCAGAGTGAACGCTTAGGCACCGATAAATAACAACAAATAAAAAAATAATAAAACAAAGCATAATAGCCAAAATTTTAAACTCAATGGATGTATTTAAAAGTTGAAGAAAGGATGCTGGCAACATGGTGGAATAAAAAGCTACCTTTATCTTTTCCCTTCAAAGTACAACCAGTAAAACATCTGTAACACAACAAAACTGCCTCCACCCAACACACTAGGATGCTGGAGAGTTCCATACATCTGTACATCTAAGAGTGAGCAGACTAGATAGAATATATAGAAGAGGGGGGAACAGAGGGAGGGAGAAACCAAGAGAAGAGTGGTGGTGGTGCCTGTAATCCTAGCCCTCCAGCTCTAGCAGCCGAGACTGCAGCCCCAAAAGACTGGCTGGCAGCAGGGGAGGTGGGCACACGACTCCGCAAACACAGAGGCCAAGACAGAGAAACTTACAACACTGCACCCAGCATAGATGCCCTGCAATCCTGGCTCTTCTCTCTCTTCTCCCTCCCCCTGCAACGGCAGAGCCTGTAATTCAGGAGACCCTGGATATGATTTAAGAGACCACCATCCCAGCTATAGCAGAAGGCAAGGCACCAACAACCCAGGAGGCACAAGACGCCAAAATGAGTGCTCAGGGTAACACTGCTAACAGAGGTGATGGAGGATGGAGAGTGAAGATTCAAATACAACTACAGGTAGCTCAGGTAACAGAAAGCAAAAGATTGTGCACCACTTGCTGGAAAACAGAAGAAAGGCCTCTAATTTCTAATCTATTGAATCTGTTATAATCAAGCAAAAAAGGTGTTTGCCACTTGAAATTTGTCTGTGGAGAAACAGCTCATCAGGCACCATGAACCATAGTAACACTGCACTACAAAATGACACTTCTCCAGAAAATAAATGTAAAGTAATGAAATATTATGACCTAACTGAAACAGATTCAAAATATTTGTCAGGAAGAAACTCAACAAACTACAAGAAAACTCAGAAAGGCAGATTCAATGAGCTTAGGAATAAAATTAATGAACAGAAGTAATACTTTAACAAAGAGATTTAAACTCTAAAAATAGAAAGAAATGAAAATTCTAGAGCTGAAGAATTCAGTAAATGAAATGAAGAATGAATTACAAAGCAATGGAAATAGAGCAGACTGGATAAAAGACAGAATCGGCAGGCTTGAAGATAGAAATCTAGAAATAATACCAGTAGGAGAGGAAGAGAAATAAGATATTTTTTTAAATCACAAAATTCTACAAGACCTGACTGACTCTTTTAGGAAGGACAACATTAGGACATTGGGTATCCCAGAAAAGAGAGAAGGGAACAGAGTTTATTTAAAGAAATAATAGCTGAGAATTTCCCAAGCCTGTGGTAAGAACTGGATATACAAGGCTATGAAGCTAGGAGAACATCTAATTACCTCAATGCAAAAAGATTTTCTCTAATACGCATTATATTAAAACTGTCAAAAGGGGCTTCCCTGGTGGCTCAGTGGTAAAGAATCCGTCTGCCAATGCACGAGACATGGGTTCCATCCCTGATCCAGGAAGATCCCACATGCCAAAGAGCTACTAAGCTTGTGGGCCACAACTATTGAGACTGTGCTCTATTCTGGAAGCCACAACCACTGAACCCCACGTGCCCAGGCATGCATGCCACAGTGATGAGAAGCCCTTGTACCACAACTAGAGAGCAGTTCATGCTCACTGCAGCTAAAGAAAGCCCATGCAGCAATGAAAACCCAATAAAGCCATAAAAAATAACAACAAAAAACTGTCAGAAGTGAATCACAAAGAAAAAATGTTAAAGGTAGCAAAGGGGAAAAGGATAATAACCTATAAAGGAAGCTCCATTATATACAGAAAATCCTACACTGCCACCAGAAAACCACCAGATATCACTGATGAATTCAGTAAAGCTGCAGTATACAAAATTAATATATAGAAATCTGTTGTTAATTCTACACACTAATAATGAATTACTCAAAAGAGAAATTAAGAAAATAAGTCCATGTACCATTGCATCAAAAAAGAATAAAAAATCTAGAAATGAACTTATCTAAGGAGGCAAAAGACCTGTACTTGGAAAACTACAAGCCACTGATGAAAGAAATTGAAAATGACACAAATAGATGAAAAGATATACCATGTTCATGGGTTAGAATTAATACTGCTAAAATGACCATACTACCCAAGGCAATCTACAGATTCAGTGCAATCACTATTAAAATACCAAGGGCCTTTCTCACAGAACTAGAGAAAAATAATTTTAAAATTTGTATGGAAATACAAAAGACCCTGAATAGACAAAATAATCTTGAGAAAGAGAACAGAGTTAAAAGAATAATATTCTTTGACATCAGACTATACTTCAAAGCTATAAAAACAAACAATAATAAAAATCAAAACTATGACATAGGCACAAAAACAGACAAATAGATCAAATAAACAGGATAGAAAGCACAGAAATACACCCATGCACTTTTAGTCAATTAATCTATGACAAAGGGGGCAAGAATATACAATGGAGAAAAGAGTTTTTTCAAAAAGTGGTGCTCAGAAAACTGGACTGAACTACATGTAAAAGAATGAAATTAGAACATTTTCTCACACCAAATACAAAAATAAACTCAAAATGGATTAAAGACCTAATATAAGATTGGAAACTATAAAACTCCTAGAGGAAAACATAAGCAGAACATGCTAACATAAATCACAGGATTTTTTAATCTGTATGCTAAAGCAAGGAGAAGGGGATGACAGAGGACAAGATGGCTGGATGGCATCACTGAATCAATTGAGCAAACTTGGGGAGGTGGTGAAGGACGGGGAAGCTTGGCAAGCTGCAGTCCATGGGGTCACAAAGAGTTGGACATGGCTGAGCAACTGAACAACAAATGCTAAAGCAAAAGAAATAAAAGCAAAAATAAATATGACCTAATCAGACTTAAAAGCTTTTGCAGAACATGAAGGAAACCAGTGACAAAACAGGCAGTGTACTAAATGGGAGAAAATATTTGCTTATGGTATGACTGATAAGGGGTCAAAATTCAAAATATATAAACAGCTCATACAACTCAATGAAAAAACCAAATAACCCAAGTTAAAAATGGGCGGAAGACCTCGATAGACATTTTATAAAGTCATACAGATGGCCAACAAGCACAGGAAAAGATGCTCAATATCATTAATCATCAGGGAAATTCAAAACCATAATTAGATATCACCTCACACCCATTAGAATGGTTATCATCAAAAAGGTAAGAAATAACAAGTCTTGGTGAGTATGTGGATATAAGGGAACCCTTATACACTGTTGGTGGGAATGTAAATTGGTGCAACCACTGTGGAAAACAGTATGGCTATTTCTCAGAAAAACTAAAAAAGAACTACCATATGACTCATCAATTCCACTTCTGGGTATATATCCGGAAAAAGAGAAAAGAAAATGTTAATTCAAAAAGATGCAGGTACCCCAATGGTTAGAGCAGCATTACTTATAACTGCTAAGACATGGAAGCAACCCTGTGTCCATCAACAGATGAATGAATGGATAAAGAAGATGTGGTATATACGTACAATGGAACACTTTGTTGTTTAGTTGCTGAGTTGTGTCTGACTTTTTTGTGACCCAATGGACAGTAGTCCAATAGGCTCCTCTGCTCATGGGATTTCCCAGGCAAGAATATTGGAGTAGTTTGCTATTTCCTTCTCCAAGGGATCTTCCTGACCAAGGGGCTGAACCTGGGTCTCCTGCATTGGCAGGCGGATTCGTAACCACTGAGCCACCAGGGAAACTCTACATATTTCCTTAGTAAGTAGGTGTTAGTCGCTCAATCATATCTGACTCTTTGTGACCCCATGGACTATAGCTCATCAGGCTCCTCTGTCCATGGAATTTTCCAGGCAAGAATACTGGAGTGGGTAGCCATTCTCTTCTCCACGGGATCATCCCAATCCACGGATTGAACTTAGGTCTCTTATGTTGAAGGCAGATTCTTTACTATCTGAGCTACCAGGGAAACCCTAGGCATTTCCTTACTATATCTGACTCTTTGTGACCCCATGTACTATAGCTCACCAGGTTCCTCTGCCCATGGAATTCTCCAGGCAAGAATACTGGAGTAGGTAGCCATTTTCTCCTCCAGGGGATCATCCCAATCCAGGATCCAACCTGAATCTCCCGCATTGCAGACAGAATATTTACTGAGTCACCAGAGAAGCCCTAGGTATTTCCTTAGGCAGCAATAATCCTTCTAGCAGCAGTGAAACAGAGGAAAAGTTAATAACCAAGTCAGAGCAGGGAAAAAAGTTACCTGCTTAAACAAGGGTGGAAATACAGGGTTACACTTCTGACTTATTTTGCTAACCAATGCTCTCCACTGTATTGGTTCCTAAACTGAACTAGGATGGGCTGAATTGACAAACAGGATTCTTTTAACTCCCAGAGATGATACTTTCACTCTTTACTGAATGTTAGGAAATCAGAAAAGAGGAAAATCTAGAAAGGTTCTTAAATTTCAGTCAGCCTTAACAAAAAGTAGTAATCACGGTTGAGGAAATTATGAAGGACTGATTATTTCAATGACTTAAAATAAATCATGAATGAGTTCAAAGTTCAAATTCAAAGTTCCCAGTGCCTTTCAGAGATTTATAATATTCAAAAAAATATGAAGAATTGTAAGAAAATTGATAATTTTCAGTTGCCTCAACTTTAAACTCCCCCAGAAAGCTGTCTCAAAGGAAATTTAATATCTTTTTTGAAAGTCTTGATGAGAACTATAAGATATCTTAAAATCTGATGAACTAGGTTGAGAGGTGAACTGGAGTTTCATAGCTAATATTACTTAGATGGTAACACAGGATAGTGCTATCAATGATTGACTAAACTGTTAAATATTCCAAAGTATTATTTTTGTCATAGACTAACACTAATACAGGAAATTAAATACACAAAATGACATAAACAGACATACTCACTTCTATTTCATTCAGTCCTCTGACCTTTAAAACAAAGTCCCAGATGCAAGATTAATGTCAAAGATAAGTCATTTAATAATGAGCCCTTAATCACTTAAGATTGCTTTTAGTATGGGGTCTCAAGACAAAAACAGCTTATTAATAACTTGCTTGCTAATACCTATGCTGAAACATTATCTCTATAAAAAGAACATAGAGAACAACAAAAGGAAGCTCCTGTAACGTCTTTTAAAAGGTATTAACTGTGAGCATCACCATATTTCAAAGAATGTCAGTCCTTTCCACTCCAGGTTCAGAAACTTCCTTTCACAGTTCTTTGAGAAAGCAAATTTATAGTACTGGGTTGGCCAAAAAGTTCCTGAAGTTTTAAAACAAAAACAGAAGACACATTTTTCATCATTTTCACCAAGAACTTTATTGAACAACATATTCACCAATATGCAGATGAAACTACTCTAATAACAGAAAGTGAAGAGGAACTAAAGAGTCTTTTGAGGAAGGTGGAAAAAAAAAGGAAATGAAAAAGCTGGCTGAAAGCTCAACATTCAAAAAACAAAGATCATGGCATCTGGTCTCATCACTTCATGGCAAGTAGACGGGGGAAAAGTAGATGCAGCGGCAGATTTTATTTCCTTGGGCTGCAAAATCACTGTGGACTGTGATTGCAGCCACAAAATTAAGACGTTTGTTCCTTGGAAGGAAAGCTATGACAAACCTAGACAGCATATTAAAAAGCAGGGACATCATTTTACCAACAAAGGTCCATATAGTCAAAGCTATGGTCTTTACAATAGTCATGTACGGATGTGAGAGTTGGATCATAGATAAGGCTGAGTGCCAATGAACTGATGTTTTCAATTGTGGTGCTGGAGAACACTCTTGAGAGTCCCTTGGACAGGAAGGAGATCAAACCAGTCAATCCTAAAGGAAATCAACCCTGAACATTCATTGAAAGGACTGATGCTGAAGCTGAAGCTCCAATACTCTGGCCACCTGATGCAAAGAGCTGACTCATCGCGAAAAACACCCTGTTGCTGGGAAAGTCTGAAGGCAGGAGGAGAAGGGGCAGCAGAGGATGAGATAGTTAGATGGCATCACAGACTCAATGGACATGAGCTTGAGGAAACTCCAGGAAATAGTGAAGAACAGGGATGCCAGGCATGCTGCTGCCCAGGGGTCCAAGGGGTTGCAAACAGTGGGACACAACTTAGTGACTGAACAACAACATTCACCATTTTTTTTCCACTACCTTCTGACATTTTTCAGGCAATTTTACAATTCCATCTTCCCAAAACTGTTTATCTTTTTGAGCAAGAAACTGTTTCAGGTGTTTCTTACAATCTTTCAGGGAATTGAAAATTTTCCATTAAGAGAATTTTGGAAGGACTGAAATAAATGGAAATCTGAAGATGCAGTGTCTGGTGAATACCATGGATGAATCAGACCTTCCCAGCCAAGCTGTAACAGTTTTTGTCTGGTCATCAAAGAAATATGCAGTCTTGCGTTATCTTGATGGAAGACTATGTGTTTTCTGTTGACTAATACCAGATTCTTTTCTTTGAGTGCTGCTTTCAGTTGGTCAAATGGGGAGCAGTACTTGCTGGAATTAATAGTTCTGTTTTCCAGAAGGAGCTCATAGTAGAGACCTCCCTTCCAATCCCACCATATATACAACATCATGTTCTCTGAATGGAGATCAACCTTTGGTGTGGTTGGTGGTAGTTCATTTCACTTGCCCCATGATCTCTTCCATTCCACATTACTGTATGGTATCCAATTTTTATTGCCCATCACAATTTGTTTTAAAAATGGAATTTTCATTAAATAGAGAATTGAATGCAGAAATATGGTCAAGGTTTTTTTTGCTTAACTAACATGGAACCCAAACATCAAAGCAATTAACACAACCAAGCTGGTACAAATGATTTTCAATGCTTGATTTGGATATTCTGAGTATGTTGGCTATTTCCCTCATGATATAAAGTTGACTGTTCTCAATTAGTGTCTCGATTTGATCACTCTCAACTTCAACTGGTCTACCTGACGGTAGAACATCATCCAACAAGAAATCTCCAGTACCGTACTTCCTTGATGGCTCAATGATTAAAGAGGCCACCTGCCAATGCAAGGGACACAGGTTTGAACCCTGGTCTGGGAAGAGTTCCCGTGCCACTGGGCAACTAAGTTCATGCGCCACAACTACCAAGACTGTGCTCTAAAGGCTGGGAGGCACAACCGCTGAGCCCATGTGCTGCAACTACTGAAGCCCGTGCACCCTAGAGCCTGTGTTCCACAACAAGAGAAGCACCGCAATGAGAAGCCCATGCATTGGAACTAGACAGTAGCCCCTCCTCTATGCAACTACAGGAAAGCCCACACAGCAACAAAGACCTAGCACAGCCATAAATAAAGAAAGAAATCTCCAGTACAAACCACAAACCATTTTTTGTCACATTTGATCAGTCATGCCACCTTCTCTAAACACTGCACAAGTTCCTTCTTGTGTTTCAGTTGCCTTTTTACCTTTCTTGAAATAATAAAGCATAAAATGCCAAAAATGTTGCTTCTTTCCTTCCATCTTCAATATTAAAAAAGCTACACAAAAATTCACCAATTTTGATGAATTTTTTTTTAATGCACACTGATATGACAGCTGTTACAATACAATCTTAACAGAACTGTTTTAAATGAAGTTAAAAACAACAAAGCACTACTACAGTACCTTACATAAAACCACCAAATATATTGGCCAACTCAATATATACGCCAAGATGCTAGCAACAATCTGCAATAACAGGCACTGGCTTTTGCCCAAAGAAGTGGATTATGAATCCACCATATAAGTATTTATGAGTGAGAATTACTATTTACTAATACTTATGCATAGGGTAGAGTTTTAGATAGTACATTTATATTCAGTTTACCAGGCTGGGGGTTGATAATTTTTTTTTTCTGTAAATGGCCAGATAGTAAATATTTTAGGCCTTGCCAGCCATACAGTCTGTGCAACTATTCAACTTTGCCTTGTAGCACAAAAGACAATATATAAATGAGTAAGCATGGCTGTATTCCAGTAAAACTACATAAAAAATAAATACATTTGGCAGTGGGCCAAGTTTGGTCATAGTTTACACACCTATCCAGCATGCCAATATAAAAGCAAATGGGGGACTTTACCGTTGGTCCAGTGGCTAAGAATCTGTGTTCCCAATGCAAGAGGCCTGGGTTCGATCCCTGGTCATGGAATTAGATTCCACATGCCACAAATAAAACATCCCACATGCCGCAATTAAGACCTGATGCAGCCAAATAAATAAATAAATATTTTTTAAAAAAAGCAAATGGAATCATATGATTAAAAAGGCAGCTTGGTAAAAGCAGTTTTGTTATGTATATGTATGTTCTTCTATGTATCGTAAGTCTATAACTGCTATAAAGTCCAGTTTGGACTTATCCAAACCTCTTCCTTATGAATTGCTTAATGGTCAACTGACAGGAGCTATAATATTTAAATTCTAATGTGACAGTTGGATCAACAAATCCTTCAAGAGGTGTAAATCTGACAGTGCTGGAAGAGAATGTAGTTTAATAAAGAAATTACCAGTTAAAACAATGCAGTAGCACCAAAGAACCTCTCCTTCTACAATAGGGAACGCTATTATAAATGCTCTAAAGTTATGTTTAGGGAGGAAGAAAGAAAGAATACTGGTAAAGGACTTAAATTTAAGTGTATTATAAAATGCTGGCCTGGTAGAGATTTTTAACCTCTTAAAGGATTTTTTTTTTTTTTTTTTTACTTTTATGGTCATATCTCCTTAAAAAAAAATACTATAAATCATTATTTTAATTTGTAATTCATGCATTCCCATCCTCCTATGCTGTTTATCCTTTATTGTAACTATTCAGGTTATTATGAAAATCACAATGAACAGCAACTACTTTTATGTATGTAACTAAGATATGCAACATTTAAGATTGAGAGAAGAAATCAAAGGCTAAAGGTTCTCAGAGCTCTAGTGGGCACACAGTGGGAAAGGTGAACTTTATTTATTTTCTTCCAGTCAAAGAATCTATTAGTTACATTTTAGTTTGCTACTGATCTGTCATCTTAACATGAAGTTTGTAGATGTTTGTGATGCAAGGAGATTTTGTTCAAGTTAAAACAAGGTTTCTTTAACCTATTGAAAAGTTTAAAGGCTTCCCAGGTGGCCCTAGTGGTAAGGAACCCGCCGGCCAATGCAAGAGAGGGAAGGGCATGACTACCCACTCCAGTATTCTTGCCTGCAGAATCCCATGGAGAGAGGAGCCTGGCAGGTTACGGACCATAGGGTCGCAGAGTCTGAAACGACTGAGGCAGACTTTGCACTCACGCATTGGGGTTTAAAGCCTTTCTTTCCCTTCAGGGGTTGCCTGGTTACCTTGCATATGACAGAGTAAAAAGATAAAAGAAGGGGGAACAGGTTAGAGTTTGCTAATCTACTGATCGCAGCAATAGATTAAGGCAAGGCTTGAGAGTCATGAAAATTAGGTTTCAGTCAAGCTGGTCAATAACTGGTTGTCTGGTGGTGAGCGAGTCAATTTCTTCATCTCGGTGGGCCTGACTTTCCTCATCTGGAAAGTCTCAACGCACTTGATAGCAACTCTCAAAGACCCCTTCTAGCTGTTATTCTAAGACAGGAAGATGTCAAGCCACCTACTATCAGGGCACTAGCTCTCACAATCGAGCCGGGGGTGGGGTTTGGGGAGAAGAGTGACAAGGACTTACTGGTCTAGCCCTCACTCCCCACCCCTCACCCCCGCCATCTGAGGTTAGGACCGCATCAAGGCATCAAAGGGGTTTCCCCCCCACCTCCCCTCTCTAGCTCTCTCCTACTCCCATTCCTATAATTCTGCCAATTCTCCGCCTCCCTCTTCTCACCTGGGTGTTCACCCACTGTAACCGTGCCTTTTCCTTAAGGCCCGGGCAGATACGACTCCCACAGCCCCTCGAGTTCTCCCAGCCACGGACTGAGTCCCCTGCTTTGCTCGCACCCGAACCCTGCAGGAGCGCGCGCCGGCCCTCCGGACAGGACTCCACAGGCCCCAGCTTTGGCCTCACCGCTCCCGCAAGAAGCCACCTTTCCGGCGCGTTTCACCAAAGAACTTCCCCGGTGACATCCCGCTCCGATGCAAGCTCAGTCGTTCAGGCCGCTTCTCCCCTGTTCCCTCCGCTACTTCCCCGGAGGTGAGTTTGCAAAACCCGCAACGTGCTCTACCTGAGCAGGCCAAGCCCAGAAGCTCAGAGCGTTTGGCGGCAAGGAGGACACCCCTTCCCCAAGCTTCTCAACTTGCCACAGCGAGGCTTCTTGGTTCCCTGGACAGGAAAAGGCAAAGGCCTAGGTCGCGGGGGCCGGCGGGGGATGGAGTTCTAAGAGCACCAAGCCGGCAGCCGCAGTCAAACCTCCCGCCTTCGCGGACTACAACTCCCAGAGGACTCTGCGACAGCCAACACGCCTCCCGCCGCAGAGCCCAACCCTCCCTCTTCAGCTTCGGCTTTTGCTTGGGCTTGGGCTTCAGAAAGACCGGCGACCCGGTTAGGCAAATCGCTTCCCCCAGCCGCCTGACGTCCGCGCTGGAGTCTCTTGTCTGTCCGAGGCCCTTAAGGCGTCGAAGCGGAGGGACGCGATCTCCTGCAGTCGGTACCACCCCGGAGGCCACTGAGAAAGGGCTGATGTGATATTTCCATCTAGGGCAGACTTCCCACTGTCTCTCATCTCACGATGTTCTGGCTGATGCTCTGTACTCTCATCACGTGCTTGAACCCTATGGATACCAAGGGAAGCTGGTTTGAAAAAAGAAAATTGTTGGATTGGCACTTTTCCTTCCTTGTCTAGACATTTAGGCTTTTTCTTTTTCTTTTTTTTAAATTTTTAACGTGTTGTCAAATTACTCACTAGCCGGAAAGGGGATTTGGGAGGATTTTAAGCACCCTCTCCCCATCCCTAACTTTCTCCCAGAGCCACCCCAAATAAACATACAACTAAGTAAAATTATTGTGCTTGTTATTAAAAGTCAGCTTAAGGTAAGCCTTCTGAAAAGCATATGGTGATACCTAAGCTCTTCTTATACAGAAAGCCAGTGAATTTTTTTTTTTTTTTGGAAGCAAAACAACCAGGATAAATACAACAATGTAATATGTTAATAGAAAATGAAATAACCCAAATTTAACAAATATCTAATATTGAGTGCCAAGCATTTTACATGCAAAATATCTTTTAAAAATATTTTCTTTTATTATTTTTGGCTGTGCTGGATCTTTGTTGCTGTGCGGGCTTTCTCTAGTTATGGAGAGCAGGGCTACTCTTCGTTGCAGAGGCTTTTCATTGTGGTGGCTTCTCTTGTTGTGGAGGACAGGCTCTAGGTGCGCTGGCTTCAGTATTTGTGGCACTTGGGCTCAGAAGTTGTGGTGCATGGGCTTAGTTGCTCTGCAGCATGTGGAATCTTCCCTGACCAGGGATTGAACCTGTGTCCCCTGCATTGACAGTTGGATCATTATCCACTGTACCCTCACATTCAATATCTCTTTAAGTCTTTACCATGATTCTAGAAGTGTATATTACCCCTATTTTACAAATAAGGAAGCCATCCTAGAGAATTTAAGTGAGTTACCCAAGGCACAACAACTATTAAGCAGCAAAAGAGCTGGAAATCAGACTAAGGTCTTATTCCAAAATCTGTGCTCTCAAACACTGCCTCTGGTATTGAGAGTTTGACAAATACAAGGCAGGTGATGTGATGAATGTTGCCTTTAAGGTGCATGCTAAGTCACTTCAATAGCGTCTGATTCTTTGTGACCCTATGGACTGTAGCCCGCCAGGCTTCCCTGACCATAAGATCCTCTGGGCAAGAATACTGGAGTGGGTTGCCATGCCCTCCTTGCCTTTAAGGTAGATAAAAGTTATTTTACTAATGGTATCCTTATTTAAAAACTTTTGCAATTGCTCTTTAGATCAACATTACATTCTTCAGATCAACAGTACATTTCTTTTGATAACTCCAGTGATAGCAAAATGTTCTTTTTTTCTCTGCTTTTCAAGCTGAGAAAATATTTTTAGGCAAGGCTGAGAAGTGTAAAAGGAAATGGTATAGAATGACATCAGCAAAGATAGCTGAATAGGGAACTTGAAAATTGTCCCTCCCATAAAAGCAATGAATAAGCTGGCAAAACTGTCAGAATCAACTTTTTTGGGTACTCTGGAATCTAATAAGGAAAAATTACAGCAACCAGGGGAACACTTAAGGAGAGACTGCTAAATTTTGGCAAGAAAGCTCTATGATCATCTCCAGCTCGTCTGTGGCCTTGAAGACAGCAGCCCACATTCCTGGCTTAGGTTGGCGGTAACACAGAGGGCAACACGGACCTGAATCTAAAGGATTCCACGGCAGTCCAGTGCTAAGGAGTCCCTGCTTTTACTTCTGAGAGCCCTTGTTCAATTGCTGGTAAAGGAGCTAAGATCCCACAGGCAGTGCTGTGAGGGCAAAAAAAAAAAAAAAAAAAAAGAGAGAGAGAAAGAGAAAAAGAGTTGTAATTGTGTGTTTTGACCTATCTGGTGGTTCCCTAAAGGTTTGGCTCAAGGCTGTCCTGGAGCCTCCCCAGGACTGAGGCAGCTAGCTTCCTAGGCAGTGTTTGTCAAAAGGATTTAAAATATATTAGCCACTGCCATAAGGGTACAGTATAACAGATGAGACAAACAATAAGCAGGCCAAGCCTGGGAAGGAAGAGGCTGGGGGAACAGATACTTGGGGAATAAGGGTTTTGAAAAGCTTCCTCTTATTCTGGGAAATCTAGAAGGCCACATGCCTGCCTTGGTCTAGACACATACTCAGAAAAGACCTGAGAATACCCTGTCGACCTAAGCTCTCACTTCTGGTTGACTTTTAGAGTTGGTGCAAGGAGGAAGTGAAGACTACTGCAGAACTGTAAAGTATCTAACTAAGCATTGAAGACTACTGCAGAACTGTAAAGTATCTAACTAAGCATTGAAGGAGTGCCCCAATGACACAACTAATTGGCAAGCACTGGAAGAGTTTTTTTGAACCTTGATTGTTTATTTTTATTTTTTGCTTCTAGGCATTTAATAAAGACATCTCTGCTAAATTACTAGTTGACCACCAAGCTAATGGAATGGAGTGATCATGCAACAAAGAAGGCAGACTTTATAGAATTAGTTGACTGGTAGTTAAATCTCCTTGAAAAAGACCCTGATGCTGGGAAAGATTGAAGGCAAAAGGAGAAGAGGGCAGCAGAGAATGAGATTGTTATTAGATAGCATCACCTACTCAGTGGACATGAGTTTCAGCAAACTCTGGGAGACAGTGGAGGACAAAGGAGCCTGGCATGCTGCAGTATATGGGGTCACAAAGAGTCAGACATGACTTAGCAACTGAACAATGGCAGTTAAGTCTAGAAGCTTGATTATATTTAAGCTTGATTTTTAAAATCAATTCTTTGTAAGTGGTATTGTGTACTTCCTATCATATTAGGAAGCACATTTCTGGAAGTCTCATTTGCGATATTAAACTACTCCGTGAGCTCAAATATTTTCTCTTTCAAAATTCTCCTTTAGCTTTTCACCATTCTTTGATACGGAGAAAGCAATGGCAACCCACTACAGTACTCTTGCCTGGAAAACCCCATGGATGAAGGAGCCTGGTAGGCTGCAGTCCATGGGGTAGCTAAGAGTTGGACATGACTGAGTGACTTCACTTTCACTTTTCACTTTCATGCATTGGAGAAGGAAATGGCAACCCACTCCAGTGTTCTTGCCTGGAGAATCCCAGGGACAGGGGAGCCTCGTGGGCTGCCGTCTATGGGGTGGAACAGAGTCGGACACAACTGAAGTGACTTAGCAGCAGCAGCAGCAGCAGCCATTGATGATCATCTGCTAGATCAGAGGTTCATGTCACCTTTAGTGTCTGAGTAAATTTTTCTCAGTGTCCTTGTTTCCATTTACTAAGTAGTTAGGTCCAAACAAGTTAATATGTGTTTATGCCCTAACAATTTTAACCGTTTAAATAGATATGTCAATTACAAGAAAACTATTTTATTTTATTTTTAAAGAACCACAATTGCTTACTAATTGGGTGTGTATACCTATTGGGCACTGTGTAACTGCACAAACCTGGAAATCAGATGGGACATCACTATCTTCATGTCCTGTCCCACACTGGATTTTGCATGACACTTACTTGAGATCATAGCAACTGTTGCAAAGTCAATTTTCCAAAGATGTGATGTTAGCCAAAAGAATTAGCTTGATCTAATGTTAAAACTGTGAAGTATCTCAAGCTGGTTCACCTGGCATCTGACAGATGTTGCCGTGTTTACTAGCATGTGAGATGAGTGCAATTGTGCGGTAGTTTGAGCATTCTTTGGCATTGCCTTTTTTTTTTGTATTGGAATGAAAGCTGACCTTTTCCAGTCCTGTGCCCACTGCTGAGTTTTCCAAATTTGCTGGCATATTGGCACTTTCACAGCATCATCTTTTAGTGTTTAGATTGTTACAAAATTATGCATATCCGCTGAGGCAGCAGCAGCTCAGGGCTTCCAGGTGGCACTAGTTGTAAAGAATCTGCTTGCCAGTACAGGAGATGCAAGAGACGGAGGTTCAATCTCTAGGTCGGGAAGAGCCCCTAAAGTAGGAAGTGACCACCACTCCAGTATTCTTGTGTCGAAAGTTTCATGGACAGAGGAGCCTGGCGGGGGGGCTATAGTCCATGGGGCTACAAAGAGTTTGACACGACTAAGCACACACACACAGCAGAATTCCCATCACATTCAACGTTCCTCAGACAGCTGCCTCAACTCCAATGAAGTACTTTGGTTAACTGTCCTTCACATAACTCTTTTACCTTGTAATAGCCTTAGCCTGATTATTTCTCTTCTCTCTGTCACTCATCAAGTACCTCATGACTGCTTAATACTGATGGATCACCCCCTGAATTCTTATAATGATCTAAAGGAAATTCCACTGTGTAATATTTCTTTCTCATGATTTACTGATGGTTCTTATTTGAAAGGTGACAATGGAAAATATTGTGTTGGGTATGCTGTAACAATTCTTTCTGATGTTGAGGCAGCATCTTTATCGATAACTACTTCAGCCCAATACACTAAATTATATGCTCTTACATGGGCTTGTACTTTAGTCAAGGACAAAACTGCCAATATTTATACCGTTAGTAGACATGTTTTTGAAGTAGTTCATGATTTCAGAATGTGGAAACAACATGGCTTCCTTCTTCCAGTGGAAGTAAAATTTTAAGTGTTGGTTATTTAAAAACTGTGTTTTGGACCAAATAATAATCCAGTCCTGCTGAAGAGTCTAAAATTCCCACTCTTCACTACTATATATGAATTAAACAATTAGTATACTGACAAAATAATAGCCTTCATGAATCAATACTGGTGGGGAAACAACAAGGCTGCAAAAAGTGCCTACCTCACTTGTCTCACTTGTTCAAAATACAAACCTGGGAAGCTGGTTTGTATTACATCCTGGACGATTTAAATTGCATCGTGGACCATCTGAGGTCTGGCAGGTGGATTTCATACAAGTTCCTCCATCTAATGCATATAAGTATGTTTTAGACATGGTTTATATGTTTTCACACTGGACTGAATGAAGCCTTTCTTTGAAGACAGACTACTACTTCTTCTGTGGTTAAAGTCCTTTTGAAAAAGATCACCCCTACCTGGGGAACTCTTCTAGAACTATGAGGAGCCCATCTTATTGGCCAGGTACTTTGACAAGTCTGTGCTGTTTGGCTGGCTTTATGTCACTTTCACTGTGCTTACCATCCTTAGTCCTCTGGTTTAGTCTAACACACGAAGGGTGTTGTTAAGATTCAATTGGCAAAATTCAGAGAGGCCTAAAGCCTTGCTATGATTCCTCTAAATCTCACATCCATTCTTTTTGGAATTTATAAACTCTTAGATATAGTCACAGTATATCCAATGAACTTGGCTCCTGCTTCTTTTGATGCACAACTGATAAAAGGAGAGGAACTCCAGTATTGCAGATGCATAATAGCTTCTATTAAAAATAACCATGTTTTGGTAGATTAGTCTTTTCAAATGGCACCCTTGGGGGACAAAGACCCTAAGTGTCACGACTTGCAACTTGGAGATTTCATTTATTAGAAAATACACATCCAGAAGAATTCTCTCCAGTCTTGTTGGAAAGCCCTTTATTGAGTACTCCAAACAACCTTTGTGCCTCCAGACACCAAAGAATAAACTCTTGGATTCCTGAGCTACACCTAAAGAAAGCACCAAACCCTGACTAAAACTGCACGTCGTCTGGTGACATGAAAGTGAAGATTTTCCAGAATTGAAGCAGATGACATCTGATGAGACAACTTTCCCTAGATATGTAGACCAGGCCTGTTGGAAGTTTGCTGCCAAACCTTTGATGATGGCATAATACTTCAGAAGATCTCTGATATAATTATTTTGATAACAGGACTTTAGATAAAAAGTGCTTGACAGTCTTCCCTCCTTCCCCTCCTTGTTATTCAAATTTGACATTAATGGGTTTCCAATCTAATGTGAGACACTATGCCCAGTAATGGTCCTTTGTGACATTGAGGGACAAAAAGCTGTTAAAACTAGAAACCCTGACTCTTGATCAGCAATGCTTTCAGAGAAAAATCCTGATCAAAAGGGGAAGATGTAAAAAATTAATGAACAGAAACCTCAGTTAAGTAGAGTTGGGAGACCAGAAGGGGGAGCTCTTGTAACCTGTGATGATAATAGAACCCAACAGGAAGAGGAAAGACTCCTTTCCTGACAAGGACTCAGTGAAAAGCCATGAGCTGTTTGTTTTAGTCATGATCTTTATGTTTGTGCACTGGACTGAAGACTTTCCTTGAAGACAGACTACCTCTTCTGTGGCTAAAGTCTTTTTAGAAGTGGTTATCCCTACCTGGGGAACTCCTCTAGAGCTATGAGGAACCCATCTTATTGGGCAAGTACTTTGACAAGCCTTTCTCCTTTCTATAAAAGTGTTCTCCTTCCTTTGCCATGCCAGGGCTTGCATGTGGGTTGGGATGGCTGCCGACCCCAAACTGCAGTTCTCTTCTGATCCTGAATAAACAAATCTTTGCTGGAGAAATATTTAGCAGTGTTTTTGTTTCAAGTAAACATTAGTCTATGTGCTAGCATGTGTACTGCTGATGGGTTTGTCATAGTTGCTAAATTTTTTCAGTGGGCTGAGTAAGGAAGTCTTTGTGTTGTAAATTTTTTATTTTTTTTAAGGAGATAATATATCATGAGTTCATACTGATATTTCTAGTTCAAATTTGAGAGTATAGGGTTATTTCTTAACCTCTGCTTTTCTTTTTCAATTTCTTTTCTCTCACACTGAAAAATCTTACTTCTTAAACAATAGTAACTTAATTATGCACCAGTTTATTACTGACAATATGAACTACAGAACTGGTGGATTTTATGCAGTATTGTTTGCCTTATGATATATCTCACTAGGGACATATGGTCAAATTACTATATTTTAAAGCATTTGAAATACATTTCTGTGTGGTTAAGCCACTAACTAAATACACATTTAAGTGCATTTGTTTTTTTGCATTAACTTTAAAGATTGCCTTTTTAAATTTTGATTTGATTTAGTTTTATAATTTTGTATAACAATCACATGGTTTCACAATCAAATCCACTCATTCAGAGAAGTCTGACATTCTTCTCCTTCTTAACCTATTCTCTCTTAGTCATTTTATAATTTTTGGCTTATCCTTCCATTAAAAAATATATAAGCAGATGTATCTTTTTAGATATAAGCCAGCATACTTGACCTAACATACTTGACTACACTAAAGCCTTTGACTGTGTGGATCACAACAACCTGGAAAATTCTTAAAGAGATGGGAATACCAGATCACCTTACCTGTCTCCTGAGAAACCTGTATGCAGGACAAGAAGCAACAGTTAGAACTGGACATGGAACAAAAGACTGGTTCAAAATTGAGTATGTCAATATCAAGGATTATATTGTCATCCTGCTTATATAACTTCTGTGCAGAGTACATCATGTGAAATGTCAGGTCGGATGACTCATAAACTAGAACCGAGATTGCCTGGAGAAATATCAACAACCTCAAATATGCAGATGGTACCACTCTAATAGCAAAAAGTAAAGAGGAACTAAAGAACTTCTTGAGGAGGGTGAAAGAAGAGAGTGAGAAGGCTGGCTTAAGACGGAACATTCAAAAAACAAAGATCACAGCATCTGTTCCCATCACTTCATGGCAAATAGATGGAGAAAAAATGGAAATAGTGCCAGATTTTTTCTTTGGCTCCAAAATCACTGCAGACAGTGGCTGCAGCCATGAAATCAAAAGACACTTGCTCCTTGGAAGAAAAGCTGTGAACAACCTAGATAGCATATTAAAAAAAAGCAGAGACATCAGTTTCCCAACAAAGGTCCATATAGTAGAAAACTATGGTTTTTCCAGTAATCATGTAGGGATGTGAGAGTTGGACCATAAAGAAAGCTGAGCACCGAAGAACTGATGCCTTCAAATTGTGGTGCTAGAGGAGACTATGAGAGTCCCTTGGACTGCAATGAGATCAAACCAGTCAATCCTAAAGTTAATAAACCCTGAATATGCACTGGAAGGACATTACATTGATACTGAGCCACCAAGAAAACCCCTGGTCACTTCTTTGAGTCTCATATTTTTATGTGACTCCTGTATGTATGAAATTAAAATTGTTTTTCTCCTTTTGTTTAGTGTCAGCTTAATTATTGGGCCAGCCAAAAAAGTCTACAAAGCAAGAAGGGAAAAGTTTTCTGCCCCTTCAACTACATGGGTGGATGTTTTGGTCTGCTATTGAGGGATTTTGGGCTTATTTCTGGTTAACTTTTAGTTCTGCCGTTAATAACTTTGTGGAAACAGTGACAGACTTTATTTTGGGAGGCTCCAAGATCACCTAAGATGGTGAATGTAGCCATGAAATTAAAAGACGCTTGCTCCTTGGAAGAAAAGTTATGACAAACCTGCTGCTGCTGCTGCTAAGTCGCTTCAGTCATGTCCGACTCTGTGCGACCCCATAGACGGCAGCCCACCAGGCTCCCCCGTCCCTGGGATTCTCCAGGCAAGAACACTGGAGTGGGTTGCCATTTCCTTCTCCAATGCATGAAAGTGAAAAGTGAAAGTGAAGTCGCTCAGTCGTGTCTGACTCCTAGCGACCCCATAGACTGCAGCCTACCAGGCTGCTCCGTCCATGGGATTTTCCAGGCAAGAGTACTGGAGTGGGTTGTCATTGCCTTCTCCATGACAAACCTAGACAGTGTATTAAAAAACAGACACATTACTTTGCTGACAAAGGTCCATCTAGTCAAAGCTATGGTTTTTCCAGTAGTCATGTATGGATGTGAGAGTTGGAGTATAAAGAAGCTGAATGCCAAAGAATTCATGCTTTTGAATTGCGGTGTTGGAGAAGACTTTTGAGAGTCCCTTGGGCTTCAAGGAGATCAAACCAGTCAATCGTAAATGAAATCAATCCTGAATATTCATTAGAAGGACTGATGCTGAACTGAGGGTCCAATACTTTGGCTACCTGACATGAAGAGCTGACTCATTAGAAAAAACCCTGATGCTGGGAAAGACTGAAGGCAAAAGGAGAAGGAGATGATAGTTGGATAGAGGAGAGGATGTGATAGTTGGATGGCATCATTGATTCAATGGACATGAGTTTGAGCAAGCTCCAGGAGATGGTGAAGGACAGGGAAGCCTGGCATGCAGCAGTCCATGGGGTTGCAGAGTTGGACACAATTGAGCAAATGAACAGCAGATTTGTCCTTTTATATTTTTGTTAGTGTATCTTTGAGATAAATTCTAGAAGTAGGATTATAGGATCCAGGGGTAAATGCACATGTGATTTTGCTAGATGTTGTCAAATTCCCTTCCCTCAAGGTTTAGGCCGTGGAACATCCCCAACAGTGATGTAAGAGGGTGCCTGTTACCTCGAAGCTTCTCTAACAGGGTTCATTATCAACATATGCACTGATGAATGTGTCTAATATATACTAAGCTATTAAATAAATACACTAAAATGACTATCAAAATGAAAATTGTCTATGAGTTGCCTAAAATCAGTGGTATGAGTACCACACATTCATAAACACTGCCTTAGCAATTACTTGAAAAATAGTTATTTTGGCCCCTCTGAACCCTGCTTGGTATGCTGAAAACCCCTGTCCAAGCTGCTTTCTTCCTTAGATGTTTCACTAGTACAAGATGTGCTAACTGTCTGAGACATTATAACCCACTCCACCTTGTTTCTGTGTTGATTTATAGGGCTCCAACCTGGAGTATTTAATTTTTTTTAGCCTATTGTATGGTTATGCACATAATATAAATATTCTCAATATTTATAATACTTAAAGATGAACATCTAATTCTCCCCCACGTGAGGTAATCCATTTTTGTACTGTTTGTTGTTGTTCAGTTAGTAAGTCGTGTCTGACTCTTTGGTGACACCATAGACTGTAGCCCACCAGGCTCCTCTGTCCATGGGATTTCCCAGGCAAGAGTACTGGAGTGGGTTGCCATTTCTTTCTCCAGGAAGTCTTTGGACCCAGGGATTGAACCTATGTCTCCCGCATTGGCAAGCAGGTTCTTTACCACTGAACCACCAGGGAAGCCTCATGTACTACTGGTAGATTAAAAGAATTTTTAATAGACTTGACATGGTGCAAGGCACAGTACACATCAATTAAAAAATCATTACTTGAATAATGTGGAGAGAATGCTAAGAACATAAAATCTCTATCAGTCATCTTTATATGCATTACTTTGAACTAACTACATTGATTCCAAACTGGGAGACAGCTTTGAGGAAAATCTTCTCCTACCTTATTATAGGGGATTTAGGGAATTTGGTGGAGAAGGAACTGGCAACCTACTCCAGTGTTCTTGCCTGGAGAATCTCAAGGATGGGGGAGCCTGGCGGGCTGCCGTCCATGGGGTCGCACAGAGTTGGACACGACTGAAGCGACTTAGCAGCAGCAGCAGCAGCAGGGAATTTGGAGAAACATTACATAAGCTTTCCAGGGGATCTTTTGAGATAAGAATGTTAAGGTTTAAATTCCATTGGTCATTGCCATTCTTGTCACTAGAATGTTCCTTGAGAAGCTAATTTTACCTGGAACATTTAGCATAATACCTGGCATACAGTAGGTGCTCATTTAAAGCCTATTTAACTAATGAATGAATCCATGCCTTTTCCATACATTGTGATTTATTACTACCAGTAACTTAGGATCTGTTAGTGAGAACAAGAAAATAGAATACTCTTGCCTGGAAAATCGCATGGATGGAGGAGCCTGGTAGGCTGCAATCCATGGGGTTGCTAAGAGTCGGATAGGACTGAGCAAATTTACTTTCACTTTTCACTTTCATGCATTGGAGAAGGAAATGGCAACCCACTCCAGTGTTCTTGCCTGGAGAATCCCAGGGACGGGGAAGCCTGGTGAGCTGCCATCTATGGGGTTGCACAGAGTCGAACACGACTGAAGTGACTTTCTTGAGACACCCATTAAGGAGCAAGTGTTTACTAAACTGTGCTTGTCTTTTTTCACTGTTTATGTTCAATTTTTGAATTGCATGATTTTTATCCATTGTTTATCCTTTACTCAATACTGAACTTTAGTTCTCATCAGAATGCACTTTTTCTTAACCAGGAGCTCTCAAGGATTATATTGAGTGTTTCATAAAGGAACTATTTCATTGCAATACCTGAAAGCACAAAAATTTCTTCTAGAATTAACAGCAGATAATGTTTGCCAAGTGTTTTTAAAAATAAATGCTCATTTTAGAAAACATTTCCAAGCTTTCCATTCCTAAAATAAAAAATCTAGTTGGTTATCATTCTATTTACACAATTTCATATCTTATTTTCACTTAATACATATTTTCCCACAACATAAAAAATGTTGAAAGAACATTCAATTCAAAATGAGTAAAAATACATCAGAAGAAACTGTGTACAAATTCAGAGCATCAGAAAGAGTGTTGGTAGCTCTCCCCCATAGATATACAGTTGAAAGTATAAGATGCCTCAAGAGTATGATGTAAAAATTTTGTTTAAAAATAGAAATTATTAAAAATGAAAAAATAAAAATTATAAAAAATATTCTGGTTTCACTTTTGTTAAATGTAATCTTTTAAAGATAATTCACCTTGATAATAGTCTGACAAAGTTTGATGCTAACTAAATAAATCCTTTTTCAGGATTCAAAGAAATAAGTATTTTTAATTAAAGAGACCAATAATGATGGTTCTAGAGATGGAAAGTATAAAGTGTTCCATAAAGTACCTCAGCCTCTCTCCTCTGTGCCTGAGTGTCAGACTGTTTTGGGACTTACATTTCTGAACTATTTAGGAATTTATTAAAAGATTCAGAGCATGGAAAATGATGAAAATAAAGCCAAAAATAAAAATGGTATTTTTTCCAGCGGTCTGTTGTTATGCCTTTTGGAGGGATGGGAAAATATGGAAAGATTTTCCTGACTTTTTGTGGGACAGAACAAACACTAACTGGTTGATGAGTGGAAGTTCGAAGTACCTTCGGACATCCTTAGGTTTGGTCAGTAAGTAGGGCTATAAACAGGTGGGTCACAAATCAAATGAACGAACTTCACCAGCACAATTTACTTCTTTCTGGATCAGAGGGTGCCCAAAGAATTCGACCTCTAGCTCTGTAAGACAAGTTATTGTCTTCACAGCCTCCTAGGTATCGGCGTGACAGTTTCATCCTTCGGTCTGGGAAGAAAAATAAATACACCACCGCCCCCGGCCTCAGCCGTACTTTGTGGTACCTGGGAACCCCCTGGATGTGAAGCAAGCACCTCAGAAATAAGAGGCCAACTGCCAGGGACTGCAGTAGGCAAAAAAGGAGAGAAAGCTTAAAGAGGTAGGTAGGAGGACGTTTTAATTCCTCTTCTAGTTTAAACTTTGACTTGCAGTGCTTACATAGGAAAATTCTATAGCCTCTCCAGATTGAGGACCTCGCACAAGCATCCAGAGAAAGTGACCCACGGTCAGCCTTGTACCCCCAGGCCTAACGGGCCATTCCGTCCGGAACGTAATGGGTCAGCGGATGGCGGCCTCGAACGCGAACGCGTAGGGTAGGAGAGGCGGGAGATGGGGGCGGGACGACATGGCTGCCTGACGCTGATTGGCTGATGGAGCTCGTCGCCTGGTGCCATTTGTTGTTGGATCAGCGCACCAGACGCAGTCTGCGTCCTGCACGTGCAGCCGTTTAAGCCGCGTCAGTGCCTGTGAGGACCCCGGGAGAGCAAGCTGCGGAGAGGTGAGTGGGCCGCCGGCTCTTTTCCCAGTACGGGTTTCGTCCCAACGCTCTGGGCTTCCTAGTAGTAGCTGGACTTCGGGCCAAGTGAAGAACTGTTGGGGTGGGTAGGGGTTTGAAGCAGTCCTTTGGGGTCTTTCTGCTTCCTGCCGGAGAGTCCAGTAGCATGGTGCGTGTCCGAAATCTGGAGTTGAGGCCTGCAGGAAAGGTGAAGGAGCATTTTTGACCACCTGGTACTACACCATCCGTGTTCAGAGAAAAAGACTCTCTGAACACGGATGGTTGTAGAACTACTCGTGTATACACTCTCTTTCGGGAAACTAGTTGTTTGTTGGAGACATTCGGGCCACCTAATCACCCCTTCCTTCCCTGCCAAACTTCAAGGCCTTGAGCCCTGGTCAGTCTCCCCCTCCCCCGCCAAAGAAACTAAATAAACCCCACGCGAAACGTCGTACCCAGTTTTGAAGGGAGAAACCTTGAGTAGTATCTGAAAAATTTCCCCTCCCTCTCAATATTCAGTAAGACGTATTGGGAACCCTTCGGTGAGAAAATAAATTCTATCAACAGATTTTGGGGAAAAGCCTAAACTTCACCGGGACATGGTGGTTGCTAGAGTGATTAGATAAGTGATTCAACTAATTTTTTAAGGTAAAAAATTGGAAGTCGCTCAGTAGTGTCCGACTCTTTGGGACCCCATGGACTATACAGTCCATGGAATTCTCCAGGCCAGAATACTGGAGTGGGTAGCCATTCCCTTCTCCAGGGGATCTTCCCAACCCAGGGATCGAATCCTGGTCTCCCGCATTGCAGGCGGATTCTTTACTGTCTGAGCCAAAAGGATGAATATAAATGGTATCTCTTGGTAAGAAATAAAACTTTAATTGCCCTTTTTGCAAAAACTTTTGGGGAGGAACAACAGTTAATTGTGTAGTTTGGAGGTATATGTGTGAAAAGATGATTTATGCTTTTAAAGGTACAACTCTGATCTCTGATTCTGACTGAGCCTAAATGTGCATGTTTGTATTTTTATAAAAACTGAACTGGAAGCCACCATGGGAGATGAAGATTGGGAAGCAGAAATAATCAAACCTCATGTGTCTTCCTATGTTCCTGTATTTGAGAAGGTAATAAAATTTAAAGTTTGTAGTTATCGAATGCTACAGATTTATCAAAGTTGAAAATCTCTATGGTGAGAAAGTTCATCTGTGGTGGGAAGCATGCTGTGCTTCTCCACGTGATTGTTATTAACTGTCTTATAGGGAATGATGAAGCATGCTAAGCCTCAAATAGAAGAAAACAGTCTGACATAATAATTAAAACGTAAAACGGGTATAATATTATTAGCAACTTAATTTAAATCTCAATGATTTAGAACTTATTGTGGGTGAAGGCAAGCTTGTGTTAATGTGGTTGAATGTCTCTGAGATACAGTTGTATAGAAAATGGAAAAATAAAATTTTGTTTTTGGGTGGCAATTTGAATTCTGAAAATTGGTTTTATACAAGCAGGGCTCTCAAAATGAAAACATTAGGCTGGTTCAGATGGTAACATCAGTTTGATCTTCAGATGTACAAATCTGCAGATCTTTTCCCTCAATAGCTTTTTAAGAGTTACACTGTAATTTAGATGAGGGGGTTATGGAGTGGGTTTTTGGATTTTAGTTTTGACTCTAAGATGGTGAACAGAGTCTGCTTTGGAAGACAGTGTATTTAATGGATTGCTTTTACGTAAATGTTATCTATTTGAAAATGTCTCCAAAAGTCAGTTTGTTTTCCTTTTAGGATTTCCAGTTTGTATTTATGTTAGTCAATTCTGACACTTTCTATTTCAAGTGATGTCTTAGTAGAAATTCTTAATTTACCCCAAAACATAAAATTTAATTCTTAGCCTGTCTTGAATTTGGTCTGTTTGCATTTAAAGTTTAGATTAAAATACCTAAGATGTTAATCTGAGTTTATCATGTTTCTTGCTTTGGGACTTATTTTAGAAATAACATTTTTTTGTATGTTATCTTTTTATAGTCGTCTTTATGTTACAATATCATAAAATATTGTAAGACTAAAAGAGGAGAAACATTACCTAACAGTCTCGCTCACTAGCACAAATGCTCTGTTGAGGTTTTAGTAAATTTTCTTCTGTATTTCCCAAACACATTTTTATATGGATTGTAATGATTGTACATAATAGCAATTTTTGATTTCAGCTTTTTCACTCTTCAGCACTTGCTATTCCATATTACTAACTTCCTAAAAATAATTTTTTATGGTTATATAGTGTTTAATGGACTATAACTACCATACTGCTAAGTCACTTCAGTCGTGTCCGACTCTGTGCGACCCCATAGACGGCAGCCCACCAGGCTCCCCCATCCCTGGGATTCTCCAGGCAAGAACACTGGAGTGGGTTGCCATTTCCTTCTCCAATGTATGAAAGTGAAAAGTGAAAGTGAAGTCGGTCAGTCGTGTCCAACTCTTGGCAACCCCATGGACTGCAGCCTACCAGGCTCCTCCGTCCATGGGATTTTCCAGGCAAGAGTACTGGAGTGGGGTGCCGTTGCCTTCTCCAATAACTCCCATAACATAATTAATTTTCTGTTGGTAGAAATTAAAGTGTTATCTTTGCTCTGTAGTATTGTCATGAATATCTACAGTTTATTATTTAATTTGGGAGTATTTTTTTCCAAAATGGAATTACTTGGTCAAATAATTTTTTATGGTTCTTTTTTTCCCAGGTTCTTGGTAGATTTGTTCTAATAACACAGTTTAACTCACAGGTACAGATGTTCTTCCACTTAGACTTGTCTAATTTTTACTTTTTCTTACTCTGAGATTTTGTCTTCACTAAGTATTATTCAAACGGTATACTGCACTGTAGCATGTTGTGCATGGTTATTGCAAAGGGTGTCTGAAACTGAGGATGGTCAACTGTCAGGCTTCCAGATTTACCTTTTGGGAGTCTTTGTGCTATTCCGTAGCATACTTTGTTTCTTGATATTGGTCATACTGATTAAATATTAATTATGTCAATATTTCTATCTTACGATTCTTAGTACATATCTGTGTGGGGCCAATTTGTAGTAAATTTTTTGCATTTGTCCACAAACTTAACACCTGGTGCTAGATGTGCAGTTAGTAATTTGACCTACTTGACTTGAAGGAACATGATGCATTCAGTGGCTTTGTTTGCTTGTCTTTGTTGAATAAGCTGTGTAGAAGCTAAGGATGAACAAATGACATTTTTATGTAGGAGAAATCTGAGATCTTTTCTTCAGCCTGTTTTCTTTTAAAGGCCCCATTTGATTGGTTGGTCTAATTGGGTTTCTGTTTCAAGAAGTGACTGGGTTTCCCTTTTGTTCAGTTTGTATTGGCTGTGAGATCATCTTGGATTAGTAATAATATCTGTGATCAGCCTTTTCTTAATTTAAAAAATTGGGAGTATGGTTGATTTAAGTGTTGTGTTTCTGCTGTACAGAAAAATAGGTCAGTTATACATATACATATATTCATTATTTTTTATCTTCTATTCTTGTATAGGTCTATACAAAGTATTGAATAGAATTCCCTGTGCTATTCAGGAGGTTCTTATTATGTGATAAACCTTTTCTGAATGCTTCTAAGGATCCTTCTAAGGAGATTTAGTATTAACACAAGCTTATATAATTTTGAACTAACAGGTTGCTCTTCTGGTAGTTTTTAGAACCACTGCTAGTTTTTGAAGTGAGTGTACCATGCGGGGATAGAATAATAAAAAAATGTGAGGTTGAGAAATATTTGGTAATCTCGCAGTTACAGTAGTCCAGAAATGGTTAGGCATTTGCACATTGCGTGCACACTTGTTGGGGTGAGAGATGAAATGGATGAGCGTGATGACTGTAACAGGATACTGAGTTTGCTTGCTAGTTGTAATATTTCTTATTAAATGACCGATGAATCTACACACTCATCTCTTCTGTCTGATCTTTTTGCCTTTTTTCTGGTGTATTTCAGAAGGCATATACTCTTGTGATTAAAGTGGAAACTGCTTAAGATAATTAGTCCATTCACAATTATTATTTTGAAATTTATAATGTTTGAAATAATGTTTTAAAATTTCTAGATTGGTTCACTTGGATGAGTAAAGAGGTTATAAAAGTTTTATAGCTAAATGTTCTAAAAATAGGTAATGTTAAGACCTAAGACTCATTCAGCAAGTTTTTTTGAGCCTTATTAGTGCTGGAGCTAGTGGTGAACATGATAGATAAGGGGCTTGCTGGTATGGATGTTGTATTTTACTGGAGGAGGCAGAATAAGCACATTAAAAATCACATACTAATAGTGAAAAGTATTAAATAATAATTTAATAATAATAGTAATAAAAGAATCAGGAAACTCTCTGTGTGTGAGGGGGAGAGGAAGAAAATTGGTATGGGTAGATTTAGATCATATGGAGAGGAAAATATTCCTTGAAACTATGACTCGTAACCCGGAGACCTGAAAGAATCCCAGTAACACATGATGTGCAAAGATCCTGAAGAGGGAACAGAGAGGGGTATCAGGACAACAGGAAGAAGTACAAAGTATTAGTTGCCTATAGATGCTGTAACCAGTTATCACAAACTAGATAGCTTACAGTTCAGTTCAGTCGCTCAGTCGTGTCCGACTCTTTGCGACCCCGTGAATCGCAGCACGCCAGGCCTCCCTGTTCATCACCATCTCCCGGAGTTCACTCAGACTCAGATAGTTTACAGTAACAGAAAAATTTCTCTTATAGTTCTGGAGGCTAGAAGTTAGAAACCATGGTCTCAGCAGTGCTATTTTCCTTCAGTAGGCTCTTGGAGAGAATCCATACTTCTTTCAACTTCTGGTGGTTATAGGCAGCCTTGGCTTGTGGCTGCATCTCGTTCTGTTGTCTTCACTTGGCCTTCTCTGTGTTTGTGTTAATACCCTTGGCCTTTCATAAGGGCACTTGTGATGACATTTAGGGCCCACTTGGATAATCCAGGTTAATCTCTTCATTTCAGAATTCTTAGTTATATTGGCTAGAACTTTTTTTTCAAATAATATAACACATTTCAGAAATTAGGGCTTGATATCATTGAGTGGACATTATTCAATCTCCTATAGCTAGTATAGAGTTATTTCAAATCCTAAAAGATGATGCTGTGAAAGTGCTGCACTCAATATACCAGCAAATTTGGAAAACTCAGCAGTGGCCACAGGACTGAAAAAGGTCAGTTTTCATTCCATTCCCAAAGAAAGGCAATGACAAAGAATGTTCAAACTACCACACAGTTGCACTCATACACGCAGAGTAATGCTCAGAATTTTCAAAGCTAGGCTTCACCATAAACTGAGAACTTCCAGATGTTCAAGCTGGATTTAGAAAAGGCAGAGGAACCAGAGATCAAATTGCCAACATCCTTTGGATCATAGCAAAAGCAAGAGAAGTAAAAAAAAAAACACCTACTTCTGCTTCATTGACTACGCTAAAGCTTTTGACTATGTGGATCACTTCAAACTGTGTAAAATTCTGAAGGAGATGGGAGTACCAGACCACCTTACCTGCCTCCTGAGAAACCTGTATGCAAGGCCAGAAGCAACAGAACCGGACATGAAACAATGGTTTGGTTCCAAATTGGGAAAGGAGTACCTCAAGGCTATATATTGTCACCCTGCTTATTTAACTTATATGTAGAGTATATCATGTGAAATGCCAGGCTGAATGTAGCACAAGCTGGAATCGAGTTCCTGGGAGAAATATCAATAACCTCAGATATGCAGATGATATCAGCCCTATGGTTGAAAGCGAAGAGGAACTAAAGAGCCTCTTGATGAAAGTGAATGGGGAGAGTGAAAAGGCTGGCTTTAAATTTAACATTAAAAAAATGAAGATCATGGCATCTGGTCTCATCACTTCATGGCAAATAGATGGGGAAACAATGGAAACAGTGAAAGACCATTTTTCTGGGTTCTAGAATCACTGCAGGTGGTGACTGCAGCCATGAAATTAAAAGATGCTTGTTCCTTGGAAGAAAAGCTATGACCATCCTAGACAGCATATTAAAAAGTGGAGACATTACTTTGCCAACAAAGGTCCATCTAGACTAAGCTATGGTTTTTTGAATAGTCATGTATGGATGTGATAGTTGGACCATAAAGAAGGCTAAGTGCCAAGGATTGATCCTTTTGAACTGTGATGTTGGAGAAGACTCTTGAGAGTCCCTTGGACTGCTAGGAGATCAAACCTGTCAATCCTAAAGGAAATCAGTCCTGACTATTTTGGCTACCTGATTTGAAGAGCAGACTCATTAGAAAATACCCTGATGCTGGGAAAGATTGATGGCAGGAGGAGAAGGGGAAGACAAAGGATGCAACGGTTGGATGGCATCATGTGACTCAATGGACATGACTTTGAACAACCTCTGGAAGATGGTAAAGGACAGGGATGCCTGTAGTGCTGCAGTCCATGGGGTTGCAAAGAGTTGGACATGACTGAGTGACTGAGTAACAACAAATATCTAGTATGGCTAAACCATAGTAAGATAAGGCAAGATTTGTAGAAAATGAAATCTGAGAAGGAAAGAGAAAAGGAAGAAAGGGAGAGGACCCTGGAGATACAGGTGGACATATAGTTGCTAGGACTAGATGGGCTGGATATGGGGAACTCAAGAGTGATGCTAAGTTTTTTTATTGAAGCAAGTAGATGGATGATGGTGCTCTTTACTGAAATGGGAAATATGTGGAAGATGAACCAATTTGGGAGAGAAAAAAATCAAGAATTCTGTATTTGCAGTGTTCAATTTCAGATGCCTAAGATTTAAGTAAGGATACTAGTCAGTAGTTGTTGCTTAGGAGAGGAATCAGAGCTGTAGGTACAAATTTGGGATTTATCTGTTTTAATAGGATTTAAATCTGAGAGTGGGTAAAGTTGGATGGAATAAAACAGACTTAAAGAGCTCTGCCATGAACTGTGGGGCACTTTGACTTTAAAGGTATGTTAACTGGGGAGCTGGCAAATGGGACTGTGGAGGGAGTGGCCATGGGGCAAGAGGAAAACCTTATGTGTTCCCTAAGCCAGAGAGGGAAGTAGATAGCCTGTTGTTTCAAATGCTGCTGAGAGCTCTGGCAGGATGAAGCTTAAAAGTAGTAATTTTATTACATAATATGCTTACTATAAGCTTTTTGAGTGCAGAGGTGAGGATGGAGGCTAGCAAGAGTAGCTTGAAGGAAATTGGGAATGTGAGAAAATAGAGGCAGCAAATGTAGACAAAATTTTTTGCCTACAGTGGAGCAGAGAAATGATGCAGTAGCTGGAAGGGAATATGAAATTATTTTTAAGGTAATGAAAAATGTTAAGGATTTTAATGATGAAAGATGAATTCTATTGAAAAAAAATTTTTTCTTTTTTTTTTTTTTTCAAAATTTGCCTTAGAGGGTATGTGGGATGTTAAATTTCATCTTCTGAAGATTGTTTGGTAATAATAATTTTTCAGTTGTTTGGTACCAGGGTGTTTCATTACTTTTTATCAGTTATATGAAGCTGAGTGTTACAACACTTATAAAACTAACCCTTTTGGGGGCTCTATTCATCCAGTAGTATTTTGGATACTAGAAAAGAGAAAGTCTTCATTGTTTCACTTTAAATCGGGAAAGCCGGATTATTTTTCTGGTTTGTCTTATCGTCTATGGTAATCATAAATTGGAACTTTTTACTGTAGCAGTTATCAAAATCTCAAGCCATTTCAAGGATTTTATTGTATGTTTTTAGTAAGTTAGAAAAATAATTAAATGTCTTTTGAGCTTTATAAAGGTAGGTTGTTTTTTTTGTGTGTGTGTGGAAAGGGAAGTTTGCTTTATTTTGGATTCTGTAGGGTGAGGAAGGGTGGACTCCTGTCCAAAGGCCTACTCCCCTCATCCCTGCCCCACCACTGACAACCACTGGGCAAGAGCTTTTCTTCAAAGTCAGTGTATTTTGTGAAAGAAATTTTGGAGCAAAAGTATTACATGAAGATGTTAATACCTACCTTGGTGCACTTCTTCCAGTTTTAGGTTTATTTAAAGAAACTTATTTGACAAAAAAAATTGTGATTTTTCTAATTCAGTCAGTTAATTGAAATGTTACCTGTAAACTTTAGGTCACTTTTTGTTGGAATTATTGAATTTGATTTTGAAGAATTTCAGAGCTCTGTTCAAAAGTTTTGCCTTTAGTATCAGAAACTTGTTTGAGAGGAAGCAGCCTGTTACATACCTAGATGAGTTGAGGATGGCTTTTTTCCAGTAAAACTTTATTTCTAAAAACTGGTGGCCCACCAGATTTGGCTTGTGGCTATAGTTTTCTGACCATTGTTTTAAGTAATATATTAGTATGCTGTACATACAGTTTTAAAGTGAAGATGTTTTAGAGTAGTTAATAAAGGAACATGCAGTGACCCAGGAAATCTTACATCCTCTAATTGTTTTGTTCTGGACAAAACCCAGTTGTTATACTCATTTTTATTATTCAAGGTAGAAAACTAATCTTTTCTTTTTTCTTACAGGATAGGTATTCTTCTGGAGCAAATGGAGACACTTTTAACAGGACTCTGGCTTCATCGTCAGGTATGTGTTAAGGCAAAAATGCAGAACTGTTTTTAGGTTAAGGGCTTCATCCAATGGATGAGAAGCAGACTAGTAGATACCTTGTCAAGAAGTTTTTTAATTTTCTAGTGAGACATTCCGGAGAAGGCAATGGCAACCCACTCCAGTACTCTTGCCTGGAAAATCCCATGGGCAGAGGAGCTTGGTAGGCTGGCATCTATGGGGTCGCTAAGAGTTGGACATGACTGAGTGACTTCACTTTTACTTTTCACTTTCATGCATTGGAGAAGGAAATGGCAACCCACTCCAGTGTTCTTGCCTGGAGAATCTCAGGGACAGGGGATCCTGGTGGGCTGCTATCTATGGGGTTGCACAGAGTCGGACACAACTGAAGCGACTTAGCAGCAGCAGCAGTGAGGCATTCTGGCTTGAATATTTTGGGTTGGGAGCCTCTTAACAATTACAGGAAGAGAGAGAAGAAAGAGTGTAGTATTACAGAATGTATCTTTGATTTAGTGGGTTTGCTGTAAAACTTTTGCCCAGCCTGGAAGTTGCATGTTTGGCTTTCAGGCTGCTATGGGAATTCCTGATATCAGGATTCCTGATATAAGCCAGTAGGAGAGTAGACTCAGGTGTTGAAGCAGGTTACAGTGATGGTGACCTGTCAGGATAGCAGCTATTTAAATCAAACTCATATCAAATTAATACACATAAATCCCTTGCATTTCCTATATACTAACAATGAGAAAATAGATATAGAAATTAAGGAAACAATCCCATTCACCATTATGTCCAAAAGAATAAAATACTTAGGAATAAATTGACCTCAGGAAACAAAAGACCTATATTTAGAAAACTGTAAAACACTGATGAAAGAAATCAAAGATGACACAAATAGATGGAGACATATACCATGTTTGTGGATTGGAAGAATCAACATATTGAAAATGAGTATACTACTCAAAGCTATCTACAGATTTAATACAATCCCAATCAAGCTGCCAATAACATTTTTCACAGAACTAGAATAATTAATTTCACAATTTGTATGGAAACACAAAAAACCTCAAATAGCCAAAACAATCTTGAGAAAGAAGAATGGAACTGGAGGAATCAACCTGCCTGACTTCAGACTATACTATAAAGCTACAGTTGTCAAGACAGTGTGGTATTGGCACAAAAACAGAAATATAGATCAATGGAACAAAATAGAAAGCCCAGAGATAAATCCATGCACCTATGGACACCTTATCTTTGACAAAGGAGACAAAAATATACAATGGAGAAAGGACAATCTCTTTAACAGGTGGTGCTGGGAAAACTGGTCAACCACCTGTAAAAGAATGAAACTAGAACACCTAACACCGTACACAAAAATAAACTCAAAGATCTAAATGTAAAACCAGAAACTGTAAAACTCCTAGAGGAAAACATGGAACACTCTCTGACATAAATCACAACATGATCCTCTATGACCCACCTCCCAGAGTAATAAAAATAGAAGCAAAAATAAACAAATGGGACCTAATTAAACTGAAAAGCTTTTGTACAACAAAGGAAAATAAATAAGCAAGTTGAAAAGACAGCCTTCAAAATGGGAGAAAATAATAGCAAACAAAGCAATTGACAGTTAATCTTAAAAATATACAAGCAGCTCAATACCAGAAAAATAAATGACCCAATCAAAAAACGGGCCAAAGAACTAAACAGACATTTCTCCAAAGAAGACATACGGATGGCTAACAAAGACATGAAAAGATGCTCAGCATCACTTATCAGAGAAATGCAATTCAAAACCACAATGAGGTACCATCTCACGCTGGTCAGAATGGCTGCTATCAAAAAGTCTATGAACAATAAATGCTGGAGAAGGTGTGGAGAAAAGGAAATCTCTTACACTGTTGGTGGGAATGCAAACTAGTACAGCTGCTATGGAGAACAGTGAGGAGATTCCTTAAAAAACTGGAAATAGAACTGCCATATGACCCAGCAGTCCCACTGTTGGGCATACACACTGAGGAAACCAGAATTGAAAGAGACACATGTACCCCAGTGTTCATTGGAACATGGTTTACAGTAGCTAGGACATGGAGGCAACCTAGATGTCCATCTGCAGATGAATGGATAAGAAAGTTGTGATACGTATACACGATGGAATATTACTCAGCTATAAAAAGAACGTATTTGAGTCAGTTCTAATGAGGTGGATGAAACTGGAGCCTATACAAAGTGAAGTAAGTCAGAAGGAAAAACACCAATACAGTATATTAATGCATATATATGGTTTAATTTAGAAAGATGGTAACAGTGACCCTATATGCAAGACAGCAAAGGAGACAAATATAAAGTACAGGCTTTTGGACTCTGTGGGAGAAGGTGAGGGTGGGATGATTTTAAGAGAATAGCATTGAAACATGTATATTACTATATGTGAAATAGATGACCAGTCCAAGTTCAATGCATGAAACAGCGCCCTCACAGCTGGTGCACTGGGACAACCCAGAGGGATGGGATGGGGAGGTACATGGGAGGAGGGTTTGGAACAGGGGGACACTTGTACACCCGTGGCTGATTGATGTCAATGTATGGCAAAACCCACCACAATATTGTACTTAGCCTCCAATTAAATTAATTAAAAAAGTAAAATATTTAAAAAAAGATAATATGAGCCTCTTTGGGATCTGAAAACTAACTTAGGGAGGTCCTCAGCAAATAAGAGAAACAAATCAAAATAAGGGAACTGTTGTTTTTCCCCTATCACTTGTCTCCATCTTGTTTGCCTACATTTTTTATGAAGTTGAGAAGATAGCTGGAAGTGGTAGGACCTGGGCTAGAAAATTAAACTCATGACAGTAGTCTTTGATTTTAAGTTCACAGCAGGCTGATACGCTACTTCTAGTATTTTTCAATTAAAAAATGCATATAGCAACAAAATTTACTGTATTAACCATTTTTAAATGTACTGTTCAGTGATATTAAGTACCTTCATGTTGCTGTGCAGCCTGACCACAGTCTACCTCTGAGACTTTTTCACCTTCCCAAACTGAAATGTCATACCTAGTAAGCAATAACTCAACAATCACTCCTGTCCTCAGCTGTTGGCAACCATTGTTTACTTTCTACGAATTTAAGTTACTGTGAATTTTCTGTGAGTCTCTGTGACCTTGAGTAACTACTTCTTTTAAGCCTTACTGTCATCAAGAGAGGGGCTTTCTTGGTGGCTCAGTGGTACAGAATCCACCTGCCTAATGCAGGAGATGTGTGTTCAATCCCCAGTCAGGAAAATCCTCTGGAGAAGGAAATGGCAACACACTCCACTATTCTTGCCAGGGGAATCCCATGGACAGAGGAGCCTGGTGGGCTACACAGCCCATGGAGTTGCAAAAGAGTCAGATATGACTTTGCAACTAAAACAGCAACTAATGTAAGAAAGAGGGCCTGGTGATACCAGGTAGTTTCATTTCTCTCATCAAAAATTTGTGAATAAAGTAAAACATTTTTATAGTTAAGGGAGCTACTGGCTCACTGAAGCCTGTCCTAATGTGAAAAAACCTATGGAGAGGTAGTTTATAAAATGTAAAAGTGGGGGTGGGGGGGGGTTGAGAGAGTTCATCAGGTTAAAGCATATTTAATTCCCATGTTCACCTTAAGTTCAGAGTAATCCTCTTGATAGAAGGAAGTGAAGTTTAGACGAAATGCTTCTGTTATTGTCAAGATACACTTAGCTTTTGTAAACTTTTAAATGCAGCAGTTTAATATAGAATATCTTGATTCTGAAAAGTTTATTAAATTCCTGCCTGCTGAAACCCCAGCAAAAGGCTAATAACCATGTGTATGTGTATGTACTTGAAGTATTCAAAGAAGAAAATTGGGTGAAAGTAGTCTATACTTAACATATCTATATGCATAGATCATTGTATAATCAGAAGAAACCTTGTTCTGTGAGGTGTCAAAGAAAACTTTCATGAAGGAATGAAAGTTTGAATCTATAGTATATTAAGGTGTAACATTACTTTGTAGTGAAGTCATCAGTAAGTTAGATTGAAATGGCCACCAGCTAAAAACATGGACTTCTCTTAGCATTAGATCTTGAACGTTCAGACTAATGAAGTAAAATCAATAATAAAAAATATAGTTTGCCTGTTTACCTTCTGAATAACAAGTACTTTGGTATCTCTTTTTTAATTGATTTCTTTTTCATGAAAATAGATTTTCTTATTACAGAAATACATACCAGAGCAATGAATGCTATCCTAAGTTACTATCTAAATATTGCAAAAAAACCAAAAAAAATATTGCAAAAAAACAAAAAATGAAAAAACTTAAATATAGTGGTGTAAAGAAAGAAAATAATCTGAAATCTTGACTTCAAGGTTTAACCGCTTTTGTTAAACTCTGTTAAGTCTGTTGATTCTGATATTTTAGATTTCTTTCTTTTTAAAAAAAATTACTTATTTGAGTACAACAGAGTCTGCTCTGTTGCAGCGTGTGAGCTTCTCTCTAGTTGAGGCGTGTAGGCTCAGTAGCTTAGTTGTCCTGTGGCATGTGGGATCTTAGTTCCCCAACTAAGGATCGAACCTGTGTTCCCTCCATTGGAAGGCAGATTCTTTTTTTTTATTATTTATTTTAATTGGAATCTAATTACTTTACAACAATGGTGGTTTTTGCCAGACTACCAGGTTCATCTGTATTGCCAATTATTGTAGTTGATTTATAATTACATCGTGAGAAACACTGGGCTGGAAGAAGCACAAGCTGGAATCAAGATTGCTGGGAGAAATATCAGTAACCTCAGATATGCAGATGATACCACCCTTATGGCAGAAAGTGAAGAGGAACTAAAAAGCCTCTTGATGAGAGTGAAAGTGGAGAGTGAAAAAGTGGCTTAAAGCTCAACATTCAGAAAACGAAGATCATGGCATCACTTCATGGGAAATAGATGGGGAAACAGTGGAAACAGTGTCAGAGTTTTATTTTTTGGGGCTCCAAAATCACTGCAGATGGTGACTGCAGCCATGAAATTAAAAGATGCTTACTCCTTGGAAGAAAAGTTATGACCAACCTAGATAGCATATTGAAAAGCAGAGACATTACTTTGACGACTAAGGTCCGTCTAGTCAAGGTTATGGTTTTTCCTGTGGTCATGTATGGATGTGAGAGTTGGACTGTGAAGAAAGCTGAGTGCCAAAGAATTGATGCTTTTGAACTGTGGTGTTGGAGAAGACTCTTGAGAGTCCCTTGGACTGCAAGGAGATCCAACCAGTCCATTCTGAAGGAGATCAGCCCTGGGATTTCTTTGGAGGGAATGATGCTGAAGCTGAAACTCCAGTACTTTGGTCACCTCATGCAAAGAGTTGACTCATTGGAAAAGATTCTGATGCTGGGAGGGATTGGGGGCAGGAGGAGAAGGGGACGGCAGAGGATGAGATGGCTGGATGGCATCATTGACTCGATGGACGTGAGTCTGAGTGAACTCTGGGAGTTGGTGATGGACAGGGAGGCCTGGCATGCTGGGATTCATGGGGTCAGAGAGTCGGATACGACTGAGTGACTGAATTGAACTGTTGTGTGAATACTGTGTAATACAGTATGATTATACAGTTGAAGTGAGAAATAGATTTAAGGGACTACATCTGATAGATTGCCTGATGAACTATGGACGGAGGTTCGTGACATTGTACAGGAGACAGGGATCAAGGCCATCCCCATGGAAAAGAAATGCAAACAAGCAAAATGGCTGTCTGGGGAGGCTTTCAAATAGCTGTGAAAGGAAGAGAAGTGAAAAGCAAAGGAGAAAAGGAAAGATATAAGCATCTGAATGCAGAGTTCCGAAGAATAGCAAGGAGAGAGAACAAAGCCTTCCTCAGCGATCAGTGCAAAGAAATAGAGGGAAACAACAGAATGGGAAACACTAGAGATCTCTTCAAGAAAATTAGAGATACCAAGGGAACATTTCATGCAAAGATGGGCTCAGTAAAGGATAGAAATGGTATGGACCTAACAGAAGCAGAAAATATTAAGAAGAGGTGGCAAGAATACACAGAAGAACTGTATAAAAAAGATCTTTACAACCAAGATAATCACGATGATGTGATCACTCACCTAGAGCCAGACATCCTGGAATGTGAAGTCCAGTGGGCCACTACGAACAAAGCTAGTGGAGGTGATGGCATTCCAGTTGACCTATTTCAAATCCTGAAAGATAATGCTGTGAAAGTGCTGCACTCTATGCCAGCAAATGTGGAAAACTCAGCAGTGGCCACAGGACTGGAAAAGGTCAGTTTTCATTCCAATCCCAAAGAAAGGCAATGCCAAAGAAGGCTCAAACTACCACACCATTGCACTCATCTCACATGCTAGTAAAGTAATGCTCAAAATTCTCCAAGCCAGGCTTCAGCAGTACAGGAACCATGAAATTCCAGATGTTCAAGCTGGTTTTAGAAAAGGCAGGGCAACCAGAGAACAAATTGCTAACATCTGCTGGATCATCGAAAAAGCAAGAGAGTTCCAGTAAAACATCTATTTCTACTTTATTGACTATGCCAAAGCTTTTGACTGTGTGGATCACAGTAAACTGGAAAATTCTTCGATATGGGAATACCAGCTACCTTACCTGCCTCTTGAGAAACCTATATGCAGGTCAGGAAGCAACAGTTAGAACTGGACATGGAACAACAGACTGGTTCCAAATACGAAAAGGAGTACGTCAAGGCTGTATATTTTCACCGTGCTTATTTGACTTATATGCAGAATACATCATGAGAAACGCTGGGTTGGAAGAAGCACAAGCTGGAATCAAGATTGCTGGGAGAAATATCAGTAACCTCAGATATGCAGATGATACCTTATGGCAGAAAGTGAAGAGGAACTCAAAAGCCTCTTGATGAAAGTGAAAGTGGAGAGTGAAAAAGTTGGCTTAAAGCTCAACGTTGAGAAAACGAAGATCATGGCATCTGGTCGCATCACTCCATGGCAAATAGATGGGGAAACAGTGGAAACAGTGTCAGACTTTATTTATTTTGGACACCAAAATCACTGCAGATGGTGATTGCAGCCATGACATTAAAAGACGCTACTCCTTGGAAGGAAAGTTATGACCATCCTAGATAGCGTATTGAAAAGCAGAGACATTACTTTGCCAACAAAGGTCTGTCTAGTCAAGGCTATGGTTTTTCCTGTGGTCATGTATGGATGTGAGAGTTGGACTGTGAAGAAAGCTGAGTGCCAAAGAATTGATGCTTTTGAACTGTGGTGTTGGAGAAGACTCTTGAGAGTCCCTTGGACTGCATGGAGATCCAACCAGTCCATTCTGAAGGAGATCAGCCCTGGGATTTCTTTGGAAGGAATAGTGCTAAAGCTGAAACTCCAGTACTTTGGTCACCTCATGCAAAGAGTTGACTCATTGGAAAAGACTCTGATGCTGGGAGGGATTTGGGGGCAGGAGGAGAAGAGGACGGCAGAGGATGAGATGGCTGAATGGCATCATTGACTCGACGGACATGAGTCTGAGTGAACTCCGGGAGATGGTGATGGACAGGTAGGCCTGGCGTGCTGTGATTCATGGGGTCACAAAGAGTCGGACACGGCTGAGTGACTGAAGTGAACTGAATACAGTATAGAACACAATATATGCAAAACTCCATTGTGTGATTGTACCACATATTTGAATTCTCTCTTAAATGCACATTTGAGTTGCTTCCTTTTTTGTTGTTACAAGCAAAGCTACCATGAACATCTCTTATTTTCCCTTGTTTGCTAAATATATGTTTTAGGTTATGAATGGTGTTGAATTGTATTATGTACTTTAATCTGTGGAGATAATTAGTTTTTGCAATCTGTTAATGTTGTTAATACCTCTTTAGATGTCTGATGGTAAACACCCTTGAATACTGGAATAAACTCAACTTAGTCATACTGTTGTACCTGTTCAGTTTACTATTGGGATTGATTTGCTAATATGTATTTTTGAGATTTTATATCTACTCATGAGTAAAAGAGATTTAATTTTCTCCTGTCTTGTCATATAATAATTACTATGGCCTTGTGGAATTAATCGGGGAATAATTCCTCTTTCTATTTTCTGGTAGAATTGTATAATGTTGGAATGATTTGTTCTTTGAGAGTTTGATAGAACTCACCTGTGCACCTACATTTAAATAGGTATGATACAGAGATTTGAGTACTGGTTCCTTTTCTGTAGGGAAACAAAAACAAACCTTCTGTTTGTTTTTGTTTTCTTGAGTCAGTTTTGGTGAATCAGAACTTTGCTGTTTGTCTTTTTTTAGATTTCAGATGTAAGTGATATATGATATTTGTCTTCATTTTTCTGACTTGGTTCACTTAGTATGTTATTCTCTGGGTCTACCCATTTTGCTTCAAATGGCATTATTTGTCTTTTTTTAATGACTGAGCAGTATTCCACTGTGTGTGTGTGTGTGTGTGTGTGTGTGTGTGTGTGTGTACGTATTCTGTGTCCATGTCTTGGTTATTGTAAATAGTGCTGCTGTTATTCCACTCTGTGTGTGTGTGTGTGTGTGTGTGTGTGTGTGTGTACGTATTCTTTGTCCATGTCTTGGTTATTGTAAATAGTGCTGCTGTTAACATTGGGGTGCATGGGGTGTATGTATCTTTTCAAATTAGAGTTTTCTCCAGACATATGCTGAGGAGTGAGATTGCCAGATCATATAATAACTCAGTATTTTAAGGAACCTCTGTAACGTATGGAGGTTTTCCATAGTGGCTGCACCAGTTTACATTCCCACCAATAGTGTAGGAGGGTTCCTTTTTCTCTACACTCTCTTCAGGATTTATTATTTTATGACAAACCCACAGCCAACGTAGTGGTTTATTTTCAGGACCTTTTAGTGACAACCATTCTGACTGATATGAGGTTATGCCTCATTGTAATTTTGATTTGCATTTCTCTGATAGTTAGCTGTGTTGAGCATCTTTTCATGTGCCTGTTGGCTATCTGTATGTCATCTTTGGAGAAATGTTTGTTCAGGTGTTCAGCCCATTTTGTAATTGGGCTGTTTGTTTTTTTTTGTTATTGAGCTGTTTGTATGAGCTCTTTGTACATTTTTGAAATTAATCCCTTGTTGGTCCTATCATTGGCAGATATTTTCTCTCAGTCTGTAGTGTGTCTTTTAATTTTTTTTTATGGTTTCCTTTGGTGTGCAAAAGCCTATAAGTTTTGATTAGGTCCCATTTGCTTGTTTTTGTTTTTATTTCTGTTGCCTTGGGAGAATAACCTAGGAGAACATTGGGTAAGATTTATTTCAGAGAATGTTTTGCCTTTCTTCTCTTTTAGGAGTTTTTAATGTGATTTTAAAAAGAATTTTAATTAATTTTCCCTTTCTGATATTTCCTTGTAAGTGTTAAAAAATGCAATGAATTCCTATATGGTAATCTTGTATCCTGCTACTTTGCTGATTTTATCAGTTCTAGTAGTTTTTGTGTGGAGTTTTTAGGGTTTTCTATATATATTATCATGCCATCTGCATATAATGACAGTATTACCTCTTCCTTTCCAGTTTGGACATCTTTTATTTTTCTTATCTCGTTGCTGTGGC